>NC_084831.1:11365212-12579437 GCF_033115175.1 Lepus europaeus | reverse complement strand
TCTCTCTCTCTCTCTCTCTCTCAGGTTTGTTTAGGTGCCTGTGGGTGATCAATGGCTTCAAGGTGGCGCATGTGGTCAGCTGTTGGCTGGGGTCACTGGACCTGTTGCCCTGGTGGCAGGCTCTGGGTTCTAAGGCCACAGGAAAGCAAAGCTGGTGCCCAAGCTCATTGTATCACAGTGGCTGTGTTAGGTAGGAAGTTAGGTATGAGCTTATGTGTGTATGACAGGCCTAGAGAGAAGACATCTATGTCCAGCATATGCATCTGCATCTCAAAGTCATCCTGATAATGTTTCAGGGGCAGCCCGGTATTGGCATCCTGCCCTGCCCTTCTACCTGATAACCTGCCAGGTGGGGGTCCCCGCCCCTTCTGCCTGACAAATCTTCCACAGTCTCCCAGATGCAGCCCAGTGTCTGCATTTCAAACACCCTGCTCCGGATCCCCATTCTCTAGGGGGTCCTGCTCACCCTTCCTCTGAACCCAGGATGGCACCAGCTAAAGCTTCCTCCTGTCTGATATCTTCAAGGGAAAACTCAGATAGGCATTTGCCACTGGATCCCAGGAGTCATCAGCTGGGGGCTCCTCCAGGGGCGCCCAATCCCCGGCAGTGCAGATAGGAGCTTCTTAATATTTACAGCCATAAAATCCTTTGTTTCAGGAGGAGATGTGTGAAGACAAAGGACCCATCTCCTTAAAAACCCCGGACTGTGCGCTCAGCTCTCTGCCTCTCTGCTGAGCCGCCGCCTGGCCTGCCCAGGTGTACTCTCTCCGCTCAACATGTAACCTCGCTCCTTCCCACCCCCCCTTTCCGAGCAACTGGGCACCTCTCAGGCTCTGTCCGGGGAGGTGCCCATCCGTCCTTACGGATGTCCCTTCCCTAATAAGCCTTGCTATTTTATCTCCACTACTCTGTCTCACGCCTGAATTCTTTCTTGCGCGAAGACAAGAACCCTGCGATTCTCCGGTAATAGCTGGACAAAGTTACATGACCAGTTTGGTGTGTGGGGGGATTAAGTAATGGGAGGGGGAGAACTTGGTGACTTTGTAACCTTCTGTGGTGTTTTGAGGACACAATCAGGCCCTGTAGGTAAGGAACCCGTTCCTCTTGTGAATGCCCAATACATATATCGCCAGTGATTAAACTTTTTCTTAAAGTTAAAAAGTTAATTACATTTATTTGAAAGTGGGAGAGGTGGATTGCCCAAGCACTGGCTCACTCCCCAGATGCCCGCAGCTGAGGCTGGGTGGTGCTGCCGCCGGGGGCTCCATCTGGATCTTGCACGTGGGGGCCAGGGACCCATGCACTCAAACCATCGTGAGGGGCGCTCGTAGGACACTGGGGTCAGGAGCAGAGCCAGCCACAGCCTAGGCACTCGGATACGGGCTGCGGGTGTCCCCAGGCGGCATCTGAACTTCAGGCCAAAATGCCTTCCCCCTCGCTCTTCCAGCTTTTCCGTAAGGTAGAGGTAGGTGTTGTAATGACCAGTAATCATTTCAACCCATCGTGATGAAATGGTGATTTTTAACTTTCGCCCAGTGTCCTGGTGGGGCTGGCGCTATGGCATAGCGGGTAAAGCTGCCTGCAACCCAGACACCCCATATGGATGCCAGTTCGTGTCCCGGCTGCTCCACTCCAATCCAGCTCCCAGCTAATGGCCTGGGGAAGATGGCCCAAATATATGGGCCCCTGCCACCCATGTGGGAGATCTGGAAGAAACTCCTGGCTTCAGCCTGGCCAACCCTGGCCATTGAGGCTGTTTGGGGAGTGAACTAGTGCATGAAATCTCTCTCTCTCTCTCTTCTCTGTCTCTCCTTCTCTCTCTGTAACTCTGACTTTCCAATAAAATAAATAAATCTTTAAAAAAAAACAAAAAGGAATTGGCATGGGAACAGTGTAGAGTCTGGTTTGGGGAGCGAGTGGGGGTTACCAGCACAGAGTCCACGCCCCCACGCCCCCACACCCTGTGACTGTGTTTTGTTCTCTGTTTTATTTCTACCCTGTCCCACTTCTCAAACAACCCAAGGCACGGGGCTGTTTGTAGAGTGTTTCCCCCGGGGCTGCCCTCTCTGTCCAATCCGCAGCTCTGAGCAGGTCTCCCTGCCTCCGGGCTGCCTAGGGGCTGCTCCTGGCTGCGGCCACGGCCACAGCCTCAGGGGCTCTCAGGGGAACCTGGGGACCGCAGGGCCCTTCTGGGCAAGGATTCCAAAGACAGCAAGTGCTGGGGGCCTCTGTCGGGGGCTCTAATGCCACAGCCCAGGCCCAGCTCCAGCCAGTCCCTGTCCCTCCGAGTGGACACTATTCCCATCTTTGAATGAGGGAGTCCTTGCACCTGCTCAAGTCCACCTTCCCCTGTTTCCGGGGGTCTGAAGGCTCTCAGCCCCGTGGGAAGCTGGGAGAGGAGTACCAGCAGGGCAGAGGTCACGGACGGCCTTGAGCATGGGCACCCCCACCCCAGACCTTCTCAGACAGTCTCCCCTCCCGGGGGGGGGGGCAAGGCTCCGAGAAGAGGAAGAGGAGACCGAGGACCCCCCTCCTCCTGGCCGGTGCAGAGCAGCCCCTCCTCCTCTGCAACCTACTCTGCCGCCACCCCCTGGGCTGGGGCTTTTACAGCCTCCAACAGCCTCTTGAGGCTGGCAGTGGGGAACCCATTTTACAGATGCAGACACTGAGGATCAGAGGATTTCAGGAAGTTTCCTATAAGTCTGGATATGGGTTGAGTCTTCCTAGAGTTCTTGTATTGGAGTTGGGTCCCCTGTATGGTGGTGGTGTTGAAAGGTTGCTGGACCTTTAAGAGGTGGAGCCTAGTGGGGGAGGAGTCTGTGAGATTGGCCCCGCCCCTTGCTCTGGCTTCCCTCCGGGTGGTCCCCCCCCCCCCCCCCCCCCCCCCCCCCCCCGCTCATCACCTTGGTGCTAACCATCAGGACAGGAAGCAGCCAGAGCCCCTCACAAGCAGCCTCCAAACCTGGGGGCCAAATAAACCTCTCGTCTTCTCCACTTTAAATTTTTTATTTATTGGAGGGGCACAGTGACAGAGAGAGGTCCCAACTGCTGGTCCACTACCCGAATGCTCCCAGGGGCCCGGGAGTCAGGAGCCGGGAACGCAATCCGGGTCTCCCACGTGGGCGGCTTGAGCCGTGGCTGCTACATGCCAGGGTGTGCAGCAGCAGGGAGCTGGAGCCAGGTGCGAGCACGGGGGGCGGGGCCAGGTGCTCCAACGCGGGCGGCAGGTGTCCTCCCCGGCGCTCAGGGATGGACTAATACAGAGTTAGAGCTGGAAGACAGAGCGTCCTGGTGGGTGTGGAGGGGGCACAGGGCGAGCCCTGACTCCCCAGCCTCACATGCAGAACAAGAGCAGCCCCTGGCGGTGGGGAGGCGGGGCTTGAGCGCGCCTTTAAGGAAATGGAAGGGCGTGGACTTGCACCAGTAAGACCTCAGACCCTCTGAGCCTGCCTTCACCCCTGGGAGGTGGGCGTGTTGTGACATCCACGAGGCAGGACGGGAGTTCACGTGGCCTAATGCCTGGACCAACAAGTGTGACTTCCTGTATCCCCTGGCCAGGAATTCTACCGGGAAGGGGGCTGGGGTGCCCCCACCCCACCAGCCTTGACCTTGGATGTGTCCAAGGGCGGCCAGAAAGCGGCCCCCAGGATCATTTGAACCGCTCTGCTGTTTTCAGACGGGAGGATCCTGTAAATATTGATGGAGTCCCCAGAGAGGGAAAACAAAGGCTGTTTTATTTATGCTAGAAAAGGAAACCAACAGGAAAAAAAAAAAAAAAAAAACAAACAGGCACAACAGGAGGGGGGCTGTTTAAATACAGCGCGATGCGTGCAAGGGATGCAAGGCTATTGAAATGATGTTTACCGAGGGTTGTACCGACAGGAGAGGCTCGCTCTGAAGTGCGGAGTGGAAAGCAAGCACGGGACCGTGCATTCAGCATAATCGCATCTAGGCAGAAAAATCAACCGAACAGCAACGTCGCGGGAAGACCGGAAGCCACGCGCCCCGAGGGGAGGTCCTGGAGCGGCCAACTTGGGGAGTTTTTTTATTTTTTAAATCCTTTCTCTGTTCTCCAATTTTTTCCTACAATGGGCACGGTTGGCTTAGAGTGGAAAACAACCCAAACCAGCGATTCTTTTTACTGCAGAAGAAATAGGGCTTGTGGGGAGGGCACGGCAGACACACGGGAGACGGAGCGACACACCAGCCGCTCTGAGGTCGGCAGACCCCACCCAGGCTGTGGGACAGGAAGCCACTTAATGGTAACGGTGACACCCCGGTAATGAGCTTGGTGCTGACCCCGATGTGGGCGAACTCGGCTTCTCTCCCGGGAACGTCGCTGGCTTCTTTCTCTCCAAGGAGTCTCGGAGCTGTGTGAACGTGGACATTGAATTCTTTCCCTTCCACCAAAGACTGAGCCAGGACAGCTGGGCCCCTGCCCTCTTCCTACCCCTCAGCTGCAGCCCTGCACACCTGCTGGCGCTGGACGGCTGGGCGCCTGCCCCTCCCCTGCCCCAGCCCCAGAGGTCTCTGCTCCGTGGTGACCTTCTCAGAGGGGCGTGGCCCCCACTGTTTAAAGGAGCAATGCCCTCGCCCCGTTCTCCTGTCCTACCTTGTCTTTCTCCTAATGCGGCACAGCTTCTGTCTATTCCGTTCTGCGTTTGTTTTTAAAATCGCCTGCCTTTCTCCACGGGAATGTGAGCTCCATCAGGCAGGACCTAGAACATTCCACTTACTTCCCACGCACAAGGAATCCTGACCACCGTGGGCTTCCCGGGGCTCCTGAACCACCTTACTCTGCCGTGATGGCCCCGACCTCATGCAGCCCTAAACCCAGCTCCAGAGAACAGGCCAGTGACGACAAATGCACCAGCTCTGATCTAAGGGCAGTGGCTGCCTGGGACACTGTGTTGGGACAGCTGGGGCCCATCAGGGAAAGATACGGTGTTTGATTAGTGATGTCTGCTGTGAGACTCTCAGGGAGGCAGATGAGATGCCCGGTGGACATCATTTCTCAGCCCAGGCCCGATCTCTGCTCTCCTCTCATTACGAAGGCCACACCCACCAGCCACTGAGGTCTCCAACAAATTTTGCTGCCTTGTCCCTGGAACCACTTTCCTGGTCCCCACCATGGGTGTGCAACCGGGCTGGAGCCAGTCCTGCAAGTGAACCTGCTTGGTGGCCGTCCTGTCCTCGCTGGGCTCCTCGCCAGCGGCACGCCTGGCTCTACCCGCCCCCAGCTCCCCGACTGGCTCTCCTCCCAAACATCCGCCTCCCCTCGCCGCCACCGGCCCAGGCTGCTGCCACTACACCAGCACCGCCTCTGAGTCTTGGCCGAAGCCACCCTCCCCACCCCCGTGGGATCCTGGGAGATTCTCAGGCCTGAGTGTTGAACTTGGCCTTGCCAGCCTTGCCCTGGTGCTCCTCCCACCTCCCTGGCTTGCGGCTGGGCTCCGGGGCTCCTGAGCTCCATCGTGCGCCGCTCTCCTGTCCGAAGGGGGCAAGCGACGACCCCACGGCACAGGGGTGCTGAGTGGTGGTGGTGTCCCAGCTTCTGGACAGGAGGACTGGGTTGCCCGGATGGATCCTGAGACCCAGGCCCAGTGCAGCGGGCATGGGCCGGGCTCAGAGGGGTCTTCCCCTCGTGCTCCGGAGACCTCATTTACGGGGCGAGCTGTACTCTGAACAGACCTCTCCAGGAAGAGGGCTCATTAAAGTGGATGCTTCTCTTCCGTCCAGGTAATGAGCAGAACAAAAGCCGGCTTTGGTCAATGTGCCCTGCAAGCCACAGTCCCCGGGGGCTGCTTCCGCCTGTGCTGTTCTGCTCCTCAGCCCCCACCGCCCTGGCCCGGGCTCCTTCCTGGTCCTGCTAGAGCCACCTGCCTTGGTATTTTTCCCCCACTGGTGTGTTCCAGGGGCCTCTGGGAACCACCGAGCTGGGGCCCAGCGGCCCAGGCTTTGGAAGGGGCCCCCAGGCCCCTGAGCTCTGCTGGGGTCCTGGTGTATCCCCCTCAACCCGGAAATCCAGATCTGATGCAAGGTTACAGAGCGATGTGATGCCTTCTGCCCAGGGGCCCCAGGCCCGGGCTCCTGTCTTCCACAGTGGACCCTGCAGCCCACCAAGGGTGACGACGCCTCCGAGACCCCCCAGCGAGTGAGGAGGGAGGATCAGGATTCGCCTCCTGATGGCCAAATTCCTGGGCAGCTCTTGGCTCAGGCGCAGCCCACAGAGTGACGGGTCCGGCAGGCGCCACTCCTTGCCTCCTGGTTTGGCACAAGGAGCCCGGCAGGGGACTGCTAGACGCTGGTCTGAGGCACATCAGGGGCGGGCAAGGTCAGGACGGTCGGCAGGAGGGTGCCCTGGGGGGCGGGGAAGCTCTGCAGCTCGCTGGGCACAAACCGGGGCGAGATGTGGTTGGCCAGGAAGCAGAGAGTGCGCCGGGGCCCCACGCAGTAGATGCGCTCGCCCACCACGGCGCACTGGAAGGCGTCCGGGTAAGGCGTCCGGGCCGTGGCGCACTCGTACCAGAGCCGGGTGCTGGCGCTGCAGCGGTACACGCCGATGCCCAGGCTGCGGTGGAGGTCAAAGCGGTAGAGGAAGCCGTTGACCGCCACCATCTCGGCCGTGCGGTCCTTGCTGCCCCCCGTGGGGCCGGCCCACCAGCGCTGCTCCCGGACCGAGAAGCGGAGCAGCAGGTAGCGCAGGGAGCCCCCGGTGACGAAGATCTCGTTGGCGCACGCCGTGGCCGTGTGCGCCAGGGCGAAGGTGTCGTTGGGGAGTGGCGGGGCGAAGTCCCAGCGGTCCAGCCGAGGGTCGTAGCGCTCAACGGTGTTCAGACACTCGCCCCCGATGGCGTACAGGTGCCCGGCCAGGGCCACCAGCCGGCAGTGCGGGCGGGCCTGGTTCAGAGGGCACACCTCGCTCCAGATGCCCGTCAGGGGGTTGTAACAGAAGACGCGGTTGGAGGGCTGGCGTCCCGGCCCCTGGCAGCCGGACACCACGAAGACATAATTGAAGAGACTGCAGATGGCACAGCCCCGGGACACAGCCTCAGGGGGCAAGTGGGCCAGCAGGTGCCAGGCATCCTGCGCGTCGTCATAGCAACAGAGGCGGCCCGCGTCGCGCTGGGGGCACACGTCGGCCACCACCAGGTACTTGCGGCCGCGGAGCCGCCGCTGGAGGATCTGCTCCCGCTCCGCCCCACTCAGGCAGCCGTAGATGTCCGGGCTGCGCAACACCTGGAGGTAGTTGTCACTCATCACCTTGTAGGCCGCCTCCTTGAGGGCCTCCAGGTTCTGCCTCTTGGCCAAGGTCAGAACCTCGTAGCAATTGCCCAGATCCAGGCGGATGTCTGGGGCCGAAGCGGGGGTGAGCGGAACGTGGAAGAAATTGGTCCCGGCCACGAGCTGCACGTGGGGCTCGCCGCTGCTTCCGGCTGAGCCGGCCTCGGCGTCCTGGGCTGGGCTGGGCGGAGCCGGGGCAGCGAAGCTCCGGAGCTGGAGCTGCAGCTCTGGGTTCTCGGCGATCTGCAGGAGGCTCTCCTTCCTGCTGAAGCCGCGTGCGGAGGGCGCCCGCACAGGCGGTGGGGAGGCGGCTGCTTCCGCTCCATCTTCCGTGTTCTGCTCCGGGCCTCTGGAGGCTACCCCTGCTCTGGGGGGGCCTGGCAGTGCCCCTGGGGGAGGAGCCTCAGTCAAGGCTGCTGTCTGGGGGGCCCGCCTGGACACGGCCCGCGAGGTGGATTCCACGTAGTAATCGTACACCTTGCCCTTCAGCCCGAGCCCCCTCCCCTCCACCTGCTGAATGAAATTCTCCTCCACGCGGACCCGAGCCACCGACGAGAAGGTATAGGAGGCGTCGGTAGCGCCCTCCTGCTGGTGCAGGGCCAGGCCCAAGTCAGACGCCGCCTGGAGGGCCCCGGCCTCTTCCCTGCTGACCCCCGTCACGCGGGTGAAGACCCAGGTCGGATTCATGTCACCATGGCCTGCTGCAGGGGCCATGCAATGCTGGCGGCAGGGTTCCCGCTCCCCTGGACCCGGCTGCCCCGGCACCATGCCGCCCCCCCGGGGAACAGGCTCACCACCCACACCGCTGCCGTCCGCGGCCGCTGATGCGAGTCCAGCTGGGCGGCTTTCGGGTTCACTGCTCTGCGGGAGGCAGTGGGGAGGGCTGGGCTTACCGCCAACCGTTGTTCCTGCTTCGCGGCCACGGCAGCGAGGAGGCACCTGCTCCGAGTCTGGGTGCCACCTGCCCGGCGGCTCCTCCCTGGAGCCTTTGCTCTGGGGCCTCCCGTCTCTGGAAGAAGCTTCCGAGGCCAGGACTCCTGGATCCTCACAGCTGCCGCCCTGGCTGACCCTCCGGCGTCTCGGCCCCGTCTGCCGTGCACCTGCAGGAGCCCCCTGGACGACAGGCTGCCCAGAGCCCTCTGCTTCCTCCTCGGCCTTGGCCTTGGCATTGCCACTCCCCTGCTGCGCCGAGGCAGGCCTCGACTTGTACAGTCTGTAGGCTGCGGTCACCAGGAGCAGGGCGGCGGCCGACAGCAGCACTCTGCCTGTCAGCTGCATGTCCCAATGCCAGTCCGGGGCCTCCACTGCTCCCGGGAGCATGCTCCTCCGGCGCCCGGGGCCTGAGGAATGTCAAGAATCCGATTAATAATTGCCCAATAGGGATAGGTTCCTGGATCCTGCTGCGTGCGTGGAGTGGGAGGGAGCCCTGGGCTGGCGCTGGCCGGCTGGCTGAGAAGTCGGAGCAGAGGTGACTTTGAACTGGCAGAGGGTGACCACTGGGGCCCCGGGTTGGCAGAGCTCGGCGGCTTGTCTCCTGTGGATCCCACGATCCTCCCCTGGGGGTGGGGGCGGCCCAGGGGCTGAGCTAGTGACGCCCTGCGGCCAGAAGTCGGGGAACGGTGAGGGTGCCCGGCGGGTACACGATGGGTAGGAAGCTCTCAGCCAAACAGTCACCTGATCCCAGGAAGTGCAGGGGGGTGGTTATTTATTTATTTATTTTGAGCAAGTGCTTTGTCTTCTCTTTTGCAAATCTAATGGGCTGGAGGCTGGGGTGTGGTGAGTCCTGGGGCAGGTGCAGCCAAGCGGCCGGGCATGGACCTTGCCTACTGAGGTCCCCACGGTGGGGGTCAGCGAGTCACTGCTCAGGCCCGGGACGCAGCAGGGGAGGCCGGAGCCAGGGAAGGCAGCCAAGCCACCTGACCGGCCCCCGGACGCCTCTGCCCTCCTTTCCCGCCCGACGAGTTTGTTCAGAGAAACCGGCCTTGCGGTGAGCAGTCCAGGAAAACACATCGCACTGGTATCCAGAGAGGAGCCGGACCGGGGGTCACCGCCTCTCCCTCAAAACCCGATGACCCCTCCAACCCGACAGAGGCCGAGGGAAGGCCTGCACCCCAGCCACCTGTCACAGCCCCCCACTCCCCTCTCCAGTGCTGGGGGGCCAGGGTCCAGACTCCAGCTCTGCACTTACCAGCTGTGTGACCTCACGCGAGTGACTGTACCTCTCTGTGCCTCTGTTTTCCTTCTGTGAAGCCGGGAGGCTGACAGCACCCACGCCTTGCCTGGCTGTGGTAAGAACGGAACGGGTTAACGGGTGCAGAGCCCTGAGCCCCAGGCTGGGTCAATATTAGCTGTTCTGCTCTCCTCCCCTCTTCCTCCTCCTCCTCCATCCCCATCCTCACGATGATGTAACTGCCGTGGGGGGAGGGGCGCTTCCCGGGCAGGGACTGCTTCTGCCCCTCCCCTGACCAAGGCTCCAGGGGTCTCTCCGGAGCAGGGGATGGGCTGGGGGGAATCCACCCGGCCTGCGGCTTCTGCAGAGCTTAGCTTCCACGTGGGGATGTGAGCTCTTGGCTCTATTTTTCTAATTGAAAACCGGAAGTAGAAGCTTCACTCCTGGAGAAAATTCCGACTCCCCCCACATTCACCGCCTGCCTGCTGTCTCATGGCTGGGCGCGGGCACAGGCCGCGGCTCCCCAGCAGGCAAGGTCCCTGCCTCCTGCCGGGTCCGCGTGGCTCCAGCCTTCAGGGTCAGGCTGTGTCCCTCGGGCCTTTCTGCCCACTGCCTCCCTGCTCCAGGGTCGCCTCCCTCACCTTGGGTCTCCTGATCGCCTTTGTCACGTGGGCTGTGGCAGGAAAGGCGCCCGCACAGCACCCGCTCTCCTCCCCCGCCATTCTGAGCGCCTGAGGGCCAGCCCTGGACGTCACCAGGACAGTGGCCAGCAGGGATCGGGCCCCTGTACCGGGTGGGAGTGGGGCGGGGCCTCTGGATAGATCCCAGCTCAGGGTCCCAGCCCCGGGGAGACTGTCAGCGAGCATCACCCCCACCCCGTTTCACACTTTGCTTGTAAATGGGGACTTCCGGTCCCTGTGTGCAGGCTCCAGAGTTGCCCGGCCCCGGGTGAGGTCTCACCTGCCCCAGGGTCACCTCTTGGCAGGTGTAGGGGGTGGGGGACGGTTCCTTTTCCCCCCACCCAGGTCAAAATCATGGTCGTGGATCCCACAGGCACCTGACTCCCTGGATACTTCCTAGAAAGGCAGATTTCCAGGCTCCCCCCCCCCCCCCAGACATTCCGAGAGCAGAGGTTTGCAGGGCGGGGCGTCCCAGGAACATCCATATTTTTTCTTTCTTCAAAATGTATTCGAGAGGTATAGGCAGACAGACAGAGATCCATCGCTGGTCACTCCCCAAAGGGCTGCATCGGCTGGAACTGGGTAGGGCCAAAGCCAGGAGCCGGGAGCCCCATCCAGGCTCCCTCATGGGTGGTGGTGTCAGGAATCCTAGCACGTGAGCCGGCACCCCTGGCTCCCAGGGCTGTGTTAGCGGCGGGGGGGTGGGGTGGGGTGGGGGGGGTGGGGGGGGCGGAGCTAGGAGCCGAGCGCCGGCTCTCGGCCGTGGGCCTCCTAACTGGGGGCACCACTGGGCCAGAAGCCAGCCCTGACACTTGGGTTTTCACGTCACCCTGGGAGTTTCTAGTGGGTTTGGAAGTGAAAGATGAGTTAGCTTTTTCCCATCCACTGGAAGTCCCTCCCCACTCGCGGGGTGGGGTGGTGGCTGAGCGAGCGCTCCCTGTACACCCAAGGGGAGTGGTGGAGAGGAATGAAGTCCGGGAACCCAGGCATTGGGGCAGAATTTCGTATTCCCAGTGCTTCAGCCCCGGGGTTCTCATCCCTGGGGTATAGGCGAGGAAGCTGAGGCTCAGAGCCTGCGGAAATCAACAAGGATTTCCCAGCATCCAGGCGGGGACAAAGGAGTCCAGAAAGCAGCGCTCGGGCATTGATAAAGGAAGGCGGGGCACAGAATGATTGACTGACCGATCGGCCAATATCGATCAGATGCTTCCCATGCAGCTGCACATAGATGTGGGGACTGTGGCCCCGCAGGGGGCGAGTGTGCTGGCGAGGGGACGGTGGGTGTGACAACGCTGGTTCCTGGAGAGGTGACAAAGTCCCTGCTCCAGGCTATGACAGACAGGGTGGAGCTGGCATTAGATGGGCAGGAATGGGGGTGGCCTAGAAGGAAGTAGGTAAGCATGGGGAAGATGGGACCTAGAGCCAGGACGGGGCAGGGAGGCCTCCAGGTTGGCACCTGCGGCTGGGTACAAGGTCAGGGGTCAGACGGCCCGGATTTGAATCCTGCGGCAGCATTTCCTGCCACCCTCTCAGCCAACACAGCCCTAGCAGGGATGAATTCAAAACGTGGGTCTTCCTGGGGCCAGCGTTAGCACTGTGGCCAGCACGCCGCTTCGGACGTCGGCATCCCGTGTTGGCAGGCCTGGATTGGAGGCCTCCTTCTGCTTCCCATGCAGCTTCCTGCACCCGGGGAAGCAGCGGATGATGGATCAAGTATCCGGGCCCCCGCGGCTCACGGAGGAGACCCGGATACAGTTCTGGCTTCGAGCTGGCCCAGCCCTGACTGTTGTGGGCATTTGCGGAGTAAACCAGCAGAGGGAAGCTCTCTCTCTGTCTCTCTCTCTCTGTGTCACTCTGCCTTTCAGATAAATAAAGGTTGTAATAAAAATGGTGGGCGTTGCTGTCGCTTGGGTACAGTGGGGCTGACAGGAACTTGTTACTCATGGTTCCCAAGAGGAGGGACACAGCAGCCCGGCAGGGCCAATCAGGAGGCTCCTCCTTGCGTGAGTGACAGCTGCGCAGGAAGCAATGGCAGAGGCAGGGCAGCAGGTTCAGGGTGGCTGGTCTGAGTACCTGGGTGAGGGGGGTGGGCTCCAGATTGTCTTCAGATGTTGGCTCCTTGGGCCTGGGGTGGTGAGAGCAGGGACGTGGGTCCAGAGTCAGAGCCCTGGAAAGCTGGGTGCAGCGGGTGTGTGCGGGGGGGTGCCCCCTGGGCTGCTTTGCCTGGGACAGCTCTGCCCCTGGCTGAGCCATTTGCTAGCTTTTGGTTAGTACCCCTCCCCCAACCCCCCGAGCCCCTGGTCTCAGGTGCCAGGGCATCAAGACTAGAGACACCGAGACAACGCAGAGTTAGATGAACAGGGAAAGAGCAAAGGACGGACGAAGGGGGGCTCCGGGGCCCCGAGAGCCGCTGTCTCCTGTGCAGGGCTGGAGTGCGCTGTCGGCGGCGCCCTGAGGCTCCTTCCACATCCAGCAGGTGAACACGAGACTTCCGCCGGCTGACTTCAAACTCCATAAATCACAGCTTTTCTTCCCCCCAAGTCCCTGTTTGGAGAAAGTGAAATGAACAAATGAAGACAGGAGCAAAATTAAAAGATAATTGGAAGTCTATATTGGGCTTATGTGAACATGCGTGCGTGGCGCTGAGCTGGTCTCCCTGCGCGGGCGGAGACATCGAGAACTCTTCCGGAGGCTCAGGGGGCGGATAAAACAGTCGGAGACAAATGCGTGCCATGCAAATAACCAGGCCCAGCTTCCCGCGGTGAGCTCTGCCTCCCCTGGTGCCCGGGTGTCTCCTCGCTGCTCAGCCAGAAGGGCCCGCGGTTTCTGCCGTGGAGGGGGCTCCAGGTGGGTGTGGCAGGTGCGGCCCCATGGGGAGGGTGGGAGGCTGGGAGGAGGTGGATACAGCACCTGGGGGGGGGCAGTGTGTGCAGCGAGGGGTGTAGACACCGGAGAGACACAGAGGGAGGTGTGTTTCATGTGCGTGCGCGCACACACACACACGGACATGTGAATCCCCGTGTCGCCTGCCCCTGGCCTCTGCTCTTCCCAGATCAGCACTGAGTGTCTCTTTGGAGAACGACCTTGGTCCTCCCTTAGGATCCTTGCAGGCAGCAGGGCAGGCTGGGTGAGCGCAGCGTCCAAGGTCAAGGGGAAGACTGTTCCGAGCCTCACCTGCGTGCTATTCACATAGGACCAAGCAGAGACCAGGGACAGGCGACACGGGGATTTTGGAAAGGGCAAAGCAGGCTTCGGCTTCCAGGAAGGCCTGGAAAGAGAGTTTCAGAGACTCGGGGAGGCCCAGGGCGAGAGGAGACCGCCTACCGAGGATGGCCCACTAGGAGACGGGCTAGCGGCGTGCAAGGTGCGCCGGTGAATTTGATGGGGAAATTGCGTGGGAAATGATTGACGGGTGCCGTGCGACTCGGCGGCGAGCATCCTGATTCTTCCTCCTGGGGTGGGAGGGAGGGAGGCCCGGGAAGGCTCCTGTGGTTTGAGGATGTGGAGACCGGCCCTGCCCAGATGCAGAGTGTTCCGAGCCAAGGTGACGGCAGTAATAGTAGTGATGGTGGTAATTAATAATAAGACCACAGAGCCAGCGCTCTGCACACTTCCGGGGCAGCAGCTCCTGACCTCTGTCAAGGCGGTAGAAGCCATTTCTCCCCAGCAGCCCTGCAAGCTTGGTGAAGATTTACCCATTCTACCTACGAGAAAACTGAGACCCAGCTCCTTGCCCCAGCCGGGTCTGTTTTGGTTCAAAGCCCTGCGTTGGAAATCCTGGCCACTTAAAGAAAGCATCGCCGAGGAGCTGGCTGGGGGCTGGGTTCTGGCTCCAGCCCAGCCTCAATGAGTACTGGACTGCAGGTGATTCTTGCCCACGGTATGGGGTGCGGGGCCCTGTGAACCCCAGGATTGGCGCCTCCACCTTCCCCATGCAATCCAGAAGCCAATGACTATGGGACGGCGAACGTCACCAAGAACGCTGTCACCCTTTGTCTGTGACCCTTGCCACCTGAGCTCCTGCACCAGCCTTATCACAGCCCCTCCTGCCAGTGAGGGGTCCTCATCTGTGCCCCGAAGTCCCACGTCTCGGGGCAGGGAAAGGGTACTGGCAGGAAAGCCCTGAGGTGGCCAGGACTGGGCCAGGGGTCCTAACGGTCCCCGCCACCCTAGGGGGCCAGCGGGGCTGCCCTGCTGTGGGCTTAGGGCTCCAGGCACATTTTCCTCATCCAAGTGACCTGCAAGCTTCCCAGGCACAGGGTGGTCCCTGCTGGACAAGGAAGATGTCCAGGCACAGAAGGGAGCGTCCAGGGATCAGTCCCCACACCTGAGGTTCAAACCAGGAGCCTTCAGCACAAAGGAGCCGGCTCCCAGCAGGGCGGCCGCCCCGGGCGCCCAGACCTCACCTCCTCGACGCCGCTGGGCTCCCACCCAGGGCTCTCTTCCGTCCCCCACTCTGCCTACCCCCTGGGCCAGGCGGCTTCCCGGCTGCTGCTTGCGGGCTCCGAGATGTCCCGTGGCTCCTCGCGGCTCCCTGCCTTCCCATCTAAATGCCGTGGCTGCTTCTCCCAGGCCTCAGCCTCATCAGTCACTGTTCCCAAACACCGTTCTGCTCCAGCCAAGCTCGTCTGTTTACTGTCCCCTCGTCCCCGATGTCACACGGGCCATTTCTCCCACTCTCGGAGCCCTCTCCCGAGTCTCTGCTCTCTACTCACTTGGGCAAAACCCCAGATCAACATGGACGGCTCACGCTGGGCGGAGGGTCTTCACGGAGGCCGGGCCCCGGGGCGCCGAGGGTCTCCTGGGAGTCGGACAAGTCCACACCCACGTAAGACCTTGCCTGCAGACTGCGGTGCCCAGAGCCTGGGAGACCCGCACTAGAGGCAGGCACGTGGGGGCTCTGGGGTAGGAGGGGCGTATTTCAAAAGATTTGCTATAAATTTATTTTGGTGCAGATAATTTTTCAAATCCATTCATACCTTTTTTTTTCATAAAATGAATTTCCCATAAGCTCTTTGGAGACCCCTCAGAGGCATGGATTTCAAAAAAATTTCACATCAAAATAAGCTCATCCTTGAATGCGGCTTTCCACCAACTTTTGGAATCCCCCGTCTTGTGTGTCAGCTCGGCTTGCGGGCTGAGAACCGGGCCTGCCGGGGGTGGGCCGTGCTGAAGCATGGGTTTTGGGTTTGCCTTCACGTGAAAAAGGGTCTCCTGGCCAAAGACGCTGAGGAAACACTGTGCTGTGACCTCTGAGCCTCAGCTTCTCCATCTGCAAAATGGGACCAGCAACACCTGCTCCTGCATAAGCTGTTGTGATGCTCGAACGAGAAAGCTGCACCGAGGAGTCCCCTGCCACTCGGGCCCTAGCATCTTATGAGACCACCGGCAAGGAGGTGAGTGGAGACCCTTCCCGCCCACCCCTAGGGGTGAGAGGGCTCAGGGAGCCTGGGAGCCTGGCGGCGTGTGGCCCCAGCTCCTCCCGGAGCCCGGGAGAGGCTGTGGGGGAAGGGTAGGGTGGGCCAGGGGCCCTGAGAACAGGTCTGAGCTCCGCCCCTCACTCCCAGAGATTCCAGAGCTGGTGCCAGCCAGCCGCACAAGTGCACAGGGGCAGTAGACGGAGCTCGGGCAGCGCCACCTGGGCCTTGTTGGCCGGTGAGAGTCCCCCGGGCGGCTGCAGATCAGTGCTGGGAAAAGAGCCCAGGCCCTGGGGCAGAGGTGGGGAGAGCGGCCCCAGTCAGGGCTGGAGGGAGCTGGAGGAGACAGGGGCGGCTGGGGCTGGGCAGCCAGGTGGGCTTGGGCCAGGCTGACGGGGCAGTGCCACTATTCACCTGAGTGTGTGTGTGTGTGTGTGTGTGTGAGAGAGAGAGAGAGAGAGAGAGAGGGAGGGAGGGAGGAAGGGAGGGAGGGAAGGAAGGAGGGAGGGAGGCTGCGGGGCCCTCTGGCCGGAGGAGTTGGCACAGGAAGGAGGATGGGGCAGGGAAGCGCCCTAGATGGGCAGTGTGGGAGTGGGCAGTGTGGGAGCCAGGCCTGGTCCCGGCCGCAGCCCTGACTCGCTGGCGTCCCCGCGAGCACTGCGCCCCCTCTCTGGGCCCAGGGATCCCCCTGTGTGGCTAAGATGGGCTAAATGTCCTCCAGGCTCCCGCCTCGGGGTCCCCATCTGGAGCGTGCCTGCCACCAAGGTTTGACGAGAGGAACGAGAGGGGTGGCCATCTACAGCTATAAGAACTGCAAAGTGGGGATCAGCGCTGTGGTGTAGCGGGTTAGGCCTGCGGAGCTGGCATCCCATATGGGCACCAGTTTGAGTCTCGGCTACTCCACTTCTGATCCAGCTCTCTGTTGTGGCCTGGGAAGCAGTGGAAGATGGCCCAAGTCCTTGGGCCCCTGCACCCACGTGGGAGACTTGGGAGAAGCTCCTGGCTCCTGGCTTCAGCCTGGCCCAGCCCTGGCTGTTGCAGCATCTGGGGAGTGAACCAGCAGATGGAAGATGGACGATCCTCTCTCTCTCTCTTTCTCCCCTCTTTCTCTCTCTGTAACTTTCATTTGCAAATAAATCTAAAAAAAAATAATAATAAGAGGACGCCAGGCACAGAGGGACCCTCCGACTTGGCTTCCCAGTGAGATCCACCCTGGAGGCAGGGGGGCAGAGGGCCTAATTAACTCAGCCAGCGCAGTTGGAGCATCTGCCTGTGCCAGCTGCAGCCGAGGGGCGCGGGCTGGGAGGAGGAGCCTGCCAGGAGCCCGGCGTCCAGAGCAGGGCGGTTGTACTGCGGGGAAGGTGTGGACAGGGCTCAGGCCCTGGGAGGAGAGGTCAGGGAAGGCTTGTGGAAGGGGCCTGGGTGGAGGACTGGAGCGGAGTCCATGGCCGCAGCCGAGGGCAGCCGCCGCCAGGGGGCGCTAGCGCAGCCGCTTTACCTCCCGGCGAAGGGGATGAAGGCGCTCCAGGGGATGTGGGAACCAGGATGGGAAGGGACGGCCGAGGTCGTCTTGTCCGATCGGCTCTGCCGGGGGTTGGGGGGCTGCAGCACTTCAAAGGCTCTCGTCCAGGGCAGCGGAGGAGTCGGCAGCACTTTGAAGATGAAGCCCTGGACTGCAGCGCTCCGTGACCCGCACGGAAAGTTGCAGGAGCCCGGGAGTCCTGGGGACCGGCCGGCCGCGCGGCGGGAAATGAAGATGATGAGGGGCGAGGCAGAGGCCGGCCGAGCGGGGAGCAGCCACCTGCCCCCGGAACAGCACAGCACGGGGCGGCGCTGTGCGCAGGGGGTTTAGCCGCCGCCTGGGAGTTCCGCATCCCAAATTGGAGCGCAGGTTCAAGTCCTGGCCACCCTGATTCTGATCCGGCTCCCTGCTCCCGTGCCTGGGAGGCAGAGGCTGATGGCCCCAGTACTTGGGCCCCTGTCACCCATGTGGGAGGCCTGGATGGAGTTGGTATCTGGGGCAGGCATGGGGTGCAGGGGGTGAGCTGCTTCGTGAGACACGGGCATCCCTGGTTCGAGTCTCCACTCCTCCACTCCCTATCTCAGCTTCCTATGAAAGTGCACCCTGGGAGGGGACCGGTGAGGACTCAAGTACTCGGGTCCCTGCCGCCCAAGTGGGAGATGTGGATGGAGTTCCTGCCTCCTGGCTTTGGCCCTGGCTATTGAGGGCCTTTGGGGAGTCAGCCAGGGGATGGAAGATCTCTTGTCTTCTGTCTCGGCCTCTCAAATAAAATGAAAACAAAGCAAACAACTGAACACCAGACTCAGCATCTGTCGAGCCCTGCTCTAGGCATCTGCTTTGTGCCAGAGATTTTGCCAGGTCCTTCGAGGGGTGGGGGTTTAACGCACGTGCACCCCAGAGCTCTGACGTCCCCAAGGTCACACAGCTGGCAAGGAGCAGAGCAAGCCACACGCTCAGTCCCGCCTGCCCCGTGGTACTTTGGTTGCTGCTTTGGTTCTGTGCCACGCTCTGCTTGGCCCTGCCCCACGCAGTGCCCAACAGCCGGATCTTCGGCATAGCTATTTGCCGAGAGCAGGGCCCAGGAATTTTGCAAATCGTTTGCTTTGCTAAAAACAATAGTGTGTGCGCGGAGGGGGCGGTGACTGTGGCCAGCAGGTGCAGCTGCAGCTTGTGACACCCACGTCCTTTTTCTGAGACCCGGCAGCTCCACTCCCATCCAGCTCCCTGCTGATGTGCCTGGCCCAGGTGCTGGGGCCCCTGCACCCACGTGGGAGGCCTGGATGGAGCTCCTGGCTCCTGGCTTCAGCCTGGCCCAGCCCTGGCTATTGAAGCCATTTGGGGAGTGACCCAGCAGATGGAAGATCTCTCCCCCACCCTCCCGTCTCTATGTCTCTGTTTTTCAAATCAATCAATAAATCTTTTTTAAAAATACAAATAGGCAGGAGTTCGAGTGGGTCCAAGGTTAACCGTGGAAGCAGCAGGTAGGTGGGTGTTGGCCTCTCTCTCCCTCCCTCTCTCTCTCTCTCTATTCCACACATACGTTTTCTAAAAGTGGATCTTCCTTGATCATAACTTGCTCTATGTTAAACATGAGGTTAAATACAAGAGAAATGAAAGTTGCAGCCTGAAATACGAATGTGAAACGCAGGACGAGTTGCAAAGAAAAGGCTGATGCTCCCCGGAAGACGCCGGCCGCCTCTCGGAGTCCATTTTCCTGGATTTCTCGCTGGATCACAGAATCCGGTCCGTGCGCAGTTGCTAGCATGCTGCACAGACCATATTGCATCTATTTTTCTCCTAGTTTTTTCTCCCCCAAATTGTATCATAAACATTTCCTTCGCTGCTTCAACTTCCTTGTAAACATTTGCCAACACAATCTTCATCATTCTGAATGAGTTTATTTAACCGAGCTCCCGTGCTTGAATATTTAACTCGTTTGCATGTTTTTTCCATACAGCATTGGAAAGGGCCCCCGCCGGATGAAGGTGGAGGTGGCGGCGGCTTCCTCCGGTTTCTGCTGACGCTCGCCAGTGCGTCCGTGAGATGGGCGAGCACCTGCTAGGAGCTTCTCCCGCATTTTCCCACTGATTTTCTTACAACAGTATGGGAGGCAGAATGTTTTCCCCATTTTTAAGAAACTTTTTTTTTAAAAAAGACTTATTTTATTTATTTGAAAGACAGAGTTATAGAGAGAGGTAGAGACAGAGAGAGAGGTCTTCCATCTGCTGGTTCACTCCCCAGATGGCTAGAACCGAGCCGGTCTGAAGCCAGAAGCCAGGAGCTTCTTCCGGGTCTCCCATGTAGGTGCAGGGGCCCAAGGACTTGGGCCATCTTCTACTGCTTTCCCAGGCCAGAGCAGAGAGCTGGATCGGAGGTGGAGCAGCTGGGCCTTGAACCGGCACCCATATGCAATGCTGGCGCTTCAGGCCAGGGCTTTAACCCTCTGTGCCACAGCACTGGCCCCAAGAAACATTTTTCATTTCTGTTTACTTGAAAGGTAGAAGGAGGGAGGGAAGGAGGGAAACAGAGCCTCTATCCCCTGATTCACTCCCCAGGTGGGACTGGGGCTGTGCCTGGCCAAAACCAGGAGCCTGGAACTTCATCCTGGTCTCCCTCAGGTCTCCCACAGGGGTGGCAGGGGCCCAAGGGAGCTGGATGGGAAGTGGAGCAACCGGGACTCGAACCGCCACTCAGATATGGGATGCCAGTGGTGGCGCAGGCAGCAATGTAACCAGGCCCCTGCTCTCCCCATTTTGCAGTGGAGGAAACTGAGGCTCAGGGGGTGGGAGGTCCGAGCAGCACCAGGATCGTGACTTAAACCGGCCTGACTCCCAGGACCATGTCTCTCTCTCTCTGCCCCACGATGTTTGCCCCAGATGAGACCTGGAGACCGGGCGACCGTGGCCATCTTTCCTCCAATGGACATAAAGACTCTGCCCTCAGCCAGGGTAGGGACTGGCTCCCAGCCTGCAGTCTGGGAGACGCAAATGCTGCCCTGGGCGTCCACTTCCACTCTGGTGATCTTTCCTCATTTGCATCCCGCCAGGGACTGTTGTCAGCCAGGTTAACCTTGAACCCACGCTGATCCCTGTATGTCTTTTAAACAAAGCAAGTGATTTGCCAATTTTAGTTAATAGCCAATAGCTTGGGGAACACTCCTGGTGCATCGTGGTACCCAGCTTGAGAACCCCCCAAACGGCACACAGATGAGACCCAGGAAGGAAGTGATGTAAGAGCTCAGGCTGCTAAAAATAGCCCTGACACCCCGACACCAAGGCACCTGCCCTGGGGCCACAGGGGAGGCGCTCAGCTTCCCGCACAGTGAGGAAGGCTTGCTGCGTCCTGCCGAGGACTGCGGGGAGGGTAAATGCAGTGATACAGGAACTTCAAAAAGTCTGTAGAAAATGGAAGTAAAAGATGGGTTCATTTTGGTGCAAAGCATCTTGAAACCCATGCATTTTTTTTCTTAATAAGCTTTTCCCACCAGCTTTCTGAAGACCCCCCGTAGGCAGATTGCAGAAATGTATTTAAGTTTTTATTTATTGATTTTATTTGAAAGGCAGAGGGACAGATGGAGACAGAGGAGAGAGAGAGACAGAGCGCTCCCAGCTGCCGATTTACTCTCCAAACCCTGCGACCGCCAGAGCTGGGCCAGGGCCCTGGAACTCCATCCGGGACCCCCACGTGGGTTGCAGCCGTCACCTGCCGCCTCCCAGGTGCACCTTACCGGAGCTGGACCTGGAACCCAGGCGCTGTGGCGCTGTAATGGGGGCGAGGACACCCCAAGCCACGGCTTAATCACTGTACTAAATATTCACCCTGGACTTCAAACTGCTTGGCACCAAAACCCCTCATATTTTCCGACGAACTTTCTGGAATACCTTGTAGACAATGGCCGGAGGTTAAGAAGCACTTCACCTGGAACAGCAGCGCGCCCTCACACACTCGCAGCTTTGCCCTGCACTGGGCTGAGCTCCGGGGGGCCCAAACCAGCCAGGCTGCCTAACTGTGGGTTCTCAGGTGTTAGTGATGGCACAGAGTGGAGATTGTAGGGAGCATGGCGATGCCCGGGACCTCCCACGGGGCCTGGCACACAGTAGGGCTCCAGCGAAAGTTTGTTGAGTGACTGAGAGAGTGTAAAGACAGAGACAGGAACATAATGGAGGCTGAGACCCACCCCCCATGCCCGTTCAGAGCTGGGACCGTCTGTCCTCCCCATCGGGGCCTGGGTCTTGGAGATTATTGGGGTCCCTGGGGTCCTTATGCTTGTACCTCCCTGACTTACCCAGGCAGCCTGGTTACGTCCACTCCTAAGGGCGGAGCTGGATCTGTGCTGGGGGACAGCTTCTTGTCCATCCCTCCATCCCTGTGTCCTACACCAAGGCTCCGTGGGAATGGCTGGGCCCCCTACTGTCCAGGGCTCAGCACGGCTTGGGGGACCTGGGGCTGATCGGGGGCAGTATAAGCCCTCCCACCTTCATCTGCAGAAAGAGAGCAAGAATCCTAACACTTCTGCTTCGGGGCGCAGGAAGCGGCCCCACGTAGAGCCCTGCGTATAGGGCCTGGTGTCCAGCAGGTGCTCAGCCACACCAGCACCCGTCCAGGCGAGGACGGCTGAGGCGGCCCCTGCAGGAGTCGGCACCGCTGTCCCTGTGTCCCACAGCCGCCGGGGAGGTGCAAAGCCCAGGCCTAGCTCGGGGCTCACTCACAGCAGAGGGGAGTGATGTGTCCTGGGGCAGCCAACCAAGAAGGGCCGAGCCTCTGCCTCCAAATCCACTCCTCCCGGCGACATTGCCAGTGGTGGGGCAAAGGGAGGAGGGACCCAGGAGCGAAAGCATCCTCTTCTCTGGGGGGTGCTGGGGATTCCGCCGTCTACCAGGGTTCTGGAACTCCTGCCAGGTATAGGAGTGACTTTGACCTCTGCCTTCCTGGAAGAAGCATTACTATGCTCGCCCTGGGAACAGCTGGTCCACAGTGTGCGTGTGCGTGTGCGTGTATGTGTGTGTGTGTGCGTGTGCGTGTGCGTGTACATGTACGTGTGCGTGTGCGTGTGCATGTGCGTGTATGTGTGCGTGTGTGTGCATGTGTGTGTGTGCATGTGCGTGTGTATGTGTGTGTGTGCATGTGTGTGTGCGTGTATGTGTGTGTGCGTGTGCGTGTACATGTGTGTGTGTGCATGTGCGTGTGTGTGCATGTGTGTGTGTATGTGTGTGCGTGTGCGTGTACATGTGCGTGTGCGTGTGCATGTGTGTATGTGTGCGTGTGTGTGCATGTGTGTGCGTGTGCGTGTACGTGTGCGTGTGCGTGTACGTGTATGTGTACGTGTGCGTGTATGTGTGCGTGTGGCACAGCTGTTCTTTGTTTCTCAGGGCAAGGTTGTGCTGTCAGGGGAGCGTCCGTGGCAGGCAGCAGGGCAGGGGCCTGGCCGACCCAGGGGTCCCCTGAGGTCTCCTCAGGGTCTGCATCTGGGGTTGTCACACCCCAGGTCCTCAGAGCCAGCGTCGCTCTTTCAAAGGCCGGAAGCTGTTGTTCACTGTTGGCTGCGGGCTGGGTCATCCCCTCCGAGTGCTCAGGGTAGGCAAACTCACTTCAATGGTGGCTGCAATACAAGCTCATTGAGAAGTTAAATCTACGGCGAGGAATGACTTCCGGGTCCCCTGCTGCTCCTGGACTGTCTGCCGGGATTCCCACCCGCCTGCCTGGGTCACCTGTACCTGTGTGCGTGCTTGCACGGCTCTGGCAAGGGCTGGGTGGGGCTGTGAGGCGCAGGCTCAGCTCCTCTGCCAGGGTGGGGCCTAGCCCGGTGGGGAGGGGTCAGCCGCTCTTGGTGGTCATGTTACCGGTAAATGGCAGGGCTCTTGTCTTTGCGCAAGAAAGAATTCAGGCTTGGGACAGAGTAGTGGAAAGTAAAATAGCAAGGTTGATTAGGGCAGGGACATCCGTAAGGACGGATGGGCACCTCTCCTGACAGAGCCTGAGAGAGAGAGCCCAGTCGCTCAGACTGGGGAGAGCGAGGTTACATGGTTGAGAGAGCACACCTGGGCAGGCCAGGCGGGCGGCTCTGCAGAGAGGCAGAGGGCTGAGCGTGCAGTCCAGCTGAGGCAGGGGGTTTTTAAGGAGATGGGCCCTGCCTCCCCACCTCTGCTCCTCTTGGAACTAAGGACTTTTTGAATGTAAATATGAAAAATTCCTTTCTGAGTTTTCCCCTGAGGTTATCAGAGAGGGGGAAGCCTGGCTGGCATCCCCCCCCCCCCCCTTACAGGAAGGATGGTTATCGGGTAGAAGGGCAGGGCAGGATGCATATTTGAAGTGCAGATACTGGGCTGCACCTGGAAGGTTAGTTACCAGGCAGAAGGGGGGGCCCCCACCTGGCAGGCTATCGGGTAGGAGGGGCAGGGCAGGAGGTAGATAAGGTGATCGGGTGACTTTGAGATGCATCTGCTGGACATAGACATCTCCTCTTCAGGCCTTTGTCACACACACATAAGCTCACATCTGACCTCCGACCTAACAGTCAGCACGTCAGACGGGCTTGGGCTGCGGGAGGAGGGAAGTCAGGTCCTTTGATGGAGCTCCAGATGCAGAAGCAACTGATTGGGAGAGAGAAGCATCTGTTTGAACGCAGGCTGGGAAGAAGAGGTGCTAACCAGGACCTGGAGGCCAGGCTCTGCAGGAAGGGGAGGGAGGGAGCAGAGGAGAACCCAGTCCCACTGTCCAGAACTCCCGGCGCCCGGCGGCTCAGGCATACAGAGTTGTGGGTACCCTGGTTTCCTGTTGTCCTCTTACTCTCAAGTGTCTATTTATTTGTGACAATGTGGTAGGCAGTTTCAGGCAGTGAACATACAAGGGTAAACCCACCAGACGCTGACATCTCTGCTCCCAGGGAGGAGTAGGGTAAAGAGTTCGGTGTGACCGGCTCTTGCCCTACACAGAATGCAGAGTGGGCAAGTGACTTTAACCTGGAGAGATCCAGAGAAGGCTTCCTGGAGTAAGTGATGTACAGGCTCAGACCTGAAGTGTGGTATGCATAATAATAGTCACAACAGAAACTGTGTGCAAACATTGCTCTAAGCAAGTGAGTGGCCCTTTCTCATTTAATTTCCATAACAATTCTCTGTTACCCCTGCTCTCAGATGAGAAAACCAAAGAAGAAGCAAGTTACTTGTCAGGGTTACCAACTAAGAAGTGAGAGATAGGGGCCAGCACTGTGGCCCATTGACTTAAGTCGCTGCCTGCAGCACCAGCATCCCATTTAGGCACTGGTTCGAGTCCCAGCTGCTCCACATCCAATCCAGCTCCCTGCTAATGCGCCTGGGAAAGCAGCAGGAGATGGCTCAAGTGCTTGGGAGATCTGGATGAAGCTCCTGGCTCCTGGCTTCAGCCTGGCCAAGCCTTTGCCATTGCAGTCTTTTGGGGAGTGAACCAGTGATGGAAGATCTCTCTCTCTCTCTCTCTCTCTTCCTCCCTCCCTCCCTCTCCTCTCTCTATAACTCTGCCTTTCAAATAAATAAATAAATCCTTGAAAAAGAAAAAAAAAGAAGTGAGGGAGAGGGACATGTTGCTTCCAAACAAGGGTGTGGCTGGTGCGAAGTTGTGCAGGCGAGAGGGCGCAAGGAGGGATGTGGGACCCGAGAGGCCGGCAGACCCCAGCAGGCTCTGTCTGGAAGGCGTGACGATGGGAGGGGGGCTGGGGTGGGGGAGCTGAGTCCCACAGATGAATCCTGCCTGGGGAGAACTGAACTTAGCGACACGGAGGCGGGACTACGGCAAGGCTGGCCGGAGCGCCTGGGAGGATGGGGGGGGGGGGCATTGCAGGGATCGGTTTGACGTAACCACAGGCATCGTGGGGGTATCCGCCATCTTCTCCAGGTGGCCCTGGCGGTCACCTAGACCCTAGGGGATGCACAGTCATTAAGATAATCGAGATAACTCTTACCTCACTCCCGGAATGTTCCTACTGAGAGAGCACAGAGGGACTCTGGTCAGCCATGGCGCCCTTCTGGCTACAAAACCCTTTCTCTCCCACCTTGCAGTGCGGGGTGCCGCATCTTACAGCCACCTAAGACGACGCTTCTGTCCCGAGGTCCCTGCTCAGTTACATTCTGTGGGGCTCCGGATTTGTCCGCCGCTCTCCTGTTCTCACAGCCTCTTCCGCCTTTGGCTGCCAGTCCTTGGGTACCAGGGATTCCAGAAGCACCTGCGCCATCCTCAGGCAGGGGAGGTACTGCTCTGTCCTGGGGACTGAGGACCACTGAGCACCCTCCTGTCCAGGGGTCTGAGCGAGCTGCGAGGGCTAGGAAGCTGCTCACTAGGAGAAGGAACCAAAGTCTGGGTCCAAAGCCATGGCGCTGGCATGTGAGCTCTGTGGGCTTGGGCAAGTATCCCAACCTCTCTGAGCTGTAAAACGGGGATGATAATGCTCTCTCAGGCCTCCCTGTGGGCTGCCTTCCTACCCCATTCCTTCTTCTTCCTCCCCAAGGACACTCCCGTTTGGTTCAAGCGCTCATTCCATCCTCGTGGAGCCCATTCGCGTGCAGGAAGCAGACCCGTCCATGTTGGGTGTGAGTGGTCCTGATGAGAGCCATCAGGTGTGGTCATCCTTGCCAGTGATTGGCTAGGAGTCTAGGCCTAAGCCAATCAGCATATGGCATTCCACATGGGTGGCCCAGTCAGACTAAAGGAAACATCTTGTATTGGGCGGTTGGTGGGGTTGCCTCCTTTCTGTCTCTCCCATTGGATGGGAGCGGTAAAGCCTCTCGCTCTCTTTTCTTTCTTTTTTAAGATTTATTTCTTTATTTCAAAGGCAGAGTTATGGGGGGCAAGGGGGAGAGAGAGAGAGAGAGAGGGAGAGAGAGATCTTCCACCCACTGGTTCACTCCCCAGATGTCTGGGACGGCTGAAAACCGGGAACAGCATCCAGGTCTCCCTCGTGGGTGCAGAGGCCCAGGTACTTGGGCCATATTCTGCCAGGCGCACTCGCAGGGAGCTGGATTGGAACTGGAGCAGCCGGATCTCGAACTGGCTCCAGCATCATGGGCAGAGGTTTAACTGTGCCCGCCCCCTCTAGCTCTGCCAGCAGCAGCTGTCACGTGGCCGAGAGAGTAGCCAGTCTGAGGACAGGTCCTACGGCTGGAGAAACACGGGGCTGGGACAGGCACAGAGCAGTTGAGCCAGAGTCCCGCTCAGCACGCCCGGAAGCTACCTGCCTGGCCCCTCTCAGGTGAGACACAAGAAGTCCTCATTGTTGGGCCGAGTGGCGCCTCCGCTGTTGCTGTCGCAGGCTGGCACAGGGGGGCTTGGCAAGCTGTAGCCAGTGTTTCCTGTACCTGCTCAGTGAGTACGTAGTGATCGTCTATCGCAAACCAGGTCCTGGGGACAGGGCATTAAAAGAAAAGGAACTTAACTCCCCACCCCGGGGGGGAGGGGGGCGCCAGCCTCTCTGTCCACCCCCATGACACCTGTCAGCCAGCTGAGGCTCCTTGAACGGGAAATGCAGTGCAGCCTGGGGGTCAGGGCCAGGCCGTCTCAGCACAGTCTGGGTTGTTTTATCTCTGCCGCGTATTGGCGTGGCCACCTTGGGTGAGCATCCCGGCTTCTCTGTCCCTCAGTGGCCTCATCTGAGAAATGGGGAGAACGGCGGTGTCTGGCTCCCAGGCGGCCGGGAGGGTTGCACGTGGCTGTGTTTGGGTTTTAATGCAGAGCCTTCGTGGGCACACACATGGACTGGGCGCGGTCGCCAGTGGACCCGGCCTGGCATCCGCAATCAGTCGCCGGTCAGGGGTTCAGAGGGGAGTGAAGCCTGGGAATGTGTTCAGCGCAGTGTGGACACCGGCAGGGAGGAAGCACGCGCTCCGAGGGAAACTGAGGCTGACTTCAAGGAGGGTGGATTGACGGTGAACTGACGGTGATTGACGGTGAACGCTACCTCCACAGAGCTCTTCTGGGGCAGCGCGAGAAATCACCGCTCCTCACCCTCGTCACCGCTTGCGAAGCCGGCACCCCAGGGCACAGCGCTCGTTCCAGTCCCGGCTGCTTGGCCTCCAGCCCTGCTCATCCGCCGGGGAAGGCAGCAGAAGATGACCCAAGTGCTGGGGGCCCTGCACCTGCGTGGGAGACGTGCGGATGTTGTGATGACGTCGCCCGAGAGGACGAGCGGCTCGGATGGGCTGGAAACAGGCAGAAGTTGGGGTCCCCGGAGCTGGGAGCTCTCTCTGCTTGCGCTGGGCTGCACAGAAGGGCGGGGTCCAGGGAGACCGGCCAGCGGCCAAGGCCGCCCCCTTCCCCGCCGCCCCCACGCAGGCTGCGCTGGCTCTGGGGTCACCAGAGGCAGCCTTCAAGGTGGAGGTCACCAGGCCCGCGCACTGAGGACGCCCCCGTGAGAATCCCCAGCAGCAGCAAGCTCACTGCGGTGGGGAGCCCAGACTGCGCCTCCCAGGAATCTGCGTTGCCGCGGTAGCCGCCCACAGCTTCCCTGCCGGCCCGCTGCGCCCCTGCAGCGAATTTTAATAAATCCGACTCGGCTGGTTCTCTGCTCTGCCGAGTTCTCACCGCCCGCGACGCCGGCCTCGCTCCTCGCTTCCCGCACCGTTCACGAGGCTTGCTCCTAACGGAGGAGGCAGACGCTCATCAAATAACCCCTCAAAAAGTGTGAAATTGTAACCCTGATCGGCGATGAAGGAGAGGGTCCAGGTCCCATCTCAGCGAGAGGCTCACCGACAACCTCTGGCACACAGGACGACTAGGCAGGACCTGGAGGCTGGACGAGAGCTACCGAGCAAAGCGGGCGGCCAAAGGGTTACACAGGCAGCGGGCAGAGCGCGTGCAAAGGCCCTGTGGCAGGGACCTGACTGCAGGTGACCAGGACGTGGCACCCTCAGATAGGCTGCTGAGCTCATTATTTTGAAAAACTGCAGACACAGCAGTAGCTCTGAAAAGTTTTGTGAGAGAACTTTCCATCTGCTAAAAGACACCTCCCTTGTAAGGGTCTCTCCCTGTTCCCGCCAGGAAGACAGAGACTTAAAGATGGAGGGGGGGGGGGCAGTCTCCTGGCCTTCTGAAATGCCCACATCCATTTATTAATTTTTTTTATTTGAAAGTCAGAGTTAGAGAGAGAGAGAGAGCGCTTCATTCAGTTGGTTCACTCCCCAAATGGCTACAACAGCTGGAGCTGAGCCAATCCAAAGCCAGGAGCCAGGAGCTTCTTCCTGGTCTCCCACGTGGGTGCAGGGCCCCGAGCACTGGGCCATCTTTCGCTGATTCCCAGGCGCAGTAGCAGGGAGCTGGATCAGAAGTGGAGCAGCTGCTTCTCAAACCGGCTCCGCAAACGGTGGCTTTACCTGCTGTGCCACAGCGCCGGCCCCCAGTAAATGAATTAAAAAATAAATAAAATAATAAAATAAATAAAACACCAAGCAGTGTGGTCCAATGGTAATAACCCAGGCAGAGGAGTAGCCGGGCCTTCGGGGAGTCCTCTCCGTGTCCCTGTGCCTTCCGGGGCACGCTGTGCCTCGCCTGCAGGTGCAGGGGCCGTCTCTGGGTCCAGGGTGACCTGCCTCACTCCTGGGGAAAGCCGGGGAGTCCTTCCTGGGTTTTGGGCCCCCCTTCAGGCACAGGCTGGGAGAGGTGACAGGAGTTCTCTGCGGTGCCAGAGGGCCCTATCTGGGGGGCTGAGCCCCGCCCCCGTGTCTGGGTGCTTGCTTGGATCCTGAGAGCAGCCGGCAACCCTGCAGAGAAGGCAGCCGGGAGACGAGGAACCACACCAAGGGCAGCAGGGGCCAGGGTTCAGGTCGCATGTCCCCGCGTGGGGCCGCTGACGCTGAGCCGAGGGCTGGGCTGGGCGCATCGTGGGGCGGTGGGGACTCACGCGTGTACCCCAGCCTCTTCTGGAATTCTTTGTGCTGACACAGGTAAGCTTTATTCAGAAGGTGAGAACGTGAACACGCACGGACGTGAGCGTAGAACGTGAACACGCACGGACGTGAGCGTAGAGAGATGCCCGTCACGAGAGCCGCGGTCCCAAAGGAGAACAGGGTGGAGGAGGGGAAGGAGAGAGCATCTCCCAGTGCCTCTTTTTGTGAGGTGTGTGTGGGGGCATGCCCCTACAGACCTGATACTTCCAGCAAATTCTATGTGGGACCCAACATCCGGGCATCTTGAGAGGGGGTGTTCTGTTGGGCAAGTGGCAGAATAGAATTACACGGGGGGGTCACCCGGATGGCCCTGTGAGCGGGTGTGGAGAACCAGGGAGGACAGAGCGGGGGCCCTGGGGTGGAGAAGGGGCTCCAGTCTGCCGGGACCCCCGAGAAGCCAGCGCAAGCCTCCCATGGGCACCTGGGACACCGTTGTCACTGCTGCCTTCGTGGGTGAAGGGTTGTCCCCAGGTGTCCCCTGCCCCCATGCCAGAGGAGCTCTAAAGCTGAAAGGGACCGCAAACAGCGCATGCGTGCGGGCAGACCAGCTCAGAGGGCAGTGGGTCTGGGCCCCAGGACCTGTCCACCCACGCTGTGCAAGCAGTGAGGAGAGGCTGGGTCTGGTGCCATCTTCGGGGGGGCGAGGAGAGTGGTGCAGCCCCAGGTCATGGCCGGGGCAGATGAGGGAGGGGCACGGACCTCTAGGGTGGGGTGGGTGAAATCAACCCAGGCTCAGAATCGCCGCCTCCTCCTCCTCCTCCTCTTCCTCTTCTTAAAGATTTATTTTATTTATGGAAGGCAGTTACAGAGAGGCAGAGAGAGAGAGAAAGAGAAAGAGAGAGAGAGAGAGAGGTCTTCCATCCACTGGTTCACTCCCCAGATGGCCACATGGCTGGGCTGGAGCTGGGCCGATCAGAAGCCAGGAGCTTCTTCTAGGTCTCCCGTGCAAGTGCAGGGGCCCAAGGACTTGGGCTGTCTTCTACTGCTTTCCCCAGGCCACAGCTGAGAGCTGACTCAGAAGTGGAGCAGCCGGGACTTGAACCGGCGCCCATATGAGATGCCCGTACTGTAGGCGGCAGCTTTACCAGCTACGCCACAGCGCTGGCCCCTAGGGGCTCTTCTTGAGGACCCCAGAGGAGTTACACCTGCTGGGGGGGGGGGGGCGAGGAGGGAGGGGCGGCAGTGCATCCAGTGTCACACTCGGTCATGGGTCATCTGGAGGTGCCCTTGAGTCATCCCAGGGGAGCCGCCCAGGGAGCCTGGGGAGAGACTGGGGCTGCAGCAGGGACAGTGTTGAGTCATCAGAGTCCGGCGGAGCTGGGAGTAGGTGAGCATGAGAACACCTGGAGAGAGGACAGAGGAGGCTCCACCCTCCCCGCCCCCACCTGCAGCCCCTCCCCCGGCCTCCCAGGAGGGAGTGACATTTCAGCACTTGTGATTCTAATTGAATTTAATTGTCTCCTCCAAGTTGCGCTAAAACCTTTTCAAAGTCCCCAGAAATTAGGGAACATCGATAACACCACTCCTTGGGGTTTTAATCTGTCCTCCCAGGAAGGGTGATTAATTTTTTACAAGCTAATCATATCTCTTAGGCAGGCTGTCAGCAGAGGAGCCGTCATCGCTCATCAATAATGAAGCGATCCCGAGCCCACTTCTCCCTGCAGCCTATTGCATTATTCACCAGGAGGCCTTCAAACAAAGCAGCCGCGGGAGGGGGCCCTAATCGGGGTCCTCCGCAGATGTCCTGGGGGTCTGGGAGGGGCGGACGGGGCTATAAAACTGATTGATGCACTCACATCTGGCTCCCCTCCTTAGCATGCTGTCACCTGTCTCCACCGTCTGTCTTCTGGGCCCAGCCCGCCCCCCTCCGCGGACTACCTCATTGGCTTGCTCTGTCCCCTGCCCTTCAGCGTCCCCGTTTCTTCCTCCCTGTGACCCTATTGCACAGGATCGCTTGGTCAGATTCTGCCTTTGCCCCCACAACGTCCCATGAAGCAGAGAAACGGCTTTGGTCCCCATTGGAGAGACAGGTAAACTGAGGTCTGAAGAGGGAAGGCGACCCGCTCAAGGCTGCTGTCCCGAGACCCGGCCATCTGTTCAGGTGGTCGTCCACTTCTCATGGGGTTACATCCCGATAAACCTACCGCACACTGAAAATGCCCCAAGTTGAAAATGCATCGGAGCCTCCTAACCTCGGAGCCTCCCAGCTTGGCCTCGGGGCACACGGTGGAGCTTGGTGGTGGCCCTCTGTGACCACAGGGCTCGCTGGGGGCTTCGGCCAGCATCTCTAGAGAGGATGGGACACAGCACCAGCCTCGGAAAGGGTCTGAATCCCAAACTCTAGCATGGTTTCTTTTTTTCTTTCTTTTTAAAAAAGATTTATTCATTTATTTGAAAGGCAGAGTTACAGAGAGAGGTGGAGACAGAGAGAGAGAGGTCTTCCATCCGCTGCTTCACTCCGCAATTGGCTGCAACAGCCGGAGCTGTGCTGATCCAAAGCCAGGAGCCAGGAGCTTCTTCCAGGTCTCCCACATGGGTACAGGGGCCCAAGGACTTGGGCCATCTTCTACTGTTTAACCAGGCCATAGCAGAGAGCTGGATCGGAAGTGGAGCAGCCGGGACTTGAACTGGCGCCCATGTGGGATGCCGGCACTGCAGCCGGCGGCTTTACCCTCTACACCACAGCGCTGGCCCCTAGGCACGGCTTCCACTGCATGTGTGCTGCCTCTCACTCTCACGCGTGGCTCAGGGACTGGGCAGCTCCCGGGGCGCCTCAGGTCTCTGTGGGGGAGCCCCACATCTGGGGCTTGGGCTGACTTTGTGCCGAAGCCACAGCTGGTGGGGCCTGCTCAGTGCACCCAGAACACTTTCCCTCCCCCCAACCCAACCCTCCAGCCAGCTGCCCCCACTTCTGGGTCACTGCTTTGTCCCACTTTGTCCCACTTCTGGGTCACTGCTGTGCTGACCCATCGTCATGGTTTACTCAGGATGAGCCCGTCTCCAGGGACCTGGACTTTGAAAATGGGGAACATTGGGGCCGGTGTTGTGATGTAACAGGTAAAGCCTCCACCTGCAGTGCCGGCATCCCATGCGGACACCGGTTCGAACCCTGGCTGCTCCACTTCCGATCCAGCTCTCTGCTATGGCCTGGGAAAGCAGTGGAAGATGGCCCAAGTGCTTGGGCCCCTGCACCCACGTGGGGGACCTGGAAGAAGCTCCTGGCTCTTGGCTCCTGGCTCCTTGGCTTCGGATCAGCACACGCTGTGCGGGGGCGGGGGGTGTGTGTGTGCAGGCACAGGTACTTTGTCACGTGACCGTGCCCGGTCAGCGGTCACTCTCACGACCATCATTTCTGGGGCCCTGCTCCCGGATCCTGCCAAGTGCAGTCCCCGTGTCCCAGCTTGGAACTCAGGGTGCAGCCCTGCCCGAGCCAACCCCCTCTCCCGCGGGTGCTCTCCTGGGTAGCCTGGGTCCCGCTCCCCAGCCTGGCCTCTCCTTATCCCTGAGGCCCACCAAGGGCAGGAAATCTGGGTGCTCTTGACCCCCACAGGGCACAGCGGGTGCTGTATCAGAAAAGCCAATGGCAACTGTCGCCCACGCCTGTGGCGGTCCCCATGGCTCAGCAGGGGTTAAGCCTCCAACTGCAGCACTGACCTCCCGTAGGGACACCTGTTCAAGTCTCAGCTGCTCCACTTCTGATCCAGCTCCCTACTGGTGCACTTGGGGAAGCAGCAGCAGATGACCCAAGTCCGTGGGCTCCTGCACTCTCACGGGAGACCCAGATGGAGTTCCAGGCTCCTGGCTATGGCCTGGCCCAGCCCTAGCTTCTGTCTGTGGTCATTTGTGGAGTGAACCAGTGGATGGAAGACCTCTCTCTCTCACTCACTCACTCTGTAATTTAAAATAAGTCTTTAAAAGGGGGTTGGGGGGGGGAGTGCAGATTTTGGAGTCAGATTTGGGCTCAAATGGACTCTGGTGCCCCGCCCCCACCATGCCGGGGGTCTTCACTGTCTAAGTTCCCCCCTGTACAAAGAAGGATCCCACAGCCCCCTCCGCAGACCTCGGGAGGAGGAAATGGTGTCTTCTCTGGCTGGCAGGTGCTCGGGAGACCCTGGGCGAGTGCTAGGTTCATATTTGCATTCAACTCCATTTCTGGGCCGCTGGGTCCCAGTTCAACTCAGGGATATCGCCCGGTCCTTTGGGGTGCTGGGGGTGCCTCTCAAAGCAGGCAGCCCAGGCTTTGAGTGCTGGCTGTGGGATTTGCCAGCTGCACGTGTGACCTTGAGAAGGTCGTGCAGCCCTGGGCCAGAGGGCAACATCCGTGCCCCAGTGCAGATGTCTGGAAGGGCGATGGTGGACGGAGAAAGGCAGGGCGCTGACCCACCGTCCATCACCGTGCAGCTCCGAGCGCCGGCCGCTGTCTTCTCCGGGCCTGACTTGTGTCTGTTGGGTTAACTGAGGCCCGAGGTGGCCCAGGCAGGCGGGAGTGGAGGGAGAGGCAGGGAGAGGCAGGGAGAGGCAGGGAGATGGCGCTGTTAAAGCGGCTCAGCTCCTTGGTTCCGGGCGTGATCGCTGCATTTGCATTTAAATGGAGGTTTGGAAGTGTGTAAATCTCTGTTTCCCCTCCGCGGAGGCCTAATGGTTGTTTAATCATGTTTAGATGAACCCGGAGCACTGGGGGTGCCACGTCTTAAATCCACATGCAGGGACCGGGATCGGACAGGGGGAGGGGCGCCCAGAGGACTCGTCCCTCAGCCAGACCAGCTCTGCAGGAATCTGGGCAGCCCTGACTCCCAGCCCCTTCCAGGAAGGCTTCTGGGATTACTCCAAAGTAGCTGTCACTCAAAGTTCCTGCAAAGAGGACGCCCACAGCCAGTGGTAGCCAGCGGCTGAGATGCTGAGTAGCGGGGGGGGGGGGGGGGGGGGGGGGGGGGGCAGCTCACCGAGCTCTTCCGGGGCCCCAGTCTGCGTGCTCACCTCCCAGATCGCGTATGTAAAGAACCTGGCACACAGTAGGAGCTTTTTGAGCAGGGCTCAGTGTATCTCCAACCGCCTTTAAGCCTGAGCGAGACTTCCTATGGAACTTGTCTAAAATGCCATCCACACCCCATTCTGACTTGAACTCTGCAGTTTTTTTTTTTTTTTAAAGATTTATTTACTTATTTGAAAGACACAGAGAGAGAATCTTCCACCCTCTGGTTCACTCCCCAAACAGGCAGGGCTGGGCCAGCTGAAGCCCGAGCCCGGAGCTCCATCTGGGTCTCCAGGTACTTGGGCCTTCTTCGGCTCTGGGCGCTAGCAGGACCTGGATCAGCAGCAGAGCGGCCGGATCTGCGCTGGGACACGGAGTGAGACTGTCACAAACAGCGGCTGAACCCTCTGTGCCACAGCTCCCACCCTAGGCACGTGGAGGGAGGGACCTTGACTCTTCGGTGAGTTAATGACACGCGTGTCATTGGCCACATCGGCTTTCTCTGTGCACCTGTCTGAGCAGGCTCCGGGTGGCCTGTGTGGGTGGCACCCGTGGCCCCATGGGGGCTGTGCTCTCTGGGGTCCTGGCTGCCCCACGTGGGAGGTCCGTGGGCAGGCGCTCTCCGCTCTCCAATGGTCTGTACTTGAACCTCATCCTTGCTTCCAATCGGGGGGAGGGAGCAGGGGATTTTCATCTCCAGACCCTTCTAGCCTTGGAGGTCAGTGCTCCTTGGCCTGGGGGGAGGGGCGCTATGACCTAAGGGTGCTCAACCACTGTCCCCCCTGAGATCCTCCGAGGGGCTCCGGGGGGCTGTCCCAGCCCTGGGCACTTCCGGGTCTGCTGCTGGCTGTGAGTGACAGGTAACCTGCATTGCTTCCTCCTCCAGCACGGCCGGATCCCAGACTTCGGGACTGGGGTGTGACCTTCCCAAGGTGGCATTTCCAGCCTGCCTTCTTCCCTGGAAGTACAGGCTGGGCCTGCCAGGAGCAGCCAGGTCAGCCCGGAGCCCAGGGAACCACGGTCCCCAGTGCTTCCTGGAGACAGCAGCAAAGTCCGGGGCCCTGGGGTTTGTGGCCATCTGGTCACCTAACCCGCCCACCCTCACCTGCCCAGGTTTGTGGCCACCGGGTCACCTGCCCTGCCTACCCTCACTTCCCAGGAGGGGCTGGGGGCGTGAAGCCGAGGTGGAGTGGGACATGGAGCCCTCCCCCACGCCCACCCCCGCCCCATGCCCCTCAGCCCTCTGCCTGCTGGCTCAGATCACCCCCGGCTTTGAGACGCCTTCCCCATGGAGGCTCCTCTCCTGCTTCCACAACTCAGACTCCCCATGCCTTATTTGCACCTGTCTCTGCTCCTCCTGCTGTGACAAGGACAGGTGTGTCCCCTGCGTGTGTCCCGGCTTCCTTGGCTGGGGAGGGAAGACGACCCAGGGTTCCCATCCTGTACCCAAGCCACGTGACTCAGCCTCCATCCATTCCGGGGCCTTGGGAATTCAGCCCTGGCTCCGCTTTCAACCGAGTTTGGGGGCCGGCGTGGTCTCCAAAGCCCCTTCCCCTCGGGAGCTCTGTGATCCGAGTCTCGCGTGGGATGTGGCGGCTGGCGGCTTCCTGTGCTCAGCAGCCCGAGTGCGTGGAGGGGGTGGGGGAGGGGTTTCCAGGGTTGAGATGAGTGGACTTTGTTCTGGCAGAAATGAGGCGGGGGGGGGGGGGGGGGGAGAGGCTGCTGCCTGGAGGCGTCCTGAGCTCCCCTCCCTCCTCCCCCTGCCCCCTTCCCTTCTCCCTCCTCCCCCCTGCCCCCCTCTCCCTCCTCCCCCCGCCCCCCTCTCCCCTCTCAGGTGGGGCTGGGCCAGCTGCAGTGCAGCTGGAAGCCTTGGACCTCAGGACCATGAAGCAAGAGAGTACGGGGGAGTTCCTGCTCCTCTGTGCCTCAGTTTCCCCTCCTGTAAAGTGGGATTAACAACAGGATGAGGCTTCAGAGAGAGGGCGCAGCTCGCAGCATCGGTTGTTCCTGGTGTCACCTCTGGTCTAGGTCTCAGTGACTGGAGACACGGGCGGAAGCCGCGGCACCGAGACCTTTTGCGGTCACTGCGCCTGCTTCCGAACTCGCACCCTCCTCTCCCGCGAAGGGTTTCTCCGTGGGACGCTGCTCCCAGGGTGCTCGTGGGCAGGCTCTAGGGCTGAGCTGGCTTGGGAGAGGCTGGGCTGGGCTGAGCCGTGCAGGTTTCCCGGCTCCAAGCTTCCCAGCATCCACAGGAGACACAAGGGCGGTGATTCCCACGCTTCTTGGTCAGGGAACCTCCCTGCTCCCGGAGCGTCTGGGAGGAAGGCTGGCCCGGGGTTGGGTCCAGGCTGGGGTGGCAGTGGAGGATCCTGCCCCTCACCATGGTCCCCACATCCTCCAGGACGGCCCCGGGCAGCTGGGCGGATGCAGAACGTGCTGTCTGCAGCCTGCACGGCGGCGCCCCTCTTCCTCGCTGCTCTGTCATCTTGTCCTTTCCCGCCCAGTGGCGTCCGCTCACCCTCTGCGTCTCAGCTCAGGTCGCTGTCCTCTGCAGAGCTGTGTCAGCCCCGCAGGCAGTTAGATGCCGCTTTGTCTCCACCCTAGCTGGTCTGCCTATTCAAGCCTGTCTCCTAGGGTACCCGATGCCCACGCCTGTCTTCCTTATCAGCTCATGGGCTTCCCGAGGGAGGCCGCTCGCCTCAGAGTAAGCGCCCGCTAATGGGAATTGTTGCTTGGACGTGTGCAGTCGTCTTCAGGGGCACTGGCTAGCACAGCAGTTGAAGGCATTGCCTTTGGAGTCAGAGCCCTGGGTCTGAATTCTAATCTTACCCTTTGCTAATTGCATATGAAAGAACTGACAGATAAGGGCTCGGTGAATGGGGGTTTTTAAATCAATGAGTCTTTGGGCTCTGGGTGGATGAATGAACACTTTGCCTGTGGCTTTTTAAATTTTTTCAATGTTTGTATATTTATTTTCATTTATTTTAAAGGGGGGGGGGAGATCTTCCATCTGCTGGTTCACTCCTTGAATGCCTGCGGTAGCCAGGGCTGGGCCAGGCCAAAGCCAGAAGCTCAGAACTCATCGGGGTCCCCCACGTGGGTTGCAGGGTCCCCAGTTATCCGCTGCCTCCCCGGATGCGCTGGCAGGAAGCTGGGGCAGACGCAGAGGCGCCAGGATCTGAGGCCAGCACTCGGATCGTGGGGTGCAGGCACCGAGGTGGCACTGAACCCACCCTGCCACAGTGCCCGCCCGCCTCTGCTCGAGCCGGTGTGCTCTGTGCTCCGTTATCTCACCTGTGGAGTGAGGTGACCGCAGCACCCGAGCGGGACCGCGAGTCTGGGCGATGAACGCGCATGGCGCTCTTGGTCCAGCGCCTGGCACACCACGGATGCTTAGCAAACGCCAGGAAGTCTTCTCACTGGGGCACCTGGCACCCCCGCCCCTGCTGGGACCGAGAGCTCTGCCCTTGACCTGAAGGGGCTGGAGCCTTCCCCAGGGTGACCCCTGCCTCCCCAGGGCCCCTCCCCCAGATCGGGGTCCCCTGCCCCCAGCTCTGCCCTCACCCCCACTTAGCTCAGCTGTCCCCAGCAGACCGGGGCTGTGTTTTAGCTCGGAACTCGTCCCTCTCCGAGGAAGCAACTAAGCTGTTCACCAGAGCAAGAGGCTGCCGTCCACGTCCAGCATTGCCACGTCCACCATGGCCTAGCCGCATCCTGTCCTGCTGCTCCTGGCTTCTCCCGGGCCCTCGTGGGGGGTTTGCACACTCGGTAAATACAGAACTCAAGAAAGTGGGGGAGGACCGGCGGTTCCAGGCCAGCGACTGTGAGCACAGCCCCAGGGGTCTGGATTGAGCAAGGAGGGCTGAGGGCCGGTGGGGGGAGGGGGAGGGGGAGGGTTTCTGACCTGGAGGTGCCCCTGCAGGGGTGCATCTTCCTGTCTCTGCGGGCGGGGCAGGGCAGGGCAGGGCAGGGCAGTGCCCCTGAGCCAGGGGGCCGGGCTGATGCTCAGAGGGCCTGGAGCTGTCTGCTGACTGTGCCTCTCTCTGTATACAACCTTCAGTGCCTCCCTAGTGCCCTCACCAGTGCTTTCCCTCTTGTCCTGTTCCTTCTCCCCTGCCTCCGAGGGGCTACGTGGCAGAGTCGACCACACGCTGGGAGTCAAACTGCTGACTCTGTTATGGCCCCTGTTTGGGCTTCCCCGGAGTGGACCCTGACAAAGGACTTACGTATGTTTGTTTACTTGGGAGGGGGTTTAGGAAGCACAGTGAGGAACAGGGGAGAGAGAAAAGTCTGGGGAAGATGTGTGAGCGTTGGCTCCTGACTGCGGGCAGCTGGGCTCCAGCCTTCGGGGACGGGAGCAAGGAGCATCTTGCAGGGGTTCCGCACTGCAGTCCCAGCATGCACTGGGGAAGCTGCCAGCCTTGTCCACAGGCTTGTCCGCTGCCCAGTCATAGTCTCCCTAGGTCCCTCCCATATTGCCTGCGGGTGTGGTCATGAGATTGGCTTTGGCCACTGGGACATCAGCAAGTGTGCTGGAGGCAGGGGTTAATGACCACTTATCGCTAGGGCTGGCTCTTTGGAAGTGCTGCTGCCCCATGGGAGAGGCCTGGGTCAGCTCACCAGGGAGGCCACGCCGAGGGGATGGAGGCAGCCCAGCCTACAGCTGTCCCTCAGCAACATGCCAGCGAGGCCATCTTGGACACCCAGTGCAGGTGAACTGCCTGATGGTGGCTCCAAGCAGGAGAACCTTCCGGCTGAGCACAGCCCAACTGCAGAATGGTGAGCAATTGTGTGGATCTGCCAAGGTTGGCGTCTTTATTATGTAGCAATAGACAACTGCTCCATCCACTGTTATGGATTGGTTAGTAGTTTGGGTGTCCCCTAAGAGGCCCATGTACTGGGGGCCTGACCCCTGAAGCCTTATGCTAATGGTTCATGGGTTAAGCGTGGAGACTGAATCTAATTATAGTGTCTAGGAGCTGGGCCCAGTGGGAGGCCTTGAGTCACTGGGGTGTGCCCATGGAAGCTGGTTCTGCAGAGGCGTGGCTAGGGATGCTGACATGGCCCGGTGTGCTCTCTGCTTCCCAGCTCACTACCCCGTGCGTTTTGTGCCTTCATCACACGCCAGACTCATGGGGTATTTTTTTTTTCCTTTTTTGACAGGCAGAGTGGACAGAGAGAGAGAGAGACAGAGAGAAAGGTCTTCCTTTGCCGTTGGTTCACCCTCCAATGGCCACTGTGGCCGGCGCACCGCGCTGATCCGATGGCAGGAGCCAGGTGCTTCTCCTGGTCTCCCATGGGGTGCAGGGCCCAAGGATCTGGACCATCCTCCGCTGCCTTCCCGGGCCATAGCAGAGAGCTGGCCTGGAAGAGGGGCAACCGGGACAGAATCCGGTGCCCCAACCGGGACTAGAACCCGGTGTGCCAGCGCCGCAAGGTGGAGGATTAGCCTGTTGAGCCATGGCGCAGGCCTCATGGGATCTTCTGATCGCGGACTGTGAACCTCCAAAACCGTGAGCCAGAATGAACCGCCTTCCCTCCTCATCAGCTCCTCTGGCTCGGGTGAAGATCTGACGACTTCCCCACCAGCCCGGTGCTCCACGACCGTGGGCTGCCCGGCTTCCCCACCAGCCCGGTGCTCCACGACCGTGGGCTGCCCAGCTTCCCCACCAGCCCCGTCCTCCACGGCCGTGGGCTGCCCTGGAGCATGAACTCCGGGGACTTCTGGCCGGTCCCGCACATAGACGTGCGCGTCCCGGGAAAGGCTTCCTTCTGAGACCCGGCCTGTCGGAGGGTGGGGACTGTCCAGAGGAGCTGCAGGCACCTCCCTGCTGGGCGGAAGAGACGGGTGGATGCCGCCAGCGCCTACCCCAGCGACCCGGCTCTGAGACCAGTCAGGGAGCTTCGCCGTGGGAGGCCCCCCCTTCTGAGAACTGAGCTTCACCAGACGCGTCCCCCCGAGAGCGCCCAGGCGGGCCGTAGACGTCAGTGGGAGGCACGAGTGGACAGCGTGGAGGCTGACGCCATAGAGACGAGCCAGGTGAAGAGGGAAAGACCCTGCCTGCCCAGGCCATGGCGGCCGGAGTCGGAGGAGGAGAGCACAGCCGAGGGGAGGCTTGGGAGGCCAGGCGGGGGCCTTGGAGACTCCACTGTGGCCCCCAGGGCAATGGGAGCGGAGGAGAGGCTCAATGGGGAGGAGGCCTCGGCCAGCTTGCTCCAGGGTGTGTGCGAGGGAGGCCTGGAGGAGCTGGCTTCATGGCCGGACAGGGGTGATGGTGCCTGGCTGAGTGTGGGAGTGGAAAGGAGAGAAGGAGACGCTCCCGGGAGATGAAGATGCGTTGGGGTGAAGCCAGCAGGCCTTGAGGGAGGGAGCAGAGGCCCAGCGCGGCTCACTGTGGGCCTCCTGCCCGGCCAGCCTCGGCCCCGGCCCCGCTGCCTCCCGCCGTGTCTTCCCTGCCAGGCCACAGGGGCCAGCACCTGCCACCAGCCACAGGGGCTCCCCTCTCCGGGACTCCAGCGGGCTCTCATCTTTTAAAGATTTATTTATTTATTTGAAAGTCAGAGATACTGAGAGAGAAGGAGAGCAAGAGAGAGAGAGAGATAGAGAGAAAGAGAGAGAGAGAAATCTTCCTTCTGCTGGTTCACTCACCAAATAGCCTCAACAGCCATGGCTGGGCCAGACCGAAGCCAAGAACCAAGAGCTTCTTCCGGGTCTCCCACGTGGATGCAGGGGCCCAAGGGCTTGGCCCACCTTCCACTGCTTTCCCAGGCACATTGGCAGGGAGCTGGATTGGAAGTGGAGCAGCCGGGACTCGAACCAGCACCCATATGGGATGCTGGCACTTCAGGCAGGGGCTTTACCCACTATACCACAGCACCAGCCCAGGGGCTCTGTTCTCACCTTCATTATGATCAACACACCTGCCAGTCAGCTTTTAATAGTGCCGGGCTCCTGGGAGCTGCACTGTAAATACAGGCGGACTTCAAAGAGTTCATGAAAAAAAGCGTATTGTACAGAAATTATGCACAGATTGTGGAATCTTTTTGCAGCCAGATAAGCTTATCTGGAAAACTTTTATTTGTGAGATTGACAGCCAGAAATCCCACCCACCTGCTCATTCCCCATGTGCTTGAAGCGGCTGGGGCCAGGCCGGCGCTGGAGCTGGGAACGCCATCCAGGCCTCCTTGTGAGTGGCAAGGGCTCAGCTTCCTGGAGTCATCCCCACTGCCTCCCAGGGTCTGCAACAGCAGGGAGCTGGAGTCGGGAGCCGGAGCGGGGACTCTGCCCAGCCACGGTGGCCTGGGACACGGTCGCCTTAGCCACGGGCCAAGTGCCCCGCCCCCAGCGCCAACAACAAATCTTTGAATTCTGTTTTCCACGAACTTTCTGAAGCTCCTGGGCTGCTCTTCACTCCCTCTCCCCTCCTCCCCTCCTCCCCTCCTCCCCTCCTCCCCTCCTCCCCTCCTCCCCTCCTCCCACATCCTGTCTCCTCTCCCTGGCTCCTTCTCTCCTCTGTGTTCACTTTGCCTGGTGCCCAAGTCTCCCCCAAATGAAAGCACTGCCCCCCCCACTGTAGCAGAGAGGTGGTGTAGGGGAGAAGGGAACAGGGCACGGGGTCCGCATGAGCCCGAGTTCATTGCAGTTGAGCCCTCACCAGCTGTGTGACTGTCTTGCCGACCCTCTGTTTGTTCACCTGCAGAATGGTCCTTTGGTTAAGGAGAAGCCACACACCGAGGAGCCACAGCAAAAGAAGCCTGCTTTAGGGGCTGGTGCTGTGGCGCAGCAGGTTAACGCCCTGGCCTGCAGTGCCAGCATCCCATATGGGCACTGGTTCTAGTCCTGGCTGCTCCACTTCTGATCCAGCTCTCTGCTGTGGCCTGGGAAAGCAGTAAGAGATGGCCCAGGTCCTTGGGCCCCTGCACCCACGCGGGGGACCTGGAAGAAGCTCCTGGCTCCTGGCTTCAGATTGGCGCAGCTCCGCCCATTGCGGCCAGCTGGGGAGTGAACCAGCGGATGGAAGACCTCTCTCTCTCTGCCTCTCTACATAACTCTTACATAACTCTGACTTCTTCTTCTTTTTTTTTTTTTTTTTTTTAATGAAACCTGCTTTAGACTTGACCTTGGGCTTGAGGGCTGAGACACAGATTTGCTAGGCGCGGGAGGAAGTGGTGCCTCTGTCTCCCTTTCCTCTTAAAACAGGGCGCCCCGTTCCTGGAGGCCGGGAGCCCCTCCCCTTGGCAGATGGGGAGCAGAGTGAGGGCCGTGTCCTCGGGGGCCCGGCCGATCGCCTGTTTCCACTTGGGAAGCCAGTTAGGAGGAGGCGATCTTTTCCTCTTTTAAAAAATTAAATTGGGAAAGTTCTATGGAATCTTTGAAATGTTCAGAGTGGAGGCTTTTGAAAATGAAAGGAAAGATAAAGGCAGCCAGCCCAGCCTCGGGGTCACTCAGGGATTGTGTGACCCAGCTCCCCCCACCCCCCCAGACACGGCGATGACAGCCGCGAGCCGACACGCAGGCACTCGCTTTGTTGTAGCGAATCCTAGGGTTGGTTACAAGGGGTTTGCCACGGACCCTCTCTGGGAACACCTCCATGGATTCGCTGCGTCTCACATCCATTAGGGCTTTCCTTGTCACATCAGGCAGGTAACAAACCCCGTCTCTGACGCTTCACACACTGTGTGAGGATGTTGTGTTGGACTTGAAAGCATCCTGCCAGCGACAGGCATTATCGGTGGCGGCCACCACGTACCCTGGGAGGGGAGGGGAGTTTTCCCAAGGTCACAGAGCAAGTAGTGGAAGAGCCAGAGAAAGAAGCAGAGGCTCCTCTGATCCCAAGGCACGGGGCCCAGAACAAGGCCCGGCCGGCACACAGCAGGTGCCGTGTGCACCGTGCACGTGAACAGATGAATGGAATGGATGTGTGAGGCAGCGAGGACCCCCGGGCTCATCCCCGCTTGCCCTCCTGCTCCCAGACCGTCCGGGAATGCACCCCTCTGCCTTCCTCTCCTCTGCCCTCCCAGCTCCCAGAGGCCCCTGCTGCCAGCCTGCCCTGGGCCCCCCTGCGGGGAGATCTCATCCACTCAGCCCTCCCCACACAGGTGCCCTCAGTCAGGCGACTGCATGTCCGCCCGCTCATGGATGGAGCCAGTTCCCAGCCTCTGCTCTGAGCCTGGCCATGTGACTCGAGTCGGCCAATGGAGTGCAGTGGGAGTGGCCGTGAGCCTGACTCTGAGGCCATGCCCTGTCCTGCTGGTCCTCTGCCTGCTGACCACGGCAGCAGGATGGAAGTGGGAGTGGAGCTGCGCCTGGGGAACCCAGGCCAGAGCCGAGCTCCCAGCCAGCCTGCGGACGAGCGAGCCTCACAGGGGCGTCTGCTGTACGAGGGACCTCGCGGATGCTTACAGGAAACCTGGGTGCTGAGAAGACTACACGTGGGGTTCCATTTTTCTGCTCAAGATAAGCTTGTATTTTTTAAGATTTATTTTTTATTATTTATTTGAAAGTTAGAGTTACATAGAGAGGCAGAGAGAGAGGTCTTCCACCCGCTGGTTCATTCCCCAATTGCCCTCAATGGCTGGAGTTGTGCTGATCTGAAGCCAGGAGCCAGGAGCTTCTTCCTGGTCTCCCACGGGGGTACAGGGGCCCAAGCACTTGGACCATCTTCTACTGCTTTCCCAGGCCATAGCAGGAGCTGGATCGGAAGAGGAGCAGCCAGGACTAGAACCGGTGCCCATATGGAATGCCGGCATGGCAGGCAGTAGCTTTACCCACTGCGCCACAGAGCCAGCTCCAGATAAGCTTGTCTTTTAAATCCATCTTCCATGAACTTGTTGGAGTATGTGCATGGCTTGTGTTTGGTTATCACAGAGCATGCTCGAGGCCACGGTTAACAACGTGCCACCCACGTCCTCCAAGTCACCCCAGCCCGGGTCAGTATCCACCTCCTCTTAGAAGCCCTCCATGATCTCCTAACCTGCTTACGTTCACGAGCACTTTAGTTCATTCATTCATTCACTAGCGGCTACTGGAAATCAAGTCCAATGCCAGGGACTAGGAGTACTGATCAGACGTAGTCCAGCCCCCAGAGCAGGGGGCATGGATGCCGACAGGTGTCATCCCTGCCTTTTAAGATTTATTTATTCATTTGGAGGGTGGAATTATAGAGGCATAGACAGAGAGAGAGAGAGAAAGAGAGAGAGAGAGGTCTTCCATCCGCTGCTTCACTCCCCAATTGGCCACAATGGCCAGAGCTGTGCTGATCTGAAGCCAGGAACCTGGAGCTTCTTCCGGGTTTCCCACACAGGTGCAGGGGCCCAAGCAGTTGGGCCATCTTCTGCTGCTTTTCCAGGCCATAACAAGGAGCTGGATTGGAAGTGGAGCAGCTGGGACTTGAACTGGTGACTGTATGGGATGCCGGCACTGCAGGGGGCAGCTTCACCTGCCATGCCACAGCGCCAGCCCCGTCATCACTGTCTTAATTAACGCCCCCAACACGTGCGCTGCTGTTTGCTGAACACTTGCTGTCCAAAGTCCGTCGTTTGCATCCCTTCCTGTAGCCTGCCCAGCCTGGTGGTTCCCACTCACGTTCCAGCTGCTGGCGGAGCTCAGAGAAGTTAGCTTGCAGGGACAACAGGCACAGAGAGGAGCAAGGGTCCCGGGCTCTGGAGCCTGGGCGGTCCTGCTTTCCTGTGACCCCACGGTCCTTGTCCCCGGGATGCAGGGCCAGCAGACTTGTCTGGGGTTCGAGGCAAGGGTCTGGAGGATGCTTCTGAGGAGTCCGGGGTCTGTGTAAGTGCCATCGTCGTAGAAGTCACCTCTGCTCTGGGCAGTGCCTCCCGGGACCTCCCGGCTGCCTCCCAGCTGCCCTATGGACAGGCGTCAGTTTCCACATCTGTGGAATGGGAACGATGAGGCTCAGCAAAGGTGAGTCACTCAGCGAGGACTCAGACCGAGCTGGTAACCCACGGCCCGGAGAGGGCAGCTCCAAAGCTAGGGATGTTCTGAGAAGCCTTTGAGCTCGGGGTAGTCAGCCCTGGGCGCCCCGGCCAGGTCAGAGGGTGGCAGGGCAGATACCCAGGCAGCGCTGGGTGTTGGCAAGCCCCTCCCTGCCCCCTGCCTCGGTTCCTGAACCTGGGGTGGAGAGGTGATTTCCCATGTTGACCTTGCAAAGTGCAGGGGTGACTTCACACTGCAGAGAAGGGTGCTGAGCTGGGGCGGCACTCCCCCGGGCCACCCCGGTCCCTGGCCCGGCCAGCTCAGTGCATGGGGAGAAAGTCAGGCGGGATGCCACCTGCTGTGTCCCCCAGGCAGCTCTGCTGGGGCAGTGCCCCGTCCACCCATTTGGCGGGGTGCTGGCTGCGGACTGGCGACCAATGCTGAAGACTTTTACTGAACGTAGATGGTGGCCAGACAACATGGGGATGGTGTTGTGAAGACAAGGGGCTGGGGTTTATGGGGTACGAGGTCACTGACCTTGGTTGCGTTGGTGACCTCTGTGTGGGCTCTGCTGGCACAGGGAGGGGTAGGGCAGGTTTGAGGCAGGAGTTCCTCTGTCGTGAGCTCCTTTGAAGGGGTGGGCTCGGCTTATCTCTGGGGTGAATCACCTTGACCTTGGCTTCTCGTGGGAAGCCAGGCTGCAGGCTCTGTACCTTTCCTGGCTACTTCTCAGGCGAAGCTCGGGACATACATGACCCCATTACAGTCCCCGGCTCCACACCCCTGCTCTTGGCTGGGTCTTTCTCCTTGCCAGGCAGTTCCTAACACAGATTTTATGGCAGTACCGTGTTCTGCACGCACCTCCCATGCTAGCAGGCCCCTTTCACAGGGGCGGGGACTTCTGTCTGCTCCCTGCTGTGGCCAGGGGACCTAGAGCAGTGCTGTGCACACAGCAGGTGCTCTGGGACGCCCCATGGAATTTACCCATGAATCACTGTGGCAGGGAACAAGAAGAGGTGCTGGTGCCCCCACCGCCTAAAACGTACGGGAAGACCCCGTGTGCTCCTGCAGCCGGAGAAGCCGGAAGCAGCTTGGTGTGCGCAGAGGTCAAGCCTCCACCGAGTGTCACTGCAGGAGCTGACGGTGACGTGGCTGTCTCGGGACAGGTGCACATTTCTATCAGCTGCCCCTGGAAGAGCTTTGATTGGAAGCTGGGGTGCAGCCCGCCTCGCCCTGGCCCCCGGTCCACGCACCGCGTGGGTGTGGGAGGCCTGGCGAGGCAGAGCTGCTCGGACCCGGCTTTCCCGCGCATCAGTGTCTGTTTCCTTGGCAGCCAGTTCGACCCCTCCCCCATGTGTCAGCTCCAGGCTGTGATGAGGGGCAGCCAGGGAAGAGGAGCAAGGCCCCTGGGGCAGCCCCATCAGGGCCTCCAGGGCCGGGCTCAGGGCTCTTACTGGGAAGTCGGTGACCAGAGCCCCAGAGAGGGCTCCCCGGGTCGGTCCCCGGCTCCCAGGCCTCTGCCCCGAGCCACAGCGATGTTTGGAGAGGAGGCACCTGGGAAGTCCGATCGGGTCAGCGTCAGGTCCCTGTCACTGAAACCCTCCAGAGAAAAGGGGGGAGGTTTGCTGGGGCTCAGGCAAAGCCGAAGGCGCACAGTCCGAGGTCTGGCAGGTGACAAGGGCGGCGGATGGCGCATCACGCGGGGAGGGTGGAGGGCGTGGACAGCCAGGAAGCAGGGGGCAAGGGGCAGCTTGTGCTCCATGTCCACGTCTCTCCCCGCCAGCCCCCATCCTCTATGTCCACGTCTCTCCCCGCCAGCCCCCGTCCTCCATGTCCACGTCTCTCCCCGCCAGCCCCATCCTCCATGTCCACGTCTCTCCCCGCCAGCCCCATCCTCCATTTCCACGTCTCTCCCCGCCAGCCTCCGTCCTCCATGTCCACGTCTCTCCCCGCCAGCCCCCGTCCCCCATGTCCACGTCTCTCCCCGCCAGCCTCCGTCCTCCATGTCCACGTCTCTCCCCACCAGCCCCATCCTCCATGTCCACGTCTCTCCCTGCCAGCACCCATTCTCCATGTCCTCGTCTCTCCCCGCCAGCCCCCGTCCTCCATGTCCACGTCTCTCCCCGCCAGCCCCCGTCCTCCATGTCCACGTCTCTCCCCGCCAGCCCCATCCTCCATGTCCACGTCTCTCCCCGCCAGCCCCATCCTCCATGTCCACGTCTCTCCCCGCCAGCCTCCGTCCTCCATGTCCACGTCTCCCCGCCAGCCTCCGTCCTCCATGTCCACGTCTCTCCCCGCCAGCCCCCGTCCTCCATGTCCACGTCTCTCCCCGCCAGCCCCATCCTCCATGTCCACGTCTCTCCCCGCCAGCCCCCGTCCTCCATGTCCACGTCTCTCCCCGCCAGCCTCCATGCTCCATGTCCACGTCTCTCCCCGCCAGCCCCATCCTCCATGTCCACGTCTCTCCCTGCCAGCCCCCGTCCTCCATGTCCACGTCTCTCCCCGCCAGCCCCCGTCCTCCATGTCCACGTCTCTCCCCGCCAGCCTCCATGCTCCATGTCCACGTCTCTCCCCGCCAGCCTCCATGCTCCATGTCCACGTCTCTCCCCGCCAGCCCCCGTCCTCCATGTCCACGTCTCTCCCCGCCAGCCCCCGTCCTCCATGTCCACGTCTCTCTCCCCGCCAGCCCCCGTCCTCCATGTCCACGTCTCTCCCCGCCAGCCCCCGTCCTCCATGTCCACGTCTCTCCCCGCCAGCCTCCGTCCTCCATGTCCACATCTCTCCCCGCCAGCCTCCGTGCTCCATGTCCACGTCTCTCCCCGCCAGCCTCCGTGCTCCATTTCCACGTCTCCCCGCCAGCCACCTTTCCAGCCCCTGTACCTCCCAAAGGCCCCCTCCTCAGTCTCCACCCTTAGCCCATTCACCAGCGACATCAGTCCTCTGACCAAGCTCCCTGCACGTGGGCCTCTGGGGGCCACCTGAGCTCCCTCCCCACAGGGCAGCACCCACAGCTCCTCAGTGAAACGTGGGCCACAGCCCCGTTTAGCTGTGGTTCCCAAAGCGAGGCCCACAGACCGCCAGCATCAGAACTCTGCCCAGAGGTGTGCCCAGAGGTGACTCCCCAGGGTCAGTTACAGGGTGGGGGTCTCAGCCCCCTTGGGCTGCCGTAACACAAGCCCCATCAGCCGGGCTGCTCGTCAACGAGATAGATGTGTTCCTCACTGTTCTCAGGCTGCGGTCCAAGGTCAAGGTGCCGGCAGATCGGCGTCTGGGGCCGCTTGTGCCCTGGTTCACAGAAGACAGCATCTCGCGTGTCCTAGGCCGAGGGCACCAGCGAGCTCTCTGGGGTCCCCTGCGGGCTCCGCCTTCACGCCCACAGCTCAGCCTGCTCAACCTGTCACACTGGGGAGTAGGATTCAGCGGATTAGTTTTAGGGGGACGTCTTCCTGTGCTGGGGGCCCCCGGGTCAGGCGCAGGCTCTCTAGTTCCTTAGGAGGACTCACGGGACTCAGCAGAGAGCTGCCTTCAAGGCCAAGATGTGCTCCCATGGAGGGCACGGAGCCTGCTCAGCCGGGGAGAAGCAGCTGGCTGGAGTCTGGAGGAAGCCAGGTGGAAGCTTCTGGAACATTCTCCCTGTGGGCCACGCTGCTTTCCTGCAGAAACGCCATCCACCCGAGTCCCAGCAGAGACCCAGTGCCCAGGGCTTCCCTCTCCCACCTGCTGTGCGTCCGGACCCCCGACTCCCAGAAACAAAGCCAGGGCTGAGCCTCAACCACATGGCTCACAGGCACAGTTGCTGCTCGAGGAGCCCCTGTCGCCAGCGACCCTCCTGACGTCTGCGCCCCTGATGGCGGCGCAGGGCCACCTCTGCCCTCAGGCCTGCTCTGCTGCCTCTTGTCGGCACGGCCGTGAGCTTACGTAGGCTCCTGTGAGCAATCCTGGGAGATAGTTCCAAGTCTGGTTACCATGGCGCTGGTGCTAAGGGGCTCGGTCACTCTGGACCTGACCCCCGATTTGCAACAGTGAGGGCACGTTCCCACCCCAGGAGGTCAAGTCCAAAGCACAGGCAACCCCTGCTTTATGCCCACAAAAGGAGGAGACCGGTCAAGGACTCCTGTCCTGCCGAGGGCTTCTTATGCTGTGGCATAGTGGGTTAAGCGGCTGCCTGCAGTGCCAGCATCTCATATGGGCACTGGTTTGAGTCCCAGCTGCCCCACTTCCAATCCAGTTCTCTGCTATGGCCTGGGAAAGCAGTGAAAGATGGCCCAAGTCCTTGGGCCCCTGCACCTGCATGGGAGACCTGGAAGAAGCTCCTGGCTTCGGATCAGCACAGCTCTGGCCATTGCAGCCAATTGGGGAGTGAACCAGCAGATGGAAGACCTCTCTCTCTGGGTCTCCCTCTCTCTCTCTGTAACTCTGCCTCTTAAATAAATAAATAAAATATTTTTAAGGGAGAGGGGAAACATGACCCACATGGGCCTTTCTTGGGGACTCGGGGGCCACTCTGGTGCAGTAAAGGCTCTGAGAAATCGTACAGCAAGGGCCTTTGCCCAGGCTCCTCCGCTCACGGACATCCCGCGGCGCTGGTTCTAGTGGTGGGCACTGGGCTGGGAGGACCTGGTCCAGCAGAGCCACCTTGAGGTCCGCCCAGTCCAGGGCCACTGACGCTGTGGTTGGCGGCATCCTGCCTCCAGCCTGGCCCGTCCTCCCAGGGACACCGTCTCTGAGGCTGGAGTCCCCATCCTCGGCCCCCATCCCTGTTGCTGCTGTTCCTTTGTCCCCAGCAGCTCCAAAGTCCCTGCCAGCGCTGCTCGAGCCCCAGATCCGAGCACATGAAAAACGAGGTTCATTCGCGGGCCCTCAGCACTAATGAGCAGGCCATCTCCCCGCGGGCTGCTTGGATAAATGAGTTCATTTTGCCCAGGGTCTCGGGGACGCTGGTGCTGAGGCTGTGCATATGTGTCGGGGGGGTGGGGAAGGAGGTCCCACAAGAACGCGCCCTGGGGCCTGCAGGGACCTGAGGAAGGAGAACCGCACACTGACTACTTCAATTAATGGTGCTAATAACCCGGTCCCGTGGTCCACCCCAGGGGGTGCTCGGTGGCAAGGGGGGCTGGTGTTCCTGGAAAAATCCTGCATCGGCAGCTTTGCGGGCAAAAGTGGGGGTGGCGAGGCCCTGGGGGTCCCCGTCCTGGGGGTCCTGAGGCTGTGTAGGTGGAAGAAGGGGGGTGTCACTCTGAGGGACCCGAGCTCGGGCAGGGTCAAGGGCAGCCTGTGTTGATCCATGGGTTTGGACCTCATCGGTGCCCTGAACGAGCTGTGTGATGTAGGGTGGGTCCCGTGGCCTCTCTGAGTCTCGTGGAGACACTGATGTCTCTGCCTCTTCCTCTCCTGCAATGGGTTTGTGGGAACCACGCCCCCCTCACCCTTGGTCAGCTCATCCAGATCTTTTTCTTTTCTTTCTTGTTTTACTTGTAATTGACATATGGCGTATACCTAGAAAAGTGCAGAAATCTTGTTTGTTTTCTAATTTAAAGTTTATTTCCATCCTTCTGGGGCTGGAAATGTTACTAAATCTTAAAAATCAACTTACAAGGTCTGGCTCTTCCTGCTTAATAGCTTCTAAAAATTATCTTGAAATAATAGAGGGGGGAGGGGCGGGGAATTCTCATGAATCTTTTACCCGCCTTTTCCCAGTGATGTCTCCGCCAAGCACGGCACAGAGGCCAAGCGGGGAGCCTGGTGTTGGCACACCACTGTGGACCCAGCTGCTAACGCCTCTGCTTTGTGAGGGCGGCTCAGGGGCTCCGGAACCAGCAGCAGGCTGGGAAAGGCAACGTCAGCAGCGGCCACTGTGCCCTTGCCCGTGTCCTCCCCGCCCCCCGCCCCCCTCAGACTCCCCGGGTGGGAGGGTGCCGGCAGCCCGAGGGTAGACCTGCTTGTGTGCCCGCATGGACTCACACAGCCACACCTGCTCCTTTGGGTCCGGTTTCTTCCTGCTTCCTCAAGTCTGAGAACTATGACCAAATTGTGTGCGAGTGTAGCCTGGCCGTTCCTGATGTGGTGCACACAGAAAGGGTGGGGCCGGTGCCATGGCGTAGTAGGTAAAGCCTCTGCCTGGGGCGCCAGCATCCCACATAGGCACTGGTTTGAGTCCCGGCTGCTCCACTTCCAATCCATCTCTCTAAAGGCCTGGGAAAGCAGTGGAGGGTGGCCCAAGTGCTTGGGCCCCTGCACCTGTGTGGGAGACCCAGAGGAAGCTCCTGGCTCCTGACTTTGGATCGGCGCAGCCTCGGCCATTGTGTCCATTTGGGTAGTGAACCAGCGGATGAAACACCTCCCTCTCCCTCTCCCTCCCCCCTCCCCCTCCCTCTTCCCCTCCCCCTCCCCCTCTCCCTCTCTCCGTCTCTCTGTAACTCCTGGAGTGCCCCCATCTTATGCAGACTGAGCCCAGGGAGGCGTAGGCGTCTCAGTCCAGCACAGAGGCTGAAGCAGCAGGGCCTGCTGGGAAGTTCCTGGAGCCCTCGAGGTGGGGCGGAGCCGCCTGGTTAGAGACCTCCAGGGAGCAAGTCTCCCCTCCTCTCCCGTCCAGCCCTCCCCTCCCACCATGCTCTGCTTATCTGCTCCTGCCCGGGCCTGGCCCTGCCTCCAAGCCTCACCACATCCCCCTGAGCGGAGGTCCTGTGCCCTGGGACAACGCTGGTGGCAGCATCTTGTGTGGCTCAGTCAGGCTGCCCTACCCCTCGGGCCTCCCCTTCTTGCTGCGGGTTGGAGCTGTGGCTCCGGGAGTGGTGTGGCCCGTGCACAGGGGCACTCCAGGGGGCGGGCAGAAGCAGAAGGGGGCCACGTTGGGTGGGGTTGGAGCCCAGAGGGGTCCCGGCAGAGGTGAGGAGGGGTGCACCAGGTCGGGGGTCTCCGTGGAGTTTTGTGCGTGTCTTGTGGGCTGTGCAGTGTGGCCGGGCCTGAGCAGTGGCTGGGAGGAAGCCTGGGGAGGGGGGGACATCCGGTGTGACGAGTCATTTGCTGAGGGTGCTCGTGAGAAAGGAGGCTGATGGTGACAGCTGGGAGGGGGCACGGGTGGCCCCTCTCTTATACCTCATCGGAGTATCTGGCCCCTCCCTTCTCTCATACCTGGGCGGTCCCTGATCTATCAGGGTAGCAAGCTGCCCTAGCACTGGGTGGCATCAACCATACTTACTGAGCCTGGGCTGGGCGTGGCTGGGCGTGGCTGGGCTGGGTGGCTGGGCTGGGTGGCTGGGCGTGGCTGACCAGGGCTGGGCAGTAGTGGGCCCTGCCAAGACCTGACCCTGGACCTGGACAGTGGGCCTCATTCGTTCTGGCCCGGGTTGATAGGAGCCAGAGCTTTAACAGAGCTGGGGTGTGCGTTTGGCCTGGTGGTGAAGAAGCCAGGAAAGATGGTTCCGTGCACCGCGGAGCAGGGAGCCTGCGGGCTCAGCCCCTGGCCCAGGCTGCTGACCCCAGCTTCCTGCTGAGCCACACGCTGGGAGGCCGCGGCGAGGGCTCGAGTAATTGGGTTCCTGCCGCCGGCGTGGGAGACCTGGATTGAGTTCTCAGCTCCTGGCTGTCAGGGGCATTCGGGAGTGAAGCTGTCTGTCTGTCCGTCTGTCCGTCTGTCTGTCCGTCTGTCTGTCTGTCTGTCTGTCCGTCTGTCTGTCCGTCTGTCTGTCTGTCCGTCTGTCCGTCCGTCTGTTCGTCTGTCTGTCTGTCCGTCTGTCCGTCTGTCCGTCTGTCCGTCTGTCTGTCAGCATCTCAGCGACAAAAGCCCCCTGGGTTCCGACGCTGACTCTGCCGTTTTGTCGCTAGGCCCTGGGGAAAATCCCTTAAGCTCCTTAAGCCTCGGCTCCACCGTGTATAAAATGGGCATAGTGCAGGTGCTTCTCTCGGTATTTGAGTGAGGATTAAGTGAGAATACGAAAGTCAAACTGTTAGCCCTGGTGCTTGCTGTCCCTGTGTGGGCGCTGCTGGGAATGAGGACACAGCAGCGACGTCTCCACGGGAGCACCTGCTGTGACCTGAAGCCCAGGCACGGGTGCGTTCTGTGCCATCAGCATTCAGCCTCAGCCGACCATCCCGGGGGCTGCCAGGATCGCTCCAATCCACTCAGCCCAGAGCTCCTTGGCTGGGTTGGCCACGTGTCACAGAAGCCAACAACAGAAACTTCTGGGGCTGCCCTTCTCAGGCCTGGACCATCTGGCCTCGGCTTAGGAGGAGAAAGTCTGTCTCGAGGCCGCGTGGCACCCACCTGGGCGCTGGGGGCAACGTGGCCGGCATGCCGGAGCAGGCGGCGAAGCCATGTGCCGGGCCCGCCGCGGCTCCAACCTGCTGGCGCACTGCAGTGAGGCCGCCTCCGACTTAATACATGCTAATTAGATTTTAATGGGATTCAGATTTCCAACAGTAGTGCGGTGTTAGCCATGGTAAGTTATAATCATATCTAATTGGTAATTCTAACATAACAAATTTCTTGGATAAATTATTCTTAGTTAATAGTCCCGCAGGAACAACCAACACACACGCACACAGACACTCGCACACATATATATTTTAGGGGAAATTCAGGAAAAAAACGAGCAGCGTGGCAGTCCGCCTGCAGCGAGGCCAGGCTGGCGTTGGAAGGCGGGGCTCCGTCAGGACGTCCATCAGAGCCTCAGCCGGGAGCCCTGGAGCTGCGGGGGGCAGGGGGTCTGGTGTCACCAACAGGGGCTGGGGCTGTGCCTCGCAGCTCTGCCCCAGGCGTGTAAGGGGAAGGCGCTCTCCTTTCTCTGCCGGGCCAGGCTTGGTGCCCCCAGCGCTGCTAGAGCCCCGTGAGGCTCTCTGCCTGCCTTCCTTCTCCTGGTGGCATCGTTCATTGAAGGCGGCCGTGAAGAGCGTGGAGTGTCCTTCTGGGCGCCCTGCTAACCATCGGGGGGTTAGCTCCCTGCCCTCGGGGCCATTTCTTGCTTCATGGATGGGTGCCAGGGCCCCTGTCTGTTGCGGCCACCAGGTGCACCTGGCCAAGAGCCCACAGCAGCCCATGTGGGTCCCTCCTTCCCTTTCCTCCTCACCATCCCCTCCCCTCATCGTGGGATGATTCGGGGACAGAGTGACCTTGGGGGAGGAGGACCGAGCTTGTATCGAGTGCCACAGCCTGGAGACGAGTGGCACCTGGAGCCGGGCCAGTCACAGTGACAGGTGACATTCTTGGGCACATTGTGCCGGCCTCGCTCGTCATGTTTGCGCTTGGTCATCCAGCTCTCGTCCCAGTCCCGAGAGGCGGGCATGGCTGTTGACTCTGTCATTTAGACTGATGGGAGCCCCAAGCACAGAGTGGCACGTAACCGATCCAAGGCCACACAGCCCATCAGCAGCCAGGTCGCTGAGGTTTCGGAGAGCTGCCTCGGGGGGCTTCCAAGGAGAAGGGAGCCGGCGCTCCCCCACCCCGTGCTGGGTTTCTCACCGGTGCCCCAAGCCGCGGTGCAGAGCCCAGGCCTGGACCTCCTTGCTGTGGGACCGAGGGTGGCTGTTTCCCTATTTGTTGAATGGAGATCACACTTCTTACTCGGAAAGGTTGTGTGGCGGTCACATGAGATAATGCGCACGACGTGCTGGCACCGCGCCTGGCGCTCAGACAGCTGGGAAGCGATCGACTCTGCGGAGAGAAATGTGGACGCCCACGCACATCTGAAGGGCGGAGATGTTGATTTTTTTTTTTTTTTTTGGCAGGCAGAGTTAGAGAGAGAGAGAGAGAGAGAGAGAAAGGTCTTCCTTCCGTTGGTTCACCCCCCCAGTTGGCCACTACGGCCGGTGCACTGCGCCAATCCGAAGCCAGGAGCCAGGTACTTCCCCCTGGTCTCCCATGCAGGTGCAGGGCCCAAGCACTTGGGCCAACGTCCAATGCACTCCTGGGCCACAGCAGAGAGCTGGACTGGAAGAGGAGCAACTGGGACAGAATCTGGCGCCCCGAGCGGGACTAGAACCCGGGGTGCCGGCGCCGCAGGCGGAGGATTAGCCTGAGATGTTGATTTTTAAAAAACGTTTATTTATTTATTTATTTATTTATTTATTTATTTAAAAGTCAGAGTTACAGGGCCCGGGGGGAGCCAGAGAGAGGCCTTCCATCCTCTGGTTTACTCCCTAGTTGGCCGCAACAGCCAGAGCTGGGCTGGTCCAAAGCCAGGAACTTCTTCTGGGTCTCCCATGTGGGTGCAGGTCCCAAGCACTTGGGCCATCTTCCACTGCTCTCCCAGGCCACAGCAGAGAACTGGATCGGAGGAGGAGCAGCCGGGACTCGAACTGGCGCCCATGTGGGATGCTGGTGCTACATGCAGAGGCTTTACCTGCTAAACCACAGTGCTGCCCCTTGGACGTTTTTTTTTTTAAAGGTGTATTGATTTGTTTGAAAGTCACAGTTACAGAGAGAGGGAGAGAAAGAGAGAGGGAGAGAGAGAGAGAGAGAGAGAGAGAGAGAGGTCTTCTACCCATTGGTTCATCCCCCAGAGGGCCACAGTGGCCAGTGCTGGGCCAGGCGGAAAACAGGAGCTTCTTCCTGGTCACCCACGAGGGTGGCAGGGGCCCAAGCCCGTGGTCATCCTCCGCGGCTTTCCCAGTGCCCCTTTGGGATGCCGGCATTGCATGTGGTGGCTCTACCTGCTGTGCCAAAAATCAGACCTGGAAGTGTTGGTGTTTAATTTCTTACAACTGTTCTGTAAGTTAAGTGAGATTATCCCCATTTCATGGCCAGAAAAACTGAGTTCAGAGAGGTTAAGAGGGGCCGGCGCTGTGGCGTAGCAGGTAAAGCCGCCGCCTGCTGTGCTGGCATCCCATATGGGTGCCGGTTTGAGTTAAGGCTGCTCCTCTTCCGATCCAGCTCTCTGCTATGGCCTGGGAAAGCAGTGGAGGATGGTCCAAGTCCTTGAGCCCCCGCACTCGCGTGGGAAACCTGGCCATCTGGGGATTGAACCAGCAGATGGAAGATTTTCTCTCCCTCTCTCTCTCTCCCCCCCCCCCCCCCCAACCTCTCTGTGACTCTGCCTTTCAAATAAATAAACAAATCTTTAAAAAAAAGAAAGGTTAAGAGACTTGCCCAAGACCCCACAGGAGAAAGGCGGCCAAGCTGTAGTTTGTGACCCCCGGGGCTTTGAACCCCTGCCTCCACGGTCAGAAGCGCGGCTTCTTTGCACGCACACCTGCTCCTCCCCACGGGGACTTTCTGGGGTCGCAGGTGTCTGCTCAGGCCTCAGGGGAAGCCCGAAGTGCGGGGGGGGGGGGGGGTACTGCTCCAGCAGCCGGGGCGGGGTGGGGGGGGGGAGGGCAGCTCTTGCAGCTTCCTTGCCCCCAGTGGGGCCGGCTGGAGCAGTGGGCGGTGCAGCATCCTGAGGACCCCCGGGATAAAGCCCCAGTTCACCCGAGCCACGCCAGGCCCATGAACAGCCGCCGCGTGGGGTTCCTCTCCTGCCCCCGCGCCTGCCTCTCTCAGCGCCGCCTGGGCCCCTCCCAGTAAATCACTTGCACCCACACTCTTATCTCAGGGTCTGCTTCTCGGGGTCTCCAGCCAGCACGGTCGGCCATGCCGCGCATCAGGCTGTCGGCGTTCAGTGCCGTGGGCAAAGCCAGAGTCCTATCCAGGCCAATGGAGGCCCAGAGCCCGGAGCTCGGCCCGAGGCTGTGCGGTCACAAGTGAAGATGGCTCACCTCTGAGCCTCTCTCTGCTCTCCTCCAGTACAGGGAATAGCCAGTGAAGGTGGGTGCCGGCAAACAGCCGGCGTCCAATGGATGCTGGTTCTCCTGGGCGATGCTGGCCTGGCATCCGCCCTTCCCCGTGTCCAGCACCCTCCAGGTAGCCGCCGTGCTCCTGTTTCATTAGCGCATCTTCCCAGGACCCTGGCTTTTTAAGAGCCCTCCCTCTCCCTCACAGCCCCTCCCTTGTCCCCAGGGGGCCAGGCCCCTGGGGGTCCCGGCCGTGGTCTCTGCACGGTCTGCTCGGTCAGGCACACCTGAAGCCAGTAGGAGCAGAGGGCTTCTTGGACACAAGGGCTCAAGTGCAGCTGAGTGGTCCAAGGACACCTCGGCAAAGCCACACACTGCCCCCGTCCCCGTCCCGTCCCCAGACCTGCAGACGGGGCGGGGCCAGGACTCACCTTGGGGAGGGGCTATGGGCAGAGGCGGAGCTCCCCTGGGAGCCAGGGACATGGCGTTCTGGCCCAGACCAGCAGCAGTGTGTCTTCCCGGTCCACCTGTTTCAGATGGGAAGGGCCTCGGGTAGCTGTGCGGGCTGACCCAGAACTCGGTGACCTGCAGGGTCTGGGCTGGTGTCCAAGAGGCAGTCGGGGTACCTGAACCAACCTGGGGCTGAACCGTGCAGGTGAAGGCGGCAGGGTTCATTTTCAAGGCCGGCAGCACGGTCACCACTCCCGGGAAGCCTGCCTTTCTCTCCATGACAGTAACCTCTTTCTCCCTCTGTGCTGCTATGGCATCTCCGTGGTGCTCTGATGCCAATGCCGACGGCGCAGCCTTGCAGGTCTCCCACCCCAAGCCTGTGATGCCTGATGGATGGGGCAGGGCGTGGGGCTCCTGCTAGCCGGGGGCCCAGGGGTGCTGCTCAGGGTGTGTGAAGGAGCGAGTGAGCCTGAGGCTGAACCAACGAGGCTCCTTCTCCCCTCCCACGCGGGGGCCACGCCCACCCCCTCCATGCTCCAAGCTGCAGATTCAAAGCCAAAGGCAGGTGGCCCCCCGCCGCCCCTGTGGTCTGAGCCCCCCTCCTGCGGCCTGGAGCCTCCTCCTCCTCCCCCCGCTCTCGCCGGTGTGTCCCCTGCCACCCTGGACAATTCCTTGCTGCTGAGCTGTGGGTGCACTTCAGGGGTCAGCGGAGCCCACGATCACGCCGTGAGTAGGCAAAGCAATACCAATTTCATGCCTACCTGGGCTTGTTCTCCATCAAGGCAGGAAGAGGGAACAGGTCTTTTTATTTGTTTTATTTCAGTTCTTCCAGGAAACGGGCCGAGGCATTGGGAACCAGAGACTTGCAAAACTGCTGCAGCGAGGGGAGGGGCTGGGGCGCTCTAGAGACAGCAGGGCTCTAGGGAAGGAGGAAGCAGGAGGAGGGGGCAGCGGTTCTTTGTGGTTGTTGCCTGCCGATCTGGTCTGGCATTTATATCCTCAGATCCACCGGAGCCAGCAGCTGACTGATAACCCAGGAAATAGACTCCAGCTTCCACCAGCAGGGCTGGCCCACATCGGCGGACGACCACTGCTCCGCGAGACCGGACAACAAACTCGGTGAACTGTTTGTCACCCAGTGTCCCCGCGGCACTGGAGTACCTGTTCGGTCTGTGGCACCCATGCACCGCTCGATCAGGGTGAGTGGTTAACACCTATCTCGTGGGTGACGTCACGGGGTTTTGGAAGCACGGCTACAATTAGATATAAACGGGCTGCCCTGCCTCTGAGCCTCTGCTCACGCTGGTCCTCGTGTCCGGAAGTCCCCCGCCTCCTGCCGTTGTTCCCAAGTTCTGCAGCCCGCCCACCCCGTTCTCTTTGGGCTTCTCCTTGCTGCTCCTGCCCCCCACGCCCTGCAGGGGGTCCCGCTCCTGCCTCAACGCTGCAGGGGGCCAGGTGGCCCCTGTGTGGCTCGCTCGGCGCAGTTGGGTTCCACTGCTCCGTGGTGAGAGCTCCCTCTTTGAGGCGCAGTCTTGCGCGGCCTGGCTGCCTAGCACGGGGCCTGGCCCACAGTAGGTCCTCAGGAGATGCTCATTCATTCATTCCCTCAATCCGTCGTGACCGAGCCCCTCCCACGGGCTGGGCTCTGCTCTGTGTGAGGAGGAGGCTGTAGCCATGAGCAGTATGCACTTGGTCCCCGCCTTATGGTGCTAATATCCGGGCGGGAGTTAGCAGGGGATGGTGGGAAAGCAAAGACGCAGACAGGAAACGCGTCAGGTAGTACCACGCGCTGTGCAGAGGGGCAGGTCGGGGGTGGCCTGGTGGCCAGGGACGCTGTGGCCAGGGAGAGCCCTCCCAAGAGGTGGTGGTTGTAACAGCCAGCTGATCAGCAAGGAGGGGACAGGTAGAGCAAAGGCCCTGAGGTAGGAACAGGCCAGGCCACGAGCTTGGCGACGTAAGAGACCCCCATTTGTTCCCGTAGAACCCAGAGTCGCAGGCCGCAGCGAATTTCAGGAGCTAACGATGCTGCCAGTTGGTTCCCTCTGGAGCCTCCTGGGAGGGGGCTCTGCGTCCCGCCTTCTCAGCCCGCGGCCGCCGCAGTCCTTGGCTGGCGCTGCTTCCCTGTGTCACTTCGTCTCGTTCCGTCATCACAGCGCCTTCTGCTGTCTCTGGCCCGCTGGCCTCCCTTTCACAGGGGCCTGTGACCGCGTTGCCCCCACCCCGGCAAACCCAGAATAACCGAATATCCACATCCAAGCTCCTCAACTTGGTCGCATCAGCCAAACCCCTCTGTCCGGAGGAGGTGACAGTCTCAGGTCCTGAGGATGAGGAGGTGGACATCTCTGGGGACCACGGGTCTGCCGGCCATGGTGGTCCTCCTGCCCTCTCTCCCCCTGCCCCGGGTGTGCTAGAGGCCCTGCGGCTGTGCCCGTGGCTGTAACTGGAAGTGGGCCGAGTCCACTCAACCTGCCTGGGCTTTTGCTGAGCTCAGACTGAATCTTTATTATGGGGAAGTCGTAAGACTCTGGGGTCCAGGTGTCGCTGCCGCTGTTCCATCCCACCCTGTCCCGTGCTATCCCGTCCCATCCTGTCCTGTCCCATCCTGTCCCATCTCGTCCCATCCTGTCCTGCCCTGTCCTGTCCCGTCCCATCCTGTCCCATCTCGTCCCATTCCATCCTGTCCCATGCTGTCCCGTGCTATCCCGTCCTGTCCCATCCCACCCTGTCCCGTGCTATCCCGTCCCATCCTGTCCTGTCCTGTCCCATGCTATCCTGTCCCGTGCCGACTTACGCAGTCTCCCATGGGCTCATCACGGTGACTCAAGTCTTGGCCACAGCTCAGAGAGGGAGGCCAAGCCCACGTTCTCTCCCAGGCCCCTTGGGCTTTCCCTCTGCACTATCAGCTGAATGGCATGGGGAATCTTCTAACGGTTGAGTCGGAAGTTCTGGAAGAACCCCCCCACTGGCTCTCAGGGGACGGACGGATGCTCAGGCTAAGGGGGGACGCGTGGACGAGGCCCAGGCCGTCGCTGGGTTGCCTGGTTCCATTCTTCCTGAGCGTCAGTGACCACTGAAAGGGGCTCTGGTGTGAGGTGACTGCTGCTCTAGAACAGACCCGTGGAGGAAACCTGCGCCCTGCACACCGCCTGGAGTCCGGCCCCGCTGACCTGCCGCCCGGAACAGGCTGCCGTGCCAAGCCAGAACGGGCGCGACCACACAAGCACCTGTTGTGGTTCGCCGGCGAGGAGCGGATTGGGCTCAGCATCATGGAGATGGCCGCTGACCACGGCACTTAGCCCTGAGCGGGCTGTTGGGGTCTGCTGGGGTCCCCGGGAGGAGCCTGCCTTCTTCCCGCTTTGCCCTGTCCCCCGCTAGGGCCCGGCCCAGCCCTGGGTGCCGGCAAGCGCCCAATAGCTGCTTCTGAACAGAGCGAGAACAGAGGCGCCAGCCAGTGTCGGGAAAATCGTTGTGTTTGTTTTAATTAAACCGACTGGAGAAGCCAAGACACAGACAGAAAGAGACTAAGAACGAGACTGGAAATCGTTTAGAAAAGAAATGAAAACCGATCGCTCGCAGAAATGTCGGTGCCGGTGGAGGTCGGAGGGGCGGCGCCTCACGTCAGCTCCAGGACCACTGTTAGGGTGAGCACCAGGGTGAGCCGGACGCCGGCGGGGCCAGACGCGGAGCCTGTGTGGGTGGCAGGATGCCGGTCAGTGGCTGCACACCAGCCCTGTCACTCAACCGAGCCTCCGAGGCCCCCCAGCAAAGGCGCTGGACGTCAGCCTCAGGATGAGTGGAGTTCGAATCCCAGCTCCACCACTCGGCCCCTCTAAGAGCCCATGGTCCCTTCCGTACCCAGGCCCCCTGGGCTGAGGTCAGGCTTGTTGGCGCCATCAGGTTGGCCCAGCCAGGACCAGCAGCAGGTGCCTCCAATGTGAAGTGTGGGATTGGCTCAGAGTGTGTGCGTGTGTGTCTGTGTGTGTTGCCTGTGTGTGTATGTGTGTGTGTACATGTGTGTGTGGGGGAGCAGGGTGGCAGCCTGGAACAGGGTCGGGTCCCTCAGGGCGGTGATCAGTTGGGGCAGGAGGCAGCCCGGGGAGGGAAGTACCCCCCGCTGAGGCATCCGTCTGTGCTCCCGACTGTCCAGGGCCCCGGATCACAGCCCATGGTCAACACCGGACACAAGACCTCAGGGTCAGAGGAGCTGAGCACCTGGAGCTAAGAGAGCCCACGATGTCGCGGATGGGGGGAGGGGCGCACTGGTGCCTGAACCCCCTTTCTTGCCTGCATGCCCGCCTCTGACCTCCTCCGCCCCTGCCCAGTTGGAGGCGGTGGGCCTCTTGGGGATGGGGGAGGGGCCAGGCACAGGGCGGGGGTGGGGGGCAGTTTGGGCAGAGCCTCCAGGAGCCAATCACTTTCAAGCAAGACACCTGGGGGCGGAGGCTTACCACTGGAGTCCTCCGTTCCTCTTGGAATATTTGGGTTTTCTGTGGGGAAGAATCAGAAAGGGAGGCAGAGAGGGTAGCAATCAGGGAAGGGCACCCAGCACCCAGCACCCGGCACCCAGCACCCAGCACCCGGCACCCGGCACCTGGCACCCGGCACCTGCTACCTGGTGACACGAGCGCATGCCCAGCCCAGCCATGCAGCCTCCCTGGGGACTGGTGACATCAGCCCATTTCGCAGATGGAGGAGCAGAGGGAGGCAGAGCAGGCTGCCCAAGGTGGCCCCTTGCTCAGCCACGGGGCTGGGATTTGAACCCAGAGTCTCTGTGCCTCCAAAGCTGCTCAAGTTTTAACCCTTGAACTACCGTGACTTCTGGGGGGCGGACACATGCTCAGGGGGATTCCCCCACCTCCGGGGATCGTTCGCCCGCCCCCCGCCCCATGCCCAGGGCAGATCTGGAGGCCCTGCCCAGGTGGGTGTGGCCGCACCGAACACGATGAGCCGCGTGTGCGTGTCAGTGGAGCCCAGCGGGTTCTGGGCCGTGCAGCGGTACATGGAGCCGTTGAGCTCGGCCGGGACTCGCTCCAGCACCAGCTCCTTCCCGTCGAACTCTGTGCTGCCGTCCAGGAGGCGGCTCCCGACCCGCGTCCACGTGAACATGGGCTCCGGGAAGACTTCATTCTGTTGGCCAGAGTGGGGGGGGAGGAGTCAGGTCCCGGAAGGCACTGCGCTGCCGTCGCAGGGAGGGGTCAGGCAGGCGGCCTGGCCGGGGCGGGCAAAGCATTGGCATCAGGTGGGCTGGGAGTGGCTGCTCGGACCCCAGGGGGAGGCGTCCAGGGCTGGAACGGGTGTCCAGACCCGCGAGCTTGAGGCGTTCTCCCAATTCTACCATTGCCCAGATTGGGAGACTGAGGCCTACTGGCCATGGCTGAAGGTCAAGGGAGGGGTGTTGGAGGGTGCTGCCGGGGGTGAGGAGTGGGGCCGGTGCCCAGCCGGGGTGCCCCCCACCGCCCACCACCTTCCTGGCTGCTCAGAGAGAGGCTGACCTGAAACCCGTGGACCAGGATCCTCACTGTGTCCCCAACTCGGGCTCTGCTGGGTGTCATCACAATTTTGGGGCCTTTAGGTGCTCCTGTAGGGAGAGAAGGGCCAGTCAGGGAGTTGGGTGTTTGGGGGAGAGGCCAGCATGGAAAGGAGGGGCCGGGAACCTGGCAGAGTAGGAGCCGATGTCTTCTGGGTCAGGAGCTCCGAGTATGCTCATTCATTCACACATTCCCTGGGCTCCTGAAATGAGTCAGACCCCAGTGGGGCCTGGGGGTTGAACACAACCTCTGTCCTTGTGGGAGCCACACCTCCACGGGAAATGAAGTCAGCAGAAGTCAAGTGCAAGCCAGCGTGACAGGTGACAAGGCCAGAGAAGGCAGGGGACAGTGTGGCCAGGGAGGGAAACTTGCCCAGGGGAGGTGCTGCCCAGTGGGTGGCTCAGCTGCCGGGGCAGGGGAGCAGCCTGGGCCGCCGCCAGACTGCTCAAGGCTCCAAGACTCCCGCGCTCCAACCCTCCTCCTGCTGTCATTGTCCCCATCACTGCCCGAGTTCACCGAGGCCCACAAAGTCACAACGCGATTGCCAAAGGTCGCGAAGTGAGGAAGAATCGGGCAAACTGGCGTCTCCTGTGCCCTGATCCAGTGCCCCCATCTTGGGCTGAGAAGGGGGTTTCTGGAGCGTCTGGGTGGAGGTGGACACCGTGTGGGGAGGCCTTCTCCTCCCTCGCGCCAGCGTTTGCCGCCCGGCTGCTCTCCCGCACAGCCTTTCCTCACTGCCTCCACAAGGCCTTCATGGCTCAGCACCCCGGAGACGACATGCCCAGGGGGCCTTGCTCTCCTGTGGGTGGAGCCTGGGAACTTGCAGGCTGGAAGAGCTGCTGGGAACCCTTGGCTCCATCCCTCCTTTTCAGTTGCAAAGCAGGGGCTCATGGGTAAGAAAGAGCCTTACCCACCAAGGTCACCCACAGAGCCAGTCACCCATGTTTCTTGATTTTCAGGCCAAGGTGTTTTCTACCAGTTTAATCCACCTTTCCATCCACCCACCCAACTACCCATCCATCCACCCACCCACTTATCCACTCACCCATCCACCCATCCATCCACCCACCCAACTACCCATCCATCCATCCACCCACTTATCCACTCACCCATCCATCCACCCATCCATCCAAGCATGCTTTCAACACTAACCACTGAGATGAGTGTGTGTCAGGCTTGGGAGCGGGGTGGAGGAGGCAGTGGTGGACACAGCCCACACCCTGCCAACAGGAGGCTTGCACTTCAGTCAGGAGGCATCAACTGAGTAAACACATGCACAGCTCCGTGGGATGGTGCTGGGTACAGAAAACAGGCCAAGGAGGGGTGGTTGAGGGCTAGTGGGCGGCGCCCTTAGATACAGTGGTCCTTGTCTCTCCCAAGGAGCTGAGATGTGAGGCTCATGAGGACTGCCCCAGGCAGAGGGCACAGCCAGGGCACAGCTCTGATGGAGGTCAGGGAGGGGATGGGGCCGGGGGCCGGTCTAGAGGGTTTCCAGAACGGGAGGTAGGGTTAGGGTTTGGCTGGAGTGCCACGCTCTGGACTGCTCCCTGGGAACACCTTCCAGGGACGGTGGCGGGAAAAAAGCCATTTCCTTGTGCCCAGGCTCAGGGGCTGGCCGGGGTCTCCCCCCTCTGCCCATGCCTGGACCTCCAGCCTCTCCATCCCACCCACAGCTCTCGCAGCAGAAGGCCTATGTGGGTGGTCTTCCAGACACTGCCAAGATAATTCTCTGAGAACCAGACCAGAGGACTATTAATTAAACCACGATCAGGACATCTAAAATGTCACATGGGGCTGAGCGAAGCATCCATGGGAAGAGCCCCGCAGTCAAGGAGGGGGTGGCGGGGGAGGGGGTGGGGGGAGGGGAGCTCCATTGCTGCAAACACCAGTGGGTGGGAGCAGCAAGAGCCTGAATCCCCAACAGCTGGAGTGGAGTCCACTCTGTGTGTCTCCGGCTGAGCTGCTCCACCTGGCTTTCCCCAGACGCTCAGTGGGAGCCATGACAATGTCAGGAGATGGGGGGTGGGTGGATAGCATTGGTCCAGCGCATGCCGAGGGCCAGGTCCCGTGTTAAATACCGTCTGTATGATCTCACTTGACCTTCTAGCCATAGCGATTGTCCCCAGGAGGCAATGAAGGCTTAGAGGTCAAGCGACCTCCCCTCCTTCTTTATTAACTCTCAGGGACTGTGGAGGTCGATTTGCTGATGGGAAAAACCAGCCTGGGGCAGCCTGGCCCTGGGTTATTTGTCTGCTCTGTATGTCCTTTGAGCACTGGGGGGATGGCACTGCTGGCAGCAGCCAGCAGAGGGCGCTGAAGGGTACCCTGTCCAGGAGAAAGCTGGAGCCCTGTGGGGCCAGGGCAGACACCTTTGCCTCCTGGCTTGGATTCCTCACTGATCGGCTAATTCCTGGGCCTGGGCCTGCTGGCCCCCAGGGGAGAGGACACTGACATGCACCAGGTGCTGAAGACGTGCTACCCTCCATTTTAGGTCTGACACATCGTGCTGGTGCTCAGGTTAACATCCAACCCATTTTGCAGGTCATACACTGATCCCCCAGGAGGGCAGTGGCGTGCCCAAGGTCACACTGTAAGGCGGCAGCAGAAGCAGGACTTGATGTAGGGCTCCAACGAGGAGCCCAGGGGCTGAGGAGAGGCAGAGCGGGCTCACTTCTACCCAGCAGCCTCTGCTGTGCCCTGAGCCCTGAGCTGCTGCTCCTGGTTGCGCCTGTGCAGAACCGACTGGGAGGGGCACAGAGGGCGGCTGGGGAGGGCTGTGCTCTGCCCTTGCTTTCCAGCTCGGTGCTGGCAGCGTGGACAGACCAAGTGCCTTTGTGGCAGATGGTCCCCTGACTCCCTCGGTCACGGCTGCGGCGCCATGGTGCTCTCGAAGCCAAGCCAGCTGCTGTCACCCTCCCTACTGCCACCTCCACCAAGACGCCAATTAGCGGCTCCTGGCAGCCAAGGCCTGACCCTCTCGCCTGCTCCTGGAACGCGGCACTGAGTGCAGCCGGAAGCACGTTGTCGGCCTCTCCGCGTTCACTCCTCTCCACCCCTGTGTGCACAGGAGAGGAGCCCAGACACCCAGAAGCCAGCCTGGCCCTCACTCTCAGGCTGCGTGGCTTGGACAACTCCATCCAACCTGCTGGACCTCAGTTTTCTCACCTGGAAATGGGTGAACAGGCCGCCACCCTGCCTGAGGAGACACTGAAAATGACAGCGGGGATAAGATGTGGGACCACGTGTGGAAGGCAAAGAACCGAAGCCTGAGTGCTCGGGGGGAGGCTGAAGTCCTGCTCAGATAAACTCCCCTCCTCACTGCTCCTGAGCGTCCTGATACAGAATGGCACCGTGGAATCGCAAGGAAAATCTGCTCCAGTTTGCCCCCGGGAAGTCTGGGTGTTCATTAAGACGACTACTCACCCATGTACTCACTCATCCATTAATCCATCCGTCTGTCCATCCACCCAACCACCCATGTATCCACTCATTCAGCCATCCATGCAGGCATCCAACCCTCTACATACCCATCCACCCATCCACCCACCCACCCACCCACCCACCCATCCATCCACCCACCCACCCATCCACCCATCCATCCACCCACCCACCCATCCACCCACCCATCCACCCACCCACCCATCCACCCACCCATCCATCCACCCACCCATCCATCCACCCACCCATCCATCCACCCAACCACCCATGTATCCACTCATTCAGCCATCCATGCAGGCATCCAACCCTCTACATCCCCATCCACCCACCCATCCACCCACCCATCCATCCATCCATCCACCCACCCACTCATTCATTCATTCATCTCTCCATCAATCCACCCACCCATCCATCCATCCACTCATCCATCCACCCACCCACCCATCCACCCACCCATCCATCCACCCACCCATCCATCCACCCACCCATCCACCCACCCATCCATCCACCCACCCATCCACCCACCCATCCACCCACCCATCCATCCACCCACCCATCCACCCACCCATCCACCCATCCATCCATCCACCCACCCACCCATCCACCCACCCATCCACCCACCCATCCATCCACCCACCCACCCATCCACCCACCCATCCATCCACCCACCCATCCATCCACCCACCCATCCACCCATCCATCCATCCATCCACCCACCCACTCATTCATTCATTCATCTCTCCATCAATCCACCCACCCATCCATCCACCCACCCATCCACCCACCCATCCATCCACCCACCCATCCACCCACCCATCCACCCACCCATCCATCCACCCACCCATCCACCCACCCATCCACCCATCCATCCATCCACCCACCCACCCATCCACCCACCCATCCACCCACCCATCCATCCACCCACCCATCCACCCACCCATCCACCCACCCATCCATCCACCCACCCACCCATCCACCCACCCATCCACCCATCCATCCATCCATCCACCCACCCACTCATTCATTCATTCATCTCTCCATCAATCCACCCACCCATCCACCCATCCACCCATCCACCCACCCATCCATCCATCCACCCACCCACTCATCCATCCATCTGCCCACTCACTCTTCCACCCATGCAGATAGTCTCTGAGCCAATCACCCATCCATTCTCACCCAGTTGCTCACCTGCTCACCTCTCCACCATCCATCCATCCGCACATTACCCATGAGCCTACCAGCATGCGACACACCCATTCACTGAGCAGTTCTCTCTCTAATTCTTCATTGTACATTGATCTGTGTCGGTCACTCGGCAGGGCAATGTTGGGCAAACAATGACGAATAATAACAGTAGCTTCTGTCCACCAAAAGTGGACTCCTCTGTCTGCACCCTGCTAAGTGCCGCCTTACTTAGTCTTTGCAACAGCCCAGAAGAGAGTGAATTAATTATGAAACAACTGATACGTTAGAGACGGCAACATGTCCAGGCTGCGGATACGTTTGGGATTGTTCTGAGCCCAGGGCAGGCAGGCCCCGCCCACATGTACCTTTAACTCCGGGGAATCCTGACTGTTAGGAAGCCAAGAACACCCTTGCAGGTGGAGAAGAGTGCGATGCCAGATGACAATAGACAAGGGGCTGCAGGGGCCCCGGGGGACAAGGCTGTTCCAGATGGAGCATGGAGGAGGACCCTCTGAGCAGGAGATCCGAGCAGAGGCCTGCGTGGAGGAGGAAGTGAGCGTCTGGGGCGAGACTGCTGGAGGCGGGAGCGCCAGCCGTGCAGGGTCAGACATGGGCCTGCACCTGGGTGTTCAGGCGAGAGGCAGGCCCTGGGCTGGACACGGCTGGCAGAGAGGGTGACAGTGGCCAGCTGGGTGACAGCGGCCTGCTGGATTCGGGATCTGGCTTAGCTATGAAGTCACGTGCACTGGGCTTTCCCCTTCTTCACATATTTTTTTTTTTTGACAGGCAGAGTTAGTGAGAGAGAGAGACAGAGAGAAAGGTCTTCCTTCTGTTGGTTCACCCCCCAAATGGCCACTATGGCCAGCACTGTCTGATCTGAAGCCAGGAGCCAGGCACTTCCTCCTGGTCTCCCATGCGGGTGCAGGGCCCAAGCACTTGGGCCATCCTCCACTGCCTTCCCAGGCCACAGCAGAGAGCTGGACTGGAAGAGGAGCAGCTGGGACAGAATCCGGTGCCCCAACTGGGACTAGAACCCAGTGTGCAGGCGCCGCAGACAGAGAATTAGCCAAGTGAGCCGCAGCACTGGCCTTCTTCACATATTTTTAAATTGGGATAATTCTTGCCTATCGGGAGAGGCCCTATTTTAAAATGTACCATTCGATGAACTTTAATAAAAGCAAATGCTTAATGCAGCCACCCCCATCGCACTCCAGAGCACTCCCATGGCCCTGGGGTTCCCTCGGGCCTCCTCTGGGCTCTTCCCACTCTCCGCAGGTGAATATGTTTGCGACTTCCACCAACGGGGATCTGTGTCCTTGTCCAGGAGCTCAGGTAAACGGGGCCCCCCTGGCATGGACTCTGCTGTGTGGCTTCTGAGCCCCGTCGGGGCTGATGCTCGAGTCCCAAGTTCTCTCATTCGCGTCCACCAAAAGGATTTCTTCTTTAAGATGTATTTCCCTGAGAGGCAGAGTTACAGACAGGGAGGGAGAAACAGAGAGAGAGGTCGTCCATCCGCTGGTTCGCTCCCAGGAGCCGATCCGAAGCCAAGAGCCAGGAGCTTCTTCCAGATGGGTGCAGGGCCCAAGCACTTGGGTCATTTTCCATTGCTTTCCCAGGCCATTAGCAGGGAACTGGATCGGAAGTGGAGCAGCAGAGACTCGAACTGGTGCCCATATGGGATGCCGGCACCGTAGGAGGAGGCTTAGTCTACTGTGCCAGTCCCGAAAAGTATTTGGTCGCACCTCAACTTTGTCCATCTGCTTCCCTAAGTGTGGACACGGGGGTTCTTCAGTGTTTGCTCTCACGGGCGTGGCTCAGGGACAAGGCTGCTGCGTGTGTTCCCCGGCGAGTGTAGACATCTGTTCTCATTCTCTCGGGCTCCGGGAGGCATCGAGGAGGGGTGTGTTCCTTTGTAGGGAACCGCCAATCTTCCACAGGAAGGAGACCCTGGTGCGGGAGGCGCCGACCGTCCTGCCTCCTTGTCAACATTCGGCAGTGTCGGTTCTTCCAATTGTGGCTGGTCTCGTGGCTGTGCACGGGCAGCTCCCTGCGGTTGGCATCTCCCTTTCCCCACGACGGATCACGTCGCACACGGGGTCAGACGTTTCTTGGCCATTTGTGCGTCTTCTTTTGTTAACCTGCGCGTTGTCTTTCGCTGTGAATTTTCACCAGCCTTTCTGGAAACAGACGCTGTCGGACACGTGGGCTGAGACCTTGTAGTCTGTGTTCCCATTTTCTCAGAATCGTCTTTGTATAACAGATTTGAATTTTGATGATGTCCAATTACCAATTTTCATTTAGTGTTTTTTTGTGAGTGCATGAAAGATCCTAGCCATCCCGGTGTCGCGAGGATGTTTTTCTATATATTGGTCCGGAAGCTTAATATGATGCTGGCTTTTAAGTCTGATTCATTTCAAATTAACTTCTGTGTGCGCGCGAGGCAGGGGTGCAGGTTCCATTTCTCTTTATGCGAGCTCGGTTGTTCCGGGTCCATTTGTTACACGGGATAGCCTGGGGGTCTTTGTCAGAAATCAATTGGCCGTGCAGATGAGGGTCTATTTCTGGCTGTCATCTGTTCCGCCGTCCCCTCGTCCACCAGTGGAGGGGTGGGGGCGGGTGTGCGTGTGAGCCGCAATCGCGATCTGATTTATATGCTAAGTAGATCAGTGGGGCAGGGGCTGGGGAGACCAGAACGGGCCAACGTGGCCGTGGACAGAGCAGGCTGAAGGCATGGAATGTCACAGGCAGGCGACGTGGGTGGTTGCCGGGGCGCCCGTGAGAAGGCAGATCCGGCGCAGAGTGGGAGGCTGGGCTGCCAGGGCTTGAGGAGGGTGTGGGTGTGGGGGATGGGAAAAGAGTGGGAAGTGGGGGCTCCGGTGTCCGCTCAATCAACAGAAGGATGCAGTTGGCATCTCCCGAGACGGGTTCCAGGACCACCGGGCACCTGGGGTTCGCAGCACAAGAAAGGTGCAAACACTGCAAGATGCGGGGAGGGGTTAGGAGAGGCATGTTTATTTGGGAGGGTCGGGAAGGGTCCAGGAAGGCTTCCTGGAGGGGGTGGCATTTGAGCTGGGGAGTGCCTCCCCGGCGAGCGGGAGCAGAGGTTTGTCACAGAGCGACATATCTCAACGCTTGTGGCTTTGATCTTCCAAGTCCTCAGGTGCTTGGATTCTGCGCCCTAGGACATCTCCTTCACTCCAATTCCAGCGTGAACCCAAAGTGCAGGAACCCACGGCCCCTGCAGCTCCCAGCTCGCTGCACGGGTCACGCACACTGGCTCCGTGATGCCCTGGCAGGCTGCGGGGTGTGGTGGTTAACAGCGAGGGCTCTGGGCTCAGGCGGCCCCTGCTGGTGGACCTGGGGGCGGTCACTCCCCTGGCTCCCACGTCTCCGTTGGCGACACTGACAGCACCTCTCAGCGGCCTCAGGGAGACGAGGTGGGGATGCATCTTGTACGGAGCCTGGCACTGTGCATGTGCGGAAAACATGTCTGTGGTTCCTCCTGTTCTCCCCATTCAAGAGGTTGGAAAACTGAGGCTCTGAGACACAAGAGATCTCACGATCCACAAAGTGGGGGCTGGACGGGAAGCCCGCCCCAGGGTCCCTTCAAGGGCTCACCTCAGGCCCTTTCACCTGGTGACTGTGCTGGGTCCCGCCCATCGCTGCCACTCCCCAGGCGCGCGTGGACCCCTCAGTGTGGGTGCACTGCCCGTGAGCGGGCCTGTTTGCCCTTCGCTTTGACAATGGAGGGGATGCCCACAGAGGGAGCTCTAGTATGGGGCCAAGGAGCCCCTGGGATCAGGCTCAGTGAGGCTGGGGTCCGGCAGGGGTGGGAGGAAGGCCCACAGTCCGCACGCCTCGACTTGGAAGGCCAGTGGCTCTGAGGTCCTGGTCTGGCCTTTTGCCTTCTCATTCTTCTGGGGTGGAGCAGGGACGAGGAGGGACATGGGGAAGAATGGGGGCTCCAGGGGGCTGGCTGGTGATGCGGGAGGGCTGAGGGAGGGCCCAGCCCCCCGGCTCAGGGCCCGGCCTCTGGAGCCACTCCTGGGGACTCTGTGGAAGAAGATGCCCATGTGGCCGGGGTGGGGGTGGGGCATGAGGATGCCAGTGAGAGGCGCAGTGCAGGCCCGGCGCTGTGCTGCCTGCCTTCGCATCCTCACCCACTTACCTGGGACAACGGACTTAGCATCCCTGGGCCTCAGCTCCCCCATCTATGATATGGGATCATAATCGTGCCTGCCCTGTTGGGGCAACGCGAGCCCCAGTGCGCTTATCAGGCAGCAGCAGTTGAGGTGCGTAGCAGGTGCTCGGGGAGTGCGAGCCCTCCCTGCCACTCCCGGTGTGGGCAGCTGGGCTGCAGGAAGACAGAGGTGTGCGGGAAGCAGCCCGGGCCTGGGGAGCTCAGAGGCTGGCTTTGGGGGGGATGAGGACACGGTGTGGACAGGCCTGGCCTGGCATTCCTGCTCTGCTGTGGACACGCTGCGGTGCTACCTGCGACAGGGGACCACACTGTGCACGCCCACCAGCGGGGACCAAGCGAGGCAGTCCACGCTAAGGCTCCTGGCACGCAGTAGGTACACACAGACCTCCCCTGGGTGTGTGGTGCGGAGGGTGCTGGGGCATCTGTGAGCCGGCTGAAAGCAGGGGAGCCCTGTGGTCCCACCCCTGCCGGGCCTGGGTGAGAGGCTGTGCCTGGCTCCACGTGGCCCCCGGCTGCCGCTGCAGGGGCCCTGAATCAGCTTGGGTGTGGGTGTCTTGGGCTCCAGGAGGAGCGGCTAGGTGCAGAGGGAGGGGGGCAGGAAGGAGCAGCCGGGTCATTGTGTCCATGCCCCTGCCCCTACCCACCCAGGCGAGAGATTCCAGGTCTCTCTTCCTTCACCAGCTCCACTGGAAGAAGAAGGAAGCATGGAGGGAGGGGAGCTGATCCCAGGCTGCGCTTTGGCTTTGGGGGGGTGTGACGAGCTGGGATCCGTCCACAGGGACAGGCTCCGAAGGCTGGGCGGCCCCTCCCACGGGGCTGGAGAGGACAGGACTTGGCTGTGTTTAAAAGTACAAGCAGGGCATGTGCATTTGGTGTGGGGGTTTAGTCGCTGCTTGGGACACCGAATCCTGAAGCTGAGCGCCCGAGGTCCAGTCCCAGCGCCCTCTTCATTCTAATGGGCATCTCGGGCGGCAGCGGGTGATGGCCCAACAGCGTGGGTCCCGGCCACCCTGCGGGAGACCTGGGCTGAGGTCCTGGCTCCCGGCTTCAGCCTGGCCCAGCCCTGGCTGTCGCAGCCATTCGGGGGGTGAACCAGCAGACGGAAGATACGGAAGATTCTCTCTCTCTCTCTCTCTGCCCACCCCTTCCAAACAGCATGGCAGCAAGCAGATGGCTTTTTCTGCAGCGAGAGCCGAGGTGATGTCCTCCCCGGCCGGTGTGTTTCTGACCCCACGCAGGCAGCACTTCCTGGAACCCTCACCGATCGAGGGAGCCTGCACCCTCCCGGGCTCGCCACCCTGACCCGCACCTTACCCGCACACCGCCTGGAACCCCAGCCCCGAGCTCCTGCCTGAGGTCCAGAGAACCTTCCCTGACCTTGCTGCCCGCCCCCCACCCCCGCCGTGTTCCTCGTCTCGCCCGGACCCCTCGTGTCCCTGCCCCTGAAGACCCCCTCGGCCTGTCACGGGCCTCCGAGGTTCCTGGCTGGATGTGGCCACCCCGCCCCCCCGCCCCGAGAAACTGCCCGTGCTGTCCAGGTCTCATTTCCCACCCTTCCCTGTCCCTAAGGCTGACGCACCAACCCTCCCCCAGCCCCCGACTTTCTAGATCCTTCGATGGGACAGAACCGGCTCCTTCCTCCTGGCCTCGGCCTCCTGACACCTCCCATACTCCTCCGTCCGACCAGCGAGCCCCCTTCAGCACCCCGCGCTGGGCTCTGGCTGAGCCGGCCTCCAGTCTGCTACGTCCCTTCCCAAGGCCCTGGGGCCCGGTCCAGGGCTGCCTGACTCCCCGCCCTGCAGGTGGCGCCCACCTGCGCCCAAGCCTTACCCAGCGTGACCTCCGCCTGCATGGGCATCGACAGCGCCGGGTGCTTGACCTCGCAGCTGAAGAGGGCCTCGTTGTCGATCTGCGGGTTGAGGGTCCAGGTGAGCAGGGCGCGCACCTCCACGGTGCCGTCACTGCCTGGCGTGCGGCTGTGGCGCAGGAAGTAGACGGGCTCGGCGCTGTGGACCCAGCGGGGGAACTCGCGGCTCACGACCGTCTCCGGGATGTTCTCTGGGGTCGGCTGGAGGAAGGCGCTGGGATCCGGCGTCAGGACGCGCGAGGGGCGCTCCGTGGAGGGCCGCCCGCCCCGGCTCTCGGTGTCCAGGAGCGACAGCGACTTCTGCATCTTGGTGTCGTCCAAGTCCCGGTGCAGGAGGCTTCGGAAGGGCCTGCTGTCCTGGGCGGGGCCCGAGCTCGCAGCCGGCGGCTCCGAGACGGGCACGGCGTCGATGGGTTCCCCGTCTCGTTTGAAATACACCTGGGGTTACCAGGAGGGTGTGAGAAAGGATGGCGGCCAATGACCTTGACCTCCCAATGGGCTCTGAGCTGGTCACGGGAGGCCAGTTCTCCGGGAGCCGTCTCCTCCTGGGACTATTCCAGATGGGTGCCCGGCCCCATTCCTTCCCTGTAGCACCCCGGCACGAGGAGTCGGGTGGTACAGCGGGCCCCGCTGGGGAGGCCCTTTGGGACGCAGTTTCTCTACTTGTAAAGGTGACGACGTCCAGTGCTGGGGGCTGTGCAGAGCTAAAGTGAAGCCACGTGGGGACCAGGGATCTCAGACGCAGCCTTGGGGGCCGCCCTCGCTCCAAGGGGCGTGACGTGGGCCCACCCGGGGAAGCCGTGGGCTGCAGGAGGAAGTGGGAAGAGGGAACAGGGCGGGAGGGGCCGCGCCTGCACTTGTGCGCCTGCGCATCCTGGAGCTGGTAGGCAGGAGACAGGTGCGGCGGGGGAGGGGGGCTGGGTGCGGGCCAGGCGAACGCGCCCGTCTCCTCGCTTCCTTGCTAACGCAGAATTCGAGTTTTGAGAGGCGGCATTTAATTTAATTTGCTGTCTTTTTATTTTGGTACATGCGCCCAGAGGCCTGTGGGGATTGGGTGTATTTTTTAATAAATCAGATAAATAAATCGATAGGAGACAAGGAGAGAGGAGCGCAGGCAGCGGCCCTGGGGAATGCCGGTGTGTGTGGGGGGCGGGAGCTGCGGGGGCGGGAGGCGGGGAGGGGAGGAGGATAATTGAAATGTGGGAGCTGAGAATCTGTCAGAGTTTATAACTCAGCAAAGAGTCTCTTATGCACATAATAGCCTACGTTGGGGATTTTTCCCCCTCTGTCTTCGCTCTCTCTTTTTGAAAAGTGCTTCAAAAGCAGGTTTGTAATTTCTATCAAAGAATTTCAAGTTCTGACGTCTCAGGCAGGTGTAAGGTGCCGCGAACGCGGGCAGACGGGGGTCTTCTCTATCAGAGGGGTTGACGGCCACGTCCTAAGTGAGAGCCCAGGCCAGGCGAGGCCGGTGGGGAGGATGGTGTCTTCCCACAGCCCCAGGCCTTGGAGAAGCCGCTCTGTGCCCCACAGCGTGAGAGACCAGCTTCCCGGGTTTTAGGGCGATTAGACCTCCCGGTGGGCTCCAAGGAGGAACATTTGGAGCCAGGTCCTGGCTTTCAAAAACTGGTGACTTTGAAGCCACCTTTAAAATCTGTTTCCTTGGGACTACAGCTTACCTCTGTGCACCTGCTCAATGCCCCACCTGCACCTCTGCGTCCCTGCTCAGTGTACCCCCACACCTCTGTGCACCTGCTCACTGCCCCACCTGCATCTCTGCATCCCTGCTCAGTGTACCCCCGCGCATCTCCCTGCCTGCTCACTGCCCATCTGAGCCTCTGTGCACCTGCTCAGTGTACCCCCACACCTCTGTGCACCTGCTCAGTGCACCCCCACACCTCTCCTACCTGTTCAACTGCCCCACCTGCACCTCTGTGCACCTGCTCAGTGTACCCCCACAGCTCTCCCTGCCTGCTCACTGCCCCACCCACACCTCTGTGCACCTGCTCAGTGTACCCCCACACCTCTGTGCACCTGCTCACTGCCCCACCCACACCTCTGTGCACCTGCTCAGTGTACCTCCACACCTCTCCCTGCCTGCTCACTGCCCCACCCGCACCTCTGTGCACCTGCTCAGTGTACCCCCGCGCCTCTGTGCACCTGCTCAGTGTACCCCCACACCTCTCCCTGCCTGCTCACTGCCCCACCCGCACCTCTGTGCACTTGCTCAGTGTACCCCCGTGCCTCTGTGCACCTGCTCAGTGTACCCCCACACTCTCTGCCTGCTCACTGCCCCACCCGCACCTCTGTGTACCTGCTCAGTGTACCCCCACGCCTCTCCCTACCTGTTCACTGCCCCACCCGCACCTCTGTGCACCTGCTCAGTGTACCCCCCACACTCTCTGCCTGCTCACTGCCCCACCCGCACCTCTGTGTACCTGCTCAGTGTACCCCCACGCCTCTCCCTACCTGCTCACTGCCCCACCCGCACCTCTGTGTACCTGCTCAGTGTACCCCCACGCCTCTCCCTACCTGTTCACTGCCCCAACCCCGCACCTCTGTGCACCTGCTCAGTGTACCCCCGCACCTCTGTGCACCTGCTCAGTGTACCCTCGCGCCTCTGTGCACCTGCTCAGTGTACCCTGCACCTCCCCCTACTTGCTCACTGCCCCACCCGCACCTCTGTGCACCTGCTCAGTGTACCCCTGCGCCTCTGTGCACCTGCTCAGTGTACCCCGCGCCTCCCCCTACTTGCTCGCTGCCCCACCCGCACCTCTGTGCACCTGCTCAGTGCACCCCCGCGCCTCTCCCTACCTGCTCACTGCCCCACCCGCGCCTCTGCACCTCTGCTCACCACCCCACCATGCCTCTGTGCACCTGTTCAGTGCACCCCCATGCCTCTGCACTCCAGCTAGGTGGCCCACCACGCCGCTACACACCTGCTCACCACCCTACAGTTTCTCTGCACACCTGCCTGCTGCCCTGTCGTGGGCCCCTGACTGGGGGGCTGGTCTACCTAGCCCAGGTCCCAGGGCCGCAGCAGTAGACCACACCTGTGAGGCAGTCGGGCCTCCCTGTCCCTGCTGTCACCTGTGTCCCCACCGCCCGATAAAGCCTGGTATACAGGAAACACACAAGGTCAAGTACAGGGAAGTGTCATGGCTGGGTCGGTCCTCACAGGTGCTCTGGGGGACAGGGAGGGCCACTGGGCCCCACTTCATTTCGAATGTCCCAGACTTGGGGCTTGCGTGGGTATCAGTGGCCCGGAAGGGTCCCACCGCTTCTAGGGATGCCAGAAAGTGCTCCCGTTCCCGTTTCCCGGCCTCTAGGCAAAGACCGGGAACCTGACAGCTGGTTCTTGCTGCTCTGGGTTGTTCAGCGGGTGGGGCGGTGCGCGACCAGAACCAGCTCTCTGGACACTCGGGGCTTGGTCCAGCCCCTTCCGGCACCCGTGAAGACCACTTGTGAGCCAGGCCCCCAAGGCCTCACAGACACCTGCTGGGTCTGACAGCTTGGAGTTGGCCCCAAAGGAATTCCCTCCCCTTCCCTCCCTCAGGTGCTTCTCTCTCCCCACCCTCTCTCACCTCTCCCTCCCTCCCCTCCCTGCGTGTCGCCTCCCCTCCTCCTCCGGTGGCTTCCTGCACACCATGGGGGTCCTGGGAAGAGCGCTGGACCTGGAGCTCCAGGGTGTGGACCTGAGTCCCAGCTCCGTGGAGACCACCGCGGTGACCCTGGACGAGTCCCTTCCCCTCGGGCGCCCTCCTCTGGCTCCATGCTGCTCAGCAGCTGGGCTGTGCTCCCCCGGGGGCCCCGCCCACTGCCAAGTTCCAGAATCCAGGGCCCAGGATAAGGAAGGGAGAGCTCTCAGCAGTGGAGCTGAGGGGGTGGCAGAGGAGTCCCATCCATGGAGGGGTGGGAGTCCGCGTCTTCCCTGGGCCAAGCCCGAGAGCAGGGTGCAGTGGCAGCTGGGGAGGGGGCTGGGCGCAACCCCAGGGGCACTCACCGTGGGCGCTGGCTTCCCTCCAGACACGATGCAAACCAGAGTGAAGTTCTGGGCTTGGTAGCGGCTGAAGGGAGCGGGTGTGTCGGCGGCCACCACTTCGATGGAGGTGGGAGGAGCTGCCCCAAGGGAAGCAGAGGAGGACAGAAGCTTAACAGGAGGTGCAGAGAGAGAGAGGGAGAGAGAGAGGAGAGATCCCAGACTCTCCGATCCGAGGAAACTTTGGCAGGCAGAAGCAACAGCAGGTGCAGAGGCCTGGGGCAGGCTGACCTGCACGGGGCGGCGGGCGGCGGGGGGGGGGGGGGGGGCAGCGCGCTGCCCCAGGGCTGGGTGGGTGGGCCGGCCCGGAGCGTGCGAGCTGCACACTCTGACTCCCGTCGGCGGTGGCCGCGTGCTGCAGCTGGCTCCAACCAGAGGAGGCCCTGGTGACATTTTCAGGAATTTGGAGAAGCAGCTGTTAAATTGTTGCCAGCTCGAAACAGGTCACAGTGGGTGTCTTTGCACCGCGAAAACCGGCAGCTGCTCAGATCAGGGGCTTCTGATGTTTCCTTCCTCGGCCCGGGCGCCCAGCGAGCTGGCTGACCAACACACGTTCCTTATCCTGAGAGCAATGGGGAGCCACCGAAGGTTTCAAGCAAAGCGCAGCGACACGGTCTGACTTGTATTTTGAAAAGACTGAAAGCAGAGTGTGAATTTGAGCTGACTTGTATTTTGAAAAGACTGAAAGCAGAGTGTGAATTTGAGCTGGGGTGATTGGCAGCTTAGTCTCTGGTGGGGGGCTGAGGGTGGTGTGGGCATGAGGGGGGCGGCCTTGAGAGCCACTAAGAGCCAGGAAGCCCCTCCCTCCCTTTCCTTGCTGAAGTTGGCCCCTTTTGGCCTCACCCCCTTCTCTTTGCACCTGCAGAGGCCAGAGCTCCCGGGCAAGGACACACACGGAGCCGCCAGGCACGCTTGGGCCCAAAGCCAGCTGGGTCACTACCCCCCCCGTTGTGGCCGGGCAAACTGTGAGCGCCTCAGTTCTCAGAGGAGGTAGGCGGCTCTGCATGGTGACCAAGGTCACGGCTACAACAGGGCTTGGCGCACCGTAAGGATTTGGTGTCATCACGATTGCTGCTACGATCTCCCCAGCCTCCTCGGGACCAGCGGGACACAAGCCAGACTCGGAGCCCTTCCCCGGCCAGGCTGTCAGCGGCGGCTTCCTTGGCCAAGGGCGTCGGGCTGGGGGACAGCATTGTGCAGGAGGCGGGGCAGGCCTTGCCTTCCTGCAGGGGCCTTCCACTCCAGCAAAGCTTAAGTCAAATCTACAAATGTCTCCTGACACCCACTAGGTGCGGGCCAGATGCCAGGTGCTCACGGTGGGGAGCCGAGTGGTGAACCCAGAGAGACCTGTGTTACTAAGAAGCTCACAGCCCCCTGGGGGGGGGGGGCAGGGGCAGACGCGTGGGCGGCTCTGTTGGAAGGCGATGACATGGATCCAGGTAGGCGACATCACTCATCCGTGTGGCCGCCCCACGCTGTCGGGGAGAGAGGCGCAGAAGCAGCCGGAACAATAGAGAATTGTGATTAAGCGTGAGATTGCACGGAACAGATGGTAAGTGGGGTAGGCAATCCGAGACGCGAGAAATAGACCCGAACACTTGCATTCCCCAGAACTGCAGATTCTGCGAACTTCGCCGGAACTCCGCGGAACACCCCCCCCCCCCCCCCCCCCCCGGCAAGCACTGACAAGGACTCACAGGACCAGGAACTGCTCTCAGCTCCGAACCCGCGGCCACACTTTTCGTCTGCACCCTTGGTCTACGAGATGGGGTTACTTGGGCCCATTTTACAGATGGGAAGTGTAGGCGATGAAGCAGCTCGCCCAGGTTCAGGCCGTCAGTTTGAGGGGAAGCCAGGATTTGAATCCAGGCCATTTGGCTCCAGAACCCAGGCTCTGACCCGAAGCTGAGCCAGCTCTGCCTTTGGAAGCCACGGGAAGCTGGTGTCTCTTGGTAGCGTGGAGCTGTGTACACGTCCCAGCCACTGCGACACCCACTTGCCCCGCACATCGCAACTCCCACGGATGCCTTGCAGCCCAGTTCCCGAGCGGAGCCAGCTGCCCCTGTGGGTGGCTGTCGTGGGCCCGGTCGCCCCCAGGATCGGGACCGGGCAGTCAGCGGTCAGCACGGACTCCGGCACAGCTGTGGCTGGATCGTGTCGGGGTGCCAGTGCGCCTTCCACGAATCCTAGAGTGAGGCGGTCAGTGCCCTTGGCATCACGCTCTCTCCCAGTGCAGGGACCAGGCGCCTAGCACCTTCCTTGGGGGCCGGGTTCGAGACTCGCTGAGAGGATGCCCCCAAGGGGCTGCCCTTGAAGGAGAAGCGTTTGTCCTGACGGGAGCTGGTCGTGTGGGGCAGTGGTCGGCAGCATGGGCGCCAGCTCAGACCTTGGGAAGTTCAGAGGTCGCTGCTCCGCTTGCCTGCTGTGTGACTGTGGGGGGCTTACTTAGCCTCTCTGGGCTTCCACGTCCTCACCTGTAACATGGGGTGACTGGGGAACCCAGGAGGATCCAGTGAAGCAGGACCTGCACAGTGCTCCCCAGGGAGCCCGACCCCGCTCATTCGCCGGGCTATTCACCGGTGGTCTTTAGGCGCCTGGGTAGGGGCTGGGGGCAGAAGGCATGGCCTCTGCTTGGGGCTGGAGCCCAGGGGACGCCCTGGACATGCCCCATCTGGCACAGGAGCCGCTCACCGCACGCAGCTCAGGGGCACCAGCAACACGGCTGGGTCATGTTTACACGCTCTTGGTGTGAAACACCCACCAGACGTTGAAGATTTTTTAAAATGTTTTAAAAAGGCCGTCAACCGTGCCATGGATATTTTTATGTTGATTACAGGTTGCCATGGTACTCTGCGTATATTAGGTATAATAACTGTTATTAAAAATTAGGTTTGGGGCTGGCGCTGTGGTGCAGTAGGTTAATCCTCCACCTGCAGTGCCGGCATCCCTTATGGGCACCGGTTCTAGTCCCAGCTGCTCCTCTTCTGATCCAGCTCTCTGCTATGGCCTGGAAAAGCAGTGGAAGATGGCCCGAGTCCTTGGGCCCCTGCACCCACGTGGGAGACCCGGAAGAAGCTCCCGGCTCCTGGCTCCGACCGTTGAGGCCATTTGGGGAGTGAACCAGCAGATGGAAGACCTCTCTCTCTCTCTCTGTAACTCTATCTATTAAATAAATAAATAAAATCTTTTAAAAATTAGCTTTATCTTTTTTTTCTCTTCTTTAAAAACTGTTCTTAATGTGGCTCCTAGGAAGCTTACAGTTGCCTATGTGGTTGCCTTCTATTTCTATTGGAAAGCTCTAGCCTCGTGTTTCCATTTTACAGGTAAGTAAACTGAGGCCAGAGGGAGGCCCAGGCCTATTCAGGGTCATGCCAGCAGCCAACAGCCGGGCCTGGGCTGGCTCCCGGCCTTCCAAACCCCCACCAGGGCAGCCACCAGCCAGGCCTGGGCTGGCTCCTGGCCTTCCAAACCCCCGCCAGGGTTCTTGGCACGTCCTGGTGCCACCTTCCCCTGCCCTGAACACACACGTACCACTCATGCACACCCAGGGACACACACCCACGGACACACACGGGTGTACACACACATGCACACACATGGGCACAAACACACGGTGCACACACATATACGCACACACACACGCACACATACACAGGTGCACAGACACGCATGGCACACACCCCCCACACCCACGGACACACACACATACATGCACACACGTGGGCACACACGGTGCACATCCACACATGCACACACATGCATGTGCACCCACACATGCACGGTGCACACCCACCCACACACACGTTTGCGCTTGTCCCCATTCTGCAGATCTGCACCCGAGTCACACACACACACACATGCACACCCACACACTCACACATGTGCACACCCACACACTCACACACATGCACGGCGCACACTCACACACATGCACACACAACACACATGTGCACACACATGCACACACATGGCACACACTCACACATACGCGCATGCTCACGCTCATCCCCGTTCCGCAGATCTGCACCCGAGTCACGCACACATACACACACACGGCGCACACTCACACCCGCGCACACCCACACACTCACACACGTGCACACGTATGGTGCACACTCACACACGCACACACGCTCGCGCTCGTCCCCGTTCTGCAGATCTGCACCCGAGTTACGCACACATACGCACACACGGCGCACACTCACACCCGCGCACACCCACACACTCACACACGTGCACACGTATGGTGCACACTCACACACGCACACACGCTCGCGCTCATCCCCGTTCCGCAGATCTGCACCCGAGTCACGCCCGCCGCCCACGCGCCCTGATCAGGAGCCGCGTCCTGTCCCTTGCTCCGTCTTGGAGCAGGTGTTAGCAGTGCGTACAGCTAATCAGGCTCCTAAGACAATAACGATCTGATATTGGCACGGACAGCCCGGGCTCCCCGCACGGTCCCCGTCAGCGTGGTCCCCAGCCGGTCACTCTGCATCCCGCGGACGGACGCCCCCCCGCCCCCGGCCCCTGCGGCCGCCTCCCCCTTCCTCTCCTCTTCCCTGCCCTTTGGCTAAGCGCAGTGCCCTCGTCCCCACCACGCCCAGCTTCCCGGGTGTGGTGCCATCTGGGTATTTATACCATCCGTGGGCCACGCACAATTATCCGCTTAGAAATGAACTTGCTGTAGACACAGCCAATTTCCAGTCCCACCGGCGGTTGCCTGGGCAGAGCCAGACCTGGTGGTCTCATGGAGCCGCTGGGACCCCAGGGCAACACTGCCTACCCCGGCCGGCAGCCTCCCTTCACTCCTGATGTTCTGCACCTGAGCCCCCTCTTCCCAAGCTTCGTCCCCTCCCATACCCCCACTCTCGTCCCCTACCGCGTCCTTACGTCTGTTTCCGTCGCACCCCCACGCTCATCCCTTTAAAATGCCCAACCCCAGCTCAAGCAGCAAGCTGCCTGGATGGCCGAAGCCTCGGACAGATCCCGCGGTCCAGGAACAATGTCCAGTCCCACACAGGTGGGCACCCGTGGACTTGAAATCCGTGTCACCTCCCCCAGTGCCACACCGCACTCCAGAGGGCGCAGGGCAAAGGGAGGCCACCTGGCTGGGCCCAGCCGCCTCCCGCGGAGGCCCAGGTGGCATGCAGTGGCCAAGGACATCAGTGAAGCCCCCTGGTGCGCCCCTCTCCCCCTCCCCCGCTAAGCTCCGCCCAACAGGGCCCCATTCCTGCAGGCCTTGGAGAGGGTGTGGTCAGAGACAGCTGAGCTGGTGCAGGCTCCCGGGGCTGCGGTGGGGGAGAGGGGGCCCCATCCATCGGAACCCACCGTCCTGGGGTGCAGAGACGCTGGGCGGCGTGTTCTGCACGGGGAAGGGAGGGAAGCATTGTCACTGAGTAGGGAGCTGGACACGGGCACAGCTTCCGAACGCACAGCCCGCTCTGCGCAGTGCACCTGCACCCCATGTAGTGCTGGCTCCGGGTGGGGGAAGCGCCACCGCCATGCCACACCCAAGTCCCCCGGAACGGTCAACCACGAGCCAGCACCACAGCCCCCGCCGTGTCCCCGGCCCCAAGCCAGCGGTCTGTCCGGGTTGCCTAAGTGGAGAGAATTATTGCCAGAAGCTTCTTTGAGCCCCGTTGTGTGGCATCGGGCAGGTCACAGTGGCCGTGGCTGACCTCTGGCTGCCAGGGAGGCGGGCACACAGGTGATTTCGGACTCGGCAGTCAAGGTGGACATCGTGGGGCAGTGCCGGGGGATGGGTTTCACCAAGTCGACTCTGAAATATCGCCGGTCGGTCTCAGAACAGCAGGGCTCACTTTGTAGGCACCTGGCTGCTCTCCTCGGCTCCGTAACTCACCTGTGGCCTTTGCAGGCGGGAGTGCAGGCCTGACCAGGTAGAAACCCCAGAATCCCAGGAGAGGGGCCCCGCCCATGGGACGAGGGTGACAGAGGTGACGACGGTGCCTGTCTCTCGGGTGGGGCTGCTGTGGGGAACCAAGTGCAGGTGGTGCCCGGCTCAAGGCTCCATTTGTGACTTTTCTACAAGGGTGCATTGCTGCTGGGCGTTCCATATAAACTGCACTGAATTTTGATCCCTTGCGGGGCTAGCGATGTGTGGTGCACGAATCCCCGCTTTGGGAGTTGGGCAATGTGGTGAGCGCAGCTCCCAGGCAGCCCCGTGGTTGCCATGAGGCGCCACTGACACCGCTATGGGGCCCTGGGCTTTGGCCAGAGTGTGCACACGACACCTTCCGGGTCCCATGGGTTTAGTTCTCTCTGTGGCTAGAAGGAAGGCATAGGCCGGGGGGTGGGGACTGAAGTTTCCTTGGAGGCTTTGCCACTGACCTGCGTACTTGGGCAGCACCCTCCGGTCCCTGGGCCTCAGTTTCCCCACTTGAAGTCAGGAGCTCAGGCAGACGGCGTCTCAGGGGCCACTCGTTCTCCAGCTTCCCACAACGGTAAGGAGCTCAGACCCCCAACATGCACCACGGCTGCGTGGCCACCCCTGCTGGCCCCTGAGGACCCCCGCCATCCCCAGCTCAGCGGGCGGCTCCCCAGGGCCAGCACTGTAGGAGCCACGGCCTGAGTCGCAGGGAAGGTAAAAGCCATTCTTGCCGTTCACTGCCCAAAAAGCAGTTCCCAGGTGGGAGGGGCGTTTTGGGGGAGGGGGATCGGGCACTTGGTCTCGGCAGCCAGGCCACGTGGACAGTGGGCAGAGAGGGCCCACCGCAGCGCTCCCCAGAGGCGCTTCCCCAGCATCCCCTGCTCCTGCGGCGCCGGACAGCACTGGGTGGGGAACAGCCACCTGCGTGTGCGTCCTGCCGGCTGTGTGACCTTCACGAGTCACTTTTCTTGCTGTGCCTCAGTTGCCTCATCTGTAGAATGGGACCGTCCTGTTCTGGACTTGGTAGGGTTCTTGCGAGTGCTGTGTAACATGGTACACCCCTGCCTGGCACCTTCCTGCTTCCCCCTTCCCCTTCCCTGCCTGGGGCTCCCGACAGCAGGTGCTCCGCACTGGCCCTGCTTTCCCCCCATCTGCAGAGCCTCCTGGCCCAGCTCCATCCCACCTCCTCCAGGACGTCTACACCACCTCCTCCAGGGCGTCTACACCACCTCCTCCAGGACGTCTACACCACCTCCTCCATCCAGGACGTCTACACCACCTCCTCCAGGGCGTCTACACCACCTCCTCCAGGACGTCTACACCACCTCCTCCAGGACGTCTACACCACCTCCTCCAGGGCGTCTACACCACCTCCTCCAGGACGTCTACACCACCTCCTCCATCCAGGACGTCTACACCACCTCCTCCATCCAGGACGTCTACACCACCTCCTCCAGGGCGTCTACACCACCTCCTCCAGGACGTCTACACCACCTCCTCCAGGACGTCTTCCCGATGCCTCCCTGGAAAGGCGATCTCCCGGGAACGCCCACTTCCCTCTGCGGGCGTCTAGTCCTCCCCAAGCTTCCATTTTTCTGGAAACCCGTGCCCTTCTCCATCTCACCAATCATTCAGGATTCTGGGGGAGGGGGGTTGTACGCTGAGCCTGAGGCTCCCATGTCATCCCCGGAGCCCACAGGTCAGCTGCGTCCCTTGGGGCCTCGGTTTGCTCTTCTGTAAAATGGGAATAACACTAGCAATGTTCTCACTAACTGTTGTGTGAATTCACCGAGTGGGCGCTCACGAAACGCGGCCCATACGCCTGGTGTAACGCATACTCCAGCCGTGCGAGCTTCCACGGCCGGGGTCACTGTGACGCTGCTTTGGGGAGCGAGTGGAAGTCGCTGCCTCCTCCCGCAGCCGGGGAACCGAGGCCGGGCAGCCAGGAGGGTTGGCGGCAGAGTCGGGACTGCTGAGCCGGGCCGGGCCACTTGCAGCGGGACCCTGGTCTCCGGGGATTGCCGCTCTCTGCCCGGGAGCGTCTCTGGGTGGTGTCCTTCCAGGGCCAGGAGCCACGGCCGCTGCTCCTGTTAACAGCTCTGTTAGCACCTGGGACTCAGCCGCTGTGGCTCCTTGAATCACCGGCGAGGCCACAGCTCCCGCAGCCACACATCGCCCGCAACGAAGGGGCCTGCCCGCCGAGGGGAAGTTTGCTGCTGCCGGAGCCACTGAATCCAACTCCCGTGGGGGCGGCAGGGTACGGCGGACATGGCGCTGCCCCAGCGTTATCGGGGACGAGTAAGGCACCCACATGGGGCCCGGGCCCCTGTGACTCGGAACAAGAAGGGAGCCCTGGTCAGCGAGATGTGGAGGGTCCCAGGGAGTGGTGGGAGGTCTGGGGAGCTGCAGTACCTGCCTGCATAACTCAGGGGAGTGATGAGACCCTCGGGCCTGGCTCGGGACCCGGTGGGACATTCTGTGAGAGGCCCTGGAGCCGGGCATCTGGGTGTAAAATCAAACTCTGCCAGTGTCCCGCTGTGTGGCTTTGGGCAAGTTGCCTGCCCTATCTGGGCCTCAGGTTCCTTGTTAATTAAAAAAGGAGTAGAGTCAGTGCTGTGGCATAGGGAGTAAAGCTGCCACCTGCAGTGCTGGCATCCCACGTGGGTGCCGGTTTGAGTCCCGGCAGCTCCACTTCTGATCCAGCTCTCTGCTGTGGCCTGGGAAAGCAGTGGAAGATGGCTCAAGTGCTTGGGCCCCTGCACCCACGTGGGAGACCTGGAAGAAGCTCCTGGCTCCTGGCTTCGGATCAGCGCAGCTCTGGCCATTGTGGCCAACTGGGGAGTGAACCAGCGGATGGAAGACCTTTCTCTCTGTCTCTACCTCTCCTTCTCTCTCTCTGTAACTCCGACTTTCAAATAAATAAATAAATCTTAAAAAAAAAAAAAAAACAAACAAGAGACAGAAGCGCCTACCTCCCGGGGGTTGTGAAGATTCACTGAATTAACATATTTAGCATTTGGAGCAATGCCTGGTCACACCCCATCACTGCAAAGTTCACCGCGGTTATACGAGGGGTTTCCAGAAAGTTCATGGGGAAATTGTGTACCATGAAAAAACTCTGCATGGTTTCAAAAAAATTTTGCACCAAAATGAAGCCATTTTTTTACTTCCTCTTTCCCACACGCTTCCTGGAATGCGCTCGTGGCACGTCCTGGCTGGCCTGTGTTCCAAGGAGTCTCTGACGCACGAGGCCGTCCCCGGGACTCGGTCCTGTGCCCGCCTGCAGCAGGTGCATAGGAGGGCTTGAAAGTGTGCAAGGTGAGTGAGCAGATGCCCTGGCTCTCCCCCTGCTCGCCCAGAGAAGGGCGGGCCCGGACCCGCTCTGTAGCCCGGGGACAAGATCTCGGGGAAGTGTGAGCTCGGCCCAGCTGCCAGCTGCTTGCAGCCACGATCCTGCGTCACCCCGTGTGGCCTTCGAAGCCCTGGTCTCCTCCAGCTCCGAGGTGGGTCCCTGTGCAGGGATGGGGGAGGCCAGAGAACATCCAAGGCCAAACCCCAGGCTTCCTTCTGCCAGCAGACTCGGTTTTCTCCTCTGTGGAATGGGCATGCTGCTCCCCGCCCTGCTGCCTGCCCGACTGCTGGGAGGACCAGCGGACGGTGGGGCCCAGGGTCCAGGGCCCAGGGGCAGGTATTTTGTGCTGTCCTTGGTGGGAAGGCCTGGGGGCTGGTGAGGCCCCGGGTCCGAGGCCCCTGTGGCTGCCCTCGGGCTCCACATTCAGGGGGATATCCCTCTGTCCTCCTGGAACGGGAAAGCTGGGGGTGGGGCTGTGGCTCCCAGTGGAACTGAGCTCAAAATCTCAGCCCTGCTCACTGCTGTGGGATGGAGGGAGGGAGGGTGAGAGGGGAGCCAGAGGAACCGGCCAGGCCTGCAGGGGCAGCTTCAGGGTCGGCTGCCGTCCAGGGCACGCCCTCCTCTGCAGGGCCCTGTTCAGACAGGGAGGGAGGGAAGGTTCTAGAAGCCCATCCAGGAGGCCATCAGCAGCCTGGACCTTTGAGACTGAAGCTAGGAAGTGACCGTCCTTGCCAGTCGACCCTGCTAGCTCCCACAGGCTCCTCTGAGCCCCAAACCCATCTGTCCGGCCCCTCTTGGATCTGGCCCTCAGCCGGTGACCTCAGCTACATGGGTGGCCCCTGTGCAGACATCCAGGCAGTGTGAGCGTCCTTTCTACAGCCCCTGGCCAGCCCCAGGCGCTCAAGAAGACAGAGTGCGGTCCCTGAGCAGGCTCCCGTCCAGCTTGGAGGAGCCTGACCACTACTGCTTTGGTCCCCTGGGCTGCAGCCCCAGCTCCGGCTGGCTTGGCACAGCCTGGCCCAGCCTGCTGTCCCGGGAGCCACCGCCACTGCCCCTCTCCTAAGCTGCGGCTGGCAGACAGGGGCTGCGGGGGTCCTCAGGCTCAGCCTTGGCCTCTCCACCACAGCCGAGCGAGGCCGTGTGGCTACACTCGCACCTTCTCTGCGGCCACTTCATCCCATGCGCCAGGTCCTGCCACACCTCCCGCACTGCTCCTGTCTTTTCCATTACGGCCTTTTCTGTCCAGCCCCCGTGCTCACAACCGGGCCCGGGGCTGGCTCCTGCCTCTCTGGCCCTGTGCCTGCCTACCTGGCTGGCAAGTGGGCTGAGCACTTTCTTGATGCTGCAATGGGCTGTGTTACTCCATACAATGGCTCCACTTGCTAGATGAGAAAACTGAGGCTGGGGGGGGGGGGGCGGCGCGGAATCACAGGCCAGCTGGAGCTGCTGGCTCTACACTCTCCTGGCCTCCTCTGCTAGACCCAGGGTGGGGCTGGGGCTGTCTCTGGCTGGCACTCTGGTCCCTCCCCCAGCCCACCGAGCTCCACCGGTGAAGGCTGGGGCTCATAAGAGTGGGAGGTGGCAGGCATGGTGGGGAGGCCTGGGGAAACAGGCCTCTACAGACTGTCACAGATCTGCCCCAACCGAGGAGGGGCTACGTCCTGTGACCCCCATTTAGCAGACAGGGAGACTGGGGGGGATGCCACGACCTACCAAAAGGCCAGGATGCAGTCGGAGGCGGTGGGGTGGTGGGGCCGTGTAGCTGGGCCCGTGGGCTCTGGAGCCGCTGCCTGGGCTTCAGTGTCAGTTCTGCCCTTGCGAGATCCGAGGCCCTGGGCAAACTGTTTTCAATGTCTCTGTGTTCTCACTCGCAGAGCGGGGCAGGTGCTCAGCGCCTGCCATGGAGGGCTGTTCACCAGGGCCGAGCAGATGCTCCCAGAGCAGAGCCTGGGCTACAGAGAACGTCCAAAAGGCACTCGCTGCCTCCATCACTCTCGGTTGCGGAATCGGGGACAGAATTCCTGTCCGACTGCCGGTCTATCCCCTAAGCCATGCCCCAGCTGTCTGGGGAGCAACACGTTCACGGTCAGCCCAGTTTCACAGCGGCTGGCCCTTCCCCTGGGGGTTACCCGTCCTCCTCTCTTCCGGTCTGGAGGACCCAGGCTGACCACAGGGACGTCTCTCAAGCTGAGGAGTGGGAGGGGGCCAGAGAGGGGAGCGGCCCAGGCCTGGGCCTCAGACCCTGCAGGCTTCTGGGGTGGGAGGTGGGGGCTCCGGGCCACACACTTCCCCCTCCATGCCCCAGAGTTTCTGCAGCTCTGGCCTGAACCCCCACCCACCCACGCTGCCTCCTCCCTCTCCTCCTCCTCCTCTGCAGAGCAGCCCACCAGGCTCCCTGGAGCCCGTGACCACCATCATTGCCTGGGGCCGGGTAATGTAATTAGCCCAAGCCCAGCAGGTAGCGCAGCCATCCAGGCTCCGGCCCAGGGGAAGGGAGCTGCTCATTTTCTGCCCAGCAGGTGTCCCGGGGTAGCAGGGGATTGCAGCTCTGCCTGGGGGCTCTCGGCCACCAGGGCACCAGACCAGGCCATCAGCGCCTCTGTGCACTGACCACACCTCCCCCTGGACCGCCACTGACCCCAGCTGTGCGCTGCCTCTGTCCGCAGATGCTCCCCGCCCCCAGGCACAGTCAGGCTTCTGGAAAGGGGATCGTGCAAACAACTCCGCTCGGCACTGGCGGGCTTCCCGGCTGTGGCGGCACAGCTGCCGTTCTGCTTGGGTGCTTCCTGGGGACAGGCAGGTTCTTCTGTCAGCCCTCAGGTGGCCCCGTCCAGCCTGGAGGTCCAGGCCTTGCTCCGTCTCCAGAGAGGTCCTGGACCCCCAGTGATGGATCCTGGGATCCTGTTCTCTAGAGGGGAGCATGGGGCTGGGATTCCAGGGGATCAGGTTCAAGACTTGGTCTTAGAGAGCAGAGACCCAGCTCCCAAGAAGTCCTGGGCTCTTCCTGGCCTCATGGAAGGAGGCTCAGCCCCCACCCTCCTCTGAGATCTCCCCCTCCCCCTTTTCCTCTGGGAGCCCTCGCCAGCCCAGGTGAGGAGGAGAGGCCAGAAACCAATACTTGCACATAGAGCCCATGGGCTGTGCACCAGGATGCCATGCCAACTCGCTGGGGACAGGAGAGCCACGGGCAATCCACGTGCAGATGGTGCAGTCAGACCCCTCCGTCTGCCATGGAGAACAATGAACTCGAAACGCAACACCCACTGACAGGGGAGAGCTAAAACGCCGAGAACTCTTAGAAGAAAAACACAGGAGTGAATTGTGGCCTCGGGCGAGGCAAAGCCTCCTTTAAGGCGACACTACAAGCACCGGTAGCCAAAGAAGGAATAAGTGGACTTCATGGAGATGGACACCTTTTGTCCTTCGAAAGCCGCCATCAGGAAAGTGGGAGGAAAACCTGCCTAGGGGAGGAGACTGCACGAGCTCTATCAAGGCACGTGCACCTAGATCAGACAAGGGCCTCTTTGGTTTTTTTATTTTTAAAGATTTATTTATTTATTTGAGAGGCAGAGTTACAGACAGAGAGAGGGAGAGGTCTTCCATCTATTCACTCCCCAGATGGTCACAATGGCTGGAGCTGGGCTGATCTGAAGCCAGGAGTCAGGAGCTTCCTCCAGGTCCCTCATGAGGGTGCAGTGGGCCCAAGGACTTGGGCCATCTTCCACTGCTTTCCCAGGCCATAGCAGAGAGCTGGATTGGAAGAGGAGCAGCCAGGACTTGAACCAGCGCCCATATGGGATGCTGGTGCCTCAGGTGGAGGATTAACCTACTGCGCCACAGCGCCACCCCAGACAAGGGCCTCTTACAACTCAGTGATGCAGAGACAAATCACAGGACAGAACATGAGTGCAGGATGTGAAGAGCCATTTCTCCAAACGGCCCATAAGCACCTGAAAAGATGCTGAACCTCGCTGGCCCGGATGGAGTGCAGCCCAAAACCGCAAGGAGAGAACGCGCCACACCCACCAGGTAGCCAATTAAGAAAGATGGGCCAGCGCCGCGGCTCACTAGGCTAATCCTCCGCCTGCGGTGCCGGCACACCGGATTCTAGTCCCGGTCGGGGCGCCGGATTCTGTCCTGGTTGCCCCTCTTCCAGGCCAGCTCTCTGCTGTGGCCCGGGAGTGCAGTGGAGGATGGCCCAAGTGCTTGGGCCCTGCACCCCATGGGAGACCAGGAGAAGCACCTGGTTCCTGGCTTCAGATCAGCACAGTGCACTGGCCGTGGCGGCCATTGGAGGGTGAACCAACGGCAAAGGAAGACCTTTCTCTCTGTCTGTCTCTCTCACTGTCCACTCTGCCTGTCAAAAAAAAAAAAAAAGAAAGAAAGAAAGAAAGATGGATAATAGCAAGTGTTGGTGAGGATGGAGAGAAATCGGAGCCGCCTGTGCAGTGGTGGGAATGTCAGGTGCAAAGCGGAGTCCCTGTTAGAGCCAGCAAGGCCACTCCCCGGCATCCGATCAAGAGAACGGACACTGCGCAGCAGCACCAAAGAGTCTGTGTGAGCGCTAAAGTGGCCTAACCAGGACAGGTGGAAAGTGGACACGCGGATGAGTGCAGGGCCACGTGGCCTGCCCATGTGACGGACTGCCATTCAGCCTTAAAGAGACTAAGCCACCGATACACGCTACAACACGCGTGGACCATGAGAATATCACGCTAAGGGAAGCGAAGGGAGCCGGTTGTGGAAGGCCATACACTGTCACGCGAGCTGACACGCGTGGAGCATCCACAGCTGGGGAAGCCACTGATGCAGACAGCAGTCTCGGGGGTGCCTAGGGCTGAGGGAGGTGATGTCCCCGCACCGAGTAACCACGGAGGGGCCTGGGCTTCTTTGGGCTGCGGGTGAGAAAATGCTTTGAAATGGACAGGCATGTGTCGCACAGCTCTGTGAGCCCACAAAACCCACAAGTCGGCCAGCTTTGAAGTGAATTCCAGCTCTGTAAAGCCACCTTGGGGTGGGCGTGGTGGCGCCGTGGGTTAAGCGGCCGCTTGGGACACCTGCATCCAGTGCCCAGGACTCGGCCCTGCCTCTGCTTCCCAGCCAGCTTCCCATGCGCGAGCACCCCGGGGGGCAGCAGTACCTGGGCTCCTGCCACCCACACAGGAGACCCGGATGGAGGTCTGGGCTCCCCCCTGCAGCCTGGCCCTGCTCCAGCTGTTGTGGGCATTTGAGGAGTGAACCAGTGGATGAAAGACCTCTCTCTGTCTCTCTCTGGCACTCTGCCTTTCAACTAAATAAATAAACTTTTAAAAACCATTTAAAAACAAAAGCCAAGGGAGAAAAGCACCAGATGTACTTAATAAAAAATTGGGTAGAACATCCTGAAAGAAGGAAGGCTGCGCCACGCAAAGTTCATTAACAACTGTTCTTGGGGCGGAAGCCGGGTCTCTGGGGCCCGCATTTGGAAAGCCCGTGCTGTGGCCTGGCTCCGAATTCGACTTCATGTGCCAGCCGCACTTGGAAGCCGGCAGAAGAGAGAGCGCGGTTCCAGGATAGCACATTTCACGGATGGCCATCGCCGGTCTGTTCATGGCGCCTCTCTCCCCAGCAGCCAACTTGAAGAGCAAAGTGGCTCCTGGCAGGGGGCTCCCTGGCCCTGCTCGGCCACAAACTAGCCGGCTGGGCGGCCCCGGGGAGGTGACGCCACCTCTTGGTTTCTTCCCCTGTCACTGGGTCACACCCACCTCCGGGAGCTTCTGTGAGTGCGCAAGGAATTCGCACCCAAGGGCCCCAGCACAGAGCTAATCCTGCGGGAAGCTCCGCCCCTGCGGCGTGGGTGGAGCCCCCAGCGCTCAGCCTGGTCTGCTGCTCCTGGCTCAGTCACGGGGGGGGGGGGGGGGGGCAGATTTGTGTCCCCAGAAAACTACGTGGAGACCCTCACGGGCCCTGTGCTGGGGAGCGCAGCCTCGTCTGGAAACGGCGTCTTTGTAGATGGAATGAAATTAGGGTGAGGCCACACGGAATTCAGCGGGGCCCCAATCCAGTGACCGGCGTCCTAGGTGCATCTGGGAAGGCAATGGAGGCTGGTCCAGCTGCTTGGGCCTCCGCACCCCTGTGGGAGACCTGGGTGGAGTTCCAGGTTCCTGGCTTTGGCCTGCTCCAGCCCCAGCCTCTGTGGCCATCTGGGGAGTGAACCAGCGGATGTAGGATCTCTCTCTCTCTTTCTCTCTCTCTGTCTCTCTCTAACTCTGCCTTTCAAATAAATAAATAAATCTTAAAAAAGAACACCATGGATGCGGCATCCAGGCCACCGTGTGACAGCTGAATGACAGGCATTCCAAGATTCGATACTGGGCTGTCCGGGTCAGGTGCCTGGGATCCGGGCCAGGTCTGCAGGCCTCTGAAGGCAGGGCTCCCTTCAGCAGGTCTGAGAGCTGCCGGGAGCCCTGGGCAGTCGTGGGTGACAGAGCCAAGCACGGCGACAGGGACGCACGCCGAGGGTCAGGAGGACAAGGAAGACCTCTCTGTACTCCAGACTCCCGAGGCCCCTGCAGTCAGCCAGCGCCTGTGCCGGGGGCTCTTGCGTGCCGGGGGCTCCTGGTGAGTTAGGGCTCCATCTTACCAAGGTGCCTGCTCTCGCCGTTCGGCCCCTCCCTGCCCACTGCATATTTTCATTACTTACGGCCATCCACTGCAGGGAGTTTTCTCCTGGGACTCAGGGCTGCTGGGAGGGGCACAAGCTCTGGCCAGGGCACACCTACTTCTGCCACTCACCAGGGTGAGTCCCTAAACCCTCAGAGCCTCCATTCTCTCATCTGTAAAATGGGACCAGCACTATGGTGCAGTGGGTTAAGCTGCAGCCTGAGACATCACCATCGCACATGGGAGCGCCGGTTCCAGTCCAGGCTGCTCTGTTCCAATCCAATTTCCTGCTACTGTGTCTGGGAAAGCAGTGGATGACAGCCCAAGTACTTGGGCCCCTGCCAGTCACGTGGGAGACCCAGGTGGGAGTTCCAGGCTCCTGGCTTCAGCCTGGCCAAGCTCCAGGCATTGCATCTATTTGGAGCCAATGGATGGAAGATCTCGCTCTCAATCTCTCTCTCCCTCTCCTCTCTCACCCCCTCTCAATCTGTCAAAGAAATAAGTAAATAAATCTTTAAAAAAATATAAGGGGTTGACCACTCCCACCTCAAGGCTCTCGTATAGGCCAAGTGATTAACCCTGGGCTGAGCACTGAGCACCCACTGCTAGGCAACAGGGAGGGTGACCTTGACTCTCAGCTATGGGTTGCAGGGCCCAGGCGGTGGCAGGGAAACCCTGGCCCTGGGCACTGTGGAGGGGCCGGAAGGGCAGCGGTTCTTGGTGGTGGGCGCTGGGGCAGGCTGTCGGGTCTGCACAACATTTAATTGATTGTAATAGAGCACCCTCAACATGCTCGCCCTACCAGCCTGCGCCCCAAGATGCACCTTGGCAATCCTCCCGTGACCGTGGCTAATGCGCTCCCGGGGCCCGGCACGCAGCTCTCCAATGGGCTTACAATTTATCGGCAGCCCGGATCCGAATGTGCAGCACGCACCCGTGGTGTCACCCAGGGGGCTCCCGCATGTCTTTCCCACCACGGTGCCGGATGTTATAGGCGTGAAATTACAGCGGCTCTCCCATTTGATCTCCACCCGGAGGCTCTGAACGTGGCCGCGTTAGAACGCGCTGGATGCCGACGCGGTCACGGCTGACTGGGGCGCTTGGCTCCGGCGGAGCTGCTCAGTGCTTTGATGCACGGGGGGCCGTGGGCCCCGCCTGCTCCTCAGCTCCCCCATCCTGGGAGCTTCTGGTTGACCCTCAAATTGGGGGTGGGCGTGTCTTTCCCCACTGATCACTGTCAGAGCTCTTGGGGTCCCTGGAAGCATAAAGGTCACCTCAGGGGTCAATGGCCTCCTGCAGAGGGCGGGTCCTGGAGTGAACACAAGCCGAGATAGCAGGCGCACTTGAAGGAGGGGGTCCGGGATGGTGAGGATGGGGGAGCACAATTTTTAAACCTGTCTAATCATGCCTAGATTTTTAAAAAATATTTATTTCAGGCCGGCGCCGCGGCTCACTAGGCTAATCCTCCGCCTTGCGGCGCCGGCACACCGGGTTCTAGTCCCAGTCGGGGCGCCGGTTCTGTCCCGGCTGCCCCTCTTCCAGGCCAGCTCTCTGCTGTGGCCAGGGAGTGCAGCGGAGGATGGCCCAAGTGCTTGGGCCCTGCACCCCATGGGAGACCAGGATAGGCACCTGGCTCCTGCCATCGGATCAGCGCGGTGCGCCGGCCGCAGCGCACCAGCCGCGGCGGCCATTGGAGGGTGAACCAACGGCAAAAGGAAGACCTTTCTCTCTGTCTCTCTCTCTCTCACTGTCCACTCTGCCTAATAAAAAATAAAAAAAAAATATTTATTTCAGAGGTAGATTTACAGAGAGAGGGAGAGACAGAGAAAAAGGTCTTCCATCCGCTGGTTCACTCTCCAAATGGCCACAATGGCCTGACTTGGGCCAATACGAAGCCAGGAGCTTCTTCCGGGACATGTGGGTGCAGGAGCCCAAACACTTGGGCCATCTTCTACTGCTTTCCCAGGCCACAGTAGAGAGCTGGATCGGAAGTGGAGCAGCCAGGACTCAAACTGGCACCCATATGGGATGCTGGCACTGCAGGTAGAGGCTTCGCTTACTATACCACAGCGCCAAAGTGCCATTTTTAAACCTTTCTAATCATGCCTGGATTTTAACTCACACGATGGCTGCCTGGCGGAAGACATACTGTTTTTGATTGGCGGGATTGTGCAAGGCCCTGGACCCAGAGCACCTGTCTCTGGATTGTCTCAGGTCTGGCCAGGTCTGTGCAACGGGCACAGTGGAGCCCCCCTCATGGGCAGAGGGGGACGATGGACTACGGGAGATGATGAGAGACCCTCCGTCGCCAGCCCCTCTGCCACCCCTGCTGCCCCTCACCCTTCCAGGCCTGGCTCCGTGACGGGCAGCCCCGGAGCAAGTCCGCTTCCCTCCTGAGCCTCAGTCTCCACCTCTGTGAATTGGGGAAACAGTGCTGTTGTCTCTTGGTGCTTCTGGGGCGTGGGTTCCAGGACTCCCATGGACACCAAAACCCACGGAGGCTCTGCATCAAGCGTGGTGTGTGTAGAAGCCACATGGGCGCTCCCGCACCGTGTGGGACCTCCCCAGCCGGCTTATCACGTCTCACGCACCGGGATGCTATGGGAGTGTTTGCTGTACTGAATCGTTTGGGGAATAATGACAGGAGAAAAAAAATCCATCTGTGTTTGGGGCCAACATGGGGTTTTTTCTAAATATTTTCAATTGACAGGTTCTGGGGTCATGGGCTGCAAACCCAGAGGTCTGAGACTGAACACGAGGGGCCGCGTTCAAGGTCAAAGCCCTTTGGAACTGGCCTCGTTGGGTCAGTGGGAGGAGTCACTGTCTTTATCACAGCTGGGCAGGCCCCAGCCCCTCTCCAGGCGCCCGGTGCCAGGACAGCAGACCTGCAGGGAGGAGGCCCGGGCATCGCTGCTGGGCGGAGTTTCGGCCATCCCTGCCGACCCCAGAAACAGTCCCGGGGCGGGGGAAGCCGGGCTCGCTGTGATGCGCATCACAGGCTTCTGTGTGCCTGGGGTGAACCCGGGGGAGAGAGTGGCCACGTGACCATGCCCAAGAGAGGGCCAAGAGGGGACAGTGACAACAGACACAGGGACGTCCGCCTCACTGAGCCTGTCTCCCAGGCCTGTTGCTGGGCTGGGGGCTTTGCAGGCTTTACTGCAGGGATCGGGGTCCTGATGGGGGTTTGGCCTGGGGAGGTTTTTGATTTCCCAAGACCCAGCAGCTTGCCTAGGGGCCTTTGTGTCCCCAGCAATGTCTGGGGATAGCAGGCTTTGTCTCCTTGGGAAGAGGAGTGGTCAGAAACCAGAGCGTGTGCAGAGCCCGGGTAGAGCCTTGCATCAGAGAGAGGGTCTGACAAGAAGAAAGACCTGGCAGGGGCTTCGAGAGCACACAGAGCAGCACCCCCGCTTCACAAACAGGGAAACTGAGGCCGGGGTCGGCTGCCCGGCCCCACGACGCAGCTGGCTGCAGACGGGCACTGCTATTGCTTTCTCTGCAACACAGACGCGTAAGTGAAGTCCTGGAGACCCAGCCCAGCCCGGACCACGCCCCAGCTCATCTCTGATCCTTTCCCAGCAGGAACCCCTGGCGGGGCGGGGGCAATGGTTCTGGGCAGCAGGTGCATGTGGCGACTGGGATGCCATCATACTCCCCGGGGAGACTCCCGAGTTGTCTTCCCCCAACTCCTCATGGGGGTTCACTGGCTTGGCTCATGTGGCCAAGCCTGGAGCTGGTTAGCCCATGCGTGGTCTGCGTGGCCTGCGCCCCACACCCATTGTACAGAAGTGGAAACCGAGGCCTCGACAGCTGGCTGCCCCCGCAGGAGCTCTCCAGCCTCCTGCAGTTCCTCATTCGTCCAGTCACCGCGTCACAGCCCCTCCCCAGCACGCAAGGGGGGAGGCCCAGCCCTGCCCTCACAGCTCCGGGTGCCGATGCTGGGAGATTCATGGAGAAAGGTCTCCTGGGTCCCCCCTTGGCACAGCCTGGGTGAGGGTGGGAAAGGGAAGACAGTCCTCTATCCAATGCAATAGGTGCTTTGGTGGGCAGTGCCCAAGATGGCCCCTCTGGGCACACCCTTGTGGACATACACGCACGCACCTACCCACACACGTGCACAATCACACACACACACACACACACGCCCACCTCCCTGGGTGACACGGAGGCTGGGGCCCTGACTCACCCATGACGTTGAGGAAGATGTTGCCGGATGCCAGGACCACCTTCTCCCTCGTGGCTCGGTCGTAGATGCCCACGTGGCACTCGTAGGGACCGTTGTCCGAGATCCGGACCTCGGGCAGCCTGAGGGGAGGCAGACAGGGTGAGGGCAGTCACCGTGGAGCTGGGGAGGCAGCGCAGGGGCCAGGTGGTCCTGGCGAGTGACCGCACGCAGGTGTGCTGGGCTGGGAGCAGGGGCAGCACTTAGGGAGCACCGTCTGTATACAGCTGCCCTGCTCGAAGGTGCAGAGGGAGCAAGTGTGGGCTGTGTGGCTAGCTGGAGTCAGACCTGTGTCCAGCGAGCTCTGAGCGGTTATGTAGCCTGCTGGCCTCCTTGCCCCGGGCCGGTTCTGTGCCCACTCCCAGGGTGCCATGAGGATGCTCCGTGTGAGGGGGTGGAGGGAACTGAGCACGTCACAGGCTCGCGGTGAGGCCGAATCCTGTCACCTGGCCGTCCTCCCTCCCTCCTCCCATTCCACAGACCTGGAGACTCAGGCCCCAGGGGAGCTGTGATGCCCCACCCCCACCCCGCTCCGCCCCAGTGCCGGGTGGCTGCTAAGAGCCTGGAAAGGAATGGGAACTCTTGGCTCCAGTTTGCCACTTTGTGCTCAGGCCTGGAGATGCTGAAAAGCAACACCGTAAAATTTCCGGCCCAGGGGAAGGAGGCGGGGAGGCGTCTGCAAGCCAGAGCGCATCTGAGCGGGGAGCCCGGAGCTCCGTCCTCACAAGGTGGTCAGGAGGGCTTCTCAGAGGAGGCGATCCCTGAACCCCATCAGACCTCCTCCTAGACTCTCCTCTAAAGGCCAGAGAGCAAATAGTGCAGGCTTTGTGGCCTTGTGGCCTCTGTGGCAACCACACCAGAGCCACCGCCGACAGCGGGCGCGTGAGTCGGCTTGGCGGTGTATGGTAAAGCTTTACTGAGGATCACGGAGGTCTGAATTTCCAATCACTTTCAGGTGCCATGACATTCTCTCCTGTTTCTGTCTTCCTCCAATAATCTGCGAATGCAAAGAACATTCCGGGAGCTGGTGTTGTGTTGTAGCTGGTGAAGCTGCCACCTGCAGTGCCCAAATGGGCATTGGTTCTAGTCCCGGCTGCTCCACTTCCAATCCAGCTCCCTGCTATGGCCTGGAAAAGCAGCAGAAGATGGCCTGAGTGCTTGGGCCCCTCCACCCACGTAGGAGATCCAGAAGAAGCTCCTGGCTCCTGGCTTCGGATTGGCCAAGCCATTGCGAGTGAACCAGTGGATGGAAGACCAATCTCTCTCTCTCTCTCTCTCTCTGACTCTGCTTTTCAAATAAATACAATAAATCTTAAAAACAAAATAAACAAACAAAAATTCTGGGTCCTCAAATTGTTAAAAAAAAAAAAAAAGACGATGCTTTGGATTTGGCCCCAGGGCTGTAGTTGACCACTCTCATTCTAGATCATCCTCCAGGGTTTACAGGGTCAGACTGTCGGGTAGGGAGTTAGAAATTAGCCTATGTGTGTGAAGGGGGTCTGAGGAAAGCAAGGTGCCTTGGTGAGGTAGCAGCGCCATCAGCAGCCTTAGCATCTGAAACACAGAGTCCCCCCAGACCCCATGACCTTCCAGGAGCTCCCACCTTCCCCCAAGGAGGGCACCCGAGGGGACTTCTCCGTGCCCGGTGCCAAGTGGGATATAACTGATAACCAACCGAATGACACCGGACAATCAAACCCGGGGAGGGGTGTCACCTATTTCACAAACTCTTTGTCCAGGAGAAGGGAGGGGGGGAAGCAGCGGGAAGAACTGGCCGCCTTTCCCTACCAGCCCCAGTCTGAGCACAGACGGCGCGCTCAGCTCCCCGCTCTCGGCTGAGCCGCCCACCTGGCCTGCCAGGTGCCTTCTCATCATTAAGGCACGGAGCCTCGCTGTCCCCGGGCGGAATGGCTGGGTGCGCTCGCAGATCCTGTCTGGAGAGGGACCCATCCGTTCTGACGCGTGCCTGGCCCATTGCACCTGGCTGCCGTGCGTCCCACTCCTGTCTGCCTCGCGTCTGAATTCTTTCTTGTACGAAGACGAGAGCTTGCTCCACTCCTCCCTGCTCACAAGACCATGCTGGAGAGAATCGGGCCACCCTTCTCTCTCCCTGGGAAAATGCAAACAGGTCAGCTCTTCCTGCCTCCCACGCTGAAGACAGCCCTGGCTGGCATCAGAGAGAACCAAGTTCAAGTTCTGCTTGTGCTATTTGAGAGCCGTGGGAGCTTGAGTGAGCCAAGAGCCATCTCCCTCTGAGCCTCCACTTTCTTATCTAAATGATGGAGTGGGGCAGGGCTGCAGGGATGGCCCAAGGTGGCCCATGGCAGCCAGGCCACCACCAGGCCACACCAGGAGGACGGAGGGGCCAGGAGGTCTCGCTTCCACACCCCAAGATACCCTGTGGGGACTCCTGGGAAGCAGGATGGGGACACTTTGGTGGGGAGGAGCCTTGGTCTTGAGTGGCAGCTCTGTTGCAGCCGGTTTCCAGTATATTCTGGCTACAACTTAGCCTTGCTGCAATGATCCGTTAGATCTTAGCAGGTCTCAAGTCACAGCATAAAAGCAAAGGAAGAAACCGGATTCCTTCCCTCCCCCCTCCCCCCTCCCCCACACCTGCTCAGCTGGCCCAGCAGCTCCAGCAGGGGCCACAGCTCAGGCTCTTGGGGGAGTGTCCCAGGCCTGCCCCTGTGACCCCAGGTCACTGCAGTCCACCTCCTCAGGCCCAGCCCTCGTCCTCGCCGCCGCCGGCTCCACTCTGAAGCCTCTCTTCCACCTGCTCTGCCGGAGCCACTTCCGGTCCTTTCTTCTCCCATGCAAGCTGTCCCCTCCCCCACCTGTCCTTATCCTCCTCTCCCTGTTTTCCTTATGACTCACGGTCGGTCCCCACCTCCCCACCCCCTCCTGCACCATTTCCCAGCCCCTTCCCTGCTGCTGGCTCCCTGCACGGAGCCCGCCCACATCACCCCTCTCAGCTCCCACCACTCGGCACCCACCAGCGCAAGCAGACAGGTACATTCCCTGAGCGTGCAGAGGCTCGCACGCGGTCCACGACGGTCATGGAAGGACCTCGGGGGCTTCTCATCTGGCAACTCTGCCGAGAAGACCCCCCCATTCTGGCAACTCTGTGGAGAAGACCCCCCCACGCCTCACCGCTCTCAGGAGCAGAGGGACAGCACCGGAGCCAGCGCCAGCGCCAGCGCCAGCGCGTGCAGCAGGGCAGGGCTCCCCCTTGGCAGTGGTGGTCTTTGTTTGTGACTCGGCCTCTTTGCCCGACGGTCACCCCGAGTGTCAGGCTTAGGCGACACTCCTAGGTGTCAACTGTTCAGGCTTCAGTGACTCCTGTGGGTGACAGGGGTGCAGGAGGCTTGTGTGGTGACAGCTCTACACAGAGGCTCAGGGCATGAGTACACGGCTGGACACGCACAGGTAACCCTGCCCCCGCCCGGGTGTGTCCATGGGGTAGCGACACAGGGCGCGGGGTCAGGACTCCCCGTGCTCAGAACGTGCCTGGGTGGCAGAGCATAAGCCATACGTTGTGTAGGTGACCCCACACAAGTGGCGCTGAAGACGGCTAAGGGGACACCTGCCCTGGGCAGCTCCCCCCGCGGGAGGACTTGCAGCCCTGGACACTCCCTGGCAGGGACCGCTGGCCCCGTGGCTGGCGCCGCTGCCTAACGCTCTGGGGTACCGTCCATGATGCCACACTCCCTAGTGTCGTTGTCCTGAGTGTCCCACCTCCTGCATGGTTCCTGGGTTACCTACTGCCCCACGCCTGGGCCTGCACGACTCTGGTCCCAGTCTCCACTGGCACAGCCTTTGCTCGCCTGGGGTGGGGAGGCAGAGGGCGTGCAGGGTTTTCTGCCACCACTAATCTCTCTCCTGATCCACTCGCCAGGTAGAACCCAGATCTTTTCAAATGCAAATGAGATGAATGGTTCTCCAGACCCAAATCCCTTCAAAGGCTTCTCTGTTCTCAAGATAAGCCCGCATCACCCTGGCCAGCACAGTTGGTTGTGTGCACCTCTCTGTCCAGTCTCCTCCCTCCCTCCCCCAGCCTCACTCATGCCATTCTCTCCTCCTTCCACGTGCCCAGCTCCTTTTTTGTGAAAAGACCATTTTTATTTTGAATAACCTTAGAGTTGCAGAACAGTTGGAAAGGCAGTGGAGAGCCCTGTCACCCTCGCCCGACTTCTCCCATAGTCACCGTCTTCCGTGAGCAGGTGCGACTCCTCCCCACCCCGGGGAAGGTTCTGGTTCTCAAATGCAGATCCAGCTCTGCCAGTCACAGCCTCGCTCGCTCCGAACCCAGGCGCCGTATCTCAGCGCCTCTGCCCGCGCTCCTGCCCCTCCAAGGTGGATTAAGCGGCCCCGAGAGTGGCTCTCCGCAGAACTGAGTGCATTGATCTGCACGCTGGAAGGAAGGCCTTCGGCAGAGAGCGGGGACCGTGGGGGCAGGGCCTGGAGGCCACTCTCATCCCAGTGGGCTGTGATCGATTGACTATTAATAACTGCCAAGGCTCCTGGGGAGAGCGGCGAGATCAGGACAGCTCTGGAGTGTACCCACCCCGAGCGCGGCTCTGCAGGGCAATCATGGTGTTCCTGTAGAGCTGGACACACAAGAGCGAGGGCCCCCCTGGCTGCCCGCCCTGGCCTGTGTGCCGCTGCCCACGTGAGGCCATGCCAGAGGCCAGGGCCGTGGGCCGACTACATCCTGCACGAGGATTTATGTGTGCTGTGTGCCTGTCCCAGCTGAGCCTTGGGGTGGGTGCTGAGATGCCAAGGGGTTGGTTCTTGGCCCTGTGCCTTTGCTTGCCTCCTTCTCCTGGAAGACCCTCTGGATTCACCAGACCCCAAGAGCTCCGGAGGTTCTACATTCAGGTGCCACCTTGGCCAGGCAGGCTGCTCTGACTACCCAGCCCTCTTCTAGTCTGAATTCCTCTGCACCTTCCCAGGGTACCAACCTGTCCAGATCGTGTTACTTTGTAACTTCTTTGTCTTCCCTCCCAGCTCCCGGAAGGCAAGTGCGGCCATGTGGCAGGTGCTCCGGGCTCTGACCCGAAGAGCCTGTGATGTAGGACAGGGCTGTTGGCTCCTCTGAGCTCTGATCCCCGCGTCTGATCAGTGGGGGCCACCTATGGAATTGCATTCATTTGGGGTGGGTGCTGTTACTTACAGAAATCTACAACGGGGGGACCTTGTCTTTTGTAGAATCTTTGCTATTCTCGTGCTATGTTCTGGCATCCTACAAAACATGCTCCAAGCTGTATTGTGTAACAACGACACTGTTGTCCCTCAAGTACAGATGAGGAGTCGGAACCACAGAGAGGAGATAACAGGGCCGGGGTCAGAGTGGGCAGGTGGGTGGCAGGATTGGAACCCAAGCCCGACAGGTGCCTGAGGTCCTGCAGGCTCTCTGCTCCCTCAGCCCCCTCCCCTTTTCCAGCAGGTTCTGTTGAGCTCCCTGGCACCCTGGGGTTTCTCCTCTTGGCCTCCTCACCTGTCTGGGTGATGAGAGCCGCGTGCCTCCTCCCTTCTGGGAGGAACAGGACGGCCTTGGATTGCCCTAAATCCCCACATTTCTGATGACCGGGGTTCGCACACTCTCCACCCAGACAAGGTTTTCCAGTCTCCCATCACTCCCTGCTCTCTTCCGGGCTCCGTCTTTCCACACGCACGATCGGGGAGCGTGGCTGGGAAGGAAGACTTTCCCGGGATTGCTGGGGAGCCAGGAGCCCCTGTGTTTGACTTGTTCTGAGAACGGAAGCCTACATGAACTTGAACATGAACATGAACATGAACATGAACAAGCCCATGCGCTGGGACCTGAACCTGGCACGCGGCAGGCGCTCGGCGGTCTCTACCCTCCGTCACAAATTGATCCAAGGTTTACAGCAGATCACTCAGGGCCTCTCACACACCAGGCACTGCTTTCAGCAGAGTCTGTAACCACAAACCGTGGGGCCGCCGTCACGGTGCAGGTCAGCATCCCATATCGGAGCGCCGGTCCTAGCCGCTCCGTGTCCCATCTAGCTTCCTGCTGACGCGTTCCCGGGAGGGAAGGCAGCAGAGGATGGCCTGAGGGCGTGGGCCCTCTGCCACCCATGAAGGACCCACGCCACCCACGGACGGAGTTCCTGGTTCCTGATTTCAGCCTGGCTGTTGTGGGCATTTGCAGAGTGAACCAGAGGATGGACGCTCGCTCTCTCGCTCTCTCGCTCTCTCGCTCTCAGTCTCGCTCTCTCTCTCTCTGCCTTTCAAATAAACGCCAACACAAATCCGAGGAACAACAGACAAGCAGCGCTTCTGAACGGCCACATTGCAAAGGCGCCTTTTCTGTCCGCAAAGCAGCTCCCTCCTTCTTAGAGGGAGGGGTGGACGTTACCCTACCCCTGGATCAGGGTCACCAGAACCAACGCTAACCTCACCCTGCCGGGGCTTAGGGGTTCTGTGCTGCGTTGGCCTAGTTGGCTCTGACCGCGAGGGGCTCCTGGGACCCTTGCCTCTGTGGGGGTGTGTCCCGGATGTGTCTCTTGCCTGCTCAAGGCTGAGTCGACTGCACATACTCGAGGCCGACACATTTGATGACTTGGCAGATCGGAGTCAGCGCTAGGATCAAGCTGACGAACAGACCCATGCCCCGCCTCCCATTGATCCACTTCCCCTCACTGGTCTGCCGGCTGTCGCTCCGTGTGCTAGGATTTAGAGGTGGTATCACAGGACACATACAATTCTTGTTTGGTTTCCTCCGCTCATCCACACTATTCTTTGATGCGATCGCCCTAGTCAGGAGCTCGTCCCTCCGTCTGGCTGCGTGGAGGCACCACATCCTGTCCACCCACGCACCTGCCCAAGCTGCTGTGAACGAGTGCAGACCCGAGCTGTCACTTCTCTTGGGTGGCAAGACTGGGCGCACGCTCAACCGTGCAGGACGCTGTCCAGCTGTTTTCTAAAGTGATTGGATGAGGCTACTACCATGGCCTGCTACGCTGCTTTGTCCTTTTGTGCACACCGCTCAGGGGCCTTCTGCGAGAAGTGTCGCACCCCGCGCACCAACCCCGCCACCCTCAAACCTATTCCTGGCGCTGCACCCACTCTGCAGTATGCCTCCAGCCACGTGACAGGTCCTGTTGGAATTGCAAGGCTGGAACTGTGTGTGCAGTGTGGACTCCCGGGCTCGGGGTGGCAGGCGGGCGGTGTATTTCTCTATGAGAAGAGCCCGTGTGACTTCTGGGTGGGACCCTCAGGCCCGACACCTGCACGCTTCCTCCTTCCTTCCCATGCCTCTGCTCAGTCCAGAGCCACTCCTGTCCCTCCCTTGCCCAGCCTGCTGCCAGCATGTCCCCATGACCAAAGGCCCTGGCAGGTCCCCTCCCTGCCAACGTAAAAGCCTTCTGTGGCTTTCACACACTGGGGGACTGAGCCCAGGCTCGGTGTGACAGCGAGCTCCGATCTGGCCGGGATCCGGGAAGGGGGACGAGGGGGCAGGCGGCGGGAGGTGAACCGCGGTGGCCTTGCGTCTCTCGCCAACACGGAACAATGGAACGGGCAGCCTCTTCATGATCAAACCGCCATCATCCAGCCTAGTTCAAAAGCGTTTTGTAATTCCAGCGCCCTCATTTATATACACACAGGGCCTCACTGCGGGCGAGCGAAGAAGATTCCAGGTAGCGATTGGTCCTCGGAGGCCTGGCTTTAATGAAGAGATGAGAGAGCCGTTTCGTTTGTGGAGCCATTGTCTGCGCGGAAACGGAGCTTCTAAGGGGCCAGCGAGAGTCCGATCACGCAGGCAGGTTACACAGTGCCCCCCGCGAGCTCGTGCCCTCATTCCCCCTGGAAGCATCCCGAACGTGAAGTCATGGAGCCTCTCTGATTGGCTGCCCCCCCCCCAGGCCCCAGCCTTGTTGCTCCCTCCCTCCAACACCTGCTCCCACCCCCCACCACCAAGTTCAGGGTCACGCCTGCCTCCCGATGCTGGGGCACCATGTGCAGAACGCCTGCTCTGCCTCGGCTGGGCTCGTAAGAACGGCCGTAAACTCTCGGCAGCCCTGGGTGCTGTTGGATGCTTGCTAATAAGACACTTGGAGAAGGTTTGTGCTCCCTGGAAAAAGGGTGGCACCACGGGGAGAGGAGCGATCTCCCCTCCCCCTCCTCACTGCTGTGTGATTCTCAGAGCCGGCTCCGAGCTGGCGGGTGGCTCAGGTCAGCCAAGAGGATGCTGGTGTTCGCTCTCGCTGCTGTCAGCCAACCCCACTCGCACTCTCGGGCTCTCAGCCCTTCCTTCTTCACCATCTGTCTCCCCCTGCCTGCTCCACCAGACTGGGCGCCCCCTTCCCCTGGCTTCGCCGCCCCCAAAGACCAGAGCCAGAGCCAGGAGGGGGCTGTCAGCACGGGGGAGGTGCCTCGTGATGGGACTCGGCTGAGGGCACCCTTCACAGCTCTGCAGGGCCCTTTCGACCACCAGGGGCTGCCACAGTTGGTCAAGCCAGGCGTGGCCTCCACCACACCCCTCCACGCTGGCTCACCCCCAGCCTCCGTCTCCACCCTCCTGAGCCCTGCCCTGCACCTGAGCCCTGCTCCATCCTCCATCTCTCCTGCCTTGCCAGAGCGGGGTCCACCCTCAAGCTCAGCCCAGGAGGGGGACCCAGAGCGGATCCCGAGGGAGTCGTCTTGGACTTGTGGGTGTAACTCAGCTACACACGTCTGGGCTGGTGGGACCTCAGCCAGCCTGGCCAGGGGTGCCCGGCAGAGCTGGGGGACCTGCCTGGGAAGAGCGCCTTCCCAACATCAAGGAACTGGTGACCCAGGTGCAAGCCCCTCCCCGCCTGCTGGCTGAGCCCTGCAGTTCCTCCCCCAGCAAGCCCTCCACAGGGGTCCCCGAGGAGACCCTCCCCTGGGGAAGCAATGGACACAGGGGACTCCCGCAAGCGGCGGGCCCGCCCTACGGGCACGGGAAGGATGCAGGCGACCTTTCTGCTCTTGTAGCAGCGCGCCCAGCGCAGCCTGGACGCTTCCCCTGGGCTGTCTGGGATTTTCCTGGTTTCAGCACTGAAGGACTGCGTGGTTCCCCCGGACAAATGGGAATGCACAGTGGCTCACCTGGCACTTAACAGGCAAGAGAGCAGAGAAGTGAGTTGGCCAAGGCCAGCAGCAGGTCTCAGAGGGGAAGCTGGGCCACCTGGGCCAGGGGGGACCCGCCCAGGGTTCTGGGACACGGGCTAAACAGCTCCCCCTACAGGTGGCGTGAGGAGCGGCGCTCGTGGCAGTAGGCGCTCCGTGGACTGCAGCTGTGGTTGTAGCATGAGTTGGGGCCTGAACGAGACAGAAATAGGAGGGGATTTCAAGAGCTTCGTGGGAAAATGGAATTAAAAGAGAAGCTTCTTTTTGTGCAAAATTTTTCAAGGTCCACATAGATGAAGGGAATTCAGAAGGTTCATGAAAAACGAGGATGGAAAAGTTATGCACGGATTCCCGAGCGTTTTTGCACCAAAATGCACTTTTCTTTTGATTCTCTTTTCCACGATGGTTTGATGTTCCAGAGGTCTGGGGGCCTCGCCCAGGACCCCCCCCCCCCAAGACAAGAGTCTGGTCCATCCTGGCCTGGAGGGCTCAGCTGGAAGCAGAGGAGTGGCACCTGGTAGGGGCACTAAGGTTGTGTGGGGGAAGGGCATGGGGTGGGGCAGTGCCCGGCAGGGCCCAGAGCCGCCAGTTCCTTCCGCTCCTGTGTTTCCTCTGTCTGGACCCTTCATCTGAGGCATTTAAAAACCTGTGAGTGGTGCTGGGCGCAGTGGGAAAATCCGCCTTGTGCAGCGCCGGCATCCCACATGGATGCCTGTTCGAGTCCTGGCTGCTCCACTTCCGATCCAGCTCCCTGCTAATGCACCTGGGAAAGCAGTGGAGGATGGCCCAAGTGCCTGGGCCCCTGCACCTTCATGGAGACCCAGATGAAGCTCCTGGCTTCAGCCTGGCTCTCTCTTCTCTCTCTCTCTAACTTTGCCTTTCAAATGCATAAAATAAATCTTATGGTGACCCCCTTTCAACCTGAACACGCCTGGTTTCTATAACAGCTGGCAAGGGCAGGACTGTGGAGGCGGGGGAGGCGGGGGATGTCACAGAACAGGCAGCCCCCAGTCTCCTAGCCTGGCCCCTGGGGGTGAAGACCCTCATCAGCGGTCTGGGTGGTCCATGCGACCTCAGACACGCCACGGGCCTCTCTCGCACCTCAACTTCTGCGTCACGTCTTGAGGCCTTGGGCGGCAAAGTTCGAACTCGGTCGCTAGGGTCCCAGGTCAAGGCCCCTTACTCCTGCCCGGAGGGGCCAGCTCTGGCTTACCAGTGGCACAGCAAGACGCCTCTTAGAAATCAGATTTTATTTTCCCGACACAGGAAACCCAGACAGCCTGGCCTGGGCGCCCCACGTCACCCACGCCCAGGAAGTTGGTGCTGGGACTGGGGCGGTGCCCGGCCCGGGGTGGAGGACCTCGCGCTCGGGCCTGCCCACCCTGTCCCTGCTGCCCTCAGCCTCCCACCCCCATCTCTGCCCGCTGGCCTCCTCCCTCTGACTTTCTGCCCACTGCTTCCTGCACAACTGGCCCATTCTGGTTCCTGCCGCCCCCCTCCCCCACCCAGCCTTTCTCTCCCAGCCCCTCCCCCCAGCCTTTCTCTCCCAGCCCCTGCTGCTGCCATGGAAACCTCCCCCTCCGGGCCTCCCTGAGGGCCCTGGTCCCTCACTGTCAGCCGCTCCACCCAGGCTCTGGGGTGGGAGGCGCCAAGGGTCAGCGTTCAGGGTGCACCTGGGCTCCCTGGAAAAAGACAACAGGCGGCAGGAACTAGAAACCAGGCAGCGGGAAGTCAGGCCCAGGACACGGGCAGCGAGGACGCGTCGGGGGCTGAGCTCGCCGGCTCCGTTCTGTCCACGCCATCGCTGTGTCGTCCCAGGAACACTGCCTCTGCCTGGCTGTGCTGCCGGCCGGGGCGACCGCTGGCAGGAGGGCCCCCCAGGCGTCCTCTGAGCGCGGCCGTGCCCCTACGGTGTGCAAGGCCACGCTTAGGTCACTCGCCCTTGCGATTCCAGGGACCAAGACCTCTGCCGCTGCCAGCGGTCCACAGCGCTTGTTCAGCGCCCCCAGGCCTGCCCCAGGCAGAGAGAACGCGGCTCCCTGTGCCTCTCCGATACCCTGGCTTCCACCTGCCGTCCTGGAGCATGCGCGGAAGTCAGTATCTCTGCCTCAGTTTCCCCATCTGTAAAACCCGCCCATCTTCACAGGAACCCCGACGTGGGTGTCGCTGTCATCCAGTTTCACAGGGGAGACGGAGCAGAGGGAGGCAGGTTATCACGTGTGGCCTGGGGTCACCCAGGCAGGGGACATTGAAGCTGGGGCCTGAGCCCTGGCAGCCTGGCTCCCGGGGTGACCCGGTGGCCGCCGGAGTGCGTCTCTCGGGGCCCCTGCATTCCAATGTGGCCGCGCCGACATGGTGGTGTGGGGAGGCGGGGCCCTGGGTGGGTGGGGGCTCGGGGCCCTGTGAGGACCCAGCGCTTCCTGGCTCACAGAGGAAGACGGCGGATGGCTCAGAAGGGGCCCAACAGACAGCGCCTTGACCTTGGACTCCAGCGATCACGTCTGTCGTGCGCGCGCACCTGCTTCACTCTCACGGCAGCCTGAACCGACCAAGGCTAAGGACTGGCCAGGCCCGTGGGGTTTGGAGGTGGGTGCAGCCCACAGCGCCCCGCGGGGCCGGAGCACGGGAGGCCACGCCCTTCGGCCACGGTCCGAGCAGGGGGTCAGAAAGGAGGCTCCCAGAGCCGCGACGCCCCAGCAGCCGAGGGCCCCAGCTGCCCCCAGCACTGCACCCCGAGTGCCCCCCACCCCGCCTGGGGAGACCGGAAGCACGAGGCTCGCTGAACACACGGGGGAACAGAGCCCCATCCAGGACAAGCAGTTTGGCCGAGGTCAGGCGGCTGCTTCCCGGGGGCAGGAGCCCAGGTCCGTGTGGCCCCAGGCATCCTTGGAGAGGACAACACCCCAGAGCCCGGCTGCCGGTCTCGCTCCTCCGGGCAGGGCAGGGGCGGCAGAGCAGCCGCGAGCTCTGGGCTCGGGCAAAGCACGCGTCCCCTCTCCCCGGGCGCCGCAGCCGGGCCGCCGGGGCCGACCCCGCCGGGCCGACCCCGCCGGGCCGACCCCGGGCCTCCCCTGCCTCCCCTGGGCCCAGCTGAAAGCCGCCTCGCAGATCGCGCCCACAGCTCCCTCTCCAGGCGCTTACACCGGCCCGCCCGCCCGGAGCCCGGCCTTCCAGGTGAGCGCTCCCAGATAGGGCAGGCCGAGTAGCGCCCCGACCGGGCCACGCGGGCTCCCGGACCCCCGGCCGGCTGCTCCCGTCGGCCTCGCTGTCAAACGCCGGGACGCTGCCGGCCCCAGGCCATCGGCCTTCGGCTCGGTGGGCTCGGCGCTGGGCCCCCTGCCAGGGCGCCCTGGACCTGGAGGCGGCCTGCCCCTGCTCCTCTCTCCCAGCTAGTGAGCACCTGCCGTGTGCGGGCCTGGCCCGGGTGAGGGCCAGCCGGAGCGGGGGCCACACTCAGCGCAGGCCTCGGCCCCCGGGAACGCAAGGACCGGCAGGAGGGGTGCTGGGTGCAGCCGGGCGGTCAGGGCAGGCTTCCCGGAGGAGGCGTCCCTGGGGCTGCGAGCTGGAGGGGGCGAGCGAGGCAGGGCGCCACGCGACGTCCGGCAAAGCCGACACCTACGGACCGGACCGCCGTGGACGTCGCGAGTCACGGGTGCCTCCGTCAGCCCCGGGGACTCCTCGGAGCGACTCGCGAGGCCAGCAGCGGGATGTCGGGGACAGCGACGCAGCCAGGGCTCAGGGGCAGAGGCGAGGCCTCGTCCGCGCAGCGCAGCCGCCGTTCTTCCTACGGGGACCCGGGCCGGGCACCCCGAGTCCGCGAGCTCCACATCCACAATGGCTGCCTCTGCTGGACACCCCTGCGACCCAGGGGGCCATGTGACCGAGTCCTGCGACTGAAAGACTACACTTCCCAGACACCCCTGCGGCAGAGGTGGCCATGTGACCGAGTCCTGAGAATGAAAGACTACACTTCCCAGACACCCCTGCGACCCAGGGGGCCATGTGACCGAGTCCTGAGGATGAAAGACTACACTTCCCAGACACCCCTGCGGCAGAGGCGGCCATTGACCGAGTCCTGAGGATGAAAGACTACACTTCCCAGACACCCCTGCGGCAGAGGTGGCCATGTGACCGAGTCCTGAGAATGAAAGACTACACTTCCCACACACCCCTGCGGCAGAGGCAGCCATGTGACCGAGTCCTGCGACTGAAAGACTACACTTCCCAGACACCCCTGCGGCAGAGGCGGCCATGTGACCGAGTCCTGAGGATGAAAGACTACACTTCCCAGACACCCCTACGGCAGAGGCGGCCATGTGACCGAGTCCTGCGACTGAAAGACTACACTTCCCAGACACCCCTGCGGCAGAGGCAGCCATGTGACCGAGTCCTGCGACTGAAAGACTACACTTCCCAGACACCCCTGCGGCAGAGGCGGCCCTGTGACCGAGTCCTGAGGATGAAAGACTACACTTCCCAGACACCCCTGCGGCAGAGGCAGCCATGTGACCGAGTCCTGCGACTGAAAGACTACACTTCCCAGACACCCCTGCGGCAGAGGCGGCCCTGTGACCGAGTCCTGCGAATGAAAGACTACACTTCCCAGACACCCCTGCGGCAGAGGCAGCCATGTGACCGAGTCCTGCGACTGAAAGACTACACTTCCCAGACACCCCTGCGGCAGAGGTGGCCCTGTGACCGAGTCCTGAGAATCAAAGACTACACTTCCCAGACACCCCTGCGGCAGAGGAGGCCCTGTGACCGAGTCCTGCGAATGAAAGACTACACTTCCCAGACACCCCTGCGGCAGAGGCAGCCATGTGACCGAGTGCTGCGACTGAAAGACTACACTTCCCAGACACCCCTGCGGCAGAGGCGGCCCTGTGACCAAGTCCTGAGAATCAAAGACTACACTTCCCAGACACCCCTGCGGCAGAGGCGGCCCTGTGACCGAGTCCTGCGAATGAAAGACTACACTTCCCAGACACCCCTGCGGCAGAGGCAGCCATGTGACCGAGTGCTGCGACTGAAAGACTACACTTCCCAGACACCCCTGCGGCAGAGGCGGCCCTGTGACCGAGTCCTGAGAATCAAAGACTACACTTCCCAGACACCCCTGCGGCAGAGGCGGCCCTGTGACCGAGTCCTGCGAATGAAAGACTACACTTCCCAGACACCCCTGCGGCAGAGGCAGCCATGTGACCGAGTGCTGCGACTGAAAGACTACACTTCCCAGACACCCCTGCGGCAGAGGCGGCCCTGTGACCAAGTCCTGAGAATCAAAGACTACACTTCCCAGACACCCCTGCGGCAGAGGCGGCCCTGTGACCGAGTCCTGCGAATGAAAGACTACACTTCCCAGACACCCCTGCGGCAGAGGCAGCCATGTGACCGAGTCCTGCGACTGAAAGACTACACTTCCCAGACACCCCTGCGACAGAGGTGGCCCTGTGACCGTGTCCTGAGAATCAAAGACTACACTTCCCAGACACCCCTGCGGCAGAGGCGGCCCTGTGACCGAGTCCTGAGAATGAAAGACTACACTTCCCAGACACCCCTGCGGCAGAGGCGGCCATGTGACCGAGTCCTGCGACTGAAAGACTACACTTCCCAGACACCCCTGCGACCCAGGGGGCCATGTGACCGAGTCCTGAGGATGAAAGACTACACTTCCCAGACACCCCTGCGGCAGAGGCGGCCATTGACCGAGTCCTGCGACTGAAAGACTACACTTCCCAGACACCCCTGCGGCAGAGGCAGCCATGTGACCGAGTCCTGCGACTGAAAGACTACACTTCCCAGACACCCCTGCGGCAGAGGCGGCCATGTGACCGAGTCCTGTGAATGAAAGACTACACTTCCCAGACACCCCTGCGGCAGAGGCAGCCATTGACCGAGTCCTGCGAATGAAAGACTACACTTCCCAGACACCCCTGCGGCAGAGGCGGCCATGTGACCAAGTCCTGTGACTGAAAGACTACACTTCCCAGACACCCCTGCGGCAGAGGTGGCCATTAGACCGAGTCCTGAGAATGAAAGACTACACTTCCCACGCACCCCTGCGACCGAGGGGGCCATGTGACCGAGTCCTGCGAATGAAAGACTACACTTCCCAGACACCCCTGCGGCAGAGGCGGCCATTGACCGAGTCCTGCGAATGAAAGACTACACTTCCCAGACACCCCTGCGGCAGAGGCGGCCATGTGACCGAGTCCTGAGGATGAAAGACTACACTTCCCAGACACCCCTGCGGCAGAGGCGGCCATTGACCGAGTCCTGCGAATGAAAGACTACACTTCCCAGACACCCCTGCGGCAGAGGCGGCCATGTGACCGAGTCCTGAGGATGAAAGACTACACTTCCCAGACACCCCTGCGGCAGAGGCGGCCATGTGACCGAGTCCTGCGACTGAAAGACTACACTTCCCAGACACCCCTGCGGCAGAGGCGGCCATGTGACCGAGTCCTGCGACTGAAAGACTACACTTCCCAGACACCCCTGCGGCAGAGGCGGCCATGTGACCGAGTCCTGCGACTGAAAGACTACGCTTCCCAGACACCCCTGCGGCAGAGGCGGCCATGTGACCGAGTCCTGAGGATGAAAGACTACACTTCCCACGCACCCCTGTGGCAGAGGCGGCCATTGACCGAGTCCTGCGGATGAAAGACTACACTTCCCAGACACCCCTGTGGCAAGGGCAGTCATGTGACTGAGTTCTGGCCAAAGGGATGTCCTAGAAAGTTATGAACACTTCCTATAGGTCCTTTCCTTCCTCTTCCGGTTTCCTACTGGCTGGAATGTAGACGTAATGGCTGGAGCTGGAGCAGCCTTCTTGTGCTCACGGAGTCCCTGAGCATGGTTACCATGAAACATGGGAGGGAAGAAGTCCCTGACAGCACAGAGCCCCCCTGCGCTCCAGCCAGGCCCCTGGACTCGGAGGAAACTTTCACCCCGTTGAAGACGCACCTCCTGCGTTTAGCCGCTGCCCGAGGCCCGAGGCGAGTCTGAGCTGTGCAGTCCGGGGGTGGGGGCAGGCTGAGGTCGCTCCAGCCGCCCTGTAGACAGCCGAACCCTGGAAACAGCCAGTGGCAGGGCCACCACCTCAGCTTTTAACGAGAAGTCGCCAGCACAGATGTGGACCTGGAGCCTCCTACGTCCAAGTCTGATCCGTGGAAGAGGCTTGTTAACTAAAAGTCCGTGTGGGCCCACGGCCTGTGCGCCCCGGCTTGTGAGGCCAGGGCCTCGCGGGACAGCGGCGCCCACGTCTGCCGCGGGGGCTCCTGGCTGCGCCCCAAGGCCAGCACAGAAACGGGCCCGGGAGCCACCCCGGCCGCCCCGGCCCCGCAGAGTGAGCGGGGCCTTGGCGGGCTCTGCGTGGACAGACGGACGCGGCGCCGCCCACTCGAGTCTCCACCCCCGAGCCCCCGCCACCCCTTGGCAGGCTCTGCGTGGATGGACCGCGCCCATGGCCCCACGGAAGGCCTTCAGTGCCCCGCCCGACGCGGGCACCTGCCTGAACGCTGCAGAGACAGGGCGAGGGCAGGGACACGGGCCTGGCCGCCCGGCTCTGGCCTCGACTGCTCCGCTCTGCAGCTGGGTGCCATGGGTGCCAGCCACCCCGCCAGCTCTGCCTCTACCCCCCCCCCCCCCCAAGCTCGGGGTCACAGCGCCATCGTCCCTGCGGCCTGGAGCGCCTTGGTCCGTGCGCGCCCCGGAGCTGCATGGCACCAGCAGGGCTCCGGCGCTGGCCCTGGGCTGCTCTTCCAGCCGCCGGCTCTCCTGTGCGGCTCGTGGAGGGGGCGCGGCTTCCTGCCCAGAGACCGGGTGGGGGCGGGGACACGGACACGCAGGAAGAAGGGGTGGGTGCTGCGGCCGACCGCTCACGCCAGTGCTGAGCGACCACGTTTCCAGACGTGCGCAGAGCCCAGGCCTTGTCCTGGCTCCCCGCTCTCTCCAGTCCGGTGGTCTTGATCTTGGGGCTAAGGTCGGGCTTCCACGGGGGTACTGCGGCTCCGTGGCCAAGAGCGCAGGTGGTGGCGTCCAGTGGGCCTGGGAAGAAGTCCTGGCTCTGCCCCAGGGGAGCTCTGTGGTGTGGCTGGGTGCCTGAGCTCCCCAGGCTTACGTCTCCCAACCTGGAAAATTCGGCCCACGGCGTCCGTCCCGCAGATGGTCGGGGAGTGGGGCCACAGCAGGGAAGGACGGACTGTCCTCTCCCCGGCACAGACTGGAGCAGGGACCGCGCTGCTCCCGAGGAGTTGGCGTGAGCAATGCCAAGCACCAGCCAGCGAGACGTGAGGGTGCTGAGCACCGAGCCCAGCGCCTCGGACTCCATGAGGCCGCAGGGACAGGCCGTGGGGGACAGGGCTGTCACTCACTCCCGCCCAACCAAAGGGCGGGCCCTCTCCTTAACCTTGGCCTCCTGAGCCAGTCGAGCACCTTGAACTTGGTCAGCCACCCGTGCGTGCCGGATGTCCAGTTGTTGAACGAGAGCAGGGAACTGCCGATGGCCCTGGCATTATCCGTACCCTGCCACTTTGCAGGGGGGAACACTGAGGCCCAGAGACTCCAAGCCACCCACCCAGGGTCACACTGAAAGGACGATGCCACGACCAACGCCAGAGGCAAGGCCAAGCCAGAGTCACATCTCGAAGGAACGGGGGTCTCTGGAAGGGACCACGGCCGGCGCTCAGGGACGGGGTGAGGCTGGCGACCTGCTTAGGGAATGGAGGCGGCGGTGACCGGGCACAAGCAGCGCGGGAGCTGCCCACACCCGAGCCGCAGGTCAGAGAGCGGCGCTGGTCAAGACCCCCAAGTCCCCACAAAGGGGAGGAACCGGGAGCACGGCTGTTTCCGGAAGGCCCTGGGGACCTCGCCCCCAGCAGCAGGAGAAACTCCGCCCCCTACAACTCAGCTCAGGGGCCCGATCCTCGTGGCCATGGCCGTGCTGGGACGCGGGGGACAGGATGGCAGCTCCGTTCTGACGGGGTCCAAGGTCCCCAGCACCCCTCCAGCCCTCCTGCCTCATTGCCCGGCAGAACCAGGACTGGTGACCGGCAAGGGCCAACAACCCCGGCCGGCCTCTGTCACCTCTCTGTCACCCCTCTGTCACCCCTCTGGCTTGGGGCTGGCTCTGAGTCCAGGTTTCCCATCAGGGGCTTTGATTGTGGGAAGTGAGCTTGAGCGGCGAGCGGGAATCCCTGGAGCCCGGCTGTGGCTTGGTGCTCCTATCCTGACAAACATCGAGTGACTTTTCTGCACCAGGCACCATGCTGGGGTCTCCACACAGGGTCTTATTAAACAAACAGCACATTCATTGATCCATCCCCCACCCAGCCATCCATCCGTCCCCCACCCAGCCATCCATCCATCCCCCACCCAGCCATCCATCCGTCCACCCACCCATCCGTCCGTCCATCTAGCCGTCCATCACCCCTCCATCCATCCACTACCCATGTGTCCATCCGTCCACTCACTCACCTGTCCGCCCACCCAGCCATCCATCCGTCCACCCACCCACCCATCCATCCATCCATCCCCCACCCAGCCATCCATCCATCCCCCACCCATCCATCCATCCATCCATCCGTCCGTCCATCCGTCCATCCCCCACCCAGCCATCCAGCCATCCATCCGTCCACCCACCCACCCATCCGTCCATCCATCCAGCTGTCCATCACCCCTCCATCCACTACCCACGTGTCCATCCATCCACTCACTCACCTGTCCGCCCACCCACCCATCCGTCCGTCCATCCACCTGTCCATGCGCACGTCCACTCATCCATCCGACAACTCCATGCTGAGTATCTACCACTTGCCATTCAATGGTACACGAGAAGCTTCTAGAGAGACGACAGGACAAGAAGTCAGACCCCTGCCCCCTGGAGCTTACTTCCCAGGGCTGCAGACAGGGGTGGGGTTAGCCCCTGGGATCTGTGGTACAGCAGAGTGGGAGGTCCCCGAGGCTGGGTGCCGGGAGACGAGGCAGCAGGGCGGGGCTTTGGTGGGACTAGCCCAGGAGAGCGTGGATGGGCCTGGGCAGATCCCACGGCCGAGATGCCTGCCCATGGCTCCCAGATAAGACACGCCCCTTCCTCCGTTCCAGCCAGAGCTCTGGACGCGCCCCTGTTCTGCTCCCTCCACCTGCTCCGCAGTGTCTCGTGGCCTTGCTGGCTCCCGCTCACCCCCGTCATGCCCTGACAACCCTCCCAAGCCCCTCTGCTCCTGCACCCCTCTCAGCCCTCAGGTGCTGTCTCCATCCTGGTCTTGCCACTGAGCACGGTCACTGGCCCAGCTCCTCCCTCCCTCGCGTTCCTGCCGAAGCCGTGGGAGCGTGCCACAGCTCACCACGCGAGTCTCTGTAGCCTGAGCGCCTTCCTCCTTGCCCACCCAGCTGGACACGCCCCAGCCTCCGGTACAGCTTCACCGAGCAGGGGAGTGGGGCATGGATGAAGGCCCAGACCTTGACCTCAGCCTTCCCTGGCGGGGTCTCAGCTCTGCCGCAGGTCACTCGCTGTGTGGCCTCAGGCAAGTGCCCTCCCCTCTCTGATCCCGCGCGTCCTCATGTGCAGAGTGGGGCTCATGTGGAGGCTTTCATTCCCCGGAGCCGGCCCCGCCCAGCACAACACTCCATGCACAAGTTGGCACCGTTATCCTACGAATCCGGCACGAGTCATGGTCATCCATAATGGATGGCTTCCGCCAGCCTCCAGCGAGGGAGTCCGGTCGCTGAAGTCGCAAGACAGGAGCGGCCCGGCTGGGCTGGCGCGCGCGGGCGGAGACACGCTGCCCGTTTTCTTTGTGGAAAAAAGACTCCGCTGTGCTCCTGGGGCAGGCTGATGCGCGAGACCAGGTGTACCACAGTGGTTTCCAGCTCCACCGTGATTTAATATAAATAAGTCCATTGAATGTTTATAGAGTGAGTTATGCCTTATTAGGGACACGGTGAGCTGAGGAAACTTGGCCAAGGCGAAATGTGAGAAATTGGCCCCGGCCGTGAGAGTAATTACAGCGACGCTTTAGCGGGCAGTCTTGCCCGGTGATGTTTTCATTCTGTCTAATTTATTAGTTTATTAGCTTTATGGTGAATAGAGAAAGTTCTATCCCAACATGGGCCTAATGTGATCAGAGCCAAATCTTCACGTCTTCCCTCGACGGCCATGGTAGAGGGAGGACACCCCTGCCTGGCAACAGCTTCCAAGTCGTCCGGAAAGATCCAGGGCAGAGGGCCAGGGAGCTGGGAACCAGCGCGGCGGTGGAGAGCACGGGCTGGCAAGAATACGGCTCCTCTGCACTCTAGTTACGGGGCCCCAGGCTCGTACTGAGCACGCCCAGGCCTCGACTTTCCCACCTGTAAAGTGGGGGCAGCAAACATTTCTACCCACGTGCACATGAAGATCGCAGGGAGCCAGCGCCTGGGTGCTGACCAGGGTGTCTGCAGAGTCCCGCCCGGGCCTGGCTCCAGCAGGAATTCAGTAGAGCTTCCTTGCACGAACGCCCACGTCAGTTCTGCACACAACAGTGAGTACAGTCTGCCTGGGCCGAGAGCTTCAGCTCCGTTTCAGCCCCCAAAGCGCTCTCCGAGGAAGGTGCTGCCACCATCACCCCCACTTCGGAGACGGGGAGACCGAGGCACACAGCAGCAACGCCTTGCCCTGGTCCGCACGGCTCCCGGCTGACTCCGCCCTGTCGCCTCACGCCTTGGTTTTACTCTGGACAAAGTTCAGTTCTAAAGCCCGGTGAGGGGTCCACGGGACAGGTGTCGGGTGGCTGAGCCCTCCCAGAGCCAGTGGCTTCTTCCCTACCACACAGGATCCCTCTGCTCCTGCCCCTTCCTCACCTCCCTCCCAGCCGGGCCCTCGCTTCCCCCGGTGAGCCCTGGGAAGTGGGGGTGCGGGGATGAACACCACGGGGCTCACACCCTCGTGGAACCCTTGCTGCGTTCCTGTGCACCTCCTGTGTGCCAGCCAGGCCCCAGCAAGGCAAGCAGAGACATGGAGGGAAGAAGGGCATGGGCCCCGTCCCACGGAGGAGGCGCCCTTGGCCACGGGGCTGTTGTCACACGAACATCACAGCAGCGGTGGGCAGAGCCACCAAGTCCCTGGAGCCCGGGGCTGCATTTTCTTCCCAGTAGAGGGGGGCTTTGAGGAGGGGGGAGGGTCCGGGTGATGCAGTCACAAAGGTCCCTTTTAGAGGGTGGGGGAGGGTCAGAGCCAGAGCCAGGTGACAATAGCAGCACAGGTGTGAGTGATGCCACGGCCAAAAGGGGCCGAGAGCTGAGGGATGCAGGCAGCCTCGGAAGCTCCAGCCAGCGAAGGAGCCGCGTCTTCCCAGAGCCCCAGAAGGAGTCCCGCCCCACTGTGCCCGGCCTCTGACCCCCAGACCCGTGACCGTGAGTGGCCAGCTCCAAGCCACCACCCTCATGGTGATTTGTCACAGCGCCCTGAGAAACACCAGGACCCTGGCTGAGGGCCCCTGGGCTGCCACCTGATGGTGCACCTGCTGTCTCCTGGCAACCACCCCGCCCAGGCAAGCACCTGCTGCTGCCTTCATCCATCCAACAGGTATTTGCTGCCTGCCCCAGGCAGCCGTCCAGGCACTAACGAGGGACCCATGGGTAGGAGACAAGGGGCAGCCGATGGCTGGAGCTTGAGACAGACATTAAATATGCAAAAGGTAAGAGCCTGTCAGGCCATGCCAGGTATGGTGACGAACGCCATACAGGGACACAGGTAAGGTACAGGGTGGGGGTGGGGACGCTGGTTAGGCAAGGTGGTCAGGGGGAGAGCTCTCTGCAGAGGGGGCATCTGGGCATAGAGACCCGCAGGAGGGAGCTGTGGACTCCAGCAACACCCGGGTAAAGGAATCCAGGGGACCCACCGCGCTGGGAGATCAGCCCTGCCCCTGCTGAGCCCAGCCCTCTCCCTGCTCCGAAGGACAAACTGGGACATCGTCTACAACGAGCAAGGTGTGCGGGGTGGGGGTGGGGAGGGTCTGCCTGGGCAGCTCCCGGGGTGGGGGTGGGGCAGAGAGGCAGGAGTTTGGTCTTGAAGGTTTTGCTGCTTGAAGGGGCGGCTGCTTTCAGAAATGGGGTCCCAGGATGAGGGGTCCCTGGAACCCTCATACCCTGCGAGTAGCAGAGAGAGGAATGGGGACACTCTGGCAAACGGGCAGGCCGTGCCGTGGGCTGAGCCAAGTCCCCTAGAAAGCTACACTGAAGTCCCCACCCCCACACCTGCGCACGGGCCCTGGTTTGGAATCAGCGCCTTGGCAGATGTCATCACGTTAAGCTAAGTCCTTATAAGACGGGCACTTGGACACAGGGCCACAGACCGTGGCGGGAGAGGACTAGGCAGGGACAGCAGCGAGGCTACAAGCCAAGGATTGCTGGCAGCACCAGAAGCCAGGCAGAGGGGAGGCGAGGTTTTCCCTGGAGCGCGCAGAGGGGGCGCGGTCCTGCTGGCGCCTCCATGTCAGCCTTGCGCTCAAAGCAGCTCGGCTCGTTCGTCATTGCTCCTGACGTGGTGTGGCCACCCACAGGTGCTTCCACTGGGAACAGACAAGGACACAGGACCAGACCCCTGCAGGGGACCACACACGGCCACAGAAAGAGCGAAGCGCTGGCTCCCTCTCCCAGACAGACCGAGCCGAGGCAGCGGCACAGGACGTGCGATTCTGGGTACGGGCAGAGCAGGGACAGAGACGACAGCCCCTGGGGCACCACAGGCAAAATGGCCCGTGCCTCTTGGGGATGGCCTCGTGGGGTGCTGGGGAGGCTTTTTTTTTTTTTTTTTTTTTTTGACAGGCAGAGTGGACAGTGAGAGAGAGAGAGAGAGACAGAGAGAAAGGTCTTCCTTTTGCCGTTGGTTCACCCTCCAATGGCCGGCACATCTCGCTGATCCGAAGCCAGGACCCAGGTGCTTCTCCTGGTCTCCCATAGGTGCAGGGCCCAAGGACTTGGGCCATCCTCTACTGCCTTCCTGGGCCACAGCAGAGAGCTGGCCTGGAAGAGGGGCAACCGGGACAGGATCGGTGCCCTGACCGGGACTAGAACCCGGTGTGCTGGCGCCGCAAGGCGGAGGATTAGCCCATTGAGCCGTGGCACTGGCCAGCTGGGGAGGTTTTGTGTCTTGAGTGGGGCAGCAGGTAGGCACCTGGGGTGTGTATGTGTGTGTGTGTGTGTGTGCATAAGAGAGAGAGAGAGAGAGGGAGAAAGAAAGAGAGAGAGAGACTGAGAGAGAGAGAGAGAGACAGAGACAGAGAGACACACAAAGAGAGAGACAGAGAGACAGAGACACAGAGACACAGAGAGACAGAGGAGTCCTTGAGCTGGGCTCTTCATGCTCAGCCTTTGCTTAGTGAAGTCAATCATAAAGTGAAAGCCACAGGGGTCTCAGAGGCCCCGGAGCTGCCTCCCGGAGGGCAGGGGGACGGGCCGCCCAGCCGGGGAGGAGGTGGCAGCCGCCGGCGTGGCTGAGAGGAGTTCAGTGGCGTCTAAGGAGGGCCCGTGACGGGCCCAGAGGCCCCCTGGGCCCATGAGCAGCTGGGAACAGCTGGCAGGGCTCCACGCGCACACTGCCCCCCACCACTGCCACCCCAGCAAGCAGGGAGGAACAGACAGGGAGAGGTAATGGTGCCTGCCAGTCCCTCCTTCCCAGGGTGCACTGCTCGGCCCCTCCCCACCCCTGCACCTCCACGCTGACTGCTCCCCCTCTAAAGGAGGCCGGGGTGGGGCAGGGCTGACGATTCCTGCCCAGGAGAGGACGCTGCAGGGCTCAGAGAGGCCAACTGATCCCCGCAGGGCGCCACAGCTCCAGAAGGGCGGGCCTGGGATGCCTGGGGTCCCCCTGCACGGACTTCCGAGGCCAGTGGGGCCAGCAGGAGCGGGGACCGCCTGGGTTCACATCATGGCTCTGACCCCTGCCGGGCGCTTCACCTTGGGTGAGGCATCGAACCCCGGTGTGCCTCAGGTTACCTCTCTGTCAAATGGGACTAAAAGTAACATCTCCTCCCTGGCCGTGAGCTCGCTCTTGTGGGCACGGGGTCAGCCCCAGACCAAGGCTGCAGCGATGACTCAGGCCCGTGGGTCTCCCTGGCCCGGAGAAGGCTGCCAGACAAAAGCCAAAACGGTCCCGGTTCTGCCTGGCAGCCCCAGGGCATCAGAGCCACAGGCAGAGCCCAGGTATGGGCGCCTCCTGAGCCCCCTCAAAGGCTCTGCTGGGGAGAAGCGGGGAGGCAGGCAGGTGCCCTCGGCGGGGTAGGGGGGTGGGCACAGAGCAGGGCCCTCGCCCGCTGGTGGGGCTCAGAGGCACAGCCCCATTGCACTTGGCTGGCACTCCTCCTGCTGCTACCAGGCACCGCACAAGGCCCTGCACAGACACCTCCTACATGCAGCCGCCCTGGGCTGCATCTGTGAGCACCCGGCCTGAGCCGGGCCACCCCCAGCCGTCCCGAAGGGCCCTGATGCCCATCGGCCACCCAAGGCCATCAGGGCCATTTCCCTGCAGTTGCATCACGCTGTTCAAGCCACAGTAGGGGGCTCCTGCTCCTTGTCTGACTGCCCTGTGGGGAGGAGGGAAGTAGGGGAGCCAGGGCTGTGGCCAGGACACAGAAGTCAGGTGCCCCTGTTGGTGAGGGAGGTGATGGGCAGCTTCCTAGGGCTGTGTCGCTGCTCCTGGCTCCCGGCAGAGGCCGACCAAGCTGCCCGCCTACCCACATCACAGCCAGAGGGAAGAGGCCCAGCCCTCCACCCACCGCCGAGTCCGCTGGGGCACAGACAGGGCGGAGTGGACAGCCTGGGCCCTGGGCCGGCCGCTCGCCCAGCCGGTGGGTTTGAATCCTGGTTGGGGCCTTTGCTGCTGTGTGACCATGGTCCTGCCAACCTCTCTGAGCTTGTCTTCCACCTACAGCCAGAGACAGAGCGGGGCCCGCCGCACTGTAGCGTTTAGGGGACGTGGGAGCCGCCGCACGTGCAGCGCTCGGGGCAGGCAGGGCCCCCACTGAGAGCTGGACAAATGTCACCTCTGAGACTCCCCAGCTCCCAGGGCCCTGCTCGGTCACCCTCGAGGGGACGCAAAGGTCTGGGAAAGTGAAAAAAAGTCCCTGGGCGGAGGGCTGGGAGGGCTGGGGGGGTCATCACGGACTGGGGGGGCTGGGGTGTCATCACGGACTGGAGGGGCTGGGGGGTCATCACGGACTGGGAGGGCTGGGGGTGTCATCACGGACTGGAGGGGCTGGGGGTGTCATCACGGACTGGGGGGGCTGGGGGGTCATCACGGACTGGGGGGGCTGGGGCTCATCACGGACTGGGCCCCACAGGCCCCTATAAATGCCCAACCTAGCTGGCAAAAAACCACCAACCCGGCCAGCCACACAGACGCACAGGCACGAGAGGTGGCATCCCTTAGCCGAGCCTCGCCACGCCTCTTCGGGTAATAATAATTAGGAACACCCCCCCCCCCCAGGAAATGCCACAGCAAGGCCCAGCCGCTCCCCGAGGACCCCGCTGGGGGCGGCACCAGGACTCCCGTTCCTTCTCACCCAGTCCTGGCTGCACACGGAGCCCAGTCCCGCTGGGGGCCCGGTCAACCCCAGCACGGAAGTGGCAGAGGAGAGCCCAGGGGTCTGCCCAGTCCCAGTCCCCTCCCATCTGTGCACTGGACAAGTAGGGCTCTGGGGCCAGAGATGCTGAGTGAGGGGCCCGGTCACCCCACACTGCCAGGGCTCTTGGCTCAAGCCCGGGCAAGGTCCGACAACCAGGCCCTGTGATCCAGAGTTCACTTGTCCCTATAGGAAGTATTTCCTGGGCTCTGGCTACGGGAGGGCTGCCTGGATCATTGCGGAAGCTGGGGAAACTGAGAGGAGGGAGCCTGAGGGCCGTCTCAGAATGCTTGCATTTGAGAGACAAAAGGAAAGGTAGACTCAGGAGAGCAAACCAGAGTTGTCCCCAAAAGATCCATGCTGGGAAAAGCAAACAAGCAAACGGACAGGGATCAATGCCATAAGACCACTGGGGCAGCTCTGAGGAGGTCCTGGAGGCAGGTGCGGCCCCAGGGGACCCCTGCAGAGCGGCCACCTGCGCTGGCCTGGGCGAAGCCTGAGCAAGCTGGGGGAGAAGGCAGCGAGGGAGGAGGCCGGCCAGGTGTGTGTGTGTGTGGGGGGGACGAGCACACGGACGGTGTAACCTGATTGACACCAGGTGTGTGTGTGTGTGGGGGGGACGAGCACACGGACGGTGTAACCTGATTGACACCAGGTGTGTGTGTGTGGGGGGGACGAGCACACGGGTGGTGTAACCTGATTGACACCAGGTGTGTGTGTGTGGGGGGGAGACGAGCACACGGACGGTGTAACCTGATTGACACCAGGTGTGTGTGTGTGGGGGGGGACGAGCACACGGACGGTGTAACCTGATTGACACCAGGTGTGTGTGTGTGGGGGGGAGACGAGCACACGGACGGTGTAACCTGATTGACACCAGGTGTGTGTGTGTGGGGAGGGACGAGCACACGGACGGTATAACCTGATTGACACCAGGTGTGTGTGTGTGGGGGGGGACGAGCACACGGACGGTGTAACCTGACTGACACCAGGTGTGTGTGTGTGTGGGGGGGGACGAGCACACGGACGGTGTAACCTGATTGACACCAGGTGTGTGTGTGTGTGGGGGGACGAGCACACGGGTGGTGTAACCTGATTGACACCAGGTGTGTGTGTGTGTGTGGGGGGGACGAGCACACGGGTGGTGTAACCTGATTGACACCAGGTGTGTGTGTGTGGGGGGGACGAGCACACGGACGGTGTAACCTGATTGACACCAGGTGTGTGTGTGGGGGGGACGAGCACACGGACGGTGTAACCTGATTGACACCAGGTGTGTGTGTGTGGGGGGGGACGAGCACACGGACGGTGTAACCTGATTGACACCAGGTGTGTGTGTGTGTGTGGGGGACAAGCGCACGGGCGGTGTAACCTGATTGACACCAGGTGTGTGTGTGTGGGGGGGACAAGCACACGGACGGTGTAACCTGATTGACACCAGGTGTGTGTGTGTGTGGGGGGACGAGCACACGGACGGTGTAACCTGATTGACACCAGGTGTGTGTGTGTGTGTGGGGGGGGACAAGCGCACGGGCGGTGTAACCTGATTGACACCAGGTGTGTGTGTGTGGGGGGGGGGGAGACGAGCACACGGGCGGTGTAACCTGATTGACACCAGGTGTGTGTGTGTGTGTGGGGGGGAGACGAGCACACGGGCGGTGTAACCTGATTGACACCAGGTGTGTGTGTGTGGGGGGGGGGGAGACGAGCACACGGACGGTGTAACCTGATTGACACCAGGTGTGTGAGTGTGGGGGGGACGAGCGCACGGACAGTGTAACCTGATTGACACCAGGTGTGTGTGTGTGGGGGGACGAGCACACGGACGGTGTAACCTGATTGACACCAGGTGTGTGTGTGTGTGGGGGGGGAGACGAGCACACGGACGGTGTAACCTGATTGACACCAGGCTTGTGTTCCAAGTGAATGGGGAGCCCCTGCAGAGTGGCCTCAGTGCTGCTGCGAGCTGACGTCACGCTGGCTGCCGGGCAGGGGCAGAAGGAACCGAGCAGCCATGCGAGGGACCAGGAGGCGCAGAGAGAGGACTTCAGATGCTGTGAGCAGGAAAGAAAGAACGCCCTCGGCTGCACGTCGGGAAGCCTGGCGCCGGCCGTCTCTGTCACTGCCAGGCGGGGTGACCCGGAGTAAGATGACCTTTGTAAGATGACGAAGGCTGCCCCACCTGCGGCTTTGATGCTGCTCACGGGCTCAGCTGAAGTCTGTGTTGTCTGCAAGCGGGGGTGATGGTGTCTGTCGGGTATGAAAGGCCAAATGACCCCCTACATTTCTCTCGAGTAGTGGTGAGTTTCGCTGGGCTTTCCCCCTTGAGTCAGGGTTAGTTCTATTCTACAGCAACCGATGATCCAGTTGGAAATTCTCCCACCTACCCACCCATCCATCATCTGTCCATTCACCCATCCGCCCATCCTCTCCCCATCCATCCATCCCTCCATTCACACACCACCCATCTGTCCATTCACTCACCCATCTGTCCATTCACCCACCCATCTGTCCATTCACTCACCCATCTGTCCATTCACCCACTCTCCCACACACCCATGCATCCATTCACCCATCCATCCATCCATCCATCGACCCACACATCTACTCACTCATCCATCCATCTGCCCACCAATCAACACATCCACACCCCACCCATCTGTCCATCACCCATCCGTCCATCCGCCCCCCCCTCCCTCACCTCGCCCATCCATCACCAAGTGCTTACTGTGTCTTCAGAGACAACCTTGGGGAAGTCACTCCCCTCCTCTCCTGCCCTCTCTCAGCCTGACTTTTGCAGATCCTGGGGCTCACGAGGACCCCCACTCAGCCCCAACCCCGCCAGCCCTCAGCCCTGGAGCGCAGAGTGGGGGTTTATTAGGCTTCAATACTGTATAAAGGCAGAGGTTTGAATCACCCGCAGCGGATTCGAATGTGAAGAAATACCACGGCGACAACCGCTTTGTTCTGAACGGTTTACTAAATTAGGTCTTTCCCAGTCATTTTCAGCCTTCAATTTTTTTAAATACCGGCAGTAAAGTATTTGCCTAATTAGTAATAAAGCTGACAGCCCGGTTACCGATTTTTGTACTTAGAAGTAAAAGGATAATGTGTGTGTGTGTGTGTGCGCGCGGGTCATTTCTAATAGTTCTGGCTTTTTGACTGCAGGTGCATCAATTTGCCATGCCAGCGACTCGGTCCCCTAGGCTGCCGGCCGTGGGAACTGCCCTGGGCACCGCGCAGCCGGAACGGCCCCTCCTAGGAGCCCCGCCAGCAGGAGCTTTGCTTTCGCAGCCCACGTGCTGGGCGCGGCCCTCGGAGGTCCCCGCACTGTCTCTGGGCTCTGGTTTCTCCTCCGGTGGTTGAGAGGGGCGGCCGGGGCTGCGAGGGGAGCGGGGCTTCTTTACTGGGCGTTTGCGCGCTGGTGGCGCTCGCCACCTCTCCCCCGCCTGTGGCTGCCTGTGGCTGCCAGGATCGGCTGGCTGAACCTGATCCATGCGGAGCTTCTGAGCGCTGCGCACCGGCCTGGCCCCCTCGTCGCTGGCACTCACTGCCTCTCAGCTCAGCGCGGAGCTCCCTCCACCTAGACTGCACAGCCACGCCCCCCGGGGGGGTGCGCCCCCCCCCCCCCCGTCCTGCAGAGCTCTGCCCCCAGACTCACCTCCTGCCGCCGCCACCGTGTCTCTACCTCCACCCATCCCTCCTCACCTCCTCTTTGATCTTTCAGTGATGCCAGACTGGACAAGACGGGCCTCAAGGACGCCGCATCACTCACAACACCACGTAGACCCAAACTGTCGCCTGCCTGCTGGGATCAGCTCGGGGGCAGGGCACTCTGATATTGGGACCCAGGCCCCCGCCAAGCTCTGGTCTGGGGCTGGAGCACGGGCCTTAGTGACTGTAGCCACCCCAGCCCACTGAATGCGAGTCTGTGTGCGGACAGCAGGCTCCAGAAGCCGGCTCCGTGCCATCTGGCCTCTGCTGCCTTCTTCCAGGGTTCACAGACACCCCCCCCCCCCCCGGACTAGCTCCTGTCCCATGTCCATATATTATCAGACACTTGCTTGCTCCTCCGCCAGGAGGCTCACTCCCTGGCCTCCATATGGCGCTTACATCACCACCCAGGCTGCAGAGAAGGGACCCCCGCCCTCCCCGGCAGAGCCCCATCACCCCACCGCCCCTCCCCGGGCGGCCGGCACAGCCCTGGGAACGTCACCTCGGCGGGGACAGCACTCCGCTCCCCCGGTGTCCCCCTGTCCCCAATGTCTGCAGGGAACAGACGCTCTCACAGGGCACGTGCATAGTTGGCCTGGGCCCTGTAGGAGTGAGACTCCCTGTAGGGGCGCAGCAGACAGGCCATTGAACTGCCTTTCTCCACCTCCTCCTGCCAAGGCACAGCCTGCCACAGCCTGCAGTCCTGATGCGGGCTCTGGAGGGCACCTGCTGCAAGACCACAGCCACCCCATGTACCTCTCCCCTCCATTCGCTGGGGCTCTGCAGGGGAGGAGAGGGCTGCTGGAGGAGGAGGCTCTTCCGGCTCCAGGGCCAGTGCTCTCCTTCTCTGGACTCCACTTGACCCCAGCACAGGGCCTGAGTCCGCACGGAACAGGTTTTGCTGACTGCTTGAAATGAGAGTTCCTCCTCTGGAGATCCTGTCGTGTCATGAACTGAACACGCATTTCCCGAGGCCCTGTGCTGGTCACTGAGGACTGTGATGGGGAAGGAGTGTCCCTCGGAGACAAGACTGGTCCTTGGTGATCCCGGCCGCAGGACCAAGACACCTCCCCCAAGTTGCAGTTCCCGAGTGCCTCGCCAGAGGGCAGCAGATAGCTGCTCACGTGCCTTCCTGCCCTGGGGAGGTAGACTGTGGGAGAAGGGTGGGGTCAGGGAGCCTGAGGGGTCCCCTTGAGGGTCCGGGACAAGTGGAGAATGGCGGATGGGGTGACTGCTTCGTGACAGCTGTGGACTCAATGGAACACGTCGCGGATCTTTGCCTCAAATGCCTCCCGTCACCCAAGACCAAGGAGAGGTAGCCCTGAGCCCAGCGGCAGCACCAAACCTGGAAACAGGGACCTCCTGGAGACCCCGGGGCCCCCAGATCATGGAGATCCAGAGTCTGTGCTCCGGGGGCGATCGTGGGGCCACAGAGGGGCTGCAAGCCAGGAGGTACACAAGTGTGCAGGGAGGGGGAACGTTGGCACAGCACGGTGCGGGCAGGTGCAGGGGCCGGTGTGCGCCTGGGTGTGTACAGTGCGGGTGCAGGCACACCCATGGGGAGGGAGACGCTGGCTGGGGAGAAACAAGGAGATGCAGAGCGCGGGGGCTAAGAAGGAAACGTCAAGGAGACTGGCAGTGAGGAGCAGAAGGAGCGGCGTGTCCCCGTGCCAGGAGACGCAGGAGCTGGGGGCGGGGCCGTCCTCTGGGGACTTGCCGAGGCCGCCTGTGCAGGCACCGCGGGGCTGTGGAGCAGAGCCAGGCACTGTTCCACCCCGGCTGCTCATGGCCTCGCTGGGGACAGCAGAAGGGCGAGGGGACGGCTGCACGTGGCGGGAGGAGGCAGCGTGCTCCCCACCGCGGGTGGGGTCAGTGCCGTGGCGTGGGGCAGGGTGGGAGGGTGTTGGAGCTGGGCCTGGAAGTCCTACCGGGCCTCAGAGAGAAACAGAGGGTCCACGCTGGGAGGGGCAGACAGAGGGAGCAAGCCCCGGGGGCCCCGAGACACAACCCGGCAAGGGTGGCTGAGCGCCAACTCTGGCAGCCAAGGGTCAGCCTGACACAGCCCCTCCCCCAGCTGTCTCTGGGGGTCTTAGAGCCTGGAACCGGGCCCAGGGGGAGCTCTGGCTGGGGAGCATGGGCCCCCCCTGTCCTGCCGCGGGGGAGGCACCAGGGCCAAGGACTTGCAAGAAGAGAATCCTCTTCCTGGGCCTCCCCTGCCCCCGGGAAGCCCAGCCCAGGCCTGGCACCAGGAGCCCTGGGCACAGACAGCGAAGCCTACTCTGCAGGTGACTTGTGGTCACCCGGGCGCTGGGGCCACATAGCTCTGGACTTGCTCCCCGCCGATGAGGTCATCAGGTCCCAGGGCGCGGGCCGCAGGCCGCTGGCTGGTCCAGCTATTTCCTCATCTCCAACCAACTGGGTCTGGCTCCGGGGCCCTCGGCCAACAGCTGCCAGCAGCAACTAGAGTGATCCATGTCCTGGCGCTGCCGTGGAGTTCTTTGGCCTCAGTGTGCCCGAGGGAGCAGATTTGTCTTAATCTCACTGCCAACATCTACTTGGAAGACTTGAAAGAAAGTGGATTCCCAATCACCTGTCTTGGTGGGGCCCGGGAATTCGTATTTTTAAGGATCCAAGGTGATCTTAATGTAGGGCATCAGTGGGCATCTGGTGTAGACCTCGCCTAGTTGATCAAGTGACACGGGCGCCCCTAGTGGCTGGGGGGAGAACTGCAGCCCTGTCTTCCAGTTTGAGAAGGGGACCTGACCTGGGTTCTCTCTAGAGGTCGAAGGTCAGGGTTTTGAATTTCGATTCTGCCAAGATGCTGGGGTTACCCCGACATTGCCTCCCTCACTCTCATTCCTGGGTGATTTCCAGCAGGAGACAGGGGCTGGGTCAGGATGGGGCGTGACCTCAGGCAGCCGGTTCCCTAAGGGCGGGGCCCAGCCTAGCCCAGCACGGGTAGCTGATTGGCGTGTGTGGGCTGAGTGGCCAGATGAACGGATACGTGACATGATCACTCGTGTGCAGGCAGCACCTGTAGTGCGTGTGTGTGTGTGGGGGGAGCCGTATGGTTGGGGGTAACGTGCCAGGAGCAGGAGCCCTGGAAACCCTCACGGGGAGACGACGCCTTGCTCTGCGCCAGCAGACAGTGGGGGCTGTGCACCCGCAGAGGAGACGGCGGAAGGAGCATTTCCCTTTCCAAGGCACACGAAGGCAGAGTCTGCTAAGCCAGTCCGCTCGTCCTTTGGGCAGGTGGAGGAGGCTAGGGGCCACCGTCTGCCACCACCGAGTGGCCTTGTCCCTCCTCGGGCCCTCTCCTGGCACACACAGCTTCCCCGCCCAGAGGACCTGCCCGGCTCCTCTTTGTGGCAAACCTACTCCCCACTTCCAGAACCACTTCAAATGCCACCGCCACCTGACATCCCCAGCCCTGGCCTCGGATTCCCGGGGGCTGCTGTTGGAATGCTGCCGGGGGCAGCCAGCGCTGTACGGCTGGAGCTGTGCCCTGCTCATCTCTGCTTTCAGTCCGTTCTACAAATATTTACCATCCCCCTCTCAACGCTGAGAGGGTTCTGGGGTTAGCGGGACGGAGGGGGTTAGCAGGATGGAAGGGGTTAATGAGGTAGAGGAGGGTTAGCGGGGTTGAGGGGGTTAGCAGATGGAGGGGGTTAGTGGATGAATGGGATACAACTGAGCGTTGTATGGCGGAGAGGGGGGGCGGCAGCTGATCCCGACCCCTTCGTGGACCGTGGACCGCAGCTCTGTGCTCTCTGCACTGCCTAGCGCGCGCGTGAACGGACTTGTGTCACAGTCACCGAGGGAGTGCCCCCAGCCTCCTCCGCCCTCTGTCTCTGGCGCGGGCTGCTTTCCTCCCGTGTCCCTCTCCAAGGTGCAGCTGTGCGCTCCCATTCCCCTCCCAGCCCCAGGCCCTGCCCCACCCACCAGCTGCTCCTAGCCAGGTGCGCCTTGGGGGACTGCACGGAGCTCAGGCCCCGCCTCCCCCACGAGGGCTTTGTCTTCCCTTCCCGGTGTCCCCAGCCCACGCTCGCTCCCCTACCCAGCAGGCGCTCTGCACATCTGGACAGGCTCTGACTGTCCTTGCTCCTGGTGCCCTGGCCAGACTGGGTCTCAAGCAGCTCCTAGATCGCCGCAGGGCCTTTGCCCTCTGCCTGGAGCGCCCTCCCACTCACAGACCTGCCCGGCTGCTGCTTCCTGCCCTGCAGCTCTCTGCTGGGACCACCTCCTGTGAGAGGCCCCGCCCGCACTGTCCTCCTCCTTCTCCACACCTGCCCCCTTGCTGTTTCCCCATGCCTCTCCGCCTCTCCCCACCCTCTCCGTTGCAAACCTCACAAGAGCAGGCTGACCACGCGCTGCCCGCGTTATCCCCTTCGCAGTCTGTACCCACTTCCTTTAAGATGACAATGAAGGAATGACAGCACCCACTACCCTTGGAGGAGCCTCCGAGGTCTGGGTACACCTTCCAAAGGCGTCTCGTTCATCCAGGGGCAGGGCCTGGGGTACCGCGGGGTCCACCACTCACTCACGCACCCCACGGATGTTCACCAATCACCTACCACATGTGTGTAGAGGGTGCTGTGCTGGGGCCTGGCGCACAGTGGGGAGGGCATCAGACTGAGCCCCTGTCCTTGTGGGGCGTCTAGTCTGGTTGGGGGGTGGACTTAGAAGTGTTAGAGGGTGAGTCCAAGCAGTAAGACTGGCTTCCTGGAGAAGTGGCGTTGCAGCTGAACCTGCATGGACGAATGGGCCTTCTTGGCAAAGAGAAGTGGGCAAGGTGTGGGGGTGGCAGCAGGTGGGGTGTCCCTGCACCACTAAGTCAGGCCCAGTGGAACCTGCTGGCTGCTCCTTAGGACTCCCGGGCAGGCTCAGGGGGACAAAGGCACACAGGAGCTTGAGGACACAGAAGGGCAGAGCATGTGAGGTGCAGGGGACTGGGGCTTAGCTCCTCCCCCACACCCAGCAAGATGAGCTTTGCCCACAGCCAGCCTCTGCTCACTGGGCGGAGCCCTGCTTTCACTCCTGCCTGTGCCTGGGCTGGTGTGGAAGAGGTGGGCGGGGCCAAGGCAGGACATGGAGGCCAGGGCAGGGGGTGAGCACCTGCATCGTTGCCCCTGCCCTGCCTGGGGGTGGCCCCTGAGAAGCAGACCTAGGACGATGATCGGGAGCCAGGGGACCCCAGGAAGCTGGAAGGGGGCAAGGGAGGGGAGAAAGAGCCAGAGCGGGAGGAACCTGATACAGGTGCCTCGGCGAGGTCGCCCCGGGGCTTGCTGGGCAGCTCTGGGAGGCAGGGGACGCACACCCGAACTGTCCCACCAGAAGGGGGGTGCTGGGATTCATCACCACTTGTCACAGTCAGGGTCCAAGCTGCCCAGGGAGGCCGAGTCCCTGGTGTTTCTGGCCCAGGCAGGTGGAGTGGGCTCTGGGAAGCCCTGGGGAAGAGGGCTGGCTGCTGGGGGATGGGTGACACCTGCCAGGCCTGGCTCATCCCTACTGGGATGGCTTCTTCCCCTCCTTGAGGGTCTTAGCCCAAGAGCCAGCTCCTGGGAGCCCCTACAAAATAGCACCCCGCATCTCAGCCCCTGCCTGGCCCTGCGCCCTGCTCAGCCCCTCGTCCCACAACCAACACATGGACTCGGCTCTCTGGGGAATGCTGCAGGCTCTGTGTCTCTGGGTTCCCGAGCTGACCACCTCCACGATGTAACGAAGTGCCTCCTGTGTTCACCCTCCATGTCCCCCAGCACCCTGCACCACACCAGGCTCCAGCAGGTGCGCTGCGAGACAACCCATTCTTGCCAGGTCCCTTGCTGCGCCCCTGGGACCCACTCAGTGACTCTGGGCGCCCCAGGGCCCCACGTGCGGGAGGAGGAAAAGCCTAGGAGTCCCTGGGGCTCCTCCTCGTGCCCTCAGAAAACCGCTTTCTGCCAGTTCCTGGTGATCTCCACAGCCTCATTACCCTCCCCCCCATCCCCACAGCTGAACAGGGAGCCGCTCAGACAGCTGTGGAGCTGGGACCCTCTCTAGCTGAGATGCATTAATTTGTAAATATCTTCATTTATATGTAAATGCGGAGTCCCAGCCGCCTGCCACCAGCCCGTATGGGGCCCTGCAGCCTGGTGCCAGCGGCTCCTGCAGCCAGGCTGGTTGGGATCCATGGGTCCCTGGGGTGGAGGCTCAGAGGGGCCAAGCCTTCAGCTCCAGGGCACTGTCTGCCTGGGAGGGGCCACCAGTGTGACCAAGGCAGGGAGCAAACGCTGGGGACCCCGGCCCCTGGCAGATGTGAGAAGCCAATGCGCTGTGTGACCTTGGGCAAGTCTCATCCCTCTCTGGGCCTCGGTTCCCCCAACTGTAAAACAAGGCAAGTGGTTTGGGAGACCCTTGGTCCCTTGACCTGGCTGAACACTGACCCCTTGGGTAAAGGGAAAAAACGGAGCTAGAGAAACAATAATTATGATGATGGTGATGATGGTGATGAAGATACGAGCCAGCATTCAAGGGATCATTTGGGAAGCTCAGAAGAGAGTGGGTTTATCTAAGGAGACTTTATGACAATCACAAAAAAGGTGATTTGGAAAGTGTTTCGTGCTGGGCTGTCCCAGGCGGGAAGGCGCAGGCACCGCGCGTGGCCTGCACTCACTGGAGCTGGGAGAGGCTGCAGCAGGTGTCTGATTGCCCTCGCTCCCTCCTGGAGATCGACAAACTCAGCCACGGAGCAGCGAGCTCCAGCGTTCATGGACCCCAGGCTTTGTCAGAGGCAGGGTGGACACTGGACACACGTGTCACTTGAATTCCACAGCACTGGGACGAAGCCAAGGTCCTCACACAAGGTCCCTTGAAGCAATAGCTGAGCTGGGATTGGAATCTGGAACTTGGGGCGCCAGGGCTGTGCTCCCAGTGCTGCAGGGCGCGTGTGGCGGTGGGGCTCTGGGGTGGTCTGCATGGTCTCTGGGTCTCCTCCTTTGCTTAGGACTCAGAGGCCACCTATGGCAGGGGGTAGAGGACTGGCAATGAGGGGGCAGGCCCAGGGTGCAGGGGTTCCCCAGAGGCCTGGGGGTCTCTGCAGGGTTGGGGTCCCTGGCAGCCAGGAGGTGATCGAGAGTCTGCAGAACTCCCAGTGGCTTTTGGGAGAGTTACTCAGTCACTTTCCTGCCACAGTAACCTTGACCGTCCTTGTTCTCTTGCTTGTAACCAGCCTGTCCCAGGGTGCTGGGAAATGTTAAGGCGCCATTCTGATCGCCATTCCAGGGGAAATGAGGACCAGAAGGAGGCAGGCATCCAGGCAGCCACTTCTGCTCCTCTTATGCGCCCCTGGGTCTCCACAGCCCAGCACTCCGCCCCCCACCTGCGCCAGGTCCGAGGTGCTGACCCAGAGAAGGACAACCTCTAGGGAGGCTCTGACAACAGCAGGCAGACAAGGAGACCTTGGGCCACACCCCCTGTGCAGGGCGGGCTGAACCCCCTGAAGTCTTCCTGGTCCACTTTCTAGTTTCTCCCACGAGGATCCTGGGGCCCCTATAGCCCGGGAGCACCTTCTCAGGATCAGCCGCTCATTTGGCCTTTGCCTGGTGCACCTGCCGTGTGCCATGCCTTGGCTGGGGGCAGGGAGGGGAGCGCATGCCTGGTCCTCCCAAAGCAGGTCAGCCTCCGCGGGGAGTGGAGCCTCATCGTGCCTGGAACCCTGAGTGTAAGGACAGCATGGCACCAGGGCTCGCTGGGGGACGCAGCCACAGTGCGCGCCAGGGCTCACAGCCCCTGGGGCACCTCTCAGGGTCCTCCCCAGCTCGGCAGCAAAGCATCTGGCTGCGTGGTGTGAACGAGCTGTGGGTGCACACGTGTGCACATGTGTGTGCATGTGTGTGGGTGTGTATGTGTATGTACACACACGTGAGATTGTGCATGTTCAGTGCTAGTGCAAAGCTACTTGTCAGCAATGCAGTGAGACACACTCCCCCCCAAGGGGCGGGGGCTGGAGGAGCTGCAGCATCCAGTTCTCTGAGATGGGGTGGTCTGGGGGTCATCGGGGAGGCTCTCAGAGCTGGCGCGGGGTTGACAGGTGACCAAAGGTGCAAAGCCCCGCTGGGCAGAGGGACCGGCATGGCTAAGGGGTGAGAGGATCCAAGCGGGGACTGGGGTCTCCTGGGGAATGTGTGGCAGAGAATGGGGCTCAGCCCCGCAGGGAGTCCGTCAGCCTGATTCTGCCCCGCCCTGCTGCTTCTGCCCTGTGAGCCCAGGTGTCATCGAGCTTGGGGCCCCTAAGGTCTCGGGGGCCTTGGGAGGTTGCCGAGTGACACGTGGGCACCTGAGCCAGGCACAGCTGGTTCACTCCAGCCCTGTTCTTCCTGGCTGTGTGACTTGAGGCCCATTGCTCACCCTCTCTGGGCCTGCCTCAGTGCCCTCACCTGGAAACGGGTTTGGAAAACCCACCTCGCAGGATGCTGGCGGAGCCGGTCCAGGGTGCCGATGGGTCAGGGGCAGTGGCCTGGCCCCTTCCTGCCCCGTCCCTCTAGAGGAGGTCCCAGTGGGGCATGGCTCCCAGCTCCACGTTCTAAGCTGGGAGAGTGACCCAGGCACACACACCTGAGGGCGCCCAGGAATCCAGGGCTGGATTCGCACTGCCCCCGGCCGCCCCACCCAGCCCTGACCCGGCACTCACCTCACGGTGGACTGGTACACGAGGTCTTCCCTCTTGCGGTAGTTCTCCATGTGCGAGTAGTTGGTGGAGAACATGGCGTCAAAGGTGAAGATCTTCTGCTTGATGGTGCCGCCGTCCGTCACCTGCCACAGAGCAAGGACACGGGATGAGTGCTCATCCAGCCCTGGGCGCCCCTTTCCCCAGGCCACTGGGGAGATGCGGGCCAGGAAGCCCCCGCTCACCGGGGGTGTCCATCATTGCCAAACCCTGGCACAGCAGAGGGGCCACCACCCCCATTTTACTGACGTGCAAACTGAGGCTGTGGTGTGGGGGAGCTCCCGAGGCCCCAGACTGAGGGGGAAACAGAGCTGGCTCCTCTCTCTGCCTCCCTCCCGCTGGCCCCGCCTTGCAGGAACAGCCAGCAAAGCTTAGGGAGCCGTGGACAGGGCCAGAGACAGCAAATGGGTTTGCAGAGCCAGCCACGGGGTCCCAGCCTGATCCCCAAGCCTTCCTTGGCCCCAGGAGAGAAGGAATGTGGGAGCAGACTGGGCAGAGAGAGGCAAGGGGAGCTGCAAGCCAGGGCCCCGTTGTGGTTCAAACATCTCATGGGCGGACAAAACAAGGTGAATCCTCCAGAGCGAGGCTTTGAATGGAGGAGGGACAGGGTAGTCACCCAGGGCTTCCTGGAGGAGGCCATGTCTAGGTTACCTTGGGAAGCAATAGGAGCAGCCAGTAGGGTAAGGATGACAGCAGTGGGAGAGCTTTGAGGCAGAAGGGGCAGCAGGAGCAACGGCCCTGGGGCAGGGGAGAGCAGTGTGCGCTCAGGGACTTCGCACCCCAGGTTGCCTGCAGCCAGGTAACCTCCTGACCCAGTGAGCTCCACGTCCCGCCAGGGGCCGTGGTCAAGGCCAGGTCCAGGTCCCTTTCACAGCTCCGTGGGCCTTAGGGTGAGGATGCATCAGATGGAGCCAGACTGGGGGGAGGGGTCCCTGTGGGGATGGCAGGGAGCAGGCAGGGCTGGGTGCTCGCCCTCCACTGGCTGCCTTTGGAGATGGGCCAGGAGGGAGCCGGGAGGTCCCCACGTCACCTGGGAGGGCAGAGGCCCCAGAACCAGGGGACCGCAGCAGGTGACAACAGACAGCGAGGGAGGACAAAGTGCTCCTCACGGTGCTGTTCACAGTCGGCAAAAAGCCGGCCCCAAGTGTCCCGCCCCCCAGCCTCCACCGCAGCCCCACATCCCCGGCGGCCGGCGGCGCTGCCTCCCCTAATGAAAGTGTTACTCCGCAAAGCAGCAAGGTATGTGTTGTCACTGTTTCAATTATTTATCTGTTTACTCGGCTGCGGCTTTCCGCTTGTCTCAGCAACTCTATTATAAAGCGGGAGCCTGCAGCCTCTCGCCGCTCAGCTGGGCTCCGTGCTAACAGCCTGCGATGGGGAGGCCTCATGCCTGGGCCTGGAGAAGGAGATTAACTCCCTGCAGCTCGGCGTGGCGGAGGCAGGGGGCGGGGTGCCGAGAGGGCAGGGAGCGCCCGGCCAGGGGCCCCGCGTTCTCCCAGGAGCGGGTGCCGGATGCCGAGTGTGGCGGTGACTGGGGTGTGGATCTTCGGTCTGGGTGGACTGGCCCTGGACACAGCGGGCTTCCCTGGGCACAGCTGCCTGGTGCAAGTGGTTCAGGGGACACAGAGTGGCCAGCATGGATTGTGCACCAGCTGTGTACGGGACACAGGGTGCACCTGGCTCACAAATGGGGTGGTCTCAGGGATGCTAACGTGGCCCCGAGCTCCGAGACCCAGGGCAGGGGCACAGTAGCAGGACCTCCAGCTGCCGCTCGGAGCGGCACTCACACAATTCCCTGGGTTTGCTCTCTGAGCGCCTGGTGCTTCTCCACGCCCAGCCTCTGTGTGCTGTCGGAAGGCGGGGCCCCACGCCCTCTCACCCTGCCTCTCCTGAACACACAGCCCAGCTCCAAATCAGGGGACAGCAAGAACCACTCAGAAGGGAACAGGGCGGACCAGCCCCCTCTCTGCTGTTGGAATCCACAGTGGCTTGTGCCCCAGAAAGATCCCCACTCCAGACCCCCACGTTGACTGTGGGTTCCATGTGGACACCCCACAGTGTCCTGAGCCAACCCTGCCTGGCCTGGGGCAAGGTCCAGGGTGAGGGAGAGCAGGAGGTGGCCTGGCTGCCCTTGAGGCCACGCCTCTCCAGCGCCCCCCCCCCCCGCGCCCTGCCTCCTCCGTGTCCATGCACCCTGTCCCCTGACCCTCACTGGGCCTTTCAGAGCCACTGAAGTCCCTTGGAGCCTTGGCCTTCAGCCAGGAGACGGTGTTGCCTGTCCCCCTCACCCCCCAGTTCTGGACACGTTTGTGGCATTGGATGATTGGCCGTTTTCCGATGCTCGGGACAGAGCCCCCCCCCCGCCACCAAAACGCTCCTCCCCAGTGTCTACGGTGCCCGGTGGAGAAACCTTTGCGCCCATGGCTTTGTGTGGCCCCACAGCACCCAGGGAGGGAGCAGAGCAGATGGTGAGGCTCCCATTTTGCAGAGCAAGGCACGGAGGCGTGGACGGGGCAAGGTGCAGGTGCCACACCGGGTGCTTGGCAAACCTCTGGCTCCCACTGGGAGCGGAACAAGCGCTTGTCAGCCGGGAGGGGGGTGGGGATGCTTTCCCGGCCATAAAAGCCGTAGGCATCCACCTGCCCGTTTAGCTCCAGCCCCGCCTCTTCCAGGTACCTGCGTCTATCCCGCGCTAAGATGCAGCAGCCCTTATCGTCCCAATCTCAAATTTCACCTCCATTTTTTTTATTACACAAAGGAGAAAAACTCTGTCAGTAAAACTGTCTCCTCAAATTTATTCTCCGGGCTGAGGGTTTTATTACTGGGAAAATACACCCGCACCCCCACGCGCAGCCCCGCACGCCCCACATACAGCGCCAGGAGTCGCTGAGCCGTAAATCGTGGTTGGGGGCCGGGCCCCGGGCAGTTTCAAGGGCGAGCCTGGTTTTCCTGGGGCTTTGTCCATGGCTGTGGCTCTGCGGCACGGTCGGGGCTCTGGCTGGCGGCCCCGGGAGTCCACAGACTGCTTCTGTGACAGAGGCCCTGGGCAGTCCTGGCCAGCACCAACCACCGCCGCTTGAGGTCAGCTCCGAGAACACAGAGAGAGGGCGTGAGCCCAGGTGGCGGGGCCAGCGGCCAGCTGCGAGGAGCTGCTTGGCACAGCCTGCTTAGATGCCTGGGCCAGAGGCTGGTGGCCATGGGTGACCAGAGGCTGCGGGCAGGAGGGCGGTGGGGGTTAGGTTCCTGTCCTGTTCCTTCTAGAAACTCCCTGGTGGAGTCCTGGCTGCTGTGGGTATTTGGGGAATGAACCAGCAGAAAGATGATCTCTCCTTCCCTCTCTCTTTCTCTCTCTCTCTCTCTGGCTCTGCCTTTCAATAAATCAATCTTTCTTTTTTAAGAGAAAATCCCCAGGCCCCAGACCCACAGGCTCAGAAAGGCTTGGGACAAGGCCCCACCCGGCCCCGCCCCTGCTCATCTCCCCCGGAGGAGGGCCAGCGCCCACACAGTGAGCAGAGGGACCAGGGTCGGGGAGACAGGTGGTGGCGGCAGCAGCAGGCATTGGCCAAGCAGTGCCCGGTGCTGGAGGATGCTCACGGAGGAGCCATGGATTGTTCCAAAGGGGAGGGGTGATTTTAGAAGGCTTCCTGGAGGAGGGGTTCTTTCCTGGCAGTCCCAGACCGGCTCTTCCTGCAGGACTGACTTCCTCCCGCCCTTGGTCGAATCCTTGATTCCTGCTCCTAGCTTTGTGCCGGCCTTGTCTGCCTCAGTTTCTCCATCTGTCAAATGGGGTGAAGCAGCGCCCCTGTTGCTCCAGTGAGTGATGCCATCGTGGTCACCAAGGCCCCGGGATTCTCCACTCATTCATCCAACGCATTTCTCCTGAATCAATACAGAGGCCTTGAGTATGTGAGGGCGGGGCCCTGGCTCAGCCCCCAGGATGCCAGACGTGGCGCTTACTCGGTAGACCTCTGCAGGGTGAACGCATGAATGGACAAAGGAGAGTCCGATGCTCCCGAGGTGCCAGGCGCTGGGAGCCTCAGGCAGGACAGAAGACAAATACTCCAGGGCTGTCCACTGCCCCCGGACTTCTGTCTGCACGGGGCTGTCTGGGAGGAGCAGCCCGGCCCAGCGGGGCGGTGCCCTGAGACCACCCAGCAGCCATGCCCCACAAGGGCCCAGCAGAGCTGTTGTCTCAGCCCCTCCACCGCCTCCCCGCCATTGCACCATTGGGCTCTTGACCCCGTGAGCCTCACTGGCTATACTCCAGGCCCAACAGGGAGGCTTGAGGAAGAAATGAAGTGTACTGGGGGAGGCGTGTCATCAGTCCACTTAGCGGATGAAGAACCCGAGGCCACCCAGGGGCGGAGCTGGCCCCTGTCAGTCAAGACAGGGGTATGAGGGCCCTCCTGGGGGCTGGTGGCGTCGTGGAACCCGGAGAGGCTTTGGTAGGGGGTGCACAGGCCTCCATGCAGATCCCGGTCCTGCCACTCGTTCATTGCTGTGTCACCTGGGAGAAGTCTCTGGGCCTCGGTTTCTTCAGTTGCAAGATGGGAGCTGCCACACCCACCCGTAAGGCACTCGTGTGAGGACTCGGTGTATCAGGGGCGCCCGGGAAGCCCCGTGCTGCTCGGCACATGTTGTCAACAACGGCGGTCGGAAGAATTGAACATAGCAGCGTCCCCCCCCCCCCCCCCCATGTGCGGCGGCTACAATGCACAGCCTCCAGGGTGCGCCTGGCACCATGGACAGCGCACACACAGGTGTAGCTAGCATCACGTTTGACTCCCAGCTCAGGCCAGACCTGGACGGCAGCAGGGGCCGACTCAGGTGCTCGGGTCCCCCACCCCCACCTGCTGGGCGTTGCTGCTTCTGACTTCAGCCTGGTCCGGCCACGGGGATCTGGGCATCTGTGGGCATCTGGGGAGCGGACAGAGACCGAAGATCTCTCTCTCTCCCTCCCCCCATCACCCTGACTTTCAAATAAATATTTACATTTTTTGAATATAAAAAAGGTGCAGTTAGAGAGCTACAATAATTGATAATAAAATAGAACAGTGTAACAAACTACTGTAATAAAAACCACACCTATGTGAGCTCTCTCCCTCTTCTCCCTCTCCCCCTCTCTCTCTTCCCCTCTCTCTCTCCCCCTCTCTATCTTCCTTTCCCTCCCCCTCCTCCCCTATCTTTCTCTCTCCCCTACCACCTGACAGTGGAGCTGGTGACCCAGATGGCCGCTCAGTGACTAACAGGTGATTAGCGGACACGGCGCAGGTACACGGGACAGGGGGTGACACTACCATCACACGACTCAGAATACCACACAGTTGGAAGCTCATGAATTGCTATCTTCTGGAATTTTCCATTTGGTATTTTTGGACCCCAGCTGATTGAGGGTCACTGACACCATGGATAAGGGGGGACCGCTGCTGTTAGCCCTCAATGTGTGCTCATGAGAGCGGACACTAAGACATGTAGTTATGAGAGACTGCGGTGGGTCCCTGTTAGCCAACATTTGGTTTCACCTGGGTTCCAAGTAGGGCAGTTGGTCAGGGTGAGCAGCAGGTGCATAATAGGTGCTCAGGAATGGGTGGCTCCTCTCTTCCCCACACTGACAGCGTCTCAGCCACTTCGTGTGGCGGTGGACAGCTTGGCCGTGAGTCTCTCCTTGACTCTGCATTGCTTTCCTCTCCAGGCCTCAGTTTCCCTAAATGCTCCTTGAGCTGATCGGAGGCACGGTGGCCTCTGAGGACCCTTTCTGTCCTGAATGCCCCCACCATGGCTTCTTACACCCCTGAGGCTGTTAGACCCCAACCGATAGCCCCCGTTTCCCCAGCGAATCCGGCTGCAGCCAAGCCAGGAGAAGCCGCCAAAGCGTGGCCAATGGACCGAGTCCAGCCAGCAGTGGCGAGAGAACACCAGCCGGCCAGGTGGCTGGGATTTTTAATTTGAAAACAAATAAGTCTCCAACTTCAGCCACCTCTCTGCTGTCCCTGGGTGCTGTCATCCGAGAAAGAAAAAAAACTAAAAACACAGGAAGGGGAAAAGCCACCTCCCCCCACCTGGCAACCTGCTTTTCTTTGTGTTCCACAAAACCAATTACAGGTTGGAAATAGCTGTAATAAACTTGATATCCCACTTAGGGGCCAATCCCGCCACGGCGGCGAAGTGTAATAGTGGCAGCGAGTGGAAACCGCTGGTTTTTGCCGGAGCTGTTTAAATTGCCTGCCTACATTATCCCGACTCCTCTCCAGCAGAGAAGGAATTTGCTCTCCTGGAAATGGAGCAGCTGAGGTCTCCGTGTCCGGGCGGCGAGAGGGAGTGTTTGCTAGAGGGTTTTAACGAACTGATTAGACACGGAGGAGTGCGTAGTGCCCGGGCCTGGCGCAGGTTCGCATCCCAGGACTGGCTGGTCCCGCTCCCCAGTGGCAAGCAGGCAGTGTGCAGAGTGGTGGGGGCTGGATTAGGTAACGAAAGTGACAGATGGCAGCTGGGGCCCGGAGCTGGGCTTGCTGAGACTCGTGCCTGCCTCCAGGTGTGTCGATGGTCTCTGAGCCTCACCTTCCCCATCGCTAAAAGTTGCCTGAGAGTTGGAAATGTTAAAGTGAACCAATGTACCTCGTTGAGCACAGAGGACAGTGGATGCCTCTCTCGCTGGGGGTTTACTGCTGTGTCCCTGGCCGTGGAAGGTGATGGGCAGCGTTTCTAGAAATTTCTCTCATGCACCTGTCACCTAGAGGTACCTTCCCTCAACTCTGTGCCCCTGTGCCTGACACGGCGCTGGCACATAGCCCGTGATGTGTGGAATGCATGGAAAGGATTCCCGGTCCACGTAGGCGGACCTGTCCCCCTCCCCCACCCTCACAATCTGTGCCAAGAAAGCTGCCCCGAGGCCCGGCACAGAGGTGGCCCTGGATAACACCAGGGCTTTGGAAGGGGCTCAGGCTCCCGTCACTCAAGCACTTGGGAGTTCGTGTTTGGGTGGAGCATCTTTCCCGGGCTGTGCTCCATGCCAGGAGAGCTGCCAAGCTGAGGGCGGGGAGCTTACTCATCCCCTGAAATTTCTGGAAGAAGCGCTTTCCGCTTTGTGGCTCCTTCTGTAGAGCCAGGAGAGCCGGCACTTGGTTGTGCTCCCCGTGGAGCCGGCTCTTAGACCACAGCCCGGGGCCATGGCAGACTGGCTCGACCTTGATGGTCGAGCTTTTTGTTCTGTTTTGTTTTAGAGCCACAAAGACGGTGGCCAGAGAAGGGTGCTGCCTGCCCAGGCTGCCCAGCTGGTCAGTGATAAAGATGGGATTTCAACCTGGGTCTGGTTCTAGGCTCCAGATCGGCACAGGCCCCGGGCAGGAGAGGTGGATAAGTTTTGGGGTGGGGGGGCGAGGGAGTGGGTGGTCTCGGCAGAGGGAAGCCTGGGCAGCAGCGCTCAGGGCGGTGAGGAGAAGGAAGGTGGTGAGGAAGCAGGAAGTGGATGCTGCCGCTGATGGCCTGCTGGGTGGGGGGGAGGGGCAAAGGGTTCCTGGCTTCCTGTTGCCATGGTGACCCTGGACCACTCTTGCCCAAAGCTCCCCGCCCACCTGTTCTCCACCCTGCAACCATTCTCGCAGCTCCTAGGAGCATGAGCAGAGGAGCAGGGACACGGGGGGAGAGGATGCCAGACTCCCCCGGACAAGGGGGCAGGGACAATGCTCACGTCAAGTGCCACCCGCCTGTCTGGGTGCTGGAATCTACCCCTGCACTGCGCCCCTGTGAGTTCCGGTTTCTGGCAGGGCTGGGCTCCGGGTAATCAGCTTCCCCCGGTGCGTGGGAGATCCGGTTTTGACAGAGACAGCTGGTGTCATAAATTGCCTTGTCTCATCTGGTTACCATCGGATGGCAGACAGCAGCTCAGGGAGGGGCCGGGCCAGGGAGAATGGCAGGCAGGAGAGCGCTGTCGGCTTCTCTGTGGGCCCCGTGCTCACATGGGCAGGTGCTCAGGCGAGTGTGAGCAGGCGTGAGCGCCGGGGTGGACCCGGGGGAGGGGGGAAGTGGGCGTGTGTCGATGTGGAAGCTGTGATCCTCGGGGTGTGGGTGGGCAGGCGGGCACCTCTGGGCTGGATACTGGCGTATGTGTGTGTGTGCATGTGTGTGTGTGCACGTGCACACCACGCTGGCTCCCGCAGCTGGAAGCCCGGCTGATGCCCAGTGACGCCTGCCTGGGGACGTGTGGGCTAGGACGTGTGGCCGTGTGCTGGGACTCGGTGCAGACAGCAGCCGGCTGCACCTGCCAGGGTGCCAGAGGACTTTCTGCCCCCCCGTCCTCTCGGCACCTCCCACAGGCAGCCGGGCTCCCAGCAGCGGATACAGAAGCCAAGTCCCGGGACAGCACCGAGGGCGGGGAGCTGAGCCGCTGTGTGAGCCGCTCGTGTCCCGTATCAGGGCCTGCTTCCTTCCCTGGCTACCCCCTCTGCTCAGACCCGGCTCCCTGCTAGTCCTAGGAGGCAGCAGGTGATGCTTCAAGTGCTTGGGCCTCTGCTACCCACATGGGAGACCTGGATGGAGTTCCTGGCTCCTGGCTTTGGCTTGGCCCAGCCCTAGCTAGAGCGGGCATTTCGGGAGTGAACCAGTGTATGGAAGAGGTCTCTCTCTCTCTCTCTCTCTCTCTCTCTCTCTGCCTTCCAAATAAATATAGATAAATAGTAAACTTTTAAAAAGCCACAGTTGTGATGCACCCCTCTCCCGGGCTCCTAGGAGCTCTCCCGTACCCAGGCTTTGATGCTCTGAGACCCCCTTCCCTGCCTCCCGCGCACCCCAGCCTCACCGTGTGCTGTGGGGGCCGGTGGGCAAGAAGCAGGGAGCCAGGGGGTAGTGGGGTGGGACCAGAGTGAGGACGACACTCTGACCTCAGTGGAGAACAAATCACCCAGCTGGAGTGGAAGCAGGGTGTGAAGGAAGCCCCCCAGGAGGTAAAAGAGTTAACCTGGCCAGTGCCGTGGTTCACTTGGCTAATCCTCCGCCTCCGACGCCGGCACCCCGGGTTCTAGTCCTGGTTGCCCCTCTTCCAGGCCAGCTCTCTGCTGTGGCCCGGGAGTGCAGTGGAGGATGGCCCAAGTGCTTGGGCCCTGCATCTGCATGGGAGACCAGGAGGAAGCACCTGGCTCCTGGCTTCAGGTCGGCGCAGCGCACTGGCCGTAGCGGCCATTTGGGGGATGAACCAACGGAAGGAAGACCTTTCTCTCTGTCTCTGTTCCTCACTATCTAACTCTGCTTGTCAAAAAAAAAAAAAAAAAAAAAAAAAAAAAAAAAAAAAAAAAAAAAAGGCTGGCGCCGCGGCTCACTAGGCTAATCCTCTACCTTGTGGCGCCAGCACCCCGGGTTCTAGTCCCGGTTGGGGCACCGGATTCTGTCCTGGTTGCCCCTCTTCCAGGCCAGCTCTCTGCTGTGGCCAGGGAGTGCAGTGGAGGATGGTCCAAGTGCTTGGGCCCTGCACCCATGGGAGATCAGGAGAAGCACCTGGCTCCTGCCATCGGATCAGCGCGTTGCGATGGCTGCAGCACTCTGGCCGCAGCGGCCATTGGAGGGTGAACCAACGGCAAAGGAAGACCTTTCTCTCTGTCTTTCTCTCTCACTGTCCACTCTGCCTGTTAAAAAAAAAAAAAAAAACAGTCAGCCTGCCCCAGAGGGAGCCTGGAGCCCACATTTGTAACTAGTCTCATCTGGTCCACCGGGTGGGGGTCCGGGAACACAGCCCAGAGATGCAGCCCTCAACCGCCAGGACCAGCCCTCGCCGGGCCCCTCTGCTCCTTTGGCCATCAACTGCTGGGCCCTTGGTGCCCTGGGAGGCCCCGACACTCAGAGGGGGAGGGGACCTGGGCTGTGCCGTCCGCACCTTTCACTGCACAGAAGGCGAAGCCAAGGCCCAAAGGGGTGGGGACGAGCCTGGGGTCTCACGGGGACGAGCTGACAGTGCAGGGCGCCAGGCCTCTGCTCCCTTGCACGGCATCTGCCCACACCCCTTTGAGAATCTTGGAATCCAGCCCCCGCTGTTCTTGTGGCGTGCTGGACAGTTATGGCCCTGGGGCATTCCAGGTCAGCCCGCACCTTCAGGGCAGGGTGGGGGGCCCAGCTCCTGCTGCCCCCACCCCCTGCTTTGTCTCAGATGGCAGAGTAGTCCAGGAGTCAGGTTCAAGGCTTTGTTCCCGGCCGCCTGACACCCTCATCACAGCCACGTGCCTTCCCAGGATGGCTGGTGCCCCCTCCTCCCCTCTGTCTGGCCCTGGAAGGGGTGGGTTGGGGAGGGGAGGGAGGAGTGGGAATTACTCGCACATCTCCCACCTGCACAAAGGCCACCCTCCAACACCTGCCTCATTCATTCCTTCATTCATTCACTTCCTGTTCCTTCGTGCTCATAGTGGGGGCGGGGAGGGAGGTGGCTGGGGTCTGCCTGGAGGCTCAGGGCAGGTGTCGCAGAGGGACAGGAGGGCAGGAAGGCACCCAAGGCGTCAGGGAGAAGGGAGGTGAGGTTCACGGGTGCTGGGGGTTGGGGGTGGGCTCTCTGGGGGGCTGAGTGGGGGCCTTGGCGTGGGAGCCTTCACGGCCATGGTTGGAGTTCAAGTCCATTTCAGGGTTTCAGTCCCCTCATCTCTAGAATGGGGGTAGCAGTTCTCCCCCCCGCTAGGGAGGACGGACGTGCGAAGTGTGCGGAATAAACACGCGTGTGATGCTGGGTGCAGCCTGGGCGCCCTGCGAGGGGACCCCACTTCTCTCACGGAAGGACGTTCGGCACGGTCTCTGCCGGGCTGGCGATGATTTCGTTGGAGGGCACAGAAGGAGCCACCGCAGGCTTCAGGCAGGGCGGGGTCGGGTCCCGCGGGCAGCAGTGAGCTCAGCGGAGCTGGGGCAAGGCGGGCCTGGGCTTGGGAGCGGCATTCAGGAGGGACAGAGGGGACACCGTGCTCCAGGGCCTCCCTTGGGATGCACTGAGGGCCAGCTGCGACCTTGACCCCTGGACCCCACGAGCCGGCTGGGCAGGCTGAGTCCCAGCTCCTCCCAGGGTCTGACCTCTGCGCGCAAGGCTCTGGCCCAAATCCCCTGCCCAGGACACCTCCTGCAAGGTCCCCTCAAGGTCGGGCTCAACACTCAGCCTCCAGCGTCCGCGCCCGGCTTCCCGGCACTGGGCACACCTGTGTAGACAGGTTGTGTCCAGCACAAGCCCATCATGGGGACAGATGCCCAGCTGGTGCCAGTCTGGCTGACCGGTGCCGCCAGGGGGAGGGGCTGCCGGTCCTTGAGGAGGAGCCTCGCTGTGCCGATCTGCCCTGGCCACCACGCTTGGCAAGAGCTGCAGACAACTGGGCCCGCGTCAGCCACTTCTGCCTCGGGCCAGAGTCCTGCCTTCGTGGGCCCGGCCACCTGCTAGACACAGGGCAGGTGTGTGTGAGCATTGCCAGGCTGGCCTATCTTGCCCTCTGTAACTCACGCCCAGCATCACGGGCAGCCTGTCCATCTGTCCATCTGCCAGCTGCTCCTGGGATGAGCACTTTACCCGCTGGAGGAAGAGCACCGAGCTGGGAGCCAGGACACCTGGACACCCTCCCTGTCAGTCAAGCCCGCCAGGCAATGCTGGGAGCTTTTCCTTCTCTGGGCCTCAGTTTCGCCATCTGTTAAATGGGATAGGGATGGCTGATCTCCGAGTTCTGCTGTGATTCCATGTTGGGGAGGGGGTAAAGCCGGCATTTGAGGGTCACACCAGGGCTGGCCAGGACTGCATGTCCACTCCTTCATGGGACAAGGGCTGCTGATGTCCTGTGTGCCACGGACTAGCTGAGGTGCAGGCCACAGCTTGCAGCTCTTCTCCGGGAGTCCAGGTCCCAGTGGGAAGAGACGAAGCATCAATCGCCTTAAGGAAGATGAGGATGTGTATCCGAGAGGGAGGGCCCCACCAGGCAACTGACGAAGTGATGGGGGGGGGGAGCGCCACAGTGTGGGCGCCCTGAAGGGCGGGCTCAGGAGGTCACGGGTGCCCCGACGGCCCAGGGAGCGGGGAGGGGAGGCAGGGTCAGGCTCGCCCGGCTCCCCCTCCCCCCAGCCCTCCCTATGTGCCCGACATCAGGGGTCGGGACTGTCAGCACAGCGTGGTTCGCAGTTCTGTATTTATGGACGATTTGTGTTCTTTCAAGGTGAAGTTTACATCCAAGGAAGTGCACAAAGCTCACGTGCACCACTCCCTTGGTTTTTTTTTTTTTTTTTTGACAGGCAGAGTGGACAGTGAGAAAGAGAGACAGAAAGAAAGTTCTTCCTTTGCCGTTGGTTCACCCTCCAATGGCCGGCGCGGCCGGCGCACCGCGCTGATCCGATGGCAGGAGCCATGTGCTTCTCCTGGTCTCCCATGGGGTGCAGGGCCCAAGCACTTGGGCCATCCTCGACTGCACTCCCTGGCCACAGCAGAGAGCTGGCCTGGAAGAGGGGTAACCGGGACAGAATCCGGTGCCCCAACCGGGACTAGAACTCGGTGTGCCGGCGCCGCAAGGTGGAGGATTAGCCCGTTGAGCCACGGCGCCGGCCTACACTCCCTTGGTTTTAAACGTGGACAAACGCGTGCCCCTGTGTAACCCAGGTCCCTCTCTCGGTGCACAACATTGCAACTTCCTGGAAAGTTCCCCCGGCCCCTCCCCAGAGGCACCAGTATTCTGACTTTGAGACAAGGCCTGTGTCTCTGTTGGACCAATGTTTCCTTCCAGAAACTGGGCTGGGAGGGCAGAGTGGTGGGGAAGCCCTGATGGGTGGCCCCTCGGACGCGTCTCGAGCACTCCCTAGTCCAGAATCGGGAATGGACCCCAGGAGCCCAGTGGGAGCTTTCGGGCTCTCGGTAGGATGAGGTGGGAGCCAGCGGCGACATGGGGAGTCTACGCAGGTTCAAAGCCACTTAATTAAAAAACAAAAATCCCAGTGTGGATCAAATTAACACAGTCTGCAGGGTGCACCTGACCCCGGACAGTGATTTTTGTGAGCCCAGCCCTTGACTAATGAAGCAGCTCATGAGAATCAGAGGGAGGAGCAGGGATTAAAGATGGCGCCACTTGCTTTGATCTCCCTACGGTGGGAGATGGGCTCTGTGATTTCTCCCCCTGGACCGTGGGCACGTTCTCTGACTGCGGTGATCAAGAAATCAACAGACGCGGCGGAAGTGCACCTGTTTCCAAGCCCAAGCCTTCCAGGCTGGCAGCTCCACTCCCCGTCTCTGGGAGCAGGTGCCCTAGAGCCATCGAAGAGTAGGACTATGGTGCTGGGGATCCCACATGGAGAGAATGGGGACCGCCCCGAGCCAGCCCTCCAGCCATGCATGCCCACGAGTGACGCTGTCGCGACGCCGCAGGCCGACCAGCTGCCGCCTGAATGCTACTCAGAGATGCCAGAAGCCACCCCAGGCGAAACCCAAGGGCGGCCCAGCTAGAGCAGCTCGGGAGGAGGGTGTGTTGGGCAGGGTCCATCGGGAGATGGAGGCACCGGGCACAGGTGATAAATGAGATAGTGGCACCTGGATCGATCATTCACTACGATGTGGGTGGGGCTGAGGGACTGCAACGAGGCAGGTGTCTGGGGCAGGGACCCCTGGGGGTGGTTAGGACTCTTGGGAGCCAAGGGAAGGCGCAAAGGGATTCCGCTCGTTCCTGCATCCCAGCGCAGTCACAGAAGTTCTGTTTCTTGTTACTGTAACGGATTGCCCAAGACAGCTAACTTAGAAAAGGCTTCCTGGGGCTGGCGCTGTGGTGTGGCAGGTAAAGCCACTGCCTGCGATGCTGGCATCCCATATGGACTCCAGTTCAAGTCCTGGCTGCTCCACTTCCTACCCAGCTCCCTGCTAATGTGCCTGAGAGCACGGCAGGTGTCTCAAGTCCTTGGGTCCCTGCTCCCACGTGGGAGACCCAGAAGATGCGCCTGGCTTTTGGCTTCAGCCTGGCCCAACCCTGGCCGTTGTGGCCATTCGAGGAGTGAACCAGTGGACAGATCTCCCCTTCTCTGTCTCTTCTTCTCTCTATATAACTTTCAAATAGATAAAAATAAACCTAAAAAAAGGAGAAGGCTCGCTGAGCTCACAGCTTCAGAGGCCCCGAGTCCAGACGGCCTGGCACAGCCTTCGGCTCTGGCGAGCGGCCCGCGGTGGATGGTGGGGTGTGTGCTGAGGACGAACCACGTGCCGAGGCAGCAGGCAGAGAAGGGCTGGACCAGACTCAGTCTTCAACACTAGCTTCTTAGGAGAAGTCGGAGGTCAAGGAGAGCCAAGGGCATCAGCCGTGACCTAGGACCTCCTGCTAGGCCCTGCCTCCTACAGGTCCCCCACCTCCCCACGGCAGCACCCTGGGGACCGAGCCTTTAACACGGCAGCTTCTGGCGGACATTCGGCACTCTAACCGCAGCTCCACACAGCCTGACCACAGCTGCACAGAGACTCAGGGAGGGGCTGGGGGTCACAGGGAGGGCAGGCGACACGGACCTCAGTCCAGGAACCCGCAGAGAGGTGCCCACGAGACCCTGTCCCACAGCTAGGTAAAGCGAGGTCCCCTCCCCCATCAGACAGTTCCCGAGGGGTGTGGGAGACAGCACTGCCAGAGAGAAGTCCCCATTCAACCGTCGGGTGCCTGCCCACCCCGCCTCAAGTCCAGTGGTCGGGACAGAGTTGGGCCCACCTGTGCTGTCTGTCACAGCCGGGCTCCGTGAACGAGGGAGCTGGGAAGAGACGGTCAGGTCTCTGTCCCTTGGCTCGGGTGTCACTGGGAGGCTGCTCCTGCGGGGGCTGGGAGAGGCCGAGCCCCAGTTGAGAGCCCTGGGCAAGATTCCTCCCCAGAAATCCTGGGACGAACATTTGGCCAAGCAGCTAAGATGCCAACAGGGATGCAGGCCCGTACCCGCCACCTGCGTGGATTCAAGTCCCGGCTCTGCTCCGCTTCTGGCTTCCCCGCTGGTGGGCACCTGGCGAGACAGCAGGTGATCGCAGAGCTGGCTGGGTCCCTGTACCCACGTGGGAGACCTGGATTGAGTTCCCAGCTTCTGGCTCTGGCCTGGCCCAGACCCAGGTGTTGTGGGCATCCAGGGAGTGAACCAGCAGATGGGAGGTCTGTCTGTCAGTCTCTCTGTCATTGGGATTCACCTTGAACGCTTTCTCAAGGTCTCCAGGGAGCGCTCAGCTGTTCCTGTTCTGCCCTCACCCCAAGCAGCAAGGACCTATTTATTGAGATGGAGTCAAGAGGAGAGCCTCGGGCGAGGCACGGGGCTGCCATCAATCCCAGCCTGCATGGTGCCTGTGGGAGAGACCTCGACAGTTCCAGCTATAAAGTCCCAGAGGGTAGGGACGGGAATGACTGTGTTCAACGGTGCGTATCCCCAGTCCCAGCACAATAATGTAGTGAAGAAATCATTGAATCACTCTCTGAATTCCAGTGCCCAAAAGCATGGCCAAGTGCTCACAAGTCTCCCCTCTGAGTCGGGCTACTGGAGCCCCTGGGGTTGTAGCTTGGCCGGTTAAGCCGCCACCTGTGACACTGGCATCCCATACTGGAGCACCAGTTTGAGTCCCAGCTGCTCTACTTTCAATATATCTCCCTGCTAATGAGCCTGGGGAAGCAGTGGAGGATGGCCCAAGTGCTTGGGCCCCTGCACCCACATGGGAGACCTGGAGGAAGTTCCAGGCTCCTGGCTTCAGCCTGGCCCAGCCGTTATAGCTGTGTGGGGATGGAACCTGCGGATGGAAGGTCTTTTTGCTCTGTATCTCCCTCTCTGTCATTCTGCCTTTCAAAAAAGAAAAAAGACACACAGCACAGAGCAGGGACTCAAGCTCCCAGGCCAGGCCGTCCCAGCCACACCCAGGAGTTAGATTTAGGCGCGGGTTTCCTAACAGAGCCCTGAGGGGTGGCAGCTCCCATCTGGGGTCCCAACAAAGGGTGTGCAGATGGTCCATTCTGTACCCGTTCAGCAGCCCGGCTAGTTGATTTCCTTGTGGACAGAGAGCATAGCAATCCGGCGTTAGTTCCTGATACAAGGCAGCTGTTCAATAAAAATCACCCGCTATACGGAAAAAAAATCTTTACCTGGCTTTGCACAAACACTTGGTGTTATTACAACCCCTCCAAAATCCCATTTGCTTTTCATTATGGACCTGCTGGTGTTTGCTTCCTCGTCCCCGGAGAACGAGGACTTCACGGGCAGACTGATTAAAAAAGGAACAAAAGGAAGGCTGCAGGACTTGGAGTCGGGCGATTTCGGGTCCCCATGCCAGCTCCACCACTGACCCCCCGAGAGACCCAGGCGGTCACTGAGCTTCCGGGAGCCCTGGGCTTCTCGCCTGCACGCCCCCTTCCCAGGGCGGCGGGAAGATGCAGATGACGGCCGTGAGTCGTGCCGTGCATCTTGGTACGCTCCGTGGCCCCTGCTCTCAGGGAGCACGGATCACGCTTTGAGAGGCGCACCGCGCCCACACCAACGGGCAGGCTGGGAGAAAGCGGTTCTCCCAGGGATCACCGCTGAGAAGCAAATCCGAAATGCGAGGCGCTGGGAGCTGACTTAGGGCCGGAGCGGAGGCCCTGAGGAGGCTTTTGCCAAACAGGAGTGGCAGGAAGGAGCAGGCCTGGGGGAGGTCCAGACCGGGGAGAAGGCCAAGGGCAGCCCAGAGTGGCTGCAGAGGTGCTGAGCTGGGGAGAAAGGCGGCCAGGGCGGCAGGAGCCCAGGGTGTGAACGGGTGCAGGGGTGAGCAGGGGCAGGGGTGCGCAGGTGCAGAGGGTGAACAGGTGCAGGGGTGCGCAGGTGTAGGGGTGAGTAGGTGCAGGGGTGAGCAGATGCAGGGGTGAGCAGATGTGGGGCTGAACAGATGCAGGGGTGAGCAGGTGTAGGGGTGAGTAGGTGCAGGGGTGAGCAGGGGCAGGGGTGAGCAGATGTAGGGGTGAGTAGGTGCAGGGGTGAGCAGGGGCAGGGGTGAGCAGGTGCAGGGTAAGCAGGTGTAGGGGTGAGCTGGTGTGTAGGTGAGAGGTGCAGAGGGTGAGCAGGAGCAGGGGCGGGGATGAGCAGGTGCGGGGGTGAGCAGGGGCAGGGGTGAGCAAGTGTGGGGGTGAGCAAGTGTGGGGGGAGCAGGGGTGGGGTGAGCAGATGCAGCAGGTGTGGGGGTGAGCAGGGGTGGGGTGAGCAGGTGCAGGGGTAGCAGGTATAGGGGGTGAGCAGGTGTGGGGGTGAGCAGGGGTAGGGGTGAGCTGGTGTGTGGGTGAGAGGGGCAGGGGTGAGCAGGTGCAGGGGTGAGCAGGTATGGGGGTGAGCAGGTGGAAGGTTGAGCAGGTGCAGGAGTGAGCAGATGCAGAGTGGTGGGCTCTTGGTCCCGGGAGCTCTCAGGGACAGATCACATAAGGTCTTAACGGCTGGTATAGGAGGTTGCATTTTATTCTTGCTATACTGGGAAGACACTGCAGGGTCTTCAGCAAGGAAGGGGCCTGGCCTGGTCAAGGTGTTGAAAAGACCCCCCTGGTTGCTGGTAGGGACAGGAGGGGACAGGAGACCTGGCTGGGGCTGTTCAGCCGTGTAGGGATTGCGGGGCCCAGCAGGGACAGGAGACCTGGCCGGGGCTGTTCTAGCCATGGGGGTGGGCAGAGGCTGCCATCTGTGTGTGGAGGGGACACAGGCTGAGGCCCTGGCCATTGCTTTTGTGGCTCTGTTGCTTCCTCCGGCACGTCCCTGCAGCCGGCCGGTTCTGGCGAGTGTGGCATCTTCAGATCTGAGTGCAGCCTTGAGTTAAAACACCTGCCCCCAGAGCCGCAGCAGGAGCCCAGGGGACAGGCTCCCCCCTCACTGCCCCGCGGGCAGCAGGTGCAGAGGGGCTGCTGTGGTCACAAGGACGAGCTGGCGGTGCCGGCAGCTGCGCAGGTGTGCCGGGCTCCTGAGAGCCTTGCTCAGGCCTTGTTACTCCCACCATGCAGATGGGGAAACTGAGGCGTTGAGTGGTGGAGGGACGGGTCCAAGGTCCCGCATCCAAGCAGAGGCCAAGCAAGCGTGGACGCCGGCTGTGAGCCCGGCCCCGGTGCTCGGCCCCTCACGAACACCTGTTAGCACGTGCCCTTGCCACGCCCCCGGCTTCTCGGGTGCCCTCCTCCACCCCAGCTACCTGCTGAGCCCGGGGTTTCCCACACACGATCCTGACTGCGCTCCCCGGCCCTGGAGCTGTTGCAGCTCTGAGCAACTCAGAGGGGTGCAGGGCTTGGCGGAGGCCGCCCCGCCGAGCCGGGGCACGGACGGACTGAATCAGAGAGCCAGGCCAGTGCCCTGCGCGGCGTGGCTGGGCACGGAGCAGCCTTGGTGGCTGGGGCCTGCAGGAGGGAGGGGGCCCCCGAGACTGCCTGCGAGCTGTGTGTGTGTGAGGAGGCGAGCAGTGGAGGCCCAGAGAGGCCACGTGGGGCTTGGGATTGGGGCGCAGCTGCGGACAGCACGGTCAGCTTTCAGACCTGGGGAGCCTCAGGCAAGCCGCAGCGACTTCCTCATTTGGAGGCCGGGAATGTGGGCTTTTGGGTGCTAGAACTGAGGCAGGGCTGGGAAAGCTGCCCTGTGGCGGTCACCCCCCCACCCCACCCCCGCCCCATGCGGGCAGGCTTTAGGGTAACAGATTTCATCGGTGTCAAGACAGCGCTTCGTCAGGGGCACTCCGAGATGGGACGGTGTGCCGACGCAGGTGGTGAGCTCACCGTCACCAGAGGCATGTAAGCAACAGGAAGTGACGCTTGGTAGAGAGCAGTGCTCGCGAGCCCTCTGTGGGGGCGGGGCAAAGGAGCCACCTCTCTGTGTCCATCTGACCGCATTTTGGCTTCTCTCGGGCTTCGTGTCCGAAGCCGGCTCCATCCCGGCTTCCTCCACGCGTCACTGGCCCGCTAAGTGAAGCCTGGCATGGCTTGCACAGTCAGGTAAATATTACAGCGGTCAGAGCTGCGGCTTCGGTGGGGAGAACTGTAATTTGCAGTAATGCTACCAGGGCATCTAGTGGCACGTGCGGCAGGTGATTGACAGCCGCGCGGGCACCAGTTTGGGTCACTTTTTCCCCTTTGAAGTCTCTGATTAGACACTGTTGTGCAGGAGCCTGGGGGGGAGGGGCTGCACGGGGGCGGGAGCCCGGGCTTCAGGGAGGCCAGCATCATGATCCCCATGGCGTGGGCAGATATCCGGTCCCCAATGGGCCCGGCGCAGCCATGGGGGAGGGGTCCTGCCTCAGGTCCTGTCTGCCCAACACCCACGTGTGCCAACGTGCCCTGTCCCCAAGTTGGGGCCCACGGGCCCCTTCCCGTGGCAGCTGCCCTGGAGAGGAAGAAGCAGGAGGACCGGATGCCAGGCGGGTGGCACCCTGGGGACGCCTTCCTCTGTGCGTTCTCCCTGGGGCCCCCCGGGGTTGGGTGGGAAGAGGGCCAGCAGGAGGCGGAGCTGCACGAGCGGGAGGGACCTGGCGGAGTTGTTTCTCGCCTGCGCACCTGGAGGACTGGAAGGCTCTGGTGCTTTGCAGATGGGCGGGTATTTGGAAACTTGACTTTGGTCCCCTGCAGAGCTGCTGGTTCAGCCGCCAGGACTGCTCTGAGCACCGAGGGCAAAGGACGCAGCTGCAGAGACCCCGCCTGGCTCAGCCGGGGGCCTGGGTCCTGCAGGGGAGGGGGGTGATGCGTCCAGGTAGGGGGTGGTGCCCGTGCAGAGGGCGGCCAGCAGGTGCCCCTCAGCCTGTGGTGCAGTTTGGAGACCAGAGAGGGTGCTTCTAAAGTGCGGGGCAAACAGCCCCAGAGAGGGGAAGGGCTTGGCTGAGCTCACACAGCAAAGCCCAGCTGCTATGCAAGAGGAAACTTGGCTCTTTCCCCATGGGCCCCACGGTGGGAGCGAGGTTCAGGGTCGCCAGGGGAGAGCCAACTCTGGCTCGCCTAGCTGCTAGACTGACGGGGGCGACCTCCTCAGAGGGAGGAGGCACGGCTCCTGCCTTCCCAGAGCTCCCAGTCTGATGGCACCTATGAGGGGAATGTCAAGAGTTGGTGCAAAGTGGAATTAGAAGATGTGCTTGTTTGAGTGCCCGACGTTGCTGAGATCCATGCCTAGTTTTTCCAAAACACGTGTTTTCCATGAACTTTTTGAAGGCCTCCCCCGCCCCCATCCCACACATGGACTCCCTAGTCTCTTGGAATCACCAGACCGATGGTGGAGGCACAGCTTGACTCTTGCTGAGCTCCCAGTCAGATGAGGGAGACAGGGACGCCTCCAGGTCGAGAGGAGACCTTCTGTTCAGGTCAGGGGAGGGGGGCATGAACTCGTTGACTCAGGGATGCTGGTTCCCCTCCTCTTCCTCCTCCTCCTCCTCCTCCTCCTCCTCCAGGAAGTCCTCCCCAAGCACTTGCATCCTCTCCCCAGGACACGGGATCCTTCTCATCCACTGGGAAGGGACAGTCACCCAAAGCCTCATGCAAATGCTCTTGAGGTCCCCGGGGCACCGCGGGAGCCCCAGGCCTGCCTGGGTCTATCCCGCCCCTGGCTGTGAGCATCAGGTGCCTATCTGAAGCTGCTGTCCCCTCAACCCCAGGCGCCTGGCTGGCAGCCGCTCCACACTGCCTGACGTGCGTTTGTTACAGCTCATTTGCTCCTGGGCTGGGAGGCTCGGCGGCGGAGCTGGGGACATAGAGAACAATCGGCTGGCTCGGGAGAGAGCTGGCCCTGGATGGAGGCAGACACGGGACTGGCGGCACGCGGCTCCGGGAACCGCTGTGTGGGCTGGGCTGTGGCGAGCCCGTTCAGAACCTGCCACGCACGTGGCCCTCGAATCGGCCTGCGGGGGCACGCAGGACCGGACCCTGCCGGCCAAGCCCGGGGAGCTGTCGGCCTCCCCTTGCCCTGCACCCCGGAGGTTTCATTCCTCCCGCACCTCCGTCTGCTCCAGGTCTGCGGAGGACCTAATCGCCTTCCCTTCTGAGAGCTGTGACAAGTCACTTCCTCCGCTCCCAAGGCAAGCGGGTGACAGCCTGAGCTGGGCTTGGAGGAGACGAGGCAGGCGGCAGCCACAGCCTCTGCTGCCCACCGGGGTGGGGCTGGGGCGCTCCTGGGCTTGTCACAGCTCCGGAGCCACCTTCCACCCACCGCTGGGGCAGCTCCACCCCCAGGCACCCAGCAGTCCCTGAGGACCCCTCCCCCACAGGCTAATGAGAGGCTTCTGCCAGTCGCCCCAGAGGAAAAGTGGGGGTGAAAGGCTCAGGAGCCCCCGGCGGGAGCCCTAGGGCTGGACTCCCACAGACAGAGGCCTGTGCTCGGGGCCAGAGGCCGGGCCCCAGGCTGGAGCCACCGCTCGCGAGCTGGAGACCGATGCTGTTCCTTGTAACCTCTGCCAGCTCTCCCGTCTCATCGGTGACAGGGGCAGTGGCGGTAGAACAGACCGGGGTTGGGCCACATGGCCCGCTGGGGGCGCACCCGGGTCTCCTGGCTCCACCAGGGGCAGCCGTGTTTGGTACAGTCAGCAGGTGGGGAGCCGGGGGGGCCGGGTCATTCGTGCATTCATGCGTGTGCTCACTCATTCCTGCGGTGGGCACGTGCGGACCATGCACCTGCCACGCGCCAGGCACAGCTCCGGGTGCTGGGGACCCAGCAGTGGGTAAAAGCCAAGACCGCGTCTGGAGCCGGGCAGCTGAGCGCTTTCCGTGTGAACGGCCCGAAGGTAACAAAGGGCTTTCAACGGCACTGCGAGTGTGCGCCACCCCTGGGCCTGCCGATGTCCGGACACGTGTGCGTTCAAGTCCAAGCCTGGCAGCGAAAGCGGCCTTGGGACCTGCAGGCCGTGTGCTCGAGGCTCCAGGCGGGACCTTTGGTTCTTCCGAGTCTATGAGGGAGGCGGGTGTGGGCCGAAGAGCAGAGTGGTCGCTGGCTGCTGGTGTCACCTGGGGAGGTCCCGGAATCCGGGGCAGGCCCCGCCCCCTCCCCTTCCTCCAGCCGCTCCTCCGTTCTCTGAGCTTCCCAGAGGGGCCAGAGGCCTCTCTCCGTCCGAGCCCAGGACGTCCTTCCCCGCAGTGGCTCCTGTGGACAGAGGAAAGCAGGCAGATTCCGGAAGATTCTCAGAGTGGGCCCTAAGCACGAGGCCAGGGCAGAGTAGAGAGGAGGAGGGTCCGCACAGGACCACGAGGCTGGAGAATCGGCTCCCACATCCTGTCCTCCGGGACACGGTGACCCTCGCCTTCGAATCCTTGTCTAACTGGGAGCTTCCTCCGCTTCCCTGGCTGTGGCCACACCATACCACCTCCAGGATGGACACCTGGTTTGACTATGCTGGATCAGATCTTTCCTGTATCTCCTCTTATCAGTGTACAGGGGCCTTTATTTTCTGGCTGTGTGGGTGCCCTGCCTCAGGACATTGGGCTCCCATCGAGTGCAGTCTGTCTGTGCCTTCTCCACTGGTCAGGGAGCCCTCCGGACAGGAGGTGTGACCCACAGCCTGGGCCATGTGCGGCTCTCCCCGCTCCGGCCTCTCGGGAGGGCAGGGGTTGTCTTGCCCACTTGTCTCAGCAGGTCCTGAAGGCAGAGGCTGTTGGCGCCCTCATCAGCTGTGTCTTCTCCCATCACACGTCCTGGGAGTCAAGGATCCATGGCAATGAGAGCCGAGGGCCCCTCCAGGGGGTAACCGGGGGCCGGGCCCCGTGGAGGACACTGCCATGCACTGCCAGCGGTCGTGGTTTCGCCCCTCTCCGTAGCCACCCTCGGTCGCTGACACTGGAGAAGCTGCACCTGCTTCCCTGTGCTCTGTACCTGGGCTGGCCCAGTGGTGCGCTCTGGACAAGAGTGAGGTGACAGTGACGGTGACAGTGACACCAGCACCAAGACCGGGCCTCCGGGGGCTGTGCACATGACCGTGGGACCAGGCTGGGCTGGCCCGGGCCGGGTCACTCTTAGTCCCACAGGCCAGCGAGGTCAAGCCCCGCCCCGCCGCCTTGGCCAGCCGGTTGCCTGACGTTGGTCTCAGTCCCACAGTCCCCAGGGTTTCCTGGGCCCAGATGTGTGAGCAGAAGGGGTCGTGGGTCAGCCTGCGTTACCATGGCAACAGAGAGGCGCTGCACACGCGGCAGGATCTGGGCTCCGGGGCCTAGATGCCTGGGGCTGGCTCCTGGCCCTCCCGCGTCCCGTCCGGCTGTGTGACCTGGAGCTAGGCGCCCAGCCTCTCTGAGCCTCCATTTCTTTATCTTGGCGGTGAGAATGCAGGCAGCAGTCAGCTCCTGGCGCGTGGGAAGCCTGGCTAAGACGGTTCACGCTGGGCGCATACCGCGGGGCCGGGCACACAGCCAGCGGCTCGCAGGCGCTAACCTGGGAGGTGATGGCAGGTGAGGACAAATCGCTGGGTCTCCCCACCTTTTCTGCACCCGCGCCCGGCTCCCTCTCGGCTCCATTAAATCCCTGGAAACCTCACCCTCTTGGCCTCCCGGGCATTCTTCAACTCCAGACCTCTGGAGCAGACCCAGCGGAGATGCGGGCCTCGGCCAGAGGCGGCCAGCTGGGCCCTTACGGAAGGAGCCGGCCAGCCTGGGAAAGGCACTTCTGGCGGGGTGCACTCGGTGCCAACATTCTGATCGGAGAATTCAGTGGGGAGCAGCGCGGTGGGGGAGGCGAGCACGCGGGCGCCAGGTGGGTGGGCGCATTCCCCTCCAGCGGCTGCGTTGCGACGCAGACTCAGCGCCCCAGGGAAGCGCCGACCAGGGGTGCTGTGTGCGTGCACGAGTGACGACAAAGCCCCCGGCCGTGGCCTTGAGCTGGACTTGTGTGCATGGACGCGTGTGAAGGCAGCTGCACCCACGACGGGTTTCTGAGAGTGAGGTTTACCGGAGACACGCGCAGAGGACACACAGGGTGGCACTCCCAGCTGACAGAGGTCAAAGTCACCACCCAAAGCAAGGGCACAGCAAATTGCACTCAGATACGCTCCGGAAGGGAGCTCCTCGGGGGGCAGAGGTTTGCTTTAAGTTAAGAAGTTTCTCTGGATTTGCACCGACAGGTCCGTGACCATAGACAGCGTCTGTGTGTTTCTGGATGGAAGAAGCCTCCTGGGGCTCCTGACCACGCTGTCCTGCTCTGGGCTCCTCCTCCCCCCGTTTCACAGCTGGGAGACCCGGGCGTTGGAGGGGACCTGTTGGCTCAGTGACACCAGCATCCGGTATTGCAGCTCCACGTAGCAGTGGTATTCCCAGCAGTGAGCATTAGTTATGCAGTTACTATATGCTAGGACTGGTTCCGGGGCTTCCGGGGTCTGTCTCATCAAGATTAATTTACGGGGTGGGGATCAGGCAACAAGCAGGAAGTGGTTCATACACGCTGGGCTTTTTCCTGCCCGGGTCTCCACGGGGTGCCAGGGAGGAGAGAGGAACAGAGCGCAACCCGGAGAGAGGGAGGGGCTGGCAGCTTGAGATAATGAGCAGGGGAAACAATCACTTTATTTAAATGAGCTGGAGACCTCTGTGGCTTCTCTCTGTAAGAGGAAGCGGTTAAAGGGTTTCATTTTATTTTTGGCCCTAATAATATTACAATCTCCGGGCTGGTTATTAGCTGTCACTTTCCAGGGGAGATTGAAAAGAAAATAGTTTTATCCCAGGCAATTGTAAACCGTTCCACTGGACGAGTTGTTGTCCCCACTTAGATATTACACGTGCCCACATCAGGTGACCCGGCCCGGCCCGGCTGGCAGGCTGGCTTTGTTTAACTGGCTACGGCAGAGGCGAGGAGAGGGAAGCGGGGTGTGAGAGGTGGGGGGAGGGCACATAGCCCCCTGGCTTTATCAGCAGAGAAGAGTGACGCGCAGGTCCCCCTGGGACCCAGGATCTGCACTTTGGGAACATCTGTTCTTTACATGCCTTGCTACGTATGTGTTTATTTCTCGGCATTGATTGCACAGAGCTCCGGAGTGCACTGCGCTACTTTATCCATGGACACAACGTGCAGGGGTCAGATCAGGGCAGTGGGCACTCCCTCCCCCCGGCATTCATCGCTTCCTCGTGCTGGCAACGTTCAGAATCCTCTCCAGCAGCTGTTCCGAAATCCACACTTAATTGTTGTCAACTGTCGCACCCCTGTGGGGCTGCAGAACATTTGAAGTTGCTCCTCCCCCACCCCTCCCCGTCCGCCTGTACCCATTCGCCTTCCCCTCCCCCCCACCCTGAGCACCCACGATTCCACGGCCGAGTGTGAGAACAGGAGGCCTCTGTCTGTCCGAGTCTGACCCATCTCATTTAATCGTGCAGCCACTGCATGGCTGGGAAGGCGCCTGCTTCCTGCACCTGCTTGGCTGGGGACGGCGCGATTCCGAGGGGTTCCTCCACAGGTAAGATCCAGAAGCTATTAGGGCAGCACGGGGTCTCAGAGATAAGCTGATGAGCCCTCAGGTCCTGTAGCAGGCGGGAGCAGATGTGGGTGGGGGCAGGACCCTCCCCTGCCAGATGCCCGGTCTGGAACTCAGCCCCTGACACCGCCAAGCAGCTGCCTCGTGGAGACATGGGGCCGGGAGAGCCCCCCACTCCCATCTGTCCTCAGGCTCCCTTAGCCGAGTATCCCCCAGCAGCGAGTTGAGAAGGACAGAAAGCACGGCCTCTTCCCAGCCTCAAGAGCCCTCCCCCAACCCGGCTGAGCTCGCCCCGGCTCCCCAGCCCCGTGGTGACCTTTCTGTGACCCGCTCACCGCCCCGGGATCGCTCTCCTCTCCCGCAGGGCACCCCTCCGCTGAGTCCTCTGCTCTGCTCTCCCCCCATCCAGAAGGCTGGGTTTCGTCTCGCAGACGCTGACGGCCAAGCTGTCCAGCACACAGCCTGCCAGGCCACCCCTACCCCTAAGACTGGCAGGCAGAGGGCTGTGGCTGCCTTGGCATGGGTGGGGGCGTGGCTGGTGTGGCCCATTCCCGTGCTATCCCGTGTGTGTTACAGCTTCTCCCCACCCCAGCGCAAGTGCAGCCCCGGGTTCCCAGCGGCCCCTGGGAATGGGTGTGGGTCTCCACCAGCCTCCCCGGGGGCTGGGTCTCCAGTAGAGCTTCCCCAGCACAGCAGCAGGTGGATCAGACTTGGCTCTGGGGACACAGGGAGAAGCCCCGCAAACAGACGCTCACCTCTCCGGCCAGGAGAACCCAGATGGACTCAGGCGGGGCTTGTGCTGGCTGCCAGCTTCCAGCTCTAAGAGCCCAAGCTCTCTCATCCCGACTCCAGAACAGTGCTGTGGCTGCAGAGGCCCGGGGTTAAATGTGCAGCTACTACGTGCTGGGCGCTCTCAGCAGATCCATGGCATTAAACCCCCATTGTGATATGAACCCCAGCGTACAGAGGCTACACGGAGGCTCAGAGAGGCTGTAGGGTCAAGGGAAGCCCCCAGGTGGCGGGGGACAGAGCCAGGAGCCACACAGACCCTTGGACCTTGCAGCAGATGCCAGTGGGACCAGGCTTCCTCCTCTCTTGACATCCGGGGTCACATTTGCGCCGTCTGCTGCAAGTCTCCAATGGAGGCTACTTCTTTGGCTGCCAGAATGTCCAGAGAGCTCAGGATAAGCCCTTGGCCAATGACGGACAGGGCGCTGGAGGAGCACCCCAGCCCCCTCACCCCTTTGTGCGTGGGGATAGCCACACCTGCCACTCAGAGTGTCTTCCTGAACCAGCAGTGTCACCTGGGAGTCTGTTAGTGACTCAGGTTCCTGGGCTCTGCCCCAGACCTGCTGAGTCAGCATCTTGAATGGGGCAGGGGAGTTGGCAGGGGGGAGGGGAGGGAGGTGGTTGGTCCTCTTCAGGTGAGTCTCGGGCTTTCAGCCCCACCCTACACTGTCCGCCAAGCTCCCAAGGTAGGGATAGGAAAGGGGCAGCAGAGCCTTGCTGGCCACTGTGGTGGAATAAAAAGGCCATGCCAAGATGGCCGCTGGCAAGCAAGCATCAGTTAGCAGGAATGGCTTCGGAAACCCCCTGGGAAACCACCTAGCAATTGAGCCTGCCTGGCAACAGGCTGTGATTGGTTAGGGCATAAACTGCCCCTTGACCGGATTGGCTGCCTTAGCTATATAAGCTGCTGCACCAACTGAAATAAACGAGTCTGTGGGCTGCTCGCCTCAGGCCTGCTTTCACCTGGCTCCCGGGGTCTGTGTGGTGACTCCACACCTCTTTCCTCCACTGCACGCCTCCTCTCAGAATGAATCCACCGCAACATCTGGTGCACCAATGTAACTGAGAGAGAGCGTGTTGGACTCAGCGAGGTCCCCCCTGGATTTCGGCAAGTAGGCCCCTCGGTGTTTTGTGTGCTATCCGGTTCTATGAGGGTGAGCACAGAACCCTCTCCCATGCCCCTTTCCTTGTCCTTGTCCTTGGTCTAAGTGACCCCAGGTTAGGTACACACTGCCTAGAAGTGTAACACCACTTCTCGGCTCCTCCTTTTACTTTCGGTTTGCCTGGCGAATTCACACAAGGGACTGATCATCCCAGAATTTGGAACCCAGTCATCTTCCCTCACTTGAGAGAGGTGACGCTCCAGAGACACCATGTGTGCATATGGCCTTGACCCAATGAATCAAGGAAGTCCCCCACTAAGCACAGGACATACGTACGATCTGATAGTTGTCTAACGTAAGGAACCCCCTGCAGAATGCCATCAGCAGCTGAGGTGCTAGGAATTTGCTTTGTTATGGCAGCAGTGCTGTGCGTGTCGTTCCTTAGGCTAGAGTTGGCGTGGCGTGCTGCTCTTAAGCGCTCAAACATGGGAAAGATACCCCCCTCTCAGAATCCTGTGCAGATTACCAAACATAGTGAATCTGTGAGTGATAAGAGCCTGACACTCCAGGTCTCTGCCTCACAGACAACAGTTGATGACTTAGGGAGAGAGAACTCTGATGGTGAAAAAGACATGATAGCAGACAACGCAGCAATGCCTAGTCAGCCACCCCCCAAATATCTGTGGGATGAACTTAGATGACCTGGAGGCAATAACCCATGTGAGGTCATCCCATCTGCACCCAGTGAGGATCCCCACATTTGTGGTTGTCCCCAGGCATCCCAGGCTCTCAGGGCAGCCTCTAGACCCCATCCCACCCATGTGTTTGCTGTTAATGTAGGAGTGGACGCAGAATTCAGGCCCTGGATTCCAAAGCCCCTAGAAAGGCCCCTGCTAACCAAGGGCTGAGGATATGCTTGTGTCTTTCCAGAGAATGCAGGACAGCCCATTTGGGTACAGCCAGAAACATCAAGCCTGCAACTGACAGTCAACCAGAACTAGCTGAACAAGACTGAGAGTCTGCCTTGCTAGAAGACTCACCTGCCCTATCATCCTACCCTGAGGAACTGCCCATAGCCACAATCATTAATGCTTTATACCCCACTAGCTCTGGTCAGCCACTCAAATGGCCCACAGCCTGTGTGCAGTCACGCCATTTCTGATTACCATTGTTCCTCATTCCTACCCCATCTGAGCAAGCATTCCTGTAGTCTCCTGTTTTGAGCACTGGTTAGTCAATGACAGGTAAGATCCCCTAGGGGACAGCCTATGACAGGCACAGCTGCATACAGAGACCACATGGAAATGGGGTCAACAATGGTATGGCCAAGGATCATGCCTCCCGTTGCTCAAAAGTAAATGAAAAGGGGGAAATATGGTGGAATGAGAAGCTCTAGCCAAGATGGCCACTGGCAAGTGAGCGTCAGTTACTCAGGAATGGCTTCAGAAACCCCCTGGGAAACCACCTGGCAACGGAGCCTGCCTGGCAACAGGCTGTGATTGGTTAGGGCATAAACCGCCTCTTGACCAGATTGGCTACCTCGGCTATATAAGCTGCTGCACCAACTGAAATAAACGAGTCTGTGGGCTGCTCGCCTCAGGCCTGCTTTCACCCAACTCCCGGGGTCTGTGCGTGGCCCAGAACCCCACCTGCCCCCATCCCCAGCACTCACACTTCCCTCGATGAGTCCTGGAGCCACCTGTGGAGTGGGGCCTACAGGAGCCATAGTGGGGCCTGCGGGAGCCATAGTGGGGCCTCTTCAACCACACTCAGCCCTCGGGGTCTGCCAATTCCACACTCTGGGCACAGTCAACACAGGCCAGAAATATTCAAGAAAGTGACCTTTCTCCTGAACATGGACAGACCTTTCCCTCATCATTATGCCCTAAACACAGCAGAGTATAACAGCTACTTACACAGCACTTCCGTGGTGTTAAGTGCTACAAGACACCTAGGGGTGATCAAGACACAGGAAGCTATGGAGGGTAAAAGCAAGCTCTCTACCTCTGCAGATAGAGGCTGAGCGTCCTTGGATTCTGGGGTCCTGGGACCAGCCCTCTGTGGACACTGTGGGAGGTCTGAATCCCACCACCACTTTACCCACTGACCCCTCTTACCAGCCTGTGAACACGGGCATAGCTACCTGCCCTAAATGTGTATGCACACACACACATGCAATACACAAAGCACACAGTGCACATGCAATACAACAGTCCTAGACACACAATGTACATGTATGTACACATATGCACACATGTATACACATACAAAAGCACACACATATGCAATACACCATGCACACGTGCACACACACACACTACCCCTGGAGCCCAGTCTCCTGCATGCCTGTCCTGTCTTCTGTAACATGGAACGTCAGGAGAACCGTCCCTGCTCAGGGCTACAGTACACGGGGCTCCAGGGAGGGGAAGGCAGGGCAGAGCCAACCCAGGGATGACCGCCTGCCAGGAGCTTGGTAAGCACCAACCCCTGGGTCTTTCTCAGACCAAGGATGACCTCTTGGTTTGTGAAAACTCTGTTGGCCCCCAGTTGTGGGGCAGGGTGAACTCTAGCTTGTACTGAGCACCCATCACATCCCATACATTTGCCTGGATTTCTTTTCTCTGACCTTAACCACGGGGAGGTGGGCCTGGATCTCCCCATTTCACAGACAAAGAAACAGAGGCTCAGGGTGGCCCCATTCCTCATCACGGAGATGCCCAGGGAGTTTCAAGATGCAGACCCAAGCTGGCCTGGCCTCGACACGCAGTCTGTGCAGTAAACTGAGCTTCCTCTTCTGTCCTGACCTCTACCCTGGGCACCGGCCTGCAGTGGACAGGTGCAATCCAGTAGCAGGCCGGGAGTGATCGCTTCCCTTTTCTGTTTTAGTTCTTCATGCAAAGGCTCAGTAGCCAGCCCCATCTCCCTTCTTCTTGTATTTGTTAACATTCTACCCGCTTTCCAAAGGGCCCCAGCAGAGGTGGAGGGGAGAAGGAGGGAGAGAGGGGTTGACCTGGCTTCTTGTCTGGTTCTGTCTGCCTTTGAACTAAGCTGGGTCCCCAGGCCTGGTCGCGCCTTGTAATTCGGTGGAAGCCACCGTCAGGGTGAGGGGGCGATGGGACCCAGCGCACACCCACGAGCAGCTGAGCACTGAACCAGACATACAGCTTTGTTGCTTTTCATTCCCACAGGAACACCCGTCTCCCTCTTCCGTGGGCGGAGCAGCTGCACCTCAGTGGGGTAAAGCAAAGGCAAGGGCAGGGCCTGCGTCAGGTCTGAGGGCTTCTGGGTACCGCACCTCCGCCTAAGGCAGGTCTCGTCCTTGACCTTCTCCCCCCCAGCCGTCATTCTCACACAGGAAACTGAGGCCCAGTCATGCTCACCAACCATGTGTTCACATCGAAAGTCAGGCTTGGAACCCGGATTTCCCTGTTCCCAATCCAGGGTTCTCTCTGCCCTCCTGTCTGGCTTTGCCAAAACACCAGGTGCCAAGGTCAAGGTTACTGGAACCACAAAGGTCACAGGGAACCCCTCAGTCTGAATGGTTGCTGAGCTCCTTCAGTCTTTGGGACATTCTGCTTCTTAGTCAGGCTGGGTAGAGAAGAGGTGTGGACGGGTCAGGGAGAAGGACTTCAGCCCCCAAAGCCCCCTGCAGAGACCCTGGGGAGAAGAACAAAGCCCATGGCCATGGAGGGAACTCCTTGCCCCTCCTGTACCCCAGGTGTTTGGTGTGTCGGCCACCTTAGGGAGTCAAAGTCATGGGGGTGTCGGGGAGCCTGGCTGTCCAGTGGGAACGGACTGCCTCCCCGTGCGTGCGGTGCCTTGGTTTCCCAGGAGGGCCTGCCTGCTGCTTCACAAACAGTACAAGCAGAGTCCAGCCCCCTGGAGCCCCCTCAGTGAGGGGGCACTGCAGCAGGTGCCCCCTGGCCCATGGGTCCTCAGGATACGTTCAGGGGCAGGGGTCATGGGGGCGCGGGCAGAGAGGTCTCCTTGTCCAACACTAGGTGAAGACAGAGCCCCCGAGGGAACAGCTGCCGTTCCCTTGACTGCTCTCCCCCCTCCAGTTTTGTAGAATTCTGGGCTCTCTGCTGCTGGCCCCAGGTTGCACTGTGCAGCCCGGATGCGTAGCAGGTGCTTGATAAAAGGTTCCCTGCATCAAAACCTGTCCTTGGCCTGTGGCTTGGTGCCCTGCCACACAGTGCAGAGTTGGTAAGTGTTTGTTGATTGAATTAATTAAGCTCAGTGGGTTAGAACCACAGAGATGGGAATCAGCAACTTTAATGCCAACTCCACCCACGATTTGGGAGAGGACCTCAGAGTTCCCGTGGTCTCTGCTGTGTCCTGGGGGAAAACGCCCGTCCAGGGTTCCCATGCTGTGTCCTGGGCGTGGGAGAGATTTAGATGGAAGATGGAGACGTGCTTTCTGTACACAGGAGTGACGCACCACCATTGCCGGGGGCTTCCACGGGCATTCTCTCCACTGTCACGGTCAGGAAGTCCTCCCCGAGGTCTAACTTCCATCCCGCACAGATCCATGTATTCCAGGAGACACAGGACATTGCTGCTGATGCTGGGACGGCGCTATTGCTCGAAAGCAGTGTGGAGATGGAAAGCACAGCGTGTGTCTTTAAGAAGTCACTCCCTCCACTCTCAATGGCTGTTCAGAATACAAAGTATAATTTGCCTGACTGCCTGGCCCATCAGCTTATCACCAAGGGCCTACCAACTCCATGAGGGGAGGATTATGCAAATAGAAAATCCGCTTTCAAGGAAGTGGGCTAATCCAATATTACCAAGAGGGAACGAGGAAGCAACTGAGACGGGTGAGCTATGGAGACAGCTCCAGCAGAGGGGAGGGGGCTCCTGCTGGCACCTGCACCAGCGTTTTAGGGGAGGAGGGCTGGTCTCCCCTCAGAGGGGGAGGGAAGGGGATCAGGAGAGGGTAGAGACATTGCCACTCAGGTATTGGTTGCCGGGATGCCTCCCCACTACAAAAATCTGGCTACACACTGAGAAGCAGGTGCGGCAGCAAGCAGCCAACTTGGAGCTTTCCCAGTGAACTTTCCACATAAAGGCAGGTCCAGATGCACCAGGCGGAGCAGAAGAATTGAGGTCAGACCGGGGCCTTTGACTCCCAGGAGGGGCAGAGGTTCCTCCAGAGTGGAAGTCAGCAAGGCGCTCCCCCAGGAAACACGGGAGCTGGCAGCACCATGGAGAGCTCCCAGAGCCGGCCCTGGGAACCTGACTCCTTGCCTGAGCAGTGAGGGGGCAGGAGTTAGGGAACCAGGTTTTCTTTTGGGAAACTGGAAGTCCATTGTACCCTAATCCCTAGGGCTCCAGCAGCGAAAGCAGACAATTAAACTGGCTGGCACGTTACTAAACGCTTTGAATTAGAGGAAGCAGAGGGGACCAGAGGGCAGCAGAGCAGGAGCAGGGGACAGAACTGGTCCCTCTGAGGCCACTGCCTGCTGCAGCGGATCTTTGTGCAGTGAGACAACACGGCGGATCTGCAGCTTGAACCCCCCCCCCCGCCCCCCTCCCCCCACCCGGCGGCAGTGTGGAGAAGACACTGGGCTTGGGCAAGTCACTGCCGCCAGGCACGCTGGGAGGTGACAGCTCCTTCAGACCAGGGTGCTGGCCGATCGGAATAGCACATGGGGCCTCGGGGTGCAGGGCACTGGATGCATTGGGGAGCGACTTAGGAAATGAAATTGACAGGCCTTGGAGCAAGGTTGCCTGAGTAAGGGGAGGGGGAGGGGTGTTAAGGATCACTCTTAATGCAAGTGGGCACCTGTGAGACGCCAGCGGGAAGGAAGGGAATCTGGAGTAGAGCTGGGGGGAGTTACAGGGACAGGGCAGGGAGGGAGGGACTGGGAGCAGAGACACAGAGGTGAGAGCAGGGGAAGCGGAGGGGCATGGCTGTGTGGTCAGGATGAGGGATTCCCAGTTTAATTCTGTCTTCTTAGCACCCTGCCAGGGTGGGTGTCTGTCCATGGTCACAGGCTTGAGCAGGAAGAGGCCATAGCTCTCTGCACAGGACGGTGGCAGCAGGATTGGGTGGATAGTTAGGTGGGCGGGTGGGGAAAGGTGGGAAGGTGGATGAATGGATAGGTGTAGAATAGATGGATGGAATATGGACAATTGAATGGACATCATGATCTATGGGCTATTGGCATGGATAAAGCCTCTTTGGAAGATTCTAGAAGTAAGGCAAAGCCACTGGACACTCTGGGCAGCCCAGAGATAGTGCAGGCAACAGCTTATTTGATGGTTGTTGGGGAATTTCAAGACCCTAGCCATGCCCCAAGGCCACCAGAGGAGGCCCTCTGGGTATGAGACAGTTTCCTGGCCTGGACCCCAGTCCTTCTTACCAGCTGTCTCCTCCCTTCGGTTCTAGCAGCCAGCAGGTCTGTTAGGGTGGGAGGTCTAGAGGTGCAGAATGGGGGCATGGAGCTCCATAACCTTGGTGGACTCAGGAAGAGGGGAACCAGGGCAGATGGCCTTCAAGAAGAGACGAGGCTACCTGCTTCCCAGCGGCCGCAGTCCTGAGCCCACCAGCCTCCTGCCCCTCTTCTCAGCCCAGGAGTTCTGAGCCCGTCTGCCTAGGTTCTAATCTGGGCACCAGCACTTACGTAGAAGCACACACTTGGCTGGAGCACCTAAGCCTCAGTTTTTGTATCTGCAAAACGGTGACACTGAGAGACCCCGTCACCGGTGGTGCGGGAGATTGGAGGTCGTGTCTAAAGCTCTCGGCGGCATGGGTTCCCACGCATGAAAGTGTCTAACCCACACCCCAGATTAGTCCCTTTGACCTCGCCTTCGCTGCCGTGGGCCCGCTGGTCAACAAGCCCTCCCTTCCCTCTCCAGTCTCCCTTGGCTCCGTCCACCTCCCAAAGCTCAGCCAAGCCCGTCACTTCCATAAGCTTTCTCCAAGCCACCCTCCCCCCTCCCCATCAATCTCCGTTGCACCAAGAGCTCCAAGGGTAGGGGCAAAGTCAGACTCCTTTGGCCTCTCTCTCTCTGGAGCCTTCAAGGAGGCAGGCGCCCGTGACCGTACCCAGCTGTCCCTGCGGGAGGAAGCAGCGAAGGTGGCCCCCAAGCCTCCTGCAGCTCCCTGCACCCTCTTCCAGATAGAACACCTGCAATACAGTCCTGTTCACTGGCCTGGCCCTTTAATTGGCGCTCTGACAAAGAACAGCTTCCAGGCTTCCAAATTCTCTCTATTGAGCTACCTTCCAGGGTCCAGGCTGCACCCCAGGGGCTGGCAGGAGCCAGCCTGGGGGCTCCCTGGGCCTCCCCAGTGCCATGCAGGGGCCGTGCAGCTCCTAAGAGGCTGATGGCTGCAGCCAGAGTCCTGGGACCCAGCCCGAGCCTCAGAGCAAACGTTCTCTCTCCTACTCCCACCGCACCTGTTTGATCACAGGCCTGGTGAAGGGCACTGGGGTGTCCTGAAGCCACAGTCCAGCAGATGGCCTGGGCAAGCCTTACTGCGGCCCCCTGGGTCCCTGGACATCGGCCCCGGGGTGCTTGCTTGTGTCTTGTCTCCGAGACTGGAGGCTGGGTGGACCACACCCATTGCAGAAGACGCCTGCGGAAGAGTGGAGCTTCCATTGCGTGTGGCCAAGTGAGCGCCTAAGCTCTCCTAACTCCAGGGGCGTTTGACCAAGGGTGAAGGGCCGACTCCCAGGGCCCAGGATGTGCAGGGGAAGGGTGGAGAGGGGGCTCACCACACTCCCAGTGGATTCTGTCCATCAGTCGAGATCTTTGAACGGTCAGACTTCCGGGCTAGGGCTTTTTATCTGTGCTCTCATTCAGTCCCCATCAGCCCCCACCCCTTACCGCCCCAAGGCCAGGGCCCTCAGCTCCCTCTTCTCCAGGGGCTGAGTAATTAACTCAGGATGCACTGGAGGGGGTGTGGCAGAGGTGGGGTTAGAACTCCGGGTCGTTCCCACTGCCCTCTCTGCGGAGAGGGAGGACACAGCAGCCAAGATCGGACGGGCAAGGCCAAGTCCCCCTGCTCCCTCCTGGAGTCACATCAGCCAGGACCCGGCAGAACCTGCCCCAGCTGTTCTCAGCCCTGCACTTGCTCGGGGAAGAGAAGTCCAGAAGTCCCTGAGTCGTTGGAGAAGCACGTGGGATACTCAGACCCGGGCCCTGCCTCCCCTGGAGCTCGGGGGAGTTCACGGCCAGCCCTGGGCTGCTCTTCCCTCCTGACAGTGCAGGGAGTGGCCTTGAACTGCCCTAAGAGCCATTCCAAGGCTGAAGCTCCAGCGTTTTACAACCATGTCTTCTGAAAGCCTCGGTCAGACCTTATAACGTGAGAGAAAGGCATTTGGGGAGCCTCCCTTCATCCTACAGAAGAAAACGAAGACGTTCCAGTTGACTGGGGCTGTAGCAATGAGAGCTGTGGCTTCGCGAGCGCCAGTTAGGCACAGTGGCAGGTGTGGAGCGCGTGCTACGACCCCTGTCTCTGGGTTCTCACTGCCACCACACACACACAGGTTACCGTCACCCCCATCTGGAAGACTGTGAGAAGTTCCTCCCCGTGCTGTCCTTGGCAGAGACGCAGCGGTGTGGTCACCAAACCCCACCTCAGCCCCCTCTTCCCGGCACAACCACCTTTCCCAGCATCTCCTGCAGGTACAGCCCTGAGGCTGGACGCTGGCTGGGTTGGGGGAGGGAGGGGGCGATATGAGCAGAGCCAACCTCAGCCACTCCCAGTCCAGCCCCCGAGAGCCATCTGTAGCCCTCTCTTGTTCTGGGCCCCCATTAAGGTGTCACGTTCCAGGTCCCAGATGAGAGAAGCCTGGATCCCTGAGTCACCTCTCGGACAACTGCTGTCCTGCAGGTTGCTGCAGCCACACCCAGTGTGCTGCGAAAGAGATTAACCTTGGCTGCATCAAGCAGGCGAGGTTCAGGGGATGCCTCGCTCACGAAACACCTCCTGGCTCAGACCCTCCCCGGGAGTCCGGACCCTCCCCAGAAGTCCGAGCTCCACACAGCAGCCAGAGAATTCTTTTCAAACACAAGTTGGACCACGGTGCTCCCGACTTAAAATCTCTCCACCGAGTCTCATCAGCCTAGCGCGTGAGAGCCCAGTCTCCTCCTGGCCTGTGTCCTCGCTCCCCTTTGCTCTCTCTGTTCCAGGCACACAGCCTGGTCTCTGCACAGCCGGACCCAGCCCAGGCCCTCAGTGGACAGCCTCTGAGCCTGGCATGCTTCCCCTCCAGACCTGTGCAAGACTGCGTAGCTTCAACCTCACTCTCTAAGAAGCATCTCTTCTGGCCAGACCTGAGCAGCCCTACTCTCCGCAGCTCACCCTACACAGCACCCGGCCCACTGCTCAGCATCCAAACGTGTCCTGCTAACTGGTTAATCAATGACCCAGCTCCTTGCCCAACCAGGAGAGGCTTGTCTTTGCCTTACTCACTGTTATATTCTGGTGCCGAGGACAGACCCCGGCACGTGGGCCCTCGCCAAACACTTGTGGCCCGGGGACCCTAGGTCGTGGCCCAGGGACCCTGGCTTGCACAGTTCTGTGTGGTCAGGGTTATGACTCCCATATAGCAGATGAGGACCCACAGAGGCCCAGAGAGGTTAAGCCAGCGAATGGCAGAGCCCAGGTCTCAGCCCAGCCCTCTCTAGCCCAGCAGCCAGCTTCTTCCTAGCTGATCATTTTTGCCCCCTTTGAAGGCATTTTGACTACAGAGCGGGGTTAGGAGACACAACCAGGAGGGGATGCTGTCTCTAGTGGCTGCTCTTAAGTCATCCCCCAACCTCAGGGGTTCCCAGGCTGATGGGAGAGATGTGGCTCCTTTCTCGGGGTGCTGCAGTTGGAAACCGGGTACCTGAGCAGGTGCCAGGGGCTCTGCAGAGCAGCACTGAGGGGAGGGCCGCGGGCCAGAGCTCATGGGAATTCACGGGGACCCCGGAAAACCCTGATGTGTGTGGTCTGAACTAAGAGAGCGAGCAGGAGAGGAAGGGAGGGTGGGAGAGAGGGGAGGGACATAGAGACAGGGAGAGGCAGAGAGACACAGAGACAGACGGACGAACACAGCAGAGCGAGAACGAGAGAGGGAGCGAGCCCGTAGCCTGGCGAGCACCGGGCGTGTTCTGCCACCCTCGGCCCAGAGAGGAGCCAGCCATGGGGGAGCCAGACCCCCCCCAGGCCTCCCCGGCTATGGAGCTGAGTATGAGGGTGCACAAAGGACCACTGGTGAGGAGCCAGGGCCCGGGGTGCCGGCTCTGACCGGCTCCAACTCCTGTGTCAGATGGTGGGGGGAGGGGGTGTCCAACCCCTCCACAGTGGGCCTTGGAGGAAGGGGAAGCAAATGTGAGAATCCAGGGGGCGGGACAGACCCCGGCAGGCTTTCCTTGTCAGAGCTGGAATGTCCTCTGGTCTCAGCTGCAGAGGTGCGGGGGCGGGGGTTCCCTGGGGGAGGAGCGACACCTCTAAGGGAAAGGGGGCTCAGTTGAGCTCTGCCCCTCGGACGGGCGCCCCTCCTGGACCTGCCCGCCTTCCCACCTCCTGGCACTGACACCTCCAGCCCCCCGGCCCCAGCAGGCTGCCCTCTGCCGTGTGTCCTGAGGGCACTGGCCTTTCAGCCCTCGCCCACCCTCCCCGCCCCTGCAGGTCCCTAACTCATCACCGTCCTTGATGGCGGGGGGCGTCCTGCAGCAGCTCCAACCCGGAGCCCCTGCCCTGTTGTTGGCATCCCCCCCGCCCCGCTCTTGGAGCTCATAGCAGCCACCAAGCACACAGGGCTGCACTGAGGCTGTTACCAGGAGGCCCCCTGGGCCCTCGGGGTTCAGCTCAGGCGTCTTAGCCAGGGCAACACCTGCCTGGGTCCTCCACCTCTCCTTGCCCCCATCTGGGCTCCAAACAGACGTGCAGAGGGGTCGCAGGGCTGCCACACTGTGTCCGGCCTCAGGACACTTGCACAGGTTTCCTGGCTACATCGTCCTCACTCTTCAGACTTTGGCTTAAGCTTGCCTTCCTCTGGGAGGCTGACTGGGGCCGCTGGAGCCTGGGGGCGGGGCGCATGCACTGACCACGTGTCTGTCCTCTGCACCTCCCAGCGGGGTGGAGGCTCCTCAGTCCACACTGCATTTATTCCCAGCAGGAGCACAGCTCCTGGCGTCCTGCAGTGTCGAGTACATTTGCATGGAGTCAAGGAGTGAGGTGCGAATGGCGAAGGAGTGAGTGATTTGCCCCCTACAGCACCTGGCACAGCTGCGCTCACCTGTGGTGCTGCCGGACTCTATCGCGCCGAGAGCCATGAGCTTCAGCGCCGCGGCGGGTGCAGGGAGCACACTGAGGCACAGAGGTGCCCCGGAGGAGCTTGGGAAGCCCCTCCCACCCTAGCCTCCGACCCTCCCGAAATTCCAAACTGCCAGCTGCCTCGTTCTGATGGGACATCCCAGCAGGCTCTCCTGCTGCTCCATCTGTCACCATGCCCAGCACCTGGCCAGCTCCACACAGAGCAGCCACCCTGGGCGTCCAGGAGCCCCGCTCTGCGCCAGGTTCCCTGATGGACACACGGGGGTTAACTCCGGCACACAGGTGTGAGATGTGGGCGTCTCCCTTCCCAAGTGAAGGCAGCCAGCATCACTGGCCGAGCTCCCCGAGTGTGCCACCCCTGCCCGTGGTGGGGCTGGGGGCAGTGAGGGAGCTCTGCTGGGGGTTGCTCCCGGTCACAGCCAGCGGTGGCATTGCCCCTGGCGGCGTCCCGTGGGTGCTGCCCTCCAGCCCAGGGACGCACCTGCTGCCAGGACACAGGTTTGCACCCAGGGCTTTTTCACTGAAGTGTGTCCTCCTTTCAGCTGATGGCTCTGTGTTCCCCGGGAGGCTTGGAGGTGGGGTGGGGGAGGGCGGGGGGAGGGAGGAGCGATCACCTGGAAGCACAGGTGGCGCTCAGTGCTGGGTTCAGGGTCTACGCTGTATGAACCGATGGTTGAAAATGCAGTCAGAGAGGCGGGAGGGGGCCCGCTGCTGGGGATGCCAGTGGGTTCAACTGCTGTCTGCAGCGTCGGCTTCCCATCTGAGCACGGGTTCAAGTCCTGGCTGCTGCTCCACTTCCGATCCAGTTCCCTGCTAATATGCCTGGGAAAGTGGTAGAAGATGGCCCAAGTCCTTGGGCCCCTGCCACCCAAGTGGGAGACCGAGAGGGAGTTCCAGGTTTTTGTTTCGGCCTGGCCCAGCCCTGACCTTTGAGGCCATGTGAGGAGTGAACCAGCAGATAAAAAATTTTTTTCTCTCTCTCTCTCTTCCTCTCTCTCTCTCTCCCCTCTCTCTTTCTCTCTCTCCATCTCTGTAACTCTGCTTTACAAATAAATAAAATAAACCTTAAGAAGGTAAAAAAAATGCCCACATCGCATATCAGAGTGCAGGGTTCGAGTCCCACCCAGTTGTTTCCAAACCCAGCTTCCTGCTCTGGCCAGGAAGGCAGCAGGTGACGGCTCCAGTAGCTGAGGTCCTGTCCCTCACACGGGGAACCTACGTTGACTCCCCAGCTCCTGGCTTTGCTTTGCCTGGCCACAGCCATTGTGGGCATCTGCAGGAGTGAACTGGGGCATAGGAGTTCTCTCTGTATCTCTGCCTTTGAAATAAATTAAAACGCTGCTCGGTCCACACTGGCTGCGTTGGTTCTGATCACGCACAGGCGTCCTGGTCAGTACTCCCCACCGTACGGTGCGACAACTGTCCACGAGCAGACGCATTCGGTCCCAGGTGCTGTAAGTCACCCAGAGGGGGTTTCAAGGACAGGGAAGGACACGTGCAGGCCCCATGCAAACGCTAAGCTGACTGACAGGATGGGCGTGGGCAGCCGTGGGTTTTGGTGCCCACGAACCAACCCCCATGGAACCGACTCCCCATGCATATAAGGGTTCTTCAAAAAGAAGAACATGAACAGAATTCAAACACCAGTTTACTTTGCTGTGAACGTTTTTGAGAGCCATGCATACTTGCACCGAGGCTCGACTGTAGGTACCAAGGGTGTAGACATGGAAGAGGAACTGCCAGAGAGAGAGAGAGAGAGAGAGAGAGAGCTTCCATTCCATCTGCTGCTTCACTCTCCAAACGGCCTCAATGGCTGGGACGGGGCCAGCCCAAAGTCAGGAACCAGGAACTCCATCCGGGTCTCCCATGTGGGTGCAGGGGCCCAAGCACTTGGGCCACCTTGTGCCGCTTTCCCAGGTGCATCAGCAGGGAGCCAGATTGGAGGTGGAGCAGCCGGGACTGGAACCTGCTCTGCAATCGGACGCTGGCACCGCAGGAGGCGGCTTAACCTGCTGCACCCCAGCGCCAGCCCCCCTGCCAGGGGTTGCACCCCACTTCTTCAGCTGGGCAGTCTCGGGCAGGGTACCGCCTCTCTCATTTCCCTCCTCCATAGAAAGGGGACCGGGCCAGCTCTGACCCACAGGGAGGCCAGGAGCATCACGGAGCCAACAGGTGGGGAGTGCTCAGACAGAGAGGCCTGCAGCCCGTGCTTCCTCTCTGCCGGCTACTTGGTGGGGTCGGCCGCCGGCTCGTGCGCGCACTTGCGAGGCTCCTGTTTTCTCTCTGCTCTGCCCCGCTGAGGAGTCTGACTTTCCTGTTTTCCAGATGAGGGCATGGGGGCTGGGCGAGGCTGGCGAGGCTGGGTGAGGCTGGCGACCTGCCCCTGCAACAGGCCCCAGCTGGGGCTTGGCTGGCCCAGTGCGGGGAGGGAGCGCATTGGCCGGTGTCCCTGTTGTCTCTGGAAACCCCACAGAGCCAGCGCACCGTCTTCTCTTGGTGAGAATCTAAAGCCGCCTCCAAACACAGATGTGCCATATTTCCTGCCATCTGCAGAGAGCCTGGGGGCAAAGTGCAAGCCCGAGGGTCGCCTGGGGTCCAGGGAGACCCCCCCAGGCCAATGCCTTGTGCGGCCAGGACAGCTCTTCAGTGCCATCGGGCACGCTGGACAGTCTGCCACAACCCGCACGACAGTTTGGGGGTGGATTAATAAGAGGGGTCCCCAGCGTGGGGCCTGGTGATTGAAAGCACAGCCCCTTTGCCCCCTTGGTCGGGCGCCTTGTGCTGGGCCCAACACCGGGCCCCGCAGCGAGAGACCAGCTGCCTTCTTTCTGGGATGCCAGAGGGGGCGCCAGACGCAGCCTGGAGGTGGGAGCCCCAAGCTCCGCAGGGGGAATTAAGTCAGCTTTAGAGTGGGTTTTAGAGAAGGGAGATTACAAGATGCGAGCCCCTAGGGGGTCAGATACCAGCGAGAGGAAAGAGAGCTGTCGGCACAGGGGTGAGACAGAATAATTAGTCCAGAACCAAGCTACATGCAGGCAGGGGCAGGAGCAGAGGCAGCAGGGGCATGCGGGCACGGAGGGAGGCTGCGGGCACTGGAGACCCTCACTCGGGAAGGGGTATCCATAGGCCTGGGGCCAGCCTAGGACGCAGGCACGCTGCCACCCCCCACCCCCACCGTGGGTGCTGCTCCACGGAAAAGCTGTCACCGTGGTGTTTGTCCCACAAGCAACTCCCAAGTTGGGGAGTTCAAGGCCAAGTTTCAGGGCGAGGTCAGCTATGACCGGACTGCTAGAAGTTCACGGGGAAGTGGAATCAGATCAGCTTGAGGCGGGCATCCGGTGCAGGGACATGGACGCTGCTCGGGCGCCTGCATCCCATAGGGGAGCACCTATATCCCATAGGGAAGCCTGTATTCCATAGGGGAACTTGTATCCCATAGGGGAGCACCTATATCCCATAGGGGAGCTTGTGTCCCATAGGGACACCTGTATCCCATAGGGGAGCCTGTATCCCATAGGGGAACTTGCATCCCATAGGGGAGCACCTATATCCCATAGGGAAGCCTGTATTCCATAGGGGAACTTGTATCCCATAGGGGAGCACCTATATCCCATAGGGGAGCTTGTGTCCCATAGGGACACCTGTATCCCATAGGGGAGCCTGTATCCCATAGGGGAACTTGCATCCCATAGGGGAGCACCTATATCCCATAGGGGAGCTTGTGTCCCATAGGGGGACTTGTATCCCATAGGGGAGCCTGTATCCCATAGGGGGACTTGTATCCCATAGGGGAGCGCCTATATCCCATAGGGGAACTTGTACCCCATAGGGGAGCACCTATATCCCATAGGGGAGCCTGTATCCCATAGGGGGACTTGTATCCCATAGGGGAGCCTGTATCCCATAGGGGGACTTGTATCCCATGGGGGAGCGCCTATATCCCATAGGGGAGCCTGTATCCCATAGGGGAGCCTGTATCCCATAGGGGAGCCTGTATCCCATAGGGGAACTTGCATCCCATAGGGGAGCCTGTATCCCATAGGGGAGCCTGTATCCCATAGGGGGACTTGCATCCCATAGGGGAGCACCTATATCCCATAGGGGAGCCTGTATCCCATAGGGGGACTTGTATCCCATAGGGGAGCCTGTATCCCATAGGGGAGCACCTATATCCCATAGGGGAGCCTGTATCCCATAGGGGAGCCTGTATCCCATAGGGGAGCCTGTATCCCATAGGGGAACTTGCATCCCATAGAGGAGCACCTATATCCCATAGGGGAGCCTGTATCCCATAGGGGAGCCTGTATCCCATAGGGGAGCCTGTGTCCCATGGGGGAGCCTGTATCCCATGGGGGAGCCTGTATCCCATGGGGGAGCGCCTATATCCCATAGGGGAGCCTGTGTCCCATAGGGGAGCCTGTATCCCATAGGGGCGCCTGTGTCCCATAGGGGAGCGCCCGGGTCCAGCACCTGGCTCCGCTCCTGATTCCAGCTCTCTGATGTGCATCTGGGAGGCAGCAGGTGCTGGCTCCTGCAGCCGGGCGCTGCCGCCCACCGGGGGCACTCAGACAGAGCTCCTGGCTCCTGCCCTTGGCCTGGCCCAGCCTCAGCTGTCATGGGCGTCTGGGGAGTGAACCAACAGGTAGGAATCTCTCTCTCTCAAAAAAAAAAAAAAAAAAAAAAAAGCAAGTTTCAAAAAATCAGTTTATTTTTGTTGCCAAAAAAATTTGAAATCCACCATAATTTTGTCATAATCTGCATTTTCCATGAACTTTTTGAATAATCCGCGTGTGCATTATTTCCAAGATTTTTGTGCCGAATTAAATGTTTATCTGTTAATGCCATTCTCCACAAACTTTTTAAAATGCCCAAGGAGTGTCACTTTTTTCTTTTTTTTGACAGGAAGAGTGGACAGTGAGAGAGAGACAGAGAGAAAGGTCTTCCTTTTCCATTGGTTCACCCTCCAGCGCTGCGGCCGGCACACTGCGCGCTGATCGGAAGCCAGGAGCCAGGTGCTTCTCCTGGTCTCCCATGGGGTGCAGGGCCCAAGCACCTGGGCCATCCTCCACAGCCTTGCCGGGCCATAGCAGAGAGCTGGCCTGGAAGAGGGGCAACCGGGACAGAATCTGGTGCCCCGACTGGGACTAGAACCTGGTGTGCCGGTGCCGCAGGTGGAGGATTAGCCTAGTGAGCCGCAGCGCCGGCCTCGTAGTGTCACTTTCACAGCCTGAAACGAGCTCTGCGTTTCTGAGCCCTGGTCTCCCCTCCTGCGTCATGGTTAATTGCTCCTGTCCCTTTAAGGACCTGGCAGGCATCACGGAGGAGCTGGCCCAAACGGAGGGTTCACTCCTTTGAATCCTGTGAGACTCCAGGTGGCGACGGGACTCTGGGGGGCTCCTTGCCAGACCCCCGTCTCCATACAGCAGCTGAGGAGGGTCTCCCGACTACCCGCCCTGCCCGACAGAGACAAGGGCGACGGGGACACAGGGCCCAGGTCAGGGCCTGGCAGAGGTGGGCACTCATCACACACTTGCTCCTAGATCCATGCAAGACGTCCAAAAGCAGAAGAGAGAGAGAAAATATCAGCGGGGAGGCGGGGCGTGGGAGTGGGGTGGGGTGGGCGCTTAGACAATCCGGGCAAAGCCGCTCCACGCCCATGAAAGAGAAAAACCCAAGTTCATCTAATTTGTAGGATGCAAGATAAAGCCGCACGCATACAGAAATCAATCGGCTGCCACTCACGCAGCCCAGAGACCACGGAAAAGTCGATGAAAAAGATTCCACTTATAATAATAAAAAATAAATACTTGCGAGTTCTTTTAATTTGGGACACAAGATGTTTGTTTAAAGAAATTGTAAAAACCCAACAGAGGTTCAATATTGAGAAAACCATCAACATAATTCATTCCATTAGTAAATTAAAGGGAAAAAAACCATATGATTACTTCAATAGATTCCTAAGCAGCATTTAATTAATTTTCCTTTATGAAAACTCTAGGTGAAATTGGAATAGAAGCAACCTTTCCTTTTCAGGATCAAAAATGGGTATTTATCAGAGACCAGCAACAAATATCAAATGTGGCATGAAAATAGTACATGCATTCCCGTGCAAACCAGGCAGGAGTGGGGGAGACATTTGGACAAGAATCCTGGAGGTTTTAGAGGGAGTAATAAGGCAAGAAATTGCAGGTTCAATAAACATAACCATGAAATTTGGCCAGCGCCCGGCTCGATCCCAAGTTCATTACGTGCAATGAGGAAAGTGGGACACAGAGAGGTTGAGGGAATTGTCTGAGGACACACAGCTCCTAAGGGGCAAAGCCAGGATCTGAGTCCAAGCGGCCAGGTGCCAGGATATGGGATTTTTTTTTTTTTTTTTTGACAGGCAGAGTGGACAGTGAGAGAGAGACAGAGAGAAAGGTCTTCCTTTGCCGTTGGTTCACCCTCCAATGGCCGCTGCGGCTGGCGTGCTGCAGCCGGCACAGCGCGCTGATCCGATGGCAGGAGCCAGGTGCTTCTCCTGGTCTCCCATGGGGTGCAGGACCCAAGCACTTGGGCCATCCTCCACTGTACTCCCTGGCCACAGCAGAGAGCTGGCCTGGAAGAGGGGCAACCGGGACAGAATCTGGCGCCCCGACCGGGACTAGAACCCGGTGTGCCGGCGCCGCAAGGCGGAGGATTAGCCTAGTGAGCCGCGGCGCCGGCCCCAGGATATGGGATTTTACACCGTAAGCCATGTAGCATCCCAGGTGCTGGGAGAAGAGAGACGGTCTCATTATTTGCAGACAATACAACTACACGACTTCACACATTGAAGGAAGATGGAAACTTGAAAAATCTCCCGGAACTGATGCGTGCCAGATCGGCAGGCTGGGCCGGTGCTGTGGCACAGCAGGTTAAGCATCCGCCTGCAGTGCCGGCATCCCATAGGGGCGTTGGTTCGAGTCCCAGCTGCTCCCCTTCCAATCCAGCTCCCTGCTAATGTGCCTGGGAAGACAGCAGAGGATGGCCCAAGAGCTTGGGCCCCTGAACCCACACAAGAGACCCAGAAACTCTCCTGGCTCCTGGCTTCAACTCTGACCATTGTGGCCACACGGGGAGGGAACCAGCAGATGGAAGACCTCTCTTTCTGTTTCTCCCTCTGTCTGTCTGTAACCCCGCCTCTCAAGTAAATAAATAAATCTTTTATATATATATTAAAGGTCGACAGGCAAACACTACCAGCTTCCTTGTGTCACTGACTGGGCGTGCACCTTGGCTGCAGCACCCAGCACCCACCAGGCCTGGGACCCAGGGGGCGCCCCGTAACTGCTTGTTGAAAGATGAGCCCACGGGAGCCGGAGCGGAGTTTGGAAAGCCAGGAGAGTTCAGCAGCGCCGCCGGGATCCTGGGAGGGCGGCATCGTCCCAGTGCTCAGCCCACCCCGGAGCCACGGGGCTGCCTCGTCTCCAGCACCTGCTCCTGCTCCCGCAGAGAGAAGCCCCGCCCGGCGTCAGCCACCCCTTAACCAGGGCCCCGTCTCAGCCCAAGAGATCTTGGCACACTGTCCGTGCCGGCAAGAGAGGAGGTGAGGCTCAAACTCAGCTTTCTCTGCATCGGGCGGGCGAGGGCCCCTGCCTCTTTCCTACGGTGGCCTGTGGGGCGCTGTCCTAGGATCCGTCCCACAGCCAGTGCGCACCGAGAGCAGCATCCTGGGAGGTCACACCGGCAGAGCACTTCCTTTAAGAGATGGTCCATGCCGGGACTCGTTTGACTGACAGAGGGGGCTTTGAACAACTGTCTGTAGGCCGCGGGTACCTGACCACGCCAGGCACACCGGGTGGTGTGGCTCTCACCGCACCAGTGCCACTGTCCCAGTCCCATTTTACAGCCTCTGAGCTGGAGGTCAGGAGACCAGACAGAGAAAGCTGGAGCCGGAACCGACCTCAGACCTGGCTGTCTCCAGAGAGTCCCTTTGCCAAGTGGCCTCCTCTGGCTCAGGGACTCGGGTCCCAGCAGCACCCAGCACAGGGGCCTGTGCGTCACAGGTCTGGGCCCATGGGAGTCAGGACTGTCTGGGGAGTTTCAAGGCCCAGACAAGAGCTGCGGGTAGGAGGCAATGAAGGGGGAGAGGGAGGCGGGCAGGGAGGAGTGGGGCCGGATCAGGAGCTAAGCCAAGAATGTGACCTGGTTCTGAGGTTAAAGGTCACTGTGGCTGCTGCCCCCTGGACTTGGGGGCAGGGGAGGAGTGGAGGCAGGGGGTGCAGGTGGAGGCTGTGACTGAGTGGTGACCCAGGAGATGGAAGAAGCAAGTGGGTTGGGAGTGTTTTCCACACCTAAACAAAGCAAAGGGATATGGGGTGGGGGCTGGGCAGGGGCAGCCTGGAGACAGGAGAAGGCCCCTAGGTTTCTGGCTTGAGAAGCCTGGCAGGGCAGGCTTCTGGTCTGGGGGCAGGTGGACACTTTTCAGAGATGTCAGTTCTCTACCTGAAGCAGCGGAGCAAGTAGTGACCCCTCTGGCGCTGAGCCCAGCGATTCCGACAGCCCTCACTCCTCTGTCTGCAGAGAACCGGCCTGGAGGGATGTGCTACAGCGTACACAGGGCTAACAGGGATGTTTAAGCCGCTATAGGTAAGTTGGGGCTCGAGACACCTGCGCTCCAGATCTGGGCCCTGGCTCTGCTGCGGGTTCCAGCTCCCTGCCCATGCGCACTTGGAGGCAGCAGGTGGGGGCCCTGTCACCGGCGTGGGAGGTCCAGGCTTCAGGCTGGCCCAGCCCTGACCGGGCATTTGGAGCGGCAGTGAACCAGCAGGTGAGCAGGTGGAAGATCTCTGTTTGTCTGTCTCTGCCAATCAAATGAATCACAACATGGGGGTGGTGACCTGCTTGTTGAGATGCAGGAGGAGGAGGAAGAAGCAGGTCTGGGGGCAGCAGGGCATTTCACTCTGGCCATGCCAAGCCTGAGATGCTTCTGAGACATCTCTGGGAAGGGGCCCAGCACTTTTTTTTTTTTTTTTTTTTTTGACAGGCAGAGTTAGACAATGAGAGAGACAGACAGAGAGAAAGGTCTTCCTTCCATTGGTTCACCCCCCAAATGGCCCCTACGGCCGGCACACCGCACCGATCCGAAGCCAGGAGCCAGGTGCTTCCTCCTGTTCTCCCATGCGGGTGCAGGGCCCAAGCACCTGGGCCATCCTCCACTGCCCTCCCGGGCCACACAGAGATCTGGACTTGAAGAGGAGCAGGTGGGACTAGAACCGGCGCCCATATGGGATGCCGGCACCGCAGGCGGAGGATTAACCTAGTGAGCCACGGCGCTGGCCCGGCCCAGCACTTTCTAAGATCGGCTGCTGCTCTCAGGCTCGGCGTTCTCCGGCAGCTCCTGTACATACAGCCCAAGCTCCATTGAGCGGCAACCCAGACTGGGCGGGAGTTCTGCTTGGGCCCCCAGTGCCCTCTGCCTCTCCCGCTTCTCTCTTCCCGCCCCTTCCCTGAGCACCTGGTGGGGTTTGGAAGGCCCATCTGCCGGGCCCCTGCACCTGTTCCCTGATCTGCTTGCCACACCCTTGGCTCCTCCTGCGCGGCTCCAGGGCAGGCAGGGGTCCTCCTCTGTACCACCACGAGACCCTGTCGCTCCCAGCAGAGCCAGGATCAGCACCCCAGCCCCGGGGGCCTGGGACCCTGAGTGCGCTTTCTGTACCTGAAGAGGCGCGGGGCTGAGCGGAGGAAGCAGCGACCCGCTCGCTCCGGCCCGGCGATGCCGACAGCGCTCACTCCTCGTCTGCAGAGAAGCGGCCTATTCTGTGTAAACAGGGTTAAGGGGGCGTTTAAACCACTTCAGGAGATACACAGCTTCCCAACACCCTCAATTATTTTGGAAGCACCTGCTCTCACATAATTAATGTGCCAATTAAAATGATTATTACAGCCATTAAAACGGGTCCCCCAAGAACCGCGCCTTCACAATACTTGTTTACACTCAGCCGAGTGTCTCCACCGATCTGCAGAGCGGGATGATAATACCCGTCCTAATCGCACCGCAGCCTCCGGCCTCCAGGACTCGTGTCCAGTTCAGACTCCCCCCCCCCCCCCCAGGCCGCCTGTCTCCACTAATGGGCTCCCTGGGGTCTGTGCGCCACGCCTGGACGACCAGGGCCTGGCCAGTGCTGCTGCTTCTCTCCAGCTGTCTCCAGGGGAGTCCAGCCTGGCAGGCGGCGTGGGAGCGGAGGCCCCGGCTGCCCGCTCTGCGGGTCTGTCTCAGGCAGGGGAGCCAGGCCGCCAGGGTCTTCTTGCAGGATGGAAGCTGTGTTTTCCCTTGAGTCCTCGCTGGATGCCGACAGCCCCTGCGTGGGTCTGTGCACCGCTGCCGACAGGTGGCTGGGCACGTGCTGATGAGAACAGCCTGCAGCGCCCCTGCCAAGGGTCCCTCTCCGCTTCCTCCCCACGCAGGAGGCAGCTGGGCCACCTGCGGTGTGGGGGGGTGGTCCCAGCCACCTCGCCCAGCCAGGATGCTCAGAGGCTGAGCTGCGTCAGGTGACGTCCCAGAGGCTGACTCCCCCACCCCCCCCTTCACTGCCTGCAAGACCTGGGGCCGGTCAGCCACCCTCTCTGAGCCTCTGTGTTGCCAGCTCTAAAGTGGACAATAGTTCCAGCCCCATATGGTCCCCGTGAGGGTGCACGAGACAATGTTTGTCACAAACCCAGCACCGCACCTGAGCTGGACTCCGGGTGTGGCACTAATGGTTACCCAGGAGGGACAGATGACAGCTAAGTCTTGTCTCACTCATTGGCCGGCTCCCCAAGCCTGAGGCCCTCAGCTCTTCCACGGTTCCAGCTTGCCTGCCCTCGGGGGGCTCTGCTACACCCCAGCAGGGTGTGCATGGCTCAAGGTGGAGCCTCAGAGAACGGGCGCACACCAGGGGCAGATGATGGGGGGGGCACCCTTGACGTGGCCCCTTGCTAGCAGCTTGGGGCGAGCTGCTGAACCTCACCCAGTCCTGGGGTCCCCCGCTCTGGTGCTCCCTGTTCCTTCTCCCCAGGCCCTCAGGGGTCTCTGGACACATCGCCTGCAAGGAGGACAGGAGCTTGGAGAGACAGGTGGGGCCCGAGCAGGACACTGCCCCCTCCGTCTCTATCCTAAGAACCACGGCAGCACCACTGGTGTGGTTAAGGTGGGGTGACCAGGCCACGGGCTGCAGAGCCGTCTTCACTCACTTGCCCCGCCCCCAGCTCCCAGGCAGCGGCTGGCCTCCCCTCCTGGGAATGTGCACCTGTTTCGGTCCCACCTCTGGCCGTGATGTCACAGCTGGGCAGCTGAACTCCCGGGAGCACAGAACTGCAGAGCGGAAGTGGGTGGGGCCAGCCTGTTCTGTGCTCCCTTGGGCCAGGAAGCCCACCTTTTGCCTTGGAGATGGGTGGCGACCTCCCCTTTGGGCAGACACCTCTGGGGTGGGGAGCTCACCAGTGGACAAACACCCCACCTGCCGCTCACCAGCCCTAACGAGAGGAAATGCCTTCCCTCTCCAACTAGAAGTTCACTCCCACGTCCTGCAGAGCCATCCACGTACATTCCTTCACCCACGCCTGCATCCATCCTCCAAGCTTTGTGCTCCACATCCCACCGGAGACTCAGGAGGAGTTGTGTTTTGGCAGAGACGTTAGACGGGCACCATTAATCCCTCTGCAGACCCCTGCCCCTCTCTTTGGGGCACTGACCCCTGTTTGAAAGCAGCGTGCATTTTATAACGTTTCGTAGAATTCCTGCTGTCCCTGCATAACCCCAGGACCACGCTGTTCTCATTCTATGTTCCATTCCTGATGCTGGGCACGTAGTAGGTGCTCAAGAGTCACCTGTCACCTAGAGGAACCCAGGAGCCCAGCGTGCTCGGCCTCTCGGGAGCGCCCCGAGGATGCAGGGAGCCTCAGGAGAACCCCGTCCAGCTGGGTGATGAACAGAGAGCAGGCAGAGGCCCCTGGGAGGTGACACGGAGGCAGAGGTGGAGCGCGCCCCAGCGGGGTGGGGAGCAGGGCCACGCAGGTGCAGGCAGCAGCGTGTGCACGGGCACGGAGGCAGGACAGCGCTGGCAAGCCCTGAGAAGTGTGAACAGGACACACGATCCGAGTGGCGGCCCGTTTGGGAACAACAGGACATACGATCCGAGCGGCGGCCCGTTTGGGAACAACAGGACATACGATCCGAGCGGCGGCCCGTTTGGGAACGTGGTAGGAAGCCGGGCTGCAGAAATCAGTCACAGGATGGACCTTGCTCCTGGGCCCACGACCTTGCTCCTGGGCCAACGACCTTGCTCCTGGCTCCCGCAGGGGCGGGGGAGCTCCTGGGCGGTGTGGGGCGGGGCGTGGGGGTCTCTCGTGACAAGGCCGGTGTTGGGGTTTAGAGAAGCTGCACAGTTGTGCCTTCTGCCATGGGGGACTGACAGCCCCACGTGCCCTCTCCCCTCCCCCCCAAGGAGAGGCGCCGAGAGGAGGCGCGGGCAGGTGCCGGGCGGGGGGGGGGGGGGGTGCCCGGCTGGTTTCCCGAGCAGCGTCTCTCATTTCGGCCATCTTACTTTTTGCTGGCCTGCTAAAGCAGAAGTTCACCTTTAATCCTTGCTGACAAGTTAAGTCGGGCCCCTTGTCACTTAAACCCAGCAGGGCCAAGTCACGAAGTCTGCAGGAAGTTACACTGGGGGCTTAAGACAGCTCCCGGCACCACTGGCAGCAGCTCGGGCCAGGGCCCCCACCCCGGGGAGTGCCCTGGCCTGGAAGCTCCCCGCCCGTCCCCAGGCCCAGGGTCTTGGGATTGGGGGAAGGTGGGGAGGGCACAAGGTGGGGTTGGCTGCAGCCCACAGAGTCCCTCTCGCCTCTGGCTCTGACTTTACTGGAAGATCCTAAAGTCCAGAGAGGGGAGGCAGGAAGCCCGAGGACACACAGCAGGGTGGGTTGTTCCAGGCCCCTGCTCTTAGCTGTTTTATGCACTCAGTGAGTGGGAGAACACTCCCCCGAGTGAGCTAGGCCATCAGCCTGCTCACCTTCCCGGCCTTGCCATGGGAGAGTCCATTACTGGTGGAGTCCCCCTGTGGGCCAACAGAACATCGTGCTTTTCGGGGTGTCTGCTCCAACTCCCCACAATTTGGAAGCCAGGAGCTGTTACCAGTCCCATGAGGGGCAGGGCGACGGTCTCATCACCAGGATCATAACCCTGATCTGAATCCCAAAAAAGGAAAGGGTCTGGGGTCTCCACCAGGCTGGGCTGGGGGCCAGGGAGCACTGTTGCTGCCACAGGCCTCGCCTTTCTCCACTTCTTCTCTCCTTTGTCCGTCCAAGGCCAAGATCCAGGCTCATGAGCTATGGCGTTGGGGCCAATCCCAACACCCAAGCCGCTCTTCCCACTCAGGGCCCACGGCAGCACCTCCCCCACCCTCTCCTCTCTCTACCCTTTTCCTCGTGGGCTCATGAACTTTTTTTCCTAAAAAACCTATTTACTTACTTATTTATTTGAAAGGTAGAGCAGCAGGGAGGGGTACATACAAACACACACACTCACAGAAAGAGATCTTTCATCCACTGGTTCACTCTCCAAGTGGCTGCAACGGCCAGGGATCTCCCACGTGGGTGGCGAGGACGCAAGAACAGGGACCACCATCCACTGCCTGCCCAGACACATTAGCAGGAGCCTGGAATGGGAGAGGAGCAGCCGGGACTTGAACCAGCGCTCCGATGTGGGATGCGGGTGTGGTCAGCGGCAGCTTCACCCACAGGAGCCACACCACCAGCCACTCCTGGGCTTTCTGACCCAGCTGTGCAGCCCCCTGGGGCTCCCGATCCGCCGGAGTAGGGCCCTGTGTGGCCCCAGGGCCGAGATAAAGATACTCTGTGCATTCCACTGGCAGCGAACACCTGGACACCTGCAGCTGCGGCTCCTGAGCTTTGGGGAGGAGGCCACGGAGCCCTCGGGGAATATCCACCTCCTCCCCCCACAAATATGCACACATCCAATCCAGTGCATTTTCTGGGGTCTTCAGCGAGCCCAGAAGCCCACCTATACATTTCCTAACGATCCCGATCTGCACATAGAGACCCCGGCCCAGGACCTGCTCATCACATGGCACACACTGGCAAAGCAGATAACTAAAACACAGCGAGAGATGCAGACAGATAACACGCGTGCAGGTGATCCCTCTCTCATCCAAGTCTGTAGATGACGCCTTGGGAGCACAGCAAGCGCGTGTCTTAATTCCGTCCTGCACAGCGAGGTCAGGGCCTCCCGGAGGAGGCAATGATAAGACACGGCCAGGCGGAGCAGAGGGAGAAGTCTCGGCCATGAAGCCGCTTCCCCAACGTGGTCTGCAGGGAGACTCACTGTCTCCACACATGCACTTGTGAGATGCTTAAAGGAAGTGCAGCCGAGCCCATTGGCCAGCGGAAGACCTGGGGCGGCCTGGCTGGCCTGGGAGGTCCCCCGGAAGGCAGAGGGCGTGCCTGTCCCTGTGTACCGAGCTTGGGGGCATTGTGGTAATGACACCATCCAAAGACTGCTGAGTTAACCGCATGGTGGAGCGAGGATCTTTCCTCCGGGTGCCCAATGCACTGCTTACTTTCTCCAGAACCCACCATGCTCTCTGGGCAGCCCCTTCCACTTTTTTTTTTAAGATTTATTTACTTATTTGAAAGGCAGAGTTACAGAGAGGCAGAGGCAGGGAGAGAGAGCAGCTGGGACTCGAACCGGCGCCCGTAGGATGCCAGCACTGCAGGCAGCGGCTTTACCCACTACGCCTCTGCGCTGGCCCCAACCTTCCACACTCTTGAGGACAGCGAGGCCACCACCAGCTGCAGAGTCAGAGGCCAGGGAGGTTTGGAAAAGACGCCGTACTTGGGAGTTTGCAAACAGCACACACATAAATGCAGAACAGAAGCAGTCGTGTCTTTATGTTACCTGAAGTTCAAGGTCAAATCTGTCCAGCCGTCAAAACCTCAAAGCCATGGCCACTGCTGGTCTCACTGCTCCTCCCCGCACACCCCAGCCAGGCTTCCGCCCCCACTAACTCCCAAGAATCTGCCCTTTCCACCCCTCATACGGCCAAGTCCATGGTCATCTGTCTGTTCACTGAAGAGTCGGACACAGCTGGCCGGTCTCTTTCTGGACAGTTTCTTCTCTTGGATTCTGGGGCCCTCGCTCCCCAGCTTTCTTCACATCTTCCTGCCTGCTCCTTGTCAGCCTCTTTGCCGGGCTCCTTTCCCACCCCCGAATCTTGGCGTGGTCCAGGGTCCAGCACCGGACGCTCTGTTCTCTCCCCCGACTGCGGCCCACTCAGCCAAGCCCGGGACTTCCGCTACCGCCCCTCCTCGGAGGACCCCAGTCTCTGTCTGCTTTCTGCAGCGAGGACAGAGAATACCACAGGCCCAGGGGAATTTATAAACAACCAGAGTTTACCGGGAGGTCGAGGTGGGGGGGCTGCACCTGGTGGGGGCCTTCGTGCTGCAGGAGAGCATGGCAGAGAGCAAGCCCGGTGCGCGAACGCCCTGGAGGGGCCCCAGACGCATCCTCCTATCAGGCCAATGGGCTCCCCCAGCGGCCACCTCGCTCCGCCGTCACCAGCAGAGACCTGCTCTCGAGGGCCCTGTCACCTCTCAGGTCCCTCCTGTCAGCACTGTTGTGCGGGGGACAAGGTGTCCAAAACACGCACTCCTGGGGACAGATCCACACCACGGCAAACCCCACATGCAAGTCTCCAGCCTTGACCTCTCCCCGGAAATCCAGGTTCATGGCCCCAAACTGTGGCTATGACGGCTCCGCCTCCACGTCCCTCCACCCTGCCTCCCCTCCCCATCTCAGCAAACAGCTCCGCACCCCCACACTCAACTGCTCCAGCCCCAAAGCCAGGAGTCGCCCTGATCCCCTCCCCCCCAGCCCTCCCACGTCTCCCCAAGCCCTGTGGCTCCACCTGCGCAGCAGAACCAATGCTTTCTCCCTCCCATCACCTAGAGGGGACCTTTAATACAGCCAACCAGATCCTGGGACGGCCCTGCTTAAAACCGCCAATGCTCCCTGCTGCCCCAAGAACCTCTCCGGACTCTGTGCCCGGGAGCACAGCAGGGACGGCCCCGCCCATCTGCCTGGCATCATGTCCCCATTCTCCCCCCGACCCCCTGACTCATGTCGTTCGGCCACTTTGGACCTATCGCAGGCCCGGCGAAGCCCTGCACCTTCCTCTTAGCATGGCGGGTTCCAGGCTGCCTTTGAGCCCTCAGCTTAAAGGAGAGTCTTTTCCTGGCCACCAGGCACTGCCGATGCCATCCGACTGTTTCACTGATGTGCACGGCGCTTAGCATAACCTGGTATCCTTCTCATCATCTTTTTAGAAATGAATACAGGGGAGTCGGTGCTGTGGCGTAGCAGGTAAAGCTGCTGCCTGCAGAGCCGGCATCCCATATGGGCACCAGTTCAAGTCCTGGCTGCTCCACTTCTGATCCCGCTCTCTGCTATGGCCTGGAAAAGCAGTGGAAGATGGCCCAAGTCCTTGGGCCCCTGCACCTGCATGGGAGACCTGGAAGAAGCTCCTGGCTTTGGATCAGCTCAGCTCCAGCCATTGCATCCATCTTGGGAGTGAACCAGCCAATGGAAGACCTCTCTCTCTCTCTCTCTCTCTCTCTCTCTCTCTCAGCCTCTCTATAACGCTGCCTTTCAAATAAAGTAAATAAATTTTTAAAAAAAGAAACGAGTGCAGGGTCTGTGGTCTTGCTCTCTGGTGCACCCTCAGTGCCTCGGACCACCCTGGCTCCATGTGCTGAACTGACCTCGAGTGAACAGAGCAGCTCCCTCTGGCAGCTTCCCAAACAGCACAATGTGGTCCCTGGCTGGGGCGGGTGAGCCGCAGTCCCGGGGCGCGGCCCAAAGAACCCTGAGCTCCCGGTCCCAATTCTGATCCAATAACGGCACGGGGTCTCAGGCATCAGGGCGTTTTCAGGGCGGGGTCTCTCCAAAAATTCAAATGAGCTTGAGACTGGCGAACCTCTTCCTGATGACAACCAAATAAATGTCCACTGAAGAACAGGACCAGGGAGGCAGTGTTTGCAATTCACACTCTGACCTCCAGGGGGAACTCAACGTTCCTCCCATCACCCGACCCCGACGCCTCCCTTCTAACTACTGTAGTGCGGGGTAAAGCTGTGGGGGTGGAACGGAAGGGCTGCAATGGAACTGGACAAAGAAACTGGTCTTGTTTTTAAAACTTATTTATTGGGGCCAGAACTGTGGCGCAGTAGGTTAAAGCCCCACCCTACAGCATAGGCATCCCATATGGACACTGGTTTGAGTCCTGGCTGCTCCACTTCCAATCCAGCACCGTGCTAATGAGCCTGAGAAAGCAGTGGAAGATGGGCCCCTGCACCCACATGGGAGACCTGGAAGAAGCTCCTGGCTCCTGGCTTCAGATCAGTGCAGCTCCGGCCGTTGTGGCCATTAGGGGAGTGAACCAGCAGATGGAAGATCTCTCCTTCTGACTCTACCTCTCTCTATAACTCTGCCTTTCAAATAAATAAAATAAATCATTTTTAAAAATTTGCTGTGAATTAAAAAAGAAAACAAAAAAATAAGAGATTTATTTATTTATTTCAAAGGCAGACCAACAGAGAGAGAGGGAGCAACAGAGAGAAGGAGATTCCCCATCCATCGGGAGCTGAGGACTCCATACAGATCTCCCACACAGCTGCCAGGGTCCACGCACTTGCACCATCTGCTGCTGCTTTCCCGGGAGCTGCAGCAGGGAACTGGGTGGGAAGTGCAGCAGCCAGGACTTGAAATGGCGCTCCAACACAGGATGCCAGCCTCGTGAGTGGTGGCAAAACCACTCTGCCGCGACACCAGTCCCCGGAACCTGGCCTTTGTGTGCCACAACATTTATTCTGTGGCCCGGGGTTGCCTGGTGGGTCCTCTCGCTGGCTGCCTCCTCTTCCCTCCTGTGTGTCTGATGTGAGACAGAACACGGGGCCTTGCCCACAGGCAGAACCCGGCCTGTGGAAGGTGGGAGGAGAGGGAGCGCCTCCTGTCTTCCTCGTCCAGGTCTTGGAGCTGGACGACCTGGGAGACCCAGATCAACCTGGGGTCCATGAGGGAGGAGCCCCCAGGATGCCATCAAGCTGGGCCGTGAGCCAGAAGGACCAAAGGGCCACTCCCTGTGGTTTCCTGGGACGTGGGTGTTGTCTCTGCTGCTCACCCAGGAGTGCGCCCACCTGCCTGCTTCCTGGATATATACAAGGATATATATATATATATATATATATATATATATATATATATATATGGATCCCCTCATGCCCACCATTTTCTGTTTCGCTTCAAACAACACAACACTGTCAAGGGCTGAGACTAAGAGAAATCCAAGGGCAGCAAAGGCATCTGAAATAGCTCCCCGCGTCAGCAGCGCTAGGACGCCCTGAAACGGCTTAAGGCTGTGATGATGTTTCCAAGAACTGACATCCAGTGAGTCCACCTGCATAGCCACCCAGGAACAAAAGAGCACGCTGGCCTGAAACACTGCCTCTGCCCGGAGCCCTAGGAAACGCGGGAGCTCCGACGGGACTCAGGGACTCCAGCCCTGGTGACCCCCGGCCCTTCCTCTTACCCTGCAATCCCCCCACCCCACCCCGCACCCCGTCAGCCCCCACGGCAGGGTGATGCTGGCCCGTACTGAGCAGGTGCAGTCACCAGCCAACTCTGGTCTTGTCCAGGGACACACATGATCTCCTCTAAGCCTGACAAATACATGTTTTCGTGCCCAGTTTGGGATGAGGTTTCTAAAATGCTGAGAGGTTAGAGGTCACCGCCCAAGGTCAAGCACGCTTTCTGACAGCCAAGTCCTCTCTCCTCTGCCTCACCTTGCCCGGGCCTCTGTCTCCATCCCTCCTCTCCAGTCCAAAGGGACCACAGGCCCTCAGGGCACAGGCATCCTTCAAGCCTCAAAGGGCACGTGTGCCCTGGCCGGGCGAGGTTGGGCCCCACACGGTGAAGGAGGTGCGATAAGGAGACACTGGAAGTGGGGCCGTTATCACTCGCTGTAGATCTCCTCTGGCCTCTCTCTTCTGCGGCCTTGTAACCCGGGCCCAGAGCAGCTCTCGGGAACAGACTGTGAAAAGGAGCCGAAACAAAGGCAGGTGGATAACAACTGCTGCCAAAGGTGAGCTTCCCATGATTCTCTGGGGCTGCTTAATGGATTTCTATGATGTAAACAGACCTCTGACTTTGCCTGCTGGGCAGGTGACCTCCAACTCCATGAGTTTAGACAGGGTTGCCTAATAAGAAATGGTCCTTTTCTCCCCACACAGAGCCACAGAGCCTCCGGAGTATACAGAGACCCAACCCCCACCCCGGCCAGGAAGCTCCTGTCAACGCGGTACACGTGCTCTCCTGAAGCCGGAGTGGGCCACGTGGCAAAGGCTGCCCAAACATGTGTGTGTGTGTGTGTGTGTGAGAGAGAGAGAGAGAGAGAGAGAGAGAGCGCTCTGTGTGCTGAGTGTTTACTGGGGTCGCTGTGCACCAGCGTGGAGGACACAGCCTTTGCCCTGGTGTCTCGACAGGATGAGGTAGGCACTGGAGCAGAGGGGGCATGGAGGAGGTGCCTTGTTTTCTAGAACTTTCTAGGGAGCTCAGGGAAGGTAACGTGAGCTGAGACACTGTTGTCGGGGATGGCCTCAGTTTCTTTGAACGTTGGGATTACCTGTGGTACCTATGGCCAGGGCTGACGTGAAGAGGAAGTGTGATAGGTACATAACGTAGGGAGAGCAGTTGGTCCGGGCCGGGCACATAGTAAAGGCTCAACAAGGTTGGCGACTCGGATCAGGACCAGGGCCATTGCCGAGCAAGTCTCCAATTATAGGTGTAAACGGATAGGAAGAAGTGAGTCAAGAACATCATTGACCATCTATTTTCTAGAACCAAGTCCTCACGCTAGGGTAGCTTGGTTATTAGGTGAGAGCCTCCTACTGGAGAAGTGTGGGATTGCACCTCAACTCTGTTAGCCACTGTTTATTGCCAGGGAGAAACAGAGTTACCAGCCCAAGCTGGGAGGGGAACCCAGGTAACCGAGGAGAAGGCACAGGGAGAGGAGGAAAGCGCTGGGAAGCATCGTTGCGGGGAAAGGGGCTTTGGCCAACAGCTACAAAGCCCAGCGCCCTGGGGCTTGACGACCCCGACTCAGCATCCTCTGACCGTCCGCGACCCTGACTCAGCATCCTCTGACCGTCCGCGACCCTGACTCAGCATCCTCTGACCGGCCGCAGAGAAGTTCTCAAAAATGAGAAGCACCTACCCCCCTCCCCGCCGCCACACGCACACTCCAACACAGCAGGTTACAGAACAAATAGCCCATTTTCCCGACGTGCATTTCGGGGACGGGGTGGGGGGCGGAGCTTGCCAGCAAAGCCGCTCGGTGAGCAATCCCCACTCTTCCCTTGTCAGCAAACGCACTGGCCTCCCGGAAACCCAGGGATGTTCGCAGGCTGCCCCCTCGAGCTTCCTGTGCTCGCTCTGTCCGGCACAGCGGCCTCCAGCTGCCCGAGCACTGGGAGGTGCAGGAAGTGAGTTTTAACTGGGTGCAATTTGACGGAAGTGGAAACAGCCCCACGTGGGGCTCCAATCGCCTACGCTTCCTGGATTCTAGTCCACACTCCCGGATTCCCCTTCTACACAGCGGCAGGGCTCCTCCCCGCACGGCCAGACCTTGAGACCAAGTGCTCAGGGCGCAGGCCCTTGCTGCCTCCTTCCAATATCCCCTGCACCTGCCACCACCTGGAGGCCTTCCAAACGCTGGTTCACCCCAAGCCAGTGAGCTCTTCACTCTCAGGCCAATCCCTCAGCTCCGCAGTCTGCCCAGAGAATCCAGGCCACTCGCCATCTCCTGGGACCTCAGGGGGAGCCCAGAGGGCAGGCTTGGGCCTTGCTGTGCCCACTGGGTTGGGCGGGCAGAGGCGGCCACATCACAAAGCCCCGCTTTTGCTCTTCCCGGGCACTGAAACTATTCACTTCCTTCCAAGCGGCGCTCTGTAAGCCCATTCAGGGGGGGCAGGGGAAAGGCAGCCAGGGAGGGAAGCAGACACAGAGACCTGGAACAAACGGCGCAGGGCAGCTCCCCCCCCGGGCGGGGAGGGGGGAGCCCGGAGTCCTTGCCACTTCCCCCGTGCCCTGTAGGAGCCCGGGCCTCCTGGGCTTTGGCTCCTGCAGCCCCATCTTGGCCGGCCCTTCCTCTCTCCTTTCGGCTGGCTCCTTGGGGAAAGAGGCGGTGGGTGAGGGAAGGCCAGGGGGTAGCAGGCCGGGAGAGGACGGGCAGCAAGGAGCCACTTTTCAGGAGCTCCCTTCGGACCCCTGGCCCCGCTCCCCACCCTCACAGGCAGGGCACGTGGGCTCCCCGTGTCCAGGGAGGGTAACTGTCAGCTGAGCCACCACCTTGTCCAGCTACGGAATTCAAAGGGCCCAGGCATTTGGCTGCAGTGGACAATTTGCATATGATTTGCATACATCTGCATACTCCCATTCCAGAGGCTCTCAGTCAAAGGCTGGAAAATGAAATAAAATAAATTAATTAGCGCAGCCTACCATAGCCCGATCTGCAGGGCCTGACATCTGTAAGAAACGTAACTGACTCTTCAAGCAATCAATGTGGCAGGCCAGGGTGGAGGAGAGAGAGAGAGAGAGAGAGAGAGAGAGAGAGAGATGGGAGAGAGATGGTTTGGGTGGGGGAGTGGAAGGGGGATCTGATCACTGGAGTTAAAGAAAGGGAAGTCTGTGTCCAGCCCTCGTGCCGGGAGTGGGGTGCCCCCCCGCCTCCCCATCTCTGTGCACCCCACCTCCAGGAGCAGCGTGGAGCACACGGAAGTCGCCTCCTGGCTTCCCACACCTGTGCCCAGCTGGGTCCCAGCCTAGCCCCGACTCTGACAGCTTCCTCTGCAGGAAGACGTCCATCACCGAGACATGAGACCACAGACCAGGGGGAGGCCAGCAAGGGGCTGCCCGGTGTCTTCCCGTCTCCAAGCTCCGGCCCCCCCCTTCACCTGTGAACTCTTCCCACTGGGTCCGCTGTTCCCCCCACTCTGCTCCCATCCCCGGGGTAGCGGAGGAGAAATGCGGGCCCCTGCCGTGGGGGGACTGGAGTTCATGTCTCCCAGCGCCTCTGCCAGGTTCTGAGCGGCTCACCGCCCGTGTCAGCCACGCAGTGCCCACATCCTGAAGATACGCCTCTCACTGATGCAGCTCGTGGCGCTGTTCGGCACAGGCCTCGACGTTCTCCAAACCCACAGCTCTACCCAGGCGGACCCCTCCGCTGAGGCTGGGACCCTGCAGGGCGCCAGTTCCCGGTATCAGCTCCGCACCTGTGGCTCCCGCGGTACCTGGCGAGCTTGGGGTAAGGGCACCGGGGCTGATTCTGAGCACGAGGGGCCACCGTGCCGACACGGGGAGCCACGATCTCAGCGAAAAGGAGCACGAAAATCACAGCCAATAAAACAGCGCCAATCAGCAAGCGGCGCAGCAGAGAGCAAAGCGGCCAGGAGCCACAGCAAGAGCAGGCGCGTTCAAGGCAAGACCGGACCAGGGCGAGAAGGTCCGGGAGCCGCGTGCTGAGCCAAGGTCAGGAGCAGAGCAGGCGCCAGGAGTCCCCTAGAGTCTCCCTGCACCGTGGGTGGGGGTGGGGCGGCTCGAGACCGCCCCCCTGTGCCCACCCACCGCCTCCCGCCCCTTCCCACTCGCTCCCCTCCCCTCCACACTGCGCCTGCCGCATCCAGAGCGGCTCCCCTTGACTGCTTACCCATCGATTCCATCTAAATAAAGGGCGACGCAGCTTACAAAGATTAGAAGATGTGGTTCTTACATCGGGGGATGCAAACCACAGCCGGTGAACCAAGTCAGCCTTCAACCTGCTTTGCCGTAGCCAAGCTTGGGAGTTAAGAACGGCTTGTGCTTCTTTTTTTTTTTTTTTTTTTTTTTTTTTTTTTATGATTGAAAACAAAATACGAAGACGTTGAGGCACATACAACCTCCCCCAAAACTCAAATGTCAGTGTCCACCAGCAAGGTGCCTTTCATTGTCACACCGTTTGGAGCTGTTTTCAAGCGATAGCCACGGAGCTGAGCTGCAACACAGACCACGTGGTCGGCGGAGGGGCAAATATTTACCAACTGGGTCTTCACTGAGCAACGTTGCCAACCCCTGTTTTAGACCAGGGAAGGGACGTTTCCGGGTGCTACCTCGCTCTGTGCACACCTGAGTGTGGCCTTGCAAGAAGGACCTCCACGCCAGTGGCACCCTCTCCCTCCTACCCCCAGCCCCAGCTCCGTTGTGGCCAAGGGAGACCAGGCTGGGACACCCCACTGAGACACGAGAAGATGCCTCTAGGGGCTGGGACAGGACCTGGTGCCCAGGGCCGCAGCTGCTCTTTCTGTTGCCAACACCTGCCCACGTGGGCGCCTCCCAGGCCGGACACAAGCCCCAGTCCTACACGGAGGGATGTGGGTCTCCGTGGGCGACTGCCACGAAGGCAGGAAGCCTCCCCGCTTTCTCACTCAAAGCCGCACACTGGAGCCTGCACCAGGGCCTGCTCCGTAGCTGCCCCACTGCCACCACGCCATGATGGTCTCCGTCACTTCTACGTCGGTACTCGTGGGGTTTCTCATGAGTAGGGGTCTCTTAGGGACACAAAGGGGGCCAGCAGGAGAGAGATCCTGAGGTTGGGCAAAACCGCCTTTGAGGGAGCATCCGCAGAGGGTGGGGACTCGGCAGAGGGCACAGGGCAGCTCGGGGCGGAGGACACAGCCATGCCCCGGGGGGCAACCGGAGGACTCTGGACACCGCCGCCAGCCCTGGCCTGGGCACGGAGCGGGCAGCAGCGGCAGCGACTTACCCGGTACCAGACGATCTCACGCATGCGGCCATCCGTCTTGAAGTTACACTTCAAGGTCACGGCGTCCCCAGCCACCACGGGGGGGAGCGGCTCAATGTTGACCGTCAGGTAACCTGGGGGGAGGAAGGAGAAGGGTGTGAGGACTGTGCTGGCTGCAGGGCTGGGCTGACGTTGCTCAGCTTGGGGGGCACCACTCCCACCACGGCCTGCGCCAACAGTGACCGGGCGCCCGCCCGAGCAGGTCACCACTTCTCCCTTTGTGCTTCTTGCTGTGGCCGCCTCCCCGGCTCCGGGGGCGCGCTCCAAGACGGAAGCGCTTTGTGGGATCCATTCTCCCCTGCACGCAGGATGTGCTGGCCCCTCCAGGAAGCACCCCGTGTCCCGCTGGAAGACCCCTGGGGCCCAGCCCTGCACGCCCCTCCCCCCTCTAGACTGGAGGGGGCCTGATGGGCCTCCTAGGTTCTGTAGAAAGTGCACCTGCTGACAGGCGTGCACCCCAGCACTTCTGAATTCCTTTGCACACGGTCCCTTAGCAACCCCACGGAGCCAGGGCCCCTGCAAGCCCAGGGTCCCAGCCTTGTAACCACATCACTCCTGGAGAAACGGGAAGAGAGCCCCGGGAAGCCTCCGCTGGCTGCCTTGTCACCCACGTTTCCCACCGCACAGGCCAGAGCCACCCACCCAAAGGGACGGGCAGGTCTGCCCTGGCCACGGTGCTGATGGAGGAGGAGGTGATCATGGACGCCAAACCGCGGCAGGCACCCTACAGTGCCTCTCACCCAGCAGCTGGCCCTTGGGGATGCCTGCCTGGCCCCTCAGAACATGGGGTTGGGACTCCGGCCCAATCTTTGAACACCGAGCCACCCACACCAACATCCAGCCTGCTGAGACCCAGGCCCACCCTCTGCCTGCCCCAGCCCCGTCGCAGAGGGCTGGGTGCCCGCTCCAGCCCGCCGGGGACCTCATTCTTGCCCAATCATCCGCGCCCATCGGCTCGGCTTCCCACCGGCTGATGTCCGCCTATCGACCTACCGGATCAATCCAGACCATACCGGATCAATCCAGACCAATCGTCCTAATGAGAAAACTAGCCAGGATGGGCTCGGGGATTTCAATTGTGCAGGCAACCTGAGCCGATCGAGCCCGGGGGCCTGACCCCTGCCTGGAACTGAGTGGTTACAAACGCCAGGAAGGAAAAAACAAGCATCGACCTTCGCGGGATCGATGGGGAAGCTGGAGTCACACGGGAACAGCCGGCTCCGGGCCTCCAGGGCCGGTCTCCAGCGTGGGGAGGAAGGCGCAGGCGCAACGCTGTGTGGCCTCGAACCCTGGCCAGGCTCACAGGCAGCCTCAGAGAGGGGCTGTCCAAGCACACAGCAGCCCGGCCGGCTGGAAGGGCCAGTCCCCTCTCTCTGGCTGCTCCTTTCAACGCTGTTTAACCCCCTGCCCTACTTGCCCTGTGCAGGCCCTGGGCCAGGCTCAGGGCAGCAGGAGGCACTCAGGCACCATGCTGTCCCCCAGGAATGCACAGCTGGGGAGGGGAGGCATCACACCGTCACCCTCAGAGGATACACATGGAGGTGGGGGGAAATCAGGGGGCTGTGAGGGGGCGGGGAGGGGGTTGGCCCTTGTCCAGCTTGGATGGCCCCAGAGCCAAAGCATGAGAAATGCTGAGGCCTCCCGCAGGAAGGGGCACCCCAGGGGAGGGAGGAGAGGAGGAGAGGAGAGGGAGGAGGGGAGGGGAGGAGAGGGAGGAGGGGAAGAGAGGAGAGGAGAGGGAGGAGAGGAGAGGGGAGGAGGGGAGGGGAGGAGAGGGAGGAGAAGAGAGGAGAGGAGGGCAGGAGAGGAGAGGAGGAGAGGAGAGGGAGGAGAGGAGAGGGGAGGAGGGGAGGGGAGGAGAGGGAGGAAGGGAAGGGAGGAGAGGAGAGGGAGGAGAGGAGAGGAGAGGAGATGAGGAGAGGAGAGAAGAGGGAAGAGGGCAGGAGAGGAGAGGGAGGAGAGGAGAGGGGAGGAGGGGAGGGGAGGAGATGGAGGAAGGGAAGGGAGGAGAGGAGAGGAGAGGGAGGAGAGGAGAGGGAGGAGAGGAGGAGAGGAGAGAAGAGGGAAGAGGGCAGGAGAGGAGAGGGAGGAGGGGAGAGGGAGAAAGGGAGGAGAGGAGAGGGAGGAGAGGAGAGAGAGGGAGGAGAGGGAGGAGAGGAGAGGGAGAAAGGGAAGAGAGGAGAGGGAGGAGAGGAGAGGGGAGGAGGGGAGAGGGAGGAGAGGAGGAGAGGAGAGGGAGGGGAGGAGAGGGGAGGAGGGGAGGGGAGGAGAGGAAGGAAGGAAAGGGAGGAGAGAAGAGGAGAGGGAGGAGAGGAGGAGAGGAGAGGGAGGAGGGGAAGAGAGGAGAGGGAGGAGGGGAGGAGAGGAGAGGAGAGGGAGGAGAGGAGAGGGAGGAGGGGAGGACAGGAGAGGGAGGAGGGGAGGAGAGGAGAGGGAGGAGAGGAGAGGGAGGAGAGGAGGAGAGGAGAGGAGAGGGAGGAGAGGAGAGGGAGGAGGGGAGGAGGGGAGGACAGGAGAGGGAGGAGGGGAGGAGAGGAGAGGGAGGCCTCCAGGGCACTGGCCCGAGAGCGAGAACACTGCTCTGAGCCAAGGGCTTGACGCACACTCACTCACACCTTGTATCGGCCCCACAATCCTGGGAGAGCGACTGTGTGTGCTTCCCACTTGCTGCAGGGAAGAGAGCGGCCAAGGTCACACAGCTCTATGGGACGGGGCCAGGATTCTAACCCAGACCCCCTTCTGGCTCCGTGACAATCGCCGGGTGATTACAGCCTCTCTGGCAGCAGGGAGGCGAGAGTACATGCTGGGGAAAGGCAACTTGCCCGTCTGTGCCCGGCTCGGGCGGTGGCCGGCACTGGGGGGAGGTGTGGCAGGGGGAACCGTGGCAGGAGTCCAGGTCGTGGTCCCCTTCTTCCACAGGGCTGGGCCGTGGGCTGACTCTCCCCTTCGAAGCGGTGGGCCACAGGTAAGCGCCACCAGTGCAGATGGCTGGGGAGCTGGGAACCAGAGGAGCCCCCTCCGCCCGCCAGGAGGAGGGAAGGACACGGCCTCAGACGCATAGCTCTTCCGGCCGCGCAGGGTGGGTGCAGATGGTGGATGCGGGTGAGGTGAGCTGGGCGCGGGGAGGTCACTGCTGTGGGGCCGCCGCTGGGGAGCCCCGGCAGAAGTGGGCTAGGGCTGCTCTGACTGGGCAGCGGTGCCAGCAGCACCGGGAGGAGGCGGGGCCTCGCCCACGGGAGGAGGTGACTTAGAGGGCGAGCGTGTGAGTGGTGTCGGGACAGCTCAGGCCAAGAGCGGGGTTCCCAGAACGGGGAGCTTCGGGCACTCCCTTTCTGCCATCAACCGGTTCTGAGCGGCGCTGAGTGACGCGGCACGGAGCCTGCTCCTGCCCTGCGGGTCTTCCCAGAATTCTCCTCTCCTCCCTTCTTCCTGTCTCCCCTTTATTCATGGAAAGGTCTCTGGTCCATCTCTCAGTAGCAGGCACTGTTCTAGGCACTGGAGACACAGCGGTGACAACAGACACGCCCCCCTGGACCCGCGTCCCAGCCGGGGAATCCACGGTCAACTGAAAGACGGGCACGATGCCCCGTGGTGATACGGATCATAGAGGTAGCGATACAGGTGGCACAGGTGAGGTTACAGCAGCACAGGTGAGGTTACAGGTAACGCGGGTGATGTTACAGGCAGCACAGGTGAGGTTACAGGTAACGCGGGAAACTGAAGCAATGGGGAACTATGGGGAAGGTGCTGCTCTAGACCTGGGGTCCTGGGAAGCCTCTTTGAGGAGGGTGGGATAAGGGAATCTGTGGGCCATGTAGGTACCTGCAGGAGAACATTCCAGACTTCAGAGGCAAAGGCTCTGGAGTGCTGTGCGCTCTGCAAGCGCGCGCTGTGCTGGGACGTTTTCCCAGAGTTATACACGCTGCAGCGGACTCACAGAGCATCTTGTAGGACCAGAGCCGGGACTGGGAGCAGGGTGGGGCAGCAGATGTCCCCGGGATGCAAAGTGAAAGGATGCCCTCTCTCCCCGCAGGGCACCCCCCAGAGACTGTCCTGGCTCCCCCAGTACTGTCCCCCCATGGAACCTGGCCGGCCCCACCCATCTCAGCCCCACTGCAGTCCTTGGGGACACACGCAGGTGATGGCTCTGCAAGCTGTGGGTCATCTCGGGGACATCACCAAGCGCGAGGGACAGAGATGGGGGTGATGCGTGTGTCCGGGCTGGGAGCTGGGAGCTGATGGAGCGGGGCTGGGGGGGGAGTGGGCGGGTCTCACTCTCAGGACAAAACCTCCTCCCGGGCATGCCCCTCCCCCAGGCCGTTGGCTCCTGCAGCAGCGTGGGCTGCTGTGGCCGCTGCGCGTGTCACGCTGGGCGTGACTGCCTGCCCGCCCATCTGCCTCTCGGGCAGTATCTGCGGCGCAGTGAGATGTGAAATGGCCAGCGCCGCTTGGCTCCTCGCCCCACCCCGGCAAGCCGGTCCTAAGGTCACATCCCTGTCGCCAAGAGGCATCGCTGCACAGAGCCGTGAAGTGCCTTGTTCCAAACGGCGAGGACCAGACAGCCATGCCGAGATGCGAACCCAGATCCGGCGGCCTCAAAGCCCGGTTGCTTTCGCTGCCTCCCAGATCAGAGTCGGAGGACTTGCTGAGGTCACCCGAGAATTCTGGCTGCCATTGCATCCTTTCTGTATTTTTTAAGATTTTATTTATTTTAGTTGAAAGAATTACAGCAACGTGAGACAGAGAGGAGAGATCCTCCATCCACTGGTTCTCTCCCCACATGGCCAGGCAGAAGCCAGGTGCCAGGAATTTCTTCCGGGTCTCCCACGTGGGTGCAGGGGCCCAAACACTTGGGCCATCTTCCACTGCTTTGCCCAGTCGCATTACCAGGGAGCTGGATGGGAAGTGGAGCAGCTGGGAGACGAACCAGCGCCCATATGGGATGCTGGCGACACAGGGGCAACTTTACCCGCTGTGCCACAGCACCGGCCCTGCCCCGGCATCTTTAGCCGGGGCCTCAGACAGGGCAGGGCAGCCAGCTGAGGGTGGGAAGGACAAGACCCAGAACTGCGCTCCGAGCAATTGGGACCCCCTCCCGCCCCCCAACACACAGAGACATCGGGGTGGAGCCAGGCTCAAGCAAGGGATGGCGAGCAGAGTGGAGACCCCACCGCTCCCTCAAAGTTCAAGGCCAGAGCCTGACAGTGCACTGTGGGCTCCCGGGACCCCTCCCGTCCGAGGCTGTGACAAGCATCAGACAGTGCGTGGGCTCCAGAGCTGGAGGAGGACAGAAAGGAGGCAGGGGAAGGCCGGGCAGATGTGCCAGGAGAGGCTGTGACAGCTCCCAGCGACACACAGCTCACAGGTGAGAAATCAGCGGCCCAGACAGACCCACGCAGGAGAGGAGACGGCGGGCGTCCATTGCCAAGAGGCTCTCCCCAGGGCAAAACACAGGGCACGTCCTCTCTCTGGCTGACTCTGTTAACACACAAAACCCCGTGGCTTTCCAAACACCGAATGCACCTGTTCTTTCTCCCCTGCTTTCTGGTTCCTCCCCACCACCGTCCTCCCCCAAACGCGACACCTGTTGTCCAGTCCAGTCCAAGATTCTCGCTGTGCCCCTCCACAGCGAGCTGGGTGGGTTACGGCTTCCTTGTGCGAGGTGGGTGGAGGAACCACGCCAGGGGCCGGGTCGGGGAGGAGCATGGTCAAGGCTTTGTCCACCCAGCCCCGCCCACACAGGGGGGCGGCCCCAGGCTTCTTGGCCTCCAGTGCTCCTGGTCCAGGCTAGGGAGGAAGCCCCGGGGTGGACAGAGGAGAGAAGAGCAGGAACTGATGTCCAGCAGCTGCACCTGTCAACGCCTCCAGGCCGGGGCCAAAGTCAGGAGACCCCACGGAGCACAATGGAGGCTGTGAAACCCCAGGGAGGAGGCCCAAGCAGGGCCCCCAGTGCCAGACCACTCAGAGAGGGCGTTTCAGAAAGGGGCGGCCAGCCAGGAGGCTGTGGGGCCGGAGGGACGGGTGTGGCAGAGGGGAGTTCTGGCCCCAGTCCCGCGGCCAGGCAGCTCCAGAGCCTCGGCAAGCTGACCAGCTCTGGGCCTCAGTTTCCTCCCCTGTAAAATGCAGGGGGAATGGGATTTCTAGAATCTTCCACATCAGATGCTAACAGCACAGACCCAGGTCTGGTGCCTTGGCCATCTTCCTTCCCGGTGCAACCCCACACCCCTTTCCTGGGGAATCTGCCCATTACACAGCCACCAGCTAAAGGCAGAGCTGTGTCTTTCCGGGCGTTAAATTTGGCACCCATCGACCCTGATGTGCAGCACGGTACGGAGAAGTGCTTCAGGAGCACCGACGGGTTCCTCCTTACAAAACGAGTCCTTGTCCCGATCTGTGTCATCGCTCTCCCCACATCTCCCCATCGCTCTCCCCAGCCACGCCACTCCCGCTAAGACGCTTTGAGCAAAATCGTTGGCAACATTCAGCCGCCATGCCCCCTTCCTGGGAAACTCGCCTGGCCACGCCCCCAGCTCGGAGGGCTGGCTCGAGGGTGGACAGGTCAGAGGTCGGCCAGGGGTCCCAAGAGAGGAAGGCTGGCTCCCCGAGAGGCCATTTTATTAGAGTGGCTGCTGAGGACGGAGGAGTCTCCTGGGACAAGGGGCGTTCGGCTCCGCAACAGGTGAGTTCGTGCAAACCTGGGTGAGCGGCTCACCCCCGTCGTTAGTCCCCCGTGGCCCTGGATGGCCCTTAAGCCTCTCTTCCTGTCGGACAATAGGGGGACCCATTCTTTCCTCGCCCAGCCCCCAGGGAGTGGGGGTGTCAATGGGGAGTCCTGCCTTGGTGCTGGACTCCTGTGCACGGTGCTGCTGGTGGCGGGGGGCGTGGCTGCGAGGTCAGGATCTTGCTTCCGGCTCCCCGCCCCCCTTCACACTCCCCTGTTCCCTCTACAGTGTGTGCCCCTAGTCTCTGCAGGGCCTGCGGGGACTTCCCAGTGCCCCAGGGGAACAGGTGCACATCCTCCCTGGGCCACCTCCCCCCTCTCACTGCTGCTCCCAGGCCTGCTGCCCCCTGCTCCCCGCACACGCAGCCCCCCCCCCCACCCGGACCCCAGCCCAGGCTCTCCCCTCGTTCTCTGCTTGCGGGACTTTCTCCTCAGCCTTCAGGATCCGTGGGCGTGTCGCTTCCTTAGTGACTCGGCGCCTCCCCAGGGCACCACGGTCCCCAGAAGGCCTCCCCATTCCTGCCGCACAGGAAAGTCACCGGCCCTGGCCTATTGGGAGTGCACTCACCACGACCTAAGGCCGGGAACTGCCGATTCGCTGTGTCCCGCGGGTGCCTGGCAGCCTGCTGCAGGCGGGAACACGTGGGTTCCGCTGATGCCCTTGAGGGTCTCCCGTGTTCCCAGGGGGCCGTCTCAGAAGCACCTCGCCCTTGCGGGCCTTGTCCTGGGCAGCCCGAGCTGAGGGCCTGCCACGACCCCAGGTGCCTTCCGAACCCGCCTGTCTGACCACACCTGGTGGCCAGGTGCTGCTGCCAGCTCCGAGGGTCCAGGCGCCTCTCGGCGGCCAGGCGTGAGGAGGAGAGCGAGCCTTTGCTCAACTCTGCCCCATGGGGCTCTCTTCCCCAGGAATGGGGAACAGGACACAGCCGGTGGCTCCCCAGACGGCACAGGGGGTGGGGCAGAGAGGATCCGGCAGTGGAAGCCAGGAACAAGGGGCAGCACTTCCTGAGCCCCCAAAATAGCGCAGCCTGAGAGGAAGGACCAGCCAGGGCACATCTGACCGCTGCCTGCCAGCCCGCCGGACTCAGCGACCCAGGGCGTGCATCTCCTGGGAAGGTGAGCCGAGCCCGTACCCTGTGCCCCGGCGTCTCCCGTTTCCCTGTCTCCGACAGTAAGCAGGTAACTGGCAGCAGGTGAGCCCAGCTCCTCGCGCTGTCCCGTAAGCCCCAGTGCACTGGCTCCGCTCAGCCGGGCGCCTTCACACAGAGAAATGTAAGCGCTCTCATGTAGATGTCTCCAAGCCCCTCAAGGGATCAGGACCTGAACTGAGGCACTGTCCCCCCTCCATCCCCATTTCTCCACCAGGGAGCTCCAAGCACCCCAGTATTCCTGGAGTCCCCCTCTCCCCCAGCCTGCAAGCTCTGTAAAACAGGCCCAGAGTCCACCCAGCTCAGCCTCCACGGCTGCCTCCCTGGGCTGAGAAGCCACCATTAACTGCCTGGCCCACAGCCACGCTTCCTAATGGGCCGCCCCTCCCGACCCCGCCAACTTTGCCCCGCCCACCTCCCTGACGTCACCGCCCCTCACTCTCAGACTCACGCAGGCCCCCACTCACAGTGAGCTCTGGTGATCCCCGAGTACCCCAGGTATCCCCCACTCAAGGGCTTTTTTTTTTTTTTGCAGAAGCTATCCTGACCAGCCAATAGGAAACCGCACGCCCGTTATTCTCCAACTCGACCCTGCATTATTCTTTTGGAAACATTTATCACCGCCTGACTAGGATGTGAGCCCCTGGGAACAGAGACTCTGTGTGTGTATGGGGGCGGGGCTGCGATCTTTCTTCCTCTCTTGTTCGATGGGTCCGCAGGTTCACCGATTCTTCTGCCCGTTCGGAGTCCACCCAGTGCACTTTCTATTTCGTTGATTGTACTGGTGGCTGTGAAGTGTCCATTTGGCTGTTTTTCTCTGTCGGTTCTTCGCTAGGCTTTCTATTCTAATATTTTTCCAAGACTATTTTTGAGCAGTTGTTCAAGCATTTTTATAATAGCGCCTTAAAGATTCTGTCAGATAATTCCACCAGATGTGCCATCTCATTACTGGTCTATCGATCGTCTTTCCCCAGGTGAGCTGAGATCTTCATGGTTTTTCGCACATTGAGTGATTTTTGTTTGTGTCCTGAGCATTTTAAGTGTGACCTGATGAGACTGTGGGTTCTTTTGATGTTCACCCTGTCCGTGGTACTTAGAATTCTAGTGTTCAGCTCCAGCCCACCTGCTAATGTTTACTTCTCAGATTTTTCAAAAAGGTGCTCATGCATTCTGTCCAGCGAAGTGAGGCTGGTGCTGACTTCGTCTCACAAGAACCGCACGTTCTTAGTTTTGTGTATTTTATCCCCAGAATCTAGACCAGCATACGGCACTTAGCAGGAACTCGACATTTGTTGAATGAATAATAAAAAAAGGAAGTTACGCCCAGCGTCTCACAGTTTTTGAAGGCTATCTGGTTCTTATCTCACTGGTCATCCTTGTGCCCCTCTGGACTGTGTCTGCATTCTATAGAGAGGAGGCTGAGGTCAGACGCACGGAATGACCTGCTCACCACCACAGGGAGGCGGGCGTGGCAGGTCAGCCCTTTGGCTCTGGACCAGTATTCCGCCCATCACCTCCCAGGAGCCCACTGCCCCTTGCTTCCAAATGGAGATACTGAAAACAGGTGATTAGGGAAATCTTTCTTGGTGCCTGGTGGGATCAGACCCCCATGGTAGCCACAAGACACAAGCACATCCACAAGGGGGCAGCAGCACGACGGAGGAGACCGTCTTGGGGTCCAGAGCCCGCAGAGGATGGTGAGGGCCAGGAGGATGGGTTTGACCTGGAAGCTTTGCAGGACAGGACATAAGAGTCCCTGAGATGAGGTTGGCCAACTTCTTCCATCCCATCCTTGACACAGAATCCTCTGAGCCCAGCTCTGGACCAATTCCTGTGGCCCAGAAGTGCCTGTCACGTGTCACCTGAACCAAGAAACCAGCGAAGCCACTTCTACCAGAGCATCCATCAGATGCCACCCATCTAAGAGTTCCTGGGCAGGGACCGAGTCCCACCCCCACCCCCACCCCGTGTGGAAGTGGCGCAGAGGGCTCACTCTCCCAGCAGAGCCAGTGGGACCACACCGAGACTGGTCGTGGGGCAGTCAGGTGTCAGTGCCACCAGTGACTGGAGGCCCCGCCAGGGATGACGGAGGGAGGCGGGGCCCCATAAGCCCCCCCCGTGCCTCCCTCCCCCATGCCGTGCATCCAGGATTTAACTCTGCGTGATCGCAGCAGCTCCGTGCACCACCACTCACCAAGAAGGGCGGTCAGCCCCACCGCATGAAGATAAACACCACATCGCCACGGCGACGACAGCCGCCCCGGGCTCCCGCCTGCATCGTTACTGTCGTAATAAATATTATTAACAATTACCGCCACCGGATCCTGCAGGCAGGTGCAGAGGGCTCTGTGAAATACACCCTTCTGTGTGGACGACAGGTGCTCCCACCACCTGCCTCCTTGGGAGGGTGAGAGGCTGGGCAGAGGATGAGGGAGGCCTTTTAGAAAAAGCAAAGCCAAGCCCCGGGTGGGCACTGTGACTCAGCAGGTTAAGTCATCCCCCAATGGGTCCTGGTTCGAGCCCTGGCTGCTCCACTTCCGATCCGGCTCCCTGCGAATGGCCTGGGAAAAGCAGTAGAGGATGGCCCAGAAGAAGCTCCTGGATCCTCACTTCGGCCTAGCCCCAGCCATTGTGGCCATCTGGGGAGTGAACCAGAGGATGGAAAGTCTCTCTCTCTCTCTCTCTCTCTCTCTTTGTAACTTTGCTTTCAAATAAAATAAATAAATCTTGAAAAAAAAAACAAATAGAAAAGAAAACCCAGTGGACAACGAAGGGGCAGCCAACAGCTCACGTGTCTCCCCAGCATGGACCTGTTCCCCCTGCCCCACAGTTCTCGCCTCTGCACCCATCCTGCCTTGGCCTGGCCCGTAGCATCCCTCCTCGTGGCTGGCCGCCCGCCCCTCGGGCACCCACCGCCCCGGAGTCTCAATGGCAGCTCTGAAATGCAGATACGATGACGCCGCCTCTCTGGTGAACGCCATTCCATTTCCTTGCTCCATTGCCTTCCAATCCAGGATCAAGTTCAGCGTCGGTCATGGCCAACTGGGCCCCTGATGAGCTTGCCTCTCTCGGCCCCTCCAACTCAATCAGTCTCGCTCCGCGCTTCCGCTACCTTGCCGCCCACCCCCATCAGCCCCTCCCGCCGCCCCTCAAGCTCTCCCTCTCTCTCTCTGCCTGTGCTCTCTCCTCTTCCCCTCCGAGTCCATCCGGGGGGATTTGTCTGTGTCCTTCCAGGTCCAGGGCAACAGCCCCTCCCTCTTTGATGCATGCCTGACACCCCCTCTGCTGAGCCCAGACCCTTGTCCACAGCTTGGTCATCGCCCACACTCATCCCATTATAATTCCAGTATAATGCGACATACGGGTCTTTGTGTGTCTGTCTCCACCACCGGACCAGGACCCTTGAGGTCCGAGGGCAGGTGTGCACCTCCGGCTCCCTGGCTGACATGTGGCATGGGGGCAGGGAGGAAGCACACTGCCGGCGTGCTCCGTGAACAGGCTGGTGGGTGCACCAAGGCATGAAGCCAGCGTGCCCTGGGGCTCTGTGCGCCACGGAGCCCTGGACCCACATGCACTGCTCTGCCGCCCCCGTCCCCACGTCACACCTACAACCAGACCCTTCCTTGTCTCCCCGTGGCCTCGGAGACAGAGGCGGTGCCCTTCCCTTCACACCAGACTGCCCCTGCGTCTGTCTATGCCTCAGCTCCGCTCCTGCTGCCTTCGCACGCTCAGCCGCAGCCACCCTGACCACCGGGGGATCCCCAAGTACGCCAGGCCCCAGCCGGCTCCCAGGACTCCATACTGGCTGTTCTTGCTGCCGGGAACACCTGTCATCACTCTGCCCCCAGCCCCCCAGCCTGCCCTCCAGGCCTTTGCTTAGATCTAACTGACCAGGGGCCGGCACTGTGGTGTGGCGGGTAAAGCTGTCGCCTGCAGTGCCTGCATCCCATATGGGTGCCGGTTCAAGACCCGGCTGCACCACTTCCAATCCAGCTCTCTGCTATGGCCTGGGAAAGCAGTGGAAGATGGCCCAAGTCCTTGGGCCCCTGTACCCACGTGGGAGATCCGGAAGAAGTTCCTGGCTCCTGGCTTCGGATCAAGGCAGCTCTGGTAGTTGTGGCCATCTGGGGAGTGAACCAGCAGATGGAAGACCTCTCTCTCTCTCTCTCTCTCTCTCTCTCTCTGCCTCTCCTTCTCTGTGTGTAACTAACTCTGGCTTTCAAATAAATAAATAAATCTTTTTTTTTTTTTTTTTAAAAAAAGATCTAACTGACCTAGAAGTCTCTCCTGGCACACAGCCCAAGCTCACCGGCCCCAGGGCCCCACAACAGCAGCGACCGCAGCCCCCAGTCACGGCAAGGCAACACCGGTGTGCCAGTCTGTCTCCCACGGTAAACTGTACGCACCTGAACGCCAGGTGGGTTTTCCAGGACTGAACTCCTGGTGCCTTGCACGCTGTTGCTGGTGCGCGAGTCACACTGAACGAATGAATTGAACGAGTGAATCCGTAGATGAACAAAGAAATCACTCAGGTGTCTTCAACTAAGGGTTAGCCTTGGTGATGAGATCCAGTACTGCTGGGGTTGGCTGCTTTCGATTTTTTTTCTTCTGTTTTTCTTTATTGGGCTTTGGATCTCCCAGTCTCGGCGTGGACTGTGAAAGATCAGGAGGGACCTCCACCCCCGCCAGGACTCCTGGCCCCGCCTCTGGGCCCCCAGGGACCTCACGACCCTTTGCCTTCGCAGGGAGACGTAACTGGCGTGCTGCTGTCCACCCCCTGCCCCGACACCCCAGGTTTTCTGGAATCTTCCCATCTGTGATCTCCAGCCAACTAATCAAATCCCCTCCATCAGAGGCAATAGATGTTCAAAAGCCTTGTGGTATTAATGTATTATTCATGACCTATGTATTATTTATCATTAGTTTGTTTATTTATTATTAATTTGTGTTTCATTATTGATAATGATGTGGTTAGACTATGAATAAGGCTTGGGGCGGCGGCGCTGTGGCCCTCTGCAGACACCCAGGGCTCCTCGGACTCTGCCGGGGCCAAGGCGGGCGACTTTCCCGCCCATTTCATGGATGGGCCACACAGAGGCCACGGAAGGGCAGGACCTGTCCGGCCAGACCTCTCACCCGTGCGATATCATCAGGGCAGGTGACGGCACTGGGGGAAGGCGTCACCGGGCAGCAGGTCACCGGCTAGCAGGTCACCGGCTGAGACCGGCCAAGGGCATGGACTCCCGCAGACTGCTGCGCTGGGCCTGACCATCATGGCTCCTGGAACCCTGTGCTGCTCTGTGTGTCTCAGGCTCCTCTGAGCAGATGCAGGGGCCTGAGGTCAACTTCCCTTCCGTCTCGTAAACTGTGCCTGCTTCGTGCTGTGCCGGCTCCACAGACTTGTACTGGTCCTTGCATCCCAACTCCATCCCTGCGTCCTCCCAGGCACCCGGCCACAGGCACTGCCCAGCCTCCCTTGCAGCTTGGCGGGGCCGTGTTCCCCACCTGCCGTGCCGCCGTCGGGCTCTCCTGCCCATCGGTCCTCTCCGGCGCTGCCTGGGTGGAGCCGGCTCTGAGGACCTGGAGGAGGAAGGGTCCTGGGTACCTGAATGTCTGCGTGGAGCAGTCATCCATCCCACAGTCCCCAGCGGAAGTGACAGGGGTGAGAAACAAAACACGGTTGGGTTAAGGTTTGGGGTGGTCCGTTCCAACAGTTATTGGACACACACCCCACTAACACCTGGCGCACAGTAGGTGATCAGGCGGAAAAGCAAGGGGGTGAGGAGATGAATCGGGAAGCCAGGCTCCCCAGTCACCGCGCGTCTGAGGGAGGAGGGCTGAAAGATCTGGAAGTGAAAGCCTTTTGCTCTACAGATGGGTAAACTGAGGCCAGAGGCGAGAGGGGCACTGGCCAAAGGCACAGAACCAATCAGCAGACACTGGGCACCGGGACCCAGGGCTCTGCACACAGTCCTGTCACCCTTCTCCCACACCAGAGTCTCTCAGCGACTGTCTTCCACCTGTGGCCTGCTGTTACCTTCTGGAACTTTCTCGGAGTCTTTGGGAGTCAGTGAAGTGACCATTTCCTTATCCCCAGGTCAGTCTAGCGTCCACAGAACAGCTGGAGCTGCCAGGAGGGAAGAAAAATGAGAGACGGAAGTGGCCCAGGGTCCCGTGAGACGCCCTGGCCACCTGCAGCTGTCTCGGCCCTGCCCTCTCCAGGGTGGGGGCCCCCTGGGTCAGGAGGGGGTGCAGCCGGCAGTGGGGAAGCCGCCCGCGGGTGCTGAGGAACCAGCTGAGCCTTGAAGCAGAAGGCTACAGTCTCCGCCTCGTTCTGCCATGGGCACGGAGGGCCAGTGCTGATCCCCACTGCAACTCAGTCTTCTCAGCTGATAAAGGGGCTCATGGGGGGCCGGCGCCACGGCGCAGAGGGTTAATCCTCCGCCTGCATCGCCGGCATCCCACATGGGAGCCAGTTCATGTCCCGGCTGCTGCACTTCCGATCCAGCTCTCTGCTGTGGCCTGGGAAAGCAGCGGAAGATGGCCCAAGTGCTTGGGCCCCTGCACCTGCGTGGGAGACCTGGAAGAAGCTCCTGGCTTCAGATCTGCCCAGCTCTGGCCATTGCGGCCGTCTGGGGAGTGAACCAGCAGGTGGAAGACCTCTCTCTGTCTCTCCTTCTCTCTGTGTGTAACTCTGCCTCTCAAATAAATAAACAAAATCTGTAAAAAAGGCGGGGGTGGGGTGGGGGCTCAAGGCACTTATTTCTCAAAGGTGATGGTTTGCTGAGAAGAGGGGGGGAGGAGTTCTGAGAGCACTGTGGAAACACTGGTGTTCTTGGCGCGGGAACACGTTGTCAGGGCCCACGGGACGACCCGGGGCCTGGGCATCAGACAGACCCAGGGATGCCTTCCCACTGCCACGGGCCAGCCCCGGGGCCCCGAGGACGTCGTTTTACTGCTCTGGGCCTCAGTTGTCACCTCTGCAGTGGGAATGGGTATGTTTATCCTCAGGGCTGGGCGGGGGAGACGCAGAGAGATGGCCCAGGCGAGGAGCCTGGGGCAGTGCCCGGCCTGTGGGGACTACGCCGACATGCAGCACCCTGACCCAGCGCTTGCTCCCCTGTCCGTGACCCGGCTCCTGAAGTCACCTCCACGTCCCCATCTGCTCCTACCAGCCAGGCTGCTTGGAGGGAGCCGCTGGGAAGCTGTGGGACAACGGCTCACCCCTGGCTGCGCGTCGGGAGCCCGGGGCCGAGCTCGCAGGGGCGGACGCCGTTTCGGTTCCCGCGTGGAGACGTTCAAGGCCAAGTTCACAGAGGGCCCGGCAGTGCCGCAGCCTCCCTCCAGCGTCACCAGGAATCACGAGGACAAACCCGTGAGCAACAGAGAACCGCCCCTGACTTAGAAGAAAAATTGAAATGCGGGTGATCGCTGATGAAGGAATATTTTAAAAGAAACTCGGTTATTACGCGGGGAACAGTCGAAGGTGGGTTATAAACTGGTCCGAATAAGGACGACGGAGCAACTTAATGAAGAAAACGACAACTTACAATAGGCCGACATGAAGTGATAATGCCTCATAAACACAAAAGTCCGTTAGCATAGGAGAATGAATTGCTCAGCTCCCAAGCTAAAGGCAGAATAAAGAAACTTGATTTTTTTTTTTTTTTGGTTTGTTATTTTTCTCTCCCCAAAAGCCAACTCGCCTGCCAGGGTGGCCTCACTCGGGCTGGAGGGCCCGGAGCTTTGCACAGGGACTTTGCGCGGGAGCGATCCTGCTGGCCTTGCTCTCTCTCTGCGGCTGCTGGAGATGAACTCATAGGGGCCGAGTTCCGGGCCCGGATGCACCGGGGGAGCAGGCTCACTTGGCACGGTGGAAATCTCGGCGTTCTCACTCCTCCAGCCACGGGGCTCCGTGACCGGCGTGGCCGCGCACCTCTGCCCCGTGCGGCCGCTGCCTGCGGTCATCCCCTAGGCTCTGTGGTTCCCGGGGCTGGCGTTGTGGAGCTCCGGTCCAAATGCTATTGGCAATGCCGGTCCCCATATAGGAGAGTCCGCCGGAGTCCCGGATGCAGCTCCCTGCTAATGCGCCTGGGAAAGCAGTGGAAGATGGCCCACGTGCTTGGGCCCCTGCACCGACGTGGGCAACCCGGAAGAAGCTCCTGGCTCCTGGCTTCAGCCTGCCCCAGCCCTGGCTGTTGCAATCATTCGGGGGTGAACCAGCCGATGGAAGATCTCTCTCTCTGTATCTCCCTCTCTGTCACTCTGCCTTTCAAATAAATAAAAAGGGTTAAAAAAGAAAAAGCTGAGTGGTTCTGAACCAGGGGCGACCGCTGAGCCCCAGGGGACATTTCGGGGCATCACTGCCTGGCGCCGAGCGAGGGGGAGCCGGGGCCGCTGCTCGGCGCCCTCCGATGCACAGGGCGGCCAGCATGTCTGCAGTGCTGAGGTTGAGCCGCCCTGCGTGGAGTGGACAGCAGACTTCCAGAAGGCGTGGCCATGGACTCGGGAGCCCCTGGGGTGGCAGAGAGGGCCCCCTGCCCCCGGCAGGACCGGCCACAGCAAGCTGCAAATGCAGATCGCAGAAGGTCCTCCGGTGCCAGCTGTGCCCCCCAGCCGACGTCCCCCATGGTCAGAGCATCTTTCCTGCCACCCCCCCCCCAAGTCCATGAACGTTCGATTTTGCGAAGCAAAGGTCCTGGGCGAACGGCCCCCTGCGGTCTCCCAGGGCGGAACTCGGCCTCACGGCAGGCACAGGTGTCCTGGCTGGCGGAGGGTGACGCCGTGGGGGCAGCTTCGCCCTCCCCTTCCTCTGTCTTTCTGTCTTCTTGACAGGAGAGCAATCTGGTCTCCCTATGAATTCTTTATTACACACACGCGTCCTACAAGATAAGCATCGCCCGTTACAGCGGCTCGGCGGGAGAGGGCTGCCCCTCACCTGAATCCCTCACCCACCATGTAAGTTCTGGCCGCCGCAGGCCACGCTGGGGATTGTGGGAGTCAGGCATGGAGCAGGCGGGCGGGGGCAGGGGGACCAGAGGGCATTTGTTTCCATCCTTCAGGGCTCCAGGGGACCTGATTCCTGGGCGAGACAGCTGGGGGCCTCAAGGCGCAGGTGGCACGGGGACTGCCAGTCTGGTGCGACCTAGACCAGCACTGTGCAACCACAATGCACAAGTGTTGGCTGCGCCCCAGCCGCACCTGCTGTCCTGGGAGTGGGCTTGAGGTGGGCCCAGCACACAGCAGGGGGGGTGTCAGCTCCCGGGCATGGCAGCGTCCACCTCCTGTCGAGGGAGGGGTCCTGAGGCCGACCCCCGCCCCGGGCTCGGAGGTAACAGAAGCCTCGCGCTCACAGATTACTCCACGTGGTCGTCGTAACGATTGCATTGCTTTTTATGGGTGTGATTGATAGTGAAAGGCTCACATCTCCAGTGAACAACCCGATACTTTTTACGCACACACACCCCCATGGGGCCGCCACTCCCAGCAGAATCTAGAACATTTGGAGCCGTGTCTGCCCGCGCCGCTAGACCAGTGCTGCTCTCCCAAGGCCAGGGCAGCAGCTTCCTCTGCCCCCCAGGGACCTGAACTCTGCTCTTGGCCAGCTCCGGGAGGAGAGCACTCACACCGATGGGTTACCAGGACGACGGACTGCACCCCCAGCCCTCCGGGATCCTCCTGACTGTCTGTGCTGCTGCCTGCCCCGCCCACTTCCCAGGAGAAGCCACCCCAAAGTCCGTGCCCTTCTGTGTCAGATCTTCCCGCGGGGAGATGGACACCCCCCCCCCCTTGTATAGGTGAGAAAGCCGAGGCCCACTGCTTCATCCCAGTGTTTGCTAGCTGCTGAGCGGGCACCCGAGCAGAGCCTGAACAGGGCTCCGGCCCCTGCCAGAGTCCCCCTGCCGGGCCTCCATCAGCCCCGAGCCCCCTCGATGGTATCCAAGGCAGGGCTTGCTTTCTGCATCGTTAGATCATTAGTCTCCGCTCCCCAGCGAGACGGAGTTTTCTGTTGCTGTTATTTGGTTTTAAATCCTTCATAAGGCGCTGTGCTCCTAGGGGTCCAGAAGTGTTAATAGTAGCGCTCATGGAGAGAAGGCCGTGGCGGCTGGTGCTGTCATCTTGACTTTGTCACTCTGGATTTTCCAGTCCCAGCCCAGAGAGGCTTCTGCAGACCCAGATGAACCCACCACGTGTGTGCAGGCAGAATCCCCAGATGCCCCTCCTCCCCGGGGCTCTGCACCCCAACCCCGGAACCCGTGCCCACGAGGAGTCACCCCCGGGTGATGGTGCTGTGTTTTCGTGGCACTGCTGACCTGGAGATGTGGCCTGACCTAGTCACGGGACCCCACCCCAGGGGAGAGCTTTCTCCCGCTGGAGATAGACAGGGCTTTGCACCTGCGTGAGGAGACAGCGAGCTCTGCCCACAGCCAGCCAGGCAAGGGCTCCTCGGGGCTACCCCCGCAAGGAACTCAGCTCCCCGACAATCGGCGTGGGTCTGGGCGTGGACTCTCGGGCACAGCTCCAGCTGGGAGCCCAGTTGGCCAGCACCTTGATCGTGACCTTGCAAGACCCGGAGCAGAGACGTGAGCCTGGGCCGCAGGGTTTCCGGCCTGCAGGGGTGGGAGATAACAGCCCGGTGCTGTTTTAGGCGTCTCAGAGTGTGGGGATGAGCCAGGCAGACAGAAGCTGACACAGCACGCTTGTTGGAGGTAGCGACATTGATGGGACCGTGCGCCGGCTGCCATGCTCCAAGCCCTCCCACTGCTCAAGGAGAGACAAGGCCCTGGCTGTGGTCCTGGCCCCGCCCTCTGGCCCCCTGCGTTGCAGCCACGCTGGCCTCCTGGCTTGAGTGCCCCAAGCTCATCCCTCACCCAGGGCCTTTGTGTGTACTGCTTCCTCTTCCCGGGCCACTGCCGTCCCAGCGACGCACATCTCTGCTCAGCGTCACGTCCCCACAGGGCCTTGACTACCCAGGCTAGACTTCGCTAAGGTTCAGGGCAGGGTGTTCGGCCAAGCGGTTAAGATCCCCACATGGCACCGTGAAGAGCCTGGGGTCAGTTCTGGCTCCAGCTCCTGACTCCAGCCCCCTGCTGATGCAGACCCTGGGGGCAATGTGATGGCTCCAGCAATGGGGCTCCTGCCGCCGTGCGGGAGACCTGGGTTGAATTCCTGCCGCCCAGCTTCAGCCCAGCCCGACCTGACCCTTGCAGGTGTTTAAGGAGTGAGCCAGCGGGTTGGATTTTTTTCCCCCATCCTCTCTCTCTGCCTCTCAAATGCATACATCAATTTTTAAAATTCTCTAAAATTTCCATCCAACTTCTTTCTCTACCCTTAAAATTGGCTTTGTTAAAATTTCATTTATTCATTTGAGAGGTAGAATTACAGACACAGAGGGAGAGACAGAGAGAAAGGTCTTTCATCTGCTGGTTCACTCTGCAATGGCTGGAGCTGCACCAATCCAAAGCCAGGAGCCAGGAGCTTCTTCCAGATCTTCCACGTGGGTGCAGGGGCCCAAGCACCTGGGCCATCCTCCACTGCTTTCCCGGGCCACAGCAGAGAGCTGGACTGGAAGAAGAGCAGCCAGGGGATGTGCCCAGATGGGATGTTGGCGCCACAGGCAGAGGCTTAACCCACTCCACCTCAGCGCCAGCCCCACCGGCTTTATTTTTTTTTCAAGTGTTCCTCTGCCTGCCCCTCTATTTTAAATCTGTCTGTTTAGTTCCAACCGCAATGCCCTTCCACCCCCGGCTAGAATGTCAGCCCCACGATGGGGTGGACTTGGTCCGTTCTGGCCTCTGCAGCGTCTCCAGCGTCTGGTCTCTGCAGCGTCTGGGCGTCGAGGACATTTTACAGCCCCTGCGACGAGCTGGCCGTTGAGTTAGGTGCCGTCTACCGCTTACTGGAAACGACAAATCAACTCGCCCCCTCTGTAAGAGGGAAGCAGACATCTCGGGGAGCAGGCTTTCCAGAGCCCCCAGAAGTGGATCTGTGTACCTTCCTCTCCAGCCCTTGGCGGTTATCATTCGCCACATCCCCTGCGTCTCTTCCTGGGCTACGTCTTGATTCAAAACCTTCCCATAAGTCACGTGGAGCCCCCCCCTGGAGCCGAGTCTCCCCTGGCTCAAATGGGACACCCGGTCCCCAGCTGAGCTCGGCATCAGGATGTTCGGGAGGTGGCCCCTGGCTACACGACAGGACGTTTTATTTTATTTCCAACCCCATTCTGTGATTAGCTTCCTTCAGATGGGCGTGTGAGTCATGTCCCCAAGGGCTCACTCCATCACAGCCCTTTCTCCATCCTTTCCCCGTCACCGAGATAAGAGGAAGTCCCGGATGACAAATGTCCCCTCTGCACGCGGGGCGAGTCCTGCCGCTGCGAACGCCACTTCCCACTTGGCTCCGGGAGAGGCGGCCCCGCCGTACCCCCATCCACATTTTTATCTGCAATGACTTCTCCCTTTGGTGAGCTCAAGAGTCATGCGTGCTTCTTGTCGAAAACTAACACGAGTGCTTGTAAAGACACAGGAAGCCCTTCCCGTCCACCGCGCTCGGAGGACCGCACCGCTAATGCTTACGATTCTGTTTCCTTCCATCAACCTTTTGTGTTCTTATCTGAAAGACAGAGAGATGAGAGAGGCAGGTGTCCTGTCTGCGGTTCGCTCCCCAAATGCCCGTGCCAAGCTGAGGCCAGGCCAGGCAAAAGCCAGTAGTCTAGAGCTCAAGATGGTTCTCCCACGGGGGTGGCAGGGACCCACGCACGTGAGCCATTGCCTGCTGCCTCCCCGATCGGGAGTGGGGTCGGGACGTGACCCCCGGCACTCCGATATGGAATGTGACATCCTGAGCCGTGTCTTAAACCCTGTGCCCAAAGCCCAGGCTCCTATCACCATTTTGCTGGGCTCTGCAGCCCTGCTGTGTTTGAGAGGTAAACACAACCCCTCTCTGCCCAGTTAATAACAAGCTGAGGATTCTCCAGACTCGCCCGGCGCCGGAAGCTTCAGGAAGTCCTTCAGAGCCCATGTCTCCCACCTCAGGACATTTGCACCTACGCAGTGGCTTCCTCCCCAGGTCTTCAACTCCCCAGCTCAACAGGGAGCCCGGATGCAGCCCTCAGAGGTCAGCGTGGGCATCCGGGCTGAAACCAGGCCATGAGTTAGGCATGGATTTTCTGTTTCTTTTTTTAAGATTTATTTATTTATTTCACAGTCAGAGTCGCAGAGAGAAAGAGGGAGAGGCAGAGAGAGGCCGTCCATCCGCCGGTTCACTCCCCAGATGTCCAACAGCTGGAGTTTTTGTCTTTGAGGATTTTGCTCCAGTTCGTGCCCTTGCTCAAGCCGAGTGTCAGGACGCAGAGGAACCGGCTCTCACGCGCCCGGGGGAATCGTACTCGGTCCACAGCGCATGTGTGCAAACTGGGAGGTCCTCCTGCTCGCCCCGGCCACCCCAGCACCCTCTCCCTCTCTCTGGGCCTCGCTCAGGGACGTCAAGCCGACAGCCCCGAGCACTGGCAGCCCTGACGCAAGGCGGGTGGCCCCACCCACGTCCAGGCGCACTCCACACCCGCTAAGCATGGAGACCTGCCCCGGCTCCCCGGAGATCATGAAGGAGGAGACTGGACAGCCACAGCCCCTGAGAGCCATGGAGGGTGGGGGTCCGGACCAGAGCGCCTGGGCGCCGAGCCCTGCTCGAGTGACCACGCCACTCTGGGCTCCATGTCCTCCCCGGCCACGTGCTGCCAGCCATCTTCTATTGGATGGGAAGGGATCTCCATACCACCCCGTGGGACGCGACCGTCACAGCTGACAGCTAAAGGAAATGAGGCTCGGAGCAGCTAATGTCCTGGGCGGGGCGATGGCTGCCATCCTCTAAGAAAGCCCACTCGCCCACCCAGGGGCTCTGGGCCTTCCAGATGCCCGGTGACGCCAACAGCCCAGTGCACCCCACTCCCTTCCAACTCCCCGGAACTCTGGGTGCATAGGGAGGGGGCCCAGAGCCCAGCGCTGTGTGGGGCCAGTGGGGCTAGCCCTAGGCTGCTGTGCCTGGGGTGACCGGGACAGAAGATGCCCTCTCTGGGACCGTCCTCATGGCTGAGGAGTAGCTTGGCAGGTGGCAATGGCTCCAAGCAGAAAGAGACCTACGACCTGCGGCACGAGGTGCGGGCATTCGGCATTTGGCTAAGCCCCTATTGGGGACGCTCGCCCCCCGTATCAGAGGCCTGGGATCAAGTCCTTAGTGTGTCCGACTCCCGTTTTCTGCCAATGCACGCCCCGGCAGGCAGCAGGTGACGGCTCTGGTTCTGCCACTCACATGGGAGATGGGGATTGAGTTCTGGGCTCCTCAACTGAGCTTGCCTGGGCCAGCCCTATGTGTTGTAGGCATCTGGGGGATGAAACAGCAGATAGAGGGTCTCTCTCTCTCTCTCTCCTCTCTCTCTCTGCCTTTCAAATCACAAGTAAATATGTTAAAAGCAGGGCCTCAAGAAGTATTGCAGGCGGTGACCCAGCGAAAGGCTAGGCAGCCCCCACTGTTCACCTTGAGCCCACAGCCTTGTCCAGCCCTGCCAGCACCGGGGGCCCGAGCTGGAGGCGGGGCTCAAACTCTCTAAGTGCACGGAGGACGGTTATGGGCTTGGGAAAATATGGGTGTTTACAGCCTTGCTCTCATGATCGGGAAATTGACACTAAGAGAGCACACGATAAAAATCTTATGTACTTTCCAGAATGTAAATAGAGTTAAGAGCGGAGCCGGGGGGAGGCCGAGGAGGAGAGCAGTGGAGATGGCCCGGTGTGGGATTTCCCACGTGCTCCCGGAGTGCTCTCTCCGATCTATACCGGCCACTTTGGGGGGAAGATAGGGAGCAGCGGCTCGGGGTTGGGGGGCTGCGTCAGGTCGGGCCCATCTGCAGGTGGGGCTCGCCCAGACTGGGGAGTGGAGATGAATGAATCCCTCCCTTGCAGGGCTCAGAAATGGGTCCTGGGTCTTTGGAGCCCTAACCTTGCATTTCCAGAAGGTTCCAGAAGTATCTGGAAAGCTCGGATGTAGATGCAGGTTGAAGCCTTGGGATGGGGAAGGGAGGGGTTCCGGTGAACAGGGACAGCCCCGCAGCCCCGGTCAGGGGCAAGGGGACACCTGCTCACTTGCTATCTGCCGAGGAGGGATGGCAGCTGTGTCCCCACTGTTGGCCACCCTGGGGTCTTGCCTGAGGAAGGAATAGGGTCCAGGGGGCTGGGTGGGCCGGCTGCTGTCTGGCCTGCTCTGCTGAGGCCCTTGCTGGCGAGTTTCCAGAGGAAAATTTCTGAAACTCCAGCGAGGGAACGGTGTGCCTCCCAGCAAAGGGTTCCCCTCAGCCAGAGCTCGAAGTGGGTCTGCTGCGGCATCACCATCTTCCCAGCTCCACAACCGTCACAGGGTCCCCAGGACCCCCAGGATGCAGCCTGGCCCATGCGGCCGTCAGCCCGGCTCCCCAGCCTCACAGGGCTGCTCCCCGCACCGAGACTGCTCAGGGGCGCCCCTGCAACCAGGCTCTTGCTCACCCCCTTCTCTCTGCCCAGATGGCTCTCTCGATCCTGCAAGGCTTAGCCCGGGAGGTCCCTGGAGAGCTGTGTTAGTTACTGTCGCCTCCCCTTGGCGTGGACGGGACGCAGCGTCTTTGCCTGCACACATGCTCGTCTCTCTGGTGCGAGCCCGTCTCATGCAAACATTGTTATCTGTTTGCACACCCATGCCTGGCGAGGAACGACCCGAGCAGCATAGGAGCGAAGTGGGGCAGTGCCACATCGCTCGCCTCCTGGGGCCGAGAGAAAATGGATGCGACCAGGCACGCGGAACTCCAAACAGGATCAGCTTTGTGACAGGCGCTGCTTCCAAGGCAGCGAGGATCCGGACTGCTTCAGCTAGGAAGGCTTAGCCAGGGCGTAGCACGGTGGGGGCATCTGTGTCCCCCCAAGAGATAAGCAGAAGTCCTAAGCCCTGGACCTGTGGGTGGATCCTTATTTAGAAATAGGGTCCTGGCCGGCGCCGCGGCTCACTAGGCTAATCCTCCGCCTTGCGGCGCCGGCACACCGGGTTCTAGTCCCGGTCGGGGCACCGGATTCTGTCCCGGTTGCCCCCCTTCCAGGCCAGCTCTCTGCTGTGGCCAAGGAGAAGTGCTTGGGCCCTGCACCCCATGGGAGACCAGGATAAACACCTGGCTCCTGCCATCGGATCAGCGCGGTGCGCCGGCCGCAGCGCGCCGGCCGCAGCGCGCCAGCCGCGGCGGCCATTGGAGGGTGAACCAACGGCAAAAAGGAAGACCTTTCTCTCTGTCTCTCTCTCTCACTGTCCACTCTGCCTGTCAAAAAAAAAAAAAAAAAAAAAAAAAGAAAGAAATAGGGTCTTTGCAGGCATAATCAAGTGCGAATGAGGATGGACTCTCATCCCATATAGTGAGAAGAGAGAAACCTGGACACACAGCGAGCACGCCTCCCAGCTGATGGCCATGGTGCATTCACGAGGCAAGGACCCGCCAAGGGGTGCCAGCAGCCACCTGGAGCTGGGAGGAAGCCGGGGAGGGCTGCTCCTCCCCTGCAGAGCCCTGCTGACACCTTGGCCTTGGCCTCGCAGCCCCCAGGACTGTGAACGCAGCGCCTGTGCTGTGTCGCGCCCCTCTGGGCAGGTAGCAGAGGAGGGGGCCCAGCTGCCTGCCTAGTAGCAGCAGGTGTTCTCCCGGAGAACCTCACCTTCTCCGGAAAGCAGAAGGGGTTTTGTTTTTTATGATTTTACCCTTAGATGGGAGGAAACAACCGTACAGTTAGAGGGAGTCAGATGCGGGATTTGAATCCAGAACACTGGTCCCCCCAGCTGGCAGAGTCTTGGAGGTTCCCTGGTCTGTAGAGGAAGCAGAACCCGTGAATGGGCAGGGGGCAGCAGGCTAGGGGCCCTCGCCCGGGCCCCTGGAGTCCCCTAGGGCCTGTGTGGTCCTTTCCTCTGACGATGCCACTGCCCAGAGACGGATTCCCTGGGGCCCCACGCGCCGCTTCCAGAGCGGAGCCCCTTATCTGGCAAAGCCGGGAGGGGAGCCGGCTCCTGATAGGCCTCTGCTGGTTTGTTAACACGTGTTCCCAGCCGAGATTACCCCGCGTGGAGCAGGCAATGGGGGTGGTTTTAAAGAGCAGAGCTTAAGTCGGTGTCCCATGGCTGTGGCTGTCAGAGGCGAGAGAGAAGCAGGGAGAGAGACCTGGGGGCGCAGGGGGAGCAGCCTGCTCCCTCTGGGCTCTGTGACCCCGGCCACAGGGAAGAGGCACAAGGCACAGCTTCCCCTCACACCCAGATGAGACAGGCACGGGGCACCCGGGCTGGGCAGCCTAGAACCGTAGACTCCGAACCCCTGGGAGACGGAACCGGGAGGCAGGAAGCAGAGGCTGGGCGGGCGCAGGTCGCTGACACAGCACAGCGGCTCGTGGCAGGTGCGGCGCTGAGTGTGCGGCGCAGGTGCCGGCCCCAGCCCCCCACCCATCTCGGCTCCTCCTCTGCTCCCGCTACTGGGGCCCCGTGCAGAGCTGTGCGCTGCTTTGCTTCCCGGGGACATTGTGTGGCTCCTCCACCCACGGACAGGCACTGAGGCACGGGGCCCTCTGTCCAAGACCCAGGGGGCCCCGACCACTTGCTCCTGCTTTGGGCGACTGAGGGAGGAGGGAAGAGGCCCTCCCACTGTCCTTTCATGCAGCTCTCCATAAGGAACACAGCCTTTTACCTGCAGGGTCTCACTGGGTCCTCACAACGCCCCGGAGGAGGGGAGGCGGGGCCTCAGGTGATGGGGGCGGAGTCAGGTGACCCTGCCCTGCCCTCCCACCCTCTGGGGTTCCTTCTTGAGTCCTCTGTCCTCTCTTGGTCCCATGAGTGTTTGCTACCAGCTTCCTCCTAATTTTAGGAGTTTGTTGCCACATCACAAAGAAAGAAGCTGCCTGGCTTTGTCCAACATCACACGGAGACCAGCTGAAGTTTTTAAAAATTTTAAAATTTACCTTCAGGGGCCGGCGCTGTGGTATAGAGGGTAAAGCCGCCACCTGTAGTGCTGGCATTTCATATGGGTACCAGGTTCTAGTCCCGGCTGCACCACTTCTGATCCAGCTCTCTGCTGTGGCCTAGGAAAGCAGTGGAAGATGGCCCAAGTGCTTGGGCCCCTGCACCCATGTGGGAGACCTGGAGGAAGTTCCTGGCTTCTGGTTTCGGATCGGTGCAGCTCCAGCTGTTGCGGCCATCTGGGGAGTGAACCAACAGATGGAAGCCCCCCCCCCCCCGCCTCTGCCTCTCTGTAACTCTGCCTTTCAAGTAAATAAATAAAATCTTTAAAAACAAAAATAAGATAAAATTCATCTTCAGCTACTTGGAAGGCAGAGTGACAGAGTCACAGACAGAGAGACCGATCTTACATCCAGGGGTTCACCCTGCAAATGCCCGCAGCAGCCCAAAGCCGGGAGGCAGGGACCCCATCCGGGTCTCCAGGACAGTAAAGCCAGGAGCCCTCACCTGCCGCCCCCAGGATGCATCAGCAGAAGCTGGATGGGAATCGGAGCAGCCAAGATGTGAACCGGGCACCCACGTGGCACACGGGTGTCCAAGCAGCTGCCTAACCCACTGCGCCCCGATGCCTGCCCCGTCTGGATTTTCCAAGGCCTGGCATGTGGCTTCTCTGTGTTCCAGGAAAATAAACAGGTAGGAGGTGAATGGTGACACACCCTCTGTCCCCAGCTTCCGGGCGCCTGTGCTCCCGCAGTCCCTGCTGTGGCCACCACTCTGCTGCAGGGACGGAGCAGGGCCGCCCTCCCGGCTTCCCCGGAGCACCAGAGCGGCCAGCTGACACTGGGGCCTGTCCTATTCGCTGGGACTGGCTCTGGGCATGCTCCCCGAGTTCTGATCTCCAGGGGCTCTTGCTGTGTCCAGATGGGGTCCTGGTGCACCCCCATGAGGGCCACAGGGAAGTGGAGTAACGCAGTCACCCCAGTGTTCACACAGAGGAAGATTCTACTGCACGTTTTCCTGATAAAGTTGCAAAGAACTGACAAATATCGGGAACATTTGAAAACCAAAAATTGTTTAGAAGATAGCTTTGCAAAGAATCCAGAAGCAGGGCTGGCACTGTGGCACAGTGGGTTAAAGCTCCAGCCTGCAGCGCCGGCATCCCATATGGGCACCGGTTCGAGTCCTGGCTGCTCCTCTTCTGATCCAGCTCTCTGCTGTGGCCTGGGAAAGCAGTCCTTGGGCCCCTGCACCTGCATGGGAAACCCGGAAGAAGCTCCTGGCTCCTGGCTTCAGATTGGCTCAGCTCAGGCCATTGTAGCCACTTGGGGAGTGAAGACCTCTCTCTCTCTTTCTGTCTCTACCTCTCTTGTAACTCTTTCAACTAAATAAAATAAACATTAAAAGAAAAAAAAAAAGAATCCAGAAGCGATGAGTCACCCACTGTGGCCAGGCGTTTTGGCTTTCTGGATCCCCTGCCCCTTGTCACAGACAAGGACACCAGGGCTCGGAGCGGGTAGCAGACTTGCCCCTGTCGGCACAGCGTCCCAAGGACAAGAGGTGACACTCACTGGGGACCAAAGCAGGCCTTCCCCTCGGGCTCTCGCACCTGCTGCTTCGCAGGGACCCACCTGGGCACAGAGCACCCCAGGCCTGCCGCCCGGGCTGCGTTACCACCTCTGGGCTCGGGCCGATGCGGCCGGTTGCCTGCCCGTGACCTTGGCGAGGGACAGGAGTGGTTTTAGCAATCCAAACACACTGCCGCCTCGCACGGAGCCCCGCGTGCTGAGTGATTTGTATGCTCTGAGCACGTCACCGCCTTTCAGGAGACAGAGAGGCTGCCTGGAAAGTCATTTTTCAGCGTTTGACACAAAGTCTCGTTCGCTCTCTAGCGAGGCCAGATAGCCATCAGCAGCCAGGCCGATTAGAAAAAATATAGACTCGGTACCGGGAAGCCAGGCTGACGAGGAAGCCAGCCCGTCCGTCTTACTCCTTCACCCACTGGGACAGGGACAGGGGGCGTGGGGGGCGGGTCTTCGGATCAGTGTCAGGATGCAGGCAAAAGGACATCTTCCTGGAGACACCAGCGTCCCAGGCGCAAATGGCGTCTCCCAGGGAAGGCGGCACCAGCCCAGGGGAAACTCCAGGACCTGCTGCTGTCCCGCGGCCTCAGTGTTCTCATCTGTCGGATGGGTATCGTGAGAAAGTGCAGCCTCGTGAGGTCAGCTCCTGGGCTCCCTTGCTGACATCAACACATGTCAGGGTTCAGCACTGGGCCCCACGAATGCCCCTGGGATCTACAGGCCTACCCCAGAGGGCCTCAAGGGGTAGCCAAGGCCCGGCCTCTGCCACCTGCCATGAGCTCGAATCTAGTCCTGCAGTCAGCGTAGGATCCAGGGCAACTCGGGGGGGTGGGGGACACCCACCTCCCTCCCCGTCCCCAGCCCCATTCAGCCCCCGCCTCTCTCTGACAGCCTCCTCCCCGCCTCCAGCCTCACTCCACACTCAGTCCCCTGTAAATCCCATCAGTGCCTCCCCGCCCCCGCCACCTCTCTCAGGTGGGACAAAGCCCGACCTTGACCCCTCCAGCGCCTCGTGGCTCTCGGGGTGCACCCCCAGCCTCACAAGCTGCCGCGGAGCCCAGACTCTGAGCTCCTGCTCCTGCCAGAGGGCTTGGCGCCTGCCGCTCACTCCAGCTGCTCTGACCTCCCCTCTCCTTCCCCATCGAGGGGCTGCGCGCCACCTCCTCCTCTGGGAAGCCTTTCCTGCTTCCTCCCACACCCAAGTCAGGACTGGGCTTCCTGGAAGTCCACTGGGGCCTGTCTCCCCAGCAGGCTGTCCGCACCCCGGTCTGTGTTGTCAGCTTCCAGCACAGGGGCTTGCTCAGTGTTTAGGGAACAAGTGTATGCACAGCGCACCTGCCGTGTGCCACTCCCCGTGCACGGGGCCAGGGACACAGAAGCCTGGGGCGCAGCCCTGGCCTCGAGGTGGCCCAGCACTTAGGGGCCACGTGAGTCCGAGGCAAGGCTGGGATCTGTCCCAGAGGCACAGGCGTGGGGATGCGCTGCGTGGGGCCGGTAGACAGGTGGACAGGTGGACAGGTGGACAGGGGGACGCACTCCAACAGGGCGAGGGAGTCTGAGGAGCCTTCGGAGGAGAGGTGGCCACTGGCCTAGGTTAGGAAGGTTCTGGAAATGGGGCAGGCATGATGGCATAGTGGGTGAAACTACCACCTGCAACAGCACAGGTTCAAGTCCCGGCTGCTCCACTTCCGGTCCAGCTCCCTCCTGTGGCCTGGGAAGGCAGTGGAGGATGGCCCAAGTCCTTGGGCCCCTGCCCCCACATGGGAGACCTGGAAGAAGCTCCCAGCTCCTGGCTTCAGCCTGGCCCAGCCCTGGCCATTGCCACCATCGGAGGGGTGAACCAGTGGATAGAAGAGCTCTCTCCATCTCTCCCCTCTCTCTGTAACTCTGACTTTCAAACACATAAATAAATCTTTAAAATAAAAGGAAGGTTCCAGCAAGTGGAGCAGGAGGAGGCAGAGGGGTCTTGGGACGCTGCTATCACGTCCTGATCCTCATTCCAGCTTCCGCTCAGCCGCCGGCCCGCCTGGCGCGCCAGCCGTGCTGATCTGTCTGTAGCCCGAGCACACCAAGCTGCCTCACACCCTCTTGCTGGCTGGCGTGACACTTCCTCCAGGGGGGCGACAGTGAACCTGCACGCAACACGAGCTAGGGCATGAGCCCAGCTTTGCCACTTTCTGGCTGCATGGCCTTGAGCAGGTTTCTGAACCCTCTGGAGGCTCTGGAGTGGCATCATTGCCCCAGGTCCCTTGGGCCAACTAGTATCCCCCCCCCCCATATCCCCGGCCACTGGGACATCAGCACGTGGCCTTCTTTGGGACCAGGGTCTTTGCAGATGTCATTCATTGGCTAAGATGAGGTCGCACTGGACTAGGGTGGCTCCTAGGTGTGATGTTGTTAGCAAAGGAGAGGAGCGACACAGAGAGATGACAGCCCGGGACGGCAGGGGCAGAGTCCGGGGTGAGGCCACGCCCAGGATGGAAGAGGCCAAGGAGGACCCTGGCAAGGAGCCCCAGGAGGGAGAGCAGTCCTGCTGACATGGTAACCTGACACTTCCAGCCCCCGAAAGGTGAGCCAACAGAGATCTGAGGTTTTGAGCCACCCCATTTGTGGTCGCTTGTCCCAGCAGCCCGGGAAACTGGCCCGAGGGGCGGGAAAGCCGAAAGGTGAGGTTCAGGTGCCAGGGGTCACCCAGAGCCTGCCTGGGCGACCCGCTCAGAACCTGTGACAGCCCTTGCTGCTCTTGGGTCCAACCAAGGGCCTCTTTCCCTGGCTGGGAGCAGCGCCCTCCCGTCCGGTGCCCAGGTGGTGGCTCCTCCTGCATCCCCGTGGTCGGCCGCAGCTCTCCCCCCCAGCCCCACCCCAAATTGCTGCTGTTCTCTCAAGTTCCCTCGCCCACCACAGGGGAACCTGAAAAGCACACACGGCTACTGTTCTCACAATCACGGGCCTGAGGCCGATCCCATGACACAGACACATCACGTCCCTCCCCACCACCAAAGCCCCCGTGGCTCCCCTCTCCCCAGAACTGGACTCCAGCCTCTGAGGCCAGCCCACAGGGCCCTGCAGGGCGTGGCCCCTGACCCCAGCTGGCCCTTGGACAGGCCCGTGCTTCCGCACACGAGCCTTCCCTTGGTCTGCTACCCACGACCTCTGCCCTTCACTCAGCTGTTGGATCAAACAGCTGCTCCTCCCCAACAGCCCTCGCTCCCCCCTCCCCCCCCAGTCGGATCCTCTGCCCTCTGCTCGTCTCAGCACCGTGAACTTGGAGTGTTTGTTCCCCTGCCTGCCAGCCCTGGCATGCAGGATCCGCTGCCAGGGAGGGCTTCCCGCCCAGTAGATGCTGGCTTCGTACGTGTGGAACAAATGACCACGCAGTCACTGCCCTGCACGCATCTCACACGTGCAGTTGGGTCCTCACTAACTGGAGGGAGAAGGCCCCCATTTTCCGGCGGAAGAAAATAAAACTGGAACTCAGAGGAGGGATGCATGGCTGGAGCATGGCCCCCACCACCCACAGCAGGGAGGAGACTCGAACCCAGGCCTTCCCGTCCCCTCCCCACCCTCCCTGCTGCCCCCAGATGCAGATTCACACTCGGCCGGGTGACCCCAGGGCCCACGCCGAGCCTCGCCGGTCGCCAGCGTGCCCAGCTGCTCCTGGGGACTCCTGGGCGGTGACAGGGACAATGCCAGCTCCCGTGTGGTGTTTCCTGAGTCGAAGGTGTGGTTCCAGGTGCTTCCGATGGAACCACCCACCAAGTACTGCCACCAGGTGGGAGGGCTGTGTCTCCTATTGGAGTTCCTGGGTGGGGCTCCAGCAGCAGGTGACGTTCAAGTGGTTGAATCCCTGCCACCCAGGCGGGAGCCCTGCACCGAGTTCCTGGCCCCCAGCTTCAGCCGCTGTGGGCATGTGGGGGGTGAACCAGCAGGACAGGAGTTTCTCTGTCTCTCTCCCTTCCCCCTCTCTCTTTCCCTCTCAAATATAATTAAAAAAAAAAAAACTCGTGTCGACTCTGAAGCAGGCCCTGTTCCCATCTTGTGGGTGAGGAGAGTGAGGCACAGGGAGGTTTAGGGGCTCTGCTGACTGGATGACCCTAGGACCCCGGCCGGAGCGGTGCTCACACCCCCGTCTGCTGACCACAGGCAGGAAGACGCAGACCAGCCCAATGCTGGTGCCCCCTGCGGCAGCACAACGCAGGGGCCTCGTGCCCCATTCTGCAGGGGCGGCAGCCAGAGGCTCCCGGAAGCTTCGGATTCCCAACTGGTAAGTGACAGAGCCGAGGTTCCAGTCCTGGCCTCATTGACTCCAGAGCTTCTGCCCCCTGCAGCCCGGCTGGGGAGACACAGAGGTGCACGGGTGCACACTGGGAGGGGCTCAGCCGGACACAGTGCACAGGAGGATGGACGTGTCCCGCTGGGTTCGCAGGAGAGGCAGGTGCCTCACGCTTGGGCGAGGTGGACCCAGCACCTTCCACGCTGACCTGCCTGAGCCTCACCCATCCCCTACCCTGGCTGCAAGATCTGAGGGCACAGGAGCCCTCCACGGTCCTGAGCCCCGGGCATCAGGACACAGGGTGCAGAGCTGGCTGGAGCCCTGGACAGATGCCAGGTTCAAAAGAGAGTCACGGGGAGCGGAGAGAAGCACACAGAAGCGTTCAGGATGATGGAGGAAACAGGCGGCAGATGGGCCGGGCCCCCCTGCCGGCTCCTGCGGATCAGCATGGCTCAGGTCGGCTGCTGCACCTGTGATCGGGCAGCGGCCCACCCCACACCCTGCCTGGGGTGCCTCCCCTCCATCTTACCCCTTCCTTCCCCCGGGGGTCTTCAGCAAAGCCCAGCACAACCCCTCCCCCACACAGCCACGTGCTGTCACCCCACGCTTCCTGTGGGCACTGCACTTCACAGTGTGGAAGGCAGCTGCCTCAGGGGCCCCTCGGAACACCCCTGGCGAGACGAGGACACGGGGCTCAGAGAGGGCAGGTGACCGGCCTGAAATCACACAGGCTGGGCAGAGCCAGGGACGTCACCCTCCAGGCCCAGTGTCGCAGAGGGCCTGGCACACAGCAGGTGCTTAACAAGCAATGGGGGAGAGATGGATGTTGGTGCAGTCTTCATTTTTTTTTCCAGAATATTCTCCGTCAGGGTTCCTGGAGCCCCTCAAGTTTCCCCACCCCTGCTCCCAGGCTGCAAGGGAGAGGAAGAGAAGGGGAGCCGTGCACTGTGCCGCTGTCCACACTGGGGCTGCCAGCCCCTGGCACACCTGGGCCCAGTGCCCCCGGCTTCCCCAGCAGACTTGCTGCTGCCGCCCAGGGTAACCCGGCTGTCCCCTCCACCACAAGGCCAAGATCACCGACGATAAGGCCCAGCAGAGAGCACCCCAGCCGGGAGAGATGTACGATAGACCGCCATGTTTTACAAGCTCACAAATCCTTGATAAGGGCTGGCCGGTTGGCTGGCGGTGGAGAGATAAGGGGCTGCTGCCTTCCCTCCCTGGCTCCCGCTGAGCACCCACACCAGGAAGACAATGAACAGCACAGAGCAGATGCCAGAGGTGCACCTGCTGTGGCCCCCACTGTGCCCCCCCACCACTGCCCCAGACGGACGCAGGACAACCCCATGAGACCACCTGGCAGATGGGAGGAGGCGAAGGGTGTTCCTTCCCGGTGTCTTGCTCGAGGTGACATGCTCAGGACGACCGTGTACACTCAGTGTGGGCTGGGAACCGAGCCGCCTGGGCCAGGTGTATGGGTCTCCCCATTTTACAGATGCGAAAGTAAGATCAAAGAGGCATGAGTGATTGCTGTAGACTGGGCTCCGGGAAGGAGCAGGAAAGAGAGATGTGGAGAGGCATGCTGGGGTGCTCTGGGGACAGTTCCCGGGGGAGAAGTGGGGGCCGGGCAGACAGGGGGCTGGGCTGAGGCCGCCCTGGGCACTCCGGATGGCCGGGAGCCTTCGGCCTTGTCCTGAGCTGAGGCAGGGGGCGGGGCTCTGTGTCCTGCAGCAGTCACTGGATGGGGCTGCCTCTGGAGTGATGTGACCTTGGGCCAATTCCCAGACAAGGGAACCCGTGCCCCCGACTCTGCCCCGCAGGGGCTGGCTGGCTTACAGGTGCCCAGCCGCTGAACCCAAGGCTGACTCCACGGAGCCATCTGGGGACAAACACATTTCAGAGCTCGCCATTGTGAGGGGGCCACATTTGCCACCAAGGTAGGGGACTTTGGCACTAGGGCTGGCTCTGCCGTTGCCCGGCCCTGGCACACAAAGACCCTGTGTCTCTCCAGGCTCCGACGTCAGGATCTCCTATGCTGCTCCTCACGGCCACCTCCTGCTCTCACAAGGTCCCTGCTGCTCTGGCTGGGAGTCCCAGAGCAGGTGGCTTCCCTCCTTGGGGCCCCAGCCCCCACGTTAAATGGGGATCGTGGTTCCAGCTCCTTCCCGTGCCTGGCACACAGGGGAGCCTGACCATCCGTGGTCACCACCAGCTCCCACACCGCGCCTCCTATCACCTCCAGCAAAAGCTGAGTTCCAAAGTGTCAACGTTATTCATTTACCTCCTCAACTCTCTCCGCCTCTCCCTAGATTTGCATTTCCCCGGTGAGGCTGGGGGCGGGGGGGTTCCAGCAAGCCCCTTCACCGGCTCCGGGTGATCTAATCAGAGGCCGTATTTCACCGGAGCCGTATTTCACGGGAGCGATCTAATCAGCAAACTGTATTTCCAAGGAGGAGATCTGAATGCGTGGTTGTATTTCCTGGCTTGAGATCCCATCCCGGGGCAGTATTTCACGGCAGGGGCCCATCTAATCCGCGGGGTCCACTTCATGGCCAGGAGATCCGAGCAGCGCCACCGGACTTTGCCCTCTCCCTTCCTTCTCGAATGTGCTGTCGCGATTCCGAGGAGGGGCAGCGGTCGCCGCCTTGCTCCCAGGTAGGTCACTGACTGCCACTGGTGATTTCCCAGCCTCCTCTGCTGTCCCGCACATTTCCGGAGCTGTAAGGAGAGTTCCTCTCCAACCCAGAGTCAGCGTCCAAGCAGGGCTAGGATGTTGTTTGCTTATTAATTTGCTCATTCATTCATTCATTCATTCAACAAACATTCTTAATGTCTACTGAGGGCCAAGAGCTGTGCTTAGAACCCATAACCTGGAAGGGGACGAGATACGTGTGTGCACCTGCTATGGACCCAGTGTCAGGGTGCCCCCAGACTCCTAGGCTGAAGCCCTCTTCCCCAGGGCCATGGCGTTTGGAGATGGGGCTTTGGGGAGGTCAACAGGTGTACAGGAGGTCGAGGGTGGGGCCCCCAGGTGGCCTCACTGACCTCACAAACCAAGGACCAGGGCTGGCGCGGTGGCACAATGGGTTAAGCTGCCATTTGCAGCACCGGCATCCCATGGGAATGCCAGCTCAAGTCCCGGCTGCTCCACTTCTGATCCAGCTCCCTGCTTATGTACCTGGGAAAGCAGCAAAGGATGGCCCAAGCTAGGAGGCTCGTGGCTCCTAGCTCCTGGCTCCTGGCTTCAGCTTGGCCCAGGCTCAGCAGTTGGGGAGTGAACCAGTGGATGGAAGACCCTCCACCCCTCTCTAATTCTGACTTATAAATAAAATAAATCTTTAAAAATAGAAACGTATATCTTGAAGAGAGAGAGAGAGAAAGAAGAGGGACCTTAGTGTGAGTGCGCCCTCTCTCCTCCCTTCTCTCTCTCCCTCTTTTCCTCTCCCTCTCTCTCCCATCCCCCACCAGAGAGAGAGGAGGCAACAGGCCGCAAGCCAGGAAGAAAGCCCGCCCAGGGCCCCAGCCTGCCTGCACTTGAACATGGGCCTCCCAGGTCTGAGAAATCCGGGTTTGCTGCTGAAGTCCCCGGCCAGCCTCTGGCACTGCGCTCCGGCAGTATGAGCTGCCATCGTGGAGAGCCGGGTAGGAAACGGGCAGTCGCGATGGCTCCAAGTGGGAGGAGCACACTGAGAACAGACAGGGGGGCCAGGAGGGTGCAGACCCCAGACCCTCGGGAAGCTCCCTCTGCAATGGCAGGGAAGAGGCGTCCAGGGCAGGAACGGCGCGTGCAAGGGCTCTGGGGCTGCATGGAGACCGTGAGATCCCAGGGACAGGGCGACAGGGGAGGCTGCTGGGCAGGTGAACTGGAGCCGGGCTGCTGGGGAGATGGTACCCAGCGCTGACAGCTCAGAGCTGGGTGGCCCGGCCCAGGGCCACTTCACGGGACTGGGCTATGGTTTCCTCACGTGTGAGGTGGGGCAGGAACGGTGCCTACTGCACAGCGCCCGGAACCTCCGTCTATGGGTTTTTTTTTTTTTTTAATTTATTTTTATGGGGCCAGCGCTGTGGCATAGTAGGTAAAGCTGTCTCTCTGTCTCTCTCTGCCTCTGCCTCTCTGTAACTCTGATTTTCAAATAAATAAACAAATATTTAAAAAATGAAGAGACTTTAAGAGAGAGAGAGAGAGGTCTTCCACCCACTGGTTCACTCCCCAAATGGCTGCAATGGCTGGAGCTGGGCAGATCCGAAACCAGGAACCTGGAGCTTCTTCAGGGTCTCCCATGCAGGTGCAGGGACCCAAGGACTTGAGCCACCTTCTTCTGCTTTCCCAGGCCATAGCAGGGAGCTGGATTGGAAGAGGGACAGCTGGGACTTGAACCAGCACCCTTATGGAATACCTGCACTGCAGCGCAGATTAACCCTTTATGCCACAGTCCCGAAGAACCCCTCTCTGTAAACAGGGGAAGCTGCCCAAGGGTGGGGGCCAGGGCTGAGGAGCACACATTAGAGACCCTGCTGGTGCTGCTTGGAGACGGATTGCAGGAAGACAAGAAAGGTCGGAGGGCGTGCAGCAGGAGCTGCCGCAGGCACTGGGGTGAGAGATGCTGGCTCTGCGGCCATGGAGGGCACAGAACGGCCCAGCTCCGGGTGACACTTTGGATCGCTCTTCAAGATCTTGCTGAGTGACTGGCGGGGGGGGAGGGGAGGGGCTGGGGTAGACCTGTGAGCGCGCTTGGCAGGTGCCTGGCAGATCTCCCTCCTACGCGTCAACAGCTCTGGGGTGGGGTTGGCAAGAGGCGCTGAGTGATGGAGGCTCTACAGCGCAGTCCTTTCGCAGCTCGCTGTGGGGGGAGGCTCACACAGCCCCCTCCCCCCATGCTCTACCCCAACAGCCCACCCCCCTCTCCTGCGGATTTCGAACAGATCAGTCCCCCAGGTGGAAAAGGGAACACGACGAATGTTCCAGCGTGAACACGTGTTTGGGGACGCGTTCTAAGGGCTTCTGGGGAGCTCCGAAACTCTCATTTAAATATCACAGCTCGTCGCTCCCTGCTCGGCAGCTCCCCGAACACCGCCACGTCCCGGGCAGATGCCTCCAAACGCCGAGCGCCCGCCGTCTCGCCCAGCGCCTTCGCCCACTTCCCTCGCCCGATTCTCACAGCAGCGCCCGGGAGATGGGGAGCAGGGTGGTGACTTTGTAGACAGAGAAACTGAGGCTCTGGGTGGGGACACGGCTCGCCTGGCTGTGCAAAAACATGGGGTGCACTCATGGAGTTGGGTGCTGGAGGATCCCCATTTTCCTCGGGGGGAACTGAGGCATAGAGACCTGGATTTGCTGGCCCAAGGTCGGGTGGCTAGCACGTGGCAGAGCCAGGAGGCCTCACTCCACAATCTTTTTTTTTTCAACTATTTATTTATTTGAAAGGCAGAGTTAGAGAGAGAGAGAGAGAGAGAAAGAGAGAGAGTCTTCCATCAGCTGGTTCCTTCCCCAAATGGTCTCAATGGCTATGGCTGGATCAGGCCCAAGCCAGGAGCCAGGAGCTTCTTCCCAGTCTCCCACAGGGGTGCAGGGGTCCAAGCACTTGGGCCATCTTCTACTGCTTTCCCAGGTGCATTAGCAGGGAGCTGAATTGGAAGCAGAGCAGCCGGGACCTGAACCGACGCCCATGTGGGATGCCAGCGTCGCAGGCGGCAGCTTCATCCGCTGCACAACACGGGCCCCTCCACGGTCTATTTTTAGCCACCAGCTAATACACACTCGCAATCAGGAAGGAGGCGTTTGGCTCGGATCAGCCGAGCGTCCGTGTCACGAGGTTCCCGTTGTCTCCGCAATCCGCAGCCGTGCCCCTGAAGAGCTGCAAACCCGCATGGCTCCTGCTGCCTAGGGGACCCCGGGCAGGGAACAGTGTTCCTGTGCACTTTTCTCCTCCATCACTGATGTTCCTTCCTGGAGACGCCTTCAGAGCGTGGCCAGGGCGATTTCTTCTAGAAGGTACAGAAACAGGCAGCCTGCTCCCAAAGGCACATCCCTGTGCCCGGCAGATGGACAGCCTGGGCTTGTGCCTGCAAGCCCACCAGCCCCGGGCCCCTAGGCGGCTCTGTGGAGCCCAGTCATTGTCAGGTCCTTTTTGCCAGATGAGCCAGGCTGCTGGAACCACCCCAGGCTTGGAGCTAAACCAAGTGCCGGGTGCTAATCCTGTCCCTACCTCCTGGGCAGGTCACCCCACCTGTCTGAAGGCCTCAGCCACACCTACTGCATGGATAAAGATGACTTTTAAAAAATTAATTTCTTCATTTTTATTATTTGCCAACATTGAATTATCAGCTTTATTTATTTTTATTTGAAAGGCACAGAGACAGAGACGGACAGAGAGCTCTTCCATGTGCTGGTTCACCCCGCAAATGCCCACAAGAGCTGGGGTTGGGTGAGGTGGAGGCCAGGAACCTGGAACTCCATCTGGGGCTCCCGTGTGGGTGGTGGGGACCCAAGTATTTGTGCCATCATCTGCTGCCCCCCAACGTGTGCACCGGCAGGAAGTTGCACCAGGCGCAGACCTGGGGTTTGGAGCCAGGCCCTCTGATAGGGGAGGTGCGTGTCACCAGGTAACGAGGATTTAAACACGCATTTACCAGGAAGGAATACTCCTGAACCAGATACAAGGCACTCCAAAAAGTCCGTGGAAAACGGAAGTAGCAGATCAGACTAGGGGTGGGTGTGCGGCCTAGCGCTTAGGATACCCGTGCCCCAAGCTGCAGGGTCTGGGTTTGCTTCCAGCTCTGGCTCGCGATTCCAGTTTCCTGCCGACGCCGATCCTGGGAGGCAGTGCACACAGCTCGAGTAACTGGGTCCCCGCCACCTACGTGGGAGGTGAGCTCCCAGCTCGCAGCTCAGACCTGACCCAGCCCTGGCCACTGTGGGTCTTCAGGGAATAAACCTGTGGATAGGAGCGCCCTCTCTCTCTCTCTCTTCATCTCTCTCTCTCTATCTCTATCTATAAAATAAAATAAAATAAAATAAAATAAAATAAAATAAAAGTTTATTTCAGTGCAAAACATTTTTAAATGCATGCATTTTTTTTCCGTAATGTGCATTTTCCACAAAGTTTTTGAAGACTCTTATGCGTAGGTCTCAGAATGTGCCAAAATCTGCTTATCTTTTAATTCTCTTTTCCATGATCTCTCTCTTTTTTTTTTTTTTTTGACAGGCAGAGTTAGACAGTGAGAGAGAGAGATGGAGAGAAAGGTCTTCCTTTCATTGGTACACCTCCAAAATGCTGCTACAGCTGGCGCTGCGCCGATCCGAAGCCAGGAGCTTCCTCCTGGTCTCCCACGTGGGTGCAGGGGCCCAAGCACTGCCTTCCAGGGCCACAGCAGAGAGCTGGACTGGAAGAGGAGCAACCGGGACAGAATCCGGCACCCCAACCGGGACTAGAACCTGGTGTGCCGGCGCCGCAAGGCGGAGGATTAGCCTAGTGAGCCACAGCGCCGGCCATTCCACGATCTCTTTAAAGTACTCTCGTGGCCTCAGCAAGTTGTCCTCCTATTGCATTACTGAATCCCTGCACCAAATCTACGATGTAGGTACTGTTATGGGCCCATTTTCCAGGTCACCAAGCAGATAAAGTTCTCCATGCCCAAGGTCACACGGCTGGGAACTGTCCAGCCCGGGACTTGGACCCAGGGCCTTGGCGGTGATGCTGTGCTAGCCCAGAGAAAGGACAGATGTTCCCATAAGGGATAAATGGTGGCCAACGGGCCCTAAGAGGAGCCGGTGAGGGAGGCTGCGTGGCTCCAACCCCCAACCCCAATTCTGGAAACACGCAGGTGCAGTCGAACCTGCACCTGCCGTCGGGACACCCACAGCACCTGGCTGGGTTTTTGGTAGAGGCTCCTGGTGCCCGGAATCCTCCTCCCTCACACAGCCTGTGTGACACCTGGCTGGCTGCAGCCCGGGTCCAGGGGAGCCAGGCATGCTTCTCATTTGAATCTCATTCGAGGAAAATGATGAAAGGTTCAGAGGGATTAATTTACGAGGAAAGATTAAAGGAACTAAATCTGTGTAGCCTGGCTTAACCACGGCTGGGATGGGGGACCTCGGGGACATTCCCAAATATTTGAAGAGAGTGGAGACCCCGGGGAGAGGGCAGAGGGGGTGGGGTTGGGCCGAGCAGGAGGAGAGGACGGGCGAGGCAGCCCGAAGGGATGACAAAGACGAAATTGGAAAATCTTTCATCATCACTGAAATGATGGCTGACGTGGGCGCTCGCTCTGAGGAGCCGGAGGCTGGGGAGCTCGGTGGACATGACATAGAGGAACGGGCTATGATGTCCGACTTTCACTGGGGAAACTGAGGCACGGAGAGGAAGTGACTCGCCAGAAGTCGCGGGGCCGGTGAGGGGCACAACCAGCACACAGCCTCCAGGAGCCGAGTCCTGAGCCACCCCTCAGCCACGTGAACCAACCCCAGCAAGTTCCGGCCCCTCTCCCTCTCCCTGTGGGCGGAGCACGCTTCCCCGCCCCATGGACGCAGGCCCGGCCACGGGACTTATGTTGGCCAATAGGACATTAGGTGCCAGCAAAAGCTCGAAATAGGCTTGTGCGGGGGCACGCCCCCACAGACAGGGGAAGAGCTCCATCTCCTGCTGCATCTCAGCTGGGACCCAGGGTGAGCACACAGCCCAACCTGCCAGCCACAGCCACGGCCGGCGGGACCACAGCTCACACGGCCCAGCCCACCAAGCCAGCCCTGGCCAGGGACCCCCCAGGCAGGATGTTCGTGGTTCTGAGCACAGGACTGTGTGTGAACCGGGCGTGGGGACAGGCGGCAAACCTGGTAGCATCTCACAACCTCCCAGCGCCACTCAGGGCCTTTGTGGCCTGGGCCGACGCCAGCTCCGCGGCTCACCTCTGACCGCTTACCCACGGATGCATGAGGCTCCCCCTGTTTCTAGAATGTGCGTGTTGTCTGTTCACATTCATTTTTGCCAGCTAACGGGAGGTGCGATTTACATCAAGGCAAATCCACCAATGGGAACTGGGGGGGGGGGGGCGGCTCGGTTACCCCTGGGCACCCCACGCAGCTCCCAGGAGCACCCTCTCAGCGGCCAGGGGAGCACGCGTCCCCCGGCAACCTCAGCGAGGCAGGATCACGGCTCAGCGGCGGTAAGGACCCTGGCGCCTCGCACCGGGGCTTCGGTGGCTGCTTCGGGTGGCTCTGTTAGGAAAGGGACCTCCTGAAGGCCAGGGCAGCTTCCTGTAACACTCAGGCTGCCCGTTAGTGCGGCCAGGGAGGGGGAGGTCGTGTCTGCGGGATAGCGACAGTGACAGCGGCTGTGTCACCTGTGAGTCATCGACGGGGGGTGGGTGGGGGAGCCTGGAGCACGAGGCGAGTGGACGGACACAGATGGGAAGCCCTGGGCAGCGCAGCCACACCAGCTGCAGGGCGTTCTGAGCCCACTGGGCACCGTGGCTCTCTTCATCCTGACGCCCCCCGTCCAGGTGGTAACCAAGAGGGCGGGGCCTCTTGGGGCAGCGTGGTGGGGGGATGAGCGGGTGGCCCTCAGGAATGACTCTCGCTTTTCCTGCATCATTCGTTCGTCCATTGGTTCATTCATTCCACGGGAATGACCCAGGCGACGCGGAGTCCCCTGGTGGGGAATGCCCAGGTATTGGGGCCCTGTCACAGGTGGGTGGGACTCGGGAGGTAGGCACACGTTGCCCTCAGAAGGACTTTTCTGGAACTTGTAGCGACTGTCCACTTTCTGGTGGGTGAGAGGCTGAGTGTGCGGATCTTTGGGGTGCTTTCCCCACAAACAGAGGGTCCAGACCCCATTGGAAGGCTCACGGGTCGGGGTGCCTGGCCAAGGGCAGCCGTCCACGGATCTGACCCGAGTCCAGCCCGGAACCTCTGGCTGGGGGACTTTGGGCACGCGCCTTCACTTCCCCGACGTGCTTTCCTCCTTTGTCAGCAAGAGCACCGGACTCAAAAGGACCGGAACCTGGGGACCCGCCCAGTTCAGGGTCTTCTCCAATGACAGCGTGCCGGAGGGAGGCCCTCGCTGGGTCCCAGTGCTGCCTGGACACAGGGACCGCGGCTTTGGGCAGCTGGGAGGCGCCGCCAGGCCAGACACCCCCCGGGAGCTGGAGGAAGGCTCAGGGCCTCTAGCCCCCCACCCCCAACTCCCGAGAACCCTGACGAGACAGGTTCAGAAGAGATGTTTTGCCCAGCCAGGATAAAAGGCGCACTGGCCAGGGTACGGTCTGTGTCGGGTGCGGGAAGGGAGTGGGTCTCACGGAGAGGTCACGAGCTGCTCCCTGCTCCCTGCCCGACTCCGGCTGCGTCTCATCCAGAAGTTCTTATCCCATCGTCAGCCCACGCAGCTCGTGGGCTGAAAACCCTGGGCCCAGGCAGCGCTGTGTCAGTGCTGTAAATGCACTTGTCTCAGCCGTGGTTAGATGGGAAGCCGAGCAGGGCAGGGGCCCGTGTCTGGAGCTCGGCACAGTGGCGGGGTCCGGTCGGATGGGGCCTCAGAAACACCAGGCAGGTGTGAAACGAGGCCAGACACAGGGGAGCCCCAGCACCTGCAGGCCGAGGGCCCTGTGCCGGGCCTGGGAGGAAGGGGAGGCAGAGGGGAGGAAGGCACAGCCCCTCCCTGGCAAGCAGCCTGGGCGCAGCGGCTGAGCCCTGCCGAGTGCGGGAATCACAGGCCACAGGCCCACTCCCTGCTTCACAGAGCGGGAAGGAGGCCCACAGGGCAGCATCCATAAGGCAGGAAGGCTCCTGGTCAGGGCCACGCCCCCAGCTCTCTACAAAGAACGTGGGACAGCCGGCGCCGTGGCTCACTAGGCTAATCCTCCGCCTTGCGGCGCCGGCACACCAGGTTCTAGTCCCGGTCGGGGTGCCGGATTCTGTCCCGGTTGCCCCTCTTCCAGGCCAGCTCTCTGCTGTGGCCCGGGAGGGCAGTGGAGGATGGCCCAAGTGCACACCATGGGAGACCAGGAGAAGCACCTGGCTCCTGCCTTCGGATCAGCATGGTGTGCTGGCCCCAGCGCGCTGGCCGTGGCGGCCATTGGAGGGTGAACCAATAGCAACGGAGGACCTTTCTCTCTGTCTCTCTCTCTCACTGTCCACTCTGCCTGTCAAAAAAAAAAAAAGAACATGGGACGCACTGGACCCGAGACTGAAACGCTGCACCTGGCGCAGGACCGGCCAGAGTCAGTCCCTCTCTAGCTGTGCCTTCCAAACCCTCGCTGGCTCACCGTGCAGACCCTCTCCACTGTGTTTTATCAAAGGAGGCCACCAAACGTATTTATGTGGGGCCAGTGTCGCGGCACAACGGGTTCCGCCACTGCCCGAGACGCCAGCATCCCATATGAGTACTGGTTCGAGTCCCCGCCGCTCTGCTTCCAGTCTGCCTCCCTGCTAATGCATCCAAGAAGCAGCAGGAGATGGCCCGAGTCCTCGGGCCCAGGGCACCCGTGCAGGAGACCCAGATGGACATCCCGCTCCTGGCTTGGCCAGGCCCAGCTCCGGTCGCTGTGGCCATTTGGCGAGTAGACTGGCAGATGAAAGATCCCTTGCTCTGTCTCTCCCTCTCTCACTCTGCCTTTTAAATAAATAAATCTTTGCAAAATACTTGTTTGAGAGGCAGAGAGACAGAGGCAACCAGCCAGAGATCTCCCATCTGCTGGTTCGCTCCTCCAATGCCTGCAGCAGCCAGAGCTGGGCCAGGCTGAAGCCCGGAGCCGGCAGCTCCATCCAGGCCTCCCACGTGGGTGGCAGGCACCCAGGTACCTGCTGTGCACATTAGCAGGAGGCTGGGACAGGGAATGCGGCTGGGGCTCAGATCCAGGCCAGAAGCTAAGGACACAGATACGAGCACGACAAGGTCCCCACCCTCCCGGGGCTTGTGGCTTAGGGGACCAGCGCCTACATCGTGGGGGTGTTGATTCTCTCCGTCCTGTGTCCCCCCTTGTATTTGTCGAATGGCGGCATGCCAGGAAGTGGCACCTGCTCTGAAGGAAATGGAGCAGGGCAGCGGTGCGGGTCCCCACAGGGCAGGTGACACAGAGAGGAGCGAGGAAGCCCCTTGAACAACGGAAGGGTGCTCGGGGCTCGGGAGCAGGTGCACAGGCCCCGAGCCGGGGATGTGTGTGTGCAGGGGAGTCAGGGCAGTGAGCACAGAGCAACTCACTCATCACTGTCACCGCTGTCACCCACAGTCCTCGATCAGTATGACTTCATATGAACGGGTGACCTTGGCCGAAAGACGCGCCAAGCTGCTCATCCTCCTGACCCAGAGGTGGTTCCGCCTCTGCTGGGAACCCCTGAGGCCCCTCTGCCTCTGTCTCCACTGCCCCCAGCAGGCCTTGGACACGCCCAACCTGGCCAGGGAGGGTCCACTCCTCCATTAGGCCCTGGAGGTACCGTGCCCAGGGCCCATGAAAACGCTCGCATTTCAATTCCTTGGGAAACCAGGGCGGAACTGCATGTAAAATAGTGAATGTGCAACCATGAACCCCACCTGGATTGCATTCGTCCCTATACCAAGGTGGCCACAAAACACACGTGGAAGGGGCCATGGGCGCCGTGTCTGGGACGAGCCCAAGCAAGCTGCCACGCACTGCTCTGACACCTGCTGGCGGCGTCCCCGCCCGGCTTGGACAGGGACCCAGTGATGGACACGGCTGCTCCCTGTCCCCACTCTCCTGCCTCCATCTCTGGCTGAGCCCCGGACCCTTCTCCTTAAATCCAGGAAGTGGTGATTTAATATTAATATTTATTCATGCACTCAATTCTTTCCCTGTTAAATAATTCCTCAGCTGTCGGAGGCTTCCGAGGGCTAATTTAAAACAGGTGTCACGGTTATCTCACTTACGCCCTGAGTCTCCGTGTGGGGGGCGGGGGGAGATGCTTCCCCGCGCTCACGGCCGCGCTGCTCTGGGCGCCTGGGTGATACCGACAGACCTCGTGTCCAGGAGGCCGCACCCCCACGGTGGGGAGCGGAGCAGTGGCAGGGAGGGGACACCAGGGCTCAACTCTGGGAGGGAAGGGCAGCTGGGGGAGGGGCATGGAGACAAAGTGGGGGCCAGGATTTTCGAGGTGGCCATGAGCCACCCACGCTGGCTGGGTGACAGCACCAAGTGCCAGCTGACACCTGCCTACAGCGTCCTGGGTGCCCGGCCCCCGCTCAGGGGTTTTACAGACCCCTCCTCCCTTGATGCAGCCACACCCCCGATACACCCCCACACCTCCTGCTTCTCTCTCTCTCCCCCCCCTTCACTCCCCCCTCCTTCTTTCCCTCTTCCAGAAAACCTCACACTTCAAGGTTAGAGCTGTCACAGCTGATTGAAATCCCAGTGATCCCTTCAGCACCGGCCAACGAGAGCTGGCACACAAAAGCAGCCTGGTCCCACTGGGGCTGCCGTCGGCCTCCCAGCAGCCCACGGTTCCTGCCATGTGGCTGTGGGGTGAGCTCCCAGCCCCCCCAGCCCCTGCTCCACACCCCAGACCTCTGCTCAGCCCCGGCAGGTGCAACCTCACTGCTTTCTCCGTCCAGAACCCGCTGCCCCGGGACATTACCTGGGAGCCAACAGGAACGAGGGACTGTCACTTGTCAGAGCACACACACCTCTTCCGGAACCCGATCTCCCAGCGCAGCCACCTGCGCTTCCGCAGGGTCCCTGCCTTCGTGGGGAGAGAGGACGCGACCTCGGGTCATTGCCCTGTGCAAACCCGTGCAGGGCAGGCTGCATCAGGGAGGGAACAAGGGACAAGGGGACAGGCGAGGCAGAGGACAAAATCCACCAGGGAAGGTGTGCACTCGTGTTTGTGTGTGTGCCGGCGAGGGCAGACTCACGCATGTGCACCACGTGTAGACAGACACACACATACACACGCGTGTGCACACACATGGTTCTTGGCCGCCATCTCCACGTACATTCTCGGGGCTCTGGACGGACTTTCTCTGGGCAGGGGCCACGCCCCCAGCCCTGGCCCTCCTGCCCTGCGGCCGGGGCCGTTCAGAAAGTGCCCACTGTGGGATTCTCTCTCACTCTGGGTCCTCCAGGCCTCTGACTGTCTGAGATCTTTGGTCCATGGAAGGACCTGTCCCCCACAGTTCACGTCCAAGTCAGCCTCTTGGACCAGGCAACACATCTCCCCCGGGAACCGGGTCTGGAGATGTAACACGGAGAGGCCGGCTAAAGCACAGACCACGCAGCTGGCTGGCTTCGGCGAGCGATCGCACTGGCCTGCTTCCTCGTCCGCTAAGGGAGGAATCCCAATACCCACCAGAATCCCAAACGCATCCCGAAACTTGAGCAGGTGCCGTGTGCCAGGTCCCCAGCACACAGGTGCCCCGTGGACAGCCAAGGGAGCTATGGACAGCACTGCTAACGTCCCTGGGGTCACAGCTCATGGTGGCTGGAATCGCAGGCCGGCTCCCACGGCCCCTGCCATACCCAGTCAGCCGACACAATTCTGTCTGGACCTGTGGCTACCAGTGAGCGCGACATCACCTCCGTGGGGAACGGCCCTGTGTTCTACATCCTCTCCTGGGACCCTGCAGCTGCTCCCACCTCCCCGCAGGGTGGCCCCGGAGAAGGCTGGGAGCAAGGGGCGGACCCTGGGAAACAGCATCGTCAACACCACTTCAAGGTAAAAAGGGCGTCTCCTTGGACAGCGGATGCCGAGGGTCACCTGAGAGGTAGCCGGAGGCGGCCGACTTCGCGCCCTGCATTCCTGACGGAGCTCGGGGCGGACGGGGCCGGCTGCTCTCACGCCCACCTGTCCAGAGCCGAGGCCACACCGGAATTCAGGTCACGGCTCCAGAGCCCACACCCAGTCCTTAACTCTGCCACGAGGCCTCCAGGTGTCTACGAAGGGACTGCCCAGGTGTCCTGGTTCCGAAGCCAGGTGTGGAGACCCCCTGCAGCTACCTGCCACACTCGGGTGCCATCTTTCCTCAAGTGGACCCTGCCTGGAAGATCCCGTCTGCACCCCACGGACGCAGCCCAGGGCCCGGGGAGCAGGAAGCGGTGCCTCCTCGGGCTCTCGGCTGTGTGTCCATGGCAGAGGCCTTGACATCTCTGAGCCTGGTTCTGCAGGTCCAGGCCACCTTGATCAAATATATGGATGGAGAAAATGTGGTCACTCCCCCCTCCCTCTTTGTCACTCCATCTGCCACGAGAGAGCAGACGGAGACACGGCAGAGTATCACTTAGCCACAGCGAAGCAATAACTCTGTCATCTGCGGCAGCCTGAAGAAGCCAGGAGAGGCAAACAGGGCAGGGGGAGGCCAGGCAGGCTGGTGTCAGGGAAGCAGAGATGAGAATCGGGGCTCCCGGCAGGGGGCGGGGTCACTGAGGGGTCACGGATGGGACGCAGCCACAGTCAAACAGGAGAAGTCTGTGTGCTCCAGGCAGACTGCTCGGAGCACTCCCGGACTGCCTATTTCCAAATATTCAGGAACAGACTTTTTTTTTTTAATTTGACAGGTAGAGTTATAGACAGTGAGAGAGAGAGAGAGAGAGAGAGAGAGAGAGAGAGAGAAAGCTCTTCCTTCTGTTGGTTCACCCCCGAAATGGCCGCTACAGCCGGTGCTGCGCCAATCTGAAGCCAGGAGCCAGGTGCTTCTCCTGGTCTCCCATGGGGTGCAGGGCCCAAGCACTTGGGCCATCCTCCACTGCACTCCCGGGCCATAGCAGAGAGCTGGCCTGGAAGAGGGGCAACCAGGACTAGAACCCGGCACCCGTATGGGATGCCGGTGCCGCAGGTGGAGGATTAACCAAGTGAGCCATGGTGCCGGCCTCTAGGCTTTTAAATGTTCCTAGCACCAAGAGGCGGTCCAGGCTTGAGAAAACGGGTGAGCTCATCATCCTGGTTTGACCACCGCATGTCGCACACACGCGTCCCAGCCCGCGGGCCATCATTGCGTGTCCACTCACAAGGTGTTACTTGCTCAGGTCAGCGGCGGCACTGTCCCTCTCCCACACAGCAGGGGCACAGCCAGCTCCATGGCGCCACCCCCCCCCCCCAGGTGCGTGGGGCCTGGCAGAGAGCGGGGTCTGGGGCACAGCGCGGCACCGCCCTCTCCACCGCGGGGCCGGCAGATCGACAGCGGCAGAGCTGTGTTCAGCAGGCCCTGGTTGCCGGGTGCACACATAATCCACCCGGCCCTCCCCTCTGCTCCAGTGACCCCTCCTGCCTTTACCCTTGGATGTGTGCGGCCCTCTCCCCACCGCACCCCCCAAAGGCTGCTCCGTGACTCCCCAGCCCACTTCCTCTGCAGCCCTGGAGGCTCCTTCTCGGCTCCCTTCCCGGGGCGGGGGGTGACTGGCGCCTTCACCCCCAGCAGGTTCTTGTTTATCCCAAAGTCGCCTCCTTCCACCTCCGATTTCACCAAATGTCAGTGCTGGAGGGGTCTGCTTCCCTCTGGCCGTGCCATTCCTCCAGATCACCCTGGAGAAATACAGCCCAGAGAGGCGGAGTGACCTGCCCGAGGCCACACAGCACATCCGTGGCAGAGCCAGGGATGGGATTCTGATGTTTTTGGTCTCCCAACCAGAGAGTTTCCTCCCGGCTCTGGAAGGGGCTTACATGGGGTTTTCCTGTGTTGAAGGGGTTGGAGGGGGCGGGGAGGGACTCCTGGACTTTGCGATCGATCCCCCTTGGGCCTTCAAACCTCCGCATTCCCGCCTGCACTGCCCATCTGGTCTGCAGTGGGAGGGGCGTGGCGAAGCTTGCCGGCGAGGGGCGGGATGGGGAAGGACCATCTTCTTCTCTGATGGATGCTCACACGTGGAAGCCCAGCCTGGAGGCCGCAGGGACAGGGCAGGAGCTCTCTGGTGACAGAGAACCAGAGCCGCTGGGATTCCGGACCCCAGCGTCACCGCCAGCGGCAGCCCGGCCCCATCACGTGTGCTATGAATCCCAGGCAGGAAGGCAGTGGTGGCCGCGCATGGCCAAAGCCACGGAACAAACAGAAGTTTCCAGAGCAGCTGGGTAGGGAAGGGGTCATTTTTACATTCCAACATGCCCAGGTCTGGGGGCCGGCACTGTGGTGCAGCAGGTTAGGCCACCGCAGTGCCCAGCATCCCATACGGATTCTGTGTCAAGTCCCAGCTGCTCCACTTCCCACCCAGCCTCCTGCTAATGAGCCTGGGAGACAGCAGACAAAGGCTCAGGTGCTTGGACCCCGGCCACCCACGTGGGAGGCCCACATGGACGGAGTGCCTGCCTCTTGGCTCTGGCCCTTGGGCACGTAACTTGGGAGACAAGCAACCTGGGTTCAAATCCTGGCTTAGAGAGTTGCTGCTGTGCAACCTCAGGCAAGTTACTAAACCCCTCTGTGCTTCAGTTTCTGCATCAATAAAATGCGGATGATCCCAGCACCTATGCTCATAGGATTGCTGTGAGGGTAACACGAGTGGGAGGAAAAAGAGCAAAGACACTGGGGGTTTGAAGTGAGGCAGAGAGTAGGTGCCTGGCCCGGGGCAGGTGAGCTGTGACAGGTGGCGAGTCCCTTCCCACCTCCTGCCCCTCACACAACGTGAAGGCTAACTGAGAAAAAGGCAGAGTGAACCCACAGGAGATACAGTAAGGGGGTCTCCTGGCTCAGCTCGCTGGGGTCGCCTCACCGCTTCCCTGGGCCAGGTGCCGGCGACCCGGGGAGCAAGCTGCCCGCGCGGGGCTGAGTGGCGCTGTGATGTCCCAGCGATTCTTATTTATGCAACAATGGACGCCCCGCGTGCGCTAAGTCCTTAAGCTGCCCAGTGCCGGCCATAAAAGCCTCCATATATCACCCCGAAGTCCCTTCCTGGGTAGTTTAAAAGAATGAGAGGTGGCTTAATGGCAGTGTTTAAGGGTTATTATATATAAGTTAACGGCCAGATGCTCTCTCATGACAGACGGAGTGACAAACGGGGGGGTGAAGTGACCAGGAGGGGCAGAGTTGACCAGGAAGGGGCTATGGGCTCACTCTATTCCTCTCCCTGCCCAAGGGAAGCAGGTGCACCTGCCAAACTCTCAAGGTCTTGTCCAGTCCCTGGGAGACGCTTGGGCCCAGAGCGCTGCTGGGTTGGCCTCCCAGGTGTGAGGGTAACGGGAGAGCAGGTGTTCGCTCCTGCATAGACACCAACCAGGTGCTTGTGGCCGACTCAGGGCGGGGAGAAGGAGGGACGGATGGAGGAACAGGTGGAGGGCAGCGACACATTTCAGGGTGGCCCCCGGGACATGAGTGCCCCGGCCACCCAGCACCTGCTGCGGCAGGGAAGGGGGGCTGGGGCAGTGCTCAATGGGGTGTCAGCAGGGGTGAGGGCAAAGGTGAGGCCCCACAGGTGCCCCCAACAGATGCTGAGGGGGAGGGGCCCACAGCAGCAGGTGGAAAGGTAGAGCTGTCTTCTAGGGGAGCCCTGGTCAGCTTAGCCACACCCGCTCTCCTGGGACAGGGAGGGGAGGTGGAGGCCCGGAGCCCGTCAGTGGGATCACACTCACCCCCTCACCCGCCCTGAGACCCTTTTCCACCTGGCTTGGGCCTGCGTGGCCAAACCCAGGCTTCCCGGGCTCTGAGTCCAGCTCCTCCCCCGTTCCCACGGAGGCTCGGCCTCGGGGACATCTAAGCCTGGGTCAAGGCTCAGACGCGCCCAGAGGCCAGGCCCCGGGGTTCTCTCTGCCGCTGTTCCGCTGAGCCAGCTCCTTTCAACACGGTCCCCTGGGGCAGCTGCCACCGCCTGGCTGACGCTTCTGGTCACGCTGCTACTCCGCTTGGTGGACATCCTGCCCGGGCCCTCACCATCTACCCTCTCTTGCTGCAAACCCGGCTTTGGCCAGGAAGTCTACGAGTGACCCACAGGGCACCGCGGTGCAGCCCGGCCTGCACTGGCTGATCCCGGCCGACGCCATCATTCATGCCTGTTTCCGGTGAGGGAGGTTCCTGCCTCCCCCTCCCCTCCCCCGCCTCGCCCTCCCCTCCCCTGCCTCGCCTCCCCCTCCCCTCCCCCGCCTCGCCCTCCCCTCCCCTGCCTCGCCTCCCCCTCCCCTTCCCCGCCTCGCCCTCCCCTCGCATCGCCCCAGCGTCCACTCCTGGACTGGAAGGAGCTGCTGCACTGTGGAGCGAGGTTGTTGTCTGCTCCCCAGCCTCCCCGCTCTGCAGCTGGCGGGGCCGCGCCCTCAGCACCCACCCTGCGCCCTGCTCAGCTCTTCCCCTGTAAGACTCAGCCGTGAGCCCGCAGTCTGCGAACACCCCCTCCCCCACGGTGAGGCTTTGCAGGCTGGCGGGGCCGGGCCAGGCCATGCATTCCCGGTGCAGGTGCACATGACCCGGGCTGGCCTGGACTGGCCTCACCCCTCCCCTTGCACCCTGCATGTTCTGGGGGCTTGGACAGTGCAGGGTGTTCTGCACAGAGACCATGGCCACGGCATGCTGAGGCCCTGCGTCACTGACACCATCGCTTGTCACCCCCACGGAGCCCTACCAGCTGACTGTTATTAGCACTCCTCATGGCTGCCCGCCTCTGAGACACCTCAGAGGGGGTGACTCGCCCCAGGTCCCCGCTCAGCGCTGTCAAGTGCCAGGACCCCAGGCCAGGTCACCATGACGCAGAAGTCAGCCACACCTTTCCCTCTGCACCAGGACAAAGGCAGGGAACAGAACAGAGAGAAACGCCGGGTACGGGGGAGCAGACCTGGCTTCCGGCATCCCATCAGGGAGTGGGGGATTTTCAGAGGCTGAATCCCATGGCACAGGGGGAGATATACCAGGGGCTCTCAAACAGGGCCACCTGAGGCTAAACGCATGGGGTGCCCCCCAACTCCCGTGTCGTAGCCATAACCCCCAACCCCCCCGAAATTGTGCTTGGAAGCAGGGCTTTAAAGAAGGTATTTTTAAAAAAGATTTATTTAATTTGAAAGGCAGAGTTACAGAGAGACAGAGAGTCAGCGAGAGATCTTCCATCTGTTCACTCCCCAAAAGGCCATAACAGCCAGAGCTGGACCAGGCCAAAGCCAGGAGCCAGGAGCTTCTCCCAGGTCTCCCACGTGGGTGCAGGAGCCCAAGCACTTGGGCCATCTTCTGTTGCTTTCCCAGGCCATAGCAGAGAGCTGGATCGGAAGTGGAGCAGTCAGGACTCGAACCGGCACCCATATGGGATGCTGGTGCTGCAGCTGGTGGTTTATCCTGCTACTATACTGCGCTGGGTCCAGGGATAAAGTTGAAAAGAGGCCATTGGGGTGGGGTCTAACGCAATCTAATCTTCTCTCCTTGGCAGTGCCCTAGACCATGGCCACAGCATGCTGTGTCTGAGCACCCTGCATTGTCTGAGCCCCCAGGCCGTGCCGGGCTCTTCTCGCCTTCTGTGCTTGCTCAGTTGAGGGACTCACCAAATCAGGAACTAAATTGCATTTTATGGAAATGACGGCTACCGTGGCATTTTGCTGTTCATACAAATACACTTGCAGGTGTTGGGAAACACCCGCTTTTGTTAGATCCTCAGCCCTGAGCCTGGCGTCGCCAGCTGGGAGCTCTCTCATTAAGCGGACACTGGTCGACAGCCCCTCCCTGCTGTCCCCTCCTTCCCCTCGCCCCTCAGGGGCACTGGGCAGGTGTCCAGCACCTGCTGGACCGGGCGGAAGGTAGAGGCCGTCCCAGGAGGCTTGGCCCCTGCCGGGGAACCCCTGTATCCTTGAAGGTGGGGTTCAGTGTGCTAGGGTTTGCATTGAAGAAATCCCTCCCAGGGCCAGGGGAACTGAGAGCTGCCGGCCTGGCTGGCCCCCAGCTCCTCGCCCTGCCCTCTCACTTCCTGGAGCCTTCTGCAACTCCTGTTCCCACCACTGCCCCCTGCAACCTTCCCCCTGCCACACCCCCATCAGCACTTGGCTTTGCCACACCCCTGCGAGGCCGGTATTCGGATCCTCCCAGCTCAGCAAGGTGCCGCTGCCCTCCGTGGCCATCAGGAACTAGCAGGACCGGGCTCGGGGCTCAGGCCTTCTGGCCCCAGAACCTGGTGCCTGGGCTCTGTCACTGTGCCCCCTCCGCCAGCCCCACAGAGACCCCTTCCATTCAGGAGAGTCACTCCAGGCTGATGGGCGAAGGGAGGAGGTCTAACTTAACCTGCCGTGTCCAGACCCTGAATGGCCAACCGTGACTCGGACCGTTCTGGGAACCAAGCAGGTATCCACAGGCCCAGAGCAGAAAGTGCAGTGTTGGGGTTCGTCCGGTCGGGGCCAGTGGCCCCGGGCTCCCCCAAGCTGCCTTGCTTTCTCGTTGCTGCAGGGGGCTGCTGGTAGCCCCCGTAAATAAATGCCGGGGCCTGCAGGGCCCACAGCGGGAGAAAGGGCTGGTGGCAGCGTCGAGAGCCGGCGGGCAGAGTTCCAGGCTTTCTTTCCTTTTCTGAACCCTCGAGGTAAGGCGTTTGCTGATGTCAGGTGCAGCCCCAAGAGGTGGGGCCCCTGCCGGAGAGGTCCCCAGAGAACCGGCGGCCTGGGGCTCTGCAGCTGGGCCCCTGCACCCCGGAGCCTTGCCTCATGGTGCACAGACCACAGCCACCGTCCAGCCCTCCCAGCCCAGTCCGCCTCCAGGACAGCCAGCCGGCCCTGCATGCCCCACTCACGGCCTCCCCTCTGGTCCCAGCCCTCAGCGCTCACCCTTGCCCAGCACGCTGCAGTTCAGGAGGCCTCAGGGAAAGCCCGGGCAGGGGCTGGGAGGCCCGGGGAGAGCCAGGGAGCTGAACGGGGAAGCCGCTGGCTGAGGTCCCCTGGCAGCGGCCGTAGCAGCGTCAGCAGGAGCAGCCCTGGCCACAGTGAACGCACACGTGCAGAGGGCCAGCCGCTCCCTACCTGGTTCATCCCTGCCCGGGACACCTACAGCCGTATCTGAGTGCCCGGGGTCGAATCCCACCTCCACTTCCAATCTAGCAATTGATGGCTCCACCCACATGGGAGACCTGGAGGGGGCTCCTGGTTCCTGGCTTTGGCCTGGCCCAGCCCCGGCTGTGGCAAGGATTTGGGGATGGCAGCGGCCCCAAGCACTTGGGTCATTCTCTACCGCTCTCCCAGGTGCATTAGCAGGGAGCTGGGTCAGAAGTGGAGCAGCCGGGACTGGCATCGCGACCTGCTGTGCCTCACCACGGGCCCCACCCCTTCTCTCGGGTAACAAACTATCTGCCGCGCGCTGTGGGATTCTTTGTCCTTCTTCTCCCAATACAGCTTAGGACCGGGCCTCAGCCTGTTTCACAGAGTCCGCTGATGCTCAGAAAAGCGACAAAGCTGGTTGAGTCCCCAAGCCAGGCGCCAGCTCCAGCGCAGGGAGACGCCCACGGCCTCCCCGGCAGCCTGCTGCTCCTTGCGCTAACCTGGCGCGATTGCTGGTGGGAAGTGGCTCTTTCCCCTCCTTCTCCCCCAGCCCCGCCCACACGTTGCTCTCACTCTGTCCAGCCCAGGGGATGCTACGTGCGTCTGAGTGGGCCTGCTGGAGACCTGGATTTGGAGGTCGCAGTGGAGGGGAGAGGAGGCAGAGGGGACCACAAAGGCGGCGTCTACAGAATCGGCCCCTCAGCCACCTGTGTGGAGTCACCCGTGGCTCCCTGCTGCCTGCCTCCTCTAGGATCCAAAGTGCACCCCGGCTTCAGCCGGCACCTCCAGCCTGAGCTGGATTCGTTCAACACATCTGTCTCAGGTGTGGGTCCCAGGGCTGCACTGGGGTCAACAGGACAGCCCTGTGAGCCCTCAGTCCCACGGGGCCAGTGACAGCATCGTGCGAGGGACATGATGAGGGTGGTGGGACAGGGACCCTCAACAGGCACCCGGGGGGTACGGGAGGAGGTGCCCAGCAGAGCCTTGGAGAGTCAGCAGGAGGGGAGCACGCTCAGAGAGGGAGGTAACGTGCCCAGGGTCACACAGGAAGTAAGTGGCACAAGTGGGGTTTGAGAGAGAGAAAGGGGAGAAGGAGGCCAGCGAGAGCCAGAGTGAGGCTGGGCAGGCAGGCTGTGGGCGTGGCCCCCAGCAGGCACACACTGTGGGTGGCTCCGCAGACCCCCGGGCGTGGGTGGAGGGCGGGGCAGCACAGGCTTGGATCTGCTGTCCCGAGGATATTAGCAGGCCGTCCATCCAATTAGGAGCCAGTAATTAAAATTCATCTTCCTCCTACCGCACAGCATTAAACCACAAACACTTCATTATACGCCTCTTACCTCGCTGATTTGCATAAATGGAAAGAAACACTTAACAGCGGCTGCACTAATTAACGCCTGGGGTGCGCACGGTGTAGTGGCCGGCTGGCAGCATCTCCCTGCACAGGACCCCGCACCGTCAGAGGCGCCCAGGGCCGGGGGTCCTTGGGCAGGGGTCGGGCTGGGCAGAAGGGCAGGAGCAGAGCCAGCCTCTGCCCTCAGGGAGATCCCAGTCTGATGGGGGAGACGCTGAGCTTGCCCTGGGGGGAAGATCTCAGTCTGAAGAGAGAGGATCCACCTGACATTGGGATATTCCCAGTCTGATGGAGGAGACACGGCCGTACCATTACGGGAGATGCACAGCCTCCGCCCTCAGTCTCAGAGTGCCTGCTCTGAGTAATCTGATGGAGGAGACCTTACAAGAGCCCGGAGTCAGATGGAGGAAACACGCCTGGCCTCAGAGCCCCATCCATCAAAGGAGCTGTCGGATGAAGCGGGCAGACGACGGCACCTGGGGCCAGGGGAACCAGCTCTGTGACCCGGGGAAGTTCTTAACCTGACTTCGCGGCGGCTTCCCCAGGTGCTATCAGGCACTTAGCCGCCGGCAGCCTGGGCCGGCAGGAGACGGGAAGCCAGAGCAGCCTTGGGGGCGGCGACAGGTGACGGAGCCCCGGCCCGGGGTTGAAGGCTGCACGGCGGGCAGGCGGGACAACTCGCTGACCACAGTGTCAGGCCGAGGCTGCCCAGGACGGCGACAGTGAGAGGACACCACGCCCAGGGCAGCCGGCAGGGTGGGCTCTGGGTGCTGTGAGGACAGGGGCGTGTGCCTGGGCTCAGGCCGACTTAGCACCGCAAAGCACAAGTCCCACAAGCCCCGGATCCTTGAGGGGCAGAGGCAAGCAGAGCAAGGGCAGCCAGGCTCCGGGCGCAGAAGGCAGAGCGGCCGGGAGCGCCGCCGGAGCATGAGGGACCCGGAGAACGCGAAGGGAAGTTTCTGTTGATGCACCCAGAGGTTGAGACCCACGCAGAGGTGGCGTCTTGAAGGAGGTCATGGAGGGCGGCCGCTGTGGTGCAGCAGGTTGGACTCGCTCAGCACCTACCTGCACCTGTAGCAGAGGGCCTGGGGTCCAGTCCTGTCTCCGCCTCCAGACCAGCTCCCTGCTAATGTGCCTGGGAAGATGGGAGACAGCCCCCTCGCCACCCACGTGGGTGACCAGGGTGGAGCTTCCGGCTCCTGGCTTTGGCCTGGCCCAGCTTGGCTGTTGTAGGCATTTGCGGAGTGAGCCAGGCGATAGAAGATCTCTCTCTCTCTGTTCTCTCTCTCTCTCTCTCCCTCCTCCTTCTCTCTCTCCTCTCCCTCCCTTTCAAATAAATAAAAAATGAGTAAATAAATATTTTTAAAAATTTCATGGAAATGGGTTTTATGAAAAAACTATGCATGGATTTCAAATTTCTTCCAGCAGAATAAACTTATCTTTTTACTCAATTTTCCCATGAACTTTTTGGAAGCGCCATCGTATTTTGGGTCTGAAGGTCATTCTGATGGGACCCAGCCCCTGCCCCCAGTCCTTTCCTAGTCCCAGCCTCGCACCCCCTGAGCAAGCCGGGCTCCCGGGCCGCGTACATCAGATGAGAGCCGCGGAGCTGGCTCTCAGGGAACCTGCTGGTGCTTGGGGTCTTCCCCAGCCTCTGCTCATGAAGCCTGATGTCTCAGCTTTCAGTCCAGTAAGGAGAGAGACTCGGGCGCTGCGGATCTGCCTCCGGGCCCTCCGCAGCCTGGGTGGGACCTCCTGGCTCTCAGGGTCTCCAGGACGAGCTCCGTAGCCTGTGGCTCATCTCGGGGACCGGCTCCCTGCTTTTAGGACACCCTGGGTCCTGAATGCCCTGGGCCTGCTGCTCTGGGACCCCCCAAGGACTTGCCCTCGGCCCCGTTTCTCTCCCCACCGTGCACAGCCCCGGGCCTTCCGTCCTTATCTCAAGGGTCCAAGCCTGGTGACATCATCCCCACGCGAGGACGAGGGGGCCGCGGCTCAGGAGAAGGGGCCGCGGCTCAGGAGAAGGGGCCGCCAACCACCCACGGCCCTAAGGGGCCACAGCCAGCACTGAACTCAGACCATGGCGGGGGAGCTTCTCAAAGGAGAGAGGGTCTCTGTGGCCCGGCCCGTGCTGGTGCCACAGTGGGGAAGGCAGGTGCAGGTGACAAAAGCAACTGACGAAATTCACGAATGTGCCAAGTGCAGGGGAGCCAGGGGCCCGGGAGGCTGAGCAGTGGCTTCTGGGATGGAAACTGAGGGTGTGGGGTGTGGGGGGGACAGTGAGGGTGCATTCCAGGTGGGAACGCGGATGGAATTGGCTCGCGTCACCAACATTCACCCTTCCTCTTCCAGCCTCTCCTCTGGTCTCTGGCCCTCCCTTCCCCAGAGGAGGGACCCCCTGGAATCCCGTGAGGTGGGCTAGACCGTGTGAAGGTCCTGGAAGGCTGCCTGGAGGAAGAGTCATCTAGCAGCTCTGGCTTCTTGACCCTATGAGCCTCCACCAGGACCGACAGGATCACAAGTGAGACTCCCACCTGCCCGGGCCCCGCCCACCTGCTGCCCACCCTGAGGCACAGCCTCCTGCCCATCATAGCAGCATTCGAGCACCAGGTCCACAGTAGCCGGGAGCACGAGGGTAGGGGCCCAGCACAGGGCAGGGGACTGATGGAGCCGGCCCCAGACTCCCAGAGCCAAGAGGGCTGAGCAGTTGCCCAGTTCTCACCCAAGGCAGCCCTAGCAAGCGAGCAAACACACGCGGTCTGAAGCCAGAGACTGGAACGAAAGAAGTCAGGGCAGGGAAGGCAACAGGGAGTGGTGGGGACTGGGGCGAAACGTGGCAACACCAGTGACAGCACGCAGACCGTGGGCCCAGGGTGGCACTGGGGGTCAGTCAGTGGCCCGCGGGTCACACACAGGCCCGGGGAGGTGTGAGCACAGTGGCCTGGAAACCGAGGGACTGTCAGGCGCCTGCACCGCGTGACACTGGCCCAGCCACCTCTCCGTGAGCTCAGTGTCTCTGTCTAACACTGCACAAAGCCTGATGCGATGACAGCTCCTGGTAAGGGTGGTGGGTTCCCAGACACCGTGCATGGTGCTAGTGACACCGCGTGTCACACCCGATCCCCTCCCAGCGTCCCCCACAGCCCAGCTGAACCCCTGTCCCCTCCCTGACCCTCTGGGGAGCGGGGACCACAGCTCTTCATCCTCAGGACAGTGAGGCTCCGAGGAGAAACTCCCGCTCGGCACCTGGGCCAGGCAAGGACCTCCTGGTGGCCACCGCTGTTTGCACAGCTGTCACCACGTCTCGTTCTTCCGGCCACGTGGCCAGGGCTCAGCTGGGCCGGTGTCCAGCCCCTTGTGGGCCCTGTCCGTGCGTGTCAGAGCAGCTCTGAGCCCTTGCCACCCTCGGAGTGAAGCCAGGGCCGCTGGCGTTGGCCTGCGGACCCATTAGAGCCGAGTGCGGACGGTAATGGGACGGACAGCCAGAAAGCACAGAGCATCCATAGCAGCAGCGCCAGGGAGCGGCGCCGTCCCCCCCCCCCCCCCGCCCTGCCACCCCCACCTCCTACCCTCCTGCCTGCTGCTTCTCAAAGCCAGAGGAGTGCACGTGAGCAACGCCCTCAGGAGCCCCCCCCCTTCCAGGAGTGCCCCGGGGGCTCGCGCAAGGCGGTCACCTGGGCTGAGCTCAGTCTGTGAACTGGGAGAGCTTCTGATCGTCCTGTTCCACGGAGACGGAGGCTCAGAGAGGCTGAGTAAGCCACACAGGCCACACAGCTCCCCCCTGGCCAAGCCGAGACCGGAGCGTGGGGCCCCGCCCTGGGAAGCGGCACCTGCTCCTCGGGGCTGGCGGCGCCAGGGACTTGTCAGCTGTGGAAAGCAGGACCCCGTGTTTCCTGCATGGCCAGAGGGCAAAGGACACAGTGATGGAGTCGCAAGGCTGAAATCCAAGTGAGAGGAGTACATGGTGCCTGCGCTGTGGGCTGGGTGCCGCCCCGCCCCCAAGACTCCCCACCCAGCTTCTGCCCCTGCCAACTCGGAACTAGCCTGTCCTGGGTCTGGAGCCTTCTGGAAGCATCGAGGCCCAGCCCTCCAGCTCACGTCGTCCCGGGGTGGCTAAAGTTGAGAGGCAGAGGGACGTGTCCCGGCTTACCCACCCGGACCTGCAGAAATTCTTGGAAACCGCAGTGAAAAGCCACACAAAGTTCAAGAGCAACCTGTGTTGCGAGGAACCATGTATGGGCTTCCCGCTCGTTTGCACCAAACTCGACGGACCTCTTTAAAAAGGATGTATTTATTTGAAAGGCAGAGTGACAGAGAGAGAGAGAGAGAGAGAGAGAGAGAGAGCTCTTCCATCCACTGGTTCACTCCCCAAGTAGCTGCCACAGCCTGGGCTGGGCCGGGCAAACGCCAGGACTGGGACTCCATCCGGGTCTCCCACGTGGGTGGCAGGGTCCACCTTCCACTGCCTCCCCAGGCACATTGGCAGGAAGCTGGATCAGAAGCAGAGCAGCCGGGCAGGGCTCAAGGCAGCAACTCCCACGTGAGATGCAGGCCTAACCCACAGCACCAGAGCGCCAGCTCCACCGGATCCTTAATTCCAGCTTCCACGAACTGGGACGGCTCCCAGCCCACCGCCCTCCAGCCTCGGCACAAGATCCCAGAGCCCCCCGGATGCAGCTAGAGGTCGCCCCAGGAAGGCAGGGGTGCTGTGGGCTAACCCAGTAGGTCCTCCAGTGACCCTGTGGGCTGGGTCAGCTCATTCACTCATCCAGCAAGCGCCTACTGTGTGCCAAGCCCCGCCCCAGGCTGTGAGCACCCAGCAAGAGAGAGCAAAGCTCCTTGCCTCCTCGGTGGTGGCAGGTGTGGATGGCCAGGGGAGCGGGCCAAGGAGATGCAGGGTGCCAAGCAGGGCAGCCATGTGTCCCCAGTGCCTGGCACAGCCATGGCGGGCACCTGCTCTCAGCTGATGGCCATTAGTGATCCCGTTCACCTTAAAATGACCCATCTGGAGGATGAGGTGTGAGGCTGCCCTTGCCATCATCACCACTGGGAGGCGCCCTCACTTAGCGGGTGAGGCAAAACAGCTTGTTTCTTGCCAACACCCATGAGCGTCTGCATATGGCCCAGGCCCCGCCTCAGAGGGCGTGCAATCGAGTTAGCATCGGGTGCAGGAGGGAGAGAGGTCATTAGTGTCACAGCCACGTCCAGGCCTGGAGCCCCACACCGTGGTGTGAGTCACGGGCCAGCAGGTGCTCAGTCCCCTCTTCCACCTTTGTGTGGCGCACGTCCTGCCCCGCCCCACTGGTCACGGGCTTGAACGTGGAGCCCCCGCTAGCCACTGGGATGTGGCCCTGGTCCCTCTAACTCCAGACCAGACCCTCCCCACACCCCCTCATCACTCATCAGCAGGCTGGGTACAGAGGACCCAGTGGGGACCTCAGGGGGTGACAGACACGAATGGGACCTCAGGCGAATCCATTCCCTGCTGTCTGAGCACAAAGCGCACTTTCTCTGTGCTCCCGCACCAACAGTGGAGCGGCTGCTGTCTGTCACCCTGACCTTGCACATGGCCAGTGAAGGCCTCTCTGAGGAGGAAGCATTCGCACGGGGACCTCAGTGCCGTGAGAGAGGATCAGCCTGTGCAGCGGGCACCGCAGGTGCCAAGGCCCTGGGGCGCTCAGCGATCCGTGAGCAGCCAGAGTCCCCATGATTCCTGATGGCTGAACACGTCCTTCTCCACCTGGCGACCCCGCCCAGGTCCCTTTGCCGGACTCTTTGCTTTCTCCAGGGACAACGGGACAGACACTGGTCTGGCTTCCTCTCCTCACAGCACCAAGGTGGGCAGGCCGACGCGGTAACAGACACCAGTGGGCCTCAGGGCCGGGCTGCCAAGCCAGCAGAAGGCACGCTCTCTCCTCCCAGTGGTCCAGAAGCCAGCAGCACCCGTGATCTCCCTGGGAGAGGCCCCACTGTGGTGGCTCTGATGGGGTTGCGAGGGTTACAGGGTGCCTGGTGGACCCGGAGGGCTCTGAGCTCAGGGCTCTGAGCTCCCTGGGAGGACACGCCTCCAGGACTCAAGAGGAGGTGTGGCCAGACGGGGCGCTGGTTTGCCTGCCCTGGCCCTGGATTAGGTATTCACACGCCCATACGCCCATCCTCCCAGCTCCATGAGCTAGGAGAAGCCAGAGAGCTGCAGCTGGCCGTGGCGCTACGGACACCTGGATCTGAAACAGATTCGCAGGCCCAGGTGCGGCCCGTGGTCGGAGCTCAGTGAAACCGCGCAGTTAGACCCTGTGCCAGGCGTCATGCCAGGGGCTGCCCGTGCACCAAACCACATCTTCCCGCCTCCTCTTCCAGCAGCCCCTGTACCCGTGTGGGAGACCTGAGAGACTCCTGGCTCCTGGCTGTGGATCCGTGTGGCTCCAGCCATTGCAGCCATCTGGGGATTAAACCAGAGGATGAAAGACCTCTCTCTCTCCCTCCGCCTCTCCTTCTCTCTCTGTGTATCTCTGACTTTCAAATAAACAGATAAATCTTTATAAAAAAAGAATAAGATATCTCAGGTATGGGGTCTGAACCCACACTTCTATAACCTCCAGCACACATAGCCTGGAGGTAAACTTATACAATGTTTCAATGGTTTTGTGCCTGCAACAGAGTTTTGGGTTGTGGAATTTTCTGCTTGTGGCAAGCAGTTGGCTCTCCAAAACGCATGCTTGCATTTCCTGTGTTCGGATCAGACGCGCAGTTTGCATGAGTGTACGTGAACCCTGAGCCCAGGTTCTGCCCAGGCTGCCACTCAAACCACCTTAAAGGAGCCCAGGAACCACCTTGGTGGCTGGCATTACAAGCCCATTGTACAAAGGAGAAACTGAGACAGAAAACAACTCATGCGAGGTCAGGAAAACGCACCTGGAGAGAATCGGGTAAACACATGCTCAGAAAGACACCCGGGATCCCAGGAGCAGCCCGCGTGACGGAGACCCAGCGGGCCACGCGGCGGGGCTGGCCTGTCTCCGAGGCAGCTAGGGAGCAGGCCTGGGGAGGCAGGGCCGTGGAGCTGGGATCCATCACCCCTTATCGTCAGCAACATCACCCATGCGATTCACCAGCACTCATACTACTATGCTGATGGCGGGCACAGCCACTCCGGCAAGGCCTGCTCCGTCCACCCCGGCCCGGAAGCCTCCCCAGATAGCACACATGTGTGACGCACACCTGGCCCGGCTGTGGTCGGAGGAGGTGGGCTGCAAAGCCGCCTCGGAGTTGATAGGCCCCCGAGCCCTGCTGCGTGCACCTGGCCGGTCAGCCACCCCGGGGGCCACCGGCTGGTGGGCAGGCCTTGAGAGGGGCGTGAGGGCTCCCCACATTTGTTTCCAGTATTTAGCTCATGCCCTGGGTTCTTTTTTTTTAAAAGATTTATTTATTTATTTATTTATTTGAGAGGTCAGGTTACAGACAGAGAGAGAGAGGCAAAGAGGGAGAGAGGGAGAGAGGTCTTCCATCTGCTGATTCACTCCCCAAATAGTCAATCCAAAGCCAGGAGCCAGGAGCTTCCTCCAGGTCTCCCATGGAAGTACAGGGGCCCAAGGACCTGGGCCATCTTCTACTGCTTTCCCAGGCCACAGCAGAGAGCTGGATGGAAATGGAGCAGCCGGGACTTGAACCGGCGCCATTATGGGATGCAGGCACTGCAGGCAGAGGCTCAGCCCACTACGCTACAGCGCCGGCCCAGCTCTGGCTTCTTTGATGCACATGACCATGAACTGGTTCGCACAGGGGCCCGTGAGCTCTGCCGTGTCACTGCGAACAACCTCACTCGCCCGAGGGTAAAACATTCGCTGTGTAAATTACACAGGCGTGTTTTTTCCTCTTCTTCGCTTTACTGCCCTGTGTCTTCCGAGCAGTGAAATGACATCCCTGGGGCGGGGCCCGTGTCGCGCTCACGGAGCTGCGCAGCCCTTCACTCCGCCTGTGTCCCCCGTGCACCTGCCCGGAGTGAGAGCTAGGGCTGAGCGGCAGCGAGGCAGCTGGCGACAAAGTGGACCTGGCCACTGCCTGCTGGCAGCTTGCAGCTCAGCCCAGGACTGGCAGACTGGAGACTGCCTGGGTTCCGATCCCAGCTTTACCGCTACCCAGCTGTGTGGCCTTGGGCAACTTACTTAACTCTCCTGGGCTTTAGTGTCGGTACCATGGGGGCAATGACAGCGCCTCTCTCAGAGCTGTCGTGAATTTACATCAGCTGTGCCTATATGGGCCCCGGGATGCAGGAGGAACGAACTGCTCCCTGACACTGGTAACGAGGACATGCATTTGTCTGGGGGCTCGGATGATGAGCAGCTGACCAGGTAAACTCACCAATGCAAGCAAGCAGGGCCTGAGGTCGGCTCAGATGTGTGGACAGAGAGGGAGAGACCCCGGCAGGGGGAGGCAGCATTTGCGGGGTTCGGGAAAGGCACCTGTACCCTGGCAGCCGGAGGAAGAGCCTGGTGAGGCGAGAGGAGCGGAGGTAATTCCAAGTTCACAGGCCCCCAGGCTGGGCAGCTCCCGGCACCTGGAGGCAAGGGGGTGGGGTAGCCCTGGAGTGGCTGGAGCAGGTGCGTTGACGCCGGCCAGGCTGCCCGGGCCGGTGGGAGTGGACTCGCTGCTCCATTGCAAACCTCAGAGGGGTTTAGGCTGGGAAGGGATCTGATCTGATTTACATTTTAATAACGTCTCCGGGTGCCCAGGGCACAGAGGGCGAAAGTGGCTGCGCTGGGGCCAGCTGGGAGGCCATGGCAGGTGCAGAGGGACTGGGGGCTGGGGCTGGGGGTGGCGGTGGTGGGGGTGGGGGGAGAAGCAGCCACATTTGGGATGTGCAGGGGCAGAGCTGCCAGGGCTCCTTTCTAGATGGGAAGGAGAGAGAAGTCCTTCTTCTGATCCCGCCGTCACTGGCTGTGCCACCCTGCACGCGTCACCCGACCCCTGGGGGCCTGGCCCCCTCTTGTCCCAGCAGCAAGACTGGCAGGGCAAAGGGTGGGGAGGGATTGGCACCATCACTCACTCTGTGCTGCATCTTACACGTGACCTCCCCAGGTCACCTACCCAGGATCAGAGAGGGCAGGAGATCTGCCAAGGTCACCCAGCAGGTTCAGTGCCAAGCCACAGAAGCCACATTATTTCTCCCCTAAAAATCAGTACTTCTTCCCCTTTCGCCTGGAAAAGTCTGGGTGAGAGGGCGGAGCCTAAAACACTGGGAGGATGAAGAAAGAAGCCGCGGAGGCCCCCTCCAGGTCTGGGTCCTGCAGACCTGGACCCAGCAGAAGGTCAACTCAGCGGGGAACCCAAGGGGGAGGGGCTCACCTAACCTCCAGCCCGCCCCCCCCACTCTCCTTAGGCACCTGCTGCCCTTCCGTGGCTGCCCAGGGAGGCCAACACGAGGAGTGCCACTTGCTCATTCCTCCGCTTCCCTTCTCTTTGGACTTCTAACATCTTCATCCATCACACACACAGACACACACCCCCCAGTCCCTGCTCGGCGCCATGCAGGAAGGGGTGTGTGCACCGGCGGGAAGGTCACCCTTAGGATGCTCCCAGGGGCCCAAGGCCGGCTGGGGCAGCAGCGCCCAGCGCCCCACGGGGCGAGGCTGGGGGCGCGGGCAGCTCGCAGCTCGCAGGCGCCGTGCCTTTTTGCGGCAGACTTCTCACATGGTTGGTTTTGCCATTAACTTTGAATGCCTTTGTGGGACTATAAAGTCCCCCGTGGTGGGTGACAGGGAGCATGAATTGAGGAAATTGGTGGCAAAAGCAGGGTAATGGGTGGCTTTCAGACACTGTGGAAGGGTCAGGGACAAAGGCAGGGAGAAGCCGCCGCTCCACAAATGCGCTCCAGCGATAACTTTTTAAAAAGAAGCCCATAAATCCCTTTCTGTTTCCTCCCGGAATTCTGTGAACCCAGGCTCGGAAGAGGCGGGCGGGATAATGACCACGGCGCTGATGGCGGCGGAGCGCTGTTTTCCTTTGTGTCCCGTCCTAAAAGCCCCAAATGATGTGCAGCTTGTGGCCAATACCTTCGGATTCAAAAGGAAAAGTTCCTTATTCAAGTGTGCAGGAAGGGATGTGTTCGGGGCCCCTCCGACAGTCGTCTGTCATCTCACCGTGAGCCTGACACTCCAGTCCGTGAGTAGGACAGATGGGGAAACTGAGGCACAGAGACAGTAACTGACAGGGACAGGACAGGGACCAGCGCCCTGCTCCCCCCACCTGGCCTTCACCCTCCGGCTGGGCTGGCCCCGAGAGGGGAGGGGCTCTCACCTGGGAGGGCCGGGGCACTCTTTCTGGGTGGTCTGGCAGGCTGTTTCCTGGAGGCCACTTTGAGGAGCTGGGGAAGGGGGTGACTAGACCTAGATGCTTCCAGAAGGTTCCAGAGCCAGGTTAGGCTAGGTTGGAGTTGGGCAGGGCCAGAAGCTGGGCGGGGGAAGGAAAGGCGGACTGGGTTCCCTTGGGCCGAGGAGTAGAACAGAATCCGCTGCTGTAGTCGTGGGAAACTTGGGCAGGGGGTGCCAGGGAGCAGCCCACCTCTGGGAAGGACTCGACTGGACAGGGGTGCGAGGGACGTGGGTGCCTGCACGTCACCTGCCCACCCCAGTCCTGCTCCGTCCTGGGGAGGGGCTGGGAGGGTAGCACAGGAGGGGCGGGGGTCTCCCCGCAGCCACCCTCCTCCCTCTGCGTGCGTCTGCCCCAGCGTGGAACCCAGAGGAGGCAGGAGGAGCACTCACAGGGAGCCCGGCTGAACATGACAGGGTCCACGGCTGTGACCCTGCCCTTGGGGGCTCCCAGCCTGAAGGGGGAGACCCAGGCCCTGCCCTGGGGAGGCCCCAGTCTGGCAGGGCATCTGTACCCCGCGACCTTCTGAGAGCTCCCAAGAAAAGGATTCTGGATTCTTTATGAGCAGAAGTGAGGGTGGTGGCCCAGAGGCCTGTGTCTGTAGAGACTTTTCCCCGGGGCTGTGGGAAGGGGCGGGCACAGCTGGAAGGGCCCCTGGGGGTCTCTCCCTGGCGCCAGCAGGTCCAGCCCTGCTCAGTCCCTCTCGGAGGACACATCAGCCGACGGGACTCGTCCTTGCCCTCTTCGTGGTGTGAGAGCTGAGCCCCGACAGGCGAGGTGGGGAATGGACACCAGGCCGTGGCCAGGGGTCAAGCCAGGGTGGGACGCGGGGAGCCGTGGGCAGTTCTTAGCAGGAGGGAGAGGGATCGGCCCGTGATCACAAAGGATGGGCAGGGCGGCCCAAGGAGGAGCAGAGAAGGAGACCGGCTGTGGTGTCACCGGGCAGGAGCCGAGGGGCTGGTGTGGGACCCAGGGTTGGCGTGGGGCAGTGGAGGGCAGTGGGCTCCCCACCTTGTGTCCAGCCTGATGGAATAAACCATTGCAGCTACGTGGAGTCTGCCCATGAGCAGCTGCGCGGCTGGGCTCAGGGACGTGGCCCAGGCCCCCGCCACCGCCCCGCCCCGTCCAGATGCCCTCGGAGCCGGGCAGCGGACATCTGCTGCTCTGCGGAACGGGAGGCGCCCGCGTCCTGCCCCCGCGAGGAGGCTACGCTGGGGCCTCCAGACTGCGAGGGGATCCGGGGGACACGAGCCCCTGGCTCCGCCATCACAGCTCGCAGGTCAGGCTGGCCCCCTGGGTTGGACGCCGAGGCCGCGGCCGCCCCTGCCTGCTGCGTCTCCCATCTGCACGGGCATTCGTCCCGCTGGCTGGCGGGGCCTTCAAGCCAGGCAGTGCAGGGGTCAGGTGGAGGCCTGAACTGACCCATCTGTGAGAGGAGCTAATAAGCCCCTCAATTTGCATATATGCAAACAAGGCTCCTCTGTCCACAGAGCAATTAGCATCGCCTAATGCCCGGCCGGGCCACCAGGATTGGCAGAGCGGCCTGGGACTTTATCTGCTGGGCTCGGAGCCGGCTCCTTCTCGGCCGAGGCCTGGATGGTGAAGTCCCAGTCTGGGCCCGGCGCCCTTGTCCAGAGGCCGGGAGCTCGGGCCAGGCTGGCTGGGAAGGAGCGGGGAGGGCCCAAGGGCCTGGGGAGGCCTCCTGGGTCTTCTCTCCCTGTCTCTGTTTTGGGTGAGGGGTGATCAGGCGATCCGGTGAAAGTGAGACGCCTGTGCATCCCAGCTCCAATGCCACGGCAAAGGGGGCACTGGCCAGGGCTTTGAGTTCCACTCAGAGCCTGAGTTCTGATCCCGGCTCGACCTCTTGCTGCTGTGTGGTGATGCACAAGTTAACCGACCTCTCTGGGCCTCTCATGTGTGAAATGGAGAGAAAGCCTCTGGCAGAGGCCCCTGGGAGGATGGAGGGCAGGGGGAGGGTAGCTGTGGCCTCCATGACGGCGCTCTGGTGAGAGACGGGGAGCACCTCTCTCGCTCCACCTGTTGTGTCTGCTGTTCCTGTTTCCTTGGAACTGGGCTCTAAATTGTGCGGCGTTTTTCCATTCAGCCACGGGCGGCACTTGGCCTGGGCCCATCATCATCGTCACTATTACAGATGATGAGCCGGGGCCCACGGGCATCCACAAGCCACCGGTGCCCAGACGCCGGCCGCTGCTGGGGGCCCACAGGCTCCCAGCCCCCCCACCCCCAGACCAGTCTGCCTTCTCCCTGCCCTTCACCCCCAGGTCTAGCTCTTGCCCCTGAGCCTGTCATTCCGCTGAGCCTGCTCAACCAGAGCCGGAAGTTCCTTCTCGTATCCGACTGCTTCCAAAGCAGCCCTGGCAGATGGGGAAACTGGCTCCCCAGATTCCTCCCTAAGCACCGGAGACAATGCGCATCATGGCAAACACAAAGCGAAGGAGGCCTCAAGGCTCTGCTCCTGCCCCACCCCCCACCAGGGGACCCTTGAATTCTCCCTTCTGGAAGCCAGTTCCTATCGCCCTGGAAGGTCACCCTCCTGCGTCAAGTTCCACGCACTCGGCCCCACTGGGTGACCCCGAGAGGTGGTGAGCAAAGAGGAGAGGCTGGGGAAGGTGCTGAGTCCCGGGTCCTGAGCTCTCCTGGGGCAGGGTGTCTGTCTGTCCCCATCACTCCCGTCTGCAGGATGCTGGCGTGGGCAGACACAGGTCAGCGGCTCTGGGAGCAGAGAGCAGAGACCGACACGAGCCCCGCACCTGTGCTCCCTGGTCCCTGGAGCACAGAGGGAAAGAGGCGCCGTCTCAGGCCCCAGGGAGCCACCCTGGGGAGGAAGGAAGCCTGGGGCAGCCCGGCGCAGCCAAGCGCAGGGGGTGGTCAGGGAAGGTGTCCCCAAAGAGGTGAATCCCCAGCTGACCCAGAAGGATGCCTGGTAACAGGTGAGCAGGCAGAGGGCAGGGCAGGAGCGGCCTAGCGGCCTGCAGAGCGCGACACAGGCGGGAGCCACAGCGCTGCTGACGGGAGGGTTTGCGTCCCGCACCTGCACGGGCAGGCGCCGCCGGGCTGGCTGCCTCCCATCGGAGCGATGGTGACAGTGTGGTTTGGGCTCCTCCAGATGCAGCCTTGGGGGAGGGGGATTGAGCTCAGGGAGCTTACTAGGGAGGTGACGCCAGGACACAGAGAGAGGGAGGGGCAGGGAGGCCAGCCGCCTCTGCGGACAGCTGGGACTCCGTCCTTCCAGGGGAACCTGGGAGGCAGTGCAGGAGACGCATCTCAGAGTAGCCACAAGTGGGGCAAGAAAGCCAGGACAGTCACCCCGAATCCCCGTCTGTCCTCAGCTGGGGGCTGATCCCTGCACGTCTGGCCCACCCCGTGCAAGGCGGTGGGGGGTGTGGTGCGGGGGCGCTGGCCTCACCGAAGCTGCATTGCTGGGAGCTGACTTCGGCGAGCAGAGAGACACAGAGCAGGTATGGCCTGGCATTGGCATCGCCTGCTACAGTAGTGAGCCCGTCTCCGAGGTTGAGAGCACCCAGGTCCCTGGGGCCAGGTCCCACGGCAGCACGCAGTGGGGCCGGCCTTCCCAGCCAGGGGTTTGCACAGCCATCTCACCCCCGAAAAGGACATAGCGTGGCAACTGAACCCCTAGTTCACATCCTGACGGCATCGGAGGTGGCTCCTTTGGGGAGTCCTTAGGGTTAGACATGGTCATGGGGCTGGGGCCCCCCGGATGGCCTGCGCGGCTCTAGAAGAGGAAGGGGCCTGAGCTGGCAGCTTGCCGCTCTCACCGCGCGGTGCCCTGTGCCATGTGGGGACACAGCAAGAAGACCCCCACTGGACGCTCAGCAGCTGCCCAGCACCGCCCTCCTAGACTACCAGACACCCCAAAAAAAGTCCCTTTCTTCCGCATCATCTCAGATACAGTGGCTATTCCAGGACACAGACACAGGCAGTAACCACTGAGTCACACTGCCTGACTGTGGGTCCACTCCTGACCCGGGGGTGGAGGCACTTCTGGGAGTGGAGAAAGGGGAAGGCGACAGAGGGCTGCAGGGGCATCATCGGGTGGTGTGTGGGAGGTCCCTGCACCGGGGAGGGATCGGGGAGCCCCACGACCTCCTCGTGGCCTGGCCCCGCACTGGCTCCCTCCCTCTGGCTCAGTGAAGGCATTATCCCAACCCAAACCGGAACCGAGACAAGGCTTCCCCAGCGGGAAGCGAAGAGCGAATGTATTCATGCGAGAAGGTTTCAACACGAGTGTGCGTCTGGTTGTGCACATCACAAATTGCCCTTGTCAGAAAGGACACAGAACACTCGCAACTGGAGGATTCCTGGAGAATCCAGCAAACGGGGACTCTGCACGCGGGAGGGGGGGCTCCCTCGGAGCAGCGCCGAGTGGGAAGGAAAGAAGGTGGGTTTTGGAGTCAGAGCCAGGCCTGAGCACACAGTGGGTGCTCAATAAGGGCTCAGTGACCAAGCGAGTGGCTTTCAATCCTGTCTCCCCGGACTCCCGCGCCTCAGGGTCCTTATCTGCGGAAAAAGGACAATGATGTTGACCCACGGGGATTTATGCGGCAGCATCCAGGGAGGCCCTGGGCTAGGTGCTCAGTTCGTGCCGATTTGAGCAGCTGGGCCTGTCTTCTCCGTGCCTGGGCCTACAGGGAGCTCCCCACGCATGCGCTTGGCCCTGATGTGAGGCAGGCTGGGGCATTCCTGCCCCCAAGGGACCCTCAGTTCGGGCCCCTTCAGAACCCTGTGTCCACGGTCTTCCTTGCCCCGCTGTGCAGGCTTCCTAGGGTCACGACCCCCAAAGAAGCCACCTGCACCAGATTGTTGCCTCAGGCCCCGCCTTGAGGGACCCCGCCCCTCCGAGTGACAGCCAAGGCAGCAGCAGCGATGCCGGCCCTGGGGCCGAGCCCCTGAAGGGTGAGGCACCGAGCCAGACCCTGCTGTGCCTGCTCCCGTCGCGGGCCCGGGGAGGACTGATGGAGATCAGCAGCAGGACAAAGCCGCGGAGCACAAGAAAGCACGGTACAATGTCCTCAGACGGATTATTACATTTCTGCGGTGAGATAAGGATCTTAAAGCAGGCGGATTCTATAGCCCGCGTGTGGGGCTCAGGCACAGACCGTCTCTGGCGCTGCTAATCCCAGCTCAGGCTCTGCCTGTCAAGTTATCTTCAGTCCCAACCCTGGGGCAGGTACACGCTTCCCGGAGAGGCGTCCAACCTCGTCAACCTTGGCCTTGAGACAAAGCGCAGCCTCGATGTTAGGGACCTGACGGGTCCCAGGCCAGGGAAAGAGAGGTGCTCGGAGCTCAGCCATGGTCACTCCTCGAACCGAGTCAAACTCTTCTTCCTCCTTCAAAAGTGGAGCCCCGGACGTCAGCAGGGGGAGGGTTGAGAGCCGGGAGCCAGACTGCAGGGAGTGGAGGTCCAGCTCTGTCTCTCACTAGCTCTGTGGTCCCGAGTCAGTTCCTTAACCTCTCTGTGCCTCCGTTTTCCTTGTTTACATCTACTAGGATCTAAATGATAGTTTTTAATGCAGATTAAACATATTAATATTTATAGAGTGCTTAGAGCCTTCCAGGCACACACTACTAAGTAGTCCATAAGTATTTGTTAAATAAATATCTGTGTGCTTACCTCAAAGGGCTGTCACAGGACCACCAGATAAATACACAAAGACTGTCCATGTGTGGCAGGAACCCGTGCAAACATAGTACACTCAGGGATTCTGCTTACATCGCCACTCCCCGCACAGCGGCTACCTCGGGGGGGGGGGGGTTCGCAAGGGGTGGAAGCCAACAGCGGACCCTGGAGCTTCCCACAGTGGGCACGAGACGTGGCGCTGCCTCTCCCCAGCCCTGGGACTTGAGCGAGTGAGTTCACACCTCCACGCCTCAGTGTCTATATCTGGGAAGGCAGCGTTGAGGGGAGCACTGGGGCAGACAGGCGTGGGAGTAACCCTGAGACCGGGCCTGGCCCCACCAAGCACCCACAGGGTGACTTTCTCTCCCCAGCCCCCCAGGGGAAGTCACTTCACTTTGGGGGAGGGGTGTTCAGGGTCCTCACCTGCAGCAGAGGCCCAAAGCACCTGCTCACTGGGGGCTGCTGCTCTTGGAGCTGACAGCCCAGGCCTGGGGAGAGCATATGATCGGAGACAGCCTTTTTCCTCGGGAAAAAAATCTGTTGATCAATCTAAATCGCAGACAATCCTCTAATCTCCCAGGCATGGCCGTGGAACTCAATGCAGGATTTCTCTGCCTGTCTGTGATTGACTGGGGCCCACGTCTGAGCAGGCTGGGTAGGGGAAGCAGGCAGCCACAGCTGAGCCCCGCTGTGCACGATCCCTGGGGTGCAACCCCTGCACTTGGGTGTCTTCCAGGAGCTGCAGCTCCATCCTGAGCCAGGCCGGCCCTGGGGACAGGGGCCCTGAGGAGAACAGGGTAGCCCTGTGCTCATCTTCTGCCCGAGGAGGAGCCCAGAGATGTTTGTCCAAAGGCTCTGGCCTGCTCTGGACTAATGTGTTTGCCTAAATGCTTGTGTCTCTGATAAGAGATGAGCAGATAATGCCTGGGAGTAATTACCCTCCCCGTGGGAGCTGAGCTGGCACGCAGATCTAGACCAGAACCCAGCCAGGAGGAGGCTACAGGTTCTCTGCCCTGGACGTCTTGGAGACCATGTCTACAAGGGATTCCCGACACGCCTGGCAGCTCAAAGAGAGTTTGAGTGACAGTGCTACCGCCTCTCCTTGCAGATGGGGCACAGGAGGCTCAGACAGGGCGAGAGGTGAACCAGCAGCACAGGAGTCAACGCTCCCAAATAATGAGACTGCTCCCGCGGTTGGGGGCTGAGGGAGTCGCAGGCGAACGCGATAGATATTCCTTTCACAGCTCACCCACTCACTCAGCAGCAGTGGGCAGAGGGGAGCTGGCGGAGCGCTCTCCGAGGTGCTGAAACGCGTCCTCTTCCCCTGGCTGGCAGCCCCTGGAAGGTGTGGCCCTCACCTGGGCTGCTCCCAGCTCCATCTCCAAACCCCGGCATATGGTAAGAAATTGATCTCACACATAGTTTATCTCGTTTAATTATCACCTGCAGGGTGAATAGTCTCACTGCCTTCGGTTCACATGGAGGAACCCGAGGTCTGAGAGGCAAAGGGGTTGGCCCACGTGGTGGTCACAATGAATTCACTCAGCCCCTGGTCAGTGTTATGTGCTTGCAGTAAGCAGGCCAACCGGGCTCTCCGGGGGCTTCCGGCCTCACGGGGCCTCAGCTGTGGTTAAACTGTGAATATGCTCTGGGTGGGCTGTGACCAGCAGAGCAGGGGCCACCACGGAGGGAAGGGCCATTATTTCATATTCTGACTTCCATGGCCTGGGTCTGCGGGTTGAGGGTGCCAGGCACCACCCTGACAAGCCCAGAGAGGCTCAAGGTTGCAGGCTGGGGCATCTCTAATCCCAAACCCTAAATCCAAAGTTCCCAATTCCGAAACTTCCTGAGCATCCACACAACACCTCAAGTGACGAATTCCGTCCCATAAAAGTTGGTTCCACCCACAAAATTATTTCAAAATAATGCATAAAATTAGCTTTCAGCTATGTGGATTAGGTGTATTTAGAACATAAATGAATTTTGTGTTTAGACCTGGATCCCATCCCCCAAGATAACTCACTATGTGTATGGAAATATTCCCAAAAAATCTGATAAAATTTCAAAAACTGGAGTCCTGTACTGTGGCGTAGCAGGTAAAGCTGCCTCCTGCAGTGCCAGCATCCCATATGGGCGCTGGTTCAAGTCCCGGCTGATCCACTTCCAATCCAGCTCTCTGCTATGGCCTGGAAAAGCAGTAGAAGATGGCCCAAGCGCTTGGGCCCCTGCACCCACGTGGGAGACCTGGAAGAAGCTCCTGGCTCCTGGCTTCGGATTGGCCCAGCTCTGTTGCAGCCATTCGGAGAGCAGATGGAAGACCTCTCACTCTCTCTCTACCTTTGTCTCTGTAAATCTGCCTTTCAAATAAATAAAGAAAGCTTCTTAGAAAATTGTGTTTTTTTAAAAAAATTCAAAATCTGCCAGACTTCTGGTCCTAAGCATTTCTGGCCCAGGCCCCTCCACTCGGACCTGTAGGAAAGACACCTTTCCCTTTTCACACCCGTTTGCTCAGGTGACCGCAGTGGACAACCCAGTAAGGGCGAGATCAGAGCCTGTTTGTCACACTGAAAGGGAAGTGAGCTGCCCAAGGCCGCACAGTGGGTGTGGAGGAAGCCCGAGTGCAGACCTTGGCTCTGCAAGCCCGCACTCTCCTCTCCTTGGGAACTAGAGGAAGACTTGAGACAGGGGCAGGGCCAGAGAAGGCGTGCTGGCCAGCAGAGGCCAGAAGGGACGGAGGGCTAGGAGCCCAGGATGTCCACTGCCTGGCCAGCAGAGGCCAGAAGGGACGGAGGGCTAGGAGCCCAGGATGTCCACTGTGCCGGGCCTCGGGGCAGCTGAGGGCTCGGGCCGGAGGCCTGGCCCCACCGGGCCTCAGTGAATGGGTGTCTTGCAGCCACATGCGGCTCTCCCCTCCCCCTCCTGCCTCTTGCTTTATGGAGGCGCTAATTTTAGCCAGCCAGAGTCAGCCTGAGCTTTTAAACCCTGGGCTGATTTATGCTTTGCCTTAATTGCTCCAAAAAAGCGCTTTGCATCTAGAGGGAGAGAATGAATATAACTCTATTTAGGTTAAAAATTTAAAGCCAAATTCTCCCTGCTCTGGCGCGGGGAGAAGAACACACTTCGCTCTGTCTCGGGGGCCTCCCTCCCCCTTCTCTGCCCCACAGGCCAGATGCCAGCAGGGAAGAAAGCAGGGAAGCCAGCAGCATTTCCAGCCACTGGCGGGACACAGGGCACTTGTGACGGGCCCCAGGGGCACCTGTGCGGCCCCCTGAAGGCAGCAGCCACCGCTCACCACATGCCCCTCAAGGGGCCCGTGAGCACAGCGTAGGGTGGACAGGGCCCTTCGTTAAGGCCTCTGTCCTGTTACCAAGAGCAAACCTGCCACTCGCCAATGCCCATGGTGGTGCTCTGGACAAGCAAGAGGCAGCCGGGTCCCTACACTCCCAGGGGCAATCCTACAGCTCCTCTAGGGTGGTATGGCCTGGTCCGCTAACCAGCACTGCATCCACTCGTCTGTCTGTGTGTCCACCCACCCAGCCGCCCAGCCAGATACCAGATACACGCCCAATCTGTGCGCAGCACAGCGCCAGGGTAGGGACAAACAGGGTCCTCACTGAAGCGCAGGCAGCAGGCCCCGCCCACAGCCCATGAGTGCAGGTGGGACTTGTGAGTGCTGTGCCACAGCCAGGCCGCCACGCAGAGGGAGACACGTCTCTGCTTCCCCTAGCTGGGAAGGAGGCCAGGGAGGCCCGAGAAGACGGCAGAGCCCAGAGAAGGGGCCCGGGTCCCTGAGTCTCCACGCGGGGGGCGGGGGGCAGCCGCCTGCCGACTGCGATACCAGCATTGGTCATCGCATAAGTGAGAACACGAGCTTTCTTTACAGCCGCTCAGAGCGTCTGTGGCTAACGCATCGTAGAAAGCCCGTGCCGTAAGTGAACAAAGGAAGAAAGCCATGATAGCCGATGCCTGTAAGAGCGACGCGCGGCAGCTGGCTGCTGTCCATCACAGACGAGATAACCAAGGCTAGGGAAGCAGGATGGCTTGCCCAGGGTCAGGTGCCTGGTAGTGGGGGGTCTTGGACTTGAACCTGACTGCCCCGTGCACTGCCAGTCACCGGGCTGCAGCTGGGGGAATTGGTGTCGCACACGCCCTTGTCGCTCCCTGGGTGCAGAAGCTGGGGCTGGGGATTTGCCCGGGGCCACTGGTGTGGCTTCCCTTTCCAAGACACACGGGGAAGAAACTGCAAATCTGCTGCTCCCGTCCCCGCCCCAGGCAGGGACAAGACGCCCCGGGCTGGGCCCACCTCCTCTGGGTGGACTTCTCCTATCCACAAGGACCAAACGCCCTTGTCTCCTCCCAGGACGGGGGAGAAGTGGGACATTGAGATGCTGGGCCTCCCCCAGGCCTGGCCCTGTCCATGGCAGCCCGGGCAGACCTCCACGGCGTCTTCGCGGGCCAGCCTGCGGGGCACTCTGGGCCCTCCCGGCCAGGCTGCTGGAACTGTGCCCTCCACGCCTGGCTCCGCCATCAGGGCAGAGCGGCCAGCGAGGGGCAGCCACGCACAGGTGGTCCTGGAGGTGGGCGGGTGGCAGGCGCCCCGTCGCACGCTCACAGGAGGCTGCTGCTCACCACTGATGGCCAGTTCTGTCCTGGCTAACACACTCTTCCTCCGTGAGTTTGTTATGTTCAGAGGAGGTCATGCCGTGTCCTGGAGGGTACTGAACAGGCTGACCTGGGTTAAATCCAGGCTCGGATACTCACTAGCTGTGCAACCTTGGGCAAGCTACTAATCCTCTCTGAGACTCTCAGTTTACCCATCCATAAAATGGGCTAATCAAGCTTTTGGCACAGGGACTGTAGAGAGGATTAAATGATACAGTGGAAAATTGATAGCTTAACCAGAGATAGAATCAGAGGACGCTGTAGCTAGGAGAGACTTCAGTCACCTGGTGGGGAGAGCCGACAGCGTCAGGGCCCTGCCGAGGGCGGCAGATGAGGTGCACGCTCGGGGTTACCCTCAACCACGCTGGGGCTTTTCTCCTTTTTCCACCTTTTGCTCTGTCTCCCAATCCCCTTCCCCTAGACCTTCCTGGTCCTGGTGGAGAGGAGAGCCCAGGAAGACGAGGGTGTCCTCCTTCTAAGCCCCTTGTCACAGGCAAAGGCCGGACCTCGGGGACTTCCCGCGGCTTCTGCTGATCTTTGAGTGACGTGCGAGGTTTCGCTGTGATGGGAAGGCCCCGGGCTTCAGCTGCTCGGGCAGGGGTCCCATCCTGGCCCTGTTAGACCTGAGCAAGTCCATTTACGGCCTGCACCTGCTCCCTTGGTCCACTTCGTGCTGCTGTTAAAGGCCACAGCTAGTATCTTTTTTTAAAAAAACATACTTGTCACTTATTAATAGTTTATTTTTCATTATTTTTAAAAAAGTTTTTATTTTATTTATTTATTTATTTATTTTACTAATTCGAGAGGTAGAATTACAGAGGGAGAGAGAGAGAAAGAGAGATCTTTCATCTGCTGGTTCACTCCCCAAACGGCCACAACAGGCAGAGTTAGGCCGATTTGAAGCCAGGAGCTTCTTCCGGGTCTCCCACGTGGATGCAGGGGCCCAAGGACTCGGGCCATCTTCTACTGCTTTCCCAGGCCACAGCAGAGAGCTGGATCAGAAGTGGAGCAGCCGGGACTTGAACTGGCGCCATATGGGATGCCGGCACTGCAGGTGGGGGCTTTACCCGCTACGCCATAGCGTCAGCCCCACACGGTATTGTTTTTACGATGAACAGAAATCGGCTCACAGTGCTGGAGGCTGGGAGATCCGCACTCAAGGGGCTGGCAGCTGGCAAAGGCCTGCTTGCTGCCTCATCCCATGGCAGGACATAGAGGGGCAAGGGAGCAGGAGACTGCGCTGTTCTAACGACACCCACCGTTTCCGGGGCGCGGGGCCCTCACGGCCAGGCCCCTGCCCTCACCCCTGGGCCCCTTCCTGCAGCTTTTGAGCCTCCCCGTTGGGCACGGAGAGCCGGAGAAGCCAGGCAGAGCGGGGGCCAGAGGCAGAGCCCCAGCCAGGTGGAGCCGCTGAGCCCAGGTCTGCTCCTGGGTAGGATCCAGAGGGGGGCGCACAGTAGGACTGGACCTGCAGTGGGAACCCTGGGATACTGCAGCGCCGCAGGCTCCCCTCCCTCCCTGTTCCACCTCCCACCGCCCCTGCCTCGTCCCCCACAGAGGTCAAGGTGCGCCATCTTCCTGCCAGCCCCTCTGCCCCGCTCCTCCGAGCCAGGCCCCTGGAGTGAGGGAGTCTCCCGCCTGGCTCCCGCAGCACTATACCGCTAATAAGATGAAAACACATCTCCGTCTCCAGCATCGATTCCTAGGCTGATTTACTGCTTCTTCTCAGCTGCTACAAAACGGACGCACAGGCCGCCACCTTCATCTCCATCCATCTCCTCCGTGCCAGGGAAGCGCCTCTGCCTCCCACGCCGCCAGTGCGGAGGGCTCCCTGCCACCCGGCCCACCGGCCACACTCGCTCCAGGCTGCAGCCCCAGCCCAGAGCGTCCCCGGGTTCCAGGTGGGCCGGGGAGGGGAAGGGTGAGCTCCTTCCTTCCCCACCTCCTCCTCCCAGCAACGCACACAGGGCCAGCAAGGGGCGGGGTCAGATGGCCGCCGTGGGGATCTGCTCTCTGCGACTCAGTCTTCAGATCTACAGGATGGGGACAACGGGATCCACTCACCAGAATGACGAGAGAGCAGGCACAGAACACGCTCAGCACAGCCCCCGCTTCCTGCCCCCGCCCAGCCTTTGCCCTGGCTGGTCTGTGGACCTGCCCAGGGCCAGGGGTCAAGGTCATGGACCAGCTGACTCTGCATCACAGAGGGACCAGTGACGGGACCAGGGTCCGGAAAACAGCGGAGCCAACGACAAGCACAGCCCCTGGCCAGGTGACACCAGCCCTGCGGCTGAGCCAGTGCTGTTCCTGCTTCTGTTCTTCTCCCCTATCAGCTCAAAAGCCAGCTCCTCCAGGAAGCCTTCCTTGATCTTCTTTGATCCAGAGGAGCTGCTCTGGCCCAAGTCCCTCCTCCTCCTCTTCACGGCAGGGCTCCAAGTCCCCAGCGCGCTGTAGAAGATCAATCGGTATTTGACAAATGAATAACAAGCATCCACTCCTATTAGCTGATAATGATGAAGACGACAATAACAGAGCAAGTGAGGCGGTCACTCCTCTCTCCTCCTGAATGAAGATCCTTCAGCGAGGGATCCCGGTAAAAACCACAGCACCTTGGAGTCGGCACTGTGGCGTAGCGGGTAAGGCTGCCACCTGCAGTGCCAACATCCCATATGGGTGCTGGTTCGAGTCCTGGCTGCACCACTTCTGATCCAGCTCTCTGCTGTGGCCTGGGGAAGCAGTAGAAGATAATCTAAGTCCTTGGGCCCCTGCACCCGCGTGAGCGATCCAGAGGAAGCTCCTGGCTCCTGGCTAGGATGAGCGCAGCTCCGGCTATTGCAGCCAATTGGGGAGTGAACCAGCGGATGGAAGACCTCTCTCTCTCTCCGCCTCTCCTTCTCTCTCTATGTAACCCTGAATTTCAAATAAATAAATGAATAAATGTCTAAAATAAATAAATAAATAAATAAACCCAGCACCATGGGGTGTCAGAGCTCAGAAGCCCCATTTATGGGACCCAGGAGAGCCACACCCTGAGGCCCTGTGGCCCCTGACGTGACACAGCACATTCCGGTGTGGGGGAGGGGAGGGCTTCTCCATCAGACCGATCTGAGGCCAGAGCTGTCCCCGAGGCCCTGACACCAGGTAGGGAGAACACGCGTGGCCCCCAGGAGCCCACGCAACCTGCTGTTGAATCCGCACAAGGCCGTTCGCGCGTGCAGGGTTGAGAGTGAGGGCCTCGGGGTGTCTACAGGGCTGTGTGACCCCGGTCTCCCCCTCAGCCAGGATTAGGGCCCTAAATCCCCTGATCTGTGCTCACCTGCAGGGTCGCCTTTGATCCCAGCAGCACTTGGCACCCTTGGGGGGGGTCTCCCTGGGAGCCCGGCGGGGAGAAGCCGCAGGACCGGGCCTGGCAGCTTTGCCAGCAGAAGCCACACGGGCGCTTTTAATAAAACATAACGAAGCATGGGATCATAAAATATTTCATTTAATTCAAGACTCCCATGAGGGTGGGGCAGACCAGCTGGGCTGGAAGGGGAGATGGGTTTATGGGCGGTGTCCTGAGGCTGGGGGTCACGTGGGCTTCCTCCAGGGCCTCCCTCGGATCCTGGAAGGAGGCAGAAATCCGGGAACCACAGTGGCCTCCTGCTGGGACCTGGGGGGACTCACTGGCCCCTCTGGCCTCAGTGGAACCTACAGGGAAAACTGCAGCCCCGCCCCAGCCCTGAGGGCTGCCCCCGCCCCCCCCCCCCGCCTCCCCCACCTGGCCCGCTCACTGCAGACTCCTCGCCTGGCTATTACACTTGCATTCAGAGCCCAGTTTCAGTCCTGTTAACCCAGGCAAAGCAGAGCTCACGGCTCGATCTGGGGATAAGGACCCCCCTCCGCTAGCGTCCTGACCCACACTCTCGCCTCCCATGGGAATCAGGGGTTCCTAGGAACGCAGTTTGGAAACCATGGGCCAGTCAAAGCCTCCCCACTCGCTCCCACCCTCCCAGGCCTGCAGGACCTCCCTGGAGTAACCCCCCCCCCCAGCCCCAGGCCTCCCCTAGCCACCACCAGACGTGTCCCCCTGGCTCCTGCTGGCTGCAGAACCCTGGCACACCGTGGATGCTATAAGGTCCCTCCACGACCCCAACCCCTACACCTTGCTGGGTCTCTTCCCAGCCTACTCCATGGAAGGTGCCCCCTCCCTCCCCGGTGCTGTGTCCTGGGGGTGATCCAAGAGCCCAGGCCGGGCATCTCCAGGGCCCAGTCCTCTGCAGGAACCCAATAAACACTTGTTGGTCGGTGGGGGGGAGTGAATGAATGAATGAATGAATGAGCGATCCAAGGAGGAAGGAAGTCTCCCTTCCTCCCGGACCCAGCATGGCTCTGCCGGGCCCACCAGGGTCATTTAGGGTCCACAGTGCCCCGGATGTGCCCCTCCGCTAGGCTCTAACCCCCTACCTCCAGACCCCACAGCCTCCCCGCAGTTCCCTAAACGCCCACCCAGGCCTGCTCTGTGCCAGCCCCTGCGCCAGGGCACAGGGCACAAAGCTGGGTCACAATAAATCTCCGCACCCCGTGGAGTCGGGAACATCGCACACGTGGAGATGTTTGTTGAATGAATGAGTGACGTCTCAGCTGAGACCTGAATCACAGAGAAGGCTCAGTCCTCAGAGGAAGGTGGATTTCAACAGAGGGAACAGCATGTGCGAAGGTCCTGGGGCGGCTCAGAGCAGTGTCTTTAGGTCTGGGGACCTGTGTGCAGGGGGATGGGGCTGTCAGTTGGCTTCCAGCCCCTCTTCTCCCCAGAGCACTGTACACAGTGGGTTCTCTCTCTGAGGCTGCGCTTGCTAGGGTGTGAGAGGGAGGAGTGCCCTAGACCAGGCCGCATAGCCCGGACCACGCCTCTGCAGCCACTGAGCGCCACACTCGTGGGCTCGGTTCCGTCTCCTTCCCGAGGGAGATTGTTGTCTAAGTAAAGCCCGTTCCCTTTTTCAGAGCTGGGTTGCATGCTATCTGCAGGAAGCCATGAGCCACGTGCTACGAAGAAATAATAATAACAAGAGCAGGGACACCAGCGGAGCCACCGCCCAGGGCCTGCCGAGCACCGTGGGGCCGGGCCTGTGGCCTCTCCCAGCTGTGTGGTCCAGGGCCACGTCCAGCCGCCACAGCGCCTGAGCCTCTGAGAGCCACATGGGGTCAGGAAGAGAGGCCCGAAGGGCCCCAGAGTCACAAAAGGTCAAGTCAGAAGGGACAAGTGGGGACCAGCGCCGTGGAGCAGTGGGCTAAGCCTCTGCCTGCAGCACCAGCATCCTATAGGGGTACCGGTTCAAGTCCCAGTTGCTCCACTTCTGATCCAGCCCTCTGCTATGGCCTGGGAAAGCAGTGGAAGATGGCCCAAGTCCTTGGGCCCCAGCACCCACGTAGGAGACCCAGAAGAAGCTCCTGGCTCCTGGCTTTGCATTGGCCTAGCTCTGGCCATTGTGGTCATCTGGGAAGTGAACCAGTGGATGGAAGACCTCTTTCTCTTTAATTCTGCCTCTCAAATAAATAAAATCTTTAAAGTGGGGGGGGGGTGACTGGTGGAAAAGCAAGTAGGCAGAGAGCACAGGAAGCAAATCCGATGAGTTCAAAACCCAGCCACTAAACACCTGCGCCGCCCTGAGCCAGTGACGTGGTATCTGTGCTACGCTCTCACCCTCTTCTTCTTTAAGATTCATTTGATTTTTTTGAAAGGGCAGAGTAACAGAGACAGGGAGAAATAGAGAGACAGATCTTCTGTCCACTGGTTCACTCCCCAGATGGCCGCCACTGCTGAGGCTGGGCCAGGCCAAAGCCAGGAGCCAGGAGCTTCCTCCAGGTCTCCCATGCAAGTGCAGGGGCCCAAGGACGTGGGCCATCTTCCACTGCTTTCCCAGGCCATAGCAGAGAGCTGGGTTGGAAGTGGAGCAGCCAGGACTCGAACCGGCGCCCATTTGGGATGCCAGCATTACAGGCGGCAGCTTTACCTGCTATGGCACAGCGCCCCTATAGTCTCATCTGCTATAACATGGAGATGATAGCACACACAGCTCCTGGGGGGTCGTGAAGATGCAATGAATGTATTTGTGCCAGCAGGGGCTGCCCGGTGCCTGGTGCACAGCCCGTGCGGGGTAAGCACCCGCCGGCACGACCTCCTCGCTCTGTGGCCTGGGAGGCACAGGCGGAAGACAGCTGGGCGGGGAGAGCTTCTCGTCTTTAAGATTTATTTTATTTGAAAGGAGAAGAGGGAGAGAGAAAAAGAGAGAAAGAAAGATAGAGAGAGAGAGAGAGAGAGGGATCTTCCATCTGCTGGTTCACTCCCCAAATACCCACAACAGCTGGGGCTGGGCCAGGCTGAAGCCAGGAGCTTCTTCCGGGTCTCCCACGTGGGTGCAGAGCCCCAAGGACTTGGGTCACCTTCTCTTGCCTTTCCAGGCGCATTGGCAGGAGCTGGATCAGGAGTGGAGCAGCCAGGATTTGAACCAACGCTCTGATAAGGGATGGATTCTGGTGTCCCAAGCCATGGCCTAACCTGCTACGCCACGACATCCACCCCCGCGGGGAGGCGCCCTCAAAAGCCCGGCCGCATACTTTTTACAAACATACGGCCGGGGCCACAAACCCACACAGCATTCCTCGGCAGAACCCAAATCAGAAAGAAGACCTCCATTCACACTTGGCTTTCAGAAAGCAATGAGGATGGGACGGTCGGGATGGGCTGCAGCCAGGGTCAAGGTCAGGAAGGGTGGCAGGAGCCCAGCCAGAGCTCACCAGCCAGCACCCCTCCCCCCAAGGAAATGGAGACTCACTTGTGGGGACAAAGCTACCTGGTGACTCACGACCTTGCCCGGGGAGGCTGAGACGATGCCCCGTGCCCTGATGGAGAGCCCGCCGCCGACCTAAGGAGCTCGCCCCGCATTCGGCTGGAAAGCGAGTGCCCATTAGAGGCAGCTGCAGCAGTCAGGTAGGCGGAATGAAAGGGGCCGAACAAAGGACGTGACCTTGGCCAACTTGGACCCTGAGTGCCCATCGCGCTGTTGGATTTTTCCTCCAGGGCTGCTTATCCCCTGGAGGCAAGTCAGGAGCCCGCAGGACGATCCGAGCTGGACCTGGCTCCGGGCAGAGCAAGCCACGAGGCTGGCGGTGCCGACAGATGGCGAGTCGGCGAGGGGCCGGGGCACACCATCTTGCCCAGAGCGCCTGAGAGAATGAGCCAGGGAAAGAAATTGCCACTGGTATTTGTCACAGTGATTTCAAAAGCGCCAACTGTATAAGCCTCTCATGACTTTCCACTGGCAAGAAAAAATTAGTTCTTATCAGAGTCAATTTGAACAGTCAGGTAAGTGGAAAATGGAACCGAACAAAGTCAAATCGGGGGTCACGAGGGAGCCCCCTCTGCCCGCGGAGCAGCTGGGCGCTGAGGGGGCTGCGGGAGGACGTGTTCCCAAGGATCAAGAAGTCAGCTACTTCCCTACGTCCAGCTACTTCTCCCCGGGAAGATCACTCCGCAAATGGCAATGGCGCAGAGGAAGAAGGGGCTTCCGCGGTCTCCTCCCTTCTCCTCACCCATCGGGGCAGAAGCAGCCCCTCCCCCTGCACCCCGTAGGAGTAGCTGAGGCTTGGAGGGAGCTCCTGCCTTGGCACGTAGAAGGCGCGAGCTCCGAGCCCACTCAGGACCACACACAGGAGGAGCCCGTGGGGAGGGGAGGACGGCGGTGCACGACCCACATGGATCCACGGAGAGAGACGTGTCGGCGGGAAGTGATAGGGAGATGATGAGTCGGGCCGCCCCGGGATGGAGCCGGCAATCAGCAAGCAGGAGGAGCGGGGAGTGGGGGAGGGGCGAGGGTGTGGAGGAGAGGTCAGCGCCGGGCAGTGGCGGGGCCCACAGCACAACCCCACCCCATGCTACGCAGAGTCACTGAGGCTGCGCGGGACGGTGCCGGATCTCTGCTGTGGGGCCTCAGCCCGCTCGTCCCCCTTCCCTGCTGTGCGCTGGAGGCTGCTCTACCTGGACTTCCGACAGGGACTGGCCGATGGGGAGGAGCACGCGACCCAAAGGCAAGAGGAGGCTGAAGCTGGGGTGTTTTCCACCCGGCTCCCTGTGGGGGTCTTCAGGAGTGGCCACATCCTTCTAGGCAGGGCCACCGCCCGCGCTGCCCACAGCCCCCTCTGGTCCTGTCCAGTCCTCCAAGCTGCAGGTGTACCGACTCCCTGCTCCAGGAGAACTGCACCCTCCCCTGCCTTCCCTAAGCCCTGAGCAAACAGGGCCTTTGACCCTGCCGGAACCTGACCCACAGCGGGTGGAGTTGCTCCTCCCAGAGTTCCAGACCTCAAAGGGCAGCGCTGTGTGCACAGCCCATGTGGCTCCACCTGACGCCAGGCTTCCAACTGCAGGCGCTCACCTCCACAGATCGGCCAGATCTGGGCGCCACCTGCTCTGCTGCGCACTTAACATTTTTCTTTAACTTGTGGCTTTTTACTTAAATAAAGCCATTTAAGAGTGGGGGGAGGGGAATGTAAATCACAGCTCCAAATGGCCAACCAGTATCACTCGCCTGAAACAGAGGGTTTCAATAATGACAGTGAAAACAGAACATTGTCATGAAAAGCCTCGCTCCTCCCGGCCCCAGCTCTGTCACTCTTGCTGGGAAGGAGCTGAGCCGCCAGAGAGAACAGCAGCAGCCTGAGGCTTTCTCCCAGGGGGCACTAGGAACTAGGCCATGTCCCACCCCACTGGGCCCACGCCCCTGGTGCTGTGACGGACATGTCCTCCATCTGCACTGGCCCACGGGTGCACGTGGCCACCAGCCACAGGTGGCTTCTCAGCCCTTGAAATGCTGAGTTGGGTGGAGTTCAGTTCAACAGAAGCTAGGAAACGTTGGCTGTCATTTCAGTGTCAATGGGCACATGGGGCCAAGGATGGGACAGCCTCAGGTCTGCCGTGTACGCCCCACGAGGGCAAGAGCGCACCTGCTTCTGCTCCCCGGGGCCTCGGGCCCCCCAGGAAGCATCCTACAGATGGCTGTGGCAGGAGGAAATGAAGGGACCAGGGTGGGGTGGGGGGCGGGGACAGAGAGGCCGCGCTGCATCCCGAGCCATGGAGCTGCTACCTGCAGCCCCAACTGACCTGGGGACCGCGGCCTCTCCATCCCCTGCCCATGAGCTCACCCCTGTCTCCCCCACCCCAGGTTACTTGCTCTTCTCTGCTGCCTACCCTCCTCCAGGCTCTACATCAGGCGACAGGCCCCAGGGACCCGCCTTGCTCTGCCTCTGGCCCTCGGAGCTGAGCTCAGACCCACGTCTCTGCTGCAAAGTGAACAAAGAGGTCTTTGTGGTGTGGCTGCCTTTGCCACCCCCAGCCCCCATCTCACTCCTTCCGCCCCTGCCTGGGGATGTTAGGTGCTGGGCGACAATTAGCAACTCATCACCTGCTTCCTGGGACCAGGCACCTGGCCTTGGGCTATTGTGTGACTGAATACCCACTTGACCAAACCAGAGTGCTCCTGAGCAGTGAGCGGGGGCTGTGGCCGCTGCAGCCTCCCCCACCCCCACCCCGGTCCCCCCGCCCTGCTCTCCCCCAGTCCTGCCGCTCCCGCCCAGTGCCAGGGCAGCCAGTGACAGGCAGCCTCCTTGGAGCGGGTGTCAGGGAGCCCGCGCTATGGAGATAATGGCAGAGCCTGCGATTGGTGACAACCAAGCCCATCAGAGGCACTCTCAGGGCCTCGGCAGAAAGAGGAACAAAAGGGCAAAGGGAACAGCTTGGCAAAGGAACAAAAAAACCAGGGCCTCAGCTGCTTCTCCCCCCGGGCGACTTCCAAGCCGCCCCTGTGAGTCACAAGGCTGGGGCTGGCTCCCCACTGCAGCGGGGCCAGGCCCCCACTGACACGAGGTTCTTCAGGCTGGGGCCGCCTGGCTGAGCCCTCAGATGAGCCCTGGGACTCCAAAGGACAAGACCTGTTGCCCTGCACCAGTGTGTGCGCCAAAGAGAGTCAAGCCTCTCTCTCTCTCTCTCTCTCTGGCCTCAGTTTTCTCATCTTTAAAATGGGGAGGAAGGGAATGGAGCGCTCCCTCGGCTCCCTCGTGGCTCTGGGATTCTGTAGTTCTAACGCTGAAGTTTCTATCCATGTTCTCTTGGGAAAACCTGCACTCTGCCAGGCCCTGGGGATCTAAACACTCCTCGCCGTTCAAACACGAGGGGTCGTACCACGGCGGGGGAGGCAACACCCCTGCGGAATAGCTACTCCTCTGCCAACACCTATGGGGGCAGCCGAGCTACCCCTCCCCCAGCAGGCCTCCCCACAAGCCCACCAGGAAGGGCCACACGTGTAGTGGAGAAGCCCAGGCTGAAAGCAACAGAGGCCACTTGGGCTGACACACTGCACAAGCGGCGGAGACAGGAGCCAAGCCCCTGGCCAGCTCCCAGAGCCCATGCCAGTGGGGCTTCTAGAAGCTTCTCCCATCACTCCTGGGTCAAGCGCAAGGTGCCTGCTCTGGCAGAGGCAGCCCCACTCCAGGCCGGGCAGGGCCTGTGTCCCCTCCTCGCCGGAGACACCATTTCCTCCTGGATTCACCGGCGCCCCGAGCGCCCCACGTGCATCCCAAGAGAGGCTCCCAAGGTTCTGGTGGCCCAGCAAAGCCAAATCCGCCCTCGGAGAGCACTGTTCCGGGGAGTCCCTCTTCTCTCTTCAGCCACCACCGCCCCCCCCCCCCAGCCCCCGGGCTCCAATTCAGACCCTCGCCCTGGCACACAGACTTCTGCAGGTCCTCCTGCCGCATCCGCGGCCTCACCACGAAGGCCTTGAACTTGAGCACGGCCAACTGCCCCATTGCCGCTGCCCCCACATGCCCACACGGCACTGCTGTCTCTCCTCCGGGCCCTCGCACCTGCTGTGCCCCCACATGGCACTGGCCCCCTCCCTACCTGTCAAGAGTGTTTCCTCCCTCTGAGCCTTCCTCGGCCATTCTCTTTGATCCCTGAACTGGCCACCTGGCTCTACACCATCATGTGATGGGCAGGGCTGCCGATAGCCCCGCAGTCCTTAAGGGCGGCTTCTGTCAGGCCAGACTGGAACCAGGGCAGCTGCTCTAGCCATGGAAGTGGCGGGATCCGGGGACTGGGCTCCAAGGTCGGCCTCCAGCCAAAGGACAGGAGAGGTGAGCCCACCCAGCCCCGCCGAGTCTCCACGTCCAGCGGACCCCACCCCGGGGGGCCAGGGTTGGGGGGGTGGGAGGGGCCTGTCACAGGCCAAGAGCTTTCGTGTCCTGGCTCATCCATCCCCTCCACACTCTAGCTTTTGAAAAAAGACCAGCACACGAAGGCTCAGACAGGTAGCAGCTCATCCCAGTGACTCAGCTGGGAAGTGGCCGACAACGTGAGCCCAGACCAGATGAAAACCAAAGGCGGTCAACAGCAGGCGGCCGCCCCGAGACAGGGATGGGGCAAAGGTGGGCGTGTCCGGGGCGTGTGGCCAGTGCTCGGGGGCCGGGAGCGCTGATGGGCAGTGTTGGCCAGTTTCCGTGCTGCGGGTCCTCCCACCAGGGTCCACGTCAAGTCACCAACAGGACACGGTCACGTGATGCTCGGGTGTGGATGCTACTCTGCCCCTCGCTAGCGGCGTGGCCTTGGGTGAGTACATGACCTCGCCCGAAGAGCAGGGAGTGGACCTGTACCAGATGGACGGTGTCGCGAACATTGTGAGCAGACGTGTGCGGCCCAGGACTCGGCCCATAGTAGCTGCTCAGTGAATGCTCTGCTTTGCTTTCCTTCCCTCCTTCTTTCCCTTCTTCCTTCCCCATTCCACCCTTCCTCCTTTTCCTCCCTAACTGCCCCCTCCCTGGGAAACCCAGAGGGACCAGGAGCCCCCTTGGTCTTCCTACCACTGTTGGCTCCTCCCCAAGATGCCAGCTGAGGTGCCCATGCGAGTGCTGGTGGACAGAGCGGGACAATGGAGACATTCTCACACCACAAAGGACTCCCAGGAAACACCCCAGGGCCCACTGTCTCGACCCAACCTCAGACTCAGGAGAAACATCTCTCATTCGCTCAACAAACTCGACTTGAAGATCTGTGAGCTGAGAGCCAGGCCCGCTGCCGGGGCGGTGCAGCCTCACAAGCTCTGTTCAGTAGGAAACCAACCCACAGCAGCTGCAGCCCCAGAGCGCTCCCCAAAGCGCCGCACTCCCCAGCGTCACCCGTGTCAGCAGGGACAGGAGGTATGGCAGCAGGTCACGGGGGTGGGGGGGAGCAGAGACTCAGAGGAGGCTCACCGAGAGCCAGGCACTGCGCTGGCTGGCAGTGGGGTGGGGGCAGATGTCTGCTCTGGGAGCCAAGAAAGGGCGGAAGTGGGGGAAGGGGACAGAGACGGTGATGCCAAGGCGAGAAACCTCTGGGCAGGCCAAGTCTGTGGGGCCAGCGGGCGTGTGACCGTGGGACTGTGGATAAAGCACGCCCCTGCACGGCAGCGGAGGATGGAGGAGATTCCCCCGGGCCAAGCGACTCCAAAAGCATCCAGCTCACAGCGCGCGCTCTTTGTTCCAAGCTTCCAGGCTGGTGAGACCACAGAGATGGCGCACGTATTCCAAAGCCCTGGGAGGGGGAGGAGGGCCGGCAGAGCCTGCAGCCACAACACCTGGGGTCCCACCAGGCCACCGCCTACTGTTCGTTCGCAGCCACCCTTTTGTTGTTCCACGGACAGAATCCTAGCTGCCTTCATGGCTGATGTGCAGCCTAAAAGCTAGGATGGGTGTGGACCTCTCTGGCCGCCCCCCCACCCCACCAAGTGCTGCCTGGCAGGGGGTCTGCCCCCCCCGAGAGCCCCCAGCACTTTGAGCATCTCAGGTAGTTCCCAGGCCAGAAGGTCTTTGCTGGCAGGAAGTTGGCCTGCGAATGCAGCCTGAATCCCACCTGCTGTGGGCCTCTCCCTGCACTTCCTGACCCCTTCTCAACCAGCTGGACACGGCTGGAGGCCAGAGGTATCTGGCGGCTGGAGACCCCCAGCCTGGATGGAGTACCAGGATGTGTCTTGGGGTGGGGTGGGCGTGGCGGGCATATTCAGGTGGGGTAGGGGGTGAGAGGGCCCCAGAGACGCTGACCCACCCCGCCTTTCACTGGGAGGAAGCAACGCGGGTCTCAGGCTGCACCCAGCGGGCCTCAGGCCTCCAGGGAAAGGTGGAGAGCAGGTGGATGGCCTGTCCCCTGCAGCCGGCAGGCCACCAACCATCCTCCAGGTGGGGTCTCAAGTGGTAGAAACGGACTCACCACCACGGTCAGCCCTGGGGGCAGGCACCAGAGCCCACGAGCCGAGCTGGGAGCTCTCCACCTCTGCCTCCTCTCTCAGGGCCCTGGGAGGCCCAACTCATCACCATCAGCCCCCACAAAACAGCAGAGTCATTCCTTCCTGGGGGACCCCACTGGCAAGGGGGCCTCTGCAATGACCCCTGGTCTCTGACTCCTCGCTCTGCCGTCACGGCGCGGGGCGTGTCCGACAGCCCATCTGCAGGTTTTGGTGCACGCGTGCCCTCTCTACTCCTGGAGTCCACTGCAAGTGCAAAGGGGGAGGGGGAGGGTCCCAGGAGCTTGACACCCTGCTTCTCCCCAGGGACATATCCTGAGCACGGAGACTTCTCCGGAAGTGATGCCACGGGTTTTGCCACCACTGCTTTACCATTTGAGGCCTCGCACCCTGGGACACGTGGTAGAGGTGGCTGCATTCCCTCCCCAGCGATGGAAAAGCAGCTGTCTCCGGATTGCTCCAGACCTGGATTGAAAACTCCCAGCTCTTCCACTCACAAAAGACCCTGAGCCTCATTCATCATTTTAAAAAAGAGAGAAGAAAAGAGAGGTGAGGGGAGGGAAGAGGAGGCGGGGGAGGGGAGGCCTGAGGTGCTGGCTGCCCCCCATCTTTTCAGGGAACACGCCCAGCCCCTGGCCGAGGGGGTCACACACGGCCAGGTCTCTCTTGCCAGATGTGCCCTACCCACAGCAGCTGTCCCCTCCTCCTCTCCCCCCTCCCAGCCGCGCACACGAACACCCAGATCCTCTGCTTTGGGAAAGGCTGCCTGTGTGGCTGGGGCTGAGGAGGTGACAAAGGTACATTCTGCCCAGGGGACAGCAGAGCACAGGATCCGGGCCAGGCAGGCCTGTGTTTGCTTCACTGCTGGCCGCTTGGGGACTAGGAGGCCCTGGGCAAGTTTCTTCACCTTGGACCTCAAGTTCTGCATTTGCAAAACGGGTCTACGTTGACCTCTCTGGATCTTGGAAACACCAAATGAGAAGAAGGAGAGAGCCCAGAGCACAGGGCCGGACCTGGCTGGGGCCACCGACAGCCCCTCCCCCTCTCGCTGGGGGTCAGTTCCTTCTGAGCTGTAAATGTCGCAAAGGCCTCAGACTCCCTCCTGGTGCCCAGGGCCATGCCCTCGTTGCTAGTGCCGTGCCTGGCACATAGTGGGGAGAAGGCATTCAAATTCCAGTGCCCTGGGGATGGAGCAGAGGTGGGCACGGTGGTAAAGCCAGACTGCCCCCCCCCCACCACCACCCAGGTTAAACACCTGGAGCCCAGAATCCCCGGCGACAGAACCAAGCAGCCTCCTCTCTGTTGGCCTCTGCCTCTGCCATAGACCAAGCAGCTCCCTGGAAACACATCCATCTCCCTCCCCTTCTGCCAACTTGTCAGGTGCAGTAAGGTTCAACCGTGTGTGTGTGTGTGTGTGTGTGTTTCTGTGATCGACATTCTGAACACTCAGGGTAGCCAGGTAGACTGGAGGCATCCCTTCCACGGCCGGGCTCTGTCCACCTCTCCCCGGGCCAGAGAGGAACCCCTGGAAGAAAAGCCAGCCGGAGCCTGGGGCAAGAGCACAGGGAGCTGGCAGGAGCCTCTACCTCTGTCATTAACAAGTCTTAAAGCCCTGCGCCCAGCGCCCATCTGGGAGGAGGGATCTCCCATCCTGCAGCAGGAATGAGGGCTGGGGAGCAGCGGGCAGCACACCACCGTGGCAGTGGGAAACACCAAAAGCCAGCTCTGCCATTAGGAAAGCGGCGATCTCAGATTGTTAAGGAGGACTTGTGTGTTAGGCTCCTTCAACGTGGGGTCTCGGCGCCCGCATCGACCCGGGCAGCCCAGCTCTCCAGTCTATTATCTTGCTCAAGGCGCTGGGATTTGAGGGCCGTGATAATCCGCCGCCCGTGAAAGGGTCCTCGCGCTTAAAACACGCACGTTTCAGAACCTCCGAGGCCAGAGACCTGGGAGGTCGCTCCAGCTCTAACATCCTTCGCACTGAAAACGCAAACATTAGTCCAACAGCTCACGGAAAGGTCTCCTTCGGCACCGCGGTCTAGGGTTGGGAGTGGGTGGGGCTTATGGCTGGGGGCGGAGTTGAAACTCTGCGGTGCGAGCGCCCGCCTGGGGCAGGGCGCGCGCCGAGCCGGGTCTGCTACCTAGCCGGCACACCTGCTCCGGCGCGCGCGCGCAGCCCCTGCAGTCTGGGCGCGGCGGCCGCTTGGGCCCAGCAGAGGCAGCCCTTCCATCCCGCCCACCTGCGGGCATTGCGGCCTCAGAGAACCAGCAGGGCCGCCCCCACCCCTTGCCCCGACCAATCCCAGAGCCCCCCTGCTAGAGGCCTGCCCACCCACCCACTCGCGGCGGGGACTCCTCAAGGGCCCAAGGAACCAGGTCTCTCCCCGCCAGCGCCCCCTCCCGCTGGGTCACTGCCCAGCTCTAAGTGCGGGACTTCCCGGAAGTGCCCAGAGGACTCAGAGCGCCCCCAGGGCGCTCCTAGTGACTGGGTGACCCGAGAACAGCGGGTTTCCCCCAGGGAAAGGCTAGGACTGGGCGGTGGGCGCAGGGGCAGGCACTTCCGGCCCCGCCAGGGCTGTGTGCACAGGCTCCTTCCTCCTCGGGCCAGTGCACAGCCCCTCCTCTCCCACGCCAGGACCCGTAGCCGGCAGAAGGGACGAGGGCGCACCGGCCGTGCCCCTTCCCCGTAAGGGACCACGGTGCTACCGCCTCCCCGCCGAGCCTCCCGACCTCGCAGGCAGCCGCTGGCAGGTGGTCCCCGCAGCCCACAGCCAGGTGCGCCGCTCTCGGCCACGGCCGGCACGGGCGCCCTCCTCTGGCCCAGCCCGCCTCTCGCGGCTCGCGCGGACCCTGCTGGAACTCCCGCCCCCGCTGTGGACACGGGCTTGGCAGGAGGGAGGGGTGTCCCCACCCTCGTGCGCTCGCGTCTCCGCTGCGGAGAAGGGAGGGTTCCGCCGGCCGGGGACCTCCCCCTGCGCCCCAGTCACGGAAAGTTCCCTGCCCGGGATCCGCGCCTCCACTCTCTCTGCACCCCGAGCCGCCGAGCTCAGAGGCCGCGCGGGCGCCCTGGGCCCAGATGCGCTCACCCTCGGCGCGAAGCCCCTGCTGCCCGCAGCTTGCGGAGGCCGGAGAGGGGATGGGGCGTCTGGACGCCTGGGGAGCCCCGCAGCCCAGTTCCGGGGAAAGCCCTCAAGGTGGGGCCTGCCCGAGCCGGGGTTCCCCATCAAACCCTGCCCGTCAGTCGCCGCCGCCACCCGCGTCGCGTGGCCCTGTTGTGCTTATTCTGGGGTGAGGGATGTTCCTCTCCTGTCCCCAGCCCCCAACCCCCGCTCCCTGCAGTGTCCAGGTGAGGGCCCCCGTGCCTTGCAACCAAGCCCGCGCCCTCCGGGTAGCGCCGGAGCCGGGACCTGCCTCCCCCACGGCACCTTCCCTCCTGACGCATCCGACGGGGGGAGCCCTTGCCCTAAAGTTGGGGGCAGATTTGACCCACTTTAAGTCTCTTGGCCAAGGGTAGGGGACAAAGTACAGGGCTTACGTTCCCTCCGGGGGTACACAGCCCCTCCCCCCTCCCTCGAGACCACCTTCCAGGCTCAGCTGCAGCACCAACTGGCACTGCCCAAGGACTTCGGGGTAGAGGGGATGGGGTTACTGCTGGGGAGTGGGGGGACACCCTTCCTGGCAGGCACTCTCGGAGCCTGGCAAAGCACCTCCTGGAGGGACAAGGACTATGGCAGAGGGCAGAGCTGACCCCCGCCCCCACCTGCAGTTGGGCTGGGGGCTGAAACCCTACAATGGCTGCATGTTGGCACCCGGCACCCCCATCCCGCTCCCTGGTAGCAGTGCTCTGTCCTGACTTGTGCCGGGCTGGTTCCTGGCACCGAGGGTGGCCGCTGGGCTCAGTGGGGGATCCAGGACACCCACCCTCTCTCTGGTCCCCAAAGGCCAGGGCTCTTCCCCTATCCCGCCTCCTTCTGCAGGACTGGTGGCCGCCACATCTGCTCTTTGCTCATAGCGCGAAAGGTGCTGGGGTCGCGGGGATGGGCTGTCACCATTTAAGACCCACCAGGCGGCGGCGCTGGGCGGGAAGCCCTGAGGCGGCGGCGGACCCCAGACCCCAGCGCTGCGCAGCTCCATCAATCGCGCTTGCTCTGGGGAACCCGCTTCGCTTCAGTCTCTCCCAGCTGGCTCAGCCTCGCCCCCAGACCAGATCCTGGGGGCCACACAGGCTCAAACGGAGCTGCTGGCTCTGCCCAGAAAAGCAGAGCGCAGGCTCCAGGGCACACACACACGCACCCCTCCCAGCCTACCAAGCAACACGACCCCGGCACCTCCACGCGGCCCGGAGGTACACTCCAGCAAGGGGCACATCCCCACCCCTGGGCACGAGGACAGGCATCTGCTGTCGCACGCCCCTAAAGACTCGGGACACGCGTGAACCGCCGCACCTTTCATACCCGCCCGCCCCTAACACGCGCGCACACATGACACAGGCGCACACACTTCACACCCTCCGGAGAAGCCGGCACTCGCTCACACTCACACACCTTCTCCGCGGAGCTGACATAGCGGAGACACCCCTGACACACGCAGACCCCGCGCCATCTCACCCGCACGCTCGGGTCTCTAAATACACTCCCGCACCCTCTGCATATACAGCTCCGTCCCGGACAGACGCAACAAAGACACACGCGCGCACACACACACACACACGACCCTGGTACAGACCCACGGGCGCCCGCGGCAAAAGCGACGTCCTCCCTCCCTCCCTCGCCAAGCGAACCAGCTCCACACGGTGCTCTGAGCCCGAGCCTCTCGGAGCGACCTCGGCCCGCGCCCCTCCCCGGTGGCCGTCCCCGCGCGCGTCCCCCGCCGGGCGTCCGCGCACTCACCGCGCGCCAGGTCCAGGATCGCGGCGAGCAGCAGGCAGGCGCAGCCGCGGAGGCTGGGGGCGGCTCGCATGGTGCCTGGGAGCTGGCAGCGGTGGCGGGGTGGCGGCGGCGGCGGGTCCCCTCGCCATGGGCTCAGGCGCGCTCCTGCCGCCGGCCGCGGGCCGAGACGGTGGCGGGCAGCGCGGGGCGCCGCGGGGGCGCCCCCATGCCGCCGCTGCCGGGCCGCCGGGCCGCCGGGCTGCCCTGGGCTCGGGCTCTGCGGGGCGCCGCGCCCTGGCGCTCCGGGCGTCCTCCGGGCGCGCCGCGGCTCCCGGCTGCTCGGCGGAGCGCGGCGCTCACAGCGACCCGGAGTCCGATCGGCGGCAGCGCCGGAGTTTGGAGCCGGATCGCTCTCGCTCTGCTTCGCACTGGTCTCTCCGGCGGCGCGAGCGCCCCCTCCCCGCGCCCTCCCTGCGTTGCTCCCCCTCTCCCCGCCCCCCGCCCTCCCCCCTCTCCTCGCCGCGCTCCCGGCTGTATTATACAGACTTTTCCTTAATCCTTTCTGGGCTGTTCGGCTCTCCCGCTAAGCCGATTTATTGCAGGAGGAAGGAGAGCCCACCCCCTCCCACCCCCCTCCCCACCCCCCACCTCAAGTTCTCTTCCACCCCCCGCCGCCGCTCGCTGGCCGCCTTCAGCTCCGCAGCCCTCCCTCCGTGGGTGCCCGAGCCTCCCTCCCCGCCCCCCTCCCGGAGCCCAGTGTCCTCTGATCCCCTCCCCGGATCCCCGGCCTGGGGATCGCGCCCCTAGCCCCCACTGCCCGCCCCCCACTCCAGCCCCCCTCTGGTGAGGGCGCTGCGCCCTGGGACGGGGCAGGCAGGGTGTGGCTCAGGAGCAGTGGCCTTGACATCTGTGAACGCCCTCACTGGGCAGGATTAAGGGCTCGGCGCCCGGGAACTTCCTAAACCACAGCTGCCCTCGCTCGCCCCCAGAGCCCAGGAACGCGGGGCAGGAGGTTTCCTGCAGGAGCAGCTGCGGCCCTGGATGGGCAGAGCTGCTGCTTCCTGGTGGAGACCGAGTCTCGTCCCGGGCCTGGGAAGCAGGGGCGTGGGACTTGTGTCATCATTGCTCTCCCTCAACACACACACACACACACACACACACCCTCCTGGCAGTGGGGCTGGGGCCTCCCAGGAGGGAGGAGGGGAGGCACTCTGGTCCTTGGGTGGGTTGGGGGGCGAGGTGAGGTGGGGAATTCTGGGCATGGACCTGCAGGGCCGGCAGAGCCCTGGGAGGAGACTAGCAAGGCCCAGAGAGGCCGGCACCGCCAGGGGCAAAGCCGGGCTCAGCCCCCTGGGTCTCTGGGCCCGCAGAGAATTCTCAGCTCTCCTAGCTCCAGCGGCTGCTGGGACGGGGTGGGCTCTGTTTACCCAGAAGGGCAATGGGTGCATAGCCAGTTCCATCTCCGGCAGCCCTCAGAGGGCAGTGGGTGTTGGGGGCTGACTCTCAGAGAGCCCTGGGCAGAGGCGCCCCACGCCCCGCAGCAGGGAGCTGCTCTCGCAATGGGCTGGCCCCCAACCTCGCCTCTCCAGGCAGCTGGGCTGCAGCTCACCGGTTGCCTGCCCTCGGGGGAAGGAGCGATTTGCATTTATGAAGATCTGAAAGCATACATTCACCTGACAGGCTTTAGAATGATCCTCTCAGTAAAATAATAATAATGATCGTAATAAACCCTTATAAATAGGTGTTTGATTACAGTTTGTCCCTACGCGGGTATTTTTTTTTTTTCTTTGAATCAGACTAATTGGTTGCCAGGCTGATGGGGCTGGATGTGGCTTGAACATGGGAGTCTTAGACCCTTGCTTCCTCCTCTGGCTGCCTCTCCTGCCTCCTCTCCCCTTCCCACCCAGGTCTCCCCTTCTCCAAGCTGCTGAGGTTCAGCTTGAGGTCACCCCTTTCCCCATGCTGTTTGACCTGACCCAGCCATGCCCTGGGGCATGGTTCCTGACTACCTCCTTCCCTGCTCCCCCCACCCCACCCCATCTCCACCCCCACCCCACCTCTGGCCCAGGAAATAGCCAGTAGAGTCAAAGACGCATCCCTGGTTGGAAGTCCTCTGTGGAGGGGGCTCCCTGGCTGGAGGGCGGGTCAAGCCGGGAAGGCCCTGGTTTGGGCCTGGGCTCTGCAGGTCCATGTGTGGGCATTGCCCGCTCTCTGGGCCCAGCTGCAAATCCAAGTGAAGCCAGGCAGGTGGACAGGAGACAGTTGCTCAGGTGAGGCCTGCATTGGAGAGGCTCCCTGGCTGTACTCTCTGCAGCCCAGTCACTGGAGAGGAGACCCAGGGAGCAGGGGGGGCTCCTGGTCCCGCTGGGCTGCTTGCTCCCAGCCCTGGCCCGTGCCAGCTGGGAACGGGCACCAGCCCCAGAGGGCTAAAGAGCCTGCTCCGTGATTCGCACTGTGAAGGACGTGGGGGAGAAGCCGGCGAGGAGGGAAAGGGCTGATGGCCAAGGGGGCAGGGGCTTGCTTTCCAGGCAGGACCAAGGATTGGGCCTGGGTGTTGGAGGCCCCAGTGCACCCTGCTTTGTCTCCAGAATTTCTCTGAGTCCCACACTGTCCTTAACATCACTCGAATTATAATGATCGGTCTTACTAGCCAGCAACACATAGTAGATCATTAGTAAATATTTGTTGAATGAGTGCATAGGGGGGTGGATGGGAGGATGGAGGGGTGGGTGGCAGGTGGATGAGGGGATGGTGGATGGATGGATGGATGGAAAGATTAAAGGATGAGCGATGGGTGGGTGGGTGGATGAATGGATGGATGAGGGTGGGTTGCTCTGTCTTGTCCACTCCATTCCTCGACTCCTGGCATAAGGCTGGCACTGAGTAGGTGCCAGTGGGTGCTCTGTGGCAGTGAACTTCCTCAGAGAACCCTGGGCTGTGTGTGCTCTGGTCGGCCCACCAGGGAGAAGCCCCCTGCCCAGGTACACAGGTGGTTTTACCCAAGAGGGCTCAACGCCACGTGTCTGTTCCTGGGTGGCAGCTGCTAGTGGTAACACCGCCACCCCCACTGTCCTCTCCAGGGGGCCCATCCCCCCAGCTCCTGTTTCACAAAACCCAACTTCCTAGCCGTTTCTTTAGCCCAGAAAAAGCCATCTCCAAAGCACTGTGAGGTAAGGGTGACTTAGCCATAGAAGTCACCCAGCCCAGCCCTAAGCGTCTCATTTGCTTACAGCACTTGGCTCCTGTCTCCTCGCTGACCGGCCGCCCACGGCAGGGCCTCCACTTTGTAGTCCAACCCTGAGACCCATGAGTCACAGCGGAACGTGCCTCTTCCTTGGGCCCTTGCTTCCAGGGTGGGGGTGGGGCGTGGAGGATGGGCAGGAGCACACAGCACCCTCTGTCCATGGTGCTGAGCCGGCCTCTCCCAACAGAGGGCGCGACAGCACAAAGCAAGTTTCTCCTCTCCCCTACCCCAGGGAACACCCCAGAGGTCAGAGGTGCCCTCTGTGACTTCCACTTGATTCCTGTTTGGAGAAGGGAAGGTTGAGGCCTGGGAGAGCCGCTTGTACCCTGGCTTTCAGAGGGATGGGCGATGCTGGCTTCGTAAGGTCACCTGGTGAGGTCTGGTGATGGTGTTAGGAGTAGGGAGCTTTTATGAAAGTGCTTCTGTGTGCCAGGCACTGTATGAACTCACAGTCCTCAGGATAACATACGAGGCGGGGCTATGGTTATTTGTATCTTAAAGATAACAAAGCTGGTGTCCGGGGAGATTAAGTAACTTGCCCAGTGCAGCACAGCTAGTAAAAGAGACCCAGGAGCTGACGCTGTGGTGCAGCGGGTTAAACCCCAGCCTGCAGCACCGGCATCCCATATGGGGCACGGGTTCGAGTCCTGGATGCTCCTCTTCTTATCCAGCTCTCTGCTATGGCCTGGGAAGGCAGTGGAAGATGGCCCAAGTTGTTGGGCCCCTGCACCCATGTGGGAGACCTGGAAGAAGCTCCTGGATCCTGGATTCAGATCAGCTCAGCTCTGGCCATTGCAGTCATTTGGGGAGTGAACCAAAAGATGGAAGACCTCTCTTCTCTCTCTCTCTCTCTCTCTCTCTCTCTCTCTGTCTCTCTCTCTGTCTCTATGTCTCTCTGTCTTTCAAATAAATAAAATAAATCTAAAAAAAGAGCCAGATCCAAATCACAGCACCCTTGCTAACCAAAACATACACACGCGCACACACACACACACACACTTGACCTGTACCAGCACACACCCTGGAAGAGAGTATCTGGATAGCAAAACTGTCATGAGTTCTGTGGGTTCTGTCTTTCTTATCTCATTCAATTCTCCCAAGAGCCCTTTGTGGCAACGCTATTTATGTACAATTTACAGATAAGGAAACGAGACCCAAAGAAGTGAAAAGCATTGCCCAAGCCGGCCACGGTGGAGGAGCCCTGGGTTCTGGGGGCAGGGATCTGATGTGGAGCCCCCCAGCTCTGCCCAGAACCCCAGCCCACACACCCGCCTCTTCCTGTCTCTCATCAACACACATGCACACAGGCACACAAACATGTACACACAGACACAGCACACAGGCACACGTGCAATGCACAGACATGCACACACATATACATGCACACAAGTGCACGCCCACGCCCACACATATGCACACATGCACACAGACACGCATGTTCACACACAGGTGCACACGCACACACATGCGCGCACACATGCAAACATGTGCACGTCCACACACATGCACACAGACACGCATGTTCACACACAGGCGCACACGCACACACATGCGCGCACACATGCAAACATGTGCACATCCACGTACATGCACACACACATGTTCACACACAGGTGCACACAGGCACATACATGCACACATATGCACGCATGCAAACACATGCACACAGACAAAGCATGTTCACACACATGCACACACAGGTACACACATGCACACAGGTGCACGCTCCCCCACATTGGCCTCCGGCTTTTCCTTCCCCGCCCTCCACCTTTCTGCACTGGGATTAAACATCTCCCAGCAGCTTCCTGGTCCGGACTGAGTTTTTATTGTTTGCTTAAATTAAAACACAACTGAAAGTGACTCCTTAACATCGGTGACCCAAATCGATGTGGAATCAGCTGCTTGGAATTAAGTTGAGCACTGCTCCCTTCCTGGCCCTGGGCCCCACCTGCACTCCCACGTTTCCAGGCCTCTTCCGTGGGAATCCCAGGCCATAGGTTGCAGGGGGGAAGGAGGAGGCCTCAGCATTGCAGACCCCGGGGAAGGAACTGGATTCCCGGGGAGCAGCAGGGGTCAGCTACTGCAGAGACAAGCAGGCTGGCCCTGGGGACTGGGTCCCGCCATCAGCTCTTGCGAGTCTGTCACGCACAGCCCTTGGAAGAGGGTCCCGAGGCTAACCGTGTTCTTAGAGCTTCCCCACTCGACGAGCAAGGAGATGCTGCGGGGAGTGCGGTGGCTGCCTGCGCTCTGCTCGCCTGGTTTTCCGGGTCTATGTCATGGAAGTCCACCCATGCTGGGCCTCAGAACCCACTGCCCGTAAACACCTGGAAACATCTGGCGAGCACGTCTTCTGTCTGTGGATCACAGGGCGGAGACAGCTGCTGTGCCTGGGCGAGCCTCCTGGTCTCCTCCCAGACCACAGTGGCAGCAGCAAGCCGAGCGGTAGCCAGCACCGCCAACGGCCGGCCTTGAGCGCGGGCCCCTGCGACCCAGGTGCCGCGCCAGGTGCTTGGCTTGGGTTTACCTCCTGCCTCCTCCCCACGGCCCTGAGAGGTGCTTCCGTTTCCAGACTTGTAGCATAGACAGGGAGGGGTGTCTGGCTTGGTGGTTGCGACGCCCACACCCGGTACTGCCGTTCGTGGGTCTGACTCCTGGCGTCAGCTCCTGCGAGCTCTGGGAGGCAGAAATGACAGCTCAAGCAGCCGAGTCCTTGCCACCCACCCAGAGCACCTGGCTTGAGTTTCCACCTCCTGACTTCCGCTGGCTCCGTCCTGGCCACTGCAGGTATTCGGGGAGCTCTTGCTATCTCTGTCTGCCTCTGTCCCTCTCAGCAAAGGAAGAGACAAGGAAACGGGGGCACAGAGAGAGTTAGTGGGTAGTGACGCCGGCCTTGGACCCCAGTGGCCTCTCCCACCTGGTCCGTTTGCTCCCAGACCCACCCTCCCCAGTCCTCGCCATAGCTGGAGGGAACTTTTCCCCCATGCACCTCAGCTTTGTCCTCTCAGGGCTCCCCACCGCCCAAGGCCCTGGCTCCTTCCCGTACCCCACAATGCTGCCAACATGGGGCCCTTCTGGTGTGGCTCATCCCCCTGTTTTTACACCCCCCGTGTTGCTGGGCGCTTTCCTTCTCTCTCTGTCTCTGTTTGTGCTGCTCTCTCTCCCTGGGTCTCCCTCTGCCCTCCTCTGCTCCCCAGTTTCCACTCCTCCATCCAGGGTCAAGGTCGCTGGCTCCTCTGTTGCGATGCCTTCCCATTCCCCCGCCAGGGGCAGCCATGTCCCGCCCTCCTCCGCGCTGAGCCTGGTGTCAAGAGGGTGGTTGCTGGGTGGATGGAAGGGAGGAAGGAAAAAAGGAGAGGGAGACGACTGGGTGACGGAGCAATGGGTGGGGGAGAGAATGACCGGACGGGTGGATGGGTGGCTAGAGACCAGAAGGACTGGGTGGTCGAGGGGCTGGATGAGCAACAGTGGGGAGGCGGATGTGTAGACAGATGGATTAGGGAGAGGGTTGTTGGGTAGATGAGCACATGGATGGAGGTGGGAACAGATGAATCAAGATTGGAAAGCGTCAGCAAGATTTTTACTTTTTTTCCTCTATGATTGCATTTGCTAAGTGTGAGGGACCTGGACCCACAGGCATTAGTCATGGTTAGAAGATGCCAGAGACGTAGTGTAGCATGGGGGCCGACAGCGCGGGCTGGGGAGCGGCCTGCCCAGCCCAGCCCTGCCCCAGCCCCGGCCCCAGCCCCAGCCCCAGCCCCAGCCCCAGCCCTAGCCCAGCCCTCAAGAAGAGGACTGCTGGAGGGAGGAGGGGAGGGAGGGAGGGAGTAGGGAGGAGGGAGGGAGGGAGTGGGGAGGGAGGACAGAGTGGGGAGGGAGTGAGGGAGAGGGGAGGGAGGAGGGGGAGGGGAGGAAGGCCCTTGGCCCTCTTGAGCTAAGAGAACCCGCCTCTCCGAGTTGTGGGATTAAGACACGGGCACTCCATGAATACCACTGGCTGCAGCCACTCCCGCCCACAGCCCGGGCAGACACAGGACCTTGTCGGAGCCCCACGGACTGAACTCTGAGGTGGAGCGAGCTGGACAGGGGCTGCAGGGTCAGGGTCTCGCGGGACTGCAGATGTTGGCCGTGACTCCAAACCAAAGGAGAGGGACAGAGCAGAGAGGACCCGCAGCTCGCTGTCCTTGCTGGCCACTCACCGCGTTAGTCACCGTCCTGGCTGTCCTTGTCTTCCTGGTTGCCCCTTCGCGGAGGCTGGGATCTGAGCTCCCCCCTGGAGCCCCTTCGTCCTCGCCTTCCCAAACTGCAATACCACATGCAGACAACAGGTGGCGCCATCTAATATGCGATTTGCTCCATTATTACAACCTTCCAAATTGGAAGGCCAAGGGCTCCGTGAAGCGAATCCGCTTCCTCTTTCTCAGTCTTTGTTTGGGTTTCAGTCCATGCACACCGAGGCCTGCTACCAGGAAACATGGCTACCTGAGTTCCCTCGGTAGTCACGGCCGTGTGATGGGTCCACAATACTACAGATGAGGGAACTGAGACCCAGAGCAATGCTGTCAGCTCCCTGTGGGCCCCACTAGCCAGCCTAGGAATACTCCAGTCAGGGGATTCGGCTGTGCCTCCTGACCCCCGGGGGTACGCCGTACGTTCTGGAAGGGCTGGGCCCACTTCCCTTGGTTTCCTGGCATCCTCCATGCCACCCTGCTTGGCCCACACATTGCCGCAGGGGGCGAGAAGTGGGGACAGGAGGCCCAGCCAGCCAGCCCAGCATCCAGCTGGGAACAGGGGCGTCTGTTGGGAAGGTGTCCAGGGCTAGGGGGACAGGTGACAACCGACCATTGCCGCCTCTTCCCGGCAGCGTGCGTTCTCTCTGGAGTTCCTAGGCCCTGAGACGTTTGAAAAGATCCGCATTTGATTTATAGGATTGGGGCGGGGGGAGCGATGTCGTTCTGGGCCTCACGGTTCTCGTTGGGAGGGGGCAGGGGCTGGGCTGATGTCTTGTCTGGGCACGAATCCACCTCCACTTTCCCTCTCCGTCATCCCCTCCTTCCCGGGCCACTGGAAGACACAGCTGCCCGGAACCTGGCGCCGAGCTACGGCTCGGGAGTCTGGCTCTCTGGGGGAGGCGAGACCTGCTGCTGGGGAGGATGCCTGCGTTAGCCGGGGAGAGAAAAGCTTCGGCGGGCAGAGCCACACGCGTGAAGCCTCACACACACCACGCGCGTGACAGGCACTGCCGTCCATGGAACAGCATCGTCATTGGAGCCTTCACCTCCGTGCCTGCCACTCTTCCTCCTCCTTTCTCCTCTCCCCAGCTGCCGATCCACGCCGGAGAGAACCGCACCCCGCCGGCGGCACGCCCGTCTCTGTCCCTGGCTTCCTTGGGTCGGCTTCCTTGGGTCTGCCCACGGCCGGCCTCCTGCCCTTCTTCCGTGCACCCCGCGAGGAGGCCTCTGCTGGCCCAGCCAGCGCAGTTCCCCCAAATGGGGGGATGTTGGGAGGCACGAGGGGAGAGGCCCTCACCCACAGAGCTCTCTGTCTCTCCGAAGCGACGCCAGGAAGACGCGGACTGGACCGGCTGAAGCTTCTCACGCCTCCGGGGAGGTGCTGGGGGGGCCCGGGGTTCAGGGCGCTGTGCACCCTAGCGGCCTCACTCCAGTGCTCTTCAGCAAGTGGCTCTCATGGGTCATCGCTGCCACAGAGGGCGTTGACGGCCACACATGCAGGGTGGACGTCTCCTCTGGACCAGGCGCCGAGCTGGGGGCCGGGGACACGGAAGCAAGAGGACACGGTTTGTGCCCTGGGAGCTCACAGCTGGCAGGGCTTGGACACAGCCAGCCTCAGGCCACCTGCGCTGCACCTGCTTGTCCATCCCCTCTGCTGCCGGAGTCCCACAGCCACCTGCACCATCCGCTTAGCTGCTGCTCCCCAGTTGGCTGCAACGGCTGGAGCTGGGCCAATCCAAAGCCAGGACCCAGGAGCTTCTTCTGGGTCTCCCATACGAGTGCAGGGGCCCAAGGACTTGGGCCATCTTCCACTGCTTTCCCAGGCCATAGCAGAGAGCTGGATTGGAAGTGGAGCAGCCGGGACTTGAACCGGTGCCCATATGGGATACTGGCGCTGCAGGCAGAGGTTTAGCCCGCTACACCACAGCACCGGCCCCTAGGAAGTGGGGTTGGAGTGTCTCAAAACCGGCCTCTGCCCCACTCCTCGCCCTGGGGCTGAATTAGGTACATCTCTCACCTGTCCCCGCCAGGTCTCCGGGGGCACCGAGGGTCACAGGCCGAGCAGGGCAGCCCTGGAAGCCAGGCTGCAGCTCCCCAGGCCGAGAGCAGAGCCGGCTCACGGCTCTGAGCTGGGCCCCTGCCGTGGCTCGGCTCGAATTTTCAGTTCTGGGAGTTCATTAAGCTCGCTCTTGATTACAGACCTTTCTAGGCTGGGTGCTTCAAAGGGTTTGTGGAAAATGGAATTCAAAGATGTTTATTTGAGGGCAAAAAAAATATTAAATCCATGCATACAAAGAGTCCTCCAAAAATTCATGAAAAATGAGCAAATGAAGAAATTCTGCACAGATCTCACAGTTTTTGCACCCAAATGCATGTATCGTTTAATTTAATTTCCCTGAATGCTTTGGAGTGCCCTCGGCCACGCTGTTCCCTCTGTCTGAAGCACCCTTCCTCCTCCAACCTCCCTCCCATCCTCACTCCCACCTCCCTGACCCCGTCCACACGCCCCACTCTCCCACCCAGCCCTGCAAGGTGGCTCCTAGAGCCGCACGCTTGCTCAGAGATGAATGGGGCGAGGAGGGAGGGAGGGAGGGAGAAGCCTCAGTCTGGAGCTAGGCTTGAGATCAGCAGTCAGCACAGGGTCAAGGGCCCAGTGCCCGGTTGCAGTGGCCAGAAGAGGCGTCCAAGGTCTCCTCTAGAGTGACCCCTGTCCTACTCCTGCTGCCTGGAGCGGCAAAGGGGTGGTCCTCACACCAGGGCAGCCTGGCTCATAGAAGCCTCCTGAGAGGTTCTCTCCAGAGAAGCCCTGGGGCCAGCGTGGGGGCACAGGGGGTGAGCCACTGCATCCCATATGGGCACCAGTTCAAGTCCCGGCTGCTCCACTTCCAATCCAGCTCCCTGCTGAGGTGCCTGGGAAAGCAGCAGAGGACAGCCCGAGTGCTTGGGCCCCTGCACTCACACCTGTCTTTCACACTGTCCAGCTCTGGCTCTTGGAGCCACTGGAGGAGTGAACCAGTGGATGGAATCAATATCTCTCTCTCCCCCGCCCCCTCCTCTCTCTCTTCTCTCTCCTCTCTCTCACTCTCTCCTCTCTCTCTCCCCCACTCTGTTGCTCTGCCTTTTAAATAATTAAATTTTAAAAGAAGAAGAGGAGGAGGAGGAGGAAGGAGACAGAAGCAGTGCTTGGCGCGAGCCTGTAGCTACAAGCCGGCTCTCAGGGCACCAGGTTTGGGGAGCATGTGAGGGGCACACTCCCCCCAACACATTGTCCTCTCCAGCAAGACCCTTTCCCCGCCCAGGAGGGCCGAGGGGGCTCTGGCTTTCTGGGGGCCCATTACCTACCGGGCCCCTTGCTGTGCCGGGGGTGGGGGGACAGGAGCCTCTCCCCGAGCCGCTCTGCAGCGCGTGCGCTAAGCCCGTATAGCACACCAAGTGCCACGTGTCAGCAGTGGGGGAGGAGCTTTCGTTTCTTTCGCACACACAGGCGTAGAAACGCGCACCAGCAGCTCGGGGGCTCCGGGGGCTCCGGGGAAGGGCGCCTCTGTGTAAGCGTGGAGGAGCACAGTGATCAGCTCACCCAGGGCCCAGAGCCGCCGGGTCACAGGCGCCATGCCTGCCAGCGACCTTGACCCTGTCTCCTGGCATTGACGTCTGTCCTTGCAGGTTCCTGCGAACAGGGTGACGTCTTGGCAAACTTTCCAGAAAAAAAAAATCCCAAAGAGATCAGGCCCCCGACTCTGACCTTCCAATGCCAGCTACGTGACCTTGACCACAGCACCGCGTCCATATCCACAAAACGGGGTGCATCGCAGCTTCCCGGGGTCTCTCCCAGGTCGGCTTTATTTTCCTTTCTTCAGAGAGCGAACAGGATGAAATCTGAAGTGGCCCTGAGAAGCGTGCACCTGTGAGAGGCGGCCGCGACTCCTCCCCGGCCGGCCGGCGGGAGCAGGTGAGCCGGGGCGCCAGGCCGGGTCTCTGAATGCTGACAACGGGTGCCCTGGATGTTGCAGGCTTTTGAGCCCCCATCGAGGGGAGCAGGAAAGGAAATCGCATTTATTGAGCTCCTGCCGAGGCCTGGGTGCTTCCCATGTATCCTCGCGTTTGAACCTGCCAGCGCCGCCGCGCCGCGGGATTATTCCTGTTTGTTGATGAGGAAGACTGACATTCGGGAGGTCGGGGGTTTGTGCCAGGTCCCGAGGCTGGCGACAGCAGAGCCTCGGCTGGCACGCAGGGCAGCGTGGAGCCAGGACAGCGGCCCCAGAGCAAGCTGGCAGGGCCCGCGCCGCCTCTGCAGGCCGCCTCTCTCACAGACTGAAGCCGAGAGGGGCTGGCGTCCATCTGCCAGGGTCGGAGAGAGGCCGAGAGAGCGAGGGCTTTGCTGGGGCTGTGTCCAGAGGGAGGGTGGATTACAGCTCTCTCAGGGCCCGGGGCAGGGGTCAAAGGATGCTGAGCCCCAGCCTTTCATCTCCTGGACTGGCACCCCAGGCCGGGGCAGGTCAGGAAGGACCTTGGGCTGCTCTCCTCCCAGGGTGCTCGGCCATCCCAGGGTGCCCGCGGAGGACTGAGGGCCCAGCACCCCGGCACCTGCGGCCCTCCTCTCTCTAAAGGGCTCTCCTGGCTCAGTAGGTGGCGAAGAACCGGCCCTGACACGGGAGGTGTAGCCTCTATGGGCAAGGGCCAAGCTCAGGGGCCCCGTGACCAGGCTGGACAAGGAGATGGCCAGGGCCACAGACAGGAGGGTCTGGGGACACTGAGCACCATGAGAAGGGGTGGGCAGAGCCCATGAGCAGGCGGAAGCCACGGTGGTGGGCGCGGAAGGGGTCTGACCGGCACCCAAGCAGACACCGCTGGGGACCCCGCCTTCACGCACCAGCGAAGAAGCCGGAGAGGCTGTCGGGGCTCAGCCAGTGCCGATGGAGCCGGGCCAGGATCGGAGACAAGGCTCGCAGGCGGGGGGTCTGAAACCTGTACCAGGGTGAGATTTCTCTCTTTGCTTCCTTTCTCATTTACAGCTGCTTTATTTTAAAGTAGTATTTATTTATTTTCAAGGTAGAGTGACAGAGAGAGAGAGAGAGAGAGAGAGAGAGTCTTCCAGCTGCTGGGTCACTCCCTAAATGCCTGCAACAGCCGGGCTTGGGCCAGGCTGAAGCCGGGAGCCTGGAACTCCAACCACGCTGCTCCCGTGTGTGGCAGGGACCCAAGCACTCGGGTCATCATCTGCTGCTTTCCCACATGGAGCAGCCAGGAGCTGGATGGAGAGCGGAGCAGCCGGGACTCAGCGGCGCTCTGATAGGGGCCATCTGGGGGCACCGCGCTGTCGCCAGGCTGCCCCTCGTTTCTGTCTTCAGGAGCTGGAAGGAGCAGGTGACGTCGGCTGTGCTCAGGGCACTGGGCAGAGAGGAGGGGCGTCCGCACTCAGGCCACAGCCTGCTGGACAGCGGATCAAGTAGGCTGGGGCAGGACAGAGAGCTGGGCCCTTGGGGAAGACACAGGGCTCAGAGACCAAGGTCAGAACCCCCCAGGGGGCCCTTCCCACCTGCCCAGGCGTCCTCACCCAGGTGTCCTTCTCTCCCCCTCCCTTCCTTCCTCCCTCTCTCTCTCTCCCTCCCTCCATCTTTTAAATTTTTAACTGTGGTAAAAATACACAAACCAGAGATCTGTCTCAGCCATCCTTAAGTGCTCACGCTGTCTGTCCCCAGGCCGTCTGTCGCGCGGACCTGAACCCCGGTCCCTTCGCACCAACTCCGCCTCCTCGGCGCCCTCCCCTCTCTGTGTCTGACCAGTCCAGAGCCCCTGCGAGCCCTGACCGCGGCACCGGCTTCCTTCTCTTCGCACAGCGCTCTCAGGGCCCCCCAGCCCCGCTGCTGCGCCGTGGGTGAGAATCCCCCGCCCCTGTATGGTGGGCCGATGTTCCCCGGCAGGAATGCCACAGACCGCCGTCTGTCCGTCTGCCCGTGGACACTTGGCTGGATTACAGGGCTTCTCCTCTTTCTAACAAAAGATGCATTTTTATTATTTATTTGAAAGGCAGAGTTACAGAGAGAGAGAGAGAGAGAGAGAGATCTTCCATTTGTTGATTCATTCCCCAAATGGCCGCAACACACAGAGCTGGGCCAGGCCAAAGCCGGGAGCCAGGAGCTTCTTCCCGGTCTCCCACATGGGTGCAGGGGCCCAAGGACTTGGGCCAACCTCCACTGCTTTCCCAGGCCACAGTAGAGAGCTGGATGGGAAGTGGAGCAGCCGGGACTCGAACCGGTGCCCATACAGGATGCCAGCACTGCAAGCTGATGCCTAACCCACTATGCCACAGCGCTGGCCCCAGGGTTTCTCCTGTTTAATGAAGGATTCCCAGCCCTGCGGGACCTCCTGCCAGGCCTTCCCAGCGGCCTCTGAGGGTGGGAGTCCCAGATTCCCCAGCCCCCAGCCTGCTGGCTGCCCAAGGCCGGGGCGGGTGTCCCAGCCCCTGGCCCGCAAGGGTCCGGCAGCTCCCAGGCCTTCCTGCAGGCAGATGTGGCCACATCCCCACCGGTCTCCAGCGGGAGGGGCCTTCCAGGGCAGGCTGGGCCCCAGAAGAGGGGGCGCCCAGGGCTGCCGACGGCCAGGAGGTGAGACTCCTGGGGTCGCTGCTACAGCAGTGCTGGGCAGCTGTTTGTTGACCGAATGATGGACACAAGTTCCAGAATTCTAGGAACACGTTCCCCGGGGGGCTCCCGTCCTCACGGCAGACCCTCAGCGTAAAATCTGATGACGCTGCTTTTCTCTAGGAAAGAAGAGCAGCCTGGGACGCGGGACAATCAGGAGCGCCCCCAGGCTGCAGAGCCCGCGTGGGCTGGGGCTGGGGTGCGCAGGCCGACGGGGACCGAGGAGGACGCGCCCATGGCCAAGCGCAGGTGATGGAGGATGGCAAGCTGCCAGCAGGCCTGGGAGGGGGCAACGTCGGCGCTGGGCCAGAGGCTCTTCCGGCCGACTTCGCTCTGTATCTCTGAATGGAGGATTCTTTCTCCTGCACAGGTGTGGGCGCCGGGAGCCACACACGGCAGAGGGCAGAGCCGAGGAGCAAATCCAGACCCGACTTCGAACCCCAAGTTCTTCCTGTCTCACCGGTGAAGGCAACCAGGGAGGACTTCCCGGAGAAGGTGACTTAACTGAGATGCGTGCACACATTCCCCCAGCAGAGGAGAGCGGAGAGAAAACCAGATCATTCCAGCCGAAGCCCAGAGCCAGGAAAAGGCAGGGATGCTCAGGGGAGCAGCTGGTATCCTACGGGGCCAGCACACACCAGAGTAGACGTGAGGGAATGCTGGGAGCTGCCGGGCCTCTGACCCTGACACTGCTGGGCAGTCGTGAGCCGCTGAGGGCGGCTAGGGTGGGAAGGAGCTGCCTGGACCGGGCCGGCCCTGGGTTCACCTTGGGTGGAACGAGCGAGTCTGTGAGCTGGGCAGGCAGGGGGAGGTGGCTGGCACCCTCCAACAAAGCGGGGTTCACTTATCCCCCAGTGTACTGGGCCCAGGGGCTCCACAAGGACCAGTTAGGCATCCATCTGGTTTTCATGGCTCCAACCCCATCTCCTCCTGGGGGGCAGCCGTTGAGTAAGTCAATAACAAAACCACCACCATCTCGGGCTGTCACCCACACCAGGAGACAAATAAACAAGACGGGTGAGCAGTAGTGGTGGGGGCAGTCTGGGAAGGCTTCCCTGAGGAGGTGACAATTAAATGGGATCAGAAAGACAAGAGGGAGTAAGCACTGCAAAGAGCTGCAGGGGAGGCTCAGGCAGACAAAGGACAGGCAAAGGGCCTGGGAGGAGGGAGAGCTTCCCTGACACAGGGAGCAGCAGCCCCTGCCCTGCCCCGTCAGCTGTCAGTGAGGAGTGGGAGAGGCGGCTGGGCCAGGACCCGCAGGACAGGAGCCGCGCTCTAGCCCAGACCTACAGGAAGCTGTGGGAGAGCTTTTTTTTTTTGAAAGAGATTTATTTATTTATCTGAAAGGCAGAGTTACAGAGAGAGACAGAGAGAGGTCTTCCATCCATTAGTTTACTCACCAAATGACTACAACGTCCAGAGCTTGGCTGATCTGAAGCCAGGAGCCAGGAGCTTCTTCTGGGTCTCCCACGCAGGTGCAGGGGCCCAAGCACTTGGGCCATCTTCTACTGCTTTCCCAGGCCACAGCAGGGAGCTGGATCAGAAGTGGAGCAGCTGGGACTTGAACCGACGCCCATATGGGATGCCGGCACTGCAGGCGACAGCTTTACCTGCTATGCAACAGTGCCGGCTCCCATGGGAGAGCTTTAAGAAGAAAGGTGTGATCTGATGCTTTAGTGTGTGTGTATTTTTAATTAAAAAATATTATTTATTCAAGAGGCGGAGAGAGAAAGAGAGCATTTCCGTCTGCTGGCTCACTCCAAATGCCTGCAGGAGGGGCTGGGAACTCACTCCAGGGCTCCCACGTGGGCGAAGGCACCCAGGCGCTGGAACTATCCCCGCTGCTCCCAGGATCTGCATCGGGACGCCAGGCGGGGCTGGAGGGAGGGGACGCTGGCCTGGAGGGGCAGGGGCCAGGACGGGGACAGCCTGCAGCTCGGACTCCAGCAGCGGCAGGGGGAGGGGAGTTGGGGGGGGGCGGGGGAGGGGGAGGGGAGGTCCGCGGGAGGAGTCCTTTGGAGAAACAGCCTCTGTATCCAAGGCAGGTGACAGCTGGGACAGCGCGGCAAGGGCTGACCCTGGCAGCAAATCCAATTTTCACACATCTCCTTCTGGACGGAGTCTGCCTTCCCCTGGAGTGGGAGGTCGGGGCAAACCACTGCAATGCAGCTAGGGGCTTCACTCCAGGCACAGGCTCCCCCAGAGGCGCGTGCTGGGCTCTGGGCTGCAGAACCCCACCGCTCCGGGAGCAGGGAGGCAAGAGGAGGCCCCTCCCCAGCCGGCCCTGCGTGGAGGAGCCCCTCCCACACACTGGATAAATATTTACTGAGCTCCGCGTGGTGCGGGCATGGATGGAGGTGTGAGGGCTGCAGCAATGTGGGACACACAGAGCCAGGCTCTCCTGGGGCCTTCGCACAGGCAGCCCCGCCCCCGGGGGGGGGGGGACTGTGGGGCACACGGAAGCCCGGCCTTCCTGGCCCTTGCACCTGCACCAGCCCCTCCCTGCGGCAGGAGCTGCCTCCGGTGCCTCTCTCCTGATGGACACAGCAGGCAAGCTGATGGGATGGCACTTCTGAGACGCGGTGACAAAAGATTGTGACTTCTGTCTGCCTGGCACTCTTCTCGAGCCCCCTCCCTGGCTGGCGCTGGGAGGCAGCTGCGCTGTTGCCAGGAGAGGCCCACGTTGGGGGACAACAGCTGGATGAGAGCTCCAGAGGCCCCCAGGCCCCCCTGGCCAGCAGCCCAGGAGGAACGGGGCCTCACTAGTCCTGGAGAAGGAAGCAGCTGGCTCCGGAGTGGGTGCTGACGAGGGAGGCGCCACCCCTTTGCCAGGCGAGGGCCCAGGGGCCCTGCCTCGGCTCTGGCTCAGCCACAGACAGGAGGGCTCTGGCTGCCTGGCCTTGACCATCTCCCTGCCTGCAGCTGGACCGTCTCTGGCCCTCGGGTGCTGCCCGGATGGCCTCTGCCTCTGCTCACCAGGACGCCAGATCCCACGCCTAAGCCCAAGGCTCTGTAACCTAGACAGGGTGAGGGAGAGTTTGCGTGCGGACCCTGGCTCGAGAGACAGATGCTCAGATCCCTCTAAGCCCCGGCCTGACCTCTGGGGCCCATCCAGGGGAGGGAGAAGCCAGGAGCCCGCGGCTGCCCTCCTCCTCCTCTTAGCCTCCCTCCCGGTCCCCTTCTGAGCCATGCTTGGCTCCCTCTTGGCCCGTGTCTTCCCCGACCTTCCCTGCCCCCCGCAAAGCAGTCAGTGCACTAATGAGCTAAGTAACGACATGGCAAGACTATGATTCCTCATTAGCTTGGGAGAGATCCCCTGCTACATGACTGATACGCATCTACAAGGAAATTAACTCCAGTGCAAGGGCTCCCTAATCAAGATTAATGAGGGGGTGGAGGGGCTGGTGCCTTGGCGTAGTGGGTTAAGCCTCTGCCTGCAGTGCCAGCATCCTGTATGGGTGCTGGTTCAAGTCCCGGCTGCTCCACTTCCCATCCGGCTCTCTGCTATGGCCTGGGAAAGCAGTGGAAGATGGCCCAAGTGCTTGGGCTCCTGCACCTGCATGAGAGACCTGGAAGAAGCTCCTGGCTCCTGACCTCTGCCTGGCCCAGCTCTGGCCGTTGTGGCCATTTGGGGAGTGAACCAGCTAACAGAAGATCTCTCTCTCTCTCTCTCTGTCTTCTCTGTGCCTCTGCCTTTCAAATAAATAAAAATAAATCTTTTTTCAAAAAATGAGGGGGTGGGGAGGGGAGCAGCGACAGGCCGTGGGTCGTGCAGCCCTTCTGAGAGTAAAGGCCCCCCTGGAATTAACTGTGGGCCCTCAATGCCTCAGCCTTGTGCCAGCCCTGGTCCTGCCACGTGGGCTGGAGCCGAAGTCTGCAGTGGGATGGAATCTGTAACTAAGCCCTTGTGTTCGCCAAGCAGCTCCGGAGGCCTTCCGGTGCCCTTTGCTGTCCACACCGAGTTCCCAAGTCCTTTCTGCCGGTGTCGCGGCAGAGACCAAAGGCCAGACCACTGGGACCAGCGCTGGGCTTTCCATGTGCAGCCCACAGACCGCCTACTGCGTTCCTAAGTCCCGTGGACAAAGCTGGGCGCTGGGGCCTGGGGTGGGCAGCTGCCTGGCTGTGTGCTGTGCTCATCAGAACAGGGTGCACGCGGCGATGCTGGCTCGCCAGCCCCCAGTGCACCTGCAATACAGCACAGGGGGCCGGGAAAGGCTCAGAGCATGGGAGCCCTCAATCCAGGGTGCCTGAACCCCGCCTTTTTCTGCCACATTCTGTGCATTATGGGGGTGCAGCACTCAGCGGGGAACTGGCTGGAGCGGCTCCCCTTGATAGCAAAGGGGCCAAGTCTGCTGTCCATGTCCCCCCCGCCGTCGGTCTCCCGGTGCCCAACCGACAGCACTGATTGGTTGACCACTCACCTTCCAGCCACACTCCCCGTGTCTCACCCCATTCTTCACAGAACCAAAGAAGTCCAAGAGGGAGCCGTGTCTCCGATGGTCCAGCGAGGCTGAGAGAATCAGCGGGGGTGGGGGGGGCTGCAGGTGCTTCTGCCCCGGCTCCCAGGGAGCCCAGCTCCTGCCCTGTGACCCCCTTGCCTTGAGTGAAGACTGGGCTGGGCCCCACTTCTCCTGACTGCAACAGGCAGAAGCCATGGGATGGCACTCCCGGGAGCGGGTGACAAGGGACCACGACTCCCGTCCAGCTGGCTCTGCCATGTTGTCCGCAGCCATATGGAGATGCCCACCCAGCAAGGACCCGAGGGAGGTGCCTGTGGACTGCAGCACAGGCCCCGAAAAGCCAAGGGCATCCTCCAGGGGACCGAGGCTGGAGGGAGCTTGGAGGCAAGCCCACCCAAGCCAAGCCTGCAGACCGGGGCAGCCCCAGCGAAGACCCAGAGCTGCAGAGCCCAGCAGGGCTGCACGGGGACCCTGCCGCACAGGAGCCGGAGATGGTGAAGGCGCGTGCGTTTTAAGCTTCTAACTCTGGAAATAACTCGCTATTCGGCCATGGATACGTAGTGCAGGAAGTGAGCCGGGAGCAGAGCAGCGTGGGTCCGGTCTGCAGGGGTTTCCCAAAGTCCATGGCAAATGGAATGAAAACTGTGAGTTGCTTCTGGCGCCAAGTGGTTTTCAGATCTGGGCAGCCTTTCCCGAGCGGGCGTCCTCCCTGTGTTATGGAAAAGAACAGTTTTTTCTCTTCTCTGCACCCAGAAATGTTTGCACCCAAATCAACTCGTACTTTTAAGTCCGTTCTTTTCACGAACGTCCGGAAGGACCCTCGGGTAACCAAGCACAGGGTGAGATTAGTCTCAGAATTCCTGGGTCAAGGCTGAGCCGGGCCGCCGACTTCCTGGCCAGGATGTTCGTCTGCTGGACCGTGACTGGTCCCAGGTTGTTGTCTGGTCTCTGCGGGACTCTAGGTGTGGATTTAGGAAATGCTCACTTCTCTCACAGAGGCGGGGCTTCGTGTGCTAGAACATTCTCTGTCGCTCTCAGGACCTGCACAGCGGGGGCGGTGCTGGGGTGCAGGGTGGGGCGGGGTGGGGGAGGATCTGTGATATTTCTCCACCGCACGGATTTCTAGAACACGCGTGGAGCCCTCAGGAGGAGTGAGGGCTGAGGGCCACTTCTCGGGCCCTGGACGAACACAGCGTGCAGGGCTTCTCCCCCATCTTCCCGGTGAACGGCTCAGCAGCCGCGAGCTCTTGTTTTGACATCAGACTTGGACCTGTTTGTTAGGAACCTGCTCGGTGAATTGTGAACAGTGAGCAGCGTGTGGTGTCCGTCAGCTCTGGGCTGAGGCTCCTCTCCCCATGCAGAGGTCTGAGTGCCTCCTCCCCCGCCCCACTCACGGTCACTCAGCCCCTGCTGTGCGCCTGCTAAGCCGAGAGGCCGGCCCTCCAGTGCGCGGGGGGGCAGGGGGGCGATGCCCGCCTAACAGTGAGTCAGCGGGGTGGTCTCGAGCGCGCTGGGCTCTCCGCGTGCTGCTCTCCGTGCGGTCGTTAGCAATGCCTGTCGGTTTAACTTCACTCTTATCAATTTAGTTTGTGGGGGGTGGTTTGGCTAATTTTCGCGTGTTCGGCTCATGCTGGGAGATTCGAGAATGTGTCTGGGTTGCAGAATGAATCATGCCTGCCTCGCTGCCTAACGCGAGGGTGGGCGACCGCCCGGCCCGGGATGCCTTTCAGTTATCATCGGCTTCCCTTGTTCCGCAGGGAAGGGGGCACACCCGGGAGCCGTGTGCCCCCTGAGGTGCTGAGGGAGCAGCTGGCCCTGCCCAGGGTCTCCCCCTGCAGGTGCAGCCCGATGTCCCCTTCCATACCAGAGCCAGCATTTCATTTTGACATCCAACCAAGGCCTGTTTATTGGGGTCCCTGGAGCTCTTGGCTCCCACTTGTCTCCTGCACTCCCTCCGTGGTAGCTCAGGGGTGCTCCCCCCTGAATGTCTACACTGAAATCCTAATGCCCAGTATCTCAGAGGTGACTGTGGAGAGAGGGCCCTCACAGTGGGCGTGAAAAGCAAAATGGGATCATTGCAGTGGGATCCAGCCCCGTGTGACTGGTGTTCCTGCAGGGAGAGGAAACGCGGGCCCAGGCAGTAGCAGAGGGGACGATGTGCAGGCAGGGAAGGCGGCTGTCCACCAGCCGGGGAGAGAGGCTGGAAGAAGCTGACCCTGACCATCAGAAGTTAGGGCTTCGGGCCAGCAGAGCTGGGAGAAAACACACGCCCCAGCCCCTGGAACTATGGCACAGCAGTCCTAGCAAGCTGTATACTTGTTTGTTTATATATATTTATTTTTATTTATTTGAAAGGCAGAGTAACAGAGAGAAGGAGAGACAGAGACTGAGAGAGAAAGATCTTCCACCTGCCGGTCCACTCCTGAGATGGCTGGGCCAAAGTCAGGAGCCTGGAACTCCATCTGAGTCTCCCACATAGGTGCAGGGCCCAAGCACTCGGGCCATCCTCCACTGCTTTCCCAGGCCATAGCAGAGAGCTGGATTGGAAGTGGAGCAGCCGGGACATGAGCTGGTGCCCACATGGGATGCTGGCATTGCTAGTGGTGGCTTAACCTGCTGTGCCACAATGCTGTTCCTGCTTGTTTGTTTCTTAATATTCACTTTAAATTTATTTCATCTACTTGAAAGGCAGAGAGAGAGAGAGAGAGAGAGAGATAGAGATGAGAGAGAGAGAGAGAGAGAGAGAGAGAGAGAGAGAAATCTTCCATCCACTGATTCATTCCCCAAATGTCCACCCAGTCAGCATTGGACCAGGCTGAAGCCAGGAGCCAGAACTCCATCCGGGTCTCCCACGTGGGTGAGGGGGCCCAGGCTGGTGGGCCATAGCCTGCCGCCTTCCCCAGCGCATCAGCAGGGAGTTGGGTGAGAAGCCAGGCGGTCAGGCCTCAACCTGCACTCTGACGTGGGAAGCTGGCACTGCAACGGGCAGCCTAGGCCACGGAGCCACACGCTGGGCACTCACAGGGCGCCTTCTGGCCGGGCCCGGTGTCCCTCCTCAGGCCCCCACAGTGCCTTCCACTTAATCTCACCACCTGGAACAGGTGTCCCATCGGTCCGTGGCAAGGGCTCTGTGTGGCTCACCTTGCGGCCCGTAGGCCTGGCCCAGGGCGGGGGGCGCGTCAGGGATCCCGTGGGCCCCTCGGCTGACCTGGGAGCAGGATTTCCCGGGCCGCTCAGCTCTGCACCGCGCATCCCGGCTGCTCCGCTGGCCCAGCCTCGGCGTCACTGCCCAGGTCTGTGCTGAGCCCTTGCTGTGGATCCTGCTGCATCCGGAGCCTGGGTGGGCGGAGCCAAGCCTCGGTCTGACCCCGCCCAGGTCATCGGAGTGGACTCGAGGTTCAGAGGCTGAGTGGACTCGAGGTTCAGAGGCTGTCCCACCATCTGGGTTGGAGAACAGGAGGGATTCCGACGGCACGGGGCTGTGGAGCCACAGTGCGATTTCAGAGGCCGTCCGGGCCAGCTCCCTGTCCACTGCCAGACTCTGCCACTGGCCGCTGGCTGCTCAGGACCCCAAGATAGCTCCTTCCACCGTGGGCGGCTCCCAGCCTCCACTCCTTATCCCTGGTCCTGGTCCCCAGGCGGCAGTGTCTGGGGGCTGGCTCGGCCATGATCCTCCACCCACACGCGTGGCTACACCTCCGTAAAACCTGGGTGTGCTGAATCTCCACAGCACCTGGGGAGTGAATCTTATCCCCATTTTACAGATGGGAACACTGAGGCCCCCAGTGGGCCCAAAATGCTGAAATGACGTCACTAATAGACGACGGAACCAGGGCTGGAGCCGTGTCTGCTGGAGTCCCCGGGGTGGCTCTGGCTGGCACCCCGGCCGCCTGCCCTCACCGCCCCACAGCCTCCACTGATGGCTCCGGGAACTTGACCGCACCTGTGGCCAGGGTTGGGGAGGGGTGGTATCCACTCCCCAAGCCAAGGGCTGGCAGCAGAGTGAGAAACCAGGCCCCTCTTGCTGCCTGCTCGTCCGCTTTGTGGTACCCATGGGCTGTGTGTCTCCCCACCCCACCTCACCTCACAGGTCCCCCGGGCTGGGGTCTTGAGCCCATTCTAGAACCTGGGGGAGGGGCAGTGCCACAGCCAGGGACTCAGAGGACCGGGGACAGATGACCGGCAGAGAGGCTCGCCTCGGCGGGGCAGGGGGCCCGAGCTGGCTGCAAGGCTGGGTCTGGTGCTACCCAGGCCCCGTGGCTGGAGCGGGCAGAGCGGCGTGAGACTCGGAGTCGGCGGCCTGGGCTTCAGCGACGGCAGGTGGGTCACGGCGCCTCTCTGAGACTCGGCTTCCGCATCTGTGCAGGGGCCATCAAAACGCCGCCTTTTAGGGCCCTGGAGGCCACGACAGCCCCGTGCCAGGCTCGGGCCAGCAGCGGTTACAGGCTCTGTTGTGTGGACGCCCCTCCTCGCGGTCACTACACTGACCCACATCTGCGTAGCCACCTGGGCATTCACGGAGCACACCCCTGGCCAGTGCTTCCTGCCCCGTGTCGGAGGCCCGCGAGGCTGCGAGCTCGGTTGGAGATGCGGATCAGGGTGGACACTCACAGGGCCCCTGACGCTGCGCCAGGAGATGTCCATTACCGTTACTGGTCTCAGAGCACGGAGCGGGCAGAGCGTGGGCAGGGCTGGGAAGCAGAGTGGGGAGATACAGGGCCGGGAAAGTAGGTCAGTGTGCCTTCAGAGTTGATAACCACAGTGCTACGCTGCCCCAGCGCCTCTCCACCCCCACGCCCACCTTGACACCTGGCCCTGGCGTCCTCCTGCTGTCCCCAGGCACACAGCCCCCTCCTCATCGCCTCTGCTAGTCTCCAGCCTCCCCTCTAAAGTCCAAGGCCCAAGTGCAGCCTGGTGGGCAGCAGCCTCTGACCTTTGTGGAGCTCAGTGTGTGTTCGAGGCCGACTCTGAGCAGGGCGAGCAGGGAGGAGGCCAGGCTGGGGGAGGCTTGGCGATCCGGGGCCTTTGTCTGAACCTGGCCTGCCCAGAGCCACGCTGACTGCAGCCATTAAAACGTCGATGGCTCCCGGCCGGCCCCCGCCTCCCTGCAGCCCCCTGGAGAAGCGGGGGGATTCGCCGTTTTGTGTTTCCCGGGCCTGTCGATGTCTCCTTTGGGGAGCCCGTTCGATGACGGCTCCAGACAGCCTGAATAAAAACGGCCACACAGAGGGACCCCCGCAGACCCCCGATGTCCAGAGGCTCGAAGATGAGAAGGCAGAACCCGCTGTGCCCGCTCCCTCCCGAACGCCCGGGGTTTTGTTCCTCGTCCCCCCCACACACACCTTGCCCTCCTGCCCTTCTCCTCCCTTTATTCCTGCTCAGTGCCGATCTGCCAAGCGCTTCTCTCATTCTCGCCGAGGCCCGGGGACACGGAGGCTGGCAGGTGTCTCCTTCCCGGCCTCCAGCGTGGGATGCCCTGAGGAGAACGCTGACCTGCGGCCCTACCCACGAAGCAGCAGGTGGCGTGTCTGGCCCACGTGGCCCAGTGACTGCAGGGAGTGTGGCCACACGGTGAGTGGCGCCCCCTCCCCATTTAAACCCACTGGAGCCAGGAGAGCTGGGTGGGGCACCTGCTCCTCCGTGACATCACTGGCGCATCCCAGCCCCAGGGGTGGGTGACGGGAAGAGCAAGTGTCCTGGCCCCCCCCCATTTCCCCCTCCCCCTCAGCTCCTTCTCTTCCCATTCTCAGTCCTAGGGTGGCCAGCTTCCCCTCTGCGTTCTAAGGGATGGCCCTGCACTCCCGAGACCACTCCCGTGCTGGGCGGTGTGGCCTTGGCCAAGCCGCTGACCTTCTCCAGGCACCAGGCCTCTGACGGTGGGACTGGACACCGAGAGTGTGGACTGCACAGGACCCACAAGAGGCCAGGGACCTCCTGGGCACTCCGTGCACCTGCTTTTGCCAGCATTTGTGAAACAGAGTTCTTTGTTTATTTGAAAGCAGAGTATCAGAGAGATCTTCCACCTGCTGGTTCACTCCTCCCCCTGCTCCCCATGGCTACGATGGCCGGGGCGAGGCCAGGCCAAAACCAGGAGCCCAGAGCTCCACCCAGCTGTCCCACATCGGTGGCAGGGACTGGAGCCATCTTCTGCTGCTTTCCCTGGCGCATTAGCAGGGAGCTGGATGGGGACTCGAACCAGCGTTCTGACATGGAAGGCAGGTGTTGTAATGGCGGCTTAACTCACTGCATGGCAACGCCGACCCCATCACCGCCATTGACCCCACTGTGTGTGCGCCCCACATCCGGGTGAATCTGGAAGGCCTGAAGGAGGAGGCACCACCTCCCCCTCCCCTCTGCCATCAGCGTTCCTTGCTCACCCACAGCCTTCCAGTCTCAGAGAACTCCCTTTGTCTGCAGATGGTGGGGGGCTTGCTCTCTGGGACCACGCCCATCTTGAGACTACTCCGCCCACTTTCTCCCGCTTGTCACACAGGGGTTGGGGGTGCCACGCTCCCCCTCCCCAATCTTACTGTCCTGAGGAGCCCAGTGGGAGCTATTTCTCACCTGCCTTTCCCTCCATGCTGAGTTGGAAAACTGTGTGTGTGTGCGTGCGTGTGTGTGCGCCCACACTTCCCTCAGCGCATGTGCAGCTCCACGTGTAACTCACATGTTTACACGTGTGTGGCTTGCCCATGTGCGTGGAGTATGCATGAGCCTAAGCACGCGCGCACATGCGCACAGCATCCCTTGCCTACGTGAGTGAAGCTGTGCGTGTGCACGGCTTGCGTGTGTGCACGTGGACAGCTCCACCCCCGTGTGTGCCTGTGGGTGTGTGAGGCTGCCTGTGCCCACAGCTGCTGCGGCAGCGGGTAACGAGACAGGCTCTTGTTACCGCATAGTCTTATTAAACACGGGGCAAGTTAATAGCACCAACGAAGGCAGTTATAAAAGGCTCTTTATTAAAAATAATAAGAAATGGGCCTCTTGTTTCACGACTTCTGAGCCGCGTTTGGCTGCGCGGGCTGGCAGGTTATTAAAGTGGGATCAAGCAAACGTCTCTAATACGCCTTCTGCGGCTGCTCTCCGGCAGATCCGCCTCATTACCAGCCGGCTGGCGCCAGCTGCCTCAGTCTCCCCGGCTCGGTCCCCGGGACAGGGGACAGGCAGGCGAGAGGGCTTGTGGGAAACCTGCCCGGAGGAGGCATAGGCTCTGCCCCACTGGTCCGCCCCAGAGGAGCGTTTTGCTGGGGGAGGGGCACTGTTTGCTGGCCGGGCAGCCATCCCATAGGCCACCTGCGTCCCTTTGGGAGCATCCGGGGTCCCTGAACCACTTCCACCTGCCTTTGCTTTCTTGGCCATGAGGAGGGGAGCCCCATGGCAACCCTGAGCAGACACAACCATCGGGCCATCACCATTGCAAATCAAACTTGGCCGTGCACGTGAACTGGGAGCTCAGCCAAGCGCAGGTGCTGACACAGGCGCCTGGGTGAGCCTGGGAGCCAGCATTTCTGATGACATCCTGCTGCCACGGCTGGTAGTCCAGGGACCACACTCAGAGCACCAGGGCCCCCTGGGCTCCTTGGGGATGGACAAACACATGTCACCTATGACAGCCTATGCTTCCTAGCTCGCCAAGGACAGGCCCAGCTCGCTCCCAGGCTAGGAGCTGCCCAAGGGCTGCACCTGCTGTCCCCCCTCCCGTCCCTGACTCTCCTAGGTGCCCCAGCCAGGGCTCTGCCTACAAGAGGAATGGCCTGACGGGGAGAAGGGAAGGAAGGAAGTGCACAGTGCGGAGCGCCTACTGTGTGCCAGGCAGGCACTATCGTAGGCTCCTCCCTGCTGCAGCCTGGGACGAAGGGACTCAGGCCCAAGGTCATGGGCCGCTGGGAGTCTGGGGCAGCCTTGACCACAGCTCCATCCATCCTTCCAAACCATGCTTCCCACCAAAGCAGCACAGGGGGCTCCCCGGGGGTCGTCTGACCACTCCCCCAGCACTGCCCCCAGGGCCTGGCTGCACACTGGACACTGAGGCGGGGAAGGCGTGTCTGTCTGCTGCTTGTCGGGGACACCTCTCCCGGTAGAGCCCCACCCTTCACCAACAGGGGTCGCTACCACAGCATGCCTGCACATCCCAGGACATCAGGGCGTGCGGCATGGGAGCTCCCCTTGCAGATGGAGTTCAAGGCCCGAGGCGCCCCGAGGGGGACCCTGTTTAAAGGCCAGCCAGGCCTCTGCGGGCCCAGGAGAGCCCAGCTGTGCCTCAGGAGCCAGGGAATTCAGGATTTTACCTTGGTTCCCAGAAACCCCTGAGGACCATGGAAAACTCTCTTTTCTTTTCTTTTTATAATATTTATTTATTTGAAAGGCAAAGTTACAGAGAGAGAGAGAGAGAGAGATCTTTCATCTGCTGGTTCACTCCCCGAGTGACCACAATGGCTGGAGCTGGGCCAATCCGAAGCTAAGAGCTTGTTCCAGCTCTCCCACGTGGGTGCAGGGGCCCACACTTGGGCCATTTCCCATTCTTTTTTCAGGTGCATTAGCAGGGAGCTGGATCAGAAGTAGAGCAGCTGGGACTTGAACCAGCACCTATATGGGATGCCGGCACTGCAGGCAGTGGCTTTACTTGCTACACTGCAGTGCTGTCCCTAAGATAGTCATAGCCAGGAATTTATCCGATAGTAAATTGTTTTATATGCCAGACACACACACACACACACACACACACCCGTATTTACAAAGCATTGTTTATAATTGCAGAAGAGGGAAAATCTCCCAGAAGCCCAGGACTAAGGAATGGGTTAGACAAAGCATAGTTTGTTGTACAATAAAACACCACCTGAGGGCTGGCACTGTGGTGCAGCAGGTTAGCTGCCCATATGGGTCCCGGTTCGAGTCCTGGCTGCTCCACTTCCGACCCAGCTCCCTGCTCACGTGCCGAGAGCTTGGCTGGGCCCCTGCCACCCACGTGGGAGACTTGGACGGGCTTTCTGGCTCCTGGCTTTGGGCTGGCCCAGCCCCAGCTGCTGTTGTGGCCATCTGGGGAGTGAACCAGGGAATGGAAGATGTGTGTGGAGGGTGTGGGTGTGTCTCCCTCTTTCTCTGTCACTCTGCCTTTCAAATACACCAAATAAATGTTAAACAAATAAATAAATAAAACCCTGCTTGGCTCAGGGTAGCAAGCTAAGTCTGGGAATGTGGACGCCTGTGTTGAGTCCCTGCGCTACGGGAGGGGGGTCCGCGTGTTCACACAGGGGTGGCCGTCCTGCAGGCCCCTGTCCGTCACCACACAGAAGCTCTGCACCTGCCGAACACCAGCTGCCCATGCTCCTCCCCAGCCCTTGGGGGAGGGGAGCCACCGCTCTGTTTCTGGCTCCTTGAGCATTCCGGACCCTGTTGGCAAGTGGGATGAGGCCACGCCTGTCTCCCAGCCCAGCGTCCTCAGATCACTGGAAGGCTGCTGTGGGCCGGCACCTCCTCTGCTTTACCCACTCATGCCCTGATGGCCACCTGGGTTCTTGCACCTCCTGGCTCCTGCGGCTGATGCCGCCCTGAGCAGGGTGCACGCACAGCCCTTGGCGCGCCTGCTGGTATTTCCTGTGGCTGTGTCTCCATCTGCAGATGTGGGGCTCACGCTTTGCGGAAGTCCTGCTCTGTAGCTATCTGGGACAGAGGGGTCCCACGCCTGCCTGGCCGGAATGGCCGCGCCTCCAGCCCCAGCGAGGGAGACCACTGTCCCTGGCCCCCACGCAGCCGACAGCTCCTCCCGCATCCCTCAGAACAGAGCGGTGTCCAGGGCGTTCTCAAACACTCAGGGACATTTGAATGACACTTCTCTGGTCCTGGAACGTGCCGCCAGGCTAGCAGCGGGCGGGATCCCTGCCTGATGCTGAGCCCAGGCACTGCCGAGGGCAGGACCAAGGTCGGCTCTTGTGTCCAGGTGGCCGTGACTTCCTCCTCTCGCCCGTGACGTTAGGGAAGAACACAAACTCCAGGCTGTAAAATTGGCTGCCTCTCCATCTCGTTCTCTTTCCTAGAAGCAAAGGAGGCAGGGTGTTAAATGTTGATTTCTAAAAAGCCTTCTCTTCCATTTGCACCTGGTTGGAGAGCAGGTAGCCCACTGGAACGCCGGCTGAGCACAGTGCAGTCTCCTGGTGGCTGGCGGCTCTGCAGGCAGTGGAAGGGTTAACAGCGCCATCCAGAGAGACAGACTCAGGGTTGAGTAACAAGAGTGAGGGTGGGGGGGCCGGCGCAGTGGCACAGGGGGTAAAGCTGCCACCTGCAGCACTGGCATCCTATAAGGTCACCGGTTCAAGTCCCAGCAGCTCCTCTTGCGATCCAGCTCTCTGCTGTGGCCTGGGAAAGCAGTAGAAGATGGCCCAAGTCCTTGGGCCCCTGCACCCACATGAGAGACCCGGAGGAAGCTCCTGGCTCCTGGCTTCAGCCTGGCCCAGACCTGGCAGTTATGACCATGTGCGGAGTCAACCAGCAGATGGAAGGGTCTCTCCCCCTACCCACCCCTGTACCTTTGCCTTTCAAATAAATAAAAAATAAATTAAAAACGAAGAAGATTCGATGAGCACGAAAGGCCTTCCCCTGGGCGCTGAGAGCCTCGCCCTAGCGCAGGCAGGGTTCCTGGGGAGGGGAGCGGGGGCTTGGGGAGCCGAGTGATGGCTCAGCCTGCGCCTGCTGTCGCTGTCGCCAGGGGCTATGAGGAGCAGCCTGCTCCTCCCACGGAGGGCTTTGCCCTGGGGGTCTCTGAGAGGCCGTGGCATCTCAGACAGCAGCTGGAGAGGCAGACGCAGGAGACAGTGTGCAGACAGAGGGCTCAGCAGAGAGCAGGTGGCACAGAAGGTGAAGGTCAGGGCTGGTTAGAAGACCCACGGCCTCGGAACAGCTCCTCTCGGCCTGCGCTTGCCTTTTCCCTGCACGGCTTCTGTATCAGGTGTCTGTGGCCGTGATCTTGCCACCTAACCAACACCCACAGACCCTCAGCGGCACGAGCAGTGGACGTGTTCACAGCTCAGGGCCCTGCGGAGCCCGGCTCGTCTGCATATCTGCAGGTCAGCCCGGCCGCTCGGGTCTGGACTGGGCTTGGTCCCACGGGAGGGTGGCTGCCAGGGGTGACTGGGCAGGCCAGAGCAGGGTGTCCCCTGCCCAAGGTGAAGGCAAAGAGACCAAAGAGAGGCTGGAAACCCAGGAGGCCCCCTGGGGAGCCAGGACTTCTGCTGGTTGGAGCTGGTCGAGATCCCTGGGTGGGAAATAACTGTGTTCTCTTTGGAGGTGAATGACAGTCCCAGGCACGGGAGCAGGTGCAGAGAAGGGTGTGGCATCGGCACTAGGGTGCAATCCACACGATTGATTCCACGGCTTCAAAGAGAGAGCAGACAGGAGGTGATGCGAGAGCCGGGCAGAGGAGAGGCCGAGAGAGGCGCCACAGTGTGCCCCTACTGTTTACTTTGTGCCCCGCAACTACGTGTTTGCAGACCCGACCAGAGGCCGTCCTGACACAGCGCATGCGCTACAGATGCCGAAGTAGGAGGTGCGTGGGGCGAACGGCGGGGCTCGGAATCAGAGAACTCCCGAGAAGAATCCAGCGAGAGCTCGCCTGCGGCTCTGAGAGTGAGTAGGAGGAAGCCAGAGGAAGACGGGACGGGGGTGGAGGATCGCGGATCAGCCAGAAGGCTCTGCAGTGACAGCTGGAGGGCAGACAGCAGCGCGGAGACCAAGAACTGAGAAGAGACAGGCACAGGCGAGAGAGCGGGCAGGAAAGGCCAGGGCCAGCAGGCGCGCTCGGGGATGTCGCCTTCACCCCGAGGGCAATGGGGGCGCCACTGCAGGAGGTCAGCGTCCTGGGGTGTGACCCCTGACCCCACTTGTGTTGTGAAAGCGCACTTGGGGATGGGAGGCAGGTGGAGCTGTCCTGGGTGGAGGGCACGGTGGCCTGCACTCATGGTGGCTGTCGGGACGGAGAGGGGGAGGAGGGTGGACTTGGTGTCTAGGAGAGCGAACGGACAGGGCTTGGTGACGGACTGGACAGGAGGGGCAGGTGCCAAGGATGACAACAGTGAACCTCGAGTGGGCAAATAGGTGTGCGTGTGCCACCTGCTCCCCAAGCATTTCCAGGTACTGTCCCACCGTCCCCTAACCATGACCCAACGATGCAGGTGTGTCATCGCCTCTGCTGACCAGTGAGGGACCGAGGCTTGGAGAAGGGAAGTGGGCAGTGAGCAATGGGGCCACTCTGACCATGCAGCCCGGGGCCTGAACCCTCTCAGGGCGGTGCCCTCGGGGTGGGCATGGGGGCTGCCATGGTTGAGACGGAAAACCCAAGGTGGGGGGGTCGGCCTGTCATCAAGAGCGAGCTGTCTTCTATGGGATGTGTTGGCTCTGGGGCACCCCGAGAAGTCTGACGCTCAGGCCTGGAGGCAGGAACCCCGGAACGACCCAGCCCTCGCCTGGCGCTGTGGTTAGTGTGTGGGTTTGGGTGCTGGATGTCCCCAAAGGGCCAGGCATCAAAGGCTTGGTCCCCAACGTCCCAAGAGGGAGACTGGAGACAGAGGCTGGTGGGAGACTGAGTTGGGTCATTAGGGTGGAGCCTGTGACTGAACCCTGGTGATCCGTAAGTGACCGCGGAGACCGGATAACGACGTGCGCCCACTCTCACCAGGCACCAGACCACTGGGGCTGCCCCATCCTGGACCTGAACCCCCAAACCTGCGAGCTAAATAAAACTGTTCTCTTCTCACAGCTAATCGTCTCAGGCATTTCCATCGTAGTGACAAACCCAGGAAGGCATCCTGTAAGAAGAGGGGACGCCAGCACCCCAGGCCCTGAAAGGTGACAGGGAGGGCGGCTGGGAGGAGGCAGGGAACAGTCTACGGAGACGCCGCCTCCAGAGCAGGAAGCCTCACCCAGCAGCCGATTGCAATCCCTGGGCACGGAGGAAAACTTAACACAGCCCTGCCCTCGGAACCAGAGACGGGGTGGAGACCGCCTCGGCTCTCCCATGAAGCTCTCCCCGCTCCCGCCACCCTGGCCAGGCTGCCGCCAAGCTGACCTGCCGGGAAGGCGTTTTGCAGGACCTGTCGGGAAAGCGCTGTCACAGAACAAACTAGGCGTGCCTTTCACTTTTTTGCAGCAAAGTAAGTGTATGTCCGAATCCCCTGTCCCATGAGCTTTCTGAAGCCCCCCTGTAGTCTACCTTGTCCACCTGCCTCTCCCCTGCTTGCCTTCGGCCGCGATGTCCACCTCGAGGCATCCTCCTGCAGTCTGTCCCGTGGTGGAGGCCGTGTGCCCTGGACCTGTCCCCGGCCAGCAGAGGTGAGGGGCAGGGGCCCCGCCTTTGAAGGGAACCAACAGCTCTGATGGTCCACGGTGACTCTTGTCTCCCAAAAGTGCCTTAAACTCAAAAAGCAACACATCCCTTCCCGCTTGTGCTACAGAACACCCAGATACACAGAGCTGCTCAAGGGAGAGCCAGGGTGCCGGCCGAGAGCTTGGCTGCTGGGCTCAGATGGGCCTGGGCCTGAATTCCTGCTCTGACACCACTATTTGTGTGAGCTCGGGGGAATTACGACTCGATTTCTCCCTCTGTAAAATGGGAACAATAAGGTTGGCTCTGATGCCGTGAGTTAGGTACTCTGCCAGTGGAAGGCTAACCTCAGTGGAAGGTAGACATCAACATGAGCACTACTAATAACAGAGAAATAATGTTAACCTGTGATATGGAAACTGAAGCATGAAATCTGCGGTTGGAACGTCCTGGATTTGAATCCTGACTGGCCACCCTCTGCCCCTGCCTAACCCTGGGCATCTGCTGTCCTTGGAACACCGCGGCTTGGTCCTGTCTCAGGTCCTTTGCCTTGCTCCTCCCTCTGCCTGGCGTGCTCACTTCCTGCAGCCCCTCCCTGGAGAGCTCCAGCTGGGCTGGAGGAGGGGTTTAGACTTCCTCCTGGTCTCAGCGGGAAGCTACGTTTGTCAGTTCTTGCCACATGATGCTGCACAACAAACCATCCACTGGCCAAAACAGCGATGCTAAGATCGTCAGCCATCGCTCATACCCTGGCTGGGCGTGGCTGGGCGTGGCTGGGCGTGGCTGGGCGTGGCCGGGCGTGGCTGGGCATGCAGGTGGTATCCACTGGAGGCCAGTGGGCTGCTCCCAGCACACTTCTCCCATGGCAGTGACAGATACACAGGATGCCAGCAGGTGACCGCTCTCACGGTCCTGTCTCAGAACGGATCCAGGATCCTATCCATTCTCGTTCCGTGGGCCAGAGTTGGTCTCTGGCTGAGCCCAGCCTCGCTGGGACGAGGAAATGCACGCTGCTCTCCTGCGTGCGACCACGAGGTCACGAGGCTGAATGTGAGGATGAAGAATTGGTTCCAGCAGCGCCGTCCCTGGGGAGGCCCCCGAGGACTCGCAGCCGTTCCACTGAAACGGGTGCCACCCTGCCCCCCAGGGGGCCCTGGGCTCTAATGATTGCCTGGGAGCCAGCAGAGGAGAGGCTGGGGTGCAGCTGCACATCCCCAACTCACACAAGACCCTGGGAGGCACAGAAGGGCCCCCCTGACTGCGATGACCTGGCCCCAAATGTCAGAGAAACCCAGCGCAGGAGAGAGCTTTAGGTGTGTGTTCCCTAGTCACACTGAGGGTGGCCTGCAGGGGGCAGAGCAGGGCCGGCACTGTGGCATAGTGGATAAAGCCACCGCCTGCGGGCCAGCATCCCCTATGGGCACTGGTTCAAGTCCCAGATGCTCCACTTCCTACCCAGATCCCTGCTAATGGCCTGAGAAAGCAGTGGAGGATGGCCCAAGTCCCTGGGCCCCTGCACCCACATGGGAGACCAAGAGGAAGCTCCTGGCTCCTGACTGTATCAGCCCAGCTCTGGCTGTTGCAGCCATTTGGGGAGTGAACCAGCGGATGGAAGATGCCTCTCTTTCACTAAGTCTGCCTTTCAAATAAAATAAATAAATCTTGGGGGGATAGGAGGGGGCGGGGGACAGAGAGGCGGGGTACTGCTTCCTTGCCTCCTCCTCCTCCTGTCTCTTTCACCCTCCTCCTCCTCCTCCTCCAGGCTCCGCCTCCTCCTCCTGATGAGGCTACATCACAGCTCTTTAGGACTGGCGCTGTCCCTGCCTGCCACACTCCGGAGAAGCCAGGCTGGAGACGCGTTTGATGGCTCCTCCCACGGCAAACCCAGAGGAGAGCGGACAGCGCAGGACGAGCCCCCTCCCCTTTGGGTGCCTGCAGCCAGCCCTGGAGCCAGCACCATGGACTGTGCTGTGGCCCCTGGGGTCTGTCCTGGGCACTGTGCTACGGTGGGAGGCAGGGAGGCCCGCTGGGTGGGCGATGCCCCTGGACACAGAGCAAGCAACTTTGTGGGTCAGAGGCAAGTCCAGAGCAGCATCTCACGGCCTGTCCTGCACACCCACCGTCTCCCCCTCCCCCTGGGACAGGCCAGGAGTCCCCTGGAGAGCTGGCAGCCCCACTGCGGGGACAGGCGAGGGGAAAGGAAACCACAGCCCACTCCCCCCCCCACCAGTCGGGGTCACTCAGCTGAGGACGGCTCCTCTGCCTGGCCCTGGACCAGGAGCCCCTTGGCCATCAGTGTAGACCCTGAAGCTGGGCCCACGCGCCTGTGCACACTGAGCTCGAACTCACAGTGACCGCCTGCTCTCGTGGCTTCTCTCTGGGCGGCTGGAGCCCCTCCATGTTAGAGGTCACCCCCAACCCTAATCCCGGCCATGGGGGCCCTAAAGAGCCCTGGCTGAGGTCAGGATCCTGTGTATCAGGAAGTCCTGCTCTGACCTTCCACCCAGGCCGGGAGGCCCCGTCCAACACTCGGTCCTGCCAAGTCCTCGCTCTCAACGGCCACCGTAGCGTTTGGGTTGCTGAGGAACACGCTCTCGCTCTCCCCGCCCTCTCCCTGCCCCGTGGTTACAGAGGTGCTGAGGGACAGCCCGAGCCCTGTGCTAGCCCTGCTGTCCACCTCCCGTGTCCCACCAGCACTGTGACTGCCACCCATCAGAAACCCTGAGCCACTCCAGTGTTCCATCCCTGACCGGGCCGGGCCATCGGCACAGGCCGAACGTTCTCTCCAGATTGTCACTCCCCAGCAGGTGGGTGGAGTTGCTCGAGCTACCCATGGGACTTGGGCAGGTGTCACAGGCGTTGGCGCCAGCCTCGTCAACGTCACGGCCTTTACAGACATCAGTTCTCTTGTCGCTCCTGTTACCCACCGTGACAAACTCAGTGACTTGAAACAACACAAACGGGTTCTCTTACCTTTCTGGTGGTCAGAAGTTTGGAGGGAATCTCATGGGACTAAAGCCAAGGTGTTGGCACTGTGGCATAGTGGGCTAAGCCTCCTCCCATGGGGCCAGCATCCCATATGGGCACCAATTCATGTCCTGGCTGCTTCTCTTCCAATCCAGCTCTCTGCTATGGCCTGGGAAAGCAGCAGACGGTGGCCCAAGTCCTTGGGCCCCTGCACCTACATGGGAGACCCAGAGGAAGCTCCTGGCTCCTGGCTTCCAATAGACCCAGCAGATGGAAGACCTGTCTCTGTCTATAATGCTGCCTCTCGAATAAATAAATAAATGTTTAAAAAATAAATAAAAAGTCCACAGGGCTGGCTCCATCCCGAGTTTCCAGGGCAGAATCTGTTTAGTTACTTCCTGCGGCTTCTCCTGGCGGCTCTGCGCCTTCCTCCAACTTCAAAGCCATCGGCCCAGGTCCTTTCTCTCTGACTCTGCTTCTCTCGTCACACGGCGCCTTCTCACTGAACTTCCCTGCGTCCATCTAGGGCCCCGCGTGAGCACACACAGCCTCCCAGGTGTCTTTGAGGGGCCACGGTGCAGCCTCCCGACCCCCCGCCAACTGCAGTGCCAGGCCCTCCTGTGCACACGGACCACAGGGTCCTCACATTCCTCATGAGCGACCCAGTGAGGCAGGGGGTGTCGTGTCCCCGTCTCACCCATGAGACTCCAGGAGGCCAGGCCTCTACGTCAGACAAGGAGCCAAGCTGGGACTTGAACCCGGCTCCTGGCGACCCCCGAGCTGCGCTCCCCACACTGCCTGATGCTGTTTCCTTCTTGCTCCCTGCTGGGGGCTCACAGATGTGGAGGGGGCATTTCTACTGCCTCGGTGCTCCCGGGCCCACCTGCCCTCACACACCAGCGAGAGAGGCCGGGCCCACCTGCCCTCACACCGGCGAGAGAGGCTGTCTGCTCTCCCGGCCGCTCCTCCAAGGAGAAGGCGGAAGAGCAGATGTTGGGCGGGACCAGCCCGGCTCTGGGCCGCCCCAGCTCCTGCAGGAGCGTGGTGAGGCCGGCGACGTCGATCAGGTTTATCTTATCGCTGGGGCTGCGGTCACCTCGCTCTCCCCTGCAGCCTGGGCCCCAGAGCTATTTCCGTCCCTGGGATCAGATACGGAGCCGTGATGTATTGATCGTAATAAACATTGCTTAACACGCACTTTCGCCACGCGGCTCACTCACCATTTAAATAAATCCTGGCCCCGGGGGCTGACGGAGGCCTCTGGAAGACGGAGTGCCAGGCTGCAAGGAGGCTGGCCTGCCTGGCAGGGGGAGGGCCCAACACAGGAGCCACTTGGGAGAGGGGAAGGGCTGGTTTGCAGCCAGGGCGTCGAGGCCCATCTGCCTCCCACCCGCCTTCCTTAGCGCCCTGTCTGTAACTCGGGAAGAGGATGGCACCAGGGACCACTCCTGGGCAGAGGTGCCAGAGCCTGTTCCAAGCCCCGGGGTCCCCAGCCCCTCCCTGTTTTGGGGGAAACCGCAGTCTTTGTCTCATCTCCTCCCCTGCTCTGGGGACACACAGCTGTCTCTAGGAGGAAGCATCAGCCCGTTTGTTTGTTTGTTTGTTTGTTTTTTGCACAGGAAGATTTCCAAGTAGGTCAGACAGTCCCGCACCCAGCAGTTTCTGGGGGAAAGTGGAGGCCGTCTCTGGGAGCAGGGGTCTCCTCTGTGCGGATGAGGAGGTCGGCAGCAGGACCTGGGCTGCGAGGCTCGGGGGCCTTCTCACAGGCTCAGCTCCCTGCTGGCTGTGTTGTGGGGGAGGGGCCCACGGGACAGTGATGGAGCTGACTGTCAAGGTCGAGGGTGGGGTGGGTGGGGAGAGTGAGGAGTGGAAGGTTTGGAGAGCCGGCACATGGCTCGTTCGCTGCTCCGTCCCCAGTGGCTAGCAAACCCTCGGCACATGACCGGGGCTCGAGAGATGTTTGCTGAGTGAAGGGATGAAGGGGTGATGGAGCTGGGCCGGGTGGGGGTGCTGAGTCGGGTGGGGGTGCTGAGTTGGGGGAGGTGCTGAACTGGGTGGGGGTGCTGAGTCGGGTGGGGGTGTCCAGTTGGGGGGGTGCTGGGGGGTGCCAAGACAGGCATGGTGGGGGTGGGGTAGAGATGTCCTGGGGGTGTGTGTGTGACAAGCGTGGGGTGGGGTGTTGTTGGATGCTGGAGCCGGAGGGTGGTATTGGGAGCAGCTGTGTTGGGGTGGCTGCTCAGGCTGCCAGGTGTGGGGCAGGCACGCTGGGGCTGGGGGTGGGGGGAAGCACCCCAGACACTGCCAGGCTAGGCCTCATGCACAGGGGCTTTGTTCAGGGTTGGGACCCGGCAGGCACTGGTGCCCAGGGAGTGGCCGGCAGGTCCCAGGAGCACCATCCCCAGGGCTCAGACTTGTCCTCACAGCTCCTCCATCCTGCTCAGCTCCTGGTCCCTGCTCTCACGGCTGCCGTCTCCCTCCGGCTTCAGCTACCAGGCTTCTCTCTGCATTTTCTTGGCTGTGTCTGTTCCTTGCTGGTGTGTTCTCTCTCTCTCTCTCTCTCTCTCTCTCTCTCTCTCTCTCCCTCTCTCCCTCTCTCCCTCTCTCCTCTCTCCTCTCTCCTCTCTCCTCTCTCCTCTCTCCTCTCTCCTCTCTCCTCTCTCTCTCTCTCCTCTCTCCTCTCTCCTCTCTCCTCCCCCACCCCCCCGTAAGGACACTCAGCTCTTCATAGATCTGGTTTGAGAGCTTCAGTCAGTCCCCACCAGAGCAGAGGACTGGGTGACGTTGCTGGGGCCTGCTCTGAAGTCAGACCTGGCGCGAACCCTGACACCAGGCAAGCTCTTACCCTCCTGCACCTGTTTTGGCATCAGCACCACAGCACTGACCTCCAAAGATGGTTGTGAGGGTGGAGGAGCCCATGCCATGGCTGCCTGGCTCAATGTGTGGCACACAGCAACTCCACAACCCCACAAGTCACTTCCTGTGCTTGAGTGGGGCTGAGCCCTCAGCCCAGGCCACCCCAAAGGCCTCCTGTTATCCCAAGGGGGACGCCTTTGGCTCAGGCTGCACCTCCAGAGCCAGCTGGTCATGGCCAAGTGTGGGACTGTGTGCGGGAAGCTTACATCCATGGACCCCCCTGAGCCGGGGCAGAAAGTGGGGGCACCGGCAGCGGGGAAGGGGGCTTCTGCTCTGAGGGACAGGCAGGCAGCAAGCCAGGGCCCTGGGAAGATCAGAGGAGAAGCTGCAGTTTAAGATCCCACCTCATGGGGCCGGCGCTGTGGTGTAGTTGGTAAAGCCTCCGCCTGCACCCCATGTGGGTGTCGGTTTGAGTCCTGGGCTGCTCTATTTCTGATCCAGCTCCCTGCTATGGCCTGGGAAAGCAGCAGAAGATGGCCCAGGTGCTTGGGCCCCTGCACCCTCATGGGAGACCCGGAAGAAGCTCCTGGCTTCCGACTGGCCCAGCTCCAGGCAGTAGCAAGCATTTGGGGAGTGAACCAGTGGATGGAAGATCTCTCTCTCTCTCTCTCTCTCTCTCTCTCTGTGTGTGTGTGTGTGTCCTGCCTTTCAAACAAAATTTTTTTAAATCTTTAAAAAATAGGTGCCACCTGGAAGTCAGGAGGAGGAGGGGGAGGGTCGAGAGCTTGTAGTTACCGAGCTTGGCTGTGTGCCGGGTGCCCGTGCTGATGCCTGGTTTGTACTCACTCGCTGTGTTCTCCTGTGGACACAATGGAGCAAGCACTTCCTGTCCCCACTTGCAGATGGGGAGGCTTGGAGAGGTGACCACAGTCTGAGGTGGGAGGAGGCGGCTCTTGCCCAGGGCTGACATGAGCTCCCCCAGGCCCAGGCCCAGTGCTCCATGTCCCCCAAGCAAGAGACCATCCCCAGAGGCCAGGCTGGGACACGGGGCTCCAGCACTTCCAGTCCCAATGCTCTCTCTTGCCCCAGGAACTCTAAGCTACAAAACAGGAAAACTGAGACTGGTTTGCCAAATCAAGAGAGAATGCAGCCACATCTCTGAACACACCCCCGGCAGACGCTGTATGTGCAGTTCGTGGGCCATGCTGCTTCGCTAGAGGTGCCCTTGAATCACTTATCTCAGCACACAGATGGGAGGCTCAAGGTCCAGAGAGGCAGAGGATCCCCCTGAGGACACAGAGTGAGCTGGCCAGCCATCCTGGCCACCTGCCTCTATCTAACATGTGGTGCCTGATTCAATTCAGTGAGCTCTGGTTTCTTCCCTGTGCCCAGAGAGGCTGAGAGACAGCTTCGAGCAGGCTGGACACACAGCCGGGGTGGTCACTGGGCATGGGGCGTAGGGATGGGCAGGCTGGGGAAAGGTCTTGCAAAGGTGATGGTGAAAGTGTCTTGGAGAGTCTCGCTGACCTCTCTACCTGCTGCTGCTGACCAAGGAGAAGAGTGAGCTGCAAATGTTCATAGTGCACCCTGCTCGACCCTGGAAGAGAGGGCAAGAGCTGGGAGCCAGGAGGCATCAAGCAGGTGTTAGCCTGAGGCCCCAGTCCTCGCTCTGGACCATAAGGACACAAGTCTGTGGGAATCTCAGGGGAAGCAGGATGAGTGAGGGCCAAGGAGGCCAGGGAGTTCACAGAGCTGAGCAGGATGGAGCGAGTTTGGCAGAACAGGACAAGGGGGTTGGCGCTGTCCATGGTGCTGAAGGGCCGTGGTGAACAGCAGCGATGGACCCTGCTCATGGATCTGGTCTTCCGGATAGCAGGGCGGAGACCTCAGAAAGACCACATGCAAGTGAGCAAACCAATGAGTCTTCCTAGTGAAGAGAGTGACAGAGGTTTTGGAAGAAACTGAAGCTGGATGGGGGGCTAGAGAGAGACAGGAAGTTATCCCCGCTGGTCCTCTTGTGTCTCTGGGGAGCAGGTACTGAGATGATCACCCCTACTTCATGGATAAGGAAATTGAGGCTCAGGAAGGTTGAGCAATGGGGCTGGCACTGGTGCACGGTGGGTGAAGCCACATCCTGTACTGGAGCTCTTCTTCCAGCTCAGCTGCCTGCCTGGGTGAGCAGCGGATGATGACCTAAGTCCTTGGGTCTCTACTCCCCACAGGGGAGAACTGGATGGAATTTCAGGCTCCTGGCTTGGGCCTGTCCCAGCCAAGAAATAAGCCAATGGATGGAAAATATATCTCTCTGCCTTTGAACCGATCTGCAACAGAGGTCACTCTCTTAGCTCCACCGGCACGAGGCGAGACCAGAGTGCGGTGCCTCCACTCTGAGATGCTCTCCTTGATCCACTTCAGCACAGGTGCCTTGGTGCACAGACTGTCCGCTGGGTTATCACAAAAGCCCTGAATGTGAGAGGCACACAGGGCCACGGTGACGATGTGCTCAGCGCCTGCCATGAACAGCATGTCTGCAACAGGCTCGGCTGAGACTGGAGCCTGGCTCTTAGGCTTCTCACCCTGCCGAGCACAAGGGAAGCCTGGGACGCCGGCAGCGCCGATCAGGACCGGAAGCTCCGTTAGATCGTCACTGACTCCACCATAACCACTCTGAACAGTGTACACATCCCCGCTCCATGTGCACTTGCGCCAATTTCCACCCAGGGGTCCTGGCTGCTGAATTCCTTCGTACCCACCTTGTCTCGTTCCAGGCCCAGGTGCTCAGTGCTGTCTGGGATGAGTCCTGGTGGGAGCTCCGCTGCAGGCTTTGATACGCGGCATCTTGGCCAGCGACCCTAGGATCCCCTCGCCCAGCGCCACTGCTGCTGTGGAGGTGACGTCGGCCCAGAGACTCAACGCCAGTCGCTTTGCTTTGCTGCTCTGCCATCCTATGTTGCCACCCGGCGCGTGGCTCCAAATTTCCAAGCCCTTTTTAAAAAGGATTTATTTATTTAGTGTCAGAGTTACAGAGAGAGAGGCAGAGACAGAGAGAGATCTTCCAGCGACTGGTTCACTCCCCAAATGGCCCCAACAGCCAGGGAAGGGCCAGGCTGAAGCCAGGAACCAAAATATTCATCTGGGTCTCCCATGTGGGTGGCAGGCAGCTCAAGCACTGCTTTTCCCAGGCTCCTAACTCTCACCACCTACCTGGTGTTAGGTTTGGTTTTACTGGGAGGAGACCCTGACACGGGGAGTTGAGTGTTTGGGGTGAATTTAGAAGAGGCTCCCAGACACTCCTGGAACACAAGGGAGTGAGACAGGGAATAGAAGGGAAGGGAGCTGCGTAAGAGGCATGGAGCGGGGCCAGCGCTGCGGCATAGTAGGGTAAACCTCTGCCTGCAGGACCGGCATCCCCTATGGGCACCAATTTGTGTCCTAACTGCTCCACTTCCAACCCAGCTCTCTGCTATGGCCTGGGAAAGCAGCGGAAGATGGCCTAAGTGCTTGGGCCCCTGCACCCCCATGGGAGACCTGGAAGAAGCTCCTGGTTCCTGGCTTCAGATTGGCCCAGCTCCAGCTATTGTAACCCTCTGGGGAGTGAACCAGTAGATGGAAGACTTTCTCTCTTTCTCTCTCTCTCTCTCTGTAACTCTATCTCTCAAATAAATAAATACATTTTAAAAAGGCAAATATTTCCATATATAATAAAAATCATGGAGCCAATTCGTGCAGGAGGCATCCAGGGCTCTGGCCTTCCAGGGGACAGCAGTCTCTGAGCTCTTGCAATCAAGGGGTGATGATGCTGGTGAAACCGATTGAGTATTTGTCTCCCAAACCCAAGGCTATGGTCCCCAAAGTCGCCAATGATACCCAGAGGATAGGAACTGAATCCCATTGAGGTGTTTAGAGGTGTGGCCTTGGAGAAGGCCTGGGTCAGGTCAGGCCGCTGGGGAAAGGCCCCACGACTGGTCCTGGCAGCTTTCCAAGCAACTGTGCACACAGATGGGCACGTGTGCTCACTGACTCCTGCCAAGTGATGTTCTGTGTCCCCTGGGACTCTGCCAGCCAGGAGCCACCCCCAGGGCTGAACCAAGGGTGGCCGCTTCTTGGGTGGTGAGCCTCCAGAACCCCAGGTAAACCTCTTCACAAACCAGGCTGCCACGGGGGCTTTGTTACAGTGATGGGAGGTGACTATAACCCACAAGGTGCTCTGGGCCACCTCCTTTCAGCCTTGGCTTGGGGGCTGCCCTTGCCTCCAGCCTGCTCCTCTGGCAGGTGGCTGGGATGTGGCCAGCAGGGAATGCCTCCCAGTACGGCCACAGCTAGGAGCTCCAGGGAGGCAGCACACTAGGGAATCGTGTGCACTGGGGAGAAACAGAGCGGAGCCAGGGACAGCAGCCATCCCCCGTCAATGATGCCACTGCCCGGCCCAGAGGGAGCAGAATTTCCAGACGAAGGAAGATGAGCAAGGACCGGAGAGTGGAGGACCTCATGTCGCAGGCCAGGGAATGTCCCCGCTATCTCTCCCGTCCCTGGCGCCCGGCTGGAGGATAAGGGAGAGAGCACACGGCCAACGCGTCAACACCTACAGGGAACAAAGGCTTTGCATCGTGAATCAACAGACGCTCACATCCGCTTTGGGAGAGAAAGGCTTTTTGAGCTGAACAAACTGAGGTTTGGCCTTGGACATCTCCCAGTGTGGCGCAGCTCCCGTGACAGGGCCTGGACTGGAACCAGGGCCGAGCTGAGCTCCGGCGCTTTCCCCCACACCAGCCCTGACTTGTAGGGAACCGAGGCTGGGAGGCCTGGGAGCAAAGCCAGTGCCTGCTGACTTCCCTCCGGCGTTCCCTCCCCAGTGTGAATGTCAGCTACCTAAATAGCTTTGGTTATTTGGCTAAATGAGTCCTCCGAGGAACTGCGTAAGTATAGCAGGGTGGGCGCGCGCACACACACACGCAGACACACGGGCGCACACACGGAAACACACATGCACACACAGACACACACGCACACACAGGCACACGCACACACACAGGCACACAGCGTATATATTTAACCTGGACGAGGGAAGCATCGTGGTGTGCCCATAAACAGCCCAAGCACAGGCAAAGGAAAGATCTAAATTCATAAAATTATAAGAAGGGCTGCATGCCGGGATGCAGTCAGAAGGTTCTTCCCTCCCGCGTTGACGTGTTGGCCGTGTGCTCTCTCCCAGGGCCAACAGTGTGGGAGTGCAGAAGGTCCCCTCCAGGGACAGGGTGGCGGTCGGGGAGCGCTGGCTGGCAGGAGCCGTGGAGCCCAGTCCCCACATCCCTAAGCCAGACATGTCTGTGCTGCTGCCCTGCTGAGCCCTGTCCCTACCCACAGCTCCCTGTGCTGGGGGACTTCGGGCACCGCACACCACCTGTCAGAGCCCCAGTCTCGTCCTCTCTTAGTTGGCAATGACGATACATTAGTAACAAAGCAATGAAACGGAAGGCGCATGGCACTGGTCCACAAACTGATGGAGTCGATGAGTGGGTGCCAATCGTGTGACCCTATGGGGCGGCCAGGAGGCGGACTAGAGCCGCGAGCCGAGGGTTGGAGCTGCCTTCCACCCGGGCCTTCTCTCTCCGCCCTGAGAGTAGAAGGATCGGCGGTTCTGCAGACATGTGCCAGCCGTGTGCCACCCAGCTCCCATACACTGTCCCATCCAACCCTTACTACGACCCCCAAGGACCCTGTCATTTTACCCCCTGACTTCCAAGACGATGATACTCGCCCAGGGCCACAGGGCAGGGGCCTGCCCCTCCCCCGCCCCAACAGTCAGACTGTGACGGGGTGTTTGGAAGACGGTCCCTCCAGGAGAGGATGGAGTCCGAGCTCTAACCGACAGGACCGAAGTCCTTGAACCGGGGGAGCATTTGGATACAGAAAAGACAGGCACACAGGGTGGACAGCCGGTGAAGGTGAAGGCCGAGATCTGGGTGGGGACCTCCAAGCCGAGCGGCACCAGGGAGGGCTGGCAAACCACCAGGAGCAGGAGCAGGAGCAGGAGAGGGGCCGGGGCCCGGTCCGCCCGCCGCATGGCCCTGCCGGCACTGTGACTGCGGTCCTCCGGCCTGGGGAACTGTAGGATGGTCTGCTACTGCTGTCCAAGCTCCCCGTCAGCACCGCCTGGTTAGAGCAGCCCCGGGAGAGCTGGCGAGGGCAGGGCCAGGATTCGAACCCAGATCCCTCTGATTTTAGTGACATCTTTTGACCAGATCCAACCTGCGTGGCCTGTAGGGCAGATGAGAGAGGGCTTGCTCCGTGAATGCTTGCAGGGGGGCTCAAAGGGAAGGGAGGGGGCTGAGCCCCCCCCCCCACTGCAGGGAAGAGCTCTCCCAGGAGCAGCCCCCACCCAGCCAGCGTCCCTAAAAGGAGGGCCAGCAGATGTGGGCAGGGGCTGTGGCACGGGCACTGCGGGGCCTGTGCTGGCTGAGAGAGGCCCACGCCGCCCACTGAGTCCTAAGCCTCCCTGGCACCTGCAGGCAGGGGACAGGGGTCAGTTCCTGGAGGATGGGCTGGCTGTGCCAGATACAACTGGCAGCTGCCCGGGCCGGGCACATGGACAGCGAGGAGTGGGGCTGGGTGAGCAGGGCCCAGGAACCGTGCTGCCTGCGCGTTGCCACAGTAACCGTGATCTTCCTGGTGTGAGCCAGGCAGGGGCTGAGGTCTGCAGGGATTTGGTGAGAACGAGGGTGCGAGTGCAGGGGCGGGGAGGAGAAGCCAGCCCCCGCCACACACACTCCTCTGGCTTAGAAACCCGCAGCAGCCCTTTGGGTGGGCTACCTTGATCTCTCGTTTTCAGACCAGGAAACAGAGGGCCAGGGAAGGGACCAGCTCTGAGTCGGGCCACACAGCCCTGGCCCTGGGGTCCCCATCTCCAGAATCCCTGCTCGGCTCCACCAGGCTGCCTCGGGGACCAGAGAGGGTTTGCTGTGCATCCAGGCTGGCTTCAGGCATGGGGACCCAAGACCCAGGCAGCACCTTCCCCGTTAGGCTAACTGTTCCTAGGGCTACCAACTCCTTGCACAGCCCCTGTCAGTCAAATCTATCAGAAGGATAAGACAAAGATGTGGGCAAAGCAGAGCACTCAACATGCCATGCAGGCTGACCAGAGTGCCTCTAGGGGGGCCGGGGTTGGCCGGGGTGCTGCTGGAGGAAGCTGCCAGGAGCCTGGGCAGGGGTCTAGCCTGGCTTTCGCGAGTCACTGACAGACACGATGAGACGTCCTTGGAAAGCTCAAGAAGGGGCCAGGGTTGTGGCTCAGTGGGTTAAGCCACTGCCTATGACGCCGGCATCCCATGCAGGCACCAGTTCAAGTCCCGGATGCTCTGCTTCCAATGCAGCTCCCTGCTAATGCGCCTGGGAAAGCAGGGGAAGATGCTCCAAGTCCTTGGGCCCCTGCACCCACGTCGGAGACCTGGAAGGAGTTCCTGGCTCCTGGCTTTGGCCTGGCCCAGCCCCAGCCATGGAGGCCATTTGGGGAGTGAACCAGTGAATGGAAGATCTCACTCTCTCTCTCCCTCTCTTCCTCTTGGCCGTTTTACTTTTTAAAGCAAAAGAACAAATCTTATTTTTTAAAAAGAAAAGCTCGTGGAAAATGCATATGATGAAAAGCCGTGTATGGGTTTCAACATTTTTTACACCAAAATTAAGTTGTCTTTTAATTCCAGTTCCCTCTGACCTTCTGAAGTGCTCCCGGGTAGGACAGACTGTGCTGCACTGCAGGGGAAGATGAGGCCCAGGCAATGGCCCAGGGCTGCTGAGGGCAACGGGGGAGGCGGGGATCCCAAGGCCCCCTCGGCACCGATGTTCCGTCTGCAAAGCCAAGCAGCTGGAGTGTGCAGGAAGGGTTAGATTTGCCCCGAGGCCTCCACGTGCTGAGCCGAGACCTACGGGCAGAAGCGATAGAGGCGCGGTCTTGGTCCTCACCAACGAGCCTTTCCTGCGGGTGGTGAGTCTCCTGGCTTGGGAGGCCCGTAAGGAAGGCAGGGAGAAGCATGCCCGACGAGTCAGTTCCAATTCTTTTTTTTTTTTTTTTTTTTTTGACAGGCAGAGTGGACAGTGAGAGAGACAGAGAGAAAGGTCTTCCTTTTGCTGTTGGTTCACCCTCCAATGGCCACCGCGGCTGGTGCGCTGTGGCTGGCGCATCGCGCTGATCCGAAGCCAGGAGCCAGGTGCTTCTCCTGGGCTCCCATGGGGTGCAGGGCCCAAGCACTTGGGCCATCCTCCACTGCCTTCCCGGGCCACAGCAGAGAGCTGGACTGGAAGAGGGGCAACCGGGACAGGATCGGTGCCCCGACCGGGACTAGAACCCGGTGTGCCGGCGCCGCAAGGCGGAGGATTAGCCTATTGAGCCAGTTCCAATTCTGTGCCCAACCAGTTGGGTGCTTTGCCATTCTCTGATGAAGATAACGGCTTCTCTTCCCAACTACCATCAGATCTGGAGCCAGAGGCGGGGGTGAGGGGGGCGGCCAGCAGAGTAGCCACGTCCCCACCAGGGGTCATGCACAGTCCCTCCTGGACGCAGTCAGATGGGAGAAGGTGGCCTTGCTCCCACTCCGTGGAGCCCTTGACCTTGTCTACGTGTCGACCCTCCAGGAAGACAGACAGGCTGCCCCTGGGTATGGGGCAAAGATCTTCGCAAAGATATCATGTCCTTTGTGCAGTAATTAACACACAAGCTATCTGCTCTTGTGACACTTGCGGTGGCCCCCACACGACACACTGGAAGCTCATGTCGCAGAGGGAGGTGGTGCTGGTGTCGCAGGAAGCTCCCCCGGCTCCGACGGTGGCGGGGCTCAGGTCTGTAGTGGCTTGTCTCCCAAGCGTTTTCGTCCTCAGTGTGCCCCATGGGGGGTCGGTAAGGGGCCGCCCTTGGAGGGGATTCAGAGTTCTGTGGACCCTGAGTTAGCTCTCGAAAGAGCGGGTTGTACTAGAAGAGCGAGCCTGACTCCCGAGTCACTCTCTGGCCGCCTGTCTCGCTCACCAAGTGACCGCTGTACCCTGTACCCTCACCACTGAGAAGCCATCGCCTGTGAGGCCCCAGAGTGGAGCCGGTGCTGGCGCTGTGCCCTTGAACTCCCAGAGCCGTGGGTGAGGCAAAGCCCTGTTCTTTCTAGAGTGCCCAGGTGGTGTCAGGAGGGGCCGCGATTTCCCGAGGGAAGGGCGGGGGGGCAGCCATGGCCCGAGTGGGTCAGGAGAGCTCTAGGGAGCTGATTTCCCAGCAGCCTGGCCTGCTGTCCGGGAGGTCCCCAGGGTCAGCAGCATGAGACCCCAACAGGCACGAGAAAGCGAAGTAGGGTCAGCGCCTCCTCGCTGCCGTCCGCCCCCTACAAGGGATCTTCAAAATGTTCATGGAAAATGCACAGTACGCGAGAACCATGCATGCATTTCCAGTTTTTACACCAAAATAAACCATCTCTTGTCTAGATTTATTTGTTTATTTTTTTGAAAGTCAGAATTACAGAGAGATAGGAAGAGACAGATAAGAGATCTTCCGTCTGCTGGTTCACTCCCCAAACGGCTGCAACAGCCAGAGCTGTGCCAGGCAGAAGCCAGGAGCCAGGAGCTTCATCCGGGTCTCCCATGCGGGTGCAGGGCCCCCAGCACTTGGGTCATCTTCGGCTGCTTTTCCAGGTGCATTAGCAGGGAGCTGGATTGAAAGTGGAGTGGCTGGGATTCGAACCTGCGCCCATATGGGATGCTGGTGCTGCAGACTGCAGCTTCCTGCACCACAGCACCAGCCCATAAATTATCTTTTTTTTTTAAGATTTATTTATTTATTTGAAAGTCAGTTACAGAGAGAGAGAAAGAGAGGTGGAGAGAGAAGTCTTCCATCCATTGTTTCACTCCCCAATTGGCTGCAACGGCCAGGGCTGTGCCGATCCAAAGCCAGGAGCAAGGAACTTCCTCTGGGTCTTCCCATGTCAGGGCAGGGGCCCAAAGACTTGGGCCATCTTCCACTGCTTTACCAGGTCATAGCAGAGAGCAGGATCAGAAGTGGAGCAGCCGGGACTTGAACTGGTGCCCATGGGATGCCGGCTCTGCAGGCAGTGGCTTTACCACTACACCACAGCGCTGGACCCTCGATTTTATTTTTCCAAGAACTTGTTGATGCACCCTCGGCTTGCCCTCTGGCTCCTCCCCGCCCATATCTGGCTGAGGGGACGTTGGTGCCCAGGGGCCACCCTGAAGGGGAGTGAGCAGTCACTGACCCCTCTGCCCTAGGGCCGCCAGCTCTTCCTACACAGAAGCCCTGAGCTCATTGCTGACTGCAAGGCCCGGCAACCACTCGGCAGATGTGTGGCACGGTACCCAGGACGGGCCTTGGAGGCTGTGGCCAAGAGTTAAGCTGGGCGCTGACTCCAGAGTCTCACGTCACCCCTCTCCCCCCACTGGCTCTGTTCTCTTGGGCAGAAGAACCACACCATTCTCATCTGCAAAATGGGCTAATAAATAACGCGACCTTATAAGGTTGCACATAATAATGTTTACCTGGTGCCTTTAATCAGTGCTGTGCACACGTCTGATTTTTAAATTGCTCATCCTGGGGCCGGCGCTGGGGCACAGAGGGTTAAGTTGCACCTGTGATGCCAGCATCCCATATGGGCACCGATTCACATCACGGCTGCTCTATTTCTGATCCAGCTCCCTGCTAATGCACCTGGGAAATAAGCAGAGGATGGTCCCTGGGCCCCTGCTACCCATGTGGGAGACCCGGAAGAAGCTCCCGGCTCCTGGCTTTGGCCTGGCCCAGCCCTGACCGTTGTGGCCATCTGGGGAATGAACCAGCAGATGAAAGATCTCTCTCTCTCCCTCTGTCTCTCGTTCTGTGTCTGTAACTCTTTCAAACAAATAAATAAATCTTTAAAAATACTTCCTCGTCGTAACGAAGCTGAGTGTAAGTATCAGTATTAGCCCCATTTATCCATGGAGTCGTGAGATGCAGCCAGTGTCTGTAACCCGGCCGTGGTCATAGAGCTGGGCTGGGAACCTCGGGCTTCACATGGGGCCGTGGAGTCTGTGCTGGGCTCTCCGACCCCGGCCTCCACGTGGCCCCAAGGCTGCAGGAGGTCCCGCACCGGAACCAAAGGCTGGAGTGCCTGGTGTTAGTTCTCACTCCTCTTCGATTTCTCTGAAGTCATTCATATCCACATCCAGCGTTCCTACTGTGACAGGAGGGAAGACAACGCCCACCTGTGTCCTCTACAGCAGAGGCACCCAGGGCAAGGTGCCCGGTACTGTCCCCGGCACCCAGGAGATGCCCGTGTTCAGTCAATGAATCGATGAAGTTCCTGGGGAGGAGGGAGGGGGGTGGGAGAGGGGGGAGGGGTGGGAGAGAGGGGAGGTGGTAGGAGGCTTTGAGGGCTCCCACAGCGGAGCCTAGGAGAGGTTTCTTGGAGGGGACGGGCAGGTCGCCCAGGGCGCCCTCAGAGCCTCCTCCAGACGCCCACACTCTGTTCTCATGGGGAAATGCATACACTCTCTGAGCTACACTTTTACTTTTGAGCTACACTTTTACTTTTTTTTTTTTATTTGACAGGTAGAGTCACAGACAGTGAGAGGGAGAGACAGAGAGAAAGGTCTTCCTTCCATTGGTTCACCCCCCAAATGGCCGCTATGGCCGGCGCTGCACCGATCCGAAGCCAGGAGCCAGGTACTTCCCCCTGGTCTCCCATGCGGGTGCAGGGCCCAAGCACCTGGGCCATCCTCCACTACCCTCTCAGGCCACAGCAGAGAGCTGGACTGGAAGAGGAGCAACTGGGACTAGAACCCGGTGCCCATATGGGATGCCAGCGCCGCAGGCGGAGGATTAACCAAGTGAGCCACAGCGCCGGCCCCCAACACTTTTACTTTCCAAGATTTTTATTTATTTACTTGAGAGGCAGAGTTACAGAGAGAGGGAGAGACAGAGAGATCTGCTGGTTCACTCCCTAAATGGCCACAACGGCCGGAGCTGCACGGATCCGAAGCCAGGAGCCAGGAGCTTCTTTCCAGATCTTTCAGGTCAGTGCCAGGGGCACGTGGGCCACCCTCCGCTGCTTCCCCAGGCCTAGCAGGGCCTGCGATGCAAGAGGAGCAGTGGGGGCTGAGCCGCGCCCATACGGGATGCGGGCACCACAGGCAGAGGCTTCCCCGCTCGCCACAGCGCCGGCCCCTGAGCCGCACTTTGGCCACCTGGAGTACGGGCTCCTACTTGCCTCTCCCTGTGTGGCTCCCACACACTAGTCACTGGGTGCAGACAAGGGCGAGCTCTTCACTCCTGGGTAAGGGGGGGTCACCAAAACCCAGGGTCCCGGGGTGGGGCTGCCGCTGCCCACTGGCTGGGGGTGGAAGCGCCATTCCCAGCTCTCAAAGCCGTCATTGTCATCAAAGAGCAGAACTAATCCCACAGGGGCACTGACAAAAGCCATCACGGATTCTTGGCAGCAACCTGCGGGCCGGGGCTAGGAGTCAGCTGCGGCCGGCCATCTCCATAACGCACGCCTTCACGCTATGGAGTAGAATTGGGTACAGCCGATGAGCTGTAAAAATTGCTGGGTGGGGGAAAAAAAGAAAGGAAAAAACTATAAATAAATTTGTAATTTTAACAGGGATTACCATGTAATGGAGAGGGAGAGCGGCAAGGCAAGGGCGGCCTCGGCCTCGGCTGCAAGGCAGAGCTGATGGCTGAAGCAGATCCGTTCTTGGAAGGCCTGGGGGGACGAGTTAGCAGGCAGAGCCCTGGGGACAGACCCAGGCAGACGCGGGAGGAAGTGAAGATGGCGACCACGCGTGGAGAGCCTCTGTGGGTGCCTGACTTGCGAGAGAGAGTGCAGTGGAAATGTGCGGCTGAGCATCCGTGGGCACCTTGATGTCCACCAGATGTCTAGGAAGAGAAGGACATGACCTGCCTTCTGCTGGAGAAAGCGTCCTCTGCCTGTCCCAGGGGAAAATGGACTGGGCGTGGCCAGAGTGGGGACTGGGTGTGGCCAGAGTGGGGGACTGGGTTTGACCAGAGTGGGGGACTGGGCGTGGCCAGAGTGGGGGACTGGGTTTAACCAGAGTGGGGACTGGGCGTGGCCAGACTGGGGGACTGGGTTTGACCAGAGTGGGGGACTGGGCGTGGCCAGAGTGGGGACTGGGTGTGGCCAGAGTGGGGACTGGGCGTGGCCAGACTGGGGGACTGGAGATGTGCTAGGAGACCATGGCTGGGACTCCGGTCTGAACAAGTGGCAGCAGGAGCTGAGCAGGATCAGAGCACAAGGAGCCAAGGGAGGAATCAGCGAGAGCTGGTAAGGAAGTGGCAGGTGCGGGGGCTGCCGGTGACCCAGCCAGGGAACAGAAGGAGTCAGGGTGAGGGCTCTGGTCCGCTCCAGAGAGAGAAAGAGAGAGAGGGAGAGAGAGAGAGAGAGAGGGAGAGAGAGATTATCATCCCCTGGTTCGCTTCCAAAATGTCCGTGACGGCTGCAGCTAGTCCAGGCTGAAGCCAGGGGCCAGGAATCCATCCAGTCTCCCACGTGGCTGCAGGGGCCCAGGCACTCGGGCCATCCTCCACTGCTTTCCCAGGTGCATTAGCAGGGAGCTGGAGCAGAAGCGGAGCAGCCAGGTCTCCAACCGGCGCTCCTGGGTGGGATGCCAGTGTCGCAGTGGCGGCTTAACCGCTGCACCACAGCACCGGGTCCCAGGGTTTCTCCCTGGACAACCTGCGGTGGTGATGATGGTGGAATGTGGGGAGGCCTCGGGTGTTAGTACAGAGACTGCTCTGAGCCGGAATGGAGACCGGCACGTTGCCAGGAGGAAAATGGGGGGATGAGGGAGGGGGCCGAGAAGAGGAAAAAGAGAGGGAGAGGCGGCCGAGAGGAAGCTGCAGGCAGTGCTGGGGTTCACGGCGCAGGAGGGGGTGGATCCTGAGGAGGGAAGAGGCGGAGCTAAGTGTGCCCCAGCCTGGCCCCCTGGGCCCGGAGCCGGTGTCTGCAGGATGCTGGGCCGGCCCAGGCTGCTCTCCCTCTTGATTCTTGGAGAAGTCAGGGGCACCTGCAGGGCCTGACCCCACCCCTAGCACTGAACAGGCCGCGACGTGGGGGCAGGAGGGAACCCCGGCTCCTTCTGCTTGGGGACTCAAGGTCTCAGGGGGAGGGGCAGCTGGATACTTTGGAGCCTCAGTTTCTCTTCTGTAAAATGGGGGATGAAATGCTGCCTTCGAGCGCACCGTAGAGTAACTGAGACAGCGCAGGTGCGGCTCCACACCTTCCACGTGGTTTCCTCCAACACGAGGTCGGAGGGGCCCCCGGGCGGAATGTTTCTCTCTCTCTCTGTCACTCTGCCTTTCAAATAAATCAATAAATTTTTTTTAATCATGGACCGAGTGTAGAAGGTGCCACAGAGAGTGGGGTGCTGGCCGCGGCTTGAGGAGCCATGGAAACTTCCTAGAAGAGGTGAGCTCTCGGCAGCTTCCAGGATCGGCGGGGAGTGGCTGGGACTGGGAGGAGGCCGGCGTTCCAGGCCAGCACGAGGTCCTCAGGGGGGCAGAGGCCTGAAGGGGGCGGGGGAGACTGGCCCAGCCCTGGAGCCCAAGAGCTGGGTGCTGGCAGAACGTGATAATGAGCTGGAGGGGGACTGGAGCTGCGGGTGGCCGGCGTCTCCCCGACTCGGGATCGCAAGCCCCTTGGTGAGAGAGACGGAGATCGCCCGCCTCCAGGGAATTCTCTCCAGTGAGAAGGCTGCGTTTTTCATTCCTTGTTTACACTTTGCTGTTGTAAAATTTTGCTCCCCCCTCCCCAAAGCCCATGGTGCCCATAAACAAATATCTGAGATACAAAGATAAATGGAAACCGTAAGTTCCCCAACAAAGGCAAGTTGGGCGGGCCGGGCGGGAGGAGGCAGATTCGACGAACCCGAGACCGTGCCAGCTCCGTTCCCTGGTCATAATCAATATGTTCTCCAAAGTGCCTTTTAAATTACTGTCGGAGGCAATGTGCCATATTTATGTACATGCATGCATAGAGGTGACACGAGGGAGAAATGCAATTTCTATTATGAAATCATAATGCGCATTTATCTTCGGGAATAACACATTGAAATGTTGGAGTGAGAAAAGTTGAAAAGCGGTCTGTCTATAAATAAAGACACAGACATCCTGACATTTTATGCTGTGCGGAGTTTCCAGGAGAACTTCCTCCCCTTCGGACACGGGGCCCAAGGGAGCTTGCTCCACCTCCAGCTTCTTGGGAGACAGCGTTTGGGATGTCCGAAGTCTCCTCGCAGGCACCCAACGCCAAAGATGTAGACTTTGCTTCACCGCCCCAGGGACGACAGTGGGGTTGGGCTGGGCTGAGCCAGAGAGGAAGCACCAGGTCGGGGCACAGTCAGCTCCCACCACGGCAGAGTGTTTTAGGGCGTGCTCAGAATGAGGACAATGTGGATTCCTGCGGCCAGTTCCCACAGGTGCACCTGTTCCCCCTTCTCATGGCAATTGGACAAGCGGTGAGAACATCTTGGCTTATGTAAGGAAAGCTGTAGATGACCCCAGGAGGCCCCACCCCGACTGCTGGTGCCACACTGGCCCCGGACTTGAAGAGCGGGTCCTTAGCCAGTGGCCGCAGAGTTCGGAGGTCACTGCGATCTTGACCTTCAGGACTCAGGACCCAGCGGCGTCTTCCGCGTGGACAGCAGGCAGAAAGCAACGCTGGGAAGAGGTGCCTTGTGGCGGGGGCGGGGAGTGGGACAGGGAACCTGTCACCCGCGTATCCGACCCCGAATCGGGCTGAGCAGGAGGGCTGCTCCTGCCGACCCCCCTGTCATCCACGCGAGTGTTTGTTCATTCATCAGCTCCCTTGTGCCTTCGCGCTGCAGCCGTCTCGGGGGCACCCTGTCCGCGCTGCCCGCCGGGAGACGGGATGACACCCTCCCTGCCCTCCGGGGCCTCACCGGCCTCCAGACAGACATGTAATTGGCAATTACCAGGAAGAGAGAGATGTTAAAGGTGCTTTGGGGCCCGCCGGGGGGAGGGGACACGGCTAACTCAGCCTGGGGAGCAAACGCGGCTTCCTGGCGGAGCCATCTGGAAGAAGGAGTGGAAGGCAGCCAGGTGGGAAAAGAGCAGCGGTTTCAGGCAGGGGAGGGGGAGATGCCAGGCCTGCACGGAGCAGCCTGGAGGGCCCGTGGGCTGCAGCTCACAGCCAGGGGTGCCCTGGGCTGGAGGAAGAGGTCCACGCTCACCCACTGCCAGGGAGGGTGGGGTCTGTGCTAGCCTCTCCCAACCTAGGAACCACACACGCACCTGCAGGGGAGCTTCCGACAGAGCGGGGATCTCCCCGCAGGCCCTGGGCACTCTGTCATTCACAGGGCGTTGGCTTCCAGCCCAGGTCTGTCCACCCCCAGCTTGCAATCGGCCCCCAGGTATATGACCCCATCGTGAGACAATAAATAACAATGGCTCTCATGTGAGCCAGGCTACTCGATGAAAATCCACACAGACTTGGGCCTGAGTTCAAAACCAGCCCTGTGGGGCCGGCGCTGTGGAGCCTCTGCCGCGGCATCCCATATGGGCACCAGTTTGTGTCCTGGCTGCTCCTCTTCTGACCCAGCTCCTTGCTGATGGCCTAGGAAAGCCGCAGAAGATGGTCCAAGTGCGTGGACCCTTGTACCCACATGGGAGACTCGGAAGAAGCTCCTGGCTCCTGTTGCATCCTGGCCCAGCTCCAGCCGTTGTGGCCATTTGGGAAGTGAATCAGCGGATGGAAGACCTCTCTCTGTCTCTCCGTCTGTCTGTAACTCTACCTCTCAAAAAAAAAAAAAAAAAGAAAAGAAAAAAGCAAAAAGAAAAGAAACGCAGGCCTGTCACCCACAGCCAGGTGGGCCCGGGCAAGCCTCGCAGGCTCTCTTTCCCTCCTATACAGTGTGGCTGCCAAACAGCTCCCACCCGCAGGCTGACAAGGGTGACCGGGTTGCGGGTACGGTGGCAAGCAGGTGTCCGGCACGGAGACGGGGCCCAGGCGGCCCAGCAGTTGTCCCCGTGGGTGGGCAGCCCTGTGATTGCTCAGCCACTGTGGAGGGAGGCAGGGCGGTGAGAAGGTGGGGCAGGAGGTTGGAGGCCCCGCCCCACTCTTGGCCTCCGTGTCTCCATTTGCAAAGTCCAGGGCTGTGTTTACTGGGCTCTGAGCTCCTGGCCCTATTGTCGCTCTCTCTGCACTTAGCTGCCTGAGGCTGCCCCTACCCCCCCCCCCCCCACGCCCCAGCCCCTGAGCCGTGCTGGTAGCTCAGGTGCTTCCCTCAGCCTCTCTGAAGTGGAGCCATTAACTCTGCACCCACAGGTGTCAGGATGGGCCCAGGGAGTGGAGGATGCCACCCCTTGGGCTAGGCAGGGTGGCCCTTACCCGAGTCCTGTCCAGGAGAGGCAGCACCCTCAGCCGGGCCAGCAGAGCTGAACTGGAGCACTGTTCTCATCACACCCCAGCCCTGTGAGCAGCAGCGCCCATTTTACAGATGTGAACATCAAGGCCTAAAAGGGAGGGTGACTTGCCCCCCACCAACTGGGCATTTGGGGCAGACAGAATCCGGCTGTGGCTTCAGATTCAGGTGGCTCAAGCCGGGCCTGACCCTCTGCTTGTCCTTACTTGGGACAGGATCGGGGTAAGGGCTCCATGAGACGTTGGAGGGAGTACTTAGTACAGAGTCGGACACACAGTAACTACTCAGAACACAGCAGCTGTCACTGTGGCTACTCGGGCTGCTCCTCCTAATTCAGTTCTCTCTTTTTAGATTTATTTATTTTATTTGAAAGAGTTACAGAGAGAGAGAGAGAGAGATCTTCCTTCCACTGGTTCACTCCTCAGATGGTCAGGACGAAGCCAGGAGCCAGGAGCTTCATCCGGGTCTCCCACGCAGGTGCAGGGACCCAGGCACCTGGGCCGTCTTCCCCTGCTTTTCCCAGGCCAGTAGCAGGCAGTGGGATCAGAAGTGGAGCAGCTGGGACACAAACCCCCCATAGGGGATTCTGGCGTCTCAGGTGGTGGCTTTACCGGCTACGCCAGGATACTGGCCCCTCTGCCCCTTTGATCCAGTTCTGAAAAGAAACCAGCCGGCCAGGAAAAGCCAGCGCTTGCTGACACACACCACTGCCACCACCCTAACAGTGTCGCTTCCTTGCTGTGCCCCAGGCACTGATGGAAACGCTCCCCGTTCGTTGCCAGCGTAGGCACTGTTCTCCCATTCTACAGATGATAAAACCACGTCGTCCAGAAGTTTCACTCAGGGCTGGCGTTGTGGTACGGTGGTCACACCACAGCTTGCAATGCTGGCGACTCACCAGAGCACCGGTCCCAGTCCCGGCTGCTCTGCTCCTGCTCCAGCTCCCGCTGATGTGCCTGGGAGGCAGTGAAGGATGGCCCGCGTGCTGGGGCCCCTGCGCCATGTAGCAGACCAGGATGGGGCTCCTGGCTCCTGGCTTCAGTCTGGCCAGCCCAGGGATTAATCCAGTAGATGGAAAATCTCTCTCTCCCCCTTTCTCTCTGCTATGCTGCCTTTCAAATACATACATTAATTAAACATTTTTTTATTTGCACCCCACCTTACTCCTGGCTCTCTGTTCCGCTGTGGTCCTCAGGCAGGGCCACTGGGGTTTGGGGAGACAGCGCCTCGTGCTGTGGGGCATCTGTTCTGTGTCTGAGCAGCTGGAGGTACCAGGTGGGGGAGGGGCAGATGCAGGAGTGGCCGGGCCTGGGGCTTCCCTCCCTTGGGAGGCTCAGACCCGGCTCATCCTGGGTCCCCAGCACTTCCCCCCTGGGCCTAGTCCTTCGGGGAAGAGGGACAAGGGACAGGGCAGTAACAAGCCAGGAATGGGAGCAGGGCATGGGTCTGTGAAGGGGAGGGGGGAGAGGGAGAGGGAAAGGCGCCGCCTTAGGGCTTCCGGCCGAGCACCAAGGCTCCTGAGGCTGGGACGGGACTTGGAGAGGCCGGCTCGGTGTCACCTTGAACGGGGAGAGGCGGGCCCGGCCTCTGACAGCCGGGAGGACCACGGTCTCCCCAGCCTGGAGACAGGGAATCGTCAGCCGTGCAGCCAAGCTGCAGCCTGGCGGACAAAGCCGAGCAGAGAGGGGCGCAGTGGGGAGATAAGGCTGGGATTGGAGAGGCAGCGAAGGCAGGCGAGGCGCTGCGGAGGAGCTGTGTGTCAGGGCTGGGCTGGGGACATCGTCCACGCACACGTGTCCCCCCAGGAGCCTCTCTGCACCCATGGTAGGAGCCCACCCTGTGCCCCCAGGACTGCACGTGCAGACCTCATGCCCGGCACACCAGCCACATTTCCCCCTCCCCAGTGAGGCGTCATCACCCCGGGGTGTCAGTCATGCAGGCACCCACCGAGGGGCAGAGGACGGCCAGGACCCCTTCTCTCCTGAGGACGACGTCACAGAGCTGCCGTCCAGGGGACAGAAGCCTGAGTCCTGGCTGAGCGTTCTCTCTCTCCCAGGCCTCAGTTTCTAGATCTGTGCAATGGGGACCCTAACTGAGAAGCCCGGAGACTGCTGGGAAAATGCCAACAAGAGACCGGGGGTGAATGGTCACCTTGTTCTCCTAGAAGGTGCTTCAGGGCTACGGGGCTGAGCAGGTGGGGAAATCCCACCCCTGGAACCTGGGTTGTGAATGCTATTAGGAATACCGCCTATACCCGCAGGCTAACGCTGTTAGGTAGAAATGAAACGGAAGTGAATTCCTCGTTTAGACTTGGGCCCCGTTCCAAGATTTCTCATAAGGTATATGCAAATACGCCCCCCTCCCAGTTGCACCACACTTCCGGTCCCACGCATTTCCAATAAGGGACGCTCACCTGTGTCCCCAGCAGCAGAAACCAGGGCAGGAGCAGCAGCCTCACCCCCTCCCCCGCCCCCCCCCCACCTGCTCGCCCAGCCTGGGCTGTGGGCTCCCCCCCTCCCCCAGCTGGAGGCTTTGCCGTGGAACCCGCTAGGGCTGGGTCACGGGACCTTAGCCTCTCACCCATCTCCTCGAGAGAGGCCGTTACTGGTTTTATGGCTCAGGTTTTTTCCTTTTTCTTTTTTTTCTTTTTTATGAGGATTACTTTACGACCAGGGATTTTGCTTCTTGCGGCACCAGACTCGGAGCCAGCCGGGCCCTGTGTTTATGGGGCCGCTCAGGAAAGTTTACGAGGCTGTAGCCCGGCAGCCCTTCTTCCTGGCTCTCCCTGGTCTGGGGCAGTAGGAGGCGCAGGCACACGGAGCTGTTAGTTCCTGGTTCCACTTCCTGGCGCCTTGCGCTGTCTGGGGAGGGAAGATCAAGAGAGAGGCTCGCCTGCGGCCCCCTGCGCTCCTCCCTGCCTCTGGACCTCAGTGTGCTCCTCTGTACAATGGGCACATTTGGATATCAACCCCCCAGGGTTCCCATGAGGAGCCACGCTCGGTGTAGTCAGCAGACAGAGGACAGCAGCACCCCTTCATCCTTGGGGGGTTCATTCAAGCCCCCAGCGGCAGAAGCCTGGAACCGTGGGCAGCCCTATGCACTCGCGTGCCCTGCTTTGTCCTCCGGTTAGTTACACAGAGCACCACGGTCCCCTCTGTCGTCCCTTGTTTTAGGCCCAGCTGCCCTGGCACCACTACCCACTGGCCTCCGGCCTGGATGGAGTGGTCAGACTTATTAGGCACACGCCCTGGGATCCCATGGCAACTCTGATGACCTCGATGACTGACAGGCAGGGGAGCGAATCCTGCGCAGATACATTGGACAAAGGGCGGAGTCCCCAGCCAAGGGAGGCGGAGCAGGACAGCGCCAGATGCCAGGGCGCTACTCAGAATGGCCTGCAGCTTCAAATGTGCAAGGTGTTTCTGGAATTTTCTGCCTGGCATGGGTTGACTCAGCTACCTGAATTCCGACAGGAAACGGCAGGCGAGGGGCGCTGCTGTGGATCCGAGACCTCCGCTCTCCGCTGTGGCTGAGAGGAGGGTGGCAAACGGCCTCACCTGCACGTGGGCCTCCTCGGCTCCACCAGCATCAGCGACGTTTCCTGAATGCCTAGGCCAGAGCCAGGCGCTGGGCTGACCTCTGAGCGCCCTGCATGGCACTCATTCCTCACAATAACCCCACCAGCTGGGCGTTGGGGAAACTGAGGCGGCTCAGAGCGGTCTGGCACTTACTCGAGGGCACCTGGCAGGTGAGCGGTCAGGCAGGCATCAGCATCCGGGAAGCTTGAGTGCGGAAACCACGCCCCAGATGTGAAGCCCGGTCTAGGAAGTGTGTGTGGGGGGGCAGTCTGCCAGGGGCTGGCTCCTCCTGGCTTACAGTGGGGAAGAAGGGCAATGCGCCCCCGAAGCCTTGCAAAGTGAGCCCCAAACCTGAGCCTTGTCGGGGGACTGCGTCTGGAGACGCTGCCCCAGCCCACGATGCACGCTCGCCTTCCATCGGACCACACGCGGCGGACCAGAAATGGGCTCGTGCGAAGGCAGGCAGCAGGACAGACTTGCGCAGGACCTGAGCGGTACAAAGCTGCTCCCCCACATCTCCCCCTGGGCCTCCTCTAAGGGAGGGGCTGATCTCCAGGGGTGCCCGCGTAGAAGCCGGGGCTGGGACAGATGCCCTCAGAGCCTTTTGTGCCAGGGCCACGAACAAAAGCCCCCTGCTGCCAAGCAAGGGTGAGACACGCACGTGCTGGGCCTCTGGGGCCCCTTCCACTGCAGGGCCTCTGTTTTCCCCACCTCCCTGCAGCCCCTAGCCCCCCCACCCCCACCCCCACTTAGCCTCCTGGGCCCTGGAACAGCCATTGTACGGGCAGTGAGGCAGCGCTGATCACACGCGGTCTAGTCTGCCAGCAGGAGCAGGTTGTAGCAATGCGGCGTGTGTATCCTGCTAAGAGATATTTAATAAATATGCAAATCGCTGCCTCTACCTCCTCAGGCAGGTGAGGAGGGGGAGAGGCTGGAGTTAAGTATTAAATCTCTGTGCAGCGTGGCGCGCTCGGCACAGAGGCGGAGACGGGCGCGGAACTTCCTGGCCAGGCTGCCGCCTGGCATCCCGAGCCCCTGCTCTGGGAGGATGGGGACTCGGAGGTGGGATTTGTTCAAAGGGGGTACAGAGGGGCTTTTTGACTTAGGGAGCTGATTTATGCAGTCATGTGCCATTGCCGACCTGCCACGTACCCACCCGCACCACAGGGATCCACCCACCCAGCATTCACCCCCCCCTACACACCTAACTCGCCCTGCAAACCGCCAACTGCCCGCCCTGCCCTGCACCCTCAACCCCTCTCTGACCCGTTCACTCTCCCACATCCAAACCCCCAGTCATCCACTCTGGTTCCACCCGCCCACCTACCTATCGGCTCATCCATAAACCCATCCTACCCATCCACCCACTTAGCTACTAAGCCACCCTCCCAACCACAGGCCTGCCAACCATCCACCTGCATTCTTAACTGTCCATCACCTATTCACCCACCTCCTACCCACCCATTCATCTATCCACCCACCCACCCATCTGTCCATCTATCTGTCCCAGCCATCCATCCACCCACCCATCTGTCCATCTATCTGTCCCAGCCATCCACCCACCCACCCATCCATATACTCACCCATCCATCCATCCTTCCATCCACTCATTCATCCAACTGCCCACCCACCTAATCCTTCACCCATCATGGCCCACCCATTCGCCCACTCATCCATCCATCCACTCATCCATCCATCCACGTTCTGATTCTCATATTCAAGACCCTGTTCTTGTCCCTGGGAATGAAAAAACAGCTGGACAAGGCCCCTTCCCTTAAGGAGTCTTCTGTGGATTCGTGGCAACCGAGTGTGCAAGGTGGAGTATGTGGGGTGCAGTCCTGCTCCCCATGGCTCGGGGGAAGTTCTCATTGGAGATGCTCTCGCTCCAGGAAACTTTTCCAGACGAGGTAGCATTTCAACAGGAGCTGTATGGATTGGTTGGTCTCCTGCTTCCAGTCCCAAATTAATTCCACTTGCAATGTAGCACATAGGTTTCTTGAGCACTGTGGGTAGAGATAAGCCAGTCATGACCTCTGCCCCCCCAGGTGTTCACAGTCCGGTGAGAAAGATCCAGAAGTGATCCGGGATCAAGGAGCCTGCAAGACACAGGAGCAGCAGCAGAGGGCGTGGCCAACCCCCGGGGCCTGAGCATGGGGGTGGGGAGGGTCCTTGCCCACGCTGGAGCGGAACAGCTCACCCAGCATTTAAGTCAGGGCTCATGGTGTCTGTCTGCACCCTGCAACCAGCCTGGGCCGGTTCTCAGGCTCAGCAGACACTGCTGCTCTGGAAGGGAGAGGCCATCTGCCCCTTTGCCTGGCTTCGGATCAGCTCTGCCCTGGCTTAGGTCAGTAACTTTGCAAACTAGCAGTCAGCCCACTGAGGGTCTTGGGAGCAGCCCTGGTTTCAGAGACCGGGAGACTTTAATTTTAGTTCAGAATCTGCATTGTACTAAAGGCGAGATGTGGGGGCCACCATTTCCTGCTGTTCTAAATGAAAGAAGCGGTGCATCCCTTGGGAGGGGCAGGGCTTCCAATGCAATGGCCCGACGTGGACCCAGCGCTTAGCGAGCACAGGAGGCTCTTGGCGGTGCTGAGGGGCGGCTGGGACCATGGAAGGCTGGGCTGAGGATGTGCGCTCTTCTGTAGATGGCTCAGCACCGACCTCCCCTCTGCATAACTCCCCTCCCCTCATTCATTCATCATTTAATTCATTAATTCACACAGCAGACGCCAGGACAGGCGGTCCTCTCTGCCAGTGACCAGCAGGGCTTCGGCTGCCCTGTCCCCCTCACCACCTGTGTGAGGCAGTGGGATTGCCTTAAAGCGCCCCTCTCCCTTTGTCTCCTTTCTCCCCCTGCTTTGCAAGCTGGAATGGAAATATATATATATATATATATATATATATATATATATATATATATATATATATCCTCCATCATCTGCCATAGATTGAGTCTCCCGAAGAATCATGGGTAATCTTGGATGCAAATATCCTATGCAAATCCAGCTGCTGGTTAAAATTAGGAGGATGCCCAAGGCAGATGCAGTTGTGGGCTGTCACTGGAATCTCCACGGAGCCTTGATTCAAGCACACGAAGGCTGGTGGCAGGTTTCAAGGTGCACCTCCGGGCCTAGCCCCACATCCGGGTCTCTGTGTCTCCAGGCCTGGGTTTGGTAAGTAAGTATGGGTCACTTACCTGGGAGACTTGGAGCGGGTTTTTCCATTTTTTACCCCAACCCAGCGGTGATTTTTGTCTCCCAGGAGATGTTTGGCAAAGTCTGGAAACATTTTGGTTGTGTCAGCTCGGTGGGTGGAGACCAGGGACCCCGACGGCCCCCACCACACAGAGCTCTTGGGCCCTGGTGTCCATACCGCCGAGGCTCAGAGACCTTGTTCCCACCTGCCCTAACCCCTGTCCAGGAATCTCCCTGGCATCTACGGGCAGGAGTGGAGGTGGGGGACTCACTGGCCAACCAGTTGCTCCCTCTGCCTTGCAAAGACTGGAGTCCAGCAGAGGCTGGGGGCCCCGCCCATTCCCTGGGGCTTGGCCTGGTTCCATTGTTCGGCCCCTCCCCTCCGGGCGCCTCCTAGCTGCCCCCTCTCCAATCCCGCCCAAACATCTCACATATATCCTTAGATATCGATGCTGCCTCTCCAATGTATGGTGTTGTTTATCATGCGAATGTGTCTTCATTTACATAAATTGTGTTGGGCTGTAGATCTCATTCCGCTGCTTAATTCTCTTCACTTAACGCCGTGTTTTTAGGATCTACCTGTGTGGCTGTGTGTAAATCTCATTTGCTGCCTCTGATTGCTGCAGAGCCTTCTGGAAAGACAACCGCTCCGCGACGCTGGACTCCCAGCTTGCCCCTGGCGCCCCGACGAGGGCTTCCCTCCAGTCTCCCAGCAGAGGGGTGGCCGGATTGGAGTGTGTTTAGTGCAGTCCTTCCCGCGGTGCCTGTCGGGAATGGGCCCCAGGGCCGCCCCCTGGACACACAAGTCCACGGGTGCTCAGGACCCTGCTATGCCATGGGGCGTTGGCTGCAGATCAGCTCTGCACGTCCTCACACGTGCTCAGATCAGCTCTAGACCACTTGCACCACGTAATAAACGACAAGCGCCGTGTGAATAGTTGTTGCGATGTATTGTTCAGGGAACAACCACAAGGAATGAAAGTCTCTACGGGTTCGCTACTGGCACAAGTTTCTTTGCCAAACATTTTCCACTCAAGATTGGTTGAATTCGGGGGATGGAGAACCTGCAAATACAGAGATCAACTGTATTTTGTTGCCGTAAATATTGTCAGGATCCATCCAGAACGCTGGGATTCCCCTCATTGGTGTCAACACAGGGAATTAGCCAACTTTCTAATTTCTCCAATCTGATTGGTATGAAGAGATATTATAATTTTTGAAAAACATTTATTCATTTATTTGAAAGTCAGAGTTAGAGAGAGAGAGAGAGAGATCTTTCATCCACTGGTTCATTCCCTATATGGCTGCAATGGCCGGGGCTAGGCCAGGCTGAAGCCAGGAGCCAGGAGCTTCTTCCAGGTCTCCCACCTGGGTAACAGGGGCCAGGCATTTGGACCATCCTCTGCTGCTTTTCCCAAGCCAACAGCAGAGAGCTGGGTCAGCTGTGGCAGAGCTGGGACCTGAACCAGCACCCACATGGGACACAGGCATTGCAGGAAGTGGCTTTATCTACCGTGCCCCAGTGCTGTAGTTTTATTTCAGGGAAGGGGACTTTTAGAAGGTGTTCCCTAGGACCCAGGAAGAAGGTTAGGACCTACTGCTCCTCCCGTGTACACACAAGGCAGTGGGGGCCACGGATGCAGGTGCACCAGCTGCCGGAGCCGTTCACCCCTCAGTGAAAAGGCAGGCACCTGCTGGGGCTGGGAGCACTCGGGCACCGTGGTAAACAATACCGGCGCTCTGCCTCCCCTCCGGAGCTCAGGCATGAGTGGGGAGAGAGCAAGGCCTCCCAGAAGTCATTAATTAAATACCACTGCGATTGGTGCTGCAAAGATGCGGGGCGCCAGACTGAGGGAGGGTGGGAGAGGAGGGGGCGGGCGGAGAGAACTTCCCTGAGGCAGGGGCATTTAGGCTGAGACCGAAAGGATGACAAGAATTACCCAAGCCACAGGCAGCAGGGTACCTGCTTCTGGAAGCCTGGGTCTCCCGCGGGCGGAGGAGAGCGCACCCTGGCCTGGCACGCAGCCCTGAGCTCCGTGGCCGGCTCTGCATTGGGAGCTGCCGTCCATTAACGGCGCAATGGGACTGAGGTGGGCGCCTTCCCGTGGGACATACCCCCTCTCCGGCGCCCCAGCTGGTGAGGGCTCTGCCGGGAAGGCGCCGTCTTCCCAGCTCGACCGGGCGCTCTGCTGCGTCCCTGCCGGTGCCGGTACAGGAGCCCGAGGCCATTGGACTTCAAAGACGATACAAAACGTCTAGTGATTGTGTGTTTCTTTTTAATATCAGAAAACCATATTTTCTGGGAGAGAGGGCCAGAGCAACGAGAGGGGGGAAAAAAACACCCAGGAAAAAGACTGCAGCTGGGAGGGAGGGGAGAGGAGACTTAGTGCCTGGGGCGGGAGAGAGGGGTTGGTGTGCAAGCAAACCCTGCGGCAGGGACCCCTCTCTGTCTCCATGTGTGAGGGCAGGAGTGGCTGGACAGTCAGAGCCCGCGGCAGGAGCTGCAAAGTCTGGGCGGAGGCTGGGCGGAGGCAGGCTGGAGGCCTCCCCGCAGGTGCACGTCGGGAGTGGGAGCCCTGGGACATGCTCACCACGTACCTGGGCGCGAGGACTTGTGGCTCCTATTTTTCCATACAAGGTGATGGATGCTCAGGGTACAGTCCCCAGGATGCGCGCGAGCTCCAGCCAGCCAGACACACACACACACGCACACACACGCACACACATACACGCACACACACCTGTCTTTCCTACGAGCCCCTTCTCTGCCTTCTCCGGTCCTGCTCTTTGAGCAAATCTCAACCCTGTGTTTAACCCTGCAAAGGCAGCGAGCGGGCTGGAGGGCAGGGGTGGGGCGGGATGGGGAGATGGTCAGGCTAGGGAGGGTGGGAGTTCGAGCCCCGTAGGGAAGGAGGTGCTCCCTGAACTGCCGCCGTTCCCGAGCCCAGGTGACACCTGCCGACCCTCCCTGCAGCCAGGCAGTGCGAAAGGCAGAGAAAGCAGGTTGTAGGACTTCCCGCCATTCGCATGGGAAGTTTGGTTCTGTGCATAAAATAGCAGAGACTTGGTCACCAGCTCACACGGCAGCCCCTCCCCCTCGTCGGAAGTCTCCCGTTCTGTAGTTTCAGTTATCTTTGATCAACTGTGGTCCAAAAATATTAAGCGGAAAGTTCCAGAAATAAACGATGCCTATGTTTTAAAGTGCATGCAGTAGCAGGAGGACATCTCACCTGGGTCCACGCTGTCCCGCCCAGGAGGTGACTCAGCCCGTGTCCAGCGTGTCCACGCTGTGTCAGCGACCCAACACCGCTCAGCCACCAGGTCCACTGCCAAGCTGTCACAGAGCGCGTGCTCCAGCCACCAAAGCATGGGAGGGGCGGCCTGGCCATTCGATGTGCCCGGGAAACTGTCTCGTGCTTCCTCTGCACGTATGATGCAAAGAAAAGGTTTGCCTGTGGAGGCTGCCAAGATCTACAGCAAATGAGTCAGGAAAAGGGAGTGTAGCTAGGGTGAGATCCTACCCAGAGCTTGGCCATTCACTGGTGGGTATTTGGATGTAGTCCCTGGGGACAAGGCAGACAACCGCATTTGAGGGATAATAAGGCTGAAGCCAAATACAAAACCGAAGCCACCTGCTCTCTGTCCTCACTGCTCCCAGGAGTTTTCCGGGCTGGGCCAGGCCTGAGGGAAGGGGGCGCCGCCCTGGATGGTGGCCAGGCTCCTTCCCGACAGGAGCAGGGGGGAGGGGGATGTGTGGGTCACAGGCGTCACCCTGTAAGAGACGAGAACCCTCTGAGGATGTTTTTTAAAGATGTGTTTGTTTGTTTGTTTATTTATTTCAAAGGCAGATGTTCAGAGAGAGAGGGAGAGACAGAGACAAGTCTTCCATCCTCTGGTTCACTCCTCAAATGGCTGCAACAGCCAGGACTGGGCCAGGCTAAAGCCAGAGACCAGGAGATTCCTCTAGGCCTCCCATGTGGGTGCAGGGGCCCAAGCACTTGGGCCATCCTCCACTGCTTTCCCAGGCTTGGGAGCAGCCGGAAGTGGAGCAGTCAGATCTCTAACCCGTGCCCACATGGGATGCTGGCAGTACAGGTGGAGGCTTAACCTGTTATGGCACAGTACCCCAGCACCCCCCCTTGCCCCTGAGGGTCTTTAAGCACTGAAGCCATGTTTTTTAAAAATAGAATGGGGACTGATGTCCAGAACGGTTGGGTAGCACATATGGAAACCAAGATGAATCTTCTAGCACAAGTATGCGCCACGTAATATTTAATCATGCAATGTTTGGGGCATCTGGCAATCCTAACTGGAAAGGAAAAGAAAAAATAAGAAAAGGGAACAGGCCAATTTGCATTTATGCTTTCTGGTATTTTATTCAGCATTTTTGTCAGTTTAATTTTATTTTCTGGAATTTATATTATATATGTTATTGCCCCTTGAGTTACTGTCATAATTATGTAGAAACACACACACATTCTCTCTCTCTCTCTCTCTCTCTCTCTCTCTCTCTCTCTCTCTCTCTCACACACACACACACACACGCACACACATCACAGATTCTGATATTTAATCATCCAGCAATGTAGCTTAAGTATCCATTATGTCCGAGGCATGTGGCTAAGCAATAGAAATGGTCTAGAAAGGACTTCAGGAAAATAGCCCCGCCCCCTCTGTAGTGCAGCTCCTTCTCTCTCTCTGTTCACCTCTGTAGAACAGGCGCACGTTTTTATGTCTGTGTGTAAAGCCGTGTGCACGCACACAGACACCACGCATCACAGGTTTGTTTAGGGATGCGTGGGACGAGGTGTGAGGGGTTCCGAAAGTTACAGGGGAAACGGAATGCAAGAGTGTGCATGTGGGGCAAAGAATTCTGAAGTCCATGCAGAGCTTTTTTCATAATAGACATTTTCCATGAGCTCACCGAGGACATCTCTTATGCACGGATTTCAGAATGATTTTTGTACCAAAACAAGCTCATTTTTAATTCCGTTTTCCTCTAACCTGTTGCTCTACCCTGGTGTCGGTATCGATGGCAGCCCCAAGCGGCTGCGCCCAGCACCGTCTTTGTCCCAGCCCTTCTCCATTGCCTGCAGACTGTTGCATGCAGTCACGTGCTGGTGAGAGACCCTGTGACCTGGACAAGGACACAGGCTCAACGGGGCGGAGTGAGCTGCTCAAGCCACGCTGCTGGGACCTGGAAGAGGCTGCACTGAACCAACCCTGGGCCCACCATGGGCACGCGCTGGCCAGCCAGTCAGGATGCTCAGACCCCCAAGGTCCGCCTGCTGGGCTGCATGTCTGTGGTTGTCTAGGTTTCTTCCTGAAGCCCCCCTGGCACGCCCTCGCCCCCAGGGAGCATCAAGATGAGGCTCGAATGTTCACAAAGAGTCGGCGGCTCCTCGCCACTGCCAGCTGGCACTGCACCGTCATTTGGGCTGGGGCCCTGCTACAGCGCGTGCCGGGGGAGGATTTGGTCAGGCGGCCGCGAACAGAGGCTGGACCTGCTGTGCGAAGCCTGGTTCTCCTGGGACCCGGAGCAGGATAAATACATCCAGGGGAGCGCAGCCTCTAGGAGAGAGCCTCCCAGCCTCCCGGCTGCTGGGAGAGTCAGAGCGGCTCCATCTTTTGTGGAGAGGAGAGTGGAGGGCATCCCTGAACAGCCAATTAAACCACTTTTAATGGTTTTGGAGAATATATGTGCAAGTTCCAAACCCATCTCGAGACTTAGCGAAGCAGAGATAACTAGGGCTTTGGCCGCGGAAGATAAACCAGGAAAATCTGAAATGCAGGCAATCCTGTTTTACATTAAGGCAAGTGAAAATCAACACGAATCCGGGGCCTCTGTTTGATGCGTGGTTGCCCACAAGAAAATGCTGCAGCTCCTGCAGACAGCCTGCAGTGGAGAAGATACCGAGCTCCGAACGAACGAACGAAGGAGCAGTCTGCCCGGGGCTCTGAGCATTATAGCCGGAGGACGGCGCGTAGCTGACTGGGGGGCTAATGAGGAAAACGGATATTTGGATTCAAGCAGGAAATGTAGGTAGTGCCCTGATAGACTCGTTGGTTTGTAAGATGCAATATTTAACAATTCATTTCTTTTCTTTTTTTTTTTTTTTTTTGACAGGCAGAGTGGACAGTGAGAGAGAGAGACAGAGAGAAAGGTCTTCCTTTTTGCCGTTGGTTCACCCTCCAATGGCCGCTGTGGCCAGCGCATCTCGCTGATCCGAAGCCAGGAGCCAGGTGCTTCTCCTGGTCTCTCATGGGGTGCAGGGCCCAAGCACTTGGGCCATCCTCCACTGCACTCCCGGGCCACAGCAGAGAGCTGGCCTGGAAGAGGGGCAACCGGGATAGAATCTGGCACCCCAACCAGGACTAGAACCTGGTGTGCCAGCGCCGCAAGGCAGAGGATTAGCCTGTTAAGCCAGGGTGCCGGCCAACAATTCATTTCATAAACACGTGGTTCGCCTGTGTAAACTAGGATTGTGTGGCCAGGGAAGGGTCCCAGGTCAGCCCCCTTGAAAGGCTGCTATTCCGCTGTGGGCTGCTTGTCCTTGAATCAGACCCCTGTCCCAAATCCAGACATTTTTGACATGAGAAACAGATGACCAGGCACGAGGTCCCTTTCCTCTGCCCCGTGCCTAATCCTAATCTGTTCTTCTTGTCTATGAAGACACCCCAGCCCCCCGCCCCAGTCGGTTGCAGCCCCTTCTTGGTCCTGCCCCAGCGCCCACACACCATCGTGATGGCTCCACAGCTTTTGTCCCCAGCGTCCCTTAGGCTCCGCAGGGGGTGTTGAGCTGGTGCTCAGGCCCGGTGCCTATCCCACAATGCCTGGCACATGGTGGGCCTTTCCTGGGATGGGGGCAGGGGGCTGAGCAGGCTGCTGCCTGGGAGCTCCCAGCCCGGGGGTCTCACAGGAACACAGAGCTCGGCTGGCCCAGCAGCAGGCACTGCTGAGACCAGCCTTCAGGGAGGATTTTGGGGCAAAGCACCCTGGGAGGGCGGCCCTGGGGGCGCCTGGTGCAGGCTGGGCTCAGGAGGAGGGCTGGTCAGGGAATGTGTGCAGCACGGTGCAGCAGGGCCAGGAGCCGCCCGTCTTCCTGCAGCTGCCGTTTCATCAGAGACGCACTTTAGAAACGTTACCGCGGCCAGGCCTGGAGAGAGACGGGGGACGCTGGCAGGGCCTCTGCGGACGCGGGCTTCTGACCCTCGGCAGCGGGGGCGGGAGGGGGCGTCAGACATGGGAGGACGTTCGGGACTGGATTTGGGTGCTGACTCCTAGGGGACACAGACAAGAGAGCGACAGCCTTGGGGCCTTTGGGAGCGGGAGCCCCGCCCCCCGGGGCCCAGGGGACAGCAGGGACAGTCATCTTGGAAGTCACAGAGGTCCCCTCGCGCAGGCTGCAGCCAGGGGATGATTCATTGCAAATAAACACAGGACCGGGACCCCGGTGTGGGGCAGAATTCTAAATAAATGGGTCCTTTGATCACCGGGCCGGTTTGCACAAAGGCTGTGCCGGCTTCCAGAAGATCAAATGGGGACGATAATGAGCGATTTTCAGGTAGGAGGCGCAGCATCCGAGGTGACAACCCAATTTAGTCAGATTCTTAATCAAGCCAGAACCCTGACTCCATGCTATCCGCAGAGTCCATCGCTCCATTACGCCGAGAGCCTCGCGTCTACCGGCTCCTGATTCCAGCCCTTAGAGGTATTTATCTCCGCACGATTTAATGAAAGTCTAGTGTCTAATGACACAATGTGTGCTAACTATTTCTCGGTGGTTGTTGAGGGTGGTTTTCTTCTCTGTCCCCCCCCCCCCCCCGCAACAAAGCTGAAATCTCATTATGTCATTTGGCAAAGGAAAAATGGGAGATGGGGGTGGGCTGGGCTGGGCGGACCCCACGATGGTGTCCAGCTCACCCAGAGAGGCAGGGGGCCCTCTGTCCCGGGGACGCTGGGTGCTGGCACTGCGTCCACGTGCATGGGGGATGAGCTCTCTCGCTGCAGCCCTACTGTGTGCGAAGGACTTGGCCCAGCGCTGAGTGGCCAGGGAGGACACACTGCCCGTGAGCCTGCGTCGCCATGGCCGCTGTGAGTCGGGGTGCAGAATGTACTGTAACCCTGCATCACGTGGGCCGGTCTGCCGGATTCACAGGCGCAGTCCCAGCTCCGTGGCTGGAATCCTCGGCGGCTTTATTCCGAGCCCTGGTCCGTGCAAAGCGCAGACTAAGGAGAAACCCCAGACTGGAAAATGGTTTGGTGTCTCCCTGGAGCACCCAGCTGGGGACGACTGAGCGTGCTCAAGGAGAAGCCACGTCCAGGGTCCAGGGTCCAGGGTCCAGGGCACGGAGAGATGTGAGCTTTGTGGTCAGATACCCCCCGCCCAGTGCCAGGTGGGAGAGTCATTCATTGGCTCCGGGCCTCCATCTCCGCATCTGTGCAGTGGGATTTATGAAACCCAGCGAGGATTAGGAAAGCGTCAGGCATCGTCTGGCTTGAACACCCAGCACGACGAAGAGCAACTCTGTCGCAGAAGTACGCGGCCGAGGGCAGAGCGTGGCAGTCTGGGGGAGGCAGGGTCGGGTGTGCAGGGGGCATCTGGAGTGAGGACAAGAGCCACCAGGGCAGGCAGGCAGGAAGCGCCCGGCCCGTGGTGTGTAGGCTGGCAGCAGCCGGGTTACCCTACCCAGGTGATGACTGGCTGGAGGCTGGTGATGCGTGAGTCCCAGGCCTGTTCGGAGTTCAGAACCCAGAGAAGGAACAAAGTGTTTCTAAGGAGCAAGGTCAAGATCGAAGGCCATTCGGGGCTGGCTGTGCTGTCTCTGTGTGCGGCCAGGTCTCGGGGCTGCTGGGCAGCACAGAGCCCCGGAGGGAGGCTCCAGGAGCTGGGAGCTGAGCTCACCTCTGGGCACCCACCCCAGGCTATGGAAGGGAGCAGCCACCTCCGACGGCACAGGGGCAAGGCCCAGCTTTGGGGGAGCTGGGGCCAGCTGGGGTGGGTCAGCTACTCCTGTCACTGGTGGTTTAGGGCGCTCTGGGCACTCAGGCGTCCTCTGTGAGGCCCCGAGCAGGGACCTGGGCACCCGATGTCTGGGGGCGACTTGATTTTCCTGGGGGACTCATGGCGTGTCCACTCAACCTCTCCTGCTGCCCTCCCTGGGGCCCTCCGGGCTGGGGACAGATGTTTTCCCGCCACACAGAGAGACCCCTGAGTGGCACACGGCTGTGAAGAGGGGACCAGGGGGTGCTGGGTGGGGGCCTGCTCTGCCTGCTGTCCTCTGAGGTGACATCCCAGGTGGGTCCTCCCACAGGGTGGCTGTGGCCTGTGCCGTGAGCCTGGAGACCCTGCTGCCCCCATCATGACAGGCTGGAGCTTTGGGCCAGTGTGCACATCTACAGGGGACGCTGTGGCCTTGGAGGAGACCTGGGTGGGGGGGGGTGGTCTGCTCAGTGACAGGATGGAAGCAAACAGGACGGAGGTCTGGCTGGGGCGGGGGTTCCCAGGGAAGATAGCCATCCCGGTATCCCGGGTGCTTTTTTTAATTCCTAAGATTTATTTATTTGAAGGCCAAATGAGAGAGAGAGAGAGAGAGAGAGAGGGAGATCTTCCATCTGCTGGTTCACAGACCAAATACCTCCACCAGCCAGAGCTGGGCCAGACTGAAGCCAGGAGGCCGAACTCCATCGTGGTCCCCGACAGGAGTGGCAGGGTCTCAGGCACTTGGGCACCTGCTGCCTCCCACTCTCATCAACAGGAAGCCGGATTGGCAGTAGAGGCGGGACTCGATTCCCGGCTCTGGGGCTCTGGGATACCGGATGCAGGAGCCCCTAGCGGTAGCTCCACCGGCGGTGCCACAACGCCCACCCTCGTCCCTGTCCTAGCTGTTTCTGAGCCTTGGCCACGTGTTCCTTTCCGTTTTCCTGAGCCCAGTGGCTTCTGGGACGGAGCGCCATTGTCCGGCCCTGTGGCCCCAGCGCCCTCGCTGTCCGTCCGGAGCTCCCCCCATCACTGGAGCAGCAGGGCCGGGACTCCTCCTGCAGGAAGCCCAGCGGGTGCAGCCCCTGTGAGTGCCGGCCCCGGGTGCGAGGCTGGCTCCTGTGCTCCCGGAAGTCTGGCCTGGGAGAGTGGCAGCGGAGGGGGCGGGTCAGAGCAGGGTGTTCAGGAAACGCTAAGGTGAGAGCAGCTACGGGGGGCGGGGGGGAAGGTGATGCCAGAGCTGAGCCCACCCGAGGACGAGGGACGTCGTGGGAGGGGCGCCGCCGGTGTACAGGCATGGGGGAAGGGAGGGAGAGAACGGGGTGCAGGGTGTGAGAGGAATGGTGGCCACGATGCCAGAGTCAATGAGCAGTGTGAGGGGCCGGCGCTGTGGCACAGGGGGTATATCCACTGCCAGCAGTGCCAGCATCCCATGTGGGTGCCTAGTCTAGTCCCGGCTGCTCCAGCTCTTTGCTACGGCCAGGGAGAGCAGTAGAAGATGGCCCTGGTCCTTGGGCCCCTGCGCCCAAGTGGGAGACCTGAATGAAGCTCTTGGCTGCTGGCTTCAGCCTGGTCCAGGCTCGCTGTTGCAGCCATTTGGGGAGTGAACCAGCAGATGGAAGATCTCTCTCTTCCCTGCCCTGCCATAACTCTGACTTTCAAATAAAATAAATAAATCTTTTTAGAAATGAGGGCCCGGACACAGGCAGCTCCCCACTTCCACCGCGCCTCATCCACACAAGCAACCAAGCCTGCATGGGGACATCAAAGGAGAATCGCACAGGCGGTGCCCGGACCAGCAGTCACCCATTCCTGCTTCCTGCCAGTGGGCACCCTGGGAGGCTCCAGATGCCTGGGTCTCTGCCGCCGACATGGGAGACCTGGATGGCATTCCTGGCTCCTGGCTTTGGCCTGGCCCAGCTCTGCTGCTGTGGGCATTTGGGGAATGAACCAGTAGATGGAAGATCTCTCTCTCTCTCGCACTCTCTCTCTCGCTGTCTTTCAAAATACATAATTTTGGGGCCGGTGCTGTGGTGCAGTGGGTTAAAGCCCCAGTCTGCCACGCCGGCATCCCATATGGGTGCAGGTTCGAGACCTGGCTGTTCCACTTCCAACCCAGCTCTCTGCTATGGCCTGGGAAAGTAGCAGAAGATGGCCCAGGTTCCTGGGCCCCTGCACTCATGTGGGAGACCGGGAAGAAGCTCCTGGATCCTGGCTTTGGATCAGCTCATCTTTGGCTGTTGCAGTCATTTGGGGAGTGAACCAGCAGAATGGAAGACCCCTCTCTCTCTCTGGCTCTACCTCTCTCTGTAACTCTGTCTTCCAAATAAATAAAATAATTCTTTTAAAAAAAAACAAAAATACATAATTTTAAAAAGAAATCGTGTCTGTACTGAACACGTGCAGGGTGTTTTTCTTGTCATTACTCCCTGAGCAATCTGGTGACTATTTACAGAGCCGCTAGGAATTCTGGTCACCGCGAGATGGTTTAAACCCCACAACAGGATGGACAAGGACCTGTGCACACTGCACCCGTTTACATACGGGACTTGAGCACCCGAGGAGCTGGGACTCCACGGTCCTGGAACCTGCCCTGTGGGTGACAAGAGGCCACCGTGCAGTGTCTTCGCTGAGGAGCGGGGCCGCAGCCCACAGGCAGATGCACCTGCTCCACCTTCCCTTGATCCAGACAGCGCCGCAATGCCCGAGACATCGCCAAGACCAGTGGAGCCTCGGGAGCCTCCGAAGGGCGACCACGGGCGACCACGTCTGCTGACGCCGCCTGACACAGGTTCCCTGCCTGGCCCTGGTTCAGGGCAGCCATGAGGAAGACAAAATGTGGGAGACCAGCTCGCCTGGGGCTGCGGGCTCCCGGCAGCCAGGCTCACCGTTCTCACCGTGGGAAAATCACCACGCCGCGGCGAGAGATGGAGCAGCAAACAGAGGCCTTGGCAGGCGAGGGGCTCAGGGGCTCCGGGCTCGGGCAGCCGCGGGAGAGGGTCCCTGGATTTCTTCCAGGAGGCAGATCTTGCCAGGCGTCCTCTCCCTTACCAAGGCGGCTCTATTCAGCCAAACAAAGAAACCCGGGCTCACGGAGGAGTGAGGAGAGCTGTCAGACGCTGTGCTGGGAAGACATGAAAGAGCGTCTGCAGAGGCTGAAACACGTGAAAGCCGAAGGTCAAGACACAGGCTCTCCCGCAGCGTGCCGAATGTTCCCGATGCCGCCGGCCCCACGTGACGGCTCCCAGAGCCATCGAGAGAGGAAGCTCCCGGCCGGGTCTCTGTAATTCCGGACCCTTCCTCCCAGGCCGGAGATGAGGACATCCTCTGCTTACAGCCCCCTGCTCCCCCCAGGACCCGTCACGGGCTCGGCTAACCTGATGGCGGGCCCAGAGTCCCCAGGGACCGTCCCAGCCTCACTCTCACCTCCTGGCTCAGGCCCTTTGGTGCAGAGCCGCCTGCGAGGCCTGGGCTGCTGCTTGGAAATATTCGTACCTGTGCCCAGTGGTCGGGGGCCCCAGGCTGCCATCACAGCAGGAACGCTGACCGCCACGCTCACCTGGGGGGATCTTACCGTTTACAAAGCCCCAGGACCCTTTGCACCATTTGCCGCTATGTAACTGCAAAACAGCACTGAGACCTGAGCTCTCTGCGCCCATTCTGCAGATGAGGAAATGGAGGCCCCGGCGGCTGAGGGATTCGCCCGAGGAGGCACCTCTGGTACGAAGTCGAGCCAGGGTCCAGCCCGACTCTGCACTTTTCCAAATCCCTGATTACCCCCAGCCCCATGAGCACAGGCACTGGGTTTCCTTCGAGCTCCTCACACCGGGGGCAGAGCCCAAGGACCGGCCGGCCTGCAGGAGCCTGTGGAAGGCCCCTCCATTGCTCCCGGCACCACGCGGTCGGGCCCGGGCCTCTGAGCACGTGCGACACCTGTGCCCCGTGGCGCCGTCCCTCAGTGCCCTAACGAAAGCGGATTGGACACAGCCCTTTACAACCCTGCCGCTCCCTCAGGCTGGTGAGGAGCCTTGAACGAGACCTGGGTGGAAGCGGAGCCCCTCCTCTTTCTAACTGTGTGACCTTGGGAAGCCCTGGACCTCCTTGAGCCCCATGGGGCCCCTGCAGCATGGACGCAGTCATGGCGTCCACTACCGAGACGGCATGATGCTCCCCGAGACAATGGCCGTGAGGCTCCGGGCACAAGGCCTGGGACAGAGCCACGCGTGGTAAGCGCGGCCGGAACTAGCAGGGCCGTCAGGAGGATAACAAGGATGCTATCGGTGAGCTCCTCACAAAGATGCACACACCAGGAGCAGGGTGGAGATGGACCCCTGGCCTGGGAGTGAGGTGCAGACCCGTAATCCAGTGAACCCGGTGAGCTCAGCTGGGCTTGCTTGGACTTTTTACCCACTCCTACGAGCCCACAGCGAGGGTTCCAGTGAAGAGGAGCCAGCTCCTTATCTTCTGGGCCACCGTCCCGTGGGACTTCTCGGCTCGGCATTACTACATTATTGGGCAAACATGCGTGCGTATGCATACGTGCACAGCTTGTGATTTTTGAGGGCCCACACGTGTGTACACATGTGTGTGTAGCTCAGGTACTACTGGGCAAACACCCACGCACATGTGCTTGTGCCTATCTCATGTGTGGGCCCACATGTGTGTACATACGTGTGCGTAGCTCAGGTACTACTGGGCAAACACCCACGCACATGCGCTTGTGCTTAGCTCATGTGTGGGTCGACGCATGTGTGTACATACGTGTGCGTAGCTGCTCACGATGAGAGCATTTTGTCTGCAGAAGTGGAGGCCCTTCGGGGATCGCATAGCGAGGGCGAGAGGGCACTTGGAACGAAGCCACGACCAGCTGGGAGAGCAAGGGGAATTCACAGAAACTCTCGGTGGGCATGCGCACGGGCTCCCACAGCTTTGGAAAGTGTTCTAGCACCTTGGCGTTGTCTCGTAAACTTGAAGATAGCCCTGTCCTGTGATGGGAAAGAAGCTGTCAGGCACGTGACCGAAGGGTGTCATCGGGGCACTCACAGCAGCGTGTACAGCACAGCCCAGACCTGGACTCAGCCCCACGTCCACGAGGGACAGACTAGACACATCCAGATGCATGTATGATACAGGGGATACAGTCACAGTGCAGAGCCACACAGCAAGGAAAAGAGTGAAACGCAGCTGTAAGCAAAACGTGGATCAAAAGAAGCAAGATGGGGCTGGCGCCATGGCTCAGCGGGTTAAAGCCCCGACCTGCAGTGCTGGCATCCCTTATGGGCGCCGTTCAAGTCCCGGCTGCTCCACTTCCGATCCAGCTCCCTGCTGATGGCCTGAGAAAGCAGCAGAGGATGGTCCAGGTGCTTGGGGCCCTGCGCCCACGTGGGAGGCCCAGAAGAAGCTCTTGGCTCCTGGCTTCTGCCTGGGCCAGCCCTGGGTATTGTAGCCATTTGGGAAATGAACCAGTGGATGGAAGACCTCTCTATGTCTCTCCTTCTCTCTGTGTGTAACTCTGCCTCTCAAACAAAATAAACAAATATTTTTTTTTTTTTTAAAGCAAGATACAAAAGAGTACTTCAATATGATTCCATGGTTGTGAAATTCGCAGACAAAATTAACCTGAATTATTTAGGCATGGAGACACAAGTAATAAAACCATAAAGAAAAGCCAGGAAGGTTTTTTTCTTAAGTTTTATTTATTTATGTACTTATTTATTTGAAAGGCAGAACAACAGAAACAGGGAGATCTCCCAGGCACTGGTTCATTCCCCAATGGCCACAACAGCCAGGGCCAGGCCAGGCCAAAGCCAGGATCCAAGAGCTCCCTGGGAGACTCCCATGCTGGTGGCAGGCGCCTGAGCCATCGTCTCCACCTCCCAGGTGCATTAGCCGGAAGCTGGATCAGAAGCGGAGGCGGGACTCCACCCCAGCCGCTGTGATGGACAGGACCAGGGTCTCAGGTGGTGACTTCACCTGCTTTGCAGCACTGCCCACCCCAGGAAGTTGCCATCACAATGTCAGGGTGGGAGATGAGGCTGGGTGAGGGGCAGCGGTGATCAGGAGAGACACACAGGGACTCAGGAGATGCCGAAATTCTGCCTCCTGGCCCGAGCGGGATCACACAGGGCTCACTTGCTTCTTTTTAGTTATTTATGAAGCTGTGCCCTTCTGTTTTATGCATTTCATTTTACGTATTCCATTTCCCCATGAAAATGTGTTTTCTTAAGGATAGCTAGAAGTAGGGAGTTTAGAGAAACGCGATGCCGTAGTCCGTTTTCTATTGCTGCAGGTAATAACATCCATAGCAGAGAGTTGGATTTAGCTCACGGCTCAGGAGCCTGGGGAGTCCAAGGGTTTGGCACCAGCATCTGCTCAGCTCCTGGTGAGGGCCTCCCTGCTGGGTGGCAACGAGACAGCAGGTGCACTGGTGAGTGCACCTCGATCCCAGCCATGTCACTCCCACCATAACCCATTCACCCATCATGAGGATTGAGTCCTTGTCCCCAGAGCCCCACCTCTTGGTCCCACTGCTGCACTGGGGACTCGGGTCCCAATGTATGCCGCTCTGGGGACAACTTCAAACCACAGCCCACGCGGCGAACGCGAAACCTTTCTTACCACCTTGGAAAAGCCGGAATGTGGGAGGCAGGTCACCATCTTCCTATGCAATCCCAAAGGGGACACAAATCAAAGGACAAAAACCTCCAAGGGACGAGTGTGGCTCAATATTAAGAAGAATTTCCAATAAACAGCCCTTTTGGAGTGTGGGAGGAGATAAGGCCCTTTTGATTCGATGTCAGGCCCCAGAGGCCCTCTGACGGCAACCTTGGCAGGGATCTTGGCGGGTGAGTCGGTGTCAGAGAGGCCTGGAGCAGGCAGGGCCAAGGCCGGCCAATTCCAGGAGGCCAGGGCAGCGGGCACGAGTGGGACGGCTGAGCCGGACTTCCGTCTGACATCCCGGTCCCACCGCTAATTAGCTGGGTGACCTTGGGCAAGTCGTTGACCTCTTTGAGCTTCCCATCTCTCAATTTAAAATGCTGCTGCATATAAATTATCTAGTCCCAAGCCTGGCACTTAATAAGCCCTTGATAAATGACGGTCATTACTGTTAATAAAAACAGTTTCTTCCAAATTGGAGATCCGAAGGTTCCCCGCCCCCAGAAGTGTATGTATTGGATCAGGCGGGTTTTTGTTTCATAAAGCTGCCCACCACCCCCAGATCACAGCGGCCGGCGAAACAGTCGTTTGTCTCGTGTCTGCAGCCCGTGCACCACCTGCAGCTCTGCGCCCCGGGGCTCCGGGCTTCAGGCTCCTGCCTGCAGGGCCAGGTCAGCTCTGCTCCGAGCCAGGCACCCTGGGGCGTGGCCTGCACCTGACGGAGGACGGAGCTCTTGCAGAGAGTTGCACAGTGCGAGCTGCCCACTGCCACCCCCCAGCACCCTACACACACCACGGGGCCACACCCCACGTGACGAGCGGGGGGCTGCAGGGGTCTGCACGGTGCCTTCTCTGTGCGCCGTCCCAGGGCAAAGGGGAATACGGGTCAGTGGGAAACCAGGGACCGTCATCCCACCCGTGCCGCGCACGTCAGCCGAATGCACAAGAGTCCTTGTGCTCAACATGAAAGAATGTGTTTTTTAAAAATCTTCTTCAGGAACCCCGAGGCTATAAGTAGAAGGTTCAAAAAACTCAACCTAACAGTTAACAGTGAAAATGTAATTTGCCCATTTTATTGGCTTATATAATAAAAGTCACTGCACAGCTGATTAGCTTTAATGTTCCACGGCGTGTCAGCGAGGGAGTAAACCAGAGCTTGGGGCTTTCTTCCCAATTCTGTCTCTCACCTGTCGGCCAGGAGACCCCCACCCAAGACGTACCACATCCCTGGTTGGATCTTGGTTTTACCAGTTTTGTTCTGTTTTGTTTTCTTATACCCCCGGCTTCTGTTGTGAGCTGGTATTTCTGGGTGAGCCCAGTTTTGTCTCTTTGTTGAGAGACGCGGCAATGAGACTTCGGGCCCAGGTAGGGCCGATGCCCAGTGTGGCCCCAGCAGAACAGGGTCCCGGTCCCGTTCTCCTTCAAGGGGTTGAACTGGCTCCATCAGGCCTTGGCCCCAGGACGCTGGGGACAAGAGCCTGGGGACACACCTGTTGTGGGTTCTGGGGCAGGACCAAGAAAGGGCCGCAACCCAGCGGGGCGGCTGACTTCATGGACAAGAAGAATGGGTGAGATTAGGCACAGGGCAGAGGGGAGAGCAAGGTGAGGCCGCCGCGGTCCGGGACGCCTCTCCCTTGCCGTTCTGTTCTCTCTGCGCTACGTCCAGGCTGTTCACGCTCACTCCGAGGAGCCCGGTGTTGAGGGCGGGACGAAGCCCTGCCCAGTGTGGGGTGGGGAGGGAGCAAGGGAGAGGGAAGACAGGGCCGCGCAGACTTGCGTGGACGGAGGCTGCCACGTGGGAAGATGAGGGAAGCCGGGACTATGGTGGGCTGTCGACTTCCGGGATGTGCTGGGAGCTCTCGTGGGAGCACAAAGTCGCTTCACCTCCCTGTGCCTTGTACCCACATACGGTCCAATCCGAGGGCCCCTAAAAGTCCTTCCGGAAGGGGCATGGAGTGGTGGTTAGGAGGGACCCCCAAGGACCCTGCGTCAGAGCTCTGACGCAGGCCCACTGTGTCACCTCACACAAGCAACTCAGTGCTCTGTGCCTCAGTTTCCCCAGCAGAGAGCTAATCTCGCCAATTCTGGGGGCTGTTGTAGGCTAAAGCGCTACCGTAGGTGGGGCAGGCCCTGGCACAGAGGGCTCGCGCCGGTGGTCGCGGCTGGGCCTGGACTCCCAGCTTCGGACGTAGAGCCAGGGCGCCCCTCTCAGCAGTGGGCTTTGTGCTTTGAGCCAGGGAGGGCAGTCATGCTGGCTTCATGATGGGCGGGGCACGCACAGGCCACACAGGGAGGCCCAGCAAGGGGCCAGCAGAAAGGACCCAGGAGCGAGCTTCAGCCACGACCCAGCTCCCAAGAACGAAAGGTTCTGGGGGAAGGGCCGACGGCAGACTCCTTCCCAGAGCGGAGGTGGCGCCCGCCTGCCCTGGGCAGGGAGAGGCTTCGGGAATGAGACGGTGGCCGGGCTCCCAGCCGATGGGGGGGGGGGGGGGGCGGGCAGAGAGCTCAGCTCAGGGCTCTCCCACCTGGCAGCCTTGTGTGTGCCATTGTGACACAACCCAGGTGGGGGGTCTTTGTCTCCCAAAGCCCACTCCGCTCCTAAGACAGACGCGAAGGTAATATTCCGATGTTCACAGACCCTGTCTCTGGAGGAAGTGTGGGAGGCTCCGACACCACCGCCAGGTGTCTGGTGTGACCTTGAGAAGGCCGAGGCTCGGTTTCCCACCTCGTCACAGGACGCAGACGGCGGTCACCACGGCTTGTGGGACACCGGGATAACACGCCAGGCCCGGCCATTGCACGACCTAAAAACACCAAAACGGCACTGCTCTGCCCCTTCTGTCCCCGCGTTACTGCACGCCCCGTCTGATCCTCAGCCCCTGAGCTCCTGGCCTGCAGAGCAAAGCCACGTGAGGCCCCGGTCATCACATGGCTCAGCCTCGGGAGAGCCAGCTCTCGGGCCTGCGGGTTTGTTTGTGTCCGACCAGGGCAATCCCAGTCCGTGGGGCTGGGGTCCAGGACGGTTGCACACGACTGCAGTAGGGACCCACCTCAAAGACTGAAGTCAGCAAAGGCTTGGCTCTTTCTCCAGGGCAGGGGCTCAACCCTGCCCCGTTTTTACGCCAGGACCCCGGCTGATGGAGCCGTCACGCTGACTTGTGCTTCATGTCCAAGTTCAATCGCTGCAGCCAAAGGAAACGTGTTCTGGGTGGCCTTGCACCTGCCACTGAAGGCCACGGCCCGGAGGTCACACACAACACACATCACCTCCCTGACAACCCAGTGGCCCAGGGACCACCAGAGGCAGGAGATGCAGACACACCAGGCGCCCCAAAGACGAGGGCGCAGCGTTGGTCAGCACGGTTCCCTTCTGAGCCTACGCACCTGCTTCTTCTACCCCAGCCTGAGCGGGGGACCCCAAGGGCAGTTTGACCTGACGTCATGCATGTATTTGCTGTTGAACTTTACGTGTTGAGTAGCTGGTCGTTTTAGGGCCGCCTGACCCCATTGGGACAAACACGTTGAACCAGCAAAATTCCAAACAAGTACCCATTCCAACCTCCTTTCCTTAAGCCGTCAAAGCAGTAGCACGTCGTGTTGTGATTTACATAACTAAATCTACCGGGACCTCATCCTCCTTCCACCCGTGGGCACTGTCCTTAGTGTGTGTGTGTGAGGGAGAGAGAGAGAGAGAGAGAGAGAGAGAGAGAGAGAGAGAGAGAGAATGCAACTCAGCTCTTTCTTCAAGAAACAAATGAGTCCCTGACATCCGCAGCCCATTACGGAGGTAATTCGGTCTCTGTAGTCTTTCTCATTACAAGCAAAGCAGTGTTATTGTTATTGTTTATCATTTATATGACACGGCAAGGGTGCGCTGTTCTTGTCCCTGGTTCCCATCTGCTCGGCTCGGGCGTCCACCGCTCACCTCCTCCATCCGCACCTGCTGCCCTCGGCCCTCCTTCCCCGCTGCCCCACAACAGCCCTGCTCCTGCCACCCCGTCTCACTGCCTGCCCTCCACCCCCCCGCACCATCAAAGCAGCTCCCCGGGCAGCCTGGTATGTGCCTGTGGGGCCGGAGTCTCCCCCAGAGCAGGCGAGCGCAAACTTCTGTGCACACAGCACAGGGGAGGAACCTGAGTTTGGAGAGCGTCACTCGCCCACAGCCGGGGATGGAACTGAGGGCTGTCTGGGTCCTGGTCACGGTGGGGCTTGGTTTGGGCCCTGGGCTTGGGAACCAAGGCTGTCCCTCTCCGTGCCGGTGACCCTCAGGGGAATTGGCCTCTTCCCAAGCGTCTGCTTCCTTGGCCTTATGGACCAGAGGACGGTGCTTGCTATTCCTGCCTCCTGCAGGCTCCATGACGTAATCAAGCTTATATAAATAGCAACATTACGGTTTCTGCTTGGAAGAACTCTCAGGAAGGGGTCTAAATGCCCAGCAACTCAACTTGTAAAGTTCAAGGGCAAAGAGCTGGACGACCTCTTCCTCGGGCTGCCCTTGGGTCCACAGAAGGGCACTGTTTACAGACGCCCAGAGTCAGTGCTGCTCTCAGCACTGGGCACACCGTCTGGCCCTGCAAGCCTGCGCCCCGGGCTGCGGACGGTGGCAGCGAGCAAGGGCAGGAATGATCGGGACAACTTCAAGCAGGCGGGGCCGTGGGTGGCGAGGACCGTGGGCTGCGGCGACAGAGCCCCCAGGAATACTTCTTGACCCCTTGCTCATTGCCAGGCTCCCTGCCCTGCCCACCTTCCCCAGCCAGCCGGCAGTGGGGCTGGGGTTTCACCCGAAATTCACCTTCTACTCCTCCAGCTGCAAAGCCCCCTCCCACCCGAACGTCACCCCTCCCTTGGGGGTTTTGGAGCTGCCTTTTTTTTTTTTAAACATTTATCTATTTTAATTGATAGGCAGAGTTATAGAGAGGCAGAGAGAGAGAGAGGTCTTCCATCTGCTGATTCACTCCCTAAATGGCCGCAATGGCTGGAGCTGCGCTGATCCAAAGCCAGGAGCCAGGATGTTCTTCCAGGTCTCCCACGCAGGTGCAGGGGCCCAAGGACTTGAACCATCTTCCAATGCTTTCCCAGGCCATAGCAGAGAGCTGGATCGGAAGTGGAGCTACCAGGACCCGAACTGGTGCCTGTATGGGATGCCGGCACTGCAGGAGGCGGCTTAACCTGCTACACCACAGCCCCGGCCCCAGAACTGCCTTTTAAACTCCCATCACCACCTGGTGAGCAGGTGCCTTCCCCGTCAGCAGAGGAGGAAGCCAGGACTCAGCCAGCGGGGAGGAACGTCCAGTCTGGACCCCAGCAGCCTGTGTCCTGCTGACCAGGCCAGGTGTCCTTGGTGTCTCTGTGTCTGCTGCCCGCTGCTTCGGGAAGATTCTGGCTTTCACGGCTCCTCTGTGAGACTGTGGGTTTCCCAGGACGGGGCCAGCTGGGCGTGTGAGCGAGTGGGTGCAGACAGACGGGACGCCCGCCATAGCTGTGTGGAAGGAAGGGAGGGAGGAAGGACAGTCCTGTCCCCCTCACCCACCCCGAGGAGCCCACAGTGGCTCCCCGCTCGTGGCAGCAGATAACAAGCCCCCCTACTTTGCCCAGAAGCCTCAAGGGAGCCAATTTTTCTCCCTGGGATCCTGGAGGATGCTGCTCGCTGGGCTGCTCTCCCAAGTCACCCTCTTCCTGCTGCCTGGAACCTCGAGCTGCCTCCCCAGGGTCTGATTTGTCCCTGGTCCTCAATTAAGACAGTTTGGAGCCTGAGGAAGGCCCAGAGAGTTCATGCTAATGAGAAGGTCGACTCACAGGAGGCCCAGCTCGGGCGCGGAGCCCCAGGGGACATCGGCACCCCCTGCCCCCGTCAGCCCTGCTCCCCCACCAGGAGCCCGGGTCTGGCTTGCTCCGCCGGCTGCCATTTCTGCAGGGCGGCCGGGCAGCTTCTCGGAGAGGCGATCCCTGTTGCCCATGGAACGTCTGTGCCTAACCCAGTCTCTGTGTTGAAGCCATGACCCCAAGGTGATGGCTTCAGAGGTTGGGGCCTGTGGGAGGTGAGGGCATGGGGGTGGGTCCTCATGAGGGGACTAGGGCCCCTTAGGAAGGGACAGATGGAGGCCCTCCTCCTGCCCTCTGTCCCCAGAGGATGCTGGGAAGATGCAGTGTCTGAGAGGCAGGACAGAGCTTTCCCCAGGGGGTCCCAGGTGCCGAGTCAGCTGGCACCTTAACCTCAGGCGGCCAGCCTCCCGAACTGTGGGCTAGCGCCTGCCACACCGGCATCCCAGATGAGCGCCGGTTCAAAGCTCGGCTGCCCCATTTCCGATCCAGCTGCCTGCCAATGCGCCTGGGAAAGCAGTGGAGGATGGCCCAGGTGCTTGGGCCCCTGCACCCACATGGGAGACCCGGATGAAGTTTCTGGCTCCCGGCTTCAGCCCGACCAGCCCCTAGCCATGGTGGCCATTTGTGGAGTGAATCATGAGATGGAAGAGTCTCTCTCTTTCTCTGTTGCTCTACCTTTCAAGTCAATAAATAAATCTTTAAAAAAAAACAAAACCTTAAGTTAAAAAAATGATGAATAAGGAAGGAGAGCACAGTCTACGCAGGAGACAGACACGTGGTCCATTATAGAACCTTGGCCCACACTCACAGGCTAGGGTTCCAGAAGTGAACAGGGGAGAGCCGAGGAGGCCAGCAGGGTCGTACACAGCCCAGGGGCAATCAGGGAGGTCCCTGAGGAGGTGACTCGAGCTGACACTCCACTGTCTGGAAACTGCTGCCCCCGGAGACCAGCCCCGGCTCCCCCCGCTGACCTCTCCCCCAATGCTGCACTGTGACTTCTTCCTCCACGGGTGGGCTTCCTCTCCTCGGAAGCCCCCTCCCCCGGATGGCCAGGCCAGGTCCATGTCTCCAGAGGGCCACCATGGACCCGTTAGTCCCCTGCCTGGTGCCAGGCGCTGGCTCGAGACCAGTGGAGCTGCGGAGCCGCACGGAGCCGCGGGAGCATGTTTTCCCAGAGATAAGCTCCACTGTCTGCCTGTCGCAGAGAGATTCCAGCATGCGCCACCTGGGGCTGGGGATGAGCAATGACTGTGGCTTCCCGTACTCCAGGCCTCTTTGAGAGGGGCCCGGGTGCCCACGCCACCTCTACCTCCGGGATTCTATGGTCAAGGTCACCCCACGCCCACGACGCAATGTCCTGGTGATGCCTTCGCCTTTGCTTGAGCACCCTGGCCACAGCCGCTGCGCCCTCTGTCCCCACCACCAGTCCCAGCCCTGAATCAGCCTGCCGGCCCCCTCCGCCGCTGCAGGTGAGGGGTCCTGGGACAGGCCAGCTGCAGAAGGCGCCCCCGCGGGCCCGGGCCCCTGCGCTGGGTCCTCTGTCTTCCCGCCGCTGCCTTCCTCGCCCTCGCTCACGCCCAACCTCTCAAGGGCAGCTCTGTGGCTTTCTCCTCTGTTCTCCCAGCTGAAGCTCAGAGCCCAGGACTCTGCAGGGATGGGGAGCGTGTGCCGACCTGGGATCCTGAACCCAGAAAGAACATTCGCTCATCAGACCCCCACAGGTCCGCCAAGGCGTCGGCGCTTCCCCCACCCTGCCTGGGAGGCTCTGGCTCTGGGCGCCTAGCAGCTGGCGGGGTGGGGACCTGGCCACCCAGAAGTGAGGTCGCTTTCCAGCCTGCCCGGGCCTCGCCTGCAGCCCCTTGGAGGAGATGCTTGCACTGTTTCCCAGGGAACTTGTGCGGGTTCTTCGCTCTCCTTCCACCCCATCCCCAGCTCGGTCTGGCTTAGGGGCAGACTCGCAGCTGCTCCAGCAGCCGGCTGGCGACAGGGCTCAGGGCTGATTCCCGCCACTCAGCGGGCTCACCCTGCTCTGCCAACCATACGGTGAAGGCTGACAGCCACCAGCCTGCTCCGTCACCCAGTGCCATCTGAGCAGAACCAGGCCCTCTCCTCCGGGAACCCAGGCAGCAGGGTTGCTGTGCAAGGATTGTCCCAGACTCAGCTGTGTGCGCTGCTCCTAGCCCTCCCCTCTGTGCCCAGGCTGAGCCCAGGCCACTCCCCACCCTAGACGTGTCCCCACCAGGAAGCCCATCAGGGTCAGCGCCCCTCCTCTGCCCCTGCCAGGCAAGCTGAGAGCCCCTCCCAAGCTCCCCCGGGGCAGGTGGGAGGCCTCCTGTGTGGGGCCCTCCATCACTGCTGCCTGAGCACCTGCGCGGCGCCAGGCCCTGCAGCCAGGAGACACGGTCACAGACACGGCCATCGTCCTCACGCAGCTTCTGTCTCGTGGGAGAGGAAGTGCTGGAGGGAGCGGATACATTTAAAGATGGCTGCAGGGGACCCGACGAAACAGGAAGGGGACAGAAAGGAGGGGAGGACAGAGCCCACCAGCGAGGGAAGAGCCGGGGGGGCCCTAAGGGGGTGATGTTTGAAGGATGAGGCAGGGCAACCTGGGTGGGGATTATCCTGACAGCCGCCTGCGGCCCACGGCCACGAGTGAGGAGGAGGAGGAGGCCTGGGAGATGAGCTTGGGGTGAGGGCGTGGCAGGAATGCGTGGGTTTGCTGACGTGCGATGAGGAGCCTTGGAAGTGCTTTAGGCCCAAGTCGGAGCTAATGCCCCCCCCACCCCAGTGATCAGGCCTGGTGGGTGCCTGCTGCAAACCAGTGCATGCCTGGTACACACCTATGACATACCTGTGACATGCCTGTGACATGTATGGTGCATAGCCGGGGCATACCTGGTGTATACCTATTACATACCTGGGACATGTCTGTGACCTGCGTGGTGCATAGCCGGGGCATACTTATTATATGCCTGGGACATGCCTGGGACATGCATGGGGCATACCCAGGGCATGCCTGGTGTATACCTATTACATACTTGTGACATGCCTGTGACATTCGTGGTGCATAGCCAGGGCATACCTGGTGTATACCTATTATATACCTGTGACATACATGGGGCACACCTCGGGCATACCCAGTGTATACGTGGTGCATAGCCGGGGCATACCTGGTGTATACCTATTACATACCTGGGACATGCCTGTGACATGTGTGGTGCATAGCCGGGGCATACCTGGTGTATACCTATTACATACCTGGGACATGCCTGTGGCATGCGTGGTGCATAGCCGGGGCATACCTGGTGTACACGTATTACATACCTGGGGCATGCTCAGTGCATACTTGATGTGCATAACTGGGGCACAGCTGGTGTGTGGTGGGCACTCAGGGAGCATCTGCCGACTACGTGAGGACGGGTTGTGCCGGCTTTTCGACGCTATTGGAAAGTAAATTTTGCCCTGGGTAGGTTCCAGGGCTGTGCATTTGTTGGAGCCGTAGTGAGACCATCCTCCGGGTCCCTGGAGAACGCATGGGTCTGCCCGGCACAGGGGAGCCACCGGCCAGTCTCGGCCCTTCCTCTCTCCGCGTCTCCATCCCTGCACATCGAGGCCCAGCCCTGCCGCCTCTCTGTGCCTGGAGCCTCACGGCGCACGGCGGGCCCACACGGGACGCTGCTCTGCACAGCTGCGGCTCCAGTCACAGCTGCATGACAGGAGAACGGGCAGCAGCCACAGGGCTTCCTGTGGCGTCACAGCCCCCCGCTGACCAGCTGTGCGACTATTCGCGAGTCACCCCACCTCTCTGAGCGCCAGAGTTCCTGCTTGTGAGGCAGCGCCCTGGGGCGGACACTGCATCCACGCAGCAGCTGTCATTCCCATTCCCACCACGGCCGGGGAACCCTCGTGGCGACGCTGCAAGGAGACATCGCCCCCTCTTCTTTATAGACTAAAAGCTCAGGCCAAATGAGGCAGCCACCTGCCCCCGGCAGCTCAGAGACAGAATCGGGGCCACCAGGGGTCTAGCAGCCTCCCCACGGAGCCCCGGTCCCCCAACAGTGGGAAAGCCCATCTCGTTCATGCCGGGGCGGCGGGGGGGGTGGCAAGCTTCAGCCTCCCAAATGCCGCTTGTTCCGGAGAGTTCCTTGAGGGAACACGCGCCGCCTGGAATCCCGGAGCCCCGGCGGCTTCCCTTTGATTGTTTGCCAGGAAAGTTCAAACACGAGGAGAGAACAGGCGGGGCCCAGGCACGGGCTGGGGAAGGAGAAGCCGGCTGCTGACAATAACCGCGCATTTTCGCCAAATTACCAACTCGCAGTGTCTTCCATTAACGCGCAGCGATTCAGACGCGCTAACAAGACGCTCTCGACGCCTCTCCCGCAGCCCACGGGGAGGCTGAGAATCAGTGGGGGCTGGGGAGGCCACCTGCTCCATCACTGTGCAGGGGGAGGGGCCCTGGACCAGGGCGGCTCCGTCCTTGGCAGATCTTTCATGAACCTTTTAGCTGCTTAAAAATAAAAATGAAGAGAAGCATTCTAAAAGCCCTTTCTAAAGAGGCTGGCAGCTTTGAAAAGCCCTGTGCCCACTTAATGGGTGAGAGAGGCCCTGGGCAGGGGAGATGGGAGAGCCGAGGCTTCCGGGGGGCTCTTTCCTGTCTGGGTCAGCGCGGACCCCTGTCTGCTGTCCATGGCGCCTACAGGTGCAGCCATGCCAGGCGGGCCGACGGGCACACAGGGTTCGGGATCTGCTGGCTTCTTATATCCACTCGGGCAGGGCTGGGGGTGGGGGACACAGAGAGCGGTGGGCACAGTGGACTCCCCCCAGGGCTGAGCTCAGCTCCTATCACCGGGCAGGTCTGGGCTTGAATTCTGATTGCGCCCCTTTTGAGCTGTGTGATCATCACACGTGATAACCTCTGAGCCTCACTTCTGACATCCACTGGGGGCCGTTAAACCTACCTCTCAGGGCTGGCAGAAGCAAGGAGGTGGGGGGTGCATTTGGCCAGGCTGGTACCACGCCACTTGCGCTGTCTGCAGCCTGCCTGTGAGGACCTGGGTTCAAGTCCCAGCTCTGATGCCGGTTCCAGCTTCCTGTGAGCACGCACCCTGGAAGGCAGCAGGTGTGGCTCAAGTATCGAGTCCCTGCTACCCACACGGGAGGCTTGGGTTGAGTTCTGGCTCCTAGCTTCAGCCTGGCCCAGCCTCAGCCGTGGCAGGTATTAGGGGCAAGAAGCAGCAGATGGGAAATTCTCTCTCTCTCTCTCTATCTCTCTCTCTCTCTCTCTCTCTTTCAAACAAACAATTCTGGGGCCGGTGTTGTTGCACAGCGGGTTAAGCTACCGCCTACAACACTCACATCCCATGTGACTGCCAGTTTGAGTCCCGGCTGCTCCATTTCCTATCCAGCTAACAATGTGCCTGGGAAAGCAGAGGATGAAGACCCAAGTGCTTGGCCCCCTGCCACCCACATACAAGACCCGGATGGAGTTCCAGACTCCTGGCTCAGCCTGGCCCAGCCCTGGGCAATGCAGCAGTTTGGGGAATGAAGCAGCAGGTGGAAGATCCCGCTCGCTCTCTCTGTCACTAGGCCTTTCAGATAAATAAATAAAAGTCTTAATAAACTAATAAATAATTGCATCTTATTATTTTTAAGATGTATTTATTTATTGGAAAGACAGAGTTACAGAGAGGCAGAGAGAGAGAAGGGCGCGCGGGGGGGGGGGGGGTCCTTCCATCTGCTGGTTCACTCCCCACATGGCCACAACGGCCAGAGCCGAGCCAATCCAAAGCCAGGAGCCAGGAGCTTCTTCCAGGTCTCCCACTGAGTGCAGGGGCCCAAGGATTTGGGCCATCTTCCTCTGTTTTCCTAGGCCATTAGCAGGAGCTGGATCAGAAGTGGAGCAGCCGGGACTAGAACCGGCGTCCATATGGGATGCGGGCGCTGCAGGTAGAGGCTTAGCCCACTACGCCACAGCGCCGGCCTCTTGGCAATCTTGACCAGAGGCAGCGTCCGAATGGGGGGGTGGGGTGGGGGTGGGGTGTCTCAGGTCCTGCGTGGACAGCGGGGAAGGACCCGGTGACCCGGGGGTGCTGGGACGGGGTGCAGGTGAGCCGTGCTTGGGCGACCCCAGACGGCGGGCGCTAGCGAGTCCCTTGGAAGTCGCCGAGGTCTTCTGAGCGGCGCTCCCAGCCAGGAAGCCCCACGGGGGTCGAATGCCCCAGGTGAGGACGAGCCGGCCTCTGGGGACACCACGCGTGTGCACACCCCTGCGTGCTGCCCTGGCCCTGAGGAAAACAGGCGGAGCGGAGGCCATGCCCCAGGAGCTCCCTGCGCACGGGCCACCCTGCAGGCGCCGGACCCCAGAGGCCCGCCCTGGACACCGCGCGAGAGGCTGGCGCGGCGGGAGCCCCTGCCCTGGCCCGTGGTGGCGCACCCAAGGCCAGCCCCGGGTGTCGGAGCAGGTGTGGCGGCGGCAGAGGGTGGGGTGAGCTGCAAACGGGCGCCAGGACGATCTAGGCGATGCCCGTCGGACGCAGGCCCCGGGGTCAGCATCCTGCCCCGCCCCTGTCCGGCCTGAGTGGGCTCCTCCCCTCTCTCGTTCCAGGAATGAGCACGTGATCCCGGCCCAGCCAATCACAGCCGCTCTATCTCCTGGCCACGTGGATTGGCTCAGAGCTGTACACGTGACCCCAACCGGGCCAATGGGAGCCCGCCGGAGTCCACGCTAGATTTCACTAGGGATTCCTGATGTGGGGCGCAAGCCTGCAGGTGGCGCGGTCATGCGGCCACCGTGAGGGGAGAACCACGGGGGCAGAGGCCAGGCCTGGGAGAAAGGCCGTTGTTGTCATGGTGAGGCGTGGTGATATTTTATGTTGTCCGGACACAGTTTGTACCACCTGGATCCCGCCAGGCCTGAAGCTCTGCCCGAATGCGGGTGCTCCGTGGGGGCAGTGGGCTCAGTCCTCCCTGACCTGGGCTCTGCCCCCACCCCGAGATTGCGGGGGAGGGGACGACTGCAGGAGCCCGCGGGAATCGGTGGGCATCTGGGCCCCCCACACCCCAGGGACACATCCTCAGCTCCTCACCCCTGCGATCCGGGCCGGGAACTCCGGTCACCTGCCGAGTCCGGAGGCGGGGGGCGGACGACAGCGGCGGCCGTGACCCGGCTTGGGGTTCGTGTAGGGGTGGCGGCTGCATTCGCACTGGGCGCCGTGAGCCAGGCTGCGAGGCCTGTGGAGGGACCCGCCCCGCGTGCCCTGATCAGCGGCTTCGCCATTCCTGCAGCCCAACACCTCGCAGGTTGTTCAAGGCTCAGCGCCGCGCCCGGTGGCGCCCTTGTGTGGGCCCCGCGGGTCCTGGCGCGGGGTATGGCGCAGGGTGTGCTAAGGAGCACCCTCCTCAAGCGGCAGGTCGGAAAGGGGTTGGTCCCTGGGGGCTTCTGGGAGGAGGGGGCTGCAGTGCTGGTGCCTGGGGGAGGGTGGGGCGCCCCTGGGTGAGGTCACGGACTCCCCGGTGAACCCCAGCCAGCCGTGTGCCCACCACCCCCCAGCACACCGGAGAGGGGACGGGGCCGAGCCGCCCTCTGCCACCAGCCGTGAGCTCCCTGGGGTCCCTGGGCAGCATCGGCAGCTCCCAGAGAAGCTCCTGGGAGTCCCAGGCAGGAAGCGGATGCCTGGGGACAGCAGGGGGTGAGGCAGCAGCAGGTGCCTCTGGGAGCTGGGGACTGCCCGTGAGCCTGGGTCAGCAGGTGGGTTGGCGTGTGGGGGAGGGGAAGTGGAGCTGGGTGAGCATCAGCAGTGCCCCCCACCCCGTCCTTCCCTCGAGGCCATTCTGCCCTCACCGGGAGCATCTAGCAGGACCCCATCTACGAATTCATTCAAAGGGAAAAAACAGGTGTGCGCCCCTCCCCCAGCGGGAGGTGTTTCTCTGAGAGGGAGGCCAGTGGTTGATTCCGGTCCACAGCCGGGCACTGGTGCATTGTCCAGGGCTTGGAGCCTGGCAGGACCCGAGGCTCGGGAAGGACCTCGTGGGGCCGGAGGAGAGCTCAGCCTCATGGAGAAGTGGCGATGGGGAGATGGTGGAGGCTGGACCCCGGCAGAGCGGAGCCCCCAAGGCTCTGAACCCGACCGGAAGGGCCCCAAATCCCAGCCACACATCCCCGGGAGGGGGCAGGGGCAGGTGGCTCTGGTGGTTGGGTGGGGATCTCCATCTGGAAGCGCACCTGGGTCATCCGTCGGGCCGTAGTGTCACGGATCTGTGGAGGGCCCGCGGTCATGCTGCCCAGATGTTCACAGCTCCCGCAGACGGCTGCCTGGGATCTGGGACACTGAGACGGCTGTGACAGCCACGGCTGGCGCTCTGGGGCCAGGCCCTCTGCAGCTCCGGCACTCTCCGTGAGCCTGGGCCCTGAGGTTTGCAGAGGGGAGATGGCTTCATCCGGGGCGGGAAGCTGCCAGCAGCGCCCGTCTCTGGGTGAGTTCCTGGCTCCTACCCGTGGGCTCAAACACTTCGTCAGCACCAGCCCTCCCTGGCATTGCCCACGGGGGCATCTTCCCGGGCTTCCAAGGAGTCTAGGAGGGCAGAGCCCTGGCAGCCTCCTGCCCCGGACACTCTTGGGGCTTTGCAAGGGGAAGGCGAGACCACAGGTGCATGAGAGTAGGGGGTCAGACCCAAACGAACCTCTCCCTCCCTCCCTCCCCTCCTGTCCCCCTTTCTGCCTGGACCTCTCAGACCCTCAGCGATGACGACGTCCCTGTGGGTAGGGAACGGAGGGAGCTACGTGGTTCCTGCCTGTCTGGGACGTCGGCCCCAGCTCCCCTGCAGTACCCAAAGCCCCCAGTTTCCTGGCTCACAGCCTGCGGGCTGGCAGCCGGAGCTGCTCCCCACTCACTCACAGCCCCTCACCAGCAAGAGCCTGGCAGGATGGAGAGCACTCCCGAGGGCTCACACCGTGGGGAAGAGAGCCCCGCCCTTTCTCATCAGCTCACTGGCCACACTGGTCCCATGGCTCAGCAGGGACCAGGGGCCGAGATGCGCCTGCAACCACTCGCCCAGGAAGTCAGAGCTGGGAGGTGTGGGCGATCCCTCATCGGGGAGTGGGGCTTCAGGTCCGCACAGCACAAGCAGCATCCCCCACCCCCACCCCGGGGCTCTGGGGCTCTGGGAGCCCAACCCAGGGGTGGCTCTGGGCTACCCAGCGTCCTAGGCGGGGCCAGCAATTGATCAGCCCATTTTGGGAATTCTTTCTCCCTCTGTCCACTGACATCTGGGAGCAGCGGTGGCCTGTGTCCTCCCTGTCTCTGATCGCCCCCCAGTGTCCCTTATCCTTGTCACTTCCTGTTGGACATGACCCTCCTTTCTGAGAAGGAAATCTCACCACAGCCCCCGGGAAGCCACAGCAGGTGCACACCTAGTGCACCTGTGTCGGAGCCCGGACACCGAGATCCTCCACAGGAGGAGCAGGTGCCCGTGGCCACCCCCTGCTGGCCATCCGGCCTGGCACAGCTGACACATGGAGACCAGGCTGGTGACTGGCAGTGGTGCCTGGTGGTTAGGGCCGTGGACACCAGCTCGAGCCCCCTTAGCCTGTGCCCTTGAACGGCGTGTGCAAACTGTTAGGGCTCGTTTCCTCCTGCCCACAGGAGGAGTTGAAGACTGAAGCTGGTGGCACTGGATAAACCGGACGGCTGTGCCATGTAGGAGAGTGCTGGGTAGTGCTGTCTTACCACGAAGAGAACACGAATTGGGGCAGGGGTACCCAGAGCTGCAGCCAGGCTCGCCCCTAACACGCCCATGCCCTGGGCACCTCCCTTCTCTTGGCCTCGGCTCCATCTGGTCTACCAAGGGAAGATTTCAGTACGCTTAACAGAATCTGCAGGAGCGGGCAGGGGCCGGCACTGTGTGGTGGGCTGAGCCTCCGCCGGCAGTGCCGCCATCCCATACGGGCTCTGGTTCGAGTCCCGGCTGCTCCACTTCCAATCCAGCTCTCTGCTGTGGCCTGGGAAAGCAATAGAAGATGGCCCAAGTGCTTGGGCCCCTGAACCCACATGGGAGACGTGGAGAAGGCTCCTGGCTTCATCGTGGCCCAGCTCCAGCCATTGTGGCCATTTGAGGAGTGAACCAGCAGATGGAAGATCTCTCTCTCTCTCTCTCGCTCTCTCTCGCTCTCTCTCTCTCCCTCTCTGTAACTCTACCTTTCAAATAAATAAATAAAATCTTAAAAAAAAAAAAGACCCTGCAGACGCTGGCACCGCCCAGCTCTGCACCTCCCCATGTCCCCGTGCCCCGCGGCTCTCACCACCCGCCTGTGCTGGACTTTGTCTTAGGCTAGCTCAGGTTTACAGCTGTCAGCAGCAGCCACACTACTTATGCGTGACATGCCACTCCAAACACCGCAGCTGTGTGGGTTTGGTCACTAGGACGAGTACCAGGAGAGGTGCTTAGGAAGGGAGGAGGCTTGTTTCAGCCAATGTTTTGGAGGTTCACAGTCCAAGATTGGAGAGACTGGTGCAGGTGCATGGGAGGGTCACATGGGAAGTCGGGAAGCAGTGCCCTTGTCGTCCACGTCTACATGGCCTCTCCTAAGGGCACCATGATTTCATCATGGGGACCCCAGTCCAGTCCAATCCAATCAGCTCCCCAAGACCCCAGCGTCAGACGCACAGTTAGGCTACATCTCCATCCTTGACCCATTAAGCGTTAACGTAAGACAAGGGAGACCAAGCTTTTAAGACAAGAACCTCTGGGGGACACTTGGCATTGATGATGCCACAGGACCCATTGTGGGGGCTCACAAGAACCAGAACCGACTCCCAGGCTGTGGGTCAGCGGGTTGCCGGGGGTTTGCCTGGGGCTGGGCTGGCCGGATGGTTCTGCCCCCAGCTGGGTGTTGCTGGCCCCAGCGTGCAGGTTGGGCTCCTTTCTCTTTCGCATTTTTGCTTCTGGGGTCCAGAGGTGTTCTCATGGTGGCTCAGAGAACACAACAAGCCGGAGCAGGCCCCTGCCAGTGTCCTCTCTGGCCTCAGCAAGTCTCCTGGCCACATCCAAGATTAACAGGGTGGGGAACCACACACCACTCGCGAGGGAGGGGCAGGGAAGGGGGCCCTGGGTGAGCAGCCATGCCCCCATCCCAGGCGTGCGGTCCTGTCCCTCCTCCGGTAGCTCAGGGCCTTTGCCTGTGCTGTTTCCCTGGCCAGGAATGTGCATCTCCTTCTCCTTTTCCCTCTGCACCCTGCGCTGCAGCTGGGACGTCACCGGCCTCACAGCGCTGAGTGAATCCTCCGCGCTGCACTCCCGTCTCGCCCTCTGTTTCCAGGCTCTTCCGTTGCCTTGGACAGAAGCCATTGGCACAGGCGCCTCTTCCCTTCCCTGCCCGGCCCCGCAGCTGATTCCCCTGCAGCCGGAACTCGGGATAAATGCAGCGCCCCCAGGAGGGTGCACTTGCAGGTGTTTTGGAGGGGGGGTGAGCGCCAGCTCTCTGGGGCCTTTGCTGGCCGGGTTAGGTGTGAGTTTCCAGGCTCCTCTGCTAGCATCCCAGGCCTTGCAAAAGCGCGGGGACTCCAAGGTGACTCCGTGGTCATCCATGGATCACATTCCCGTTGTCTCTTTGCCACCTTCTCGCGCACGGTGGCATCGGGGTGTGGCTCCCATCCCAGGCGGCAGGGCTTGCAAGTGGCCCCCAGCACGGGCAAGGCCTGCATTGATTGGAGTCCGTCTCGGAGGCTAAGCCGAGACCCCGCTTCTTCAGCTCTCTGGTGGCTTCGCAAACACACACTCCCCCTTTCCTTGTGAAAACGCAGCCCCGCGTCCCTGACAGACGCCGGCTCTAATTATTCAAATGTCACTTTCCTGACAAGACCGCAGCATCGCCCTGGTGGGGACCAAATGAGCTCTGTTCCCCCCGCAGCGCCTCCACAGAGCCCCACGCACGCCAGGGGCACAGTCAACACGGGCGTCTTCCAGAAGCTCACGGAAAATGCACATGATGAGAAACGACACGTGCATCTCACAGGCTCTTTTGCACTGAAATGACCTTGTGCCTTCACTCCCCTTTCCACGAACTTTCAGAGCCTGCTCACCCTACTTTGAAGGACTGAAGTCATGAGCCCAGGGACTGCTGCCTAGAATTCTTTTTTTTTTTTTTTTTTGACAGGCAGAGTGGACAGTGAGAGAGAGACAGAGAGAAAGGTCTTCCTTTTGCCATTGGTTCACCCTCCAATGGCTGCCACAGTAGCGCGCTGCGGCCGGCGCACTGCGCTGATCCGATGGCAGGAGCCAGGGGCTTCTCCTGGTCTCCCATGGGGTGCAGGGCCCAAGCACTTGGGCCATCCTCCACTGCACTCCCTGGCCACAGCAGAGAGCTGGCCTGGAAGAGGGGCAACCGGGACAGGATCGGTGCCCCGACCGGGACTAGAACCTGGTGTGCCAGCGCCGCAAGGCAGAGGATTAGCCTAGTGAGCCGCGGCGCCGGCAGAATTCTTTTTTTTTTTTTTTAATTTTTAAAAATTTATTTGAGGGTGGGCCAGCATTGTGGTACAGCAGGTTAAGCCTCCACTTGTGGGATCAGCATCCCACATGGATGCTGGTTTAAGTCCCGGCTGCTCCACTTCCCATCCAGCTCTCTGCTACGGCCTGGGAAAGCAGTGGAAGATGGCCCAAGTCCTTGGGCCCTGCCATCCTCATGGGAGACCCGGATGGGGCTCTAGGCTCCAGGCTTCAGCTTGGCCCAGCCCTGGACATTGCAGCAAGTAGAGGAATAAAACCAGAGAATGGAAGATCTCCTCTCTCTCTCTCTCTCTCTCTCTCTCTGTAACTGCTTTTAAAATATATAAATAAATGTTGAAACAGATTTTATGTGAGGAACCAGTCTTGTGGTGCAGCAGGTTAAGCTGCCACTCCTGACGCCAGTGTCCCACATGGGAGCGCTGGTTTAAGTCCCAGCAGCTCCGCTTCCTGTGCAGCTCCCTGCTAGTGCCCTGGGACAGCAGTGGAGGACGGCCCAAGTCCCTGGGCCCTGCACCCGCGTGGGACACCTGGACAGAGCTCCAGGCTTCTGCTTCAGCCTGACCCAGCCCCGGCTAGTGTGGCCATTTGAAAAAGCAGATGCAGAATCTCTGTTTCTCTCTCTCTCTCTCTCACTCTCTCTCTTGCTCTGCCTTTCAAATACATAAGGAAATCTTTAAACATAAAAATGTATTTGAGAGAGAGAGAAAAGAGACGGCATCCATCCACTGGTTCCCTCCCCCAAACGCCCATAACAACTGGGGCCCAGCCAGGAGCTCAGCACCCAAGCCAGGTCTCCTGCGTGGGTACGAGGAGCCCAAGCACCTGAGCAGCTCTGCTGTCTCCCCGGAAGCTGGAGTCAGAGTGGAGGACACCCGGCATCTCAGCTGCCAGTCAAAATGCCCGCCCCACCCCCTGCAGCCTTGACCGTGGCTGCCGAACACCACACCTGCATAGAAACGATGGCCTGAGCAGATGTCCCAAGTGCCCCAGAGTTCGCCCTTCTCCAAGTACCCCAGAGGAAGAAAACCGCAAACTTTGTCTCCCCACACTAAAGCCCACTGAGGTGTCGTGGGGTTGCTGGGCCTCTTCCAGCAGACGGGAAAGCAGACCCAGGGATGGGTTGTGACCCAGCCGGAACGAAGGTGCGAGGCCTCGCTCTGCCACTTACAAGCTGTGCCGCCTCGAGAAGCTGGTTAACTTCTCTGAGACTCCGTTATTGCACCTGCTCAGTGGGGCAAATCTGATCCACCTTGCAGAGATGAGTAGGTGATACCCAATGGGTGCTTGATCATTGGTTGCTCTGTATCACCAAGCCTGAAGCCCAACGCTCAACAGTGATTCCCCTGGGGTCTCCCATTTCAGGTTGTTGGGGGCCTTGGAGTCCTGTGGGGCTACCTGGACTGTAGCGTCCGATTGCCCCCTGAAGATGAGCCTGTGCTGGGAGCAGCGCCCAAGCCTGCTGGGTGGAGATGAGTACCCGGGGCCCTCGGAGTTCCCAACACACACCCGTGCTTTGGAGGTGTGGGCACTGTTCAAATCCAGGTGGTGGGGTTGCTGGTGTGGTCCTGGGACGGAGACAAGACAGGGTGGCCGGTGAGAGTCGCCCTCCACCCTCAACTTCCCCGGGAAAAGGGGGTCTTTGCCGGCGGAGCTGCGCTCCTGTCTCCACCTCCAGCCAGCCCGCCCTGCATTCACAGCCCAGGGCGGGAGACTGGACAGAGAGAAGAGGAGAAAATGGGCAGAGATTTAGCCAGAACGACTCTCGGAGGGCACTTCAAAAAGCATGGGAAAATAGAATGAAAAGATTCATTTCTTCTTGTGCAAAAGAATTGTTTGAAATCCCTGTATCGTTTTTTTTCTATAATACATGTTTTCCATGAACTTTTTGAAGACCCCTCGTAGGCATGGACTTCAAAATGGTTTGCACCAAAAGAAACTCATCTTTTCATTCTGTTTCCCATGAACCTCTAAGAGGGCTCTCCTCGGCACGGCGCGGCACGATGAGTCGGGGAGGAGGGGGAGTAGGAGAGAGACTCCAGCTTGGGTTTGGGGAGAGAGAGTGGGGGATGGGGCAGAGCCGAAGCTTGGGGACACCTGACACCCTGCCCCCACCCCCGCCTTTCCCATTCTGATGTTTCTGCCCCCCAGACCTGTGCAGGAGCACAGGCCCAACAGGACAAGGACGCAGCAACTCGCCGTGAGCTCAGAGGCTGCGGGGAGGGAGGAAGCTCTGGGCCTGCTGCTGCAGGTGACACTCGGGGTGATCCGGAGCTCGGGCAGTTCCGGGGGAAGGCAGAGGCCTGGAAGCCATGGCTACTGCACCCGAGCTGCTTAGAGGGGTCGCTCCGCCTGCAGGGAGCCCCTCCCTCCCACCCACGGCGTCCCTGGCAGAAATTCTAGGTGTTTGTTTGTTTGAAGATTTATTTATTGGGGCCAGCACTGTGGCTTAACAGGTAAAGCCACCGCCTGCAGTGTGGGCATCCCATGTGGGTGCCGGTTCTAGTCTTGGCTGCTCCACTTCCAATCTTTGCACCTGGGAAAGCAGCCAAAGATGTGCTTGGGCCCCTGCACCCATGTGGGAGATCCAGAGGAAGCTCTTGTCTCCTGGCTTCCAATCAGCCCAGCTCCGACCACTGCAGCCATTTGGGGAGTGAACCAGCACATGGAAGACTCTCTCTCTCTCTCTCTCTACCTCTGCCTGTAACTCTGCCTTTCAAATAAATAAAACAAATCTTTAAAAATTTTATTTATTTACTTGAAAGGCCAAGTTACAAAGAGGGCAAGAGAGAGAGAGAGAGAGAGTTGCAATGGCCAGGGCTAGACTATGCCAAAGCCAGAAGTCTGGAACACCATCCAGTCTCCCAAATGGGTGCAGGGCCCCAAGCACTTGGGCCATCTTCCACTGCTTTCCCAGGTGCATCTGCAGGGAGCTGGATTGGAAATGGAGCAGCCAGGACTCAAACTGGCCCCCATATGGGATGCCGGAGTCACAGACTGTGCCATAGTGCTGGCTTGATCCATCTCCAAAGGTTCTTGATCCACCTCCAAAGGCCTTTGGGCAGCCCCTCCTGCCATGTGAGGTCTATCTGGCCCCACCCAAGGCCATGGCAGAGGCAAGAGGCCCTTCAGGATGGACAAGGGGCGATGGTGGAGCAGGGTGTTGGGAGTGAGAAGACCTGGCTTCAAGTCCCAGCTGTGCCACTTGGAGCTGAGTGCGGAGAACACTCCCCAGCCTCCCTGGAGCTCAGTTTCTGTTACTGAGAAATGGGTGTAGCAACGTGTGCCTCGCAGGATTGCCCCGTGCAGAGCAGGAGGGTGTCTGCAAAGGCTTGGAACAGGGGCGACGCCCAGAGCCCCTCAGCCCACGATGGCCACTACTGCAGCGTGAGCGCCCCCTATTCCATCCTGTCCCACATCCCCTGGGGCCACGCCCAGGAAATACCCCACTGCCAGCCTCCAGGCCCCCCAACCCTTCACCGTTGCCATGACACCCTGGGTTTGGGGAGCTAATTTTAATGAGATTGATTAAAGCCAAATTATTACCTTCCCTTTGTGTCCCTTTTGTCATTTAGAAATGGAAACAAAAGACATTCTTGAGCTCAAGTCAAACATTTACCAAATTAATTCTCCTCCAGAAATTGTTTGAGATTTCAAGGGCCGGTGGCTTTGCTTTTCCCTCTCCTTCCCTTCCCCTCCGCCCTTAACTATACTACATCGGAAAGTAATTGCCTGATTAAGGGACGCGCAGCTCGGAGAGTGACACATTTTTTAAAATTAGAACGCGCTGCCGACCGACACAGTTACACAACTGGTTTTTCTCTTCCCCAAACAACTTGATTCTCAAGGAGAAATGACAGGAGCGACAAGGGCATGCGAGAAAACCAAGACGCGGGGCGGGCAGGCGGGCGCGCTGCGTGGAGCGTGTCTGTGCGTCTTCTGCGTGACCCAGTCCTGCCCCATTTCCCCAGGACGCCCCCCTGACTCCCGTCTGGTCCGGGGGGGGGGGCAGCTGCGCTCCTCCCCACCTTCGCTCCAGCAAACCCACTCCCAAGAAGCCTGAGAACGTGGATTCTTGTGAAGACATCAATTGAAAGAGGAGGCCCCGGGCCCCTGCCTCCGGCGTCATCCAGAGTGCCTCTGGTTTGGAAGCTGAGGCTAACAAACAAGTATGTGACAGTGACAATGGGGAGGAGGACCTGGGAGGGCCCAGGGAAACCTCACCTCCTGGCGCTGTCCCTGTGCCCTGAGGCTCCAGCCATGCTGGCTGTGCCCCCTTGCCACTTCAGGCTCACTTCCTTGGATGCTCTTCGCCTAGACCTGGGGGAGCTGCCTCCTCACTTCTCCTAGAGCCTTCTCTGACCCCCAGGCTGAAGGAGCAGCCTCCACAGGCCAGCGGCTCCCTCCCGCTTCCCCCTCTCACTCTGCTCATAGCGCTGGGTGCAACCTTACAGCTCCTTTTGTGTACATTTGTATCTGTGTTTATTGTCAGTGAGCCTCAAGGCTGGACTTCTGTGCCTTGTTTTCTGTCTTTCCAATGCAGAAAACACAGCTGGCCTGTTACTGGCCTATAGTAATGGTTTGCAGGGGAAAGACTAGACAAGCAGATGCATGGATGGGAGGATGGACAGATGGACAGATGGGTGGATAAATGGATGGGTAGATAGCAGATGAATGGATGGGTGGATGGACAAGTGGATGGGTGGATGCAGGGTGAATGCAGGCACTGGCTTATCTATTCCTCCATGAAGGACACTCACCCTCTTCTCAGGAGTCTTCAAGCTCTTCCTGACCCAGGCTGCCTGGGAGAAGATGAAGAAGAGCGAGCAGATGGAGCCCCAGGAGCTGCGAGTGCTAATCTTGCCCTAGTTCATGGCTCAGCGACCACCCTGTGGGGCCTCACTGTCCCATCTGAAATGTGAAGGATTTGGTCAGATGGTGAAATCCCAACTCCGTCTACATGGGAGTCACTAAATCCTAGGAAGCCGGTCACAGAACGTGCGAAACGTCTAGAACAGGCAATGTTCTATAAACAGAAAGCGGCAGGACCTGAGGGGCTGAGGGAGGGGCACAGCTAATGATGCAGAGCTTCCTTCCGGGTGAAATGCTCTCACATTGGTTGTGAGGATGGTTTCACAAATTTGCAAATGTATGAAAGACCTTTGAGATGAGGGATAAAATGTGAGTAGGATTGAAGGACCTGGAGATGGTTGGTCAGGGCTGAGCCCATGGGAACTTCACCCTGTAGGCAGCCACATCTATGTCACCCACGTGAGCCTCGAGGAGTCCTTTGGAAACAAGAGGGGAGTCAGGGTCCAGAGCAGGGTCCCGGATGCTTGGGCCCCAGGGAGCTTGCAGAAGACAGGTGCAAGCGTTTCCCTCCTCTGGCCTCCTCCTCAAAGCCACCATCTCTCCCCTGTGCTTCACCCTGGACACCGACCTGCAATGCCTTTGGGGGAGAATCTGTCTCTTTTTGGGCCAAAAGCAAACCCAGCTTTTTGCTTCTCACCGGGAGGATGGGGCCTGTCTCGGGGCTCCTGGCTGCATCCACACCCTGCTACAATTGTGTCTTGCGAAGCCCTCTCCAGGTCGGCTCTGTCCTGGGCCCTTTGCGCGTGTCTCAGCAGTAACACAGGAGTTGCAGTCTCATTCTACAGAAGAGGCAAAGCTTGGGTAAGTCATTCTCCCCCATTCTCAGGAGGAAGAGGCAGAGCCGGGGCTGGAACCCAGCACTCTGGGCCCAGGGTCTGACACCTGCAGCCTTCACCCAGGGAGCAAGTGTTGGCCGGCGGCCAGCGAGCTGAGGGCTGGCTCTCTCCGCCCCACCTCCCACCCCAGGGAGGGCTTTCTCATCACTTCTCAGCCATTGCACCACAGGGTAACACAAGAAGCCCCAGGAAGGGGACCAGAGCCCCAGGCCCTGGCACAGGCTGCCCTGGGGTCCTGACTGACCAGATGACCATGGCCATGACTATCACTGAGGGCCACTCTTGCCGGGCATCAAGGATGAGCCCACATGAGCCTTACAGCCAGGAAGGGAGGCTCTACCCGTTCCACATTCCAGAGACAAGACCTGGCATGAGGAGGTGCACCCCACGCTAAGTCCACTCCTCCTCCCCCCACCATTCCCACACAGCCCCACTCTAAGTCCACTCCTCCTCCCCCCACCATTCCCACACAGCCCCACGCTAAGCTCCCTCCTCCTCCCCCCACCATTCCCACACAGCCCCACTCTAAGTCCACTCCCTCTTGTTCCCACACAGCCCCACTCTAAGTCCACTCCTCCTCCCCCCACCATTCCCACACAGCCCCACTCTAAGCCCCCTCCTCCTCCCCCCACCATTCCCACACAGCCCCACTCTAAGTCCACTCCTCCTCCCCCCACCATTCCCACACAGCCCCACTCTAAGCCCCCTCCTCCTCCCCCCACCATTCCCACACAGCCCCACGCTAAGCCCCCTCCTCCTCCCCCCACCATTCCCACACAGCCCCACTCTAAGCCCCCTCCTCCTCCCCCCACCATTCCCACACAGCCCCACTCTAAGTCCACTCCTCCTCCCCCCACCATTCCCACACAGCCCCACTCTAAGCCCCCTCCTCCTCCCCCCACCATTCCCACACAGCCCCACGCTAAGTCCCCTCCTCCTCCCCCCACCATTCCCACACAGCCCCACGCTAAGCCCCCTCCTCCTCCCCCCACCATTCCCACACAGCCCCACTCTAAGCCCCCTCCTCCTCCCCCCACCATTCCCACACAGCCCCACTCTAAGTCCACTCCTCCTCCCCCCACCATTCCCACACAGCCCCACGCTAAGTCCACTGCTCCTCCCCCCACCATTCCCACACAGCCCCACTCTAAGCCCCCTCCTCCTCCCCCCACCATTCCCACACAGCCCCACGCTAAGTCCACTCCTCCTCCCCCCACCATTCCCACACAGCCCCACGCTAAGCCCCCTCCTCCTCCCCCCACCATTCCCACACAGCCCCACGCTAAGTCCACTGCTCCTCCCCCCACCATTCCCACACAGCCCCACTCTAAGCCCCCTCCTCCTCCCCCCACCATTCCCACACAGCCCCACGCTAAGTCCCCTCCTCCTCCCCCCACCATTCCCACACAGCCCCACGCTAAGCCCCCTCCTCCTCCCCCCACCATTCCCACACAGCCCCACGCTAAGTCCACTCCCTCTTGTTCCCACGTACCCCACTCGAAGTCTGCTCCCCTCTCCCTCTGCTCCCACACCGCCTCACCTGCTCACTCACCCACTGGGGCCCTTTGCAAGTCACTCATCCTTCAGAGTGTGCCTCAACCATAAACTGGAGACAGTAAGGCCCCTCCTCGCCACTAGTAACAATACCTCACCCTGGCCCCTAACAAGCTGTTATGAGGATTAGATGGGAATGATATGAGATACAATATAAATTAACTTTGTGTACACTGTTCTAGCAGCCTCCAGAACAGAAACTCCCAGCTCCACTGAAGTGCCGCCTAGCCAGCAGCAGCACCCAAGGGGACTGACGGGGGACAACGTGGTGAGCTCATGGAGAGGAGCTGGCACCCAGGAGACAGCTGTCACTACCCGAAGCCGGCCCTCGCCAGCGACAGCCCGCAGGGAAGGGGCGGGAAGGGGTGCGCGCGGGTAACAGGGTTCTCGACATTGGTCTAATTCTGACACACAGTCATAACCGCTGGCACTGGTGACAGCCGCTGTCAGCCCCGTCAGGGACTGCATCGGCTTCCCTGGGAACCTTTCACCACGGCCTCAGCACTCGGTCAGCTCCACGCAGGCACTAAGAAGCTGAAGCGCTCAGCCCAGCTTGCGACGTCTGCCCCAGGTCACCCGGCTGGGACATCATGGAGGGTGGGGAGACGGTCTGCGATGGCTGTCCCCGTCAACTGGACCAGGCTCTGTGCCAGGCACAGGTGGAGGGTCCCCTGTGACCCAGGTGGACGCCGCTGGACCCTGGCGGAGCTGACCCTCTGGGCAGGGGCCAAGTCTGCCCACACGAGCTGGGGACTCCCGGAGATGAGAGGCTCCGGCTGCTTCTCTCTCTGCTCCCCACCCAGGGTTACCCAGGCACTGTGTTCCCGGGATGCAGGACTAAGAGGAGCCCCGCGGCTGGCTGGTTAACCAGAGGCCAAAGGAGCACAGAGTACACGGGACTGGGCAGTGGGTGAAGATCAGGGGTCTCTCCCTCACGGCGCTGGTGGCGGGACACCCAGGGTCGGTGCCGGTGTCTAGCCAGGGCCTTCCTGTCACGTCGTCCAGTGGCAGAGGCGGAAGCACAAGAGGGCATGGGCCAGATTCGAGCTCTGAGAAGTCGCCCCTTGCTGGGGAGCTCAGCCCTGTGATAACGAAGCCCCTCCTGGGGTGGCAACGTTGATGGTTCATGACAGCAGAGCCCCCCGCCTGGACCCAACCACCTCTCAGTACCATCGCCTGGGGGATCAAGTTTCCAACCCAGGAAGCACACGGGACACGTTCCAATGGCGGCACCAGGTGGAAGGATTTCGGGTAGGTCACCTCCCAGCCTCCTGCCTGCGGGCTTGAAGTCCCAGCAGCACCTGTGCAGGCACGCACCTGCGCTCGCCCCGCACCTGCGCATGGGAGGGTGCAGAGAAGGACCTGCAGATGCCTGGGAGCCCAGGAAGCCGGCGGTCTGCAGAGTTCGGGGGCAGCTGGTGTGGAGCAGATGAGCAGGTGGCCCGCCCAGATGGGGGCTCCAGGAGACAGGAAGGGGAGAGAGGATTGGTTTGTGGTGCGGAGAGAGGAGGGGAAGAGGAGGCCAGGAGCAGAAGCGGGGCTTAGCTGGGCTGGAAAACTCGATTTTGTGGGAATCGGGTCTGAAATGATACGAGCCTTTGGGGATGGAACTTAATATCATCTCCGAGCCTCAGTCTTCATTTAGGGCGTCGGGATTGCATTTGCCGTGGCTTCTCCTTCGTCCCGCTTACATTTATGTTGGATTTATTCACTTACGAGTCTTGCGACAAGAAGTTAAAAGGAGCAAATGTACCTTTTTTTTTTCCCCGAGCTACATTAATTTCCAAGTGAGATTTATTCTGTCCGCTGCGCTGCTGGTGGTGACTGATGGGCGCAGAGGCCCCGCTAGAGGCTGAGACAGGCAGGTGCGTGCAGGGGAGGGGAGGGAGAGCTCCCCACAAGCCTGGGATCTCAGGAGGCTGCAGCCCCACGGTGGGGACCCCAGCCCCCTGCAGGACTGGGGCGGGCTCGGGGAGTGAGGTGTCCCATTCAAAGGACCGTGGTGGGATGCAAGAAAGAGTCACGCGTTCTGCACCTGCTCGTCTGATGGACTGAATGGTGAAGTTGAAGCCCTAACCCCCAGGACCTGCAAATGCATCTGGAAGTAGGATCTTGGGCGAACAAGGCCCTGATGCACCATGACGGGCGTCCCATGAGCAGGGGCAGACTTGGGGGAAGACACAAAGAGAGGAGGAGCCATGGTGACAGAGGCAGACATCGAAGGGACACCAATGGATGCTCAGGGCCAGTGGTCACCACCGGCAGCCAGGGAGAGGCCAGGAAGGACTCCAACCCCGGTCCCAGATAGCAGGGCCCAGACGCCTTGAGCTCGGCCTCCGGGCTCCAGAACTGGGAGGCACTGTGGTTGTCTTCCAGCTGCCGTTTGTGGGATCCTGGGTAACCGACATCACAAACGCACTCGTGTTTGGTGGATAAGTGAACGCGTGGCTTCCTTGGGGACAGAGAAGGCCAGGCTACTGCTCTCCATTCAGGAAGTGCAACTTCTGGCCACCAGGGCCCCTCCCCAGGGATGAGGCCCTTTAGGGCTCTGGGGTCACTTGAGGTCAACGGCATACCTGGTTTGCAGTTCCTCGGAGGCCCGCGGCTTCCCCCGAGCCCCAAAGGGACAGGCAACAAGAGGCCTCAAATGTCCCTCTGTCTTTGGCCACAGGACTCACGAGTTCATAGGAGCCCCTCTCCCCAGGAGCTGTGCCACTCCTCTCTCTGCCCTCCACACCTGCTGCTTCCCTGTGTCCATGGCTCCCACGCGCCACCGGGGGAAGGTAGCAAAGCACCCACGTGCTCAGGAGACCGCTCCGGGACAAAGCCTCGGCTCCACGGGAGGCGGCAGCAGCTGCAGGCCGCGGCAGGTCCCAGGCCAGGGCCCAGAACCCTCCCTAATGTTGCTTCAAGTCGCCCCAGACTTGGCCCAGTGAAGCCCCTCCCTCACCTGCTCGCCGGCCGGCTGCCCCAGGTTCTGGACCTCTTTGCCGGCTTCCTGCGAGAGAAGCCGCCGGGAGGGCTCACGCATTGCCTGGCTCTGCGGCCCAGCCAGCTCGCGGGCACCTCAGCCCAGGCCTGCGGCTGCCACCTGCCCCTGTCAACACACCCCGTGCCTGTCTGACAAGTGCGTGGGAGTAGACAGCGAGGAGGCCTGAGCGACACAACAAACGCCGGATTGGTGAACAAATGAGGCAGCCAGGATGTCAGCGAGTGAGTGAGTGAATGGGGCGGGGCATGGGGTCAAGAACGTGCGTTCCCGGAAGTGGCCTTGTCCAAACGCATCAGTGTCGGCTCGGGCTGCCCAGGGGCGCTGGGCGGATCGGAATGGGGCTCCCATCTGACGTGGTGGCCACTCTGCCAGGTAGGTGCCCGATTCCTGCCTTCCTGGTGGGGCCGATGGGGAGGCGGGGCTGCCTTCACAGCTCTGGGTGTTCCCGCCCTTGCACGGGATGCAAAGCGCCACTGTCTGATGGCGACTTCTCCCCTCCTGGGGCTGGGCGCCCGGGCACCGGGGGTCGGGAGCCCCTGTCACGGGCCCATCCCTCCGTGTATGGTGGCCCCGCACTCCTGGTGCCCAGTGGCCGCTGGCCTCTGCAGAACTAGTGATTCGGATGGGGCTTCTCCCCCGCTGAATTCTCAGGAACTTGGCTGAGTCTAGCAAATGGATCCAGCTTTTCTGCAAACTCCCCTGAGGAAAAGCCAGGTTGTGTTCAGAGCAACATCAAGGCTTTTAAAAAATATTTTATTTATTTGAAAGGCAGAGAGAGAGGTAGAGACACAGAGAGAGATCTTCCATCTGATGGTTCACTCCCCAAATGGCCACAACGGCTGGCCCTGGGCCAGACTAAAGCCAGGAGCCAGGAGCTCCATCCTGGTCTCCCACATGGGTACAGGGGCCCAAGCTCCTGGGCCATCCTCCACTGCCTCCCCAGGCACGTTAGCAGGAAGCTGGATTGGAAGTGGAGCAGCCGGGACTTGAACCCCTGCCCACGTGGGATGCTGGCGTGGCAGATGGCGGTTTAACCCACTGTGCCACAGCCCAGCCCCCGACAGCAAGACTCTTACAATCAGAAACGGCCCCCACACTCTGTGTGCCCCCCTCCCTCTACCTCAAGTCTTCCGGACCCCAGGCAGCTACACTCAGTGCCCACGTCCCGCACTGCCGCCCGCGCCAACCTCGCCGCCTGGAACCCCCGCCTGTGTTCCGCAGCCCTGAACCCTGCACACCTGCCCCTCTGTGGCTGAGCAGCTCCTACTGCCCTGTGCCCCCTGCAGGGTGCGCACCTCACACAGTAACAGGAAGAGACCAGCGCCGATAAGCCTGCCCTGAGTCACCACTCCTCCGTCCACCACGTCGAATCCCCGCAATACATCCAGCAGGTGGGCGCCCACCTCCCGGAGCAGGAGCCCGAGTCTGAGTCAGACAGTCCCTGCGCGATGAATCGATGAATCGTGGTGTCCCTCACATGTCCCCCCAGCATCTGTGTCATCTGCCCCCTCTGTGCCCTGGGGACCGTGGCGTGCCCCTCCCCCTGAGCCCCCACGGACCCCACCGTGGACATTGATGGCACATCCGACAGCTGCTGGTTAACCAGGCTGTGAGCCCCTCCAGGGCGGGGTCCGTGTCCACTCCGTCCCTGCGCCCCCAGGGTGTGACATGTCCTCGGGGCTCGCACTTCACTGCAGGTGGTGAACTGTCTCATGGTCCCCGGCTCTGAGGCGGCACAAAACAGACAGAGAAGCCACAGCGACTGAAGTGCCAGCCAGTCCTTCGTCAGGGCCCATCGGGCTGTCTGCGGCAGAAAAGCCAACTCAGGCAGCTTAGGGGGCCCAGCAAATTCATGGCGGGTGTCTGGCACGGCTGGATCCAGGGGCTCACACCTCTCTCGCTCTGCTTTCCCCTTTCGTGTAGGCTACACAGAGACTCCAAGGAAGCTCAGGGTTCAAGTCCTTAGACAAGAACATCTACCAGCAAAACCCCAGGGCTGGCCAGCGCCACGGCTCACTAGGCTAATCCTCCGCCTGTGGCGCCAGCCCCCTGGGTTCTAGTCCTGGTCGGGGCGCCAGATTCTGTCCCGGTTGCCCCTCTTCCAGGCCAGCTCTCTGCTATGGCCCGGGAAGGCAGTGGAGGATGGCTCAAGTCCTTGGGCCCTGCACCCCATGGGAGACCAGGAGAAGCACCTGGCTCCTGGCTTCGGATCAGCGTGGTGCGCCAGCCGCAGCAGCCATTGGGGGGGGGGGGGGGTGAACCAACGGAAAAGGAAGACCTTTCTCTCTGTCTCTCCCTCTCACTGTCCACTCTTCCTGTCAAAAGAAAGAAAAAAAAAACACCTCAGGGCTGGCGCTCACGGCCCCAGGCCCGGCCAGGCACCTGCAACCAGACCAACACGGGTGACAGGGGGAGAGCTGCATGGACTGACTCTGTCCACATCACGTGGCCACCAAGGGGCGGAGTCAGTCCCACCCAAGCCCCAGGGCCTGAGGGCTCCAAGGAGGAGGAGAGGTGGCCGCCCCAACACCCTGCGGAGGGGAGCTGCTGGCTTTGCGACGGGAGCTAACACGTAGCCCTCACCGCACACCTGACACCATTCTCAGCGCGACACAGGTCTTCACGGATTTGATCCCCTTTCCCAGAGGCTGCAATGGGAGCATCGAGGGAAGGAGGCTAGCAAGGGGCAGGGAGGGGTGGGAAGGCAGCGCCGCACATCTGTGCGTGATACTCTTCCACGGGGCCTGGACACAGGCCTGCCGAGGAACACGTGCGCTCTGGCATGTGGTTCACCAGGAAGGCTTCCTGGAAGTGGCGTCACAAAGAAAGATGGGTCACGAAGGACACATTCAGAGGGCAGACGCCACCCCCGCTGCAGGCCTGGCTCCCTGGGGCCCCTCAGCTGGGCAAAGATCGAAGGAGACCTCCTGGGGATGAATCTCACCCGTTAGGCCACTGGTTCCTCGAGGGAGCTCGGCGTCTCCTGCAGGTGCAGGCAGATGAGGGCAGACAGACGCCGGAGGGCAGGCGGCACACCCAGCCCGCTGGCTCCCTCCCCCACCTCGAGGCACAGCCGTGACTTGGATTTATTCTCAGAGCTCTGCTCTGGATGGTGCCTCATGGGTTTCTTTGGAGAGAAGCTGTCCTAGCACAGCGGGCCCAAAGGGACGGCTGCAGGGGGAGAGCAGGACACAGAGACAGAGAGAGGTCTTCCAACTGCTGGCTCACTCCCCAGATGGCCACAACAGCTGGAGCTGGGCCAGGACAAAGCCAGGAGCCAGGAGCTTCTTCTGGGTCTCCCATGTGAGTGCAGGGGCCCAAGCACTTGGGCCGTCCTCTGCTGCTTTCCCAGACACATTAGCAGGGAGCTGGATCGGAAGTGGGGCAACTCTGATATGGGACATCAGTGTCACAGGCAGTGGTTTAACCCTCTGTGCCACAACGCCAGCCCTCTCCCTCCTCTACTGTCTTCTTAACAGATCATATACAGGGGTCCGGCGCTGTGGCATAGCGGGTAAAGCTGTTGCCTGCAGTGCTGGCATCCGATACAGGTGCTGGTTCGATACCCAGCTGCTCCACTTCCAATCCAGCTCTCTCTATGGCCTGGGAAAGCAGTAGAAGATGGCCCAAGTGCTTGGACCCCTGCACCCATGTGGGAGACCCAGAAGAAGCTCTTAGTTCCTGGCTTTGGATCAGCACAGCTCTGGCCGTCACAGCCGTTTGGGAAGTGAACCAGTAGATTGAAGACCTCTCTCTCTCTCTCTCTCTCTCTCTCTCTCTGCCTCTCTGTGTAACTCTTTCAAATAAATAAATCTTAAAAAAAAATCATACACAGGGTATTTTTTCAAGTTCAGGTTCTTCATTTTAAGGTAGAGACTGACCAGGGGCAGTCACAAGTTGAACCAGAACTCTAGTCCTATGTGCCAGGTCAGGCACTGGAGACACTGCCCCAGAGTAGGAAGGGACGTGACCACTGTCCTCGCTTTGTCCTTGGAGGACCCCAGCATCTCTAGAAGGCGGGGATGCGTGGGCGCTAAGTCCCCAGTGAAAGAATGTGAGGTATGGAGAACGCTGGCTGCACCGTGGGTCTCTTTGCCATGTGCAGGGCAGTCTTGGGCACTATAGCAGGATAATAAGGAAACCCAGGGCCCTAGGAGACTGGGAGACGTGCGTGCCCTACAGAGGAGCAGGAATACAGATGGGCCTCCTCCAAGGTGCCAGTCCAATCAATTGAGTGTCAGATTTCAAAAAGATTGGCTTTTGAGATTGACTAGCTCAGCAGAAAGAGTTCCATCATTGATTAGTGATGTCTGCCTTGGGCATAAGCAAAGTAAGTGGTGACAGGTGCATCTAAGATTTCTGCACACTGCTGTAGAGGTGGTATTGAGTAGATCGAGTGGTTTTGTGGTTGCATTTGATTGTAGCACTTACTGAGCGGGTCCAGGCAGGGTAGGTAATATCTTCAGTAGGCAGATTAGACAAGTGAGACTCAGGTCCCTTTCACTGGGTCTCCAGGGCCACAGCCCTCTGGATGGACGTCCCCTCTCCGGCCAATCCCAGATCTTACATGCATTCCAGACTCAGGAAGTTCAAGCATCCAGGGAGGCCGGAGCCAGGCCCAGAAGTCTGAGGGTGTCTGGCCTGCAGGACCGGGCCTGGAGCTGGGCAGACCGACGTCACCCACTGCTGTGCTTGCTACGCGACGCCGGCCCAGCCACTGCCGACGCCACCGCAGATGTGCCGTGTGCCCAGCCACTCCACCTCCGGACTCCAGAGCTCTGTTCCCTCAACTGAGAAACGGGTGACTCACGCGTCCACTGTCCCCATGAGAAGGGGCTTCAGGCCAGCGTGGAATAGCAAGGGCCACGTGTCCACCCTCCTGTCCAAAACAACCGCAGTAAAACAGGCACAAAACATAAAACGGTGGCTTTCCAGACGCCATCATCAGAGAAGGAAGGCGCTGAGCCCCCGGGAGACGAGGAATGTGGAGCCCTTCCGCTTCCCCAGCCACCTTGATGTGCTTCCATGTGGAACATACAGAGAATTCCCAAAACTCAAAAGTGAGAAAACCAACAATGGGCAAAGGTTTGAACCGGCTCCTGACCACAGACGGTATCCCAATGGCGAGTGCGTGCGTGCAAATATTCTCAACACGATCAGATGGGGGAAGTGTCAGCCACAAAGTGAAAGCACCATGGCCAGCAGGACGGACAGTGAGTGACATGCTGATGGGGGAGGAGCAACAGGAAGCTCCGCCTACTGCTGCTGGGTGGGAGAACAGCCCCAAGGCGTCCAAAACCAGAGGCAGGAGGAACGCAAGCACCGGTCCCCACCTCGGCTTCCACCCAGCGCTCACGGCAGCTTTCTTCACGAGCATCGTACCAGGAACAGATCCAGCACCCACCCACAGACGCATGGACAGATCACGGAATCGCCCAGGAGCCCAGGGCCGGCTGTAGCCATGAATCCCGAGAGTGAACTCCTGCTACGCGGGGCGGCCAAAGCGCGATGCTGGCAGCCATAAGCCACACACGGCAGAGTCAGTCCTGCGAGACGCCACTCACACAAAACCATGGAAAAGGCACACCAGGCTGATGGAGGCAGACAGCAGGTCCGTGGTCTCCCAGGAATGGGCGGGATGGTCGGGGGAGAGAGAGAGAGGAGAAAGGGGACTCCCGGGGGAGCGCTGTGTCCGTTCTCTCTCGGCTGCAGTGATGGCCTTGGAGTGCCGACGTCGAGGTCTACCAGATGTCTCCTGTTCACCACGTGCGGTTTCTGGTGTGCAGACTGCACCTCCCAAGAGAGGGAAAGCAAACCCCACCGGATGGAATCACCAGGCCAGTGGCACAGACCCCCATGGTGGGGTGGGCATGGTGCACCCCACAGTGGGAGGGGAGGGGAAAGCCCTGCTGAGCAGGACCCCAGGCTTGGGGAAATACAGCTAGCAGGCCAGAGAGGCAGGGCCAGGCCGAATCAGCTGGACAGAGCTGTGGGCCCCGAGATGACAGAAAGGGAGGGGCGGGGGAGGGAGAGGCCTTTGGTGGGGGAGAGGATGCTGGGTCATAAAAGTGAACTCTGGGCCCAGGCTCCGCGGATCCTTCCCCGAGGCCGCTGTCCCCTCCTCTGTCCCGAGGTGCCAGCGGCAGCCCCTGGCAGAGACGAGCGCTGGCCCCCGACTCCTGCTACCATCTCCAGTCTAACTGCGGGTTGGCCGTGGGGGGCGGGGCAAGCAAAGCAGTGAAGGGGGCGGGTCCAGCGGTGACTGGTCGCTGCCTGACCACAAGCTGGGGTCCTGGGGATGTGCTCCTGGGCTGCAATTAACCCTGGGGCCCCAGGACTCACAGGAGCGGGGACGGGAGGATGGAAGTGCCGCCTCCCTCCCTCCCCACCCCCAAGACCTGCACTGCACACGGCTCTGCTGTGAGGCTGTCCTGGATGGATCCGGCCCCCTGGGGCAGCGTGGCCCTCCATGGGCAGGCCGTGGGAAGGCCGCCTCACTCGCAGTCTACACGAGAGAGCAGCAGGGGCAGCAGCCCCCCTGGGTTTGCAGAAGACAGGGGTCTGATCGGCCGCTCTCCGCTCTTCTGGCCACACTGGCCACACCTGGTCAGGGAGCTTCATCCGGCCTCCCAGTGTGCCGACCCCCAGGCTCCGGGCAGTGGGCTCCCGGCCACTCTGCACCCCCCCCCCCCCACCGCCCCGCCATGCAGCTCGGGCAGCGTGGGTGAAAGGGGCCATTTTCATCCAGATGTGAGGCGGCCGGCACAGCGCACGCCTGCAGAACCGGGCAGAGCTCCAGCTGCCGAAGCCGGCGAAGGAACACGCGGGACCGAAGAGTGGGAAGCGGGGGCAGTGGGCAGCCTGGTGCTGAGGGACCAAGAGCAGCCCCCCGGCCCCTCCCAGCCCCCCACCCCCCATGCGTGGCCGTCTCATCCCTGCAGCCGCCCGCTCCTGCGAGCCCCGCATGGTCGGTCCAGGAATGTCGGCGGGAAAATACGAGGAGAAACAAACCGCGTGTCTCTGTGGGCTGCTGACACCAGTGCACCTGCTCTGTGTGAATTTTCACAGGAGCTTAACCTCCTCCGTTAGCCCGGCATCCGGCCCTTGAATCACCTCATCTCACCTGCGAGGCTGCTCGGCAAGGCGGCTGCCGTAGAAGCACTCCCTATCAAGCAGAAATGGCTGAACAGAGAGGTTAAGCCACCTGCCCGAGATCACACAGCTATGGAGGCCCACATGACTTCAGGTTCCACACGGGTGCAGGAGCCCAAGCACTTGGGCCATCCTCCACTGCTTTCCCAGGCCACCACAGAGAGCTGGATTGGAAGAGGAGCAGCCAGGACTCGAACCAGCACCCATCTGGGAAACTGGCGCCACAGGTGGAGGATTAACCTACTGTCCACGGCACTGGCCCCAGCTGCCTGATTCTTTAAAAGTTTAATTTATGTTTAATGTGGCAAGGCAGAATGAGCAGGGTGACCGCCATTCGGGCCATCTTCTGCTGCCCAGTCCGGGGACTCTGCGTCCGTTCCCACTGCTGTGTGACTGTCCCCACCGTCCGTCCCCAGCGCTCCTTCACTGGCAGGATGGAAACTCTGTGTCCACTGACACCGACGCCCACGTCTCCCTGCCCCCAGCCCCCGGCGGCCACCACTCCAGCTCCCGCCTCTGTGATGGTGACGGTGCCAGTGGGGTCACACGGGGCCGGTCTCTATTTTTTTTTTTTTTTGACAGGCAGAGTGGACAGTGAGAGAGAGACAGAGAGAAAGGTCTTCCTTCCATTGGTTCTCTCCCCAAATGGCTGCTACGGCCGGCGTGCTGCACTAATCCAACGCCAGGAGCCAGGTGCTTCTCCTGGTCTCCCATGCGGGTACAGGGCCCAAGCACTTGGGCCATCCTCCACTGCACTCCCGGGCCACAGCAGAGAGCTGGACTGGAAGAGGAGCACCCGGGATTAGAACCCAGGGTGCCGGCATCGCAGGTGAAGGATTAGCCTAGTGAGCCGCGGCGCCGGCCAGGACCGGTCTCTTTGTGATGGGGTATTTCACTCAGCAGTGCACTTGAGACTCATGCATATGGCAGCCCGTGTCAGGATGAACTGGGATCAATTTGCAAGTCCTGGGCACTACCTGGAAATGAGTGGGAGGGTGGGTGATGGATGGACAAAGGCACAGACAGACAGATGGATGTCAGGGCAAGTGATCGGGTAGGAGGATCAGAGAGAGAGGGAATGCAGGATGTGGCTCGCGCTGCAGTAGCTCACAGCCGAGAGCAGGATCCAGGGGTTTCCACGCTCCCAGGACAATGCCCCTGGTCCACCCCGACATAGGTGCACGTTCCCGCAGGAGAGCCAAGGAGGCCGTGCCGCTGCCACTCGAGCGCGTCCTTCCCGGCCACCAGGCAGCCAGCGGGGAAGGCTCCCCTGAGGTTCCTGGGGAGAGGACGGCAGAGCCGGGCACTCCTGGTGCTGGGCACAGCACGTGCAAAGGCTCGGGGGCGGCCAGCGAGGCCCAAGGGGGAAGTGCTGGTTTCAGCAAGCAAACCTGGGCCTCAAGAAAATTCGGAGATTGGTGGTTATTAGCCACATGGTTCCAGGCAGGTGGCTTCCCTCTCTGGGTCTGTGTCCTGAGCTGTGCAGTGGGGTAAGGGTGGCATCTCCCTCCAAGAATCGTGCTGAGGGTCCAGTGAGACATGGAGGGGGAGCACGAAGCTCGGGGTGAGCCCTTAAGGAAAAGTCACCTCCCGTCTACTCCCCTCCCACCCCAGCGCCCCCTCCTCTCTCCCAGGGGCGTCCAGGGCTCCCAGGCCAGGCTGAGGAGGGCCCCGCCCAGTCCCCCCTGCATCTGTGCAGGTGCCTCACCAGGCACCTGCCTCCAGGGCCCTCCTGGGGCGCCACCTCTGCTGCTGATTGGCTGAGGTCTCGCCTCCCCACACCCCCACTTTGTATTCTCCAATGTGCACCTGCCATCACTTTATTCATGAAGATTTGCATCGATTTTGCCATAAACCGTTATGAATTCAGCTTGTGGAAAAAACAACATTGATCCCCCTGCCTCGTAATTTGTCTGAGCTGCAGGACCTGCTAACGCTCTTCCCAGAGATATATGTCGTGGAGCAGGGGACGCGGTTCCAGCCACCCCCTTCCGTGCCACCACCTCTGCTCTCGGGATGTTCCGTGGCCATTTTGTCCCTTTGGTGGGAAAACGGGCGTGTCTGGTGACAGCGCCGTGCCAGCTGTCATGGCAGGGGAAGGAGGAGGCCAGGAGGGCAGGGGTGGGAGGGGAGGGGAGTTGGATGTGACAGAGAGAGAAGGTGTGTGGAGGGAGGGAGGAAGGCAGCGCTTCCTGGCATCCTCCAGGCCCCAGGACCTTTGAACTTACCTTCCTTGCATGAGTTTCATCAAACCACAACCGGAGCCACTGGCCCCATCTACAAGGAGAAAACTGGAGCCCAGAGAGGTTGGACAACCTGTCCGGCTCCACACAGTATATAAAAGACACATGGGCGCTTGGCCTGGCTGCTGGGACGCACACAGCCCACACTGGAGCACTTGGGGTGACTGCCAGACCTTGGACCCCAGCAGGAAGCTGGAGACCCCGGGGAGCAGCAGGGTACTCCGTGACTGGGGTCCTGCCACCCAGGGGGACATGTGCATCAGATTCCCAGCTCCCAGCTTCTGCCCTGGCCCAGGCCCGGCCATTACCGCCATTTAGGGAGTAGATTGGTGGAGGGGAGCGCTTGCCCACTCGCTCCTTCTCTCTCCCCCTCACAGGTGAAGGACCCCAAATCTGGGAATCCAACGCGCTCGGGTGGTCGCCCAAAGACCCAAACTCCAGACCGGTAGATGCAAGAGCAAGAGGATTTTTATTAGGCGTTTGCACAAACGGGCTCCCCAGCATCACAGGCGGTTGAGAGAGCGAGAGAGAGAGAGAGAGAGCGAGAGCGAGCCCCGAGCAGGGGTTACAGCAGTTTTTAAAGACAGTAGCCACCTCATTAACATATGTATGTGGGGGGGGTTGGTGATTAGCTATTCTGAAGGGCAACAGGCATGCAAACTCTTGTCGCGATTTTTCGCGAGGGAAGGGGTAAGTTTATACAACGGTCACTAAGTTACAGAACCTTGTTGCAACTCTTTCCGGACTCCTGCAAGCGTTATGGCGTGAGACAGTTACACAGAGCAGTTTCCCAAGGTCATTCTGCAGGCGGTGGAGACACAGTTATCTTAAGGAATGTCTACCACCAGCAGCTAACCTTTTTAACCCTTACTATAATATTATTTTAATATTTACTTTTAGCAGGGGGCTTACACAGGTAAATAACAAGAGCTGGGCCGCGTTTGAGCAGAGCCGTCTCCTTCCCAGGGCGCGGGGCAGATGGCATTGCCCAGCCTCTCTTCCCTCCAGCTGTGCTAATGATGACTCAGAGTGGGACCCGCGCAGAGGGGACGTCTGTCACCTCCAGCCCTGGCCCTTAGAAACACCGTCCCTCTCCTCCCCTCCACTTAGAGACCTTGGGGGTGCGGTTAGGGGACAGAGCAGAGCCCGCAGCTGCTGGCGACGTTGGCCCAGAGCGGCTGAGACGTCTGGGTTGGCAGCTCACGTTGATCGTCCTAGCACAGCAGCTGACACCACGGAGCCCTCACTGCGTGCCGGGCACCACACTCAGTATCCCCTATTACTTCTCAGCTAAACCGAACACCGGCGCCTTGCAGGCGGGGCTGCCGCTTCCAGGGAGAAGTGCTAGGGGTCACACCCAGGAGGGAGGTGGCTCGATCAGGACTCACAGGCAGGCAGGGCAGGGCTCACCCCCAGGGCTCCTTCCCCTCTGCCTTGCTAGACCATCCTCCATTGCCCTGGATGGAGGCAGAGGGCGGGTTGGGTTCAAGGTCCCTCACTTTCAGACAGGGGTCCTGCAAGCTCCATGTCTGTGCACTGGACTTGGTTCAGGAAGTCATGGATAAAGGACTTGGAAACCCTGAGGCGAATCCTGAAAGGCAGGCATCTTGTTCCCTAATTCATCCCCTGTGGAGCTGTGTGTCCTCTGGCTGGTCACTATCTGTCTCTGGTCCTCCGTTTCTCTGGACTCAAAACAAGGCAGAGAGGTGAACCAGACGAGCTCCAGGGCTCGGCTCTCGCATGCCAGGCAGAAGGCACACCTCCGAGAGTGGCTGCCCTGGGGACAATGCCAGGCTGTGCCAGAGGCCGGCTCTTGCCTGGGGTGACCGATGTGTCCCTGAGACACGTGTGGTCTCTCTGGCAGTACAACTCCCTCAAGGATTGTACAGGTTTCCAGTCTGTTTTTGCTCCAATCCGTGTACAAGAAACAACCAGCAAAAACTGTCTGTGCTGGAAAACTCTTAAAAATCCTCTTACTGTATTAGCTTTCAAATTCTCGCAAGGGTTTCATGCGTTTGTCTCTCCATGTGGTGACCGCACCTGCCTATGGGTGCCGGTGACGTTCCAAGGCAGCGCATGCTGAGCCCAACACCGCCATGAGCGTCTCCTCTCCGCCTCGTTCCTGTGTTCGGAGGCGTCCAGGTCCTCTCCCAGCTGTTCACAGCGTGCACCGTGGCTGCCCCCACGTGCTGTGGACACTGGGACTTACTCCTGTGTCTTGTGCCGTTATCCCACCCCCCTCTCGCCCCCGCCCCGCCCCCAAGCCTCTGGTCATCACCGGTCAACCGTTTTCCCTCACCCGCTTCCTGGTGCCTTTGTCTTTCCCCTCTCCCCACCGGAAGGAGGCTTCCCGGTGGGCGGAAGGCAGCTCTCCAACCTGACCTCCACGGCCTCCTTCATCCCCGGGGCTGGCCTGCGGTGCCCAGGAGTAACTGGGCTTCTGTCTCCTCTCCTGCCCGGGCTAAGGCTTGCCTTTCCAAATCCTTTCCCTAGCCAGCCTGGCGTCACCTCTCTGGGACTTTGCTGAACAGGAGAGAACGACGGGGCACGATCCCAGCCGGACACGAGCCGCTCTCGGGTTGCAGATGGGGTGGGCCGGCGGGCTCAGGATCTGCGACCAGGGGCTCCCCAGAGCGGGAGCTGTGTCGCTACGTCGTACCAGGGGCCAGCTCCCTATGCTGCTCCTCGCCCGCCGAGTCTGAGCCTCACTGTTTTAACCAGGCTGTGGCTGGGACCCTCTCTGGCACCAAAGCCTGTCAAGGTGCAACCTTAGCCACAGAACAAACCAAAAACAGCGGTGCCGGCACCCAGGCACAAGTTCCACTCTTGTCTGATAAGGAAGTTCCCAATGTCAAGGACGAGGCCACCTTCACCTTAACTCCGCTGTTGTCCCTGTGTGCCGTCCGCCCCCTGCCTCAGCACCCTCACCAGCAGGCAGAACGCAAGGGGCAATGGGGGAGACTCCCTGGGCGTGGAAGGCATGACCCGGAAGTTGATTATAACTTCCTGTTAAATCTGATTGGTCAGAACATGATCACATGACCCTAGCTAGCAACACAGGAGCATGGGAAATGTAGTCTTTACCAGGAGACTGCGGCCCTAATGGCAATCCTTCCATTCCATTACTAAAATACAAGGCTACATACTGGCAACAATCACTTGCAACATCATCAGCCGCCCACGGGCAGGGGGACAGAAGCTCAGAGAAGTCAAGGCACTCAAGTTTGCACAGTGAGCAAAACACATGAACCGGACCTCAGATGCAGCGGCCTGAGCCAGTGTGCATGCACACAGCTACTGCGCTGGGCTGTCCCGTCAGCACAATGCAGTTCCTCAGGACTGAAATAGGAGTCCATCAAGGTCACTTCCCCTCCACTTCGAGCCCTAGGCAGGTAGGCTCTGTGACCACGGCCCGAACAGCTGACTTCCGGAAAAGCAGGCTGAAGGTCATGATCGCAGGAGCATGGGGGAGGGTTTTACAAGCAATAATGTGGGTCTTCGGAGAAGCTCGGCCAAGTGGTGCACAGCTGTGTGGCCTAACACGTGGCTCGGAAAACAGCTTTAGGCATAGAACCGTGCGGAGCCCGGAGCCGGGGATCCACACTGATTCTGATGCAACCCAGAGCTTGACAACCACGGGTACACAGCACACGGCTGTCTCTTCCCGGCAGAAACCAGGGGGCTAAACACAGCTCCTGGCTTCCCAGCTGGAGCAACGGGAGTTTAAACTCAAGATCTACCACTTGCCAGCCTAATGAGTTTGGATAAGTCAGTTCACCTGTAGGATCTCCCATCTTCTCACCTGTAAAATGGGAGTGAAAATACCTACTGCACATGATTGTTCATTCATTCAGCAAATACAGATTGTGCACTGAGGGGCCGGTGTTGTGGCGTAGCAGGTAAAGACGCTGCCTACAGCACCAGCATCCCACATGGGCGCTGGTTCGAGTCCCTGCTGCTCCACTTCTGATCCAGCTCTCTGCTGTGGCCTGGGAAAGCAGTAGAAGATGGCTCAAGTGCTTGGGCCCCTGCACCCATGTGGGAGACCTGGAAGAAACTCCTGGCTTCAGATCAGCACAGCTCCAGCTGTTGCAGCCATCTGGGGAGTGAACCATGGTATGGAAGACCTTTCTCTCTCTCTGCCTCTGCCTCTCTATAACTCTACCTTTCAAATAAATAAATAAATAAATCTTTTTTAAAAATATTGTGCACTGAGTACTGTTGTTGGCAGTAAATAGAACAAGTAGGGTTAAAGCCACAGCCTGCAGTGCCAGCACCTCATATAAGCACCCATTTGAGTCCCAGCTGCTCCACTTCCAATCCAGCTCCCTGCTAATGCACCTGGGAAAGTAACAGAAGATGCCCAAGTGCTTGGACTCCCTGAACTCACATGGGAGACCCAGAAGAAGCTCCTGGCTCCTGGCTTCACTCTGGTTCAGCCCTAGTGGTTACAGCCATCTGGGGAGGGAACAAGCACATGGAAGATTCTCTCTCTCTCTCTCTCTGTGACTCTGTCTTTCAAATAAATAAATAAATCCTTAAAATGAATAAATGAACAGAGCGAGTCAAAGGCTGATTCTCATGTAGCAGGGAGACAGCAAGGAGGCAAGCGAGAGAGGCACAGTGTCCATGGGAGACGGTGGTTGGTGTTAGCAGAGGTAGGAGACAGAAACAGCAGTGGGAGGCGATTGCAGCTCAGGCTTCCTGGGAAGGCCTTGGTCAGCGGGGGAGCCGTGCAGATGACCTGGGGCAGCTGCGTCAGCGCGATCCAAGCAGGCGCAGGCCTGCTGAGCTCCTGCAACAGCACTGAGCAGAGTGTGGAAGGGGTATGGCTCCGGGCAGACCCCGCCACCCTGTGGATGCAATGGGAGCCGCTGGACAGTTTCACACCTGCGCCCTGGGGAGACACGAGGTTGGCCAGCTGCGGCAGGTGGATCCTCCAGCCAACTGGACATGGGGAGCATCTGTGAAGCCCAAGGTCAGAGCCGGGCCACAGGGCAGCTTCTCCATTCTGGGGCTGCAGGGAGGAAGGAGCGATGCACTGGAGGAATGATGGGGGCTCAGATGAGGGTAGAAGAGAGACACAGGGGAGGGAGAAGACAGAGAAACAGGTAGAAAGACAAGCAGCTGAATCCAGAGGGGGCTGGGCAACATGCACAGACCACCTGGCTACTTTGTATCCCCAGCTGACTCGTGGACAAGTGGGAAATTCCACCAAATCAGGCAACAGGTGCAGCCAGTAACATCCACCCAGCCCTCCGTTCACTTGGTAACTTCTCCAGGTAGAATCGTTAGTGAGCGACACCACCCAGCCCCCAGCTGAGGTCCTGCTTGCTTTGCAATATCAAGGACATCACACCCACAAAATTCTGAGAGATCCCCAGGGACAACTTAGTTGGTGACGGTTCCAGCTGCTCTCTTAAAAAAAAAAAAAAGATTTATTTATTTGAAAGGCAGAGTTACAGAGAGGCAGAGGCAGAGAGAGAGCGAGGTCTGTCTGTCTTTCTTTCTTTCTTTCTTTCTTTTTGACAGGCAGAGTTAGACAGTGAGAGAGAGAGACAGAGAGAAAGGTCTTCCCTCCATTGGTTCACTCCCCAAATGGCCGCCACAGCCGGCGCGCTGAGCCGATCCGAAGCCAGGAGCCAGGTGCTTCCTCCTGGTCTCCAATGCAGGTGCAGGGCCCAAGCACTTGGGCCATCCTCCACTGCACTCCCGGGCCACAGCAGAGAGCTGGACTGGAAGAGGAGCAACTGGGACAGAACTGGTGCCCTGACTGGGACTAGAACCCAGGGTGCCGGCACCGCAGGCGGAGAATTAGCCCAGTGAGCCACAGCACTGGCTGAGGTCTTTCATCTGCTGGTTCACTGCCCAAATGGATGCAATAGTCAGAGCTGAGCTCGTCTGAAGCCAGGAGCCAGGAGCTTCTTCTGGGTCTCCCACGTGGGTACAGGGACCCAAGAACTTGGACCATCTTCTACTGCTTTCCCAGGCCACAGCAGAGAGCTGGATCGGAAGTGGAGAATCTGGGACAGGAACCTGTACCCATGTGGGATTCCGGCGCTGCGGGCAGCTTTACCCGCTACACCACAGCCCCGGTCCCTCCAGCTTTTCTTATGCCGAGTGTAACACAAGGACCCCTGGCCTGCGATACTGAATGTGGTCACTCGAGCCCCTTGTCCCCCTTCTGTGGCAAGCCCGAAGCCTTCCCCAAGCCTCCCGAGCCCCACTAGGGAGCAGGTGCCCACGGTGACCTCCGGCAGTTCTGCCTGCGGCGCTCTCCATCTCACACGTCATCTCCTGCAGTGGCACCGTCCTGTCTCCTTTCCCTGGTTTCCTGCAAAACCAGTGCACAAGGTGCTGCCCGAGCAGGTGTGGCCCCTGGGCCACATGTCGGAGAGAAGGCTGTGCTGGGCAAGCTCATGGAGGAGCACTGAGCATCCCATACGTTCACGCTTCTCCGTGGCCTGCCTCTGGCTGCACAGGCAGGCTGCCCATGTTCCCGGCCTCCTCTCTCCAACACCGGACAGGTGCTGCAGTCCCTCCCAGCTCTGAAACTCAGTGGGCTCCGTCCAAGTCCTCTGCCACTCACTGGTCCTGGGAAAGAGCTCTGTGCAGAGGCTGCCCAGCCAATGATGCCCTTGCCGCCGGCCAGGGTTCCGTCTGTAGATTTCTCTTTGCCCTCATCCCCACTGGCATTCTGGGAGAGCTTTATGAATCTCCTTCTCTTGGTGTGTCTCTGTAATGTGCAGATCGGTGTTTTCCTGTGTGCCTTTCCAGCGACCTTAAATGGATCTGCCCTGCCAGCACCGGGCTCTTGCCGTCGCTCCATATCGCTGTGGGCCCATCAGGTGTGGGGCTTCCAACTGTTCTCAACAGATAAGCTCCCCTTCTATCAGCCCGGTCACCCTGCGGAAACCAACTCCTGCACCTGCCGTACGCCAGGCACTGCCCCACACAGGGCAAACCCGACCGGTCAGGTGTCGCTTTCCCAGAAGCCCTGTGATCTGCTATGCTATTGTCCCCATCTGAAGAGGAGGCAGGGGGAGGTTAAGCAACTTTCCCCAGACAGCTGGGTTAGGAAAGGGGAGAGCAGGATGGGAATGCAGGTCCGTCTGATGCCAATGTTCTATCTTTTAAAAAATTATTTTATTTTATTTAAAGGCAAGGCAACAAAGAGAGAGAGAGAGAGAGAGAGAGAGAGAGAGAGAGAGAGAGGTCTCCATCCACTGGTTCACTCCCCAGATGCCTGCAATGGCCAGGTCTGGGCCAGGCTGATCAAGGAGTCAGGGACTCCATCTGTTTCTCCCACTTGGGACATCTTCCATGACTTCCCAAAGTGCATTAACAGGGAGCTGGATTGGAAGCAGAGCAGCCAGGATGCAAACCAGTGCTCTGATAGGGGACGTTGGTGTCACAGGCAGTAGCTTAACCAACTGTGCCGTATGCCGGTCCCAGAGGCCTCTCTTCCAATCCCTCTGCAGAAGAGCCGCATCTGGGACCTTTCCAAATCCAATGTGCTTAGGGTAAGAATCGCAGTGAGAATAATAGCTGCTACCTATCGTGTGCCTACTGTGTGCCAGGGCACCTGTGCCGCTGTAGGGAGCACCAGCTACCGAGAGCACAGGGCCAATATCCCCTGGAGTGGTGCCGTGGGCTGGCAACAATCCCAGCAGGCTGGACCTGTCACTCCTTCCTCACCGCTGAGAAACGTGCATCTCAGGGAGGCCACGTGGCCAAAAGCACAGTGGGTGACCGGCAGGGTGCAGCTCTGAGCCTGGCCCCTGACTCTGCTTCCCTGAGTCCCCAGGGACTCTTCCGAGCTTCCTGCGGGTGGCAGCCGCCTCTGCCGCCCAGCATGGAGAGGGGCCACCGGTCTTCCCGCAGGCAGCCGCACCCGGGGCGAGGCTGGCAGACAGGTGCACCCCAGGGGGCGGGCCCTGCGCCCGGCTGGGCCCGCCTTCTCACTTTGCCATCTCGTCCACCCTCATCAGCCTGGGCCAGGGGGCGGCTCCCCTCGTCCCACTGCCCCACGGGCTCCGTCTCCCCACCCGCCTCCACCAGGAGGCTGCTGAGAGGGAACGTTATCCAAGGGAAGGAGCCCCTGAGGGACCCCTGGGTTTTGTTCCCAGCACTAAGACAGCTTCAGAGAAAAGCTTTTATTGCAGGCAGAAGAATATTATTTCCGAGCTATTCCCCTGGCCCATTACAGCAAAATAATAGAGCTTTAGTTTCTATAGATTTGTCATGCGGAGTGCACATGTAGTGCAAGGATATTTGACAGCATATAAATTGAGGTGAAATATTGCAAAATGAGCCAATTCCTGCACACTTTCATTGTATTTCCTTTATTTGTTGTACTTGTTTTACATATCTACACAGTCATCTCTGCGGCTGGAGAAGCGCTGGTGATGAATCGACCCTGCGATCCGCCCTGGCCAAGAGGCCACGCCGGAGGGAGGCTTCCCTTCCACCCGGCATCGCCTGGTTCTGGCTGCACCGAGGCCTGGCACCTCCCGCTGTCTTCCTGGGAGCTTCCTCTCCCAGGCCCAGGGAGCCTGCCGCTGGCGGCACAGTCTCTTCCCTTCCCATCTGGAGTACCGGCTTCCCCTCATGATCTAGAAGCTTCTAGCGGTCTGAGCTGCACTTAGAGGAAGGAGTCTCCTGCAGTTGGGAGAAAGGGTCTTGCCCTTGGCCTCCACCTGTCCCCACCCCCACCCCCACCCCCTGCCCTGAGTGGTAGACAGAAGCCAGGGCCGCAGTCGCGTCTATGCTGCCTCTCACCTGCATCTGGAAGTGAGCCTCAGGGCAAAGCCCTCTGCATCCTACAGCAATGAATCAGCCCAGGGCGACTCAGCGCCTCTTCCCACAGGCAAGGGCGTGCTGGGTCCAGGTTCGCTGCTGACCAGGTGCGGCGGGGCCAGCCCGGAGGGGCCTTCCCTTGGAGCCCAGGCCACAGCAGTGAGTGCTAGGGTCTCCGTGCCAAGAGTCCTGGGAACACACACCCCATCCCATCACTGAGGAGTCTGCCATGAAGACCCTTGTGGGGTCTCCCGGGGTGGGAATCTCAGGACCATGGTTAAGTGGCCGCCTGTGATGCCTGCACCCCATCTCAGAGCACTTGTTTTGGGTCCCAGCTTCCTACTAACTTGCCTGGGAGGGGCAGCAGATGGTGGCCCCAGCGCTGGGGTCCCTGCCATGCACGTGGGAGACACTGATGGAGTTCCAGGCTCTTGGCTTTAGCCTGGCCCAGCCTCAGCTGGTGCAGGCATCTGGGAAATGAACCAGCAGATGGAAGATCGATCTCTCTCTCTCTCCCCCCTCCCTCTCTCTTCCTCTCTCTCTCTCTCCCCCTCTCTATCTCTCTCTCCCTCCCTCTCTCTCTCTCTCTCCCTCCCTCTCTCTCTCTCTCCCTCTCTCTTCCTCTCTCTCTCTCTATCGCTCTCTCCCCCCTTAAATAAAGTGAAAATAAATAACTTTAAAATTTTATTTTAATTTAAATGCAGGTCCATGATGGATAAGACTCTGATCCTCTCCTTGGCTGGGGTGAACTTTATGTGGCAGAAGGCAGTTTGGAGGCGGCCACCAGGACAGTGCTTGCACCCGCAAAAGGCCAGTCCCACCGTCCCCTGGGTGCTCGGCCTGAGTGTGGCGCCCTCCCAGATGGGGCAGCACGGACCTCTGCCTGACTCCTTGCTCGTCTGCCCTCCCCACAGAGAGCCCCGGCTGTGTCTTATTCCACTCTGTGCTCTCCATGCCTGCCCTGGGTAGATGAGGTCTTAGAAAGACTTGAGTGGATGTTTGGATGGACAGATGGACAGGGGGTTCCTAGGATGTGGGCGATGTGTGAATGAATGGACACATGGGTGGAAAGAACCCCTCGCAGGCATCTGTAGGTTTCGGCACAAAATGGGGCCCATGAGATGCTCCTATGCTTTGTGTCACCCTCCCCAGCAAGGTGCCATCCATAAAAGCCTCATTAACATCGCGAACAATGGAGAGATCCCGTCAGCCACAGCCCTCCCTCCATTAAGGACCAGTGTCCCTCGGGAGCAAGAAGGGGGCTAATGCATCTCTCCCCATGGCTCTGCGGCAGCTGCCAGCCATCAGGGAGCCCATTAGGGAACACCAAGGGCTATCGATCCCTCATGAAAGAGGCAGGGGCTCCTGGGGCAGGCACTGCCCGAGCCCAGCAGAGGAGAGATGGAGCAAGACCTCTCTCCTCGCTGTCACCAGCTAGACCCCAGATGGGCACTGGAGGCCAGGGGTAGGTGGGTGCACAGGTGAGCTGAGCTGGCAGGATTGGCTCTGGCAATCTGTTCATCTTATAGATGACAAAACAGAGCCAGACAGAGCAGGTGCGTTCCCCCAAAGCCTATTCTAAACACGTTGTGGAAACGGCCCTGGTTCTCCATGCACCCTTGCTTCATGCCCTTTGCATTGGCATTTTGCAGCTCCACCCACCAAGAGGAGGGGCCTGTTTCCCCCTCCTGAAGCTGGGCTCAGCCATGCACCTGGTTTGACCAACAGTGGGGAAAACACCTGTCTGTCATCTTCAAGCGTGATCTCAAGTCTTAGGAGCTCCCCAGTCTCTCCCGTACTTTTCACCTCTGATGAGAGCATTCCTGGGCCAGCCTGCTGCAGGAGTGGGCCAGACCAAATCAGCCCATGGCCCCAGCAGAGAGAGCCCAGCCCAGGCCCACAGAGCCGCCCCACCGACCTGCCACAGAACAGCCCAGGCCCACTCGTTCCAGCAGAAACACCCAGCCCAGCCGTGGACCATGAGCAAGGTCACACCCTGACAGCAGTGACAGTAATGGGCCACCGAGGGGCTGTGGCTGCTTGTGAGGCAGCAGTGCTAGGGCAGCGGATAGCTGGTGCCCACGACGTCCAGCCCTGCTCTCCTCGTGTTCACACTGGCACCCGGACACTGTCCTTGGGACAAGTGCAGCCAGCGTGCAACCTCCACCGCCACCAGCATCCTCGCTGCTCCCAGTCCATCCTCCTCCACCGGCCACCAGTGGTGGTTCCTGGCCTCTGTTTTTCTTTTTGCTCACGCAGCATATTTTTTTAAAAAGCATTCAAGCCAACATTTAAAAAGAGAGGAAGTTCTCACTTTTGAAAACTCATATCTCATCCCACCTTCCTGCGTGGCCCGGCGTGCCTGCGCCTGGGATGCAGCTGCCCAGTTAGAGGAGGGTGTTTGGACGCTGTCCCTGGTGCTGAACCTGAATGCCCGTCACGGTGCGTCTCCGGCTCCGTCTCCTTTTTGTCCACACAGGACTCGGTCAAAAGCTGACAGAGAGAGAGGAAGCACAGTGACTGAGTTGTTGGTAGAACTGGTGCTGATTTCCCTAATTTCAAATGCACGCAGCAGCTGGTTTCCCCCAATAACGCTGCCCTGGGAGGCATCTGGGGAGTCCCCCGAGCTCCGGGGCCTGCGGCATGTCCCTCCTACCTTTCCTAGCCTCTCCCCCATGCCAATGCACCCTAAATCCAGGCAGCCACTCACCTGGCTTTCCTGCCCCCATGCTCGGTGGCTGAGGTTCACTTCAGACTTGCAGCCCCCTCTTCAGTTTCCGCTCCCTCCAGGAGCCTCCTTGTTCCACCCGGCGTCCATGACCTCCACTGGCCCCTGCCCTCCGCCACGACCTCCCATTTTGGCAGCTGTCACCAATTGCCTTCCCTATGGGGGGGTGGGGAGGGACCTCCTTGAGAGCCATGTAAGGCCCCCCTCCTTTGTTACCAGCTGGGCATAGTGTTTACCACCCAAAGTAGCTTTGGATTGAAACTGAATTCTGTGATTTGCATAGTTTTGCATTTCATTTGCATACCACTCATTTCCTGTTGAAAATACTAACATTCGCCCACAGTTTTGCTCCTGACTCCAGGCCTCCCAACATTGTTCTCTGTGTCCCAGTCCTCTCTCCTCTGCACCCTCTGCTTGGGCTGACCACACCTGGAGGAACACCTGGCTGGCCTGGGCCAGGGGTGGGAGGGCGAGGGGAATGAACTTCTCTCCCTCTCGCTCTCCCATAATGCATCTGGGATCCCGCAATTCCTTGGGAATCCCAGTGTGGCTTCTAGGCTTGGCTTTGGCTGACACATCACCTGTTGTACCAACGCCCAGCTTAGGAAGAACTCGATGAATGAGTACATGCATATATGAGTTACTCTGTGACGGGATGATTGAGTGATTGGATTAGAAAGGCAGAGATCAAGTGAGTGAGCAGATGAGTGATGGAAACATGGCAACTGGGGGAGCTGGAAATCTGAAGGAAGAAATCCTGGTGGGGACTGAGGCCTGCAGAGGCAGCTCGCACGGCAGTCAGGAGCTCAGCTCTTGGGCAGAGGCAGGTCTGAGTCTAATCCCGGATGCACCCAACAGGTGCGTGGCCCTGAGCATGCTCCCTCCCCACCACTTGCCCCACTTTCTCAGTATCCCAGCGCCCAGCGTGCTCTGCCTCACTCACTCAGACACTCAAGGAGTCTCTGTTGCGGTGGCTTTTGGTGCATGGATAAGATGTCACTTAGAACATCTGTGTCCCATATGGGAGTGCCTGGATCCGATCCCAGCTTCACTTCCAATTCAGCCTCCTGCTAATGTACACCCTGATAAGCAGCAGGTGATGGCTTAGGTCCCTGGGTCCCTGATACCCATATGGGAGACCCACCCAAACTGAATTCCTGGCTCCTGGCTCCTGGCTTCAGCCTGGCCCAGCCCCAGCTATTGAAGGTATTTAGAGAGTGAACTAACAGGTGAAAGATGTCTCTTTGCCTTTTAAAGAGAAGTATTTTTAAAGAGATATCTCTTGGATGGATGGATGGATGGATGGATGGATGGATGGATGTGTGACTGCCCATGGGGGCTGCCCACAGGCAGTCTGCATGGTCTGATGCTTAGTAATCGGCCACTATGAGCTCAGTCCATCCACTGACACCCGTGTTCACCAGGATGCCTGTGTCCCCAGCCCTCCACAGAACACCGCTAGGCACACAGGTGTGGGGCATTCAACATTTTGTCAGAGGCCAGCTCTGTACAAGGCCCTGAGTCAGAGGCTGAGAAGCCAGAGATGGGACTCAGAGTCCTGTGTCTGGGGCTTGACAGTCAGGTTGGGAGAGGACAAGGAGCTGCAGCCCCCGGGCTTGCATGGGGGCTCCCTTACCGTACTTGGCCTTGGCCTTGGCCTTGGCCTTGGCCTGGGAGTCTATTTGGATTGATGGGGGCAAGGGTAACAAGCAGAGGAGAGGCCAGCAGGGATACAGGACAGAAGGTGGGAAAGCACCAGCAGGGGATGAGGCGGGGAGAGGCCCTGCTGGGCACAGGGGCACCGGCAGGTGCACATCGTTGAGGGCCACCTCTACCACTATGGCTCCAGATTCTGTCCCAGTGAGAGGTCATTGTATAACAGAGATTCGCTTCCTCGGCCCAGGGTGGCTCAGCACACAGCAAAGGTGCCAAAGTCACCAGCTGGATCTGAGCTGGCCCAGTCTGCGCCACACGGAGTGAAACCCACCCAGCTCCACAGCACCCAGTGGGAACCCGAACTGGCAGGAGTGTGGGGAAAGCCTTGAAAATGAGGCAGCCGACTGGGGCTGATGCTGTGGCATAGTAGGTTAAGCCTCTGCCTGCAGTGCCAGCATCCCATATGGGTGCTGGTTCGAGTCCTGGCTGCTCCACTTCCAATCCAGCTCTCTGCTATGGCCTGGGAAAGCAGTAGAAGATGGCCCAAGTCCTGGGGCCCCTGCACCCATGTGAGAGACCCAGAAGAAGTTCCTGGCTTCAGATTGGCTCATTGTGGCCACTCAGGGAGTGAACCAACGATGGAAGCTCGCTCTCTCTCTCTCTCTCTCTCTGATTGCACCTCTCAAATAAATAAATAAACCTTTAAATGAAAGAAAGAACAAAAGAAAGAAAGAAACTGTAGAAGCACTCACCCAGGAACAGCAGTGGAGGCGCCCCACCCCCACCCCAGGGCTCTTCTAGTGGAGTAAAGCAGCAGAGTGGACCGGCTCTGGCTGTGTGGGGCAGTGGAAGCAGAGGCCTGGTGCTCTGACCATCTCCTCCCCATCCTCAGTGGGCCGTCAGCACGGAGGGTCCTCACCTTGGAGGTCACACGCACAAGGAAAGGCACAGGGCACAGAGACGGCTGGGTTGGGCACCCAGTCCCGGCAGTCCACACACACTGCTGCTGCCTGTACAGGGAGAGATGGTGCTGGGCACCAGAGGGTCTGTGCTGACCCCCGCTGGGGTAACGCTGCTCCCCCCGCCTCTCCTCCTCTCCTAAGGCCAGGAGACAAGACTGGACAAGAGAACAAACGAACCCACAGGTGCTCTTAAGGACCCGGCCTGGTGACTGCATCGCTGTCACCCTCATCCGTGAGTTTCCCGGCCAAAGCCACTGCCAAGAGAGGAGCAGCACAGTCCCAACTGTGAGCTTTGGGCACCTGCCGTGCCTCCCTGTCTTCGTCTGGAAAATGGGACTGCCGCCGTGGTCACAAGGCCACGATACCTCCCGCTTCCCCACCGACTTCATCCTGCGGCAGACACGGCCCAGGCGGTGCCCCGCTCAGACACAGGACCCGGCAGCTGCAGGCACGCACAGCTGCTCTCGCTCGACAGAGCAGCCCGGGGCCGCGTGTGCACGGCTGCGCGAGCGCAGATGCGGGCCGCGCACCCTGACAGGCAGGTGCTGCGAACTCGTCTTTGTGGCGCATCGCGGAGGCTGAAGCTGCTTTCAGGGCCCAGCTCCCAGATTCTGCCTGCTGCAAAAATCATCGTGTTATAATTACAAGTTAATTAAAGCAGAGGAGATCAAAGCCACGTTAGACAGATTAATGATACGGCGGGTGCCAGCGATTTCACCGTCTCATGTACTAACGGCATTGTCGTTTCCATTCCACTCCCCCACCCCACTTTTGTGTCAGCTGAAAAGCCTTTCATGTCTTTTCTCTGCCCGGCTCAGTGCGGGAGGAAATCTGAAGTCCTCGCAGCTGCGAGGAGCTGTCTGTGGCGTAGGCCCATTCAAAGGACATCAGAAAAGTCAACGAGCTTTTTAGCTTCTGCCTAGAATGAAGCCGCGCCCTCCCCCTACCTAAAAAAAAAAAAAGACCTGCAAAACATCAGTCATTAAAACCAGGCCCAAGCAAAAGGAAGACATGGATGCTGGCTGCCCTGCCCCCAGCCTCGCCCTCCATGTGCTGGAAAGAGAGGGATTTGTGCATCTCCGGTGGCTGTGCGGGCAGCGGTGCTCAGATAACCAGGGCATAAAAGCAAATAAGTGGCTCTTGCCTCGTTCACTCACCGAAAGAGGTGAGCATTGATCCGGTGGAGAACTAGGGAAGGAGGGTGAAGAGAGAAAGCACGAGCGAGGAGAAGCTACCATCATTCCTCGAAGGCGTGTCGCACGCCCTCTTAGCTAAGTGTGCAGAAGGACGCGGGTCACAGTGCACACGGCAAGTGTGTAGCGAATGCAGTGTCAGTGGTGAGGAGGGAAGTCTGGCTGCACCAGAGCCTCCTGCTGGGATGAGACTCCAGGCCCACATCCCCAAGGGTCTACACTGGCCAGGAGCGTCCCCACTGCTCAGGAGCCATGGGGAGCCATGGGGAAACACAGAGGGAGATGTGGCATCTGGAGAGAGCACTGAGTGTGACCTCAGAGGGCCTGGGGCTGCTGCTTGTCCTGTGGGTAGCAGCTAAGCCACCAGCGCCCTTCCACCCTGAGGGAATAAAACTGCTGTGCAGTGAACGCCATTGTGAGCTTGTGGGACATCACGTCTTCGCTCACACAACGTTTGTGCCAGGCTCAGAGGAAGGGAAGATCAATCCTCATTAATGAGAGAGTGAGTTGAAGATGGGCGCACCTGGAGATGGAGAACACTGTGTTTGGGATTCTTCAGTCTTGCTGCCATCCCTTTCATCGTATCTTTGGCCAGGGACAAGCATCTTAACGCCCCTGAGCCTCCATTCCTTCATCTACAAAATGATACAGGCAAATGCTGGGATCTCAAAAGTCCCTTTCAGCTCTCAATGCCCTGTGACTCTTTCTCCAATCACAACAAAGACTCAGAGAATGAATTGGGCTGCAGCCCAGAGGGTAAGAAGAGAGACGTGGAGCAGGCAGGGATGTCGGGAAGGGGGTTGTCCAGGGGTGACCTCTGCTGTGCAGCACCTCATCCTCCACCCTCCCTCATCATCAGAGAAGTGGGGGTGGGAGGAGCTGCACCCCTGGTTTGACAGGTCGCCCTGATCCTCCGCCTCTCTGAAGCATCTCCGATAACCCTGCTGCTTCAAGCTGGGTCTGACAGAGCTTCGCACACTTGTGATGGAGGGAGCCAAGGCATTTGCAAAGGCACCTGAAGACGTTTGGGAAGTTTCCCTCCTCGGTGAGGACAAGGAGAGGTTCAGCACCACGGTCAGCTCCGCTCCCGGCCGTGCCTTTGTGCCTCCTAGGACTGACTCCCCCCTGGCAAGGTGGGAAAGGAAAAGTCCCAGCCTGGGAGGGAAACGGATCCTGCTCTGGGGGCTGCTGAGGAGGGCACTCCCGGAGGGTCTCAGCTGATGCTGTAGATGCAAGAGAAAGAAAGCTGGCACCTACTTACGCAGCAGCACGCAGGGCGTGAATCCAGAGGGCGTGCTCCCAGCCGCCGGAGCAGGTCGCAGCATGAGGCCTGCCTTCCAGGCAAGGACGTGGAGTCTCAGCATGTGAGGCCGAGCCAGGTCTTGAACCCTTGGCCATCCGAAGCCAGACTCCAGGGTCTCTTTCCCCATCTCTCCCGCTCCTGAGAGACCAGCTGCCCCGTTTGGTAGGACTCAGAGCAGGGCCCCATCCATGGCTACAGAGTGACTGGATGGACAGACTGGCTGCAGGCACAAGCAGCCAAACAGAGCTGCACCCCGTGCTGTATTTGTAGTTAGACTTCAGAGGGAGCTCACAGGATGGACCTTCCGATCACAGGCTCTGTCCTGCTCTGGGAGGGAGAGGTGTGAAAGAGGCAGGAAATTCATTTTGCAAATTCTTTAACACTGATTATTTTAAAGACCGAGAAACAGACAGAGACCTCCCACCCACTGGTTCACTCCTGAAATGGCTTGCAGGAGCCAGGGTTGGACCAGACAAGCTCAGAATTCAATTCAGGTTTCCCACGTGGGAGCCAGGGGACCAAGCAGAGGAGCCATCTCCTGTTGCCTCCCAGGCTGTGCGTTTGCAAGAGGCTGGATTGGAAGCAGAGCTGGGGCTCAAACCCGGCCGCTCCAATATGGGAGGCAGGTGTCCCAAGCAACATCTTGAACCCCAGAGCCAAACACCTGCCCAAGGCAGAGCAGAGAGAGAGAATTTCTTAGACCTACCCTTCGCGTGAGAGCACTTCAAAGGTTCGTGGAAAATAGAATAAAAAATGAGCTTACTTTGGGGCAGCAAAAATTTCTAGATCTATGCATTTAAGGAGCCTTCAAAAACAGGGATTTCAAAACTTTCTGCACCAAAGTAAATTTATCTTTTATTTCCATTTTTTAGGAGCATTTCTGAGCCCCTTCATGTATGGGTTCCTGAGGCCCAGAGAAGGGCAGGTGGAGACCAAGGTTCCCCCATCAAGGAGAGGCCAAGCAGCAGCCTTGGGACCCACGAGTCCACCTGCTGTCCCAGGCCAGGCCCCGGACAGGGATGCTCCATGAGCCTCTGTACTCTGAGCCCCTCAGCTGTGAGCTGCAGCCTGAGCTGAGAGATGCTTTGTGCTCTGGATCCTGAGGACCCAGGTTCAAATCCTGACTCAGCCATCTCCTCGCGGGATGTGGTTCTCTGTGACTCAGTTTCCCCACATGCAGGGAATGTTCTTAACTTCTTCCTAAGAGGGGAGATGAAGCCAGCAGCTGAAAGCAGGGCATACAGCAAGCGCTCACTCACTGCTGCTGTTATCAGCACCGGCAGGGGTGGGGGCAGGGTCGGGGAGGCCGGTTCAGCACAGACCTGACTCTGGCTTGGACTGCAAAGCTCCAGGGGTTCCCTAGAAAGGTAAGCTCCAGGCCCAGCTCCGTCACACAAGCTTCGCCGTGTGGCCTTGAGCCGGTGATCCATATCCGATCTCCAAGCCTCGGTTTCTCCATCTGGAAAATGAAGTGGTTACAGCGAGAAGTCTCTACCTTGCTCGCCCAGCTCTAAGACGATGCGGGAACTCCTGCCCACGGAGGGAACTCAGATCAACAGTCTGCCTTAGCGCCTTGGCCCTGACACAGCAGCATCTGGAAATTCTATCCTTTCCGTCTGCTCCGTTCTCTTCTGGCCTCTACGGAGAGATTATCTCACAGATCTCAGAGCCAGGGCCACCAGGCTGGGCCACTGAGCAAACCCAGCTGTCTAGGCAGCAAGCTTGCCGTTGAGCCCCTGGGCTGGGCACCACCTGACTGTCACCCCCGCTTTGGGTCCCACCGTCCACCCTTGGGTGCCAGTTTGCCAGAGCCGAGATGGGGGGGCAGTGGATCGGAAAAGCCAGGCGGGCGCTCCCCCAGTGATGCCTGCCAGGCTGCTGCCAGCCACTTCCTCCATGTGAGCGCGTGCATCTGACAGCCTGGGTGGCAGGGGGAGGCAGCTCCCATTCCTGGCTGGCCTGGCGTGAAAGCCGGACACAGGGCAGTCAGCGTGAGTTTGGGACGTGCCACTGGATTGCCTCAAGAGAGGGTCTCTGGGAAGCCAGGGGGGCCACTGTGGCTGTCAGAGCCGCCCTCACTTCCTCCTTCCCCACCCTGTGTCCCCACTGCGGACACCCTGTGTCCCCCGGCAGCAAGAAAGGGCCAGGCTGGTGAGAGGGAGGCCGGATGTGCGCCCACAGTGCGTCCTCCCTCAGCCAGGGCTCTGGGCGAGTCGCACCCCGCTTGGAGCCTTACTTCCTTCATCTGTGAAATGGGGCTCCCGAGAGGACCCACCTCAGGGGCTTGGAGAGACCCCAGCGGACAGAACACAGCGGGGCAGGGGTTGGGCCTCCCTGTGGAGACGCAGCTTAGGACACCCCCACCCACCCCACACCCAGTGCCTGGGTTTGAAGCCCGCCTCTAGCCCTGACTCCAGCGTCCTGCCCATGTACACCCTGGGAGGCAGCAGTGAGGGCGCACGTGACTGGGTCCCTGCCCCCGATGGGGGAGACCTGGGTCAGGTCCCCAGCTCCCTGGCCGCTGTGGGCTTTGAGGGGGTGACCCAGTGGATGGGAGCGCATGTTCTCTCTCTCTCTGCCTCTCAAATAAATAAATTAGAGAGAGAGAATAGGAGGGAGGGAGGGAAGGAGAAAGGAAGGAAGGGAGGGAGGTAGGGGGAGGGAGGGAGGAAGGAAGGGAGGGCGGGCAAATACTTACCTGGCGCTCACATTCCCTAGGCTCTGTTCTGTTGTACCTGAGCGAGTGCAAACAGAGGAGCCCCAGATATTGATAAAATCTGATGGTTCCTTTCTGCAGGCAGTGGAGAACGAGTTCACGCCCTAAAGAACTCTCCACCCTGAGGCTCAAAGCGACAGGGTTTATAAAGGCAAGAACCACAGGAGGGGAGGGGGGAATACATGGTTGCTAGGGTCAAGGTCACCTAAGGCCTCTGCGAAACTAATATCAATTACAATCTTGACAACAGACAAATCACAATGTTATCAGTCCGGGCGCAGCCTACCTGTTTCAAGCTTGAGCGATCATGCTAGGGCGTTTCTACTAGGGAGTTTCTACGCCCTGCCAAGTGGGATGCAGTGGACCGCTACCGTCTGGGTTTTGGATCCTAGCTTCAGACCAGAGTCTCATCTCAAGACGGAGTCGCGGCGCTCCAAGTCGGAGCCCGTCCTGTCCAGGTGTCACTTCAGCTCCACACACGTTACGTATGTACACATCCTCCAACAGCACTGTGGAGTAGACACAGAGAGGCCGAGTGACTGCTCAAAGGAACACAGCTGGTCAGAGGCAGAGCCAGTCTGGCTGTGGCCTCTCCCCCGGCTCTGGGGGAGGGTTTGCAGCCCAGGCTCTGAGCCTGACCCACCCTAACTCCACCCCTCCCCTCATGGACGCCAGGGCGGAGCTGCTCCCCAACCCCACCTCCACCCACCCCCGAAGGCCGGCTGGGGGGTCTGTCCTGTACAGGCACAGAGGACCATTCCGCTTCTGGACAGTGGGCATTGGGAGAGCAGGCAAGGCAGGGGTCTGGGAGGGCAAATGGGCCCTTCCCGCCCAAGAGAAGAGACCGGGGAGAGCTCTGGAGCGGCAGAAAGATGGGCCAGGAAAGAGGCCGGCGAGAAGAGAAGTCAGGCAGAGGCGGGTCTGCTCTCGCCCCTGAGCCCAGCTCTCCCCGTTGGTGCCCCCTGGATGGCTCCACAGCCCCCAAAAGCTTCCTGACCTGTGCCACATCTCCCACTCCCCCCAGCCTGGCGCTCGGCACTGCAGCTTCCCCCTCCTGCAGCCCCCGCCTCCTGACCCTGGTGCACCCTGGGACCCGTCCCGCTGCAGGAAAGCAGCCGTCGGCACCTGCTCTTGGCTCCTCACCCTCCACTCGCCTCTCGACAGCCAGAGTGATGGATTTTTTGAAACATAAATCAAATCAAGTCATTTTCCTGCTCAGAACCCTGCGAAGACCTCCCGTTACCTAGAGGGAACGCTAAACCCTGGCGCTGGCCACGGGCCCCCGGGTGCGGCTGCCAGCCTCAAGCTCTGCCCCAGCGGTGAAGGGTGACGCTCCGGGTCCCCGGGCTCCGTGCCTGCTGCTGTCACGCAGCAGGCGGAGGGGAACCTGCACAGCAGCCGCGGCCGCCAGCCCCGCACGGCTTGTGGAGGCAGCGACTCCTCCAGGAAGTCCTCCTTCATCAGCTCAGATCTTATGGTTTCTTCTCTATCCACCTCCCAAGGCTGGCCCACCCCACAAGTCAACACCTACAGTATTCGTCCAAGCTTGTTCTTTGGTCTTTCACTTGTTTTTTTTTTAACATCTAAACCTGTAATCACCGCATTGTCTAGATCTCATACATGAAGATGAGGTCGGGGGGCAGGTAAGACCCAGATGTCTGTGGGCCCCCCTTCTCTAAGGATCCCCCTGCACCCGGCCTTGCCCCTGCGAGCTCTGTCCTGACCTCCGCCTCCTGACACCAGGAAGAGGGCGCATCAGGGAGAGACGAGAGGAAGGACGCCCGGAGCAGGCTCCGTGGGACTCAGGCCCGTGGCACAGGGTGGGATGTCTGCTCCGAAAGGGACAGCCGCCACCACGGGTGCCCGAGCAGTCCCCTGCCCACCGCGAGACTCCAGAGCCTGGGAAAGGCCCGCCCTGGCGGAGAGGGGAGCCTGGGTTTAGCCGGCTCCGCTCCCAGCTGCAGACCCCTGCACTACTGGCTCCTTCCTGGGCCAGCGGGACAGCGGCCGTCAGGAACACTTACGCAGGCCTTGTGCTAGGCACAGAGCTCAGGTGTTCTCGCCCCTCTCATGATGCGACAAGCGTAGGCGGTAAATGCTCCTATCACTCCAGCTGAACCAGGAGCAAAGAAGGTGTGAGACCCAGCAAGTGGCAGATCCCAGATACAAACCACGGAGTGTGCACCCAGCACCCCGCCCTGACCATTCCCCGCCTGCCTCGGGATTCACGGGACTGCGAGTCCCCGGCAGGTGCACCCCACACAGGCAGGCGCAGGAAGCAGCCCAAGGCTCCGCCCATGCCATCTTGAAATTCTCTCTCCTTTTTTAATGAGAAGCCCCAGGTTTCCCTTTGCACTGGGTTCTGCAATTCACACAGCCGGCCCCGCCTCCCGACGTCAGGTGACGGTGAGGCTCCCTGACAGCCACGTGTGCCCAGCTCCCAGCTGTGTCCCCACATGTGCACCCCGAGGCAGGCAGTCTGGCTGGAAGTCAGTGACCTGTTGGTGTCGGCCCTGCCCCACCTTGGGAAGCCCCCACCCCGCTGCCGACAGGTGCATGCGCCGGGCAGCTGGTGCTCACGGTCGGTCGGGCTTTACTTCCTGGCTGCTCGGCATTCGCTCCTAGCTCCCCCTGCCCCGTGTCCGACGGGGGCCCACAAAGCACCAGCGCCGTCAGCTGCCCACCACCTCTCCCTCTCCAATGCGCCTCCGAAGGTCGCCGTCTCACGACCTTGGCTGCAGTCTAAAGGGGCAGAAGCTGACGCTTGCTCAAGGTCACCTGATCAGCAAATGGACGCTGGAGGCTCAAATCCAGGAGGCTGACCCCAGCCCACGCCCCGCTGCCGGGCACCTTCGGTGCACACTTGACCTTGGCTCAGCCCCTCCGGCTCCCGGAAGGCAGATGCAGGCGACATGGATCCTGCACCCCAAAGGTGCTGACTCAACACCCGCTCCCTGCCTTCCTCTATGTGACGGCGAGGGCGGGGCTGGCGCCGAGGACTCAAGCCATCACCTGTCTGTGTCTCTGCCTGGCACCCTGCCTGTCTTCGCTTTCTTCCGTCTTCTATTTATTTATCTGCCAATCTATCTTTCTGCCTGTCTTGTCATCTATCACCTGTCTGTCCTCCTGTGTCAGAGCTGTCCACACCCTCCGCTCTCGTGTCCGCCTTCCGGTGGGATATGCACGCACTGAGCGGCCACCTGCCCTTCCCCCACACAGCTGCTCGGACCCCGCAGCGTCCAGCGTCTCCTGCCTGCTCCCGCAGACTTAGCCAGAGGAGGATTCGAGAAGCACACAATCCCGTGGCGCAGTAGCTGCTGTCATCCACAGCCCTGAGCACCTGCACCGCACCAGCTCTGCACTTCTGTGTTCACTCACCGCATGCGTGTGTCGTCTGTGCACCTGCCGTGTGCTCACGTGTGTTATCCGAGCGTCTGCCGTGTGCCCAGGTGTGTTGTATGTGCACCTGCCATGTACCAAGCCCCGTGACTGGGCCCAGATGTTAGGAGGTCGGACAAGCCCACCACTGTCCCCAAGAAAAGTTTCTACCTGAGCCAAACAAAATTGGAGTCATCGTGCATCCTGCTTGTTGGGGAGGGGCCAGGCTCAGAGAGGCTGGGTCACTCGCCCCAGGTCCGTCCAACAGCCCATGACGGGTGTAGCTGTGTCAGACCCCAGCTGTCGTGGACTCGTCCCAGGCTGGTCTATCTCTGGTCTTAGTGACAGTGTTGCTGGAGAGGCCAGCAGGGAGGCAGGGCTGGGGTGGGGGTGCCTCGGCTGAGGGCAGACCAGGAGCCAGCTCTCCAGTCCCTACGAATCCGTGCACTCAGCTGTGTCACCTACTGCAGCCCCGTGTCCCCACGCAGAGCAATGGGCACGTGACAGGATCAGGACAGGGGGCAGGAGCTTCTCCGGTCACTGCTCCCAGAGCTGGCTCCAAGTGGAGTCCCGGGCCTGGGCGGGACAGCTACAGGGTGGGGTGGGGGACACAGGATCGTCCGCTGCACCCCTCCCCATCCCAGGGCAGCACTGGGCTGGCCTCTGCCTGTGAGAGAGCTCGAGGGAGGAACCGAGGCCGAGCCTGGCTCTGAGCAGGGGCCACGCTGGTGCAGAGTTCTGGGTTCTGTCCAGATCACCAACCCGCTGGTCTGTTTCCTTGGCTGTAGGGACCCACTGGGTAGTTGTACTGTGGTCCCTGATGTGGAGGGAATGCTAGGGTCAGGTGACTTCAGATGGCCACAGGGGCTTCAGACGTCGTGAAATGAGGAGGAGGTCCCGGGCCATCCAGGTGGCCCCACGTGGTTACCAGCGTCCGTGTAAGAGAGGTACAGGGCTCGTGCCATGGCGCAGTGGGTCAAGTGGTCTGCTCTGATCCAGCTCTGGCCGTTGCTGCCATGTGGGGAGTGAACCAGTGCATGGAAGATCGAACAAACTCTCTCTAACTCTGCCTTTCCAATAAATAAATATCTTTTTTAAAGATATCTGAAAGTATATTTGGGAAGTGCAAGCAATCCCAGCTGGGTAGAATGACAGCAAGGAATGGCAGAGGTCAGAGTGTCAGATCTCGAACACGGATTCTGCCTGCCGGCTTCTGACCTCGGCCCTAACCCAGGACACCCACCATGCCGGCCTCTGACCTCGGCCCTAACCCGGGACACCCACCACGCCGGCCTCTGACCTCGGCCCTAACCCGGGACACCCACCAGGCCGGCCTCTGACCTCGGCCCTAACCCGGGACACCCACCATGCCGGCCTCTGACCTCGGCCCTCTCCCGGGACACCCACCAGGCCGGCCTCTGACCTCGGCCCTAACCCGGGACACCCACCACGCCGGCCTCTGACCTCGGCCCTAACCCGGGACGCTCACCATGCCGGCCTCTGACCTCGGCCCTAACCCGGGACACTCACCACGCCGGCCTCTGACCTCGGCCCTAACCCGGGACGCCCACCACGCCGGCCTCTGACCTCGGCCCTAACCCGGGACACTCACCGTGCCGGCCTCTGACCTCGGCCCTAACCCGGGACACTCACTGAAGGCAGACAGCGGGAAACATTGCCCCAAGGGCTAGACAGCGGCATTGACTTTTTCAAAGATTTATTTATTGGAAAGTCAGAGTTACACACACGCACACACACACACAGAGGTCTTCCATCTGCTGGTTCATTCCCCAGACGGCCACAGCAGCCAGGGCTGGGCCAGGTCAGAGCCAGGAGCTGGGAGCTTCATCTGGGTCTTCACGTGGGTGGCAAGGCCCCAAAACTTGGGCCATCTTCTCTGCTTTCCCAAGCCATGAGCAGGAAGATGGATCCAAAGTGGAGCAGCTGTGAATTGAACCAATACCCATATGGGATGCCAGCACTGCAGGTGGCGACTTTACCCGGCACTGCATTATGAACTTTGAAGTGACTTTTATCTTATGTCCTAGGCATTTATAAGTTCTCCAGTGCTGTATTATATGTTCCTTTGCCCGTTCCAGCTCATCGAGTACCTACAGGACAACACTTAGATGGTGGCACATGCCTTGGAAAAAAGAGAAATCAGAGCAGAACCAGCAGGCTGCGCTGAGAGCAGTTAGCAGGGAGTGAAGGGTGGCCGAGGGCTGGCTGGACGCTGTGGTGGTCTGCCCCTCATTGCTTCAACTGAAACACGCAAGAGGAGGTTCTTGAAAAGAGCAGGTGCACTGCAGCTCATGCTCGGAGGTCATAGTTCAAGGTCAGGAGCCCCAAGTCCGGCATCTGCGGCTCATGTGGGTCCAGAGGCACAGCCTTGCGGTGAGCCGGGAAGCAGAGACCTGAGCTCAGCCCTCTCACGAGAGCCCCCTCTGAGGACACAGCCCCAGTGACCTCAACGGCTCCCACCAGACCCACCTCGTCTCCACCCTCCGTCCATCAGCCAGCACTGGGAAGACATTCGAGTTTCAGCCTTTGTGTGGGTTGGGGGAAGACGAGCCCTGCTGTACCCATAGCAATTACGGAAGAACGGGAGGAGGAAGAAACGGATGACAGCGGAGGGGTGTGTAGCACAGGGGCTGAGCCACCACTCAGGACGCCAGGGTTTGAGTCCTGGATATGCTTTTATTTTTTTAATATTTATTTATTTGAAAGGCAGAGTTACAGAGAGGCATAGGCAGGGAGAGAGAGAGAGGTCTTCCATCCACTGGTTCACTCCCCAGTTGGCTGCAACGGCCAGAGCTGCACCCATCCAAAGTCAGGATCCAGGAGCTTCTTCTAGGTCTCCTACTCGGATACAGGAGTCCAAGGACGTGGGCCATCTTCCACTGCTTTCCCAGGCCACAGCGGAGAGCTGGATCAGAAGTAGAACAGCCAGGACTCGAACCGGTGCTGATATGGGATGCCGGCATTGCAAGTGGTGGCTTTACCCGCTCCGCCACAGCGCCGGCCCCCGTGGCTACGCTCCTGATTCAGCTTCCGGCTGATACGCACGCACCCTGGGAGGCAGCAGATGCTGCCTCAAGTACTTGGATCCCTGCCTCCTCTGTGGTCTCCAGCCACGGCCGCTGGTCACTGTTCTGCCGCTCAGGGACATGGAGAGACCGGGTCAGCCAGAGCGGTGTCCTAGACCCTTCCTGGGCCCCCACAGGTTGCCCTCCGCTACCCACACTTCAGATGCCGCTCCGTTTCCAAATGTGCAGTTGATACAGACCCTTCTGAGCAGAGAGCAGTTAGTGACACACGGCTCAGTCGCTGCCGAGGGAGGACGCTCGGGGTGCAGGTGGGGAGGGAGGCTGGGGAGGCCGTCCCCGCTAACAGGGGAGCCGACGGCCGACAGCAGGGGAGGGCTGCTGGGAAAGGAGCCCCTACTGATCATTCCTCCTGCCGCCCGCGCGTCCTGCGGCTGCTCCGGGGGGCCGGGAAAGGGGTGCTAGGAAAGGAGGCCGGAGACCAGGGCCCCTGGGCTGAGTTCAGGCAGTCGCTTTGCCTCTCTGGGCCTGAACTCCACCATTGCTCACACAGGAGGGCGGTTCCCAGCCCTCCCACAGCATTGAGGGAAGTCATGGCGGGAAGTCTTCCAAATCTGCTTTTTAAAAAGTAGAGAGGGGGCAGGCACTGTGGCTCACTTGGTTAATCCTCCGCCTGCGGCGCCGGCATCCCATATGGGTGCCAGTTCTAGTCCCAGTTGCTCCTCTTCCAGTCCAGCTCTCTGCTGTGGCCCGGGAGTGCAGTGGAGGATGGCCCAGGTGCTTGGGCCCTGCACCCGCATGGGAGACCAGGAGAAGCACCTGGCTCCTGGCTTCGGATCAGCACAGTTCCGGCCGTAGAGGCCATTTAGGAGGTGAACCAACGGAAGGAAGACCTTTCTCTCTGTCTCTCTCGCTGTCTCTTATCTGTCAAAAAAAAAAGTAGAGGGAGAGAGTCGGGCGGGTTGGGGGGTGGGGAGTGGGCAGGGTCTCTTTCCCATTCTGTGAGGCCTGTGCCAGGGAGGGTTAAGAATAGAATCACGTATCCCTGGGTTTAAACGCTGACTCTGCTTCTTTCAAACTGCCCTTTGGGCCAAAGTGCTTTCTGGCTCTGAGCCTCAGTTTCCTCATCTGTACAATGGGGTGGTCACCCTCCCTCCCTGGGACATCGGGAAGGGAGCAGGTGCCTGGCACATACTGAGCACTGGGTGGATGCCCCTAGGGTGGGCGTCTCTATCATCGCTCTGTGGCCCAGCCTCCAGCCCAGAGCGCCTGGATGTAGGAAGCCCTCCAAGGCCGGCTGTGGGTGCAGGTGTGTGGGAGGGGTCTGTGCAGCACAAAACCTGGAGTGGCCACTCACGCCCCTCCTTCCGAGGAGCCCTGTTCTCTCCTGCACCAGTTCTGGGCAAGACAAAGGAGCTGACAAAAGGCGGGGATGGGAAGGAAAGAGAGAGGCGGCTTTGATCCGCGCAGGGGAAGCAGCGGGCTGCCACCCAAGCCAGAGAAGGAAAGGGCGTGGAGCCAACAGGACCGGCGCTTCGGCGTCAGCTGCCCGGAGCAGGTGCCCCCGGCTCTGAGAGTGAGCCCAGCCCCTCGGCTCCCCGTGCACACGCCCACCACATCTGTGATGTTGGAGCAGAGTCATGGCAGCTGCTCCCAGCCCACTCTGGGCTCCTGGCCTGGTGCCCAGGGACCCAGGGCACTGCACAGGCCCTGGCAGCCCTGGTTCATGAAATCGGTATGGGCGCCGCGGCCTCGCCTTCCAGGGCTGGCGCCGTCTTCGCACCTGCCTGGAGCAGGGAGGCCCCTCCTCGGGCAGGGCCTTGGTTCCTTTGGTTGTTATGGAGCTGCGCCTGTGGTTGCTGTTTGAGACCAAGAGCAGGGAGGCAGGGGGAGGGGGGATGCCTCCTGAGATTCCCCCCCAAAACAGAAGTGCAGGGGTCCCTGGGATGCTTGGGGCATTTGTTCCAGGATCCTCTGCCAACCCCCAAATTCTCGGATCTCAAGTTCTTCATTTATAGTGGTCCAGTGTCTGCATACCCTACACGCCTCCCCCCTGCAACAGGGCAAGCTCCAGGGTCTGCATACCCTACACACCTCCTCCCTGCAACAGGGCAAGCTCCAGGGTCTGCATACCCTACACACCTCCTCCCTGCAACAGGGCAAGCTCCAGGGTCTGCATACCCTACACACCTCCCCCTGCAACAGAGCGAGCTCCAGTGTCTGCATACCCTACACACCTCCCCCTACAACAGGGCAAGCTCCAGGGTCTGCATACCCTACACACCTCCCCCTGCAACAGAGCGAGCTCCAGTGTCTGCATACCCTACACACCTCCCCCTGCAACAGAGCGAGCTCCAGTGTCTGCATACCCTACACACCTCCCCCTACAACAGGGCAAGCTCCAGTGTCTGCATACCCTACACACCTCCCCCTACAACAGGGCAAGCTCCTGGGTCTGCATACCCTACACACCTCCCCCTGCAACAGGGCAAGCTCCAGGGTCTGCATACCCTACACACCTCCTCCCTGCAACAGGGCAAGCTCCAGGGTCTGCATACCCTACACACCTCCTCCCTGCAACAGGGCAAGCTCCAGGGTCTGCATACCCTACACACCTCCCCCTGCAACAGGGCAAGCTCCAGGGTCTGCATACCCTACACACCTCCCCCCTGCAACAGAGCGAGCCCCAGTGTCTGCATACCCTACACACCTCCCCCTGCAACAGGGCGAGCCCCAGGGTCTGCATACCCTACACACCTCCCCCCTACAACAGGGCAAGCTCCAGGGTCTGCATACCCTACACACCTCCCCCTGCAACAGAGCAAGTTCCAGTGTCTGCATACCCTACACACCTCCCCCTGCAACAGGGCAAGCTCCAGGGTCTGCATACCCTACACACCTCCCCCTTCAACAGAGTGAGCTTCAGTGTCTGCATTCCCTACACACCTCCCCCCTGCAACAGAGCGAGCCCCAGTGTCTGCATACCCTACACACCTCCCCCTGCAACAGGGCGAGCCCCAGGGTCTGCATACCCTACACACCTCCCCCCTACAACAGGGCAAGCTCCAGGGTCTGCATACCCTACACACCTCCACCTGCAACAGGGCAAGCTCCAGGGTCTGCATACCCTACACACCTCCCCCTGCAACAGAGCAAGTTCCAGTGTCTGCATACCCTACGAAACCTCCCGCCTGCAACAGGGCGAGCCCCAGAGCACCAGGAAGACCCGGGCAGTGGAAGCCGGGTATGCCCAGGTTGTCACACTGCACTGTGTAGGAAGGAAGGACAACAATGAGCCCTGGCATCAGGACAGAGGCCATTTCTAAAAAGGCCAAAATCTTCCATTCCTGCTGGGGTCTGTGGACATGGGGCCTGCAGACCTGGAGCCCACAGATACGGAACCTTCGGAAAGGAATCCTGCCTCTGGATACACAGCTCATGGATAAGAAACGTATGATGCGGAACCACACGTGGACTGGAACACCTGGATATGGAAGTCATGGACAAGGAACTGTGCATATGGGACCCGTGGAAACCACAGGACCCGTGAACACCACAGAACCCGTGGATACAGGACCCGTGGACACCACAGGACCCGTGGATACAGGACCCGTGGACACCACAGGACCCGTGGATACAGGACCCGTGGACACCACAGGACCCGTGGATACAGGACCCATGGACACCACAGGACCCGTGGATACAGGACCCGTGGATACAGGACCCGCAGAGCAGGTGGGCCACGTGTAATTCCCGTGGCTCCTGCCCTGGGCCCGGAACGACCTTAGATCCCAGCCTGGATCACTCGCAGGAAACGCCCCGGACAGGTTCCTCCGAGGGGTCCATTTCTCCCAACCCCAGGTGGCTTCTAAGCAAGAAGGGGCGTTTGTCAGGGGGGGTGCGAGCCGCCGTCGTCCTCAAAGTGACCCCGTGGCAACTCGGGTAAGAGCGGGACCTCCTGGGGCCACAAGGCAATCCACTCCCTCGTGTCTCGTGTCTCGATCTCACCTCCTGCTGCCCGCGCCGGCTTCTAGGGCACCGTGTCTGCTGTTGGAATGCCGGCAGATGGACTCCCTTTGCAGCAGGGACACAGGCTAGACCCCAAAGTGCTCTTCCTGGTCCAAGCAGGAACCACACCAATACCAGCGCTGAGGAAGGCTGGGCCGTCCCCTCCTTACCTCCCAGCCTCCCTGGCACACACGTCTGCCCCTCCCCCATGCTCCTGTGCATCTCTTGCTCCCTTAGACCCCAGAGCCACAGCCACCGTGTGGGCCAATGCATGTCCAGTCTGCACCCCTTGCTCTTCTGTGTCCATTCCTAAAGCCTGGCACGACGCCTGCACACAGCAGGCGCCCAACAATTGCTCTGCTTTGCTGGAGACTTTCAGGGTCCACTAGTCAGCAGAGGGAGGCGGTGGAGGGGAGCCGCGCAGTGGGAGCTCCAAGCTCCACGTGGCCCCGAGCGGTCAGCTGACTTTGCTCTGTTTCCCCGTAGATGACCTGAACACTGACTTCCGCAGTCCCGGGCACGGACGTCGACGCTAAGTGGCCGAAGACGCTAAGTGCCCCCTGCGGAATCACTTCCAGCTCCACACTCCACGAACAGCTCCACTGCTGGCCCTGGGTCTCGTGTGGAGACGGGACTGGGCCAGGGCAGACGGAAGAGGAGCAGCACCGGGCTGAGCGCTCAGAGGCCGCCTGGCGTGGGCGCTGAGCTCCAACATCCACGCTCCATGAGCCCTGCAGGAGGAGAGGAGTCACTCCCACTTGAGAGCTCGGGAAACAGAGGCACGGGGACTGGGGTTCCTACAGCGGGCAGCACGGAAGGCAGGCAGGCCCAGGCCACTGGACCGCCCGCCCTCCGGACGCCTCCAGCCCTCTGCGGAGCACGCGCCACACAGAGAGGCAGGCCTCACCCTCCTTCCCACAGGGCCCAGAGGGGCCAAGCGGCCAGTGTGGAGTCACACAGCCAGGTTTCAGACTCCAGGTCTCTGGTCCCACCTGCCTTGCACGTGAGAGTCAAGTGGGGACCGGGGAGGACAGGCGTTTGGCGCCGTGGCTAAGATGCTGCTGGGACGCCTGCATCCCATAGCAGAGGGCCCGAGTTCAAGTCCTGCTCCGCTTCCAATTCCAGCTTCCTGCTGACACACACCCAGGGAGGCAGTGCGGGATGGCTCAAGCGCTTGGGTCCCTGCCACCCAGGTGGGAGACTCGGACTGAGATCCAGGATCCGGGCTTTGGCCTGATCCTGCCCCAGCTGGGCATCGGGAGTGAACCAGCAGATGGAAGCTCGCTCTCTCTCTTTTGCTCCCTCTCTCTCTAATATATAAATAAATACAATGTTAATAGAGGGCACTTTTTAAAAATGTATTTTATTTACTTGAAAGACAGAGTTACAGAAAGAGGTAGAACCAGAGAGTGAGGGAGGTCTTCCATCCACTGGTTCACTCCCCAAATGACCAGAGCTGAGCTGATCCGAAGCCAGGAGCCAGGAGCTTCTTCTGGGTCTCCCATGTGGGTGCAGGGGCCCAAGGACTTGGTCCGTCTTCTACTGCTTTCCCAGGCCATAGCAGAGAGCTGGATCGGCAATGGAGCAGCTGGGACTTGAGCCAGTGACCGTATGTGATGCCGGCACTGCGGGCAGGGACTTTAACCCACTGCACCACAGCACTAGTCCCTAAAGGGCACTTTTTAAAAAGATTCATTTATTTACTTAAAATTCAAAGTTATAAACAGAGAAAGAAGGGTCTTCTCTCAGCTGGTTCACTCCCCCAAGTAGCCAAACAGCCAGGGTGGGGCCAGGCCAAAGCCAGGGGCCAAGAACTTCTTCCAGGTCTCCCACATGGGCCTAAGCGCTTGAGCCATCCTCCGCTCTTTCCCAGGCGAATCAGCAGGGAGCTGGAGCAGAAGTGGAGCAGCAGGGACTTGAACCGGTGTCCCTATGGGATGGCTGCCCCGCAGGCTGCGGCTTTATCCGCTATGCCACAGCGCCAGCCCTTGGCACTTTCTTTACACAGCATCTCACTTGATCCTGGCGCCGCCCGGCCGTGTTAGTCCTGGGCAGTGGATGAGAGAACAGAGAGGGTAAGCCAGCTGCCCCTGGGGCTGGGTGGCCGGCTCCCTGTCAGGAGCAAGGCTTCTTCATGCTAATTAGGCATAGGGGCCAGGCCAGGCGGAGCGGACTGAGGCCCGGTCTGCGATGCAGGCGGCCTGGGGAGGGGGCGCCGGGAGCTTGCTCTGCGTGCCTTGCGGAGGGGAAGTCTGGGTTTAATTAACTCTGCTCAGGAGCCGGCCTGATGGAAAATGAACCCCGGGGCCTCCGTGGCTCCGCGGAGGGCCCAGCTGCCTCGCATGCGGGCCAGGCCAGCGACATCTGGGCATGGCCACGAGGCCCACCAGGCGCGGCAAGGCCAGTTCCCAGCACTCCCTGCACAGCCACCACAGGCTGGCCTTCTGGCCTCAGCACCGACCCCTCTCCCTCCCCGCAGCGCCTGTTGGGACAGGAACCGCTGGGCTCCTCTGCCCTAGGCTGGGGGGCTGCGAGGGAATGGAGGCTGTTCCAGCTCCTCTGAACCAAGGCGATGTGATTGACAGGCTGTCGGGACCCCAGGAAGCGGGGAAGCGGAGACAAAGGCGGGGCCTCGGGCCTCAGCTCCAACCCAAGCCTGCTCTCTCTTCCCAGGCTCTGCTGTGACAGGGGCTCTGCTGGGCCCCGGCTCCTCTCTGTGCCGGACCCTCGGGACCTCCAGCCCCAGGGCTCCTGCAGCTCAGCAGGAACGCGGACGGCTCACTCTCAGGGCTATCGGGAGAACTTATTGTGGCAAAGAAGCACACAGCAAACACCACCACCGTGTGGACTCTGACCTCTGACCTCTGACCTCTGACCGCCGTGGCTGACTCATCTTCCACCGCTGTGTTTCACCTCATTTGGAGGAATTTTCCCATCTGTCTCACCCACCTCCCCGGAGACCCTCAGCCCCCCGGTTCAGCGCTTTGCCATGGAACCTGAACCTGGCGCAGCGCCAGACACAAGGTAATCACCCAGCAAGTGCCCGCTGGACAGATGACGTTCACTCCCTGTTCTCTGAACACCTACTATGCGCCAAGGCGGAAGGACCGGAGGTGGAGCACCCCTGGGAGACAGGGCCTTAGACACCCGCTGCTGAACAAGCCCTCTTTAGCCCCCGCTGCTGCCTTGGGAAGAACTTCTGCACCCATTTTCCAGAAGGGGAGATGTGCGGTCCTCGGTGAGTCCCCAGGGCCCCAGCCACCAACGGCGAGGGAGAGAACTGGGCCAGGACTGTCGGCTCCGCCCCTTTAGCTCCTCACCACACTGAGCCACAGTGAGGCAGAAACCAGGGTTCGAGGGCTGGGGGGGCAGGCACTGAGAGCCGGAGGCCCTCCCCTCGGCAGAGATGACCCAGAAAGAGGCTGTGGGTGGGGGCACCCAGTCCAGACACAGCCACTGCTCCCTAGGGATTGATGGAGAAATAGAAGCAGGGCGGGCGTTTGGCGTGGCGGCTCAGAGGCCTCTTGGGATGCCTGCGTCCTGTACCGGAGTGTCTGCCTCTTCTTCCTGCCTTGGCTTCCGACACCAGCTTCCTGCTAAAGCAGACTCCGGGAGGCAGGAGAGGATTTGAGTTCCCACCACTGAACACACACCCACATGGGAGGCTTGAAGTGGGTTCCTGGCTCCTGGCTTCGACCTGGCCAAGCCCAGGCATCGCAGGCATTTGGGGAGTGAAGTGGTGGACGGCAACCTCCCCACTCCCCTCTCTTAAATAAGCAGAGGCCAGCACTGTGGCATAGTAGGCAAAGCCTCCACCTGCAGTGCCCCATCCCACATGGACACTGGTTCGAGTCCTGGCTGTTCCACTTCCATTCCAGCTCTCTGCTGTGGCCTGGGAAAGCAGTGGAAGATGGTCCATGTCCTTGGGCCCCTGTACCCGCGTGGGAGACCAGGAAGAAGCTCCTGGCTCCTGGCTTCAACCTGTGTCCATTTGGGGAGTGAGCCAGCAGATGGAAGACCTCTCTTTCTCTCTCTCTCTCTCTCTCTCGGTCTCTAACTCTGCCTCTCAAATAAATAAATCTTTCAAAAAATTTAAAAATACTAAACAAGCAAACGGTCTTTATGAAGCAGAAGCAGTTCGGGGGCCAGGTCTCTGTGCAGGCATGCTCATGTGCACACACACACACACACCTGCAGTGTCTCTGTGTGGGAGTGTCCACCAGGGTGTCCCTGGGTCTGCTCCATCAGTGGCCCTCCAACAGTGCACGTATGTGCGAGGCACTGGCCTTTTGTTTTTGTCAAATTCTTCAAGGCAATCCGACCTAGAAACCACTTCATCCCTTAGCTCCCAACCACAACTCGGGATTCTAGTCCCAGCCGCAGCCATGGCCTTGCTGGGTGACCCCAGCAGGACCCCTCCCCTCTGTGGGTCGGTGCACACGAGCAGAGTCGAGTGAAAACTTAAAAAAAAAAAAAACCTCTTCCAGCTCAGAGTTGTCTGTTGAGCCGGGCGGGGCTGGAGGCCGTGCTCCGTCGCTCCATGCAGCCCCGAGCGAGCCTGTGTTGTTATCAGCCTCTGATTAAGAACCTCTCGCCGGCGCCCGGGCCCTCTGACCCCGGTTCCCAGGGCGGAAGGGTGCGCCAACTGCGTAATCAGACCGCTCTCAGCTCAACTGATTAATAGAGGCTCGCGCTTTAAAAAAAGAAGAAGAAGAAGAAGAAGGGAGAAAATGCTCCCGTAAATCAGCTGTTTATTTAACTTTCCCTGGCATTTAGTGATTGTGAGGCTCGGGAGAAGGGGGGGTGGGAAATTAATTTGAGTCTCGCCAGAAAAGGCAGCCAGGGAGATAATGAACTTCCCAAGTCTCACGAAGAACGGGGGCCGGGGCGATGCCGGTGGGAGTCAGAGCCCGGGGCCAGGCACGTCCCGGGCAGGCAGGGCCATGGCCCCCTCGCCCTCTCACAGCCTCTGCCGAGGAGGCAGGCGTGGCCAGCAGGGCCCTGGGCATCTTTCCATATGCAAAGCCCCATCCATTCCCCCCTTCCCTCGTCTTATTAAAATGGAGGCCCGCAGAGGCACCCCAAGGGTGAGCCAAGGATTTGCAGAGATCCACAATCGTCACATGGCCTGTGCCCGTGTGCTCAGATATTCCATTGAGCCCCTGCCCTGACTCTCTCTCTCTCTCTCTATCACACACACACACACACACACATACACACATACACACACACACCCCACGGTGGCATCAGGGGTGAGGAGGGGGTGGGCACGGAGGTGCACAACTTCAGAGTGGGGGAGCTAGAAGCATCTCGAAGGCCATCTACCTTCCGTCTGCAGCCATGGAAAGTGAGGCCCAGGAAGGGGCGCCGTGGCCCAATGCTGCACACTGAGCAGGGCTGGAGCTGGGCCCTGGCCTGCACCGGAAGTGCCGTGGTTGTAAATGACGTAAGGGCCGGAGATGATCTGAGCAAAAGTCCTGTGCTGATACTCACTGGACCGTCTGGATCCCGCGCCATCATGTAACCAACCGTCTAACCAGGAGGATGGACGTGGGTCGGGTGAGCCGGCCCTCCCTGTCAAGGACACCTGTCTCAGTGCCCCCGAGGAAGCCCAGTGCTGCCCAGGGCCTCATATTCTCCCACCTCAAGGCCATTGCCCACACTGTCCTCTCCTCGTGGGAGAGGGCAACAGCACCTCCTACAGGGAGCCTCCCGGGACCACTGGGTCTCAGGGGCACCTCTCTCTTCCAGACTCCTGTTGGCTCCTCTGTGCCGGCACCTCCGTGGGCTGCGTGCATTCCTTAGCATGGCACCTGTCTCGTCTCGCTCAGGGCTCAGCACCAGCCTGGAGTAAATAAAGATGAATCAATCAATCAATCACTGAGCCAATCCATCAACCCTTCAACCCATCGATCCATCCATCAACGCTCACACTCATGACTCACAAATCAGAGAGCGCAGCCTCCATGCAGGCATCCACACCCCCTTTGATAATTCCGTTCCCGCCTGGATGTCCTTCCTGGTATCTGACTTAAATTCTTCCTCTGTGTTTTGTGGGGGGTGGGCTCTTTGGAGACCGGGCTACCTTTCCCATGGAGGCCTTCCTTTCAAAGCTTGCTCGCTCTGACTTCTTCCCTCCCCACATCAAATCCTCACTGCCAGGCTGCGCACACAAGGTGTCGGAAGATCTTCTTCCAGGGGAGGTGGGATGGAGCCTGGCACCAGCCCCTCTGGGTTGGCGTGTTCCCGGGAGAGGCCCGGAGGCTGGTGCCCGGAAGATGCCACCGCCTCTGCCCTGGCTGCTCCTGGCATGCCCCTCCCTTCCCCTTCAGCAGCTTGTCAGGGCTGACGGCTGATGGACGGGCAATGTCAGCCAACAGGGCTGCTGCCTTCCCCCGCTCCAGGGGCTGGGAGGCGTTTCCTGGGGAGCTGGCGCTCAGCCTGGCTTGTGCCACTTGAGGGAGAGCAGCCCTTGCAGGGAGAGGAAGAGGATGAGCTGGCTTCCCAGGCAGGGGGCAGAGGCAGGAGCCCACCCCGCCCCCAAGGCTGGACCCCGCGTGCCAGTCTCTCCCAGCAGTACCCCTGTTGCCCTGAGCTCCTCCCAGGAAACCAGGGCCGGTGGGGGCCGGGGAAGTTTGTAAGGACGCCCCTGCACCTGTGTCTCACCGACAACGTGGAAGACCACGGCTGGGGAGGCGCAGGATGGGGGCCTTCCCCAGGGGGGCGGCTCTGCTCCCAGTGTGGAGGGCAGTGGTGCCAGGACCGCCCAGAGCTGAGCTGGGAGTCCCGCTGGTGCCAGGGCCCTGTAATCGCCAACTCCCCAAAGACCTCGTGAGCTCTGGAGTGGCGGGAACGTGCTTGCCCCGCCCCCCACCACGGTCCTGACGCCCGACATCGTGCATGGACGTTCTGGAAGCTTGTCCTAGCCTGTTTGGGCTGCTGTAGCAAAACCCCTGAGACTCGGTCATCTTAACAAATAGCTGTGTATTTTCTCATCCATCGGGGGCTGGGCAGCCGGAGATTGGGGTGCCAGCAGGTTCGGGGTCTGGCAAGGGCTACTGTCAGCTTCCCAGGCAGCACCACGTCCCCTGGTCGGGGGGGAGGCTGTGTGCTCTCCAGGCAGAAGCCGGAGGGCAACAGTGGGCGCAGGGCTCTGTGGAGCAGCTTTGCTAAGGGCTCGAACCCCATTCACAGGGGAGGAGACCTCCTGGTTGAATCACCTCTTAAAAAGCCCACCCCTCACGCCCGTCTCATTAGGCAGGAAGTCTCAGCACCTGCTTCCAGGAGGGGACAATCCAGACCTCGGCAGGGCTCAGTGCATGTTTGTTGAATGAATCGCTGGAGATCAGAGCTCATTGATTAAGCCAGAGCCAGCATGAGTTCAATCCCAGGTCAATGCCTGGTCCCCCTTGCTCTTGGTGAGCAGTTGACGATGGCTGTGGACACGCCCCACCCCCCGGGACAGCCACTGTCCTCACCAGAGATCTGCAGAACTCAGGGCCCCTGAATAAGTGAGGGAGCTCCCGAGAGCAAAAAGGCAAGACGACCCGTGCAGCTGAGGTGGAGACGAGCGAGGAGGAAGGCCACACAGACGAGGTCGGGGCCAGACAGGGGCCAGGCCGGCCCGGCCGGGCCTGAGCTGCGCGGCAAGGACCTGGGACGTTGTCCTGGCACCGCCTGTGTGCAGGCAGTGTCCCCTGCAGCCTGGAGGTTTCCCGCCTCTGTGACTGTCCCCTCCCTGGGGTCCCCAGCGCGCAGTGGGCCGACGGGTTACAAGTCAGTGTGTGCAGCCTTAGCCCTGCCACAAGCTCACACCGAGCTCATAAACACAGACACCTTGGGGACGGAAAGGGCTGGGGGGCCGCCAGCCAACATAAAGCACCACTCAGCGCCGTCGTCTCCCACGTCACCTGCCCTGCCCAGCTGTACCTTGCGAGGCAGGCCCCTTTGCCGTCCTCAGTTTGCAGACGGTTCAATGGTGCAGACCCCTCGCCAGCGCGTGCACACACACATACTCACACACACTCACCTCATCAGGAAGAGCTTCCCAGCTCCCTGGAGCCAGGAGGAGAGTGGGCGGGGGAGGAAGGGAAAGGTTGGGTGGAGGATGAGACGACAACTTCCCATCCATCCATCAGCCTCCTCCATCAGACTGCCGAAGGGTGCAGAGAGGGGCTTGCCAGGAGGAGCCAGGGGAGAGGCGGGGGCAACTTCCTGGGAGCCAGCCCCTGGGCCTCTCCCGGGAATACGCCCACTGGGCGAGGCTGGTGCTGGGCTGGCTCCTCTCCTGAAACTTTCTAACAGCCTGTACGTGCTGAGTCCTGGAGAAGAGGGAGGAAGTCAGGCCACGTCCCCAGAGGCCACCCCTGTGGCCGGGATTCAAAACCAGGCCCTAAGCTGCTCCCTAAAGCAGCAGGCGCCTGCGCGGCCCTCCCGGCTCCCCCCAGCCCCACCCTGTGCTCTCCCAGCTGGCCCTGGAGAAGCCTGCTCTCCCCCACCCCCACAGGAGAATGATTTTGATCTCAGGAAAAGCAAGCCGCTTGCCGCATCCATCAAAACAGAAGTTCTCTCCCTCCCAGCGGGGCAGGACAAGCTGCCAGGCCTCCGGGAGGGACTGGCATTTTGCAACAGGGACTCCACCACCACGCTGCTGGAAGGGGGGACTCCAAGCACATTGGCAGCGGGATGAGCGACCGAGGTATTTTGGTCCAGGGCCCTTCCCAGCAGCCGCCATTCTCGGCGCCCAGCCTGCCGCCTACTCCGTGTGTGCACAGGCTGGGCTCCTGCAAACCATCTTGAAAAAGCGTTCATCCCAGGGAAAATCTATTCATAGACTCTTAAAGCTGGAAGATCCTTAGAGAGCATCTCAGTCCAACCCTTCTGCTTCCATGGGGAACTGAGCAGGCTCCTTGTCCAGCGTCACAAAGCTACAGCCGAGGACACGAGCCCAGGGTGGCTGCCTCCCAGCCAGGATCCCTCCCCACGATGTCTCATTGTTTAATTCACCTCCAAACCATGCACAGTCCATGGTTTTTGCTCAGCTTTGCCACTTCTTGGTCGTGACCTTCAGCAAACTCTCAGACCTCTCTAGCTGTTGACTACCTGTTGCACCTGCTTCGCTGGCTGAGGGTTGGACGCATGCTTGATGCAGAGTGAGAGCTCGCGACGGCTGTGCAGGTGTCGACCCTCCGTCCTCTGTCTCCAGGCCCCAGCTCCACCCCTGGTCTCCTGTGGCTCAGTGAACATCACTTCCCACTGCCAGCAAACACGCGCCCATCCTGGAGTGAACCTGGGACCACGGGACAGGAAACAAGGCCAGGCCATCCCTCTCCCTGCTACCCCATGGCCTCTTACTCGCCCACTGCTCTGCTGTGCTGGGGCCAGGCAAGGGGTCCTGCAGTGGCGACAAGATGGGTAGGAGCAGGAGACAGGACTGGGAAGGCTGTACCCCCAGCCCTGCAATGCAGGTCTCACAGAGTGGGGGAGAAGCAGGCAATGACACAGGATCAGGCAGAAAAGCAGGACGACGTCCATTTTGAAGACACAAATCTCGGCACGAGCTGCCATGGTGATGAGAGCCAGGGGGCGGGGCTCTGAGAGGTGGATAATAAATGATGCGGTGGGGGAGGGGAGACGCTTAGGGGTCAGAACTCGACTCACCCCAGCGAGGGCAGAGATCCCCAGTGGTGTCCAGGGGATGCCAGTTGGGAAACCTTGCCCCAGGGTGGACACAGGATAGAGGGTGCCACCTGCTGGCCCCTGGGGTCCACAACCTCTATCCCCAGAGGACTCCCCTGAAATCCAAAGCTTGCCCAACCCCTGACAATCTCGAGAAAATGGAGCTCCCGGATTTATAAATGCAGAAGGGGTGTCCCGGGGCAGGCAGGAGGCCGCGACCCTCACTGTCTCCACCCCCAGTGTGTGCAGCTCATGAAACTGACTCGGGATTCCACGCTCGGTCTCTGGCTCCTTCGGGTTTTTTTCTGTGACTTGTGAGCAATGGGTCTCCAGATGGTGAGGATTTGGAGTGCAGTCCTGGGAGCCTTAGCTTGTCAGGGGCTGCGACATGAGCAGCTGACGGGATTTGTTCGGTTCATTATCCTCCAGACCAAGGAAACCTTTTAGGTGGGAGTGGTGCGGGAGCTGTCCCTGGTGCTGACTCCTCTCTGCCCTCTCTGCTGATTACTGTCTGGGCTTGATCCACATGGGGGCACAGTCCTGGCCATCCCCCAATCCCACAGCAGCTTCTGTCACTGCAGCTCTTCTGGCTCAGCTCTGGAGGAGTGAGGGTGAGGCCAGGAAACCAACAATGTCTTCACAAAACTCTCCACCAGACATCGTCGCCAAGGCGAGTGTTTCTCGGGCGATGACTGTGTCCATGTCTGAGGGCGGGACGTGTAACAACCCAATGCTGACAGCAGCTTGATGATATAGTGTACCATCCTCAGATCCTGCATGTCAGAGGTCAGGAAACTGGGGCGCAACAAGGCTCACTCACCCAAGGTCACACAGCCAGTGAGCGGTAAGGCGAGGCGCGTGCTCGGGCAGTCCGAACTCCACCCCAGCTTCCCACCCCCTTGTAATCACACACTGAGCTGAAGGGAGAATGGAAATGGCTCTGCATTACCTGCTGCTTTGTGTGATCGGTGACATGGATTCTTTCCTTAAGAGCAGAGCAGTAGGAGCAGCCCGGTGAAGAGAGGGGCTCCCATCCTGCCCAGGAGAGAGACGTCCTGGGGTCCGAGTGAGCCCGGAGGCAAGGGAAGAAAGTCCCTACACGCTTAGTAGCCGCATCTGACTGCCAGGTGGGGTCCGAAGGCGAGTGATCAGGACCTGGGGACAAACATGCAGCAAGTGGGAAGTGAGACCTGGAGCACCAGAGCCGGGAGAGGCAGACCTGGGTCCCATGGTGGTCGGGGCAGGACGAGACAACAGGAGACGTCCAGGGAGCATTGGTGGTGAGTGCTGAGCTGCAGGGCCCACAGGGTCCTTGAGGCGTGAAGGACTGGGCATCTGACTGCTGGGAAGACTGCCCACAGCCCGACCTGGACCATCAGCCAGCCTCACGGTTAGGCCCAAGTGAGGGAGGACACGGCCCCAAGGTCACAACCGTAGGCAATGACTGACCTCGGCCGTCTTACCCTCAAGTTAGGCAAACCCTGAAGAGCTGTCCCGGCCCTGGCTGACCAGGCCTGTTTGGCCAAAGCCATGTGGGGACTGTGTTCCAGTCCCGAGTCTCTCTCTGCCCGGTCCTGCTTCCCCCCTCCCTTCCACGTGTGCTGTTTCCAACAGCACTTCCTAATAAACACCCTGTGCCAGCCTCTGTCTCGGCGTCTTCCTCCCATGCGGTGCAGCTCAGAACGTGATGCCACAACGTGTGACACTGTGACACGGTGCACTGGAGACAAGGTCCCTGTGGCCATCCCCCCACACACCCCACCTCTCAGCCTCCCTGTCTGCAGTAGGAGAAAGAAAAGGCTCTGATCACCCCTTATCCACCCTGAGACTGGACCTGCCTAAGAGAACACGGTGGCCTTCTGTCCTTCTCCGAGCCCTCGGCGGCCATCACAGGAAAGAAGAAGGAGGGACGTGGCCATACCTGGATGGGCCTTTGTCATGGGACTGTGCCTGTCTCTCAGGCTCATTCGATTTCCAAGGAAAAGTTCTTCCAAGTCAGCGTCTGTCTCCTGGGCCCACTCGTTCTCCCCAACAATCACTCCCCAACCCTCAACGTTGCCTGCACCCCCCATGCCCCTTTCCCTCTGAAGAAGGGGACACAGGGTCTGAACATCACGGGGCAGGAGGAGCCCCACTCCTGCGACCCTCCCCCAGGCACGTTAATGAATGCGGGCATCCGCCAGGACAGCCTCCACGTCCCCCGCCAGGAGCTCATCTGTCCACCGTCAACCCACCGCTCAGGCAGAGGGGACTGTGCCCAGGCCCGTGGGGCCCAGCAGGGTCAATGTTCAACCTCACTTACTGGAGGTGCCCACCAGCCCATCCCCTGGCCCTGCGTAGACCGGCAGTTAGACAAGCTCTTCAGTGACGGCGAGTTGATTGAGGAAGCAAGGAGTTCCCCTCCTGCACCCAGGCCACCCAAGGAGACCACTGCAGGGGGAGAAAGGGAGGAGGGGGTGAGCAGAAGCAGAAGAGAGTGCCACTTGGGGAGGGCCCTCTGCAGGGAGGTCCCCACGGACACAGCATGAAGATCTGAGATGGGTCACGTGTGGAAAGAGTGATAGAGTTAAAGTTAGCATTTGAACGACATACCCAGCCCCAGCGGGAACGCACTCCACGTCAAACTCAGCAAGCCCCCGTGGGCACCTGCTGCTCTCCCACTCGTGTTGTATGTAAATATACAGGGACTCGGTCGCCCAGCCGGGCAGTGGTAGCCTGGACTTCAAATCTGATTCCATAGTTGCAGGGTCCCAAGTTCATTCTACCACGCTGTACTGAAGGAGAGGAGTGGCATGGCCAGAGCTGTGGGGCCAGCAGCATCCCCTGTGGAATCCCCGGTTCAAGTCCCGGCTGCTCCACTTCTGACCCAGCTCCCTGCTAATGCCCCTGCACCCACATGGGAGACCCGCGTGGAGTCTCAAACCCCTGTCTTTTACCTGGCCCAGCCCTGGCTGTTGCAGCCATTTGAGGAGTGAAATGGCAATAGAAGATTCTCTCTCTCTCTCTCTCTCTCTCTCTCTCTCTCCCCTTCTGTAACTCTGCCAAATAAATAAATAAATAAATAAATCCTAAAAAAAAGAGACCAGGAGAAAAGGAGGAAATGACCAAGAAAGCACAAAGCGCAGAGCAAAGAAAACGCCGCACAGTGTGGTAGGGAAGGCAGCCGCCAGCAGCCGCCGGGGCTGCTCGGTCCTCTCGCCGTCCGGCGTGGCCAGAGGAAGGCAGGGGCAGAGAAGGTGACACGGCCAGAGGAAGGCAGAGGAGGCGACACGGGCATCTTTACTCCCCAAGACCGATGCTCCTGCTCACCAGTGCTGCCCTGGCCCAAGCTCCTCAGTGACAAATGGAGAACAAATGAGACGGTTTAGCCACTAATTAAGCAATAATGGCCTACGCCATGGTGCCCTCTGGGCAGGAAGTGGCCAGAGTCAGGACCTGCAGGTTCCGGGGTGGGGCGGGGCGGGAGGAGGAGCGCCATGTATCAGATCCTCACATCCCGCCAGGACAGCCTCCACGTCCCCCGCCCGGAGCGGGAGCCCAGCCTCCTGGCTTGGCCTCCTCCTGAGTCGTACTGGGGACAGGGGACTCCCCCTTCACCATCCACGCACCGGAGCGGCTCCCAGCCCTCAGCCCATAAGAGGGGCTCAGGGCAGGGGGCCGGCTTTGAGCGAGATCATGGTTGCCTCCTTTCAATTAACCTCCACAGCCAGGAACACACTCCAAATGGCCCAAAGAGTGCCCTGGCCCGAGCTGCCATAAATTCAGCCAATAGATATTGGCATCCCTAATGGTGGTAATAATAATAATAACGGCAATTGTAGCCACGCACTCACTAAACGCCCCTGCACGCCTTGCCCTCTGCCGAGCCGTCCATGGGAGGGCCTTGCTGGGAGTCCCCTCACCATCGTTTGCTGCGATTGAAGACCCGGTGATAGAGGCGCTCAGAGAAGTTGATGCCTTTGTCCAAGGTCACCCAGCGCTCAAGAGGGAGCACCAGGAACCAGGTTTGACCATCACCTTGGGCACTGTGCCAGCCAGGGCCTGCTGCAGAAGCACTCCAGAAAGTTCTAGATGTGAAAGTGCTCCAAGGGGCAAGACCACATCTCATCGGAGGAATCGAGGGACGGAGCCAAAGGGGGCTTCGGGATGATAAATCACATTCACCAGCAAGCTGGGGGCCATCTGAACGGGTGAGGTTCAACGAGTCGGCACCAGGCCTTGCCCGGCTGGGACAAGGGGTTAGAGCTCCGGCTCTGGTTGTCTGAGCCCCAAATCTGCCACTCAGTGGTCACGCTGCCCCGGGCTCCTGCCTGAACTTCTCCCAGCCCAGGTTTGCCCAGCTGTGCGGTGGGGACCATGCTACACTCCCAAGGCCATTGTGAGCGTGGCACGAGACGGTCTTTGTCACACTCTCAGCTCAGCAATATCCCGAGCGTGATAAACTCCCCGTGGAAGGGAGCTATTGGGAGAGCTGCTGGGATAGCGCCACGCTGTCAAAGCTGCTCTGATTGGCCCCTGGGGACGTCAATCTAACCACAGCCCACGCAAGGTTTTCCGTGTGGCCAGCTTTGTGACACAGCAGGTGAAGCCATGGCTTGTGATGCCGGCATCCCATAGCAGAGGGCTGTTTTGAGTCCCGGCTGCTTCCCTTCTGCTCCAGCTCCCTGCTAAGGTGCGTGGAAGAGCAGTGGAAGATGGCCCACGTGCTTGGGCCCCTGCACCCACGGGGGAAACCAGGAGGGAGTTCTTGGCTCCTGGCTGAGCCCCGCTGGTGAGTGAACCAGTAGATGGTAGATATGTTTATCCCTCCCTCTCCATCACTCTGCCTTTCAAATACATTAAAAAAAAAAAAAAACTTTTAAAGGGGAATTTTTGGGGGTGGAGTTGTGATGCAGTGAACTAAGCTGCCACCTGCGATGCCGGCATCGATATCAGAGCGCTCCACCCCACTTCCGATCCAGCTCCCTGTTAATGCACCTGGGAAAGTAGCAGAGGATGGCCCAAGTGCTTGGGGCCCTGCACCCATGTGGAGACCTGGATGGAGAGCCTGGCTCCTGGCTTCTGGCCCAGCTTTGGCTGTTGTAACCATTTGGGAAGTTAACCATAGTATGCAAGATCTCTCTCTCTCTCTCTGCTTTTCAAATAAATATAATTGTTTTAAGGTTTTTGGTAACTTACATAGTGGAGGCTCAAGACGGACAAGCCAGCCACCCTATCTGGAACTGCAAATGCAACAGGGTGAACGAGGCGCCCGATTCAGGTTCAGAGAGGCAGGGAGGGGCAGGCTAGAGGCAGGGGAGACACAGGACCTATGACATAGGAGGGGTCAGGGCAGGGCCACAGCTGCCATCTCGTCCTACCCCCCGTGACCTTGCACTTGACAACCCTCAGTTCACATCCTGTGGCGCACGCACCATTTGTGGGGAATTGTGCTAAGTGCTTTGCGATTAATTCACGGATCCCCGACAGCAGCCGTGTGAAGCTGCCCGGAGGCCGGTGTCTTCTGACAAGGAAAATCCTGCACAGAGGTTAAGTAGGTCTCCTGGAGCCTCCCAGCTGGTGTGCCTCGGTACACCTCGTAGACAGCTGGAGCTCAATAATGGCTGTGTGCACCACCAACCTGGAGCATCAGAGGACCATCAGGAGTGGCCATTGATGGGCGCGGTGAGAGGAGTGTGGATTCGGGCAGCAGAAGCAGGCCTGGCTGGCAGGAGGTGACAGAGCTACCCAAGGGCTGGCCGGGAGCAGCAGATGACAGCCGTGCAATCAAAGCTCCGTGTCCGGTGCCCACTGCTGCCCCGGGCGCTCCGTGAACGCGCCCTTAATCTCTCAGCTGTGCGAGCTGGCTCTCCGTGCCACCCCGATTTTACAGAGGAGCCCAGCAAGGCACAAAGGTCAGGCCGGCTGCAGAACGGCCGCTCCCCACTGCCGTGCTGCCTGGATGGACACAGCCGTGTGGACGGAAGCAGGTGGCCGGGAGCGCAGTCACGAGTCAAGGCTCTCCCCGGCAGTCAGTTCCTTCCAGGTTCTTGTGGCTTAGATTCTGGCAAGGCTGGGACACTGGGGTCGAGGTCAGGGGGTTGCAGCCCACCCAGGGGCTTGGGACCCCCGGGGACTGCAGCACAGGGAGGTAGTGGAGCGGGGAGCTGCAGGGCGGGGCCGAGAGGACTTCTGCTCTGTCCTAGCATGGGCTGGCCGGGGCTGGCTGCGTCAGGAGCCTCTCATGGGGACTTAACTCCCCCTGAGTGGGGCGGCTGCACCCCGACGCTCTGCCCTGTACCCGCCGCGGCCCGGCGATTGACCTTGAGCCCAGGCGCTGTCAGCAGGGGGGCTGACCAGGCCAGGGCGGAGCGTGCGGCAGCCCTGTGCCAGGGCCCTAGGCCGGGAATGAGCAGTGAATCTGTAGAAACACAGGACATCCCAGGGTCCCAGCAGAGAGCCATCAGGGAGGGCTCCCTGGGGCTTTGTCGCGTCTCCCCCCAGGGAGCCTCAGAGGGTCCAGTCAGACCCTGTGTTAGGTACCAGAGTGCCCACCCATCTGGCCACGGGAAGAAGCAGAACCCACCAGGGCCGCTGGCAAAGGCCAGAGCGCTTCCCCCTGTGGCTGCCACGGCCCCTCCGCCTCCTGGCCGCTGTGGCAGGCTCTCGCCACGGACCTGCTGGCCCCGTTGCTCTCAGTGTAAGTCCCGCCTGCACTTACCCACCGTGATGGTGGCTGCAGGGTCTGAGACCCCAGGAAGCCAGCACGGGCCCAGCGCTGCTGCTGGCTACCTCTGTGCCACTGGCCAAGGCATCTCTGCTTTGCTGTCTGCTGGGCCAACTCTAAAAGGAGGCGTCCGGCTCGGGTGGCTCTGCTGTGAGCCGGGCCGTGCTTGTCCCTGGTCTGGATGCCTCAGCAGTGTGCCCACAGCAGAATGGGGCCGGAAGTGGTGAGACTGAGGGGAGGCTGGCAATGCGGGGAGGGAGGAAGAAGAAAGACAGGGAACGGGCTGGCGCTATGGCAGAGGGATGAGCCTCCACCTGCAGTGCCGGCATCCGAATGGGCGCCAGTCCAAGTCCCAGCTGTTCCACTTCCAATCCAGCTCCCTCTAATGTGCCTGGGAAAGTAGCGGAAGATGGGCCAAGTTCCTGGGTGCCTGCACCCATGTGGGAGACCTAGAGGAGGCTCCTGGCTCCTGGCTTCAGCCTGGCCCAGTCCTGGCTGTTGCGCCTATTTGGGGAGTGAAGCAGTGGATGGAAGATATCTCCCCTGCCCTGTAACTTGCCTTTGAAATAATTTACTAAATCTTTTTAAAAAGAAAGAAAGGAGAGAGGAAAGGTGGGAGGGAGGGATAGAGAGCATAGGCAGGAAGGTAGGAGGCTTTTCTTTTTATTATTATTAAATTTTTAAAGATGTATTTATTTCTTTGAAAAGCACAGCGAGAAGGGGAGAGAGATGGCCACAATAGCCAGGGCTGGGCCAGGCCAAAGCCAGGAGCCAGGAGCTCCTTCCAGGTCTCCCACAGCTGAAGCAGGGGCCCAAGGGCTTGGGCCATCCTCCACTGCTTTCCCAGGCCACAGCAGAGAGCTGGACTGGAAGAGGAGCAGCTGGGACTCGAACCTGCTCCCACATGAGATGCCGGCGTCACAGGCAGCGGCTTCCCCAGCTACACCCCACCACTGGCGCCCAAGGCTTTTCAAGACTGGAAAATTCTCTTTCTCTGTGCCCCCACCCTCTCCAGGCCCAGCACCCGACCTTGCACTTAGTAGGCCAACTGGTCTCGGTCAGCTGAGTGGGAAGGAAGGCGGGACCCCCGCAGCAGGGCAGCGAGGGGGCAGCGAGGGAGCCCCGGGGCCCGCGTGGCCTCCTCCTAGCCCCACGCCAGCCCTCTCCCGCCGTGAGCAGTGGGGCTGTGGTTTTGGATGCTGTGGATCCTGGCACCACCTGTGACTCAGTGTCCTGTACCCTTGGCCGTCTGTCTGCTACACTCGCGACCCCATGTGGGTGGGCAGAGGAAGAGCCGCGTTGTGTGTCTTCAGAACAAGTGGGGAGTTGAGAGGTGCTGGGGTGGGGGTGGGGGTGGGGCAGGGATCGAGGTGGGCTGGGAGTGGACAGGGAGGAACTTCAGGCGAAGGGAGCCCGGCTGCTCCAGCTCAGCCGGCGGCCGTGGGACCACAGCAAGCCTGGCCCCCTCCTGGCCTCACTTTCCCCCCAGGAGAGATCGGGGGCCAGAGGAGAGAAGCAAGGCGACACTGTGCTTTGATCACTGACTCTGGGCTCCGGTTTGAATTCAATCCCAGTTGACCTTGAGCTTATGACCTTGAGCTTGGCCTTCCCGGACCTCTGTTTCTGCCTGGAACCGTTGGGGGTCAGGGCAGGACCGCGGTGTGAGGATGAAGGCCAGATGAAACACTGCCCAGCATCGGATGGACAGTAAGTAGACAGAAATGTGACATAACGCGCACTGCGCCACAGGCAGGCCGTACCATCACGGAGTCAACCCACACGAGGCTCAGCCGTCTCTCTGAAATTCAGTTAGGCACGCCAGCCAGCAGGCAAACACCAGTGACAGCACAGAAACCGTGTCGCCAAGTCACACGTGTTGACACACGGATGACAGGTAGGTCGTGAGGAACCGTGCGTGACTTGATCGCTGTATGAATAAACGGGATGTTCCCAAGGTTCCCCCTGGGCTCCGGCTGCCCTTCCTCGAAGAGCCTGCTTGTTTCCGACGCTGGTTGAATTCTTCAAAGAGCAGGGAGCAGCCGTGGATCTCAGCAGAGGTTGCACCGTCTGAAGTCTTTTTTTAAACGGCGGCTGGCACGCGAGGACTTGGGTAAGCCTGGAGAGCGGCTAAGACAGGAGAGGTTAGCAGAGCCCGGGGCAGCCTGGGGTGTGTCTGTGTGGGGCAGATTTGCCACGACTCCCGGTGGCCGGGGGAACAGCAGCGCTGAATCCCCCAGGCTCAGAGCCGATCCCGCTCCAACCCTGCTGACATCCAGGATCAAGACTCCCCACGGTGCCACTCTTTTGAACTCTTTTATTTTTAATATTTTCCCTTTGCAACCAAGAGCCTCAAACCCACACTCCTTGCCAAAAACTGCAGGATCTAGCCAGAATTTAATTAACACTGATTCAGTTGCGTGCTGGTTATTTCTGCTGATGACATATGATCCTGAGTTTTCACTCGCAGCAGCGATGGGAAGTTGTCTTCGTAGCTAAATTCGTTCATGTGCTCAGAAGGGGGGCGGGTAAGAGGAGACCCACAGTAGAAGCGGTGGGCAGACACAAAAAGACCCAGAAGGTGCGCCAAGTGCGCCCTGAGCTCTAGGGTTCAGGGTCAGACACGGTTTGCCTCCCAAGGGTGCGTGTACTACAAGCTGGGGCCCCAGTGTGCCCCCGAGGCTCTGTTAGGGGATGGGACCTGCTGGGAGGCGGTTGGACCACCGTGGGGGAGGGATAAAGCCAGGTGTCATGGGACCCTGGGTCGTCCCTCCAAGTGAGTTGTTATACAAGGGGCAAACCGACTCCAGATTCTGTCTCTGGTTTCCTGTCTCACCATGGAAACGCTCCCTCTCACACGCATGTCCACCGCGATCTACCGCCATGGAGCCCTCACCACAGCACACATGATGCCAGCACCTTGCCCTTCGACTGTGAGCTCAGTGCACGTCTGTCTGTGGTTAAGGAAGGACCCAGCCTCGGGGAGGTCGTTAAACCAGAGAAACACGAACTCATCCAGAGCACTGGCGGCAGACACGGGGTCCTCACTGTGTCCTCCCTGACCAGCGGCCCCGGCATCCCCTCCGCCAGCGGCATCCACCAGCTTGCCATCTGGCAAGATCTGTTTCTAACTTCCGTCGGTCCAGAGCCTGGTTTCTCTCTCTCCTGCCCTCACCCAGCCCTGTGGGAGGCCGGGGGTCTCTCAACCCTGCTGGCTGAGTTTCGAGACCCCTATGGGAGCTGGCCTCTGGCGGGAAGTAGCCAATAGGAGGACACAGTTGGAAAACGAAAGCGTAGAATTGGGGGTGGAGGGCAGCAGCGTTTCTCCCCCGCCCCCACCTTACGTCTGCCTCGGGCGGCTCCATGTCTTCTGCCCCCGCTGGCCAGGGCCAGGGCTTCTGTGGTTCCAGCCGCCCTGGAGGGCCTGGGACCCCCCCGCGCCCCGGCAGCACCACCTCCCCCGCCCCCTGCAGCCCCCAGGGTGCCAGCAGCTTCCCTCTCCCTCGCCTGCCCGCGCGATTGTTCACTTCCGTTCTCCTCACCTCCCTGTGATTCGGGGAGTGAGGACAGACACAGGGTTGGCCTAGAGTCGGGGCGATCACCCCTGCTCCCAGGCTGCGCCGCCTCCCAACACCTTCCTGCAGTCGCCAAGCTCCCACTCGTATCTGTCGCCTGTGAGAGCTGCTGCTTCATTGGGTTTGCAACGAACCAGATCAGGGGTCACAGCTTTCCTGGCAGGAGCCAGGCCTTAAATGTTTTAGAATCTAAGCCATGTAAATCACCCCAACATAACCTCATTATTATTATTATTAAGTGCCACCTAACGCAAACGCTATTCTTAGCTGTGGGAAGCAGACAAGCCAAGGACCAGGCCCGACCTCTGAGCAGTAGCTCCCTGTTCCCTGGCTGCCGGAGCGTGGAGAAATGAACACTCTCCCCACTCCGTGGCCATGTGGCTTCAGCGTGGCCAGGCTACGCTCATGGACCACGTGACTTGGAGCTGCCCAATCGTGTGTTCGTGCATTTTCCCTGAATATAAAGCAAGTGCTCCGGGAAGGGCACCCGGAAGGGAACCAGCACTGGGAACCGGTGAGCCCACGCCACGCCAGGCACTGGGAACCGGTGAGCCCACGCCACGCCAGGCACTGGGAACCGGTGAGCCCACGCCACGCCAGGCACTGGGAACCGGTGAGCCCACGCCACGCCAGGCACTGGGAACTGGTGAGCCCACACCACTCCAGGCACGGCCAGGGCCTTTCCGCCTGTGTTGTCTTTCGCTCCCACACCGGGGCTTACAGGTGTTGGGTGAGTCTCCCCAGGGACGAGGCGGGGCCGGGTCTTAGGAAGCAGGTGACGTGATCTTCAACTCTGCACTGTGCCATCCTGAAGTGACACACAGGAGCTCGGGAGAGGAGGCGGGAGAACAGGAAGGCCTCGCGCCCCGTGACGGGAGCCGGCCGTCTGTGTTCCCAAGCTGCGTTCATGCAGGTAATTTCATTCCGTGTTCACAACAAGCTTGTTCACAACAAGGCAGAGCAGGAATCCCATCTCCCAGCTTCGGGGTGACAACCCCAAGGATCAGAGAGGGCATGTGACTGTCCCAAGACCACACAGCACGTGGGTGGCAGAGCTGGGATTTGAACTTGTGAGCGGTGAGGGTCTGTATAAGCCACAGGAATGCAGAGCCAGGAGCGCCTGAGAGCCAGGACCTTCGACCCAGGCAGAGCTCGGCTGCATCCTCACCGCCCTGCAAACCCTCCCCTCCTTCAAGCCCAAGTTCAGTCTTTCTTCCTGAAAGGCTGCGCGGACCGCAGTGCCCGGTCCTTGCTCTCTCCTCTGCGCTGCAGGAGCAATTACTGTCTGCGGCTCTGGCAGGACTTCATCACCACGCGCCTCCCGACAGCTCCTCTCTTCCTGCCGCAACCCCGTTCAGCTGCACGGCTGACCCGGCTTCCCCCAGGAGGACTGCAGGCAGGCAGGGCGGAGTCTCGGCTCCCCAGCACCTGGGAGGCGCTCAGTGCCGCTGTATCCGCTCCACGGAGCAGACCCCCAGCCCTCTCTCCTCGCTCCAGAGTGAGGCTCAAGGAGCTGCCCTGGCCACTTCCCAGCTGCATCACCTGGGCCGTGTACCCGTCCTCCTGACCCTCCTTGCCCTCATCTGAAACGGAACTGGGGACAAGCTGTCTTTCCTGTACGTAGCACCGTGACTCCAGCAGGTGTGCCAACCCCAGGATGCCACCTCCGCCCCCACCCACTCAGGATGGGCGTGTGATGTGTGTGTGGCCAATCACAGAGCCCCATCACCCCCAGAGGCACTGATTGGTTCAGGAGGGGGCTTATGTTCAAGGACAGCCAATCACAGACTGCCCTGGAATAGCTATGCAGACCATGGGTGACGTGAAGCCAGGGGAATGGAAATCTGGGGGCAGCCAGCCACGCTGAAGAGCGCTGGCTCCAGCAGGAGGGACGCAGGGCGGTGGGTAAACGGAGATGCAAGACACCACTTGAGCCCTGGATCTACTCCACCTGGGTTTACCAATTCCATGAGCCAATAAGCCCCACCGTGGGTGAGCCAGTTAGCGTGGGATTTCCTGGCTTGCAAACGCCTAGGTGTTCACCGATGCAGAGACAGCGTGTGTACAACCACCCACAGGGGCACCTGGGAAACCGTGACGCCCCACACCTGTGCGCTGACAGTGCCCATCATTTGCAGCAGCAGGGACAGAAGAAGACGAAATTCGTTGCTTAGGAAGCTGTGCGGCTCGGTTGCTACGCAGACACGGCTTCCAATCTTGCTTCCAGGGCCCAGCCTCTCCGTGTCTCCGGGCAAGATGGCCAGCTGGCAGAGCCTCTGTTCCGTCGTGAGGCGGCTGAGTTGTGCCGGCCTCACAGGTTGTGGGGACAGCAGGCGTGTGCCCCGCTTTCTCTCGGCTGCGGCACGAGCCAGCGCCCCTCCTCCCAGGAGCCCGGCCCGGAGTTCCAGTCCAGGTTCCAAGCTCTGAATCACCTTCGAGGCCCCCGGCTTCAGGGCTACTTCTCCAACAAAGCGCTGCCGGCGGGAACGGTGCCGGGGGCTCTGCTTCTGCCCAGACAGTGCTGTGCGTCGGGGGGCGGCCGGGAGGAGGCATCTCCGACCCCCTTCTCCTACTCTGCCTCTGTCCCTCCTGCCCTCACTCTCGGCGCAGCTCCACTCGCCTGGGATGAGTGACAGGGCCCGATGCGCTCTCTCCTCTTCCCGCGGGGAGGACTCAGAGATCGGAGGTGGACAGAGAGCGGAGCGGATCCTGCAACACCCACAGGCCAGCGGTCCCGTGTGCCTCCGTCCCCCCACTCCTGGGGCCTGGGCCCCTGGATTGCGCCCATGGCCCGGGAGGGTGTTTTCTCCCACGCTGTTCTCAGCTGAGTGGCCAGCCCCAAAATGGGCTCGCTTGGGCCTCCCTCGGTCCCTGGCTCACTCAGCGCTCACACAACTGTCACTCAGCTCTCACCCATCCATCACTCAATCAGCGCACGGCCCACCCCTTCCTGCCCCCACCGCACTGGTGACTTCCACATAGGCCTCATCTCCTCCATGTGAGTGACAGCATCTAGCCCCCGACATAAGCACGGCCTCTCCCTTCCAGTCCCATGCCAGGGGACGCCCACGGGGACCTGCTTGGCGCACACACGTGTATGGGGAAGTCCAGGCCCGTGAGGCAGCCCTCCGGCGATGGAGGATAGAAGCCGGGAGGGACGTGCTTCCCCCTTCTTCCCAGAGCAGGGGGTCTTGGTTTTTTTAAGATTGATTTATTTATTTGAGAGGCAGTTACAGACAGAGAGAGGGAGAGAGGGAGAGAGAGACAGAGAGACAGAGAGAGGTCTTCCATTAGCTGGTTCATTCCCCGGAGCTGGGCTGATCTGAAGCCAGGAGCTTCCTCCAGGTCACCCACGTGGGCACAGGGACCCAAGGACTTGGGTCATCTTCTACTGCTTTCCCAGGCCATAGCTGGATCAGAAGTGGAGCAGCCAGGACTCAAACCGGCACCCATATAGGATGTTGGCACTGCAGGTGGAGGCTTAGTCCACTATGCCACAGCACTGGCCCCAGCAGGCAGTCTTGAGACACATCTCACAGCTGTGTCAGAGGCCCCTAGAATCTCACAACCCGCAACATCCAATATGGAGATAAAGTCACCCACTCAGTGGCTGAGAGCAACAAGAGGCATTTGAAATCTCGGTTTGTGTGTGTCGGGCAGACAGGAGTGGCTGGGCTGGGCTGGGCTGGGCTGGGCCCCAGCTCACTGTGCTGGGCTGGGCTGGGCTGGGCTGGGTCCCAGCTCACTGTGCTGGGCTAGCCTGGGCTGGGGTCTCCCGTGAGTTTGCAGTGGAGATGTTGGGTGGGGCTGATGGCATCCAAAGGCTCAACCTGGACCTGAAGATCCAATTCCAAAAGGACACACTCCCACGCCTGGCTGTTGGCACGAGGCCCCAGTTCCTACCAAACAGCTCCCGAGTGTCCGTGGGACACGCACCTGGCTGCTCCAAGAGCAGGTGATCCGTGGGAGAAAAACAGAAGCCTCGACATCCCTGGGGCCCCAGCCCTGGAAGCCACACGCTGTCACTTCTGCAGGATCGTGGTTGCAAAGGTCGGCAGTCCTCGGCGTGGGATGGCACGACACCGCGGTGGCAATACCACGAGCCTGGGTTCGCCGAGGGCCCCCCGGAAGGCTGAGGGCCATGTTCCCTTCGCTGTTCACCTCCCGTGCTTGCCCTCTGCTCTGGGGTCACGTTCCCAGAGGAACTACCTGCACTAACGCCTTTGTTTCAGACTCCGCTTTAGGGACAAAGCCAGGCAAAGTCGCTCTCAGTTGCTCACATACACATTCAGCCATTATTGAGCATCAGTAAGGATCCAGCCGGAAGTTTGTTGGAAAATGGAATTAGAAGGCAATTTTCATTCTTGTTGCAAAAGCATTTGGATTTTCAGACGTAGATTTTTCATAATCCGCATTTCTCCATTAACCTTTTATCTATGAAAGGCAGAGCGACAGAGACAGAGGCAGAGAGCTTCCATGTGCTGGTTCCCTCCCCGAATGCCCACAACAGCAGGTTGAAACTGGATCCAGGAATTCCATGCAGGTCTCCCACACGTGGGGCAGGGAGGGCCACCATCTGCTGCCCCCCAGGGCTCACCGGCAGGAAGCTGGACAAGAAGCAAGGCAGGAGATGACCCCCGGGGCTGGAGGTGTCCCAAGCAACAGTTTAACCTGCTTGCCACAGCATCCGTGACCCCATGGACTTCCAAGGAGCCTTCATCCCACGTGCAAGCAACAGTCAGCGATGTCTCCAGACCCCAGACAACAAAACTCTACAGCACCACTCCCAGCAGAAGAAAGCCAGCCCCTGAGCATCGCCGACAGGTGAACAAGCCAGCAGGGAGTAGAGACAGCCTGGAGCTTGGTGCCCGGAGGAGAAAACCGGCCCCAGAGGAGCCCGGAGCCTGGTGGTGTCAGCTGTCTCCTCTAGACTCCCGTTCCCAGAATGCTGATCACAAACCAGCACGCTCACTGGGGCCCCTTCTGGAACTCAGACGTCAGAGCCAGCAGGGCAGCTCCGAGCTGTGTGTGTGTGTGTGTGTGTGTTCATCTAGCAAGGAGACCTCGGGGAAGGCGTGGCTCCTGCTGGGGACCCAGTTCAGGGATGGCCGGAGGCTGAGTGGCCAGGACCGCGGAGTCAGCCTCCTAGGCTGAGGGGGCTTCAGGGGTGAGGGTGGCAGCGGGCGCCTGGGATGTGGTGCTTTCCAATGACCACTGCTCAGTGGCCCTCTCGCCATAGGTGGACGCGAGGGTTTGTTGGTGCAGACAGCAGTGGCGTTGGCTGTGCCCTCGAAGGCTGGAACTGACTTTAGCAGGACAGATTTTTTTTTTTTTTGACAGGCAGAGTGGACAGTGAGAGAGAGAGACAGAGAGAGAGGTCTTCCTTTTGCCGTTGGTTCACCCTCCAATGGCCGCCGCGGTTGGCGTGCTGCGGCCGGCGCACCGCGCTGATCCGATGGCAGGAGCCAGGGGCTTCTCCTGGTCTCCCATGAGGTGCAGGACCCAAGCACTTGGGCCATCCTCCACTACACTCCCTGGCCACAGCAGAGAGCAGGCCTGGAAGAGGGGCAACCGGGACAGAATCCGGTGCCCCGACCGGGACTAGAACCCGGTGTGCCGGCGCCGCAAGGCGGAGGATTAGCCTAGTGAGCCACAGCGCCGGCCGTAGGACAGATATTATGGGCTTGTTCGACCACTGAATTCAGACATCCACGTCCCACATGGCTGGAGCGGGGGACACAAAGATGACAGTCCAATCTCTTGCCGTCTCTTGATTTTATGTTTCCTCCCATTGGCCTCATTCTCAGTCGGCCCAGGAGGTTGTCAGGGCGGCCGGAAGCTCCAGGGGTCCCGCTCCCAGGTTCAAGTTCAGTGGAAGAGAATGCTGCTTGTGTCTCCAGCAGGAGTCCCTGCGAAAGGCTCCTTTCAGCTCGTCAGCTCTAATTGGGTCATACACGCTCAGCAGGGGAATCCAGTGATCTTGTTGGTCAAATCCCAGAGCGAGGGGCGAGTGGTCGCTCCCCACCACCAGGGGAAGAGTGGATGCCGTGGTCAGAATGCGGCAGATGTCTGTTGCCCGGCCCTGGCCTCTCCTTGGCACAGAGCCACTCTCTCATCTCTCCCCTTGCTCTACTGGCCTCGCTTTTCATCCGAACACTGTGGCAAAGCTTCTAAACATAGCTCAGAATCACAGACCCGCCGGCCATCAGAGCTCGAAGGAGCCTGCAAATCCAGCCGTCCAGAAAGAGCCGACACACAGCACGCTGGCCATCACTCCCCTCTCCTGTCCCCTCAGCAGACATCACTAATCGATCACAGCTCTCATTCCTGCAGGGCTGAGCTACAAATCCAGAATCGTTTCACTACAGCCCTCCAGGGAGTCACTTCTAATTGATCCCAGTTGGCTCCGGAGAGGAAATCTGTGTCCATTCATTTACTCAGGCCAACTCTTCATAGATGGGGAAGACTGCTCTGCCCAAGGTCGGGCTGTCACTCAGGTGGCCTTGCTGACGTTTTTCCAACTGGAAACGCATGGGATGGTCTGAGCTCTCTGTTGCTAAGACCCCTTCTTAATAAGATTCTCCGGTGCTCCCCTCCCCTCCTCCCTCTCCCTCCCCAGCCCCTACAGACCAACAACACCAACATCAGGAGCATTAGTAACAGTACCGAGAGCTAATTCTGGATCGCACCTTGGCTGTCCAGCATGGTCTTCACGGTCCTGTCCAGAGAGGTGTGATGGGATCAGATCAGCCACAATGTAGTCACTCAGAATGGGTGTGTGGGGCAGAATCCACACTCAGATGTTGGCTATGGTCTCGGGGCAGGTGCACCAGAAGCAGAGCCTGCAACAAGGCGTCGTATGCGAGTGATGGCTTCCAAGGGAGTGCTCCCAGGAGAAACCTGGACTGGGACAAGTGAGGGAAACAGGAAGGGGACAGGCCAGCAGCTGAGCGAAGCCAGGGTCCGGATGAAGCCAGCCTCAGCAGGCTGCCCTGGGGAGCTCAGGAGCAGGGGCTGCATGGCAGAGTCTGTCCCCCTTACCAAGAGGGTGTGGGGTCTCTGGGTCCCCGCACAGGAGAGCACATTTATGCACACCCACCACCACGGCCCTGCTGTCATTGACCAGCGGCCACTCCTGAGCGCACAGGCATAACCTCCCTGCTCCCAGCTGATGGCACTGTCACTCAAAGCCACCCCCACCCCCTGGAGAAGGCTGATCTGGCTTGAGTGAGTCCCTCCGAGGTTCACGTGCTGGAAGCGTGGTCCCCAGCGTGGTGATGTTGAGGCACAGGGCCCTTTAAGAGATGGGGCCCAGGCAGCATCCAGCCCAGGCATCAAGATTCTGGTTAAGATGACCACATCCCACGTTGGAGTGCCAGGGGTCAAGTCCCAGCTCCGGCTCCTGGCTCCAGCTTCCTGCCGACGCAGACGCTGGAAGGCCGCAGGTGACGGCCTGAGTCACTGGGTTCCCTCCAGCCACGTGGGAGACGTGGGATCGCGTTCCTGGCTTCCAGCCCCAACCCCAGCTCAGCCCCAGTCCTTGTGGACATCCGGGGAGTATTCTATGGCTCTGTCTCTCTTCATCTGTCTCTCTGCCCCTCAAACTTAGAAAGAATGAAATCTAATGGGCGATCATTAGGTCATTAGGGGGCACCGCCCTCGATGAGGATAAAGCAGCTCTCAGGGGACCCCGTGGGTCCTGGAGTGTGGTGGTGATAGAAAAAGGAAACGGGGCCCCGAGTCCCCTTGCTTCCTCCCTGCCACGTGACTGCTCGCTGCCTCTCGCACACCCCCGTCATGGTGTCATCGGCCACACTGTGGCTTAGCCAGAAGCCCGCCTGGAGCCGAGAGGTGCCAGCAGCCCGTGAACCTCTGGAGTCGTCATTCCTTCCTGAGCACACAGCCTCCGGGGTTTGGCGACAGCCACAGGAACCAGGACAGGGACCCCGGGGGCATCTTTGGAGACTCACCTACCCCGTGGAGAGGGACTGCCCACCTCTGCGTTTGACAGAGAGGACAGAGGACGGAGACACATCGAGAGGCTCTGACCTCTTTGTGTGTCCGGGGAACACGACCAGGAAGACGCGGAGTCGGGGTTGGGAAATCCTAGCCAAGCACCCAAGCGTCTGATGAACATCTAGACGAAATGTGGCCCGTCCACGCCACAGAGCACCATTCCGCCTGGGGAGGAACAGGGGTTCTGGGAGTTCCAACCCGTGTGACAGCACGGGTGAGCCCTGGGGACACTGCTCCGCAGTCACACACCGTGACATTCCCCTGACAGGAGCTGTCTGAGCCGGCAGAGCGAGAGCTGGAAGGGAACAAGGGTGCGGGCGCCGGGGCCTGGGGAGGGGGCGGTGAGCAGCTGTCCTTTGCTGGGCACGGGGTTTCAGTCTTGCAAGAGGGAAGGCGCTGTGGACCCGGCAGTGTGCGTGCGCTTACCACACCGAGCCACTTGCTGAAAATGGCCGAGGAGGGGAATTTGAACACGTCCTGGCCGCGGTCCCCATCTGCGAGCAGACGTGTGGGCACACAGCCGCAAAGCAGGAGCCAGGAGCCCAGGTTCCCATCCCAGCGCCGCCACTCGCCGTGCACAGGGCTGGGCCAGGCGCCGAGGCCTTTGCCATCTCCCTTCCGTAGCCCTAGGTCTACCCCCGCCGTGCCGTGCGGGAGAGTGTTCCAGCCAGGCTGCTTGCGGGAGTCCGGAGAGCCAGGCCCGCGGCCCCGGGGGAGCAGCAGCACCAGGCAAGCGTTGCTGCGGGGAGCCAGGCTTCATCCCGCTCTGATTGCTTCCCCGCTCCCCGCCGGGAGAGGAACCGCGAGCGGTCAGCACCACGCTGACGGCCAAATTAAAAGATCACCTCCAAATTGGTTTCCACTGCGGCCGTGGCCCTGGACTGGAGGCCCTGGGAGCCCAAGCCAGCAACGCCTGGGTGGGGGAGCGGTGCCAGGGCTGAGGACCCCCCCCAGGGCCGTGCGGGGGGCTCCATCCTGGCCCAACACTGCAGCCTGGAGGCAGAGTCGCCGAGGCTGGGACTCGGATGCCTGCGGGATTCATTTCTTCCCTGGACACGCCGCGACCATTTCTGCCTCACGAACCGGGCTCCTGGAAGCTGCTTGTGGGATGCTCTGGGGAGCTTGGAGGACAGCCTGGACCCGGGGAGAAACGCCAGCGACCCCAGATGGCCCGGCCCTGAGACAGACAGGCCTGAGCTGCTCCGAGAGCGTGAAACAGAGCCCTGGGGGCCCCAGGTGGGCTCCGCGGGGCACAGGCCAAGTGCTTTCCCCCACGTCCCCCCCCCCCCCCCCGCCCGAAGAGAATTATGACTCTCACTCTATGCTGAGGGCAAAGCAGGGCTCCGACAGTCCACCAGCCGGTGCCAACTGGCTCAGACAGTGAAGGGCAGGGCTAGGGGCTGACCCCACGCCCCAGTGTCCCCAAAGCCGGGAGACTGTCCCCACTGGGAGGCAGAATGGGGGTCCGACCCCAAGGTGGTAATACCAGGAGTGCCCAGTTCCGTGGAGCTGCTGGGGGCCCGGAGAGCAAGCCGGTGCCCCTCTCCCTGCCTGGAGGCGGCAGCCAGACTTCAGGCCACCATCTGGAAGGTGAGGCCACGGAGGGGCTGAGAGGGAGGCGGCAGGCCATGGGCTTGGGAGACACAGAGGCCACAGGGCCAGCCTCGAGCCGCTGGCACACCTGGCTCACATGAACCAGCCTGGAGGGAGAACAGACAGGCCTGGAGGGTTGGGCGCTTGGGTGACTGATGGCCGTCTGGGGTCCCCATGGCCTTGGCCCTGCCTGACTCTCCTGCCGACTTCACAGATGGCGTCCCCCGGGATCCAGGTGGAGCGGCGCTTCCTGAGCTCCCCCGGGGGCAGGTGCTCGCACACGCGCACACACACCTGCCCCCCGCTCACCGCCCTGCCAGATACCAATGCCTGCCTTGCTGTATGGGGCAGGCGCCGACTGCGTAGCCTGCCCACCATCCTGTCCTCTGCATGGGCCCCTCGCGCTGAGGGGGGCTGGAGCCCTGCCCACCCCCAGGAGTGCCATTTATCTCCCTGGACACAGAGATCAATAGGGAGATGGGCGAATGAGGTTGAATGGCTCACCCAAGGCGGCATCGCTAGTAACGGCCGTGCAGGAATGAGAACCTTGTCTGCCACAGATGCCGAGGCACGCCTGTCTGTCCGTCTGTCCGTCTGTCTTCCTTCCAGGTCGCCTCCATCAGACTCTGCTCACAGCAACGGACAACTTCGGGGCCTGGTGCATCTCGGTAGTGTGCACACGGACGGCCTGGCAGGGTTTTCACCGGGGTGAATTCAGGGTCTGCACGGAGGCCCAGCCCGGCTCTTGCTTGGATGTGGTTTGTCCCCCAGAGCCTCGTGTGCCCAAAGCTTGGTTCCCAGTGTGGCGCCTCGCAACGGTTTCACCCCCAGGAATGGATGAAGTGGCTCAGGTCTCCCGGAGGGCGTTGTTTCCTGGAGAGTGGGTTACCCTACACACACTGAGACTTCCTCCCTGGTCACGTGACTCTCCCTCCCTGGCTCTCTCTCACTCCCTCCCACCTTTGCCATGCCATCAGCTACAAGGCTCTCCCCATAGCGGAGCAGACGCTGGCTCCACCCTCGCATCTCCAGGACGGTGAGCCGAACGCGCCCCTTTCCCTGGTAACATGTGCAGCCTCCACGGTTGGGTTCTCACACCACAAACGGACTAAGACAACGTGGCAACCTGGCCAAGTGTGTCGCCACTGGCAGGGCCTCACACCAAGGCTGCCCACAGCTGCCCACGGTACCCCCGGCCTCCAAAGGACTCCCAGGGGTCAGTCAGCAGACGCAGCCAGAGAAAGCCCCTTGTCCAGGAGCCAGCACAGAGAAGGCTCAGCACGCTGGAGCTGGGAGGGGCGAGCAGTGCGATCTGACCTTGACCTAGTGTTTTATCGATGGAAAGCAGGGTCCAGAGACAGATTTGTCCAGGGTTGTGTAGAGTTTTAGTTGGGACTCCCTTATTGCAAAATGACAGACACCCCACCCAAACCAACTCAAGCAAACGAAAACCCAAGGAACTGACTCACACATCAGAGATGCCCAAGGGTCCCTCTGGAGGTTCAGCGACACCCAGGGGCCCCCACGAGTCACCAGCTCCCAGTCTGGCCTCGTCCAGGCTGGCCTGTCAGGTTCTCCCCTTCCAGCAGCCTCCAGCAAGTGCCGGGGAGCACACACTTCTTCGCCCATAGCTATAGCCAGGGCCCCGGAGTGCTCTCTGATCGGACTGGGTTGAGCTGGGAGCCACCCCAGAGCCATCCTTTGTGGCCTGAGAGGATGGAGGGTACTGGCTGTGCAGACCAGGGTCAGCTCCGTTGACCCCGCCAGGACTGAGAAGCAGGGGGGTGGTGGCATGCCAAAGGAAGCCAGGGCGCTGCTCCCACAGGAAGGGGGCGTGGGTGCTGAGGGGCTGGAGCCGAAATCCACGGAGATAAGACAGCATCAGGACAATCCACCGTCTCCAGCCCGGAACAACTGCACCACCAAGATGCTTTTCCAGTCAAAGTAGGTCCAGGCGTCAGAACCTGATAGCTTTGGGGGCCACTGTGTAGGGGGGATGGCTCCCACGCCCTAGAAGATGTGTCAGCCCACCCCACACGATCGTCAGCGTCCTTGTCCCCCCAAGTCAGCCTCCTCCGGGGGGAAGAGGTTGCAAAAGGATCAGGAGGAGAGAGCCTGCGCCATGCGGCCCCGCGGGACCCACTTCCTTGCAGAGATGTCCCAGACGGCCTGCAGGGAGGCGGGTGGCCAGCAGTCGCCCCAGCCAGGGCGGGCCGACAGCTGGTCTCAGGACAGGGCCCTGGTGCCCCACAGTGGCTGGTGGCACATAGCCACACAGCTCTGTTTATCACACAGCGCTGGAGCCTGGTGCCTGCAGGGCGCAGAGGGTGGAGGGGCCAGCGGAGGGGGGGGTCCCCAGGCCAATGGAGAATCTGAGCGGGGGCAGCCCCCACAGCTCCAGGGTTGAGGAGGGCAGGAGGGTGAGGCAGAACGGGCAGGGATGTGTGGTGTGTGTGTGTGAGTGTGTGAGTATGTGTGGGGGTGTGAGAGTGTGTGAGTGTGTGTGAGAGTGTGTGTATGTGAGTGTGGGGGGTGTGAGAGTATGTGAGACAGTGTGAATGGGGTGTGAGTGTGTGTGAGTGTATGTGAGTGTGTGCACGCGTGTGCGTATGAGAGTATGAGTGTGTGTGAGTGTGTGTGTGTGTGTGTGTGTGGCGCCAGCCCCAGGTGTGAGTGACCTTGAACCAATCACTGCTCTCAATCAGCCTCCCCACCGGGCGAGGGAGCTGCCGCTCTCACGGGCACAGGCTGTCCTGAGCATTCAAGGAGACGACCCCTGGCCTCGTGTGCGTGTGGCCTCTGGGGGTGGGGGTGCTGATGGGGAGGCCAAAGCCAATTGGTGCCATGGGGTGAGGTGAGGTGGGGTGGGGTGGGCGAGGCAGAGCTGCTGAAGGCCGGTGGCCCACCGGAAGCCCCAGGGGCCTGGCTCCAGCTCGCTGGCCGGAGGCACTGGGTGGGGGGGGCGTTCCCGGCCTGTTTCCCGCTCCCCGGCAGGGACTGCCCCTAGGCAGAGGGGTCCGGACAGGCAGCTGGGGAGACGCCACCTGGCCGAGAGGGGGTGCTGTGCCCCAGGACAGTGCTCCTCTAGTTCCTTGTCCCAGCCGCTGACGGGGGTTCACCGAGCCTCAGGACCCCCTGGTGTGCTCTGGACACCAAAACAGCCCCAAAGCTGGCACATCTGGGAACCCCTAACGTTTCCGCGTGGCTGTGAGCCGCCTCCCTGTCTGGCTGCGAGGTCCCAAAGTCAGGGGCCAAGCCCTCTCCCCACCAAGCCAGGGGCCTCCAGAGCCCATCCCCCCACTCACCGATTTGGTAAATCAGCAGTTATTAGAGACCTACTGCAATGACAGCTCTGAGCCAAGAGCTGGACAGAAGGGAGGCCCGGGCCTCCCTGCGAGGGCCTGCGGGGCAGCCTCCCCGGGCTCATAAGAAACAGAACAGTGGCAGACAGGGAAACCAAGGCCGGCAGGGTAAGATGCACAACCACTGCCCGCCTGGGAAGGGGTGGAGCTCAGCCTTGAACCCGCAGCCAGGCTCCCCGGCTGATGCGCAGCCAGGACCAGCCCAGAGGGGGCCTCTGCCAAGCTGATTCTCAACTTCAGGTCTGCAAGGTGACGGACAGGGAGCGAGCAGGGGGCGTGGTCAGATGTAGGGACGGGACGCTGTTCTGGCAGCCCGGAGGAGGGGGCGGCTGGGGCACGTGAGGAGATGTTTATGGGGGGGGGGGGGGGGTCTCAGTGTGAGATGTTCGGGCCAGGGCTGAGCAGAGCCCCCAGGACCGCTGACATCATCGGATCCTGGGGCTGCTCTAAGGGAAGCCAGGCAACCTCAACACCGAGCCCTCCACCTCCTCCTTGGCTGGAGGGCAGAGTGTCAGCTGGTGGCTTGGCGGGACGGTCCCCAACATCTCCGTGTCCAACAGAGTGCAGCCCCGCGGCCAGTGCCCAGCCCCTCCCGCGCACCTGCTCGCCTCCCCGCACAATTCCTGTCCCTGACCTACATCCGGGCTCGCTGTCCTCGCAGACAAAGGCTGCGTGGAGACCCTCAGAGCTGGGCGGCTTCTCTCCGGCCTAGGGGCTTCCGGGGCGGGGGGAGGAGGGCAGCAATGCAGAGAAGCCCGGGGGAGGGAGGGTGGCGAAGGAGCAGCCCCCGGGGCCTGTGCTGATGAGCGGCTGGCTTGGGAGGAGTCGTCGGGGCAGGACAGACCTGGCCCTGGGCCTCAGAGACCTGGCTGCCAGCCCTCCTCCACCACCCCTGCTGCCTGGTCACCCCCCAGAAAACGGCCACGGAGCTGGAGCCAGCCTGGAGCCACGCCCCTCCCCAGCACCAGGCGCCCTCACCTGTCCCCCAAGACGTCACTCCCAGGGAAGGAAGCGCCTCTTGGGCACAGGGAGACCAAACCTGCCCAAGCAGACAGGAACAGGCTGCTGGGATTAATGGACCGGGAGAAGGCGCTCGTTAAGGCAAACAGCTTCCACTTACCGGGACCTCGGCTCAGAGGAGGGAGCCCACTCCCTTCTGCCTGCCCAGGAAGGCTCTGAAAGGCGCAGCCCCTTCCAGGAGCAGACTGCCCCCCACACACACACACCACTACACACTCCTCCCACCCTCCACACCCGTCTCCAGAATCAGAGGGAAGAGAGGACGTAGAAATCCAGGTGCCGGGCTCTGAGCTGGCTGGGCACTGCCTCCCTGAGTCTTTAGGGAAATTCTCTGACACGGGTGAGATCTCAGAGCAGCCCAGGTCTCCTCTGACCGTGCGCTGAGCAGCCCTGCAGGCCCCCATTGTACCCATCTTACAGTCGCGGGGAGGGAGGCCTGGTGTTGGCAGGGAGGGAAAGGGCTTGCACGTGACCACTCAGGCAGCTCCGAGAGGAGGAGCTGCTGCCCAAACCCAGGCGGCTCCTGCAGTTCCGTGGGCCCCTACGCACTGAGCCCCAGACGGACGGACCTTGGCCAAGCTCACACCCTGGCCTGCTCCCCGTGGAAGTGAGATAGGAGACCAGGCCCCAGTTCACCGGTGAACCCTCCAGGCCTCCCACCCCCAGCCTTGGCCCATCCTCTGGCTGCCAGGAGCCAGGGCAGGTGACAGAGCGGAGGTGACCAACATCCCCTGCCTTCTGTGAACTCTCACCCAGTTTGCCATCCCAGGCTTGTGCCGAGAGTGTTTGTGTTAATAACCAAATGGCCTTTCCAGAGTCCCCCTGGGTGACGGACAGCGGAGGCCGGGTGCCATCCCGGCAGCTCCTCGGCCGGCCTCTCCCTGAGCGGCCCAGGCAGTGCAGGCCTTGGCTTTGAGTCACAGCCGCCCAGAGCTGCCGGGGCCCAGGGACCCACAGAAGACACCTCGAGGAAACAGGCAGGGCGGGGACTAGGTCCAGGGTCCCTGGGTCTGCACCGAGCGTGGTCAGGTCCGCGGCGGGAGGTGGGGTTTTGATGAGCTCAATACAGAGCAGAAAAATGGGGTGGAAAGAGGGGTTGGGGTGGGACCGGAAATTCAGGGCTCAGGCATTGCCAGAGGAGGGGGACGCCCCTACCCCAAGCCCAGCCCCAAGGGCAGAACCGCCAGCGCCCCTACCCCAAGCCCAGCCCCAAGGGCAGAACCACCAGCGCCCCTACCCCAAGCCCAGCCCCAAGGGCAGAACCACCAGCGCCCCTACCCCAAGCCCAGCCCCAAGGGCAGAACCGCCAGCGCCCCTTCCCCAAGCCCAGCCCCAAGGGCAGAACCACCAGGCCCACCTGGAGGCTTCAACCACCGTCCCCAGAGCAACCAGAGCTCCTGGAGGGGGCTGCAGCCTGGGGGGCCCACCCCATTCCCCGGTCCTTCCTGAGACCCCTCCCCTCTCTCAGAGCCCTCACCGCCATCCTTGGGCCCCTGGGCTCCATTCTGAGGCTTAGCCTCCTCTCCAGGTCTGGCCACACCCAGCACGCCCTTTCCACAACCCTGACTCCACCCAGCAGGTAACACTCAGGTAGAGCTTGATCCAGGTGCTGCCTGGGACTGCGTTGACGCCCCTCATCCACTGAGAACGGACTCGTGAGCTCTCCAGTTACCGCAGCCCTCAGAGTGACCCCCAGTGGCCACTGTCATTGTATCCCCCCAGGGACGAAGCCCACCCTGAGACAACGCCCTAAGCCTCCAGTGAGCTGGGCCAGCAGCCAGGCAGGATGGAGGGGAACGAAGAGCCCGCAGACCCCCGCCCGCCTCCAGCTTCAATCGGCTCCACTCTGCTTTCATGTTTGCTCTGCGGAGAGCACCCGTGTCAGACTTTGTTTGAACAAAGCTTCCCTGCACTACAAACATTTTGCAAACCTCTGATCCCGCCCAGCCTCCCCTGTTAGGTGGCGGAGGCTTGCCGTCCCGCGGCCCTGGGCTAAATCCTATTTATATCGCTCATTAGCGGGGGGTCCCGTCCTGGGCAGAGCCCCAGTTTCTGTAAAGAGCAGAACCTCCGGGCTTCTCCTGAGAACCTGGGACAGTGTCCGGAAAGTTCCCGGGGTGTAGGAGATTTTCCCAGGATGCAGTGGGACTCTCTCTGTTCACAAAGGAGGAACCCGAGCAGGCGCGTGGCGTCAGCCACCTGCGGGCCCCGTGACAGCTGGCAGCAGCACCCCCAGGAGTGGTCGCTGAGCACCCTGCTCCCAGCTGCAGGGACCCCTTCCCCACCCCCACTTCAGCCCTCTCCAAGTCCCGCGGGGCACACAGCCCCCTGGGAGCGCTCCGGGGCCGCTGGGAGACCTCAGGGGTCCTGACAGCGTGAGCGTAGCCCAGGCCCTCCGCGGCTCCAGGAAGAGCGTCTGGACTAGCAGGGACACGGGGGACAGCGGCAAGGCTGAGGTTGTAGAGCCCAGCTTGGCGGGGATGGCCGCCGCTTAGCATCTTGATGAAGCTCGAGATTCCCGCAGCAGCGGCTGCCTGGGGCTTCAGGATTGTCCAGGGGGGGCGGGTCCTGGAGAGGGCGATGGGGGGCAGCAGCCCGTCTGCCCTGAGACTGGTTCATTTATTCATCTATGCCACCCGCCCGTCCTCCATCCCCCCACCCATCCATCCACCCCTTCACCTATCCATCCACCCACCTATCCATCCACCCATCTATCCATCCACCCACCCACCCATCCACCCACCCACTCATCCACCCATTCAGCCACCTATTCATCCACCCACCCACCCATCCATCTACCCACCAACCTATCCATCCAACAAAGTAATAGCGAAGTCCCCAGGATACTCACACCCCAGCTGATGAGCCCACAGTGATTAGACCCAACCCCTGTCCTGAAGGAGGGTACCATCTATTGAAGGAGACAGCCATGTGACAAGTCTAAGTTCAGGAAGCGCAGGTTGTGGGGACAGAGGCCAGGCCCCCCCGCTAACACAGACAAAGGCTTCCTGGAGGAGAGACAATGGCTAAGTTGAGGGCTGAAGGATGGCGAAGCCTTGGTAGAGAGTGACGGGAAGAGAGGGCGTTCTTGGCACAGCATACAGCACGAGCCCCAGACGCCACCCATGGCCAGAAACCTGGGGGCGGGCCCTGTGCCGCCCTCTGCCACCACCCCTAGGCTCTGCAGATCCCGCGCATCTCTGCCCTGCTGTGCCAGGTGCTCGGCCGATGGAGGGGTCTCGGGGCAGTGAGCCTCCCCTCCAGGCAACCTCTCTGGAGAGCCCGGGAGAGTCCAGGTGACGTCATCCTCCTGCGCAGCACCCAGTCTTCCCTGGCTTCATCCCTCCACACCCACGAGCCTCCAGCAGCTTCGTGACGCCCACCCGTGGCCCACCAGACACCCAAGAAGGGCCTTTATCCCGGCCAGCAAGACAGGGAGGGCGTGGCCTCTGAGAACCCCCCACTCGGGCGGGGCTTCACATCCATAAGTCACTGACAAGACCCTCAGAGCAGGGGTCGGGTCATAGGCACCCCCTCCCATCCGGAGGACAGCCATAGGCGCCCTGCCTTTCCACGGACCCCGAGCTCTGCACGGTCAGAAAACAAGCCGACGTCAACCGATAAAGCGCTGCTCTGTGCCAGGCAGGTTCCAAGCACTTGGCGCACGGTGCGGTATTTCATTTACACCCAGGCCCGTGGGCTAGGGAGGAACTCTCCATGTCCCTTTCACAGATGGGAAGACTGAGCTCAGAGCGGCTGAGTCGTTTGCTACAGTCTCTCGGCTAGGACTACTTTTGTCCCAACTCATGTCCAGCATCTCCTGGCCCCTGATGACACGCCCACCCCCTTCCAGGGCCCCACCCCCCCTCCCCTCACTCTGGGAGCTCCACCCTCCTCCGCCCACACAGGGCGCTTTCCAGCTGGAAGAAGATGGGCCTGGAGCCCCTCGCTCAGCCACACTCTGGCAGCAGTGCCCAGGATCCAAGCAGCCGGCACCACCGGAGCTTGGTCAGCAATTGGGATGACCTTTGACCTCCTTCTGTAACCTGGGCTCACGGGCGCCGCTGTCCTCCTTGAAGCCCCGGAAGTCACACACACACACACACATAGATTGTGTCCACTCCATTGAGGTTCATACCCAGCTGAGCAGATGCCCTTGTAGATAGAAACACATTCCACGGACCAGCAGAAGGAATTCCGGCTGCCACCGGGTGGCTGCCCGATGCCACGGCGCCACCATCGCTTGTCGCCACACAGCCCGCATAGAGGAATAGGTCCTCGCGGCCCCAGATTGCCAGTGAGGAGACTTCGGCTCCATCAAGGTGTGTGGCTCTCCCAAGGGAGACGCAGAGCTGCCCCTTTGGCTTCTGGCGGAGAACAGGAGGGGGCGTGGCCGTTGGGACACACACAGGTCTCACCTCGGAGTCTCGGCACCACCACCTCCAGGCTGTGTGGCCAAAGGCTGAGCCTATCTGATGGCCGCCGGCAGCTTCCAGGCCAGGGGATGGCTAAGCCCCGAGTGCGGGCTCCAGAACCGTGCCGTGGGCTCTGCGGGCTGAGCCTCGGACTTGCTGGCTCCAGGAGGGTGCAGGGAGCTGGGGGCGCAGCCTGCAGAGATCCCAGCCCCGCTCACCCCGGGCAGGACAGGGCTCCCCACTTCGGAGCCTGCTGACCACAGCTGGGGCCAGTTGTCCCGCCCTGGGGCTGGAACCTTGTCAGGAGCTCCCTCGATGGGGCACGACTTCACTCCCTGCATCAGAGGCCGGGGAAGATGGAGTGGTTGATCCAGCCCCGCAGGAACTTGGAAAACCCGGCCCCCAGCCGTCTGGGTGATTTAATCTGGGTGATTTAATGTAATCCAATCCAGCCTCTATTTATTAAGTAAATAGACAGCAGAGCTCAGAGGCCAAGGGCAGAAACTCTGGAGCCCGGAGGACTGGGTTTGAACGCTAGCTGCAAGGCGAGGGCGGGTCACTCAGCCCCGCCCCCTCAGCCTCAGGCTCCTCAGCTGGGGTCTAGGACTCCTCTGTGTCCCTGCCCCACAGGGCTGCGTGAGCCAGAAACGAGCTGACACTGGCCCAGCGCTGGAAACCACTTCGGGCACACGGCCGGCGTGGGCGTGCTCCATTCGGGTTTGGAGAATGAAGCCCCGCAGAGCGGCAGTGGACATACAGCCCCCGGATGACCTACTGGGTGCCCACACGCGGCCCTGGGGCTGAGAGAGGAAGCGGGCGCAACTCAGAAGTCGCCATGGCAGGACCGGACCCCAGGTGCACCCCGTTCCTGAGACCCCACCCTGTTCAGCTCACCCGGGGGCGAGGGAGGGGGGTCCACCCGGGAAGAAGACCCTTAGCAAACGCCGCCTGGGGCTGTGCACCCCTTCTGCTCTCTGTGTGACCTGGCTCGGGTGACGCTCTGTGTCTGCAGTGTCGGTGTGTAGAAATATGTGTCCGGATCTCCAATTCACAGGGCTCTTGGTGAGAGCGAAATGAGAGGCCAGATGCAAACACGTCCAGCGGGGAGTCCACAGTTAGTCCTCGTTACATAAATGTCATCTTGAGTTTAGTCCATTTCCTCGGCTCTGGGCTGTTTCACCCACGGACCACAGGGAGCACAAGGTGCAAAGAAATCCGTGTCCTGAAGATCTTTACATGAGATGGAGAAGTAGGAAGCTTCTCACTTAGAGGACGAAGCGCGATGAGCTCTCGCGGCAGAAGTGGCCGGAAGGGGGGGGCAGGGGTTCAGAGAGCTCCTCCTGGGCTGGGGCAGCCTGGAGGGCCTCTGGGAGGCGGTGTTCAAAAGAGCCAGCCGCCTCATTATCTGCCGCGCAGAGGGCCTTGTGGATCCTGTTCCCATTAGGCAGCTCTGGGCCAGCATCGCGGGCAAGGACATGAAAACAGAGCCTGGAGGTTTGAAACCCACTGCCTGCGAGCGGGAGGAACAGCTCTGATCAGCCCCCTCCCATCCGAGGACGAGGACGGCGGTGAACCCGCTGGAGGGCTGGCGACGGGTGAGAGCCGGCACGCGCTCTGATGTCCTTCCAGGAAGCACCCCGCGTGGATGTGAGGCAGAGCGAAAGGATGAAGGGGTTGGAAAACGCTCAGCTGGGAGAGTCAGCCCGAGCCCAGACGAGCCGTTTCCACCACGCTCCAGTGGGAAGGAAACCGGGGTGGCATTTAGTCTCAGAGCGCAGCCTGGGCAACCACCCAGGTCCCTCCAACCCAGCCAACCCACCACCCCACCCCCAGTAAATAGGAAGGGACTCGCAAGCCCAAGAGCTTAGGAGCACTGCCCAAGTTCATGGCGATGGACAAAGGCCCAGCATCCAGACCCCTCCCCCAGCCACACCTCACGAGCATCAGTCTCCACCCCCACCCACTGGGGCTGACCGGTCCAAGCGCTGCCCCTCCCTGGACACAGTAGCTCATTCTGGAATGAGCACACAACCATAAACCACGAGCTAAAACCGCCTGGGACTTTGTTCAGACTATCACAAGGGCAATGCGTGGTGGCACCTGCCGGCCTCGGAGCTGGGCACCGTCAGGCCTTTACTCTCTGGCAGCCACGTTACCACGCCCTGGAGCCAGCAGAGAAGAAGGCTGGAAAGAGAGGGGGGTCCCGACGACGTCTGTCTCACAGCAATGTTAGCCCGGACCTCAGTGGCGTCTCCTACGGAAAAGGCACTTCCCGCTCTCCTCGCCAGCTGACCGGCTACTTCTGGCGACTCGGGATCCTGCTGCCTTGTACTGGGCACCCCCTGGTGCCCTCTGACTTTGGCCATCGGAGCACACAATCTGCAACCTAAGCTCCTGGATCTGGAAGGGCCACTGAGCGCTTCCACCCTATGGCATTGATGCAAAATGGTCACATGGCCGCCCTCACGTGCAAGGGCTGCTGGGACATGTAGTTCCTCGCTGGGAAGCCACTTCTCAGCACCAAGGTTGCACAGGGATCGGGAGCCATGGGTGGCCCGCCAGCACCTCCACCTGCACACGAAGCATGCTTCTTCCCAGCAGCTCCTGAAGCCCCGTGCGCCCTCTGGCCTCTTTCATTTACATAAATTAAGCTTCCTGTTTTTCCTTAAGTCAGTTCAGGCTGGATTTTCTGGTATTAGCGCCCAGAGCGTCTGCATCAGCCGATGCTGGCAGCCCACTTGTGAAAATCAGACTGAAGCCCCATTCTTCCTCCCCCACTCCCAGCGGCTTCCCCTCGCCTGGGCTCCTTGGCCCCGGCCGTGCCCCTGGCATCCACTAAGTCAGCCCAGCCCTGCTCAGGGCCGCGAGCTCCCGGGGAGAAGCCACTGGCTGCCTGGCTTCTCCCCCTGTTCTCTGCTGGGTCCCCGGCACTGACAAACCCTCCTAATTTCCCCAGAGAACAAGCCCTGGCTGCAAGAAGGCGGCTTCAGGCCGTGGAATTAGGGACCAAACGGCAGGCAGAGCTCCAGGAAGCGTCTCCTACCAGCCCAGGGCTGAGGAGGGCGGCAGGGGAATACGTCCCCAAGTCCCGTGGCCTCCTTCCCCTCCCGCAGGCTCTTAACAGACTCGCTGCCTTGCCTTTAACTTAGCTGCTGCTGCTGCTATTTTTAATCACATTTTTAAAAAAGATTTATTTATTTACTTGAAAAGCAAAGTTACAGAGAGAGAGAGAGGTCTTCCACCCACTGGTTCTCTCCCCAGATGGCCACAATGGCCAGAGCTGAGCTGAACCGAAGCCAGGAGCCAGGAGCTTCTTAGAGTCCCCAACGTGGGTGCAGGGGCCTCAGGACTTGGGCCATCTTCTGCTGCTTTCCCAGGAGTATTAGCAGGGAGCTGGATTGAAAGTGGATCAGCCAGGACTCGAACCTGCACCCACATGGGATGCCGGCTACACCACAGCGCCGGCCCATGCACTCAGCTTCTAAGGGACAGAATGTGGTGGAAACGGCAGTGTGACCTCAAGGGGAGCGTCCCCCTTCCTCTCTGTCGGGTCATCTGCCCTGGGGGGAGTTGTGAGGAGACCCAACCCGGCCGGGTGGAGAGACCCACGCACAGGGAGGAATCCGCACGCGAGTCAGCCGTCAGCAACAGGGCCTCGGCCCCGTGCCAGCCTCCAGGGGGCTGCAGCCCGGCCCCGGATCTTGATGGCAACCGGAGGAGGAGCCCCAAGCCAGAAGCGGCCACGCACACACCTGCTGGGCCCCTGCGCGGCTTTGAGACGGTGAACGTGTTTGAGCCCGGAGTTTGGGGGTTCATGGCCACACAGCTAGAGAAGCTCCTACAGCTGAGAAGGGGGTGGGTGCAGCAGGGCCTGTGCCCAGGCGGGTAAGAGCTGGCTAAGCGTGGAGAGGGACTGTCGTGACGGCCGCAGCATACGGCCGGACAGGCTGGCGGTCACACGACCGTGGCCCCCAATAAAGCAGAGCCGATGATTCCAGCAAGAGTGCCTGCCAGGGAAGAGCTTAAGCAGAGACGTGTGCGATGGGGACGCTGCCCGGCCGGGGACAGGTCACCAACCTGAACCCCCGGGCATAGCCCATGCACAACCGTTCTCTGACCTCCACAAGCAGCAGATGTATTTGGGTTGACCTGGGCCTGTGTTTCTTCTTTGTTATGTAGGGGTAAGGATCCTCAGGATAAGAATTAAGTTAACCCCCGATATGCTGTCGCAAGGCTCCCACCAGCACACGGCAGCCCGTGCTCACAGAGTGACCTACCGATGGCTCGGAAGCCGGAGGCGGGGGTGGGACCCAGAGAGTGGGGACAGATCACAAGGACCCCAGCTGCCCTTGTCCCCTAGAGAGAGAGTGGACTGGGTCCTGAGGGCGGAGCCTCGGTCTTCCCACCCTCGTAATGGACACAGCAGCTGCGCCGTGCCCTTTCTGGCCCCTCTCTGGCCCTCTGGACAAAGAGAGAGAAGGGGCAGGTGGCTGCGTGCCTGCTACAGGGTCTCCGTCCCAGCAAGGGGGAAGGCACGAGGCCCTCATTGCTAAAGCGGGCCTCCTCCCAGAGGCCGGATCTGGCAGGATTGTTCCAGCAAACGGCTCAGTTCCCTCCGGTTTTTGTAGTACAAACAATCCCAGACAAGTCTTGGAGGGAGGAAAAAAAGAGTAATTTGTGTGGCGTAAAAACGTGAAGCAGTGAGCTTGGCCTGCAAGATATTTGCATTTCTAAACAAGAAACTGCAGCCTGCAGTGTGGCTGTCACTCCCTTACCCTGTTAACTCCCTCCTGGCCCTGATGGGCGGGCGGGGGCTCCTAGCCCCCAGCAAGCCGGGCCCGGAAGCAGAGGCAGATGGCCCTCTGAAAACCGGAGTTCAAGTCCAGCTTGGCCCCAACGTCTGTGGGTGAGCCCTGGAGATGTGCAGCCTCCCCTGGGGCCCCCAGCTACTCCTCATTCCTGTGAGATGAGGAGGTTGGGCGAGGTGGCCCCTGACCATCCAGGGTTAGAAGATCTGAGAGGCAGAAGACTTGGATTTGAATTGTGGTCCTAGCACCAACTGACCAGATGACCTTAAACGTGACCCTCAACTCCTCAGGGCTGAAAGGACTCAGGCCCACACTGGTTCCACCTCTGCCCCTCTAAACTCCTCCCCAGCCCCCCTGAAAGAGGACCAGCTGGCTCCTCTTTGATTACCCCCAGAGGTGGGCAGCTCACTCCCCTAGCTCAGGAAAAAGACATTAATTCAGGGGGCCGGTGCTTTGGCGCAGCGGGTTAATGTCCTGGCCTGAAGCGCCAGCACTCCATATGGGTGCCGGTTCGAGTCCCGGCTGCTCCACTTCCAATCCAGCTCTCTGTTACGGCCTGGGAAAGCAGTAGAAGATGGTCCAAGTCCTTGGGCCCCTGCAACCACGTGGGAGACCCAGAAGAAGGTCCTGGCTCCTGGCTTTGGATCGGTGCAGCTCTGTCTGTTGCGGCCATTTGGGGAGTGAACCAGTGGATGGAAGACCTCTCTCTCTCTCTCTCTCTCCCCCCTCTCTCTGTGTAACTCTTTCAAATAAATAAATATTCAAAAATAAATTGATTCACTCTATTCCAGACAGCTCCCCAAGTGAGAAAAACCCCTCCACAGATCTGAGTTCAAATCCACTTCATGAAACCTCTGCCCCAAGGGAGGCCCAGGGCCACCTGGAGGACAATGGATGCCACAGGTGTGGAGCAGAGCAGGTGCAAGTCCCAGCCCCAGCTGGGCGGGGGGCAGGGGGCGACGTCCCTGCTCTGTGCCTCGCTTTCCTCACCTGTGGGATGGAGACAGGGATGCGACCCGCCTCTTACCTCTGATGTGAGGACCCCCTGGGCGATGGCTCGGCACAGCGCTGGCCCCTAGAGTGGCAGCGTCACACATCAGGGGGCCACGCCACCCCCACGCTGGGCCTGGCACCTACAACACGGGCTCCTGTGCAGTGCACACTGGGAGCGCGGCCAGGGAGCAGGGCCTGTGGGTCTCAGGCAGCTCCCCGCAGGTGCACGGAGGTGGCCATCGCCCTGCGAAAGGCCCTGGGAGCCAGGGAGCCCTGAGTGCGAGTCCACTCCACCCTGTCGCCTTTCTTAAAGCAAACCACGCACGCTCCTTGGAGCCTGCAGTGAGCTGAAATCACTCAGCATCCATCACTCTCCCACCGTCACAACCACGCAGCCTCACAAAGTTGGTGTCGGCCCTGCAGAACCTGACGTGCATCTCCACGGACTCCGAGCTCAGCCACGGGACTGCAGACAGGAGCAGGGGCATGGCAGTCAACGTGAGCCCTCCGTGGCATCTGGTGTGTCCCCTGACTCCCTTGCACGCTGACCTGAGGGAGGCGCTGGCGCGGTGCGAACACGCGAGAAGCAGACCCCAGCCCGACCTGCAGCCCGGCCCACCCCGGCCTCCGGACAAACCCCGCTAGGCCGGTGAGAGTGGATGCTGCTTCCTGTAGCCTGACCTGGATGGTTTGTTCCGCATCCCTATCGGGCCGCCAGCTGGACCTTGCTACTCATCAGTGGCAAGTTCCAGATGGGGCCCCCGCTGGGTGCAGGCACCCGGTGAGTCCGCCACTGCTGCTGACCACCAGGGCTCCGCCGGACAAGCCTCTCAAGTTGCCAGGTACTCGCACCTAGGGGCCTCCCAGTCTCACGGCAGAGGATAAAGTCCCCTTGAGAACGTCCACGTCCACCAGGCAAACTTGAACTTCACGCCAGCCTGGCCTCTGCCTTCTCCCGTTCCTGGTGCAGGACTATCCATGCCCCTGGGCTTCACCTTTGACCCTGAGGAGGACGTGCAGTCCCCCCTGGGGCCCAGGTTTCACTATGTCCACCTTGTGCCAGGGTTAGTGTGGGGCGCCATGGGAACAGGGATGGCCCGATATTTGTGTTATTATAGAAGACATGGCCATCCCTACCTGGCTCCCAGCAGGCTTTGTGTGTGGTTGGAATAGACAAACGGATCCCAAAATGTATAAAGCCAAGCAAAGGAGCCAGAGAGAGAAGCATGGAGCAGAAGCTCTTAGACTAGGTGATTTCCAAGGTTAGTGCAGGAGCCAGCACTGTGGCATAGCAGGTAAAGCCACCGCTTGCAGTGCCGGCATCCCATATGGGCACTGGTTTGAGTCCTGGCTACTCTTCTTCTGATCCAGCTCCCTGCTATGGCCTGGGAAAGCAGTGGAAGGTGGCCCAAGTGCTGGGCCCCAGAACTCACGTGGGAGACCCAGAGGAGGCTCCTGGATCCTGATTGGAGAGTGACCCAGTAGATGGAAGACCTCTCTCTCTCTCTCTCTCTCTCTCTCTCTGCCTCTCCTTCTTTCTCTGTGTAACTCTAACTTTCAAATAAATAAATAAATCTTTTTTTAAAAAAAAGTGTAGTGCAAGGCCACAGTGACCAGGTCGTGTGGTCCTGGCACAGGAGAGGCACGGAGACCCACAGAGCAGGACCGAGCCCACAGGTTCACGGTCGGCTGAGGTTCAACAAAGGTCCTTGGACGTTCCAAAGGCGCACCAGCAAGCTTTCCAACAACCGGGCCGGGAAAACCGGGTGTTCAGTCTTTTAAATTACATTAGACATAAAAATTAACTCAAATGGATTGCAGACTTAAAAGTTAACCCAAATTGCAAGTCTTTTAAAAGAAAACATAGGAAAAAAAAATCTTCATACCCTTGCCTTGGACCAAGTTCATGTACACAGCAGCCACAGCCTGACCACTGTACAGAAACACGTTGATGTGTGGGACGCCATCAAAACTGAAAGCCTGCACACTTTAGAAGCTGCCATTAAGAGAATACAGGGCCGGCACTGTGGCTTAGAAGGTTAAGCCACTGCCTGCAGTGCCGGCATCCCATGTGGGCACGACTTCAAGTCCCGGCTGCTCCACTTCCCATCCAGCTCTCTGGGATGGCCTGGGAAAACAGTGGAAGATGGCCCAAGTCCTTGGGGCCCTGCACCCACGTGGGAGACCCGGAAGAAGCTCCTGGCTCCTGGCCCTGGCCAGGGATGTTGTGGCCATCTGGGAAGTGAACCAGCAGATGGAAGATCTCTCTCTCTCTCTCTCTCTCTCTCTCTCTCTCTCTCTCTCTCCTTCTCTCTGTATCTCTGCCTTTCAAATGAAAAAATCTTTAAACAAAAAGAAAGAATAGAAAGACAGGGCAGGAGAAAATATCTGTAGATCATGTATCTGCTAACAAGCTTGTGTCCAGAACATATAAAGAATTCTTATAACTTAATCATAAGACGAAGACCCCAATAGGCAAGAGATTTGAACAGACATTTCATCAAAAAAGACACAGGGATGGCTAACGTGAGACAATGCACCGCACAATTAGCCGCTCGGGAAATGCAAGTGCAAACCACAACGACCTGGCAGGACTCGCGTGCTCGGAGAACTGAATGCAGGGGACAGGAGGAGCCGGGACCCCCGGCCTGCAGGGCTCCACCACGGAGCAGCCGCCTTGGAAAGCAGTCGGGCAGGTTCCCGTGCAAGATAAGCGTGCGTGGCTGAGGACAGAGCAGGCCCAGGTCTAGGCACGTTCCCAAGAGAATGACAACGCATGGCCTCGCACAGCCCTGCGGGTGATGTCTCAGGCCGATTTCTCACCCACGTAACACCAGAAACCAGCTCGGCGTCTACCGACAAGTGGGTGGGTGGAAGGTGGGGCAGGTCCACACTGCGTAACCACCAGTGGACTCGGAGCCATGTGGCACGGTGGGTGGACCCCAAAAACATTTGGCTAAGTTAAAAGGATCCAGATGGTCCTCTGACCCCATTTATCCAAAGTGCTTGAAAACCCCTCCAGGCAGGAAGGCACAGGGGGAGAGTTAGGCCACCGCCTTCGAAACCAGCAGCCCACATCCGAGCGGCAGCTGGAGTCCTGGCTGCTCAGCTTCCCATCCAGCTCCCTGCCAATGCGCCTGGGAAGACGGGCGCAAGTGCTCGGGCCCCTGCACCCGTGTGGGAGACCCAGCTCGAGTTCCCAGCTCCTGGCTTGGGACCCTAGGAGAAGGAAGGAAGTTTCCATGGCAACCAGAGAGGAAAGGGGGCCCCAGGAGCTGCCTTCCGGGGGAGCGGCCTCACAAGCGGACCCCCAGGCCGGGGTGGTCTTGACTGAAAAACACGCCGAGAGCCACTGAGCCAGCATCCCCGGCTGACCTGCTCCCGGCCCCCACCTTCAGAAACCGTGTGAAAGGACACACGTGTGTTTTGTGCTGCTAAGCTGGGGGCAGTTCCTTCCACAGGCACAGAGAACACACAAGTTATCTCACGGCGATTCTCACAGCCAGGCTTGGATTAGCTCTCCGTGTACCCATTACCGAGGTGCAGAGACTGAGGCTGGAGTCTGAGCCAGAAGTGAATATGTAGGAAGAGCAGGCCGGCGTGGCTCCAGAGCTGTGTTCTTCCCGAGGGAGGAGGGAGCACCAGCCCTGGGCGCTGCAGGACCTCCCAGTCCGACGGAGGAGGCAGGGCCGCAGAGCCGAGGGGCCCCTTAGCCGTCTGAGTAGCCGTGGCCATCGGCGGCTCCCTGTGACTCCCCAGTCCACGCTGCGGCTTGCAGAGCCATTTCTCTCAATTCCATGGAGAGCGCGGAGCCCCCGGGCGGGGCGCCTGCCTCTCCCTCAAAGCCGAGAGAGGTGAAATTGGACAGTAATGACAGTCGCTCAGTCTCCCTGCCGGAGCCAGGGTGAATTACGACGCCGTCCCACTCTATCCAGAGCAGCGTCTTTCATAAGAGCCGTGTCTCAGGAACACTTTGGAGAAGGAAATAATAAATAATTGCCCACAGGGACGAGGCGTGAGAGGAGAGCTCCAGGCTGCCGGGGAGCGGGGAGCGGGAACACTCGGACTCCAGGATGCTCAGCCCGTAAGCGGCCCTGGCGAGCACAGCCTTGGGCTGGGCTGCTGGCTTCCAGAAGCTTCCGGGACCTCCCAGGGAGAAAGCCGCAGGGCCCCCACACCCTTGCTCTGGGCCTCCCCTCCCCAGGACCCTGGACCACCAGTGAGGCCACTCAGAGCACTTTCCCTCTGACACAGGGACCCCGATGGTGACCCCGACTCACCCGTGACCTCGCCTGGGAACCCCGATGGTGCAGCCCGACTCACCCGTGACCTCGCCTGGGAACCCCAATGGTGCACCCCGACTCACCCGTGACCTCGCCTGGGAACCCCGCTGGTGACCCTGACTCACCCGTGACCTCGCCTGGGAACCCCGATGGTGACCCCGACTCACCCGTGACCTCGTGACCTCGCCTGGGAACCTCGATGGTGCACCCCAACTCACCTGTGACCTCGCCTGGGAACCCCTATGGTGCACCCCGACTCGCCTGTGACCTCGCCTGGGAACCCCGATGGTGCAGCCCGACTCACCCGTGACCTCGCCTGGGAACCCCGATGGTGCAGCCCGACTCACCCGTGACCTCGCCTGGGAACCCCGATGGTGCAGCCCGACTCACCCGTGACCTCGCCTGGGAACCCCGATGGTGCAGCCCGACTCACCCGTGACCTCGCCTGGGAACTCCTATGGTGCACCCCGACTCACCTGTGACCTCGCCTGGGAACCCCGATGGTGCACCCCAACTCACCCGTGACCTCGCCTGGGAACCCCGATGGTGCAGCCCGACTCACCCGTGACCTCGCCTGGGAACCCCGATGGTGCAGCCCGACTCACCCGTGACCTCGCCTGGGAACCCCGATGGTGCACCCCGACTCACCCGTGACCTCGCCTGGGAACCCCGATGGTGACCCCGACTCGCCCGTGACCTCGCCTGCGAACCCCTGGGGGCTCCCATCTCATCCCAAGTCAGACCCACAGCGCCCTCACTCCTCTGAGCCCTCAGAGTCTGTGCTCCTCCCTTTTGTTTTTTGTGGGTTTTTTTTTTTGAAGATTTGTTTATTTATTTATTTGAAAGGCACTGACAGAGAGGAGAGGGGAGGGAGGGAGGGGAGAGGGAGCGAGGGAGGGAGGTAGGGAGGGAGGGAGAGAAGCTTTCCATCTGCAGGTTCACTGCTGTTGGCCTCAACAGCTGGGGCTGGGCCAGTCTGAAGCCAGGAGCCCAGAACTCCATCCGGGTCTCCCACGGGGGTGGCAGGGACTTGAGCACTTGCGCCATCTGCTGCTATTTTCCCAGGTGCATTGCAGGGAGCTGGGTCGGAAGTGCAGCAGGTAAGTGCTCTGATATGGGAGCTGACGTCTCAAATGGCGACTTACTCTAGTGCACCACAGGGCCTTGGCACAGGCTGTCCCAAATAGCCACACCGCCAACTCCCTCCTGGTCTCCGAGGCCTTGCTAAAATAAGCCCTCTGGGTCAGGCCTACCCCAGCCGTCCTGTCCAAACCTGCCTTGCCCTGCCCCTCCCTCCCACCTGCCTGAATCCTGCCGAGTTCTTCCACGGGGTTGAACGTCTCACCTTCCCGCAGGTTCTGAGATGCAGGGGCCCGGGGGACCATGGCCTGAGGACAGCTGCTGAGCAGTCGCTGGGTGAAAGCGTCGTGGGCCTCCCCACTCCCTGCCAGAGCTCCCTGTTGTGGAGGCCGTGTGTGGGGTGCAGAGGGGAGCAGGAGGGTTCCCAGGGGAGGCGGGCTGGCCCCTCAGCCTCTCTCCCGGCCCTGCTGAAGGGAAGCGGCCCCCACATACAGCCACCTCCCCCCACACACACACACCAGCGTGTGCTGGAACTCCCCAGGCCCGGTCTGCGCTCAGGAGACAGGGCCGTGGAGCACAGGGCGGGGAGTGTGGCAGCCCCGGGGTGGGGTGGGGGTCAGGGAACGGGAGGCAGAGGCCCGCGGGCCTCCAGGGGGCCATCTGCTGCAGGCCTTTCGGGGCCCTGCTTCTCACCCGCTCCCAAGCAGTGGTTTCTCACGGAAGAGTGAAGACGTCTCCGCACATCCAAGTTTAAAATAATTAAAGATGGCAGGGCCTCCGGGGCCTCCCAGGAAACCAAGGACTGGTGAGGTCCACACGCCAGGGGCAGGGGCGCCGAGAGGGGCCTCGGCTCTGCCCCTTGCGGACCTGTCCAGAGGCGGGGCGGGGTGGGGGGGCACAGAAGGGCGGCGGTGGGTAAGGCGTGGGCCCGTCTGTGCGGAGGACCCCTTGACACTGGCGTCTGCGCCGAGCCAGACGTAGCTCCCTGCAGCTCAGCGGTCCTCGGCTGGCCGGGGTGGCTTTTAGCCTCCAGGGGACATTGGGCAATGTCTGGAGACCCTGGGGCTGGGGGTGCTATACCGGCACCTGATGGACAAAGGCCACGGACGCAGCTGCGCATTGACAGTGTCACAGAAGGAATCCTGTGCCCCCCACCCTGAGGACGGACAGCCCTGCCCCCAACCGGAGTCTACACCCAGGGGTCCTGGGCCCCTTCAAAAGGCCACAGCCATGCTTCAGGAAATCCAGGCCCCTCCCGAGGCCATCGCAGGATCTGTGGATGTGTGAGTGGGCGTGAGCTTCTCCATCTCGATGCTCATTTGACATTTGAGCCCGCGTGGGAGGCGCAATTGTCCACTGCTCCCTGCAGCCTGGCTGGCTGCACAGCAGGGGGTCCTTCCAGAGCCCAGAAATAGTTCTCACTGCCACCCTGGGGAGGAACACGGAGGAGGAGCGGATGGAGGCCAACCCGACACCGTGGGGATGGGCGAGGTTGATGTGGAGCTCGGAACAGAGCTTTGTGAGCAGCCAAAACGGGTCTGTTCAGTGAGCCCCAGAGCCAGGCAAACCAGCCCAGCCCGGCGCACACCAACATGGGTGAGGCAGGCCACCTCCTCTCAGCCCCTCCAGGGCTGCACCATCACTGGCCAACGTGGGTAGAATGCCGGCCACAGACACAAGTCCAAATTTCTGAGTAAACATATTAAAAAAAAAAAAAAAAAAAAACAGGGGAAATTAATTTTAATGATGTGTTTTATTAAACTCAGTATCTTCATAATATTCTCAATACTTTATGAATTTTTTAAACATTTATTTTATTTATTTGAAAGTCAGAGTTACACACAGAGAGAAGGAGAGGTAGAGAGGTAGAGAGAGAGAGAGAGAGAGGTCTTCCATCTGCTGGTTCACTCCCTGATTGGCCGCAACAGCCAGAGATGTGCCTATCCGAAGCCAGGAGCCAGGAGCCAGGAGCTTCTTCCAGGTCTCCCATGTGGGTACAGCGGCCCAAGGACTTGGGCCATCTTCTACTGCTTTCCCAGGCCACAGCAGAGAGCTGGATTGGAAGTGGAGCAGCTGGGACTCGAACCAGTGCCTGTATGGGAAGCCGGCACTGCAGATGGAAGCTTAGCCTCTGTGCCACAGCACCGGCCCCACATTATCAATTTCAAGAAATTTTGATGACATATTTTGCATTCTTTTTAAGATATGCCATTAAAATACAGAGTTATTTTAAAATACGCCTTCCAGTTCCAGAGTTCGGTTTATACTGACAGCATGTTTCATTTGGGATTAGACACCTTGCAAGTGCCAGTAGCCGCATGTGGCATCAAATAGCTAAATGTGCTGGGGCCTGCGCTGTGGTACAGCGGGTTAACGCCCTGGCGTGAAGCGCTGGCATCCCATATGGGCGCCGGTTCTAGTCCCGGATGTTCCTCTTCCTGTCCAGCTCTCTGCTATGGCCTGGGAAAGCAGTAGAAGATGGCCCAGGTCCTTGTGGCCCCTGCACCCATGTGGGAGACCCGGAAGAAGTTCCTGGCTCCTGGCTTCAGATTGGCATGGCCTTGTCCGATGCGACCATCTGGGGAGTGAACCAGAGGATGGAAGACCTCTCTTTGTGTGTCTCTACCTCTCTCTGTAACTCTGTATTTCAAATAAATAAAATAAATCTTTAGAAAAAAAATGTGCTTACTGCATTGGACAAAGGTCGTAGAAGATCGGGGAGTGATGCCTACCCCTGTGGAAAGCAACTTCCATGAGGGAAAGACAGGAAAGATTAGGCTGTGTGAGCTAAGGTCATAAGTCAAATACATCGCTGCACCTCCCGGACAGAACTGAGAAAAGACAAGAACCACACTAACTGAGCTGCCTGTGATGGGAAGGTTAGAAGGGAGGGGTGGGGGAGGATGAATGAGTGGATGGGTGGGTGGGTGGATTGTTGGGTAGGTAGGTTGGTGGGTAGACTATTGGGTGGATATATGGGTGGGTGGGTGGATTGTCGGGTGGACACGTGGGTGGGTGGATGAGTGCATGCATGGGAGGGAGGGAGGAAGGGTGGATGGGTAGATATTTAAGCAACAAATTATGTAAATGCAGGTAATACACACCATGCTAGGGCAGAGAACCCATTTCTATTTTAAAAAGACACAAATGCCACAGTCTTATGAAAGAGAACGGTACGCTCCTGCTACAGTAGTCATGAAAGGGCCCAGAGCCCCAGCCACTGCCCCCACTGCCTCTCTGGGTGGCAGAACAGCACCCAGACCACAAGGAGCCGTCACCACTGAGAAGCACCTGCTGTGCGGCCGCGAGCCGAACGTTCGTCCAGGAAGACGACGTGCGACAGCAAGGACGGACGCTTCTGTCTGACCGTTCGCTTTCTAGTTCTAGTGCTCGGTGTATAGCAGGTGCAAATAAGCCTTTGTTAAATTAATAAATTACTTAGTTCACTCAAAAGCCCAGAGAGGGGGCAGTGCTGTGGTGTAGTAGGCTAAGCCTCCGCCTGTGGTGCTGGCATCCCATATGGGAGCCAATTCGAGTCCCAGCTGCTCCACTTCTGATCCAGCTCCCTGCTAATGGCCCGGGAAAGCAGTAGAAGATGGCCCAAGTGCTGGTGCCCCTGCACCCGCGTGGGAGACCCGGAAATAACTCCTGGCTCCTGGCTTCGGATCGGCCCAGCTCCAGCCATTGCTGCCATTTGGGGAGTGAACCAGTGGATGGAAGACCTCTCTCTCTCTCTCTGTCTCTCCCTCTCTCTGTGTAACTCTGCCTTTCAAATGAAATAAATAAATCTTGAAAAAAAAGAAGAAGACCCAGAGAGGTGGAGTAACTTGCTGAAGTCTGATCATTACCAAGTGGTGAAACCTGAATTTGCACCCAGGTCAGACAGGCCTCAATGGAAGGGTGCAGGAAGTCGCATTTTCCATCTGCGCTTCAGGGAGCACAGCGCCAGGGCAGCCCTGCCAGTGACTCGCCCTGGAGACCACACCTGCAGGTCAAGGTCAAGGTCAAGGAGATTTTCTCCACTTCTCCAGGTCCCAGCTCCCCAGGATGCCGCCCCTCCCCCAAGTGGAGAGCGCGGGTTCCTGGGGAGCAGCTGTGAAATTCCCCGGGGGGGTTTTGTGAGCCAATGCTTGGGCACGGCCATGATTAACACAAATGACGTAAACTTTCCATTAATTGAATTACATTTAAAAACACAGCAGTCGCTCCGAAGTCATCCCTCCACGGTGATCTGACGATTGTGCACTGCTGCCTTGGCTCCTATTCCGTCTGCGTGGTGCAGGTCCGACACCGTGAGGTCCACCGGTCTTCCACCCCCAGGCCCCTGCTTCCTGCTGCCCTATGGAACGTGGAGATCAGCCGTGACGTGGTGTTCCAGCCTCAGAAAGTGGCAAACGCTACAGCCAGGTTCTGTTTTTACTAATGTCTCAGAGAGACTGCGGTCACTGGTCTCTTAAAAAATTTTAAATGTATGCATTTGATTTATTTGAAAGACAGAGAGAGACACTGATTCAGTCCTCCCTCTGCCCCAAATGCCCACAACAGCTGAGGCTGGACCAGGACAAAGCCAAGAGCCCAGAATTCCATCAGGGTCTCCCACGTGGGCGGCAGGGACCCAAGTCCTTGAGCCCACACTACTGCCTCCGAGGGTGCGCATTAGAGGAAGCTAGAATTGGGAGCGGAGCCAGGACTTGAACCCAGGTCCTCCACCTTGGAAGGCAGGCGTCCCCAGCATCCTCTCACCACTGTGCCAGGTGCCTGCCCCTGCCAGCACCTCATGGCTGCTCTACGGCGTAGCACATGGTCATCGGCGCAAGAGCACGGTTTTAAGAGCCTCCACGAGGCCAGCGGGTAACAGAGAAAGCCCTCGGCCCTCAGAAAGGACCGCTTACTGCCAGCACCAGCTCTGGACTCGGTGAGCCTCTGCAGGGCGCTTCCCCAGACAAGGGTGGGAGAAGCCATGCACTCCCCGTGGGCTGCAGCTGCCATGGTGCCTGCCGGCCGGGGGCCTCCACAACCACAGGGTTCTGCGGAAAACCGACCGACACCCGGCTCCCCGTGGAAACAGCAGCCCCGGGTGTCACTGCTGTGCGTGTGGGAGCAGGAGCCGGCCTCTCATCACTAATGAGCAGCTGGCGAGATGCCCTTGGTCTCATCCTGAGCCCCCTGCTGAGCCCAAGTTGATTTAACCGCACGCCCTGCTGTCTACACCACCCCCACTTTGTATCTGCCTCTCCTGGCTCTGGAGGGCCCATCCGCGGCGAGGGGCGGGGCCCGCCAAGCAGCAAACAGGAGCAGAAGAAGACAGCGCAGCCGGGCGGTGCACCTGCCCAGCCTCTGCACCTTGGGAGCATTTCCTCCTCAGGGGAGTTCAGCTCGGGCGTCCCCTGGGGCCACGAGCATACAGTCGGGAACTTTGTAGACGGTTCCCTTTAACCCTTGAACTGCTTTACAAAGCAGATCTCATGACACCCTGACACCCTCCTGACACTGCCGGGCCAGCCAACGGCCAACCCACAAGGACAGCACCTGTCTCTCTGGCTGCAGCCTTGCCTGTCCACTAGCATGTGACGCTTGCTTGAAACAGACATCCTGGGGCCGGCGCTGTGGCACAGCAGGTTAAAGCTCTGGCCTGAAGCACCGGCATCCCATATGGGTGCCGGTTCTAGTCCAGGCTGCTCCTCTTCCGATCCAGTTCTCTGCTATGGCCTGGGAAAGCAGTAGAAGATGGCCCAAGTCCTTGGGCCCCTGCACCTGCTTGGGAGACCTGGAAGAAGCTCCTGGCTCCTGGCTTTGGATTGGCTCAGCTCTGGTGGTTGTTGCGGCCATCTGGGGAGTGAACCAGCGGATGGAAGACCTCTCTCTCTGTGTCTCTATCTCTCTTTGTAACTCTGCCTTTCAAATAAATAAAATAAATATTAAAAAAAGAAAAAGAAACAGACATCCTAATACAAACCTTGAAGGGGGGTCTGACTTCACCAATCAGGTTTCAGGCGGAGGACATGTGAGGCGTGGTGGGGACATAAGCTAACGGCCACGGGACAGGAGGGGCTCATGGGAGAGCACTGAGCAGGCCAAAGAGAGCACGAGTCAGTGTGGGTGAAGGGCATGGGCGCAGAGAGGCTCGGCAAGGGAGAAGGGAGGGTGGGCAGGAGGGACGAGTGGACACACGGGCAAGCGGACAGCTGGCAGGGGGAGCAGGGAGTGTGCAGATGGGAGGGGAGGGGGAGGTGACGATGGGTGCGCAGTAGATGGAAGGCAAAGATGGGGCTGAGTGGGGGATCAGACAGGCAGCAAAAGGAAGGGAGGGGAGAGGATAGGAGGGGAGGGGAGAAAGGGGAGAGGATAGGAGGGGAGGGGAGGGAGGGGAGAGGACAGGAGGGGAGGGGAGGAAGGATCAGTAGGTAGGTGACTAGACAGAAGGGCAGATGGGGGAACGCATGGAAGGGCGGAAAGGTGGTGGCTGGGGGGAAGGATGGTGTGGACAGGTGGAGCGTGGACGCCAGGATGGATGTTAACTTGGACACGTGGAAGGGGAGGACACGTGGGCTGTGGAAGATTCCACACCTGGGATGGAGGGTGACAGAGCCAGGGCCGTGGAGGGGAGGGTGGAGGGGTGGGGGGGCAGGGAAGCTGGAGAGGTGTCTGGGCAGCCGGGTGGCCCCGTGAGTGGATGGCTGTGTGTGTGTGTGGGCGTGTGATGAACGGGGAGGAAGCAGAGGGAGGGAGAGGGCAGAGGGCGTGAGGAGGTGAGGGCAGACAAGGGGGCTCCCCAGCGGCGTCCACCACGCAGGCGCGTCTTCAGGACCGGGACCGAGCACCTCCTCCAGGTCAAGCCCCGGACACCTCCACAGGACCCCGAGAGCCAGGCCCGGCCTTGCACCTTGCGACCCCTCCTCCACTCCACTACACACGCGCTGTTCTCTTGGCTGGAGTGTGGCTGGCGCGAGCAGTGGGGCCAGCCGCTTTGACCTTCTCTGTTCTTGGACATAATTACTGTTATCCCAGATAATCGCTTTGAAATCACTCTGTGTCATTACGCACCTTCCTGCTATGTTGCCCATTTATCTGCGAGCAGCCCTGGCCTGGGCGGCGGGGACTTGGACGCAGCAGCCTGCTGGGCTGTTTCTCGCCCTCTCTCTCCTTCCATACTCCACACTTGTTTCTCGCCCTCTCTCTCCTCCCATACTCCACACTTGCCTTAACCCTTCTCGTCACTGGCTCTTGCTGGCGTGGAATCCAAAGAGAAGGCCAGATGTGGCCGCTTTGAGCTGAGGACCGGGCACCTCTGGATGCGTGCAGAGGCCAGGGGCTCTGGCACCATATGGGACAAGAACCATGAGCTGTGTCTGTGAGAGGGTAGCACTGGGAGAGAGAATCTTAGGCCAAAGTCAAGAGCCTTAGAGAGCCCAGAGATTAAAATCAAGGGCAGGCCCAAGTGGGAAACCCAGGAGGCAAGTCCAAGACCCTGGTAGGGGTGGCCCCAGAGTGGGTCAGCCGCTGGACAGTGGTGGGGTTATCACTGAGGGCCCTCCAGCCACCTGTGGTGAGTAGGAAGAGCTGGCTATGCCCGTAGAATTCCAAGCCCAATGGGGTCGGCGCTGTGCCATAGCAGGTAAAGCCACCGCCTATAGTGCCGGCATCCCATATGGGCGGCGGTTCAAGTCCTCGCTGCTCCACTTCTGATCCAGCTCTCTACTGTGGCCTGGGAAAGCAGTAGAACATGGCCCAAGTCCTTGGGCTCCTGCACCCCCATGGGATACCAGGAAGAAGCTCCTGGCTCCTGATTTCAGATCAGTCCAGCTCTGGCCGTGGCCAATCATTGGATAGAAGACCTCTCTCTCTCTGCCTCTGACTCTCTGTAACTCTGCCTTTCAAATAAATAAATAAATCTTAAAAAAAAAAAAAACCCTCTAAGGCCAAGGTCAGGGAATGAAACAATGCATCTGACCAGGAGCGTGGTGCTTTCTTGGGCTTTAAAGAGCTGGACCTCGAAGGCAGACGAGAGCCCCTCCTGGGTCTGTAGAGGGTGGAGGTGCAGGTGAGCCCTCCCCAGAGGGGACTCCGACCTGCCACGTGCGCACAGGGAGGGTTTGACCCTGGCTGCCCTTGGCCTGCTGGGGGCGTGGCCTGCTGGGGGCGTGGCCTGCTGGCAGGTGACTTCTGATTCCTGGCTCCAAGTCAGAGCAGCGGGCGACCTGGGGCAGGTGACTCAGCCTCTCTGAACAGCTGGCTCCTCCCCTGGAAGCAGGGATGACGTCACGCCCACTCTCTGGGGAGCTGGGAGGAGTCCAGCGATGTCGCACAGGAGAGTGGCGCAGTGCACAAAGCAGTCACAGGACCAGCAGCGCTGCACGACGCTCCACGCTTGGGCAACTCTCCCGCGTGCCGGCCTGGCCCCCCGGGGACAGCTCTTCTGCCACACAGGACCTTAGCTCTCTGATCTTCCCAGCGACCCCTTGGTTTCTATTTGGCGCCACCTGTCCCAGGATCAACAGCAGCCACCAGCTCCTCCCTGGGACCCAGCGGATGTGTGGCAGGGGCTGGGAGCAGACAAGAGGGAGCGGTCAGTCCCGAGGGGCGGGCAGACTGGAGGTCAGGGCCGGAGAAGCCAGCTGATCCTGGTGAGGAGGCAGTGCCCAGCCTTCAGACCCATGGACCCACAGACAGGAGGAGCTCCCGGCAGCCCCGCCCCCTCCCCGCCCGCGAGCCCCGCCTCCGGGAACTGCTCTGCTCTGCCTGACCCCGGATGTCCCTGTGGTCTCCTCGCTTGGCCCTGGCGTTTGCTCGCACTCCAGTCCCCGCCTTCCGGGCCGGCTTCAGAATTCAGCCCATGTGCGTGAGCACCGCCACGGCAGGTGACCAGGCCCACGGGATGTGGTGACCACCGGGAGCATTCGTGCCAGGGGAGCGCAGGGGGGCGCACCTGCTGACACTTCCGTGGTGGGCTGCACCTTCCAGCGAGCACCTCCTCTCTCTAATTCCCGTCAATCACTCCGCCTTCCCATCACAGCCTCTGAACACGTCACTCCTGACAGCTGGGCTCAGCCGCCTGGGAGAGGTGCGAGGAGAGGCCGAGACCTCAAAGTCCACCTCCAGCAGGAAGCCCTCCCTGATTTAAACCAGCCCAGATACCATCAGTCAGGAGGGTACTGCACGCTGGGTGCTCACAGCCAAGACTTACGCTTAGGGATACAGGAGCACTAACTCATTTAAATGTTAACTCTGTACTCAGTGAGAAACTAGGCTGGGGGCGGGGGGGGGAGGGCAAAGAAACAGAGCCTGTGTCGCACAGGGGGTCGGTGGGGCTCCAACACCTGTGCTTTTTCTGCGGAGCCACGCTGGGCGCCACTCCCAGGGTTTCCAGTGGGGTGTCCAGGGACCAGGAGCTATGTCCTGCTCTCTGACGTTCTCTACAACCTCCAGAAGACAGGGAGGCCCGAGGGCCCGAAATGTTAGTGACCCCATTAGACTGGGAGCCCCTTGGGGAAGAAACTGGGCCTCTTCCATCAGACTGGAAACAGAAGCTGTGCCTCCCCCCTCAGACGGAAAGTCTTCGCCCTCCCTCCGCAGCCAGCCCCAGCCCCGCCTTCCTCTCCATCTGTCAGCGGCGTCACCAGACAGGCCCCTGTCCTCCCGACATATGGCCCTGGCACTGTCCCTTCCTGGGCCGCTCCTCGGGCTCCTTCTCCTCAAGGCAAAAGGCGCATCCATCATCTCGCGAGCAGGTGCCACGCGCTGCCCGCCCAGCTCGCCGACAGCTGGAGCGGGAGGGGTTGCGTGCGCTCGTGCGGTTGGGAGCAGAGGCAGCAGGGCCCCGTCCGTCCTCCCGGGGCAGTGGGGTGCCCACACCGGGACCAGGCCTTGGACAGACGGCGGTGAGGTTTGCCTGCCCCCAGTCCATCCGTGAGAGCGCAGAATGCCCCTGGCCCCACAGAGAGAGCTCAAAGCGCCAGCGTAGCCGGTCTGTGCCTGGATCTGATTTCCCAACTGCCCCCAGGAGTCTGCTCCTCTGTGAACATCAAGGACAGCCCTGCCCCCTGCCCGCCTGGCCGCCAGCGTCTGAGGATGGCGAGGCTGAGCAAGCGGAGGGGCTCCTGCCCCCCGCCCCCGCCCAAGGCAGGACGCTCCAGACCGGCTGGGGCAGGAGGCTTGGGCACCCGGACGGCGTGCGGGGCTCGTGGCGCCATCCTTTGCCCCGGTCTTCCTCGGGCTGTAGAGCCAGACCTATCTGGATTCAAATCGCGCCCCTGGTATTTATGAAAACGTAAACTGTTTATAACCCTTGACCTGCGGTCCCACTTGTAGCATCGATCAGCAGACATAAAAGCCCCATTACCCATGGACATTCGCGCCGCGGTGGCCGTCGCGGGATTGTAAGAGCAGAAACCTTGAAGCAGCTGGAACGTGCCCCGTCGGGGGCCTGGCTGGAGACGGAGGCGGGCAGGGCTATTATTGGCTCCCGGGAAGCCATTAAAAAGAATAACTTACATCTGTCTCAGTGACAAGCAGCGTGCAGAATACATCAGGAAGCCAAGCATGCGTCAAGAAGTAGCAGGCAAGGCTGGCGCCGCCACTCACTAGGCTAATCCTCCACCTTGCGGCGCCGGCACACCGGGTTCTAGTCCCGGTCGGGGCACCGATCCTGTCCCGGTTGCCCCTCTTCCAGGCCAGCTCTCTGCTGTGGCCCGGGAGTGCAGTGGAGGATGGCCCAAGTGCTTGGGCCCTGCACCCGCATGGGAGACCAGGAGAAGCACCTGGCTCCTACCATCGGATTAGCGCGGTGCGCCGGCCGCGGCGGCCATTGGAGGGTGAACCAACGGCAAAGGAAGACCTTTATCTCTGTCTCTCTCTCTCACTGTCCACTCTGCCTGTCAAAAAATAAATAAATAAATAAAAATTAAAAAAAAAAAGAACTTCCATCCCTGTGCCTGGGCTACAACAGGCATGTCATGGCACAAGCCTCAGTTTCTCCATCTGCCAAACGGAAGTGACAAGGTCCGTGGATGCCCAGTGTCGGGGCAGAGGAGGCTCCACCTGGCCCAGGGCTCGCACTGGTGACGGCTGTGAGGAAGACGAAGCCTCCACCCCTCCACCAAAGCCAGCGCGCCCAGCCACGGCCAGGATGAAGCCAGCCTCCATCACTCCGCCGCCAGCGACTGCCACAGACGTCCGGGTCTGAGCGAGCCCCAGCCGCAGGCGGGTGTGCCCACTTGCCCGTGATGCGTGCCGCGTGAGCCCAGCGTGCTTCCAGGCCCCCGCAGGCCCCTCCGTGGAGCCCCCGGCTGGGGACTGAGGGAGGCCGCAGGCAGAGCTCTTGGGTAAACACGGTCTGTTATGCCAAAGCCAGAGCTGTGCCCCCACAAAGCTCACCTGCGCCGTCTGAAACCAGCGGAGCGCTTTGCAAACACAACTTGAGCAGGCTGCTGCCCCCGGGAATTGGGGTTAAAATTCTGGCTGTCTGCATGGAGGAGTAGCCGGGGGGGGAGGGAAAGGAGGAAGATGACAGGGTAGGAGGAGAGGAGACACAGAGAAGAGGGAGCGAGAGCTCTTCTCCCGGTCTCGGCCCTGGAAGGGCGGAGGTGAGGCACAGACCCAGCTCCTGGAGATCAGACAGGAGCGGGGAGCCCCTGGGGACGCGTGACGCTGCCCAGGACCCGGCTGGACACGGGCCGCCCTGCAGCGCTCACGTGGACAGGGACTGCCGACGAGGCACGCGAGGCCCCCGACTCCCACGGAGCGGCAGGCAGGGAGGGGCGGCCCGAGCCTCCCTCCCGAATGACTGAGTTTACCTGGAATTGTTTGAGATTACATTTTCTGCCCTCAGGCAGAAAAGGAGCCTGGGACAGAAATTCCGTTCAGTGATAGAAAAATAAAGTTACAGTTCTTGGCACACCAGACGTGGCTTGAAACTTCATGCTCACAGGACCCAGAGGCCCTAGATTTGAAAATAATAAAAAGAGTTGCTGGAGGAGCAGCAGCCTCGGACCCCACATGCTCTGCTCCCCACAACTCCTCTGGGAGGCTCGGCCTGGAGAGCTGGAAAATTCAGCCGCGGGCCCCGCCCTCGGGCTGGACTTCTCCGCCCCTGTCTGAGCCGCCGCCCCTCATCCGAACAGATTCGAGACCCCAGGTCCCGTCCGGGAGCAGGGCTGGGCAGGTGCACGCGTTACAAGGCGGGGAACCTTTTTTCTGCCCAGGGCCTTGGATATTCATGACACCATTCTCAGGCTGCACAGAACGACCACTTCAAGATCAGCCTAAAATGTGACGTGGTTCCCAACTCCCTCCCCAGGCCCCAAGGTGACCTCACAGCCTCAGCTGGAACCAGGCCTGGTCCTGTGTCCCCCCCCCCCCCCCCCGGAGCCGGCAGCCCTCTGCTCTGACAGCCTCGCTGCTCCAGGAACCCCGCTCTGGTGTCGCGGGGCTGGGGCGGGAGCAGGTGCCTGGGAAGTCCACACGAGGGCCCACAGCGCACCCCATCACACCCACCCAGGAGCAGCCTGTGTGCCGCACTGAATTCAGGCCATGGTGCCCGGGCATTCTTGCCACCAACATCCCCTTGGACATCAGCGTGGGTCAAGCCGCGTGCTTGGCGTTGCTGGACCAGCGATGGCACAGACCTGGAGTCTGGAACCTGGGAGTCAGGCAAGTGAGTAACGGTGCAGCCTGAGCTATGGGGGCGGGCGGCAGGGAGTCCCCAGGGCTCTAACCCTGAGCCACCTGCCAGCCCAGCAGGAGCTCAGCTCCTATGCACCCCCCCCTTGTCCTCCTCTGCTCCAAACTGTCCCCTCCTGGGGTTTCCCATCCCCGGTTCTGGAACCACCTTCCACCCAGGGTCCCGGACGGGGTCACAGGCAGGCAACTCTGGACCTTTCCTTCCACTGTGCTTGCCTGCCCAGGGCACTGAGGCCGGCTCCTCCCATCCTCTCCCCTGCTCCTTTCGCCACCTTTCTCCGGGTGCCTGAACTCCACGCGTCTGTGCGTCCATCCATCCTCATCTCAGGCACCTGCGGTTCTCTGGCCCCCAGGGAGGCAGCGATTGCCACAGTGAAGAAGCTGCCTGGGGGCAAACCCCAGCTCCATGCTGCGTGACTGGGGAGAGACTTAGAGCTGCCCCACTTTTCTTATCTTTGCAATTAGCATAATAATCCTACCCTCCTTGCAGGACTCCAAGAGTGCAACACTGGGGCACTTGGAGCATAATAAATGCACACTACCACTTGGCTGTGTGCAGGGAGCGACCTTCCCAGGAGCCCCACCAGCCCCTCCACCATCAGACCCTGCTGGCGGCTTGTGCCAGTTGCCATCTGCTGTGTGACAAAGTGCCCCAAAACGTAGGGGCCGAAAGCAGCAAGGAGCAGGTGCCATCTGCCCAGGCTCCGGGCGTTAAGGTGTCAAGAAGGCCGGCGCCGTGGCTCAACAGGCTAATCCTCCGCCTTGCGGCGCCGGCACACCGGGTTCTAGTCCCGGTCGGGGCACCGATCCTGTCCCGGTTGCCCCTCTTCCAGGCCAGCTCTCTGCTGTGGCCAGGGAGTGCAGTGGAGGATAGCCCAAGTGTTTGGGCTCTGCACCCCATGGGAGACCAGGATAAGCACCTGGCTCCGGCCATCGGAACAGCGCGGTGCGCCGGCCGCAGCACGCTACCGCGGTGGCCATTGGAGGGTGAACCAACGGCAAAAGGAAGACCTTTCTCTCTGTCTCTCTCTCTCTCACTGTCCACTCTGCCTGTCAAAAATAAAAAAAATAAAAAAAAATAAAAAAAAAAAAAAAGGTGTCAAGAGCAGCTCGCTGGGTGCAAGCTCAGGGCTTCTCCCGGAGCCGATGCGTCCAGGAGGTCGCAGCCATCCACCGGCTGGGCTGGGCTGGGGCTGGAGGCCCCCTTGGGGTGCGTGCGGCCCCGTGGCGCCGGCCCCTCCTGGTTATGTTCTTCCACGTGGGTGACAACAGCCTGGACGGAGCCTCGCTCTCCGTCGCCACAGCACTCCTCACGTGTCAACCCAGCCAAGGCCCACCACCCTGAGCACCCACAAGAGGGCTCCTTTCCCGAAACGCCGCTCCACCCTCACAAGCCGGGTCAGCGTCACGGTCACTGTCCCCGCAGCAGCTACACGAGGCCACCCGCGGCGGTCACCTTGACGAGCGTTTCTCGAGCACCCACGGTGCTCCTGGTGCCGCACGGGGAGCCTTGCACAGAGTAGCTCGTGTGTTCACCCAGCAGCCCCAGGGAGTGGGTGCCGCTGTCCAGACGAGGGAGCTGGGGCTCAGGGAGCGTGACCCCCTCCAGGTCACACAGCCAGGCAGAGCCTTGGCCAGCTGACTCGGACACAGCATTGACACCGCGCTGGCCCTCGCCCTTGGAGAACTCCGGGAGGGGCAGCATTTGGCTGATGCGTCCCGGGGCTCCCAGGGGAGGAAGGGAGAGGGTGGGGGCTGGGAGGGGGGAAGAGAGGAAGGGGGAGAGGGAAAGAGGGAGGGAGGGAGGATAGGAGGGGGAGAGAGGGAGGAAGGAAGGGAGGGAGAGAGGGGTGTGGGGAGGAGACAAGCCTGGAGCAGGGCCAACCAGTGAGGGCCTCCCATTCTCCCCCTCCCCCCACTCCTGCAGATTTCCGGGGTACCGGTTCTTCATTTTTCTGTCTGCTTAGCCACTTGTCCTATTAAAGGAATAATTTAATTAACTCCACGAACTGTAATTAATTTTAATTGTTCAGGATAATTCATTGTTTAATACCCTATTAATAGGTATAAAGATTCCTAACGCCCAGTTACTGTCCTATAATAGGATAATTAAACGTCCATCCGGGCGACGCGTCGTTCCAAGTGCCTTCTCATCACTCGATCTCCAGAGCAAAGCGCCCTTCGCCCTACCTGCAATGTGCCCGCGTGGAGGCTCCACGTTTCTGACCTCATTCGATTCTTTCTGTGAATTTGGCTTTGGAGAAGGAGGGGGTGGCAGGCAGAGGAGGCAGGGCGCTGCTGGCACCGAGGTGGGAGCAAGCTGGGCCCGGTGCTCCCACCTAGGCAGCGGCAGGCTTCCCCTGACCTGGCCACACAGTCTCTGATGCTGGACAAGCAGGTGCATCAGGCAACGGGTGAACACATACGACTGAGCATTTGCCGTGATGCCCTCGGGCAGCTTAAATTCTAAACGGGAGAGATGGAGGGGCAGATGGATGACAGATGGCTGGCCTGATGGGCGCATAGATGATGGACGGATGGGTGGATGGGAGGATGCATAGTTGATGGATGAGTGGATGGATGGATGGATGGAAGGATGGACAGACGGATGGGTGGACGGATGGATGGATGGATGGACGGACAGATGGATGGGTGGATGGGTGGATGGGTGGACAGATGGATGGGTGGACGGATGGATGGACAGGCAGATGGATGGAAGGATGGATGGGTGGACGGATGGATGGACAGTTGCTACGGACTGAATGTCGCCTCGTCCTGACTCAGCAAGCTGAGTCCAGGACCCAGTTCCAGCCTTGGGTCTGACGCTGCTGCACCCAGTGTCCTTTCTGCTGGAGCCAGAGGAGGGCGGAGGAACAGGTGGCGAGGGCTGAACCGGCTGAGAGGGGGCTTCTGGGGTGTGGGGGCTGGGCTGAAGCTGGGCCTCAGAGGACAGGCCACACTCCGTGAGGCAGAGGAGGAAGAAGAGGGGCTGTCGACTCGGCCAGGCCGGGGCTTCAGGCCAGGCTCTGGAAGACAGGAGGCCAGAGGTGGTGGAAGTCCACCTGGGCCTCAGCCCCGAAGGCATCCCTGGAGCAGCTGCTCACACAGTCCAGAAACAACCGCTGAGAACCGAATGTACGGTCCGCCGTGGACAAAACAGGCAAAACTCCAAGCCCTTGGGAGGCTCAGCGTCCACGGGAGTGCACTGAGCACCTCCTGGGTGCCAGGGACTGGGTGCAGTTGACTGCAGAGAATGGAATCGACAGAAGCGCCTCCCGGAGCGTCCTTGGCCACAGCGCAGCCACCTGCTCAGGGCCTGAGACAGAACACAGCAAGTGCAGGGGTCCGGGGTCTCTGGGAACCATGGCGCCTGGGTCACGTTGGCCAGGCCATGGTGTCCAGCTGAGTGGTCAGGCACTGGTCTGAACGCTGTTATTGAAGGTAGTTTTTTTTTTTTTTCGAGTGTGACTGGCACCTGGGGTCTGTTGACTTTAGAGAAGGGAGAGGACTCCCTTTGATGTGCGTGGCCCTCACCCAGGCAGGTGGAGGCCGTGGAGTGAAGATGGACATGGACGTTTCTAAAAGAAGCCGCTCCGCCCCCAGTCAGCAGTGTGGTGGCTGGTGAGCTAAAGGAACACCATAGCGGGTAAGGCCGCCGCCTGCAGCTCCAGCATCCCATATGGGCACCGGTTCAAGTCCCAGCTGCTCCACCTCCAGTCTCGCTCCCTGCTAATGTGCCTGGGAAAGCAGCAGAAGCTGGCCCAAGTGTTTGGGTCCCTACTGCCCGTGTGGGAGACCCAGATGGAGCTCCTGGCTCCTGGCTTTGGCCTGGCTCAGCCCTGGCTTCTGTGGGCATTTGGGGAAGTGAACCAGTGGGTGGAAGACCTCTCTCTCTCACCCCATCTTTCCCAGTCTTCCTCTCTCTTGCTCCCTCTACCCCCCAGGACAGACACAGGATCCTGCCGGCCACCTTCACCAGAGTCAGAGCCCTGAGCACACGTTTGTCCTTCTGGCCTCTCTCGAGGTGCAAGCCAAGCCATGGAGGCCCGGGCGCAATCAGGAAGTGGACCAGAACCCAAAGGCAGGGCTCGTTGCCATGCAGATCCCCACGGCCCCTTCAGTCAAGCGCAGCCCCCATCTCCTCTAAGAGCCCAGGGTTTCCCGGTAGGGGGAGATCTGTGAGTCCAGAACATTCCATGAGGAGTCAGCCAGCAGAGCAGCCTGCCCAGCCCACCCAGGGCTTTGGCCTCAGCCACCACGCAGCTTATCACTTATTCATGAGCCTGGATGACGCTGCGTCCCTGGCTGGCGCTGGCGTGGAGGTCGAGGTGCATATTCCAAGGGCCCTGGGAGAGACCTTTTAGTAGTAGAGACCAGAGTGGTGGAGGAGCCCCCGGACAAGCTGTGCCCAGGCCCTGTGCTGCCCTCACCTCCCGGACGGCCCAGCCCTCCTCCCCCTCCCCCGTCGTCCCAGCAGACCTGGGTTCCGAGCAGCTTCCTCCCTTCTGGCTGTGTGACCTGAGGGAAGCCGCTGCACCTCTCTGCACCTGTGTCCCTCCAAGAGAAAAGCACCCACTCCTCCCCCACCCCCACTGCTGGCCTTGGTTTGAGATTGAGCTCAGCCGACGCGGGGCTGGATCCAAGCGTGTTCATCGTGGAGGGGCTGACCCCAGGAAGCTCGCGAGGCAGTGGGGCCGTGGCAGGTGGGGACAGGAAGTCAGTGAAGGGTGAGCAGACAGCATCGTGGGCATCGGGGGCCCAAAGCCACCGGGATCTCCGAAGAGACTGTGGCACAGCCTGGATCTCTGAGCGACCAGGATGGCGAGAAAGCCAGGCGGTGTCCTCCAGCCCCCATCCCACGAGTCCTGTGAACACTGCCCCCCAGGCACAGCTGGGTGTGGGCTGAGCCTTGGCCAAGTGTCCAGGCCACCCAGGGAGGCTCCATCCCGCCCCACCCGCCCGCAAGGCGGTGGCAATCACAGCCCCGGGCACACAGCTGCGGAGCTGCCCCCCTGCCCACCCAGGAAACAGCCTCTGATTATTTCCTGCTGTCATCACAGGGGAGAGTTTGCGTGGGTCCCAGGCTGCCAGGCCACAGTAGCCACTGGTGGGGAGGCCACGCCAGGCAGGCACAGCGGGGACCAGAATCTTGGCCTCCCTGGGGGCTGGACCTCGCCCCTGCCCCCCGGGGCTCTGCTGTGCTTCTCTTCCCCTCCCCTGCCCTGATCAGCCCTCCCCTGGTGCAGCCCCTGGGGGCCTGGCTCTCCCCTGGGGGAGGTCTCTCCCTCTCCATTCACTTCTGGGAGTGGGAGCTGGAGTGGCCCGCAGCTGGGTGGTGGACACCCAGCAGCTCCTGGGCACCCATCCTTCTAGCCACGCTCTGCCCCTTCCTACTGTAGTGACCACACCCACCTCTCCGGGCCCTGCAAGGCCTGGTCTCTAGTCACAGCTCTCAGTCCATCTGGATCAGCCCCAGGGACGCCAAACAGGGGGCTCAGGCCAGTGACACACCTGCGCCTCCTGCACCCGATGGACGCACAGGGGTCTGCTGTCCTCCAGGCACTGGCCAGCTGGAGGCTTGGGAGATGACCCCATGCATCCTTCCAGAGCCTCAGCCTTGTGCCAAGCACCATGGTCAACCCAGCCACAGCGCTCCGAGAAACAGACCGAGGCTCACAGGGCTCACAGCGAAGTGGGCGGCGGCGGCGGCAGCAGGGGGATGTAGAGAGACAGCCAGGAACCAGCAAGCAGAGCGCCTCAGGTCCTGATGAACATTCCAGAAACATAAAGCAAGATGACCTGGGGCCGGCACTGGGGCACAGTGGGTTAAAGCCACCACCTGCAGCACTGGCATCCCATACAGGCACCGGTTTGAGTCCCAGGTGCTCCACTTCCTATCCAGCTCCCTGCAAATGTGACCTGGGAAAGCAGCAGAAGATGGCCCAAGTGCTTGGGCCCCTGCCCTCATGTGAGAGACCCGGAAGAAGCTCCTGGCTCCTGGCTCCAGCTTGGTCCAGCCCCGGCCATTACAGCCATTTGGGGAGCCAACCAGCAGATGGAAGACCTCTCTTTCTCTCTCTCTGTAACTCTGCCTTTCAAATAAATAAATAAATTTTTTTAAAGTTGATTGTATCTGGGGCCGACGCCGTGGCTCACTTGGTTAATCCTCCACTTGCGGTGCCGGCATCCCATATGGGCGCTGGATTCTGTCCTGGTTGCTCCTCTTCCAGTCCAGCTCTCTGCTGTGGCCCGGAAGGCAGTGGAGGATGGCCCAAGTGCTTGGGCCCTTGCACCCGCATGGGAAACCAGGAGGAAGCACCTGGCTCCTGGCTTCAGATCGGCGCGGTGCACTGGCCACAGTGGCCATTTGGGGGGGTGAACCAACGAAGGAAGACCTTTCTCTCTGTCTCTCTCTCTCTCACTGTCTAACTCTGCCTGTCAAATAAAAAATAAATAAATAAATAAATAAATAAATATGAAAAATCAAAAGTCAATTGAATCTAAGTCTTTTTATTTTAAAGATTTATTTATTTATTTGAAAGTCAGAGTTACACAGAGAGAGGAGTAGCTGAAGGAGAGAGAGAGGGCTTCCATCCGCTGGTTCATTCCCAATTGGCCGCAATGGCCAGAGCTGCGCTGATCCAAAGCCAGGAGCCAGGAGCTTCTTCCGGGTCTCCCATGGGAGTGCAGGGGCCCAAGCACTTGGGCATCTTCTGCTTTCCCAGGCCATCACAGAGAGCTGGATTGGAAGTGGAGCAGCTGGGACTCAAACTGGCGCCCGTACAGGATGCTGGCACTGCAGGTGGCAACTTTACCCACTACACCACAGCACTGGCCCCTAAATAAATAATTTTTTTAAAAATAAAAATAAAAAGACACCCATTCCCCAGACCTCAGCCAGGGCCTGCAGGGGGAGGGGCCCGGACACCATTTTGTGCTGCTTCGGCCACCAAGCCGGCCACCTCCGGCCAGCTGCTCTTGGCCTGGAAGGGGCCAGGCTTGCCCTGTGACATGGAAGAGGCAGTGGAGGAGAGACGTATAGTCCTCCTCTCCTGCCCCTTGGTGAGCTCAGGGCAACAGGCACGGGCGAGGGCTCCAGAGCCAGGATCCGGAAGCCGGGCAGTCCCCGGGCCATCTGGCCACCGCAGGGCCTCCCTCTCACCGGGGAACTTCAGGCTTTAGGATAGCAACCGGCCTTGCATTTAAATCTCCTTATCCAGAACGTCATCAGATCCTCACAGCCACCTGGGAGCTGAGCAAGGACGATTAGCCCACTTCACAGACGAGCAGACTGAGACCCTCAGGGAGGCCAAGTGAGGCCATCCAGGTGGTGAGCAAGGCCACCGCCAGAATTCTAGCTCAGCAGCGTGGACCAGGAGTGACAGGGTGGTTCCTGCACACAGCCATGCTCCCTGCACGAGTTCTGACCAGCGGCACCACTACGGTGGGTCGTCAGGCAGGACGAACCCCAGCCACGGGCTCTGTTTCCCCATCTGTGAACCTGAGGACTGGGGGGAGGGGCCTGCCCCATCTGCAAACCCACCACCCCGCCCCCCAGGCCCTGCTGGCCCCACAGAAGCCTCCCCGGGAGCTCCGCACAGGCCCGACCACTGACAAAGGACAAGGGGGTTGGGGGCGAGGCCTGGATTGAGACCCGAGCCCCAGCACCTCAGACAGGCACCAGTCAGGATTCGGAGGCTGAGTCTTCCAGGGGTGATTACGGAACAACGAGGCCGTTAGCCGGGGCCTTCCCACGCACTGGTGTCCCTATGAGAAGAGCAGGGACTCAGGACGTGCCTGGGCAGGGGACAGGACACGGAGGCCACAAGGAAGCCAGCCCAGCTGGCACCTTGACCTTGAACCTGTTGCCCCAGAACGTGCCTGACAACAGATCAGGCTGCAGGATTTGTCACGGCCGCCCAGGCCAGGCCAGCGCACTCCAGGGGTTCTGCCTCAGGTGGAGAGGGGCCAGGGAACCTGAACTCCAGGCGGCTCCGCCACGGTTCTCCCGTAGCTCTTCAGAAAAGGATAAAACAGAATCTCCTTCTGTACCAAGAGTTTTAAAATCCACACATAGTGTTTTGGGGTTTGGTTTTGTTTTTTAAGGTTTATTTATTCAAGGGCCAGCGCTATAGGTTGAGCCTCTGCCTCCGACGCTGGCACCACATGGGCACTGGTTCTAGTCCCAGCTTCTCCACTTCTCATTCAGCTCTCTGCTAGTGGCCTGGGAAAGCCGTGGAGGATGGCCTGAGTCCTTGGGTCCCTGCACCCAGGAGGGAGGCCTGGAAGAGGATCCTGGCTCCTGGCTTCGGATTGGCCCAGCTCTGGACATTGTGGCCATTTGGGAGTGAGCCAGCAAATCTCTCTCTCTCTCTCTCTCTCTCTCTCTCTCTCTCTCTCTCTCCCTTTTTTGTCTATGAATTTGAGGCATCTCAAATAAATAAATAAATCTTTTAAAAATGATTAATTTATTTGAAAGGCAGGGTGACAGAGAGAGAGAGAGAGAAACCTTCCATCTATTGGTCAACTCCGCAAATGGGGGCTGGGCCAGACTGAAGCCAGGAGCCAGGAACTCCATCTAGGTCTTCCTCGGGGGTGGCAGGGGCCCAAGGCCTTGGGCCATCTTCCAGCGCTTTCCTAGACGCAGTAGGAGGGAGCTAGATCGGAAGTAGAACAGTCAGGACTCAAACTGGCGATCCAACACAGGGTACTGGTGTCGCTGGAGGTAGCTTAGCTTGAAGTACCACAAGGCCAGCCCCTTAGAGTTTTTTGTTTTGATGTTATTGTTGTTAATATTTTACTGGGGCCGGAGCTGTGGCAGAGCTGGTAAAGCTGCCACCTGCAGTGGCGGCATCCCATAGGGGTGCCAGTTCAAGTCCTGGCTGCTCCACTTCCAATCCAGCTCTCTGCTGTGGCCTGGGAAAGCAGCAAGGGATGGCCCAAATCCTTGGGCCCCTGCACCTGCGAGGGAGACCCAGAAGAAGCTCCCGGCTCCTGGCTATGGAGCGGCACAGCTCCGGCCATTGCGGCCAATTGGGGAGAGAACCAGAGGATGGAAGACCTCTCTCTCTCTCTCTCTCTCTCTCTCTGCCTCTCCTCTCTCTGTGTAACTGTGACTTTCAAATAAATAAATAAATCTTTAAAAATCATTTTATTTATCTGAAACACAGAGTTACAGAAAGAGAGAGAAAGAGATAGAGAGAGAGAGAGAGAGAGAGAGCACTTCCATCTGCTAGTTCACTCCCTAAATGGTTGCAATGGCCAGGGCTAGGCCAGGCTGAAGCCAAGAACCTGGAGCTTCATCCAGGTCTCCCATGTGGCTGCAGGGGCCCAAGCACTTGGGCCAGCCCTTGCTGCTTTCCCAGGTGCATTAGCAGGGAGCTGGATCAGAAGTGGAGCAGCCAGGACTCGAACCAGTGCCCATATGGGATGCTGGCACTGCAGGCAGTGGCTTTACCCACTACGCCACAGTGTCGGCCCCTGCAGCTCTTCAAATCAGACATTTCCCATGACCGTGCTGAGGGCCCCTCACGAATCGTGGCCTCAGCCCTCCACAGTGGGCGCTCCAGTACCTTTGAGGTGAAGCCACGCCCTCCGCTGGGTGTTCCGGGCACCCAGACCCACCCATGGCCCAGCAACCTCCTGGGCTCCGACTGCTCTTGAAGGAGCCCCAGCCGGCCTTCCAGCACCTGGGAAATCGCCCCTGTATTTTCTTTGAGTAATTTTGAAATCTTTCTGTTTGGTCTCAGGTATTAGGCCTTGTTTTGATGCACTCTGATCAACACTCTAACGTTAATGTAGCCCTCAGCTTTCCTACGCTTTGGCTTTCCATCACATACATGTCTACATTCTTCTACCTTCAAGGATCTATAGTCTCTGGGTTTTTTTCAAGATGAATTTATTTATTTGGAAGGCCAAGTTAAGAGAGACAGAGCCAGAGACAGAGAGAAAGGTCTTCCTTCTGTTGGTTGACTCTGCAAATGGCCACAACGGCTGGAGCTGCGCGGATCCGAAGCCAGGAGCCAGGTGGTTTGCTACCCTCACTGGTGAGACCGTGTGGAGCTCAGGCTGCCTGTCTGTGCTGAGTCGTGGACCCCTGGAAGGATGCGCAGACGGGAGCCTTGCGTGTCGGACCTGCCCACATGCACGCCCACTGGAGCTGAGCGCTGTTGGCTGTCAGAGCTGGCGGGGGCTTGCAGACCACCTGCCCCCACCTCCTCACCCTACACCCGGGAAAGCCGAGGCCCAAGGTCACGGGCTGAGAGGCAGCCTAGCTGGCCGCAGACTCCCACCTCCTGCGCCCGCTGTGGCTTCACCGGGCCCTGCGGCCCCCGTGACAAGTGGAGTTTAATTATTTACGACGGCGCTTCCGAGCTGCTGTGAACCCAGCGGAACACATTCGGTAACAGCAAGGGAGGCGTGCAGATCGGGGGGGGGGGGGGGGGGGGGCGGCACCGGACATGGGGGGGGGCGGCACCGGGCGGATCCAGGACGCTTTTTCTTGTGTGGAGGAAGTCGCAGATGTCACAGAACCACAATCCGCATCTCCCAAGAGAGGATCAGAGTGGCACGCCGGCGACAGTCCCCCCACGCCCCTCAGGGCCGCCCACAGAACCCCCACTGCCCTCCAGCCCTGGCCAGGGGACAGAGCCCTCAGCAACCGTGGCCCCGAGGAGAGGGGCCTGGCACCAGCCATGGGTGTCCCTAAGCCTCAGTTTCCCCGTCTGTAAGCTGAGGAGCCGGAAGGGACACTGGCCTCTGCTGTTGCCGGCCCCAGCCAAGGAGGCACCTGCACCAGGCCCCACCCCCACCCCCCACCAAGCTGTCACTCGGGAGACTCGTCACAGCGCCAAGGGAGTCACTTCTGTCAAGCCCTCACCAATAAGCATCAACAATAAACACAGACGGACACAAAGCCTGCGGGTGACGGAGGGCGGGTTCGGCGCAGAACGACCGTGGGACTCAGCCGGCACAGAAGCACAGAGCGATGCAAACGCGGCACAGACAGATGGAAGCCAAAGAGAAGCTCGCTCATTCTCGGACTCTTTGAAGACCCTTTGTAGGTGTGGGTTTCAATTTTTTTTTTTTTTTTTTTTTTTTTGGCACCAAAATAAACTTTGCTTTTAAAAGTTCCAGGGGCCGGCGTCACGGCACAGGTTAAGCCGCTGCCCATCAGCATCTCCTATGGAAGCTGCAGTTCAAGTCCCAGCTATTCCATTTTTTAAAATTTATTTATTTGTTTGAAATGCAGGGAGAGAGAGAGAGAGAGAGAGAGAGAGAGAGAGAGAGAGATCTTCTATCCACTGGTTCGCTCCCCAGATGGCCACAATAGTCAGGGCTGGGCCAGGCTGAAGCCAGGAGCCAGGAGTTTCATCCAGGTCTCCCACGCGGGTGCAGGGGCCCAAACCCTTGGGCCATCCTCCTCTGCTTTCCCAAACTCATCAGCAGAGAGCTGGATCTGAAGTGGAGCAGCTGGGACTTGAACTGGCCCCCTTATGGGATGCCAACACTGCAGGCAGCGGCTTTACCCGATATGCCACTGCGCTGGTCCCAGCTGCTCCACTTCTGATCCAGCTCCCCGCTAACGCACCTGGGAAAGCAGTGGAAGATGGCCCAAGTGCTTGGGCCCCTGCTACCCACCTGGGAGACCCAGAGGAGGCTCCTGGCTCCCGGCTTCAGCCTGGCCCAGCCCCCGGGCCATTGCAGTCACCTGGGGAGGGAACCAGTGCATGGAAGGTCTCTGCCTCTCTTACTCTGTTACTCTGCCTTTCCAATAAATAAAAAAGCGTGAGTTCCACTTTGCACAAACTTTCTGAAGGACTTTACTTCTGCAAGGGAGCCTGTGCGTCAGCACCCCCTCACCTCGCCCAGACTCCGTCCCCGGCGTCCAGCTCTGCAGCCAAGGACAGCATCCCAGCAGTTTCCTCATCCTCCTCCTGTCACTCTAAAAACTTTCGCGCCTCACATTCCCCAGCAAACCACGCCCTGCATGTTCCCATGGCCACGCCCCACACACTACCCCCAGAGAAGCCGTGTGTCACGTGGGGGACACACTGAGCCCTCCCACAACCCCCCCCCCCTCCGTGCAGATGACAGGCTCCATCCATGGCAAGGTCAAGTGGCTTTTTTTTTCTTTGAGATTTATTTTATTTATTTGAAAGTTATATAGAGAGAGGGAGAGAGGTCTTCCATTCCCTGGTTCACTCCCCAAATGGCCACAATGACGAGCTGGGCCGATCTGAAGCCAGGAGTCAGGAGCTTCTTCTGGGTCTCCCATGTGGGTGCAGGGCCCCTAACATTTGGGCCATCTTCTGCTGCTTTCCCAGGCCATTCACGGGGAGTTGGATTGTAAGTGGAACAGCCGGGTCTCAAACAGATGTCTGTATGGGATGCCGGTGTTGCAGGAGGCGGCTTTACCTGCTAAGCCGGGCCCCTAGGTCAAGTGCCTTAACCAAGGTCATGGACGTGCTGGGGAGTGACAGAGCCAGGGCGTGCACCCAGGCCTGTGGCTCCAGAGAGCACAGCTGTGAGCTTTGCTGCACTGCTCCGTTGAGGCAGGTGCCAGAACAGGGCCCTCGGGTGCTGGCCTGGCTGTGCCAAGGTGGGTTTCCCCGTCCTCTCTCGTCAAGGAGAAGCCGAGGCTCAGAGTGGACTTGGAATTTCACCCTGCGTCTCCCACCAAACCACCCACCGTCATTCTCCCACCCGGCCTTGGTGTTGCTCCAGAACACTAAGTCCCCGGGGCTCTAGTAGCTGTGGCTGAGTTGAGAGACACAAAGCTCCGTCTCCCCAAACAGTTGAGCAATAGATGACCCTTCCACATCCTCGCGCGCCAGGGCCTGGGGCACACCCTGAGCCAGGCCATGGCGTGTAGAGCCAAATCGAAGTGAAAGAGGGAGCGGAACCAGCAACAAGTGCCAGGGAGCAAGGTGGAGGGGAAGGAGGTGGGGCACGGAGCCGGGGGCAGGGGTGGGGGGTTGTGCCAGGGGAGGGCCAGTGGGAGGGGGGACAGTCGGCTGACATTGGCTCACTGATGGCTCTGGTCAGGTGGTGACAGCGGGGTCTAGACGGAGCCCCTTGGGGACAGGAGCCACTCAGCTTCGTGGCTCCAGCACCTAAGCCATAGAAGGTGTTCAATAAAGAGAGACAGGCGTTATCCCATGAGATGACCTGATGGTGACGTTTGCGCCACCCTGAGTCACCAGTCGTGTCCCGGGGCTCCTCCTCTACTCCGTGATCAGACCCACTTGCCCATGGCAAAGTTCTTCCAGGCTGCGGCCTAAGTGGGCGCCCCTGCAGCGGGACGGTGGGGAGTGGGGGGTGGGGTTCTAACCTCCTAGGATGTCAGTCAATGGGCAGCCACGCCCATCTCTCACTCAAGCAAGCCTACAAATGTTTACCTGGGTGCCTCCTGCTGGGCACTGGAGCCACACACGTTTGCTGGGTCCTGGGAGAGAAAGGAGAGCCCGATCTCCACGTGGACTATGGACCCCCACTGCGGGGAGAGTTGGTCGCTTGCTCAGGGGGCGGGGACGATGTGGTCCAGGCCCTGGGGCTACAGCAGTGACCACACCCCCGAGCCCTGCTTCATGGCGCTTCTGGCCTGGGGAGGGGGAAGAATATGTCCAGAAACAAAGAAAACACACTGAAACAGAGAGAGGGGACGCGAGGCGGAGGCTGCTCCCCCCTCGTGGAGGTGCAGGGGCCAAGGAAGCCGATTTGAGCAGAGACTGGAGGGGGCGAGACGGTGCACAGCAGGTGCAGGGCGGGTGGTCCAGGCAGAGGAAGCCACAAGGGTGCAGGCCCTTGGGGATGCCACGCCAGAGGGGCTTGGGGATGGCGAGGGATGAAGGAGGCCGAGGCGTGGCAGGGAGCAGACCGAGCTGGGCCTTGGAGGACGCAGTGGGCTTCTGGCCTTGAAGGAGATGGGAGCCAATGGCGGGCCAGAGGGCAGAGGGGCCAGGCGCGTGTGACACGACGTGGCCCTGGGCAGGCTTGATGTGGCCTGTGTCTTGAGAACAGACCGCCCAGGGCGGGGTGGGAGCAGGCGGGCGGGAGGAACCAGGGGAGACGTGGTGGCTGTGACGGTGCCCCTGGAGTCCGAGGCGGCAGGGAGATGATCTATTGCTGCTCCGGCTCATCCAAGGTGAACCCGACTTTCAAGGCGTTGGCCACCAGGTCACCAGTTTTGTTTAAGAGCCCCGGGCCCGCACTGACATTCTGTCCTGTACTCTACGTGCCCAGAGCTGGAAGAGACGATGCCTTTCACGTTCAACCTGTTAACCACCTCCGGGCAGGCGCACACCGCAGAGGCCAGCTCTGCGGAGCCCGGTGCCGGGTGAGCTGTGCAGCCGGCTCTTGGGGCCTTCCGGAGTGCAGGGGGCAGGGGGTCCCCTCCACGGACTCCAGCCCCCAGCCTCTGGCTGCGACTGGAAACCCCAGACCCCCCTGGCTCTGCGCACAGTGAAACCCATGAGAGTACCCGAAAGAAAGAGCAAGCTCTCGGCCACCAAGGCCATGCGACCGCGGGGTTGCACGGCGGCCGGAAGTGAAGCGACACCACGCCTGGTTTCACCGCCTGCACAGCCCACCTGCCGACAACTGCTATGCCGAACAGGCCAGGGCCCGTGTCCAGATTCACGCGCTCTTCGTCAGACTCAACATGACACCTGCAATTCTGCTCTGTTGACTTCCATCCAACCCATTCTTCGCTCCAGAAATCACACAGCGTCCTACCCTTGTCGGACTCATCAAAAGCCCAATTAACCCTGGGCGCAGGGGCCTTTTCTCGGCCAACGGCCCCCAAACCCACAGCTTTGCAGGCCGGGACGTTACAAAGCCACTGGAAAACAGCCCAGCAGGCCCAGCCTTTATTGTGTAGACGCCCTGTCGGGGAGGGGAGCCCACGTGCATAAGAAAACCACCTCCGGCAGCTAAACTCCCACTGCAGAGCCTTTATTAGCGGTGATAAAAAGACAGCAAAGCAGTGCAGGGCTTCCTCCTCCCCGGTGGGGGCTGCAGTCCCAGGAATTAGTCATGTTTGGACGGTGGAGTTATGGAATTTATAATGGAGACCCTGGAGAAATTAAACATGGATGACAGCCAGCCCTCTCCCCAGCCCAATGGCTCCAGCGGGAACCATTCCCCCAGCACCCTCTGTCCCTCCAGGAACTTGACTTTGCTGGCTCGGAGCAGGATCACACGGGAGGCAGCGGTCCGACCTGCTCCGCGTCTCCCCACCGCCCAGCAAACCCTTGAGTGGGACTCGGGTCTGTGCACCGCGTCCCCAGCAGCACCCGGCTGGGGCTCAGCAGGACTGGGGGGAGCAGGTCTGCATCTTCAGCTCCGCGGGTCCTCCTGAGGGTCAGCACCACTCTGCCCCTGGAGGGAGCTCACTGCGGAGGAGAGAGCCGAGAACCACGGCCAGGAGGAGCAGGCTGACCTGGGCAAGAGCAGGTAACGCCGTCTTAAGGAGAAGGGGGCCCAGGCTCCACACTCTTATTTCAGGGCCTCTTGAAAGACCCCAAGAGCAGCTGCATCTGGGGAGCCTAAGGTTTTCACGGAGATGTTTGTCCAACAGAGGAGATGGCAAGGAGCAGGAGCGAGCCCCACACCTCCTGGCCTCGCGCTCCAGACTCAGCCCGAAAAAGAACCCGTATTGAGCACCTACTATGTGCCAGCCTCTTGCTAAGCTGCTTTGTCAACGTAACATTCACATTTATCTGAGAGGCAGACAAAGAGAGCTGCTTCTGCCTGCTGGTTCCCTCCTCAGATGCCTGCAAGGGCCAGGGCTGGGCTGGACCAAACAGAGCCAGAGCCAGGGGCTGAACTCAGCCCTCCCACGTGGGGGCAGGAACCCGATTACTGGAGCCATCATCCTGAGTGCCTCCCAGGTCGGCTGGAGCCGGGGACTCCGAACCAGGACGCTGGAACCTTAACTACAGGCTAAACACGCAACCCTAGGACATTCTTCTCATTTAGAAAAGGGCCCAAGGTGGATAACAGATGCTTAGAGAATGTTTATTGGACTGTAATCCCCACGTTAACCTCATGAGCTAAGTGTTATCCCTGCCACGTTACAGGTGAACCCACAGAACCAGAGAGGGGAAGTTCTTTGCCCCAGGCCACACAGCACAAGCAGGCAGCAGAGCCCAGCTGATGTCTGTCTGGCTGCCACACCAGAGCCCTGTGCTGTCAATCCCGGTCGGCTTCCTGGCGCAGAAGACGCTCAGTGTGGCGAGAAGCAGGTGCTGAGCCCAGGGAGCTGTCCACGCAGGGCAGTGCCGAAAAGAAGAGCAGGAGGAGCCAAGTGGACGGCTCACCCAGGGCAGGGTGCACCTGGCCCTCACCGTGAGTTCAGCTGCTGTGGCCACCTTGGAGCCGGTTCCCCACGAGTCCTGCACTCCGGGCTTCCCCGCCCGCCGTCCCCTAGACCCAGGGTGCACCACACCCCTGGCAGCCACTGCCAGCTGACACGAGGGAAGATCTGTTAGCCACAACCACGTATTGCCCTAACAGCTTCCCAATCCAAGCCGTCAGAGTGGGGCGAGGGCCCAGACACTGGGATCTGCCAGGAGGCCTGTCTGCACGGCTCCAGCCACTGCTCTGCCCCTCCCTCCCCGGGCTCCTCTCCAAGCTATACCCAGGACTCTTATTTTTTTTTTAATTTATTTTTTTATTTGAAAGGCAGAGTCACAGAGAGAGAAGGAGAGAGAGAGAGAGAGAGACAGACCTTCCATCCGCTGGTTCACTCCCCAAATGGTCACAACAGCAAGAGCTGGGCCAATCCGAAGCCAGGAGCCAGGAGCTTCTTCCGGGTCTCCCAAGCGGGTGCAGGGACCCAAGCACTTGGACCATCTCCCACTGCTTTCCCAGGCCACAGCAGGGAGCTGGATCGAAAGAGGAGCAGCCAGGACTCTAACCAGGACCCATATGGGATGCCGGCACTGCAGGCCAGGGCGTTAGCCCGCTGTGCCTCCTGGTGTATTCGGTCAGCTTCTGAACCCGAGGATGTAAACCCAGGCCTGGCTCACTTTACCCAGCAAAGGGCTCTGTCTGCACTCATGGCTCTCGAGGTTCACAGTCCCAGATCAGGCAGCCCTGTCAGCTCAGCCTCGGGTCATCACCCTCGGGGTCCACTCCGATGACCCCTCGCACCCAGTCCCCCCCAGGCCCCGCCTCCGAGCCCTGTGCCTGGCTGAGGTCTCCACCTCACAGCACCTGTAGAACTCTGGGCTCCTCTCTGGCCACCAAATCCCACTCAAACCACAGCACGGGGGGAGGCGATAAAACTGTCTCCGGGAGCCAGGAGGGCTCCGTGTTCACTCTGACACAGCTCCCGGCCTCCGCAGGACCTAAAGCTCTGGTCCCACCCCAGCCCGAACACAAGGGTGCCAAGCCCCAGCCCTCCTTGGCACCGGAAGCCATTGGCAGGGCCCCCTCCCCACCGGGGAGGGACCGCCTGGGGGCCTTTCCCTTTGTCTCTGCCGCCAGCCCCACCCCACCCCTCGCCCAGCTGCCAAGACCCTGCCTCCTCCGCCCTGCACCTGGCTGCCCCTGGCACGGAGCCCCGGACCCCCGGCAGCGGCAAAGCCTCCCCCAGCTCCGAGCAGCTGCCAGGCCGTGCCGGAGCCGGCAGGCAATGTCTGGGCACCGCGTGCCACCCCGCCAGGCCTGGCGTGCCCACGTTAGGCTGACAGCCTGCACAGCCCCGCGCAAGCTGCTATTTTTAGTTTAATTGGCGAGTCGGAGGAGAGCGATGGTACGCAGCGAGGGAATTTTAAAAGCTTTCGGGGTGGGGGAGGGGGGCGAGAAAGCCAAGAAAAGTTGGTAATTATACACCAGGCAGGAGATTTGATGCTTGCACAGAAAGGTTAAATGTTACATTCAGAATAAAACGAGAACGAGAGCTCTGATGACAGTTGCCCGGAGCTAAATGAGCGAAGAAAACACCCCGTGCCCGGCCCTCCTCTCCCTCGCGTGCAGTTCTGCCCCCTCCCCGGGTTGCACAGATGTCCCAGGTGCCGAGCACCAAGAGGACGGCCCCGGATGCCCGAGCCTCGACATCAGCCACAAGTGGCCTCTGCTCAAACCTCGGCAATTCGCCCAGCTGCATTTCCAGGCTGAAGGGAACAACAGGGCCTGGAAAGCTGGGAGGGCAGCCTGGCGCCGGAGTAACAACACGGGCTTTAGTACAGGCGGACCTGGGTTCAAATCCCTGCTCCACCCCCGTCCGGCTCCTCCACCCCCCTCCGGCTTCCCAGCCTCTGCCCCATCTTCTGCCTCCCGTGAGCCAATGGTGAAGGGTCCTGGGTGCACAGAACTGAGCCAGAACCTCGTCACGTGGCCCCGTCTAGGAGCCAGGGCCTCACACTGGGCTGTGGGGGGCGGAGGGTAGGGCACAGACCCTGGCAGCCCTGGTGGTCTCTGTCTCTGCCCACGTGAAGACTTTTTTTCGGGCCCCTCCTCCCTGGCCAATAGGGGGTGGCGATTATCTACCTGCACGGCATGGCTGACAGTCCCCAGGAGGATGGGAGGAGCGACAGGACGCACCAGTGGGGGGCCCGAGGCCGCCCTGCTCCTGGACCCCCTCAGCCTGGCCCCCGCAGGCTCACACCGGCCCTGGGGCGCCCCCATCCCCGCCCCCCATCCATCACAGAAGCCAGCACAGCACGGGTTCCAAACCGGATGTTTATTTGCGTATATAAAACAAGGCCCCAGGCGGGAAAGGCGCCCCTCAGAGACGACCCAGGCCACACAGCCTGAAAGACTAGAACACTCAACTCCCCCCCACCCCACCCCCCGCCCCCAATCAAAGCTGATCTGTTACTATTCGCTCTCGGCCCACTTAAAACCTAACCAACCGAGCCCAGTGGGATGACCCCAGGAAAGGACCAGCGAACACAGGGTGGCTTCTAGGCACGGGGGAGGCCCGCCGAGGGTCACGCCCACCTCCATGACCAAGCAGCCTGGACGAGGCTTTCCCCGAACAGGGTCCAGGGCTGGCGCCCCATCCGCCCTCAGCCTGGAGCCCACTCTGCCAACAAGATAAAAACTCAGAGTCAAGAAACATCCAAAGCCAGCTAACTCTAACCCCGCCCCACCCCTGCCCCCTGACCATCTCGTCCCCAGGCCCCTCGAGAGGCCACCGGCTCACACCCGGGCCCCCTCGTCGTACTCCTCCCTGGTCATCCACTCCGACTTGTACGTGGACAGGTGGGCCATGAGCGACGCCCCGAGCCAGACGCTGAAATTCCTGTTGCTACCCACCCAGAGCGTGGCCTTGGCGGAGGCGAAGTGCTCGGCCGACAGCTCCTTCTGCAGGCGCTTGGTGAAGCCGGGGTACAGCGTGTTCCCGCCGCAGGCCATGACGTGCGAGATGAGCTGCTCGTGCGTGGAGGCCTCGCACGTCTTGATGGACTCCACCACCATGTCGGGCACGCTGGGCCCCGGCAGGTCGAACACCTGCGGGCTGAAGAACATCTCGGGCGCCAGGCGCTGCATGGGCGTCAGCTCGGCGGACGTGCCGTCGGGCAGCAGGTAGGTGTTGCTCTCGTCTGCGCCGCTCGGCAGGCTCTGGCAGAAGTCCAGCGCCTCGCCCAGGTTCTGCGGCACGTAGCACTTGCCCATCTGCGTGCCGGTCACCGTCTCCAGCTGGAAGAGGTTGTGCGGGTCGCAGTCGTCCTTGAAGAGGCTCTTGCGGAGGTAGGCAGCGAGGTCCTGGCCGGCAAACTCCATGGTCTTGCAGCTGGAGGGGGAGGTGCGGCCCAGGTGGAAGGGCTGCACGCGGGTCAGGCCATAGCCAGAGTCCAGCACGGTGCCGGTGAGCAGCCCCGAGGCGTACAGCGACATCTCCATCTGGTTGGGCAGCAGCAGGGCCGGGACATCGAGCAGCTCAAACATGACCTGCAGCCCGGAGGCGGGGGACACTCAGTGGGTCGCCCCCAAACCCAGGGCACACCACGGGCATTACAGCCCCAGAGCGCCCCGAGGCCCATGCCTACCCCACAGGACCTGCCAGCTGCGGGCCCCCACCCCGCCCCGCAGCCCCAGGCCCAGGCCTGCCAGCCCCGCCCCGCCCCGCGGCCCCGTCCCATAGCCCTGCCCCGCCCCGCAGCCCCAGGCCCGGGCCTGCCAGCCCCGCCCCGCCCGCACCGTAGCCCCGCCCCGCGGCCCCAGGCCCGGGCCTGCCAGCCCCGCCCCACCCCGCCCGCCCCACCCTGCCCCGCAGCTCCAGGACCAGGCCTGTCAGCCCCGCCCTCCCCACCCCGTGGCCCCGCCCCGCGGCCCGCCCCGCCCCGCGGCCCCAGGCCCAGGTCTGCCAGCCCTGCCCCGCTCCGCCCCGCAGCCCCGCCCAGCCCAGCCCAGCCCCGCAGCCCCTGCCCCGCCCCGCCCTACAGCCCCAGCCCCGCCCCGCCCCGTGGCCCGCCCCGCCCATAGCCCCGCCCCGTGGCCCCGCCCCGCGGCCCGCCCCGCCCTGCGGCCCCACCTCCAGCGTCCTGTGCCGGTCCGCCGGCCCCTGCCCCGGGGTCTGGGTGACGATGACCGGGGCGTCCTCGCACTCCTGCCGGTGCCGCTCCAGGACGAAGGACCAGATGTGCTCGACGCCCTCCCAGTTGAGGACGCGGCCGCGCTCGATGGGGTAGCTGAAGGTGTCGGGGTGGCACAGGTCGACGCCCAGGCTCACGCGCCGCCGGGCGTAGCTGGGGCCAGGGTTCTCCCGGCACGGGATGTAGTTCACCACGCTGGGGAGGATCATCTGGGGCTCGTTCCAGCCGGACAGGCCGGCCTTCAGAAACGCAGAGCCGTGGTCGATGACGATGGTTTTCCCGGCCATGGCTCAGGCAGCGCGGGGTCTCCGATGCTTGGCAAACGAGGGCCACTGTGGGGGGAGAGGCTGCGGGTTACTTGCGGGCCTTCCGCCCCGGCGCCGGCCACCGGGCCTCCGGGAAGCTTGGCTGATTCCCCTTCCACGCCGCTGTGAGCAGTGCCGGGCCTGGCACGCTCTCCCCGTGCCTAACTCATCCTCCTAGGAATCCGGCCGCCGCGGCCACCTGCCCATCCACTCCTCGCACTGCCCCAGGGCAGAGGCCGCGTGGGAGGTCTCTCCAGACTCTCAGCGAGCTCCAGGGCCGTGGGAAGGGCCTGGCAGCTGCTGGCTGCCCGCTTAGATGGCCTGGGAATGCGGGCGGCACCACTGCAGGCCACCTGCTAGCGACCAGCAGGTGGGATGACGGCCGGAGCGGCCTTTGCCGGGCACAGACCCTCTTCCCACTCCAGGAGGGACATTTGCGTATGAGAGCGAGCTGTGGGAAACTCATTTGTGCTGGTCAAAAATGTCCAGGCATCAGCAGGAACGCAGCCCGTCTCCCCCACAGCCTACAGGGCAGGGGCCATCACTGCACCCATCTTACAGATGGGGAAATCGAGGCGCACAGGGTTCAGTTACCTTCCCAGCCTTATAAGCAACAAAGGCAGGGCAGGGGTTAAACTCTGGGCAGTCTGCGCACACTGAACAGCAGGCAGGTGTCGCTTGGGGTGGGGGTAGGGATTACACTTTCACTTATTTGAAAATCAGAGACAGACGGAGATCTTCCATCTGCCGGTTCACTCCCCAAATGCCTGTAACAGCAGGGGCTGGGCCAGGCCAACGCCAGGAGCCAGGAGCTCCATCCGGGTCTCCCGCACGGGCGGCAGGGACTCATGCCTGAGTCATCAGCGCTGCCGCCCAGGGTCTACACTGGCAGGAAGCCGGGGTGAGGAGCGGGGCAGGGACGGGACCCAGGCAGTCCGAGCACCCCAAGCAGCACCACGCCCACGACTCCAGACACCCGCCCCAGGAACTAGGCTTTGAGTATGAACTAAGCAGCTAACTTTTTTTTTTTTAAAGATTATTTATTTGAAAGACAGTTATAGAGAGGCAGAGAGAGAGAGAGAGAGAGAGAGAGGGAGAGAGAGAGAGAGAGAGAGGTGTTCCATCTGCTGGCTCACTCCCCAGATGGCCACAACAGCCAGAGTTACACCTATCCGAAGCCAGCAGCCAGGTGCTTCTTCCAGGTCTCTGCTCCACACCGCGCGTCCCTGTGCCGCACCTTGCCTGTGCAGGTAGCACACACGGTATGTGTGCCACAACTCTCACAACGAAATCCTTGCTAGAGGGAATGTGCCTCTCGGTAAAGGCTGCCTCAGGGACGAGGCAATGGGTGTGGGCCAGCCAGGGACAGGTGCCCGAGGCCCCCTTGCAGAAGACAAATCATCACACGACAGCAGACCGCCTGCCCACACTGGCTGTGGGTGTTTCCCGTACGAGAGCCTTCCAACCGGAAGCCACGTCTCCGGGCTGTCACTTGGCCAGCCACCTGCTCTGTTCGATTTCTGGACAGCACTGCATCTACCCATCACAGCTGAGCGTGACAGCCCTGCCCGGCCCAGTGGCTTCCCGCTGGAACCAGCCCTGGGTAGCGAGCAGGCTCCCCGGCCTTGACCGAGCTCTGCCATCAGACCCGGGGAGAGGCGGTGGAGGAGAGGAGCCGGGGCTCCTCCCTCGCCTGCTGGCAGGTTGAGTGATGGATCTCTTGGACTGGATCACCTGGAGTGATGGAGATGCGGACGCTGGGATGACATTCCGGGAAGCAGGCTCTGTCTCTGCCTCCCTCCCCTGCACCATGAGAGCAGAGTGACAGATGGATGCTCCCGTGGCCCCGGCATCTGGACTTGGGGCGGGGGGGGGGGGATCGCCACTGCGGCTGTCAATCAAGATGCTCATCGGGCAGGGGAGGGGGCAGGCTGCAGGCTGAGGGCCTTCCTGTCCTGGGGGGTGGGGGGGTGAGGATGGCAGGCCCCTCCCCCGGACCTTGACAGAAGAACATTTGGAGGCAAATCCTCAGATAGAGATCAAATCCACGTATCCCAAAGCATCCCTATTGCACCTCCCTACTGCGCACCTACTATGGGCCCAAAACTACACAGACGCCACCGTCCCCTGCTGGAAGTTTATGTTCAAGCAAGAGAGGAGCCGAGGAATCCAACACAGCCCAGCCGCAGGGACTCACAGACGGGTCAGCCTGCAGGGAGGGGCGGGAAGAGGGAGAGGTCACGCAGGCGCTCCGTGGGGCTCCCAAGTGCACAGAAGTTAGGTAGCTGCTCAGGACACCCACACGCCATCCCGGGGCGCCTGGGCTCCGTCCTGGCTACTGCTCTCCCAACCCACCTTCCTGCTAATGTTCCAGGGCTCAAGGTACTCGGCTCCCTGCCAGCCACAGGGGAGATCCAGATGGAGTTCCTGGCCCCATTCAGTCCCCCGGGGAGTGAACCAGTGGACCAAAGCTCTCTGTCTCTGCCTTTCGAATAAGATGAAGATAAATTTTTACAAAATAAAGCATGTGGACACTGGAAACGCACTGCACACCCAGGAGCTGCAGTGCAAAGGCCCTGAGGGGGACGCGGCCAGGTGTGGCCCCGAGAGAGACGGCCAGGAGAGGCCAGTGGCCGAGGAGGGTGTGGAGGGCCTGCGAGGGCCTTGGTGAGGGACAGCCCTGGAGGGCTGGGCGGCGCCGCGGTCAGATCTGCCAGAGTGGTCTGCGCTGATACGAAGACCAGAACAGAGGCTCGGAAGTGGAGGAATCAGAAGAGGGGGCAGCCGTGGCGAGGCTGAGAGCCGTCACACGCCAGACACGGACTCGACTTCCTGTGTCCATGGCTCTGCACCTGTTGGGGCAGCCAAGAGGTGACCAAAATACTTGGGGAAACAAAACTGTGTTTGCACTGGACACGCATCATTCCCTAAAGAACACGACGGAGCAGCCATGTGCACAGCGCGTGCCCCTGTGAGCCTAAGTGAGATATGACTTCACGCACACAGGTGCGGGTTATAGGCAAATACGGCGCCACTCTGCCGTCCTCGGGGACCCCGGAACCATCTCCCCATGGGGACTGAGGGACGAGCGTCAGGCCCAGCGGTGCGGACATGGGTTTAAAATGCCCATGCCCCACGTCAGGGCGCCTGGGTCCAGGACTTGGCTCTGGCTCCTGACCCCAGCTTCCAGCCGACGCTGACCCCGGGAGGCAGCAGTGACGGCTCGAGTGGTTGAGTCCCTGTCACCCACGTGGGGGACCCAGATCCAGTTCCTGGCACCTGGCTTCCGACTGGCCCAGGCCTAGATGTTGTGGGCATTTGGGGAGTGAAGCAGCAGATAGAAATGATAAGTTTCTCTCTCTCTCTGCCTCTCAAATGAATAAAAATCTTGAAAAGCAAGGCTGATGCTGCGGCTACAGGACCAGGAGCACGATGAACATTTTTGCTCCAGAAGGCAGAAGAGAAACGGAGGAGCCGCTCACGGAGAGGGGACCACTAGCGGGGAGCAGGTGGGGGCGGGGAGCAGTCGGGCGTTTCGTTCTGCACAGGGGAACTGTGAGATGCCCCAGCTAGAGAGCGGGCCAGGAGCCACTCCGGGAAGAGCGGAGAGCCACGGGAGGCCGGGGTCATATCCTCGACAGCCATGCCTGGGGACGCTCCGAGGCCTGGAGTCCGGCCCCGAGAAGGAACCTGCGGCAGAGAGTGGGCGCGCAGGAGCGGAGCCCGGTGGGAGGGGCACCCCGAGGACCCAGGTCAATCACGGGGCGAAGGGAACCCCAGTTACGGACACAGGAGGCGGCGGTTGCCTTGGCCACTCAAGGGGCTTCATGACAGTGGTGAGGGCAAAAGCCAGGAAAGAAGATTCCAGAAAGGGGGAGAGGGTCTCTAAGACTGGCCCAGGCTCCACCAAAACATCGCAGCCCCCAGAACAAGGGCATGCTCACGTGTTCCAAACTCCAGGCAACTTGGCCTCTGCGGTCAGGGACGCGCACCATGCATCTGCAAATACAAACCCAGATCACTCAGCGCGTGCACGGACCAGGGCAAAGGAAAAGGTGCCGATCCTGAGACCACCCAGACCCCAGGCTCGCCAGGGACGCCGAGGCAGTGTGATCACCACGCCTATGACATGAAAGGAAAGGCGGCTGCATCAAGGAAAAAAAAAATATGTATATATATAAAATATATATAAATAAATAAATATATATATATATAAGAACTACAAAAAGAGTCAAGTAGAAATCTGAAAACAGATAACCTTTAAATACCTGCAATTGATTAAAGATTCTGGTCAGTAATAGCACGGGTGTGGTAGGGGAATGAGTAACAGAGCTCCAAACGCGACAACATCCGAGACAGAGAGGGCAGCGCATCTTCATGAGCAAGGCCTCAGAGACCTACAGGACAACAGAAAGGTCTCACTTTCATGGCACTGAGGTTCTAGAATGAACAGGAAAGACGTGAACCTACAGACGAAGCCAAGCACACCCCATAGAGAAGCAACGCAAAGCAAGGCGTGTAGGTAGAGCAGGACCCAGCTGCTGGGTGCCAAAGATTTTATTTGAATTCTCGACAGCACCCAGAGGAAGAGAAAACGCAACCCGAGAGAACAGCACCGAGTGACTGCAGATTTCTCGCCAGCGTGGACGGAGCACTTGGCTGCTTGGCCCAGCAGTTAACACACTGCCTGGGACAACCCCTTGCCCCATGAGCGTGCCCAGGGCCAAGTCCCAGATCCACTCCCGACTCCAGCTTCCTGCTGGTACAAGCCTGGGAGGCAGAGGGGGGATGGCTCAAGTACTTGGGTCCCCGGATCGAGACCTGGATCGATTCCCACTTCCTGGCTTCCAGATGACCCAGCGCTGGCCACGGCGGGCATCGGGGGGAGTGAGCCAGCCGACGGGACCGTGTTCGTTCTGGCTGGTTCTCCTTCCCTCTCTCTTTCTGCCTCTCAAATATACAAAAGGAAGAAAAAGAAGGAGCGGAGACCAGAAGACGACCGGCGTTCCAGGTGCAGAGGGAGAGCTGTCAGCCCGGAATTACAGACCCAGCGAAAGCACTGAGGGAGGAAGACGACACGCAACACTCTTAGATGGCGGAAAACTAAAACGGATCGCCGGCAGAGGAGGGCGATGACCCTGGGCACCAGCACCCAGATAGGAAGGGAAAGCAGGAGAAGTGGTCAGGATCCAAGAAGGCGCAGGGGCGTTTTTCTCCCCCTAGAGTACGCATGACCGTTACAAGCAAAAACGCTGACCGCGTGTGCCGGAGCCTGTACTGCCCAGGGTGTACACGGATGCGCACGTCTGCAGCTCCCCGCGCCCAGCCGTGATCTGAACGTCTGGGGCACAGACCATGGCCCCGTGCAGAAATAAACCAGCAGAACGCAGGAGGAGCCACCTGAACATCGGACAAAGCAGGTGTCGGAACAGAGAATGCTGCCAGCAACCGAAGCGCTCACCCAGGGTAAAAGGCCAGTTCACACGAGGACATTAGAGTCCTGGCATGATGCACCCAGAGCCAGATCCTTCCAGCCACCTAAACCTGACAGCCACAGACATGACAGAAACAGAAAAGTGAGCTTGCTTCTCAGAGCTCCATAAAACGAGCAGACAGGCCAAGCTCACTGTTCAAACTCCCACATCGCTATCTGTGCCCTACACAGACGCTCCCGCCACCAGCAGCGCACACAGACCAGGAGGAATACTCGAGACGGGCCACAAAGCCCCGGCGGACCCACAGGAACTCCCGCCCTACCTTGAGCAACGCACATCTAAACAACTCACAGGTCTCGGAGAAATCAGGACAGATTTTGCGGGACCGGCACTGTGGCACGGCGGGTTAGGCCGCTGCCTGTGACACCTGCACCCCACGTGGGCATCATTTTGCCTCCCGGCTGCTCCACTTCCAGTCCTGCTCCCTCCCTGCTAGTGCCGCTGGGAAAGCAGTGGAAGATGGCCAAGATGACCCGTGTGGCTCCTGGCTTCAGATCAGCCCAGCTCTGGCCACTGCGGCCACTTGCAGAGTGAACCAGTGGATGGAAGACCTCTCTCTCTCTCTCTCTCTCTCTCTCTCTCTGTCTTGCCCTCTCTGTTGCTCTACCTCTCAAATAAACAAATAATTTAAAAAAATAAAATGAAAAATTATTTTAAAAAGTTTTTAAATCTCCTCCTGGTTGCACAGTTTTTGTTTTTTTTTGTTTTGTTTTGTTTTTGACAGGCAGAGTGGATAGTGAGAGAGAGAGACAGAGAGAAAGGTCTTCCTTTTTGCCGTTGGTTCACCCTCCAATGGCCGCTGCAGCCAGCGCATCTCGCTGATCCGAAGCCAGGAGCCAGGTGCTTCTCCTGGTCTCCCATGCGGGTGCAGGGCCCAAGGACTTGGGCCATCCGCCACTGCCTTCCCGGGCCATAGCAGAGAGCTGGCCTGGAAAAGGGGCAACCGGGATAGAATCCGGCGCCCCGACTGGGACTAGAACCTGGTGTGCCGGCGCCGCAAGGCGGAGGATTAGCCTGTTAAGCCACGGCGCTGGCCACACAACTTTGTCAATATATGGAAAAGAAAAAGAAATTCACACGACTTGTACACAATCTCTTCAAGAAAACAGCAGAGGAGCCACACATCCCAACCCATTGTTTGAGGCCCACATTACCTCGAACCAAAAAGCAGAGAGATTAGAAAAAGAAAAACCACACTGAAAACACCTCAGGAACACAGACGTAAGAATTATTCAACAAAACTTGAGCAAATTCAGCACCACACACATTGACCATATGGAGCTTACCCCAGGAACGCAAGGCAAACTCAACTTTTTTTTTTTTTTTTTTTTTTGACAGGCAGAGTGGACAGTGAGAGAGAGAGACAGAGAGAAAGGTCTTCCCTTTTGCCATTGGTTCACCCTCCAATGGCCGCTGCGGCCGGTGCGTCTCGCTGATCCGAAGCCAGGAGCCAGGTGCTTCTTCTGGTCTCCCATGGGGTGCAGGGCCCAAGGACTTGGGCCATCCTCCACTGCCTTCCTAGGCCACAGCAGAGAGCTGGCCTGGAAGAGGGGCAACCGGGACAGAATCTGGCGCCCCGACCGGGACTAGAACCCGGGGTGCCGGCGCCGCAAGGCGGAGGATTAGCCTAGTGAGCCGCGGCGCCGGCCAAACTCAACATTTTTAAATCAATGCAATTCAACCTACTAAGAGACCAAAGCAGAAAGGCCACATGACCATCGCGACAGATGCGGAAATAAACAGATGCAATTCCATGCGCATTTACCACAAAAACGTGCGCCGACCAGGAAGCGAAGGGACTTTCCTTAACCTCACAGAGTGAAAACTCTACGGCCGGCAAATGTAGAGAGGAAAACCTGCACACTTTCCCCCTAAGACTGAGGACGACAAAAGGACGTCAGCTTTCATCCAGTAACCAGAAGTCCCAGCCAGTGCACGGAGGCAAGAAAAAGCCAACAACAGACAGAGACCCTGGAAAGCGACGAGCGAGCTGTCCCTGCCTGCAGAAGAGCCCCAGGGACCGACAGAAGGATCCGGGCATCACTACACTGAGTTAGGCCAAGTCAGGATGCAAGTCTAATATTTAAAAATCTGATGGAAGGAGGCAGAGCCTGGTGGGTGATGCAGGGACTGGGGGGGGGGGGGGTAGGATGAACTGGGGCCGCTGGAGGCCAGGGGCAAGTGTGGATGTGCTCTTGGTCTGGGGGTGGGAGGGAGCTGATTTGGGGGGGGGGGGGTGGGACTAGAGGGCAACACGAAGGGGTTAAACAGGATTTTACTCCTCATGCATTTGTTTGCCTGGGCCCAGGATTGGAGGGCTTTACACCTATACCCTATGTATACAAGAATCAGATTTTTTTTTTTTTTTTTTTTTTGACAGATAGAGTTAGACAGTGAGAGAGAGACAGAGAGAAAGGTCTTCCTTTTTGCCATTGGTTCACCCTCCAATGGCCACTGCGGTTGGTGCATCGTGCTGATCCAAAGCCAGGAGCCAGGTGCTTCTCCCGGTCTCCCATGCGGGTGCAGGGCCCAAGCACCTGGGCCACCCTCCACTGCCTTCCCGGGCCATAGCAGAGAGCTGGACTGGAAGAGGGGCAACCGGGATAGAATCCAGTGCCCCAACCGGGACTAGAACCCGGTGTGCCGGTGCCGCAAGGCGGAGGATTAGCCTGTTAAGCCACGGCGCCGGCCTAAGAATCAGATTTATAATACTTCCCCTTTTTTGTTACGTATGAACGCTATAAACCGAATTATTTTGAAAAAAATATTTAAAAATCAATTATCTTTTATAAACTACCAACCAGCTGTTGAAAATTAAAATTGCCTAAAAGTATCATTTCTAGTAGCATCAAACACACACAGCACTCTGGCTGAAACCTGAGATGCAGTAGGCTGGAAACCGTTTAACACTGACGGGGAAATCAAAGGAGCCTCAGAGACGCGGTGCTCCAGCGGCGCAGTCTCAATGTCACCGAACGTCATTTCTCTCGCTTGGTTTGCAGCTCCAAGCCCAGCTGGAATCCCACCAGGATGATTTTTAGATTTCAACAAGCTGATTCTCAAACTTTTATTAAAAAGCAAAGGATTTAAGCTATTCAAAATGACCTTGAGGGATTGTGGCGGCCTGTGGCGTAGCAGGTAAAGCCATTGCCTGCAGCACCGGCATCCCATATAGATATCAGTTCAAGTCCTGGCTGCTCCACTTCCAATCCAGCTCTCTGCTATGGCCTGGGAGAGCAGTGGAAGATGGCTCAAGTCCTTGGGCTCCTGAACCCCCATGGGAGACCCGGAAGAAGCCCCTGGCTCCTGGCTTCAGATCGGTGCAGCTCCAGCCGTTGGGGCCATCTGGGGAGTGAACCAGCAGATGGGAGACCTCTCTCTGTGTGTCTCTCCCTCTCTCTGTCTACTCTGTCTCTCAAATAAAGAAATAAATCTTCATTTATTGAAAAAGAACACTCTTGGAAGACTCGCACTCTGGGTCCACAGCCCACTGTAAATCCACAGCGTCAAGATGAAACTCAGTGGAAAGAAGGCCCCTGAGAACAGACGCGCACAGGTGCAAGCAACCGCTTTTACCAGTGGTGTAGACAGCCCCGTGGGTGAGGACATCGGTCTCTCAACAAGTGGTTCTGCAGAAATCCGGTCTCTCCGTGAAAAATAATAGTAATGATAAGCCTGACCATCCCTCACTGTTTCTACCAAAAATCCACCCAAAATGAAACCTGTAAAATGTAAACATGAAACAGAACACTGTACATTTTCTAGGAAAAAAAGAAAAATAGGAGAAAATCTCTGTGACCTCAGATCCAAGAACATCTAAGCGGTCTTACCTACGGCACCGAAGTCCCGCCCACAAAGGAAACACCGCCGCCCTGGCCTCCCTCAGAAGTAAACTTTCGCTACCTGGAAGACGCTGTCAGAGGCGGGCGGTAGGCAGCGGTAGGGTACCACTTGGAGAGCCCACATCCATGTCAGAGCACCGACATTCAAGTCCCATCTCAGCTGCCTGCCACGGCACAGCCCGGGAGGCCCGCGGGCCCCTGCCACCCACTGGGAGACCCAGAAGCAGCCTGGCCCAGTGCCGGCTGTTGTAGCATCTGGGGAGTGAACCAGCGGATGGAAGCCCTCTCTCTGCCCATCTCTCTGTCTCTCTGCCTTTTAAATAAAATGAAGACAAAGAAATAAATTGCTAAAGACGACCAGTGGGAAAACAAAAACAGCAAACCAGGAGGAAATGTTTGCAAGTGACAAATCTGACAGTGGACTTGTCCTACCGAAAATCAGTAATGAGAACCCAAACAACTGACTTTCAGTAATGGGCAGAGGGGGCGGGCACTTAGCTCAGCGGTCAATACGCCCGCGCCCGCACCTGCACCCTAGTTCAATCAACAGTGATGGCTTCAGTAACTAGATCCTTGCCTCCCACCGGAGAGACCGGGATGGAGTTCCCAGATCCCTGCTTCACCTGGCCCCGCCCCCACTTCACCTGGCCCCGCCCCACCTTGCCTGGCCCCGCCCCCGCCTCACCTGGCCCCTCCCCTGCTTCACCTGGCCCCGCCCCCACTTCACCGGGCCCCGCCCCTGCTTCACCAGGCCCCGCCCCACCTCGCCTGGCACTGCCCCCGCCTCACCTGGCCCCGCCTGGCTGTTGCTGGCTTCTGGGCAGTGAACCAGCCAACTGTCTCCCTCCCTTCTCCCTCCCCTGGTGTATGTGTGTCTGTCTCTAAGCCTCTCAAACAAATAAATAAACTTTTAAGAAAAGATTTTATTTATTTATTTGAAGGCAGAGTTACAGAGAGGCAGAGGCAGAGAGAGAGAGGGAGAGAGAAAGAGAGAGAGAGAGGTCTTCCATCCACTGGTCCACTCTCCAAATGGCCCCAACAGCCAGAGCTGAGCTGATCCGAAGCCAGGAGCCAGGTGCTTCTCCAGGTCTCCCATGTGGGTGCAGGGCCCAAGGACTTGGCCATCTTCTACTGCTTTCCCAGGCCACAGCAGAGAGCTGGATCAGAAGAGGAGCAGCCGGGATTCAAACTGGCGCTCAGCTGGGATGCCGGCGCTTCAGGCAGGGGGTCAGCCCACCACACCACAGCGCCGGCCCCTAGGATAGAGGTTTTAAAACCAATGAGAGGGGACGGTGCTGGGTGCTGAGAAGGGAGGAGGAGCTGGAGCCGTCAGCCCGCTGGTAGGAAGATTCCAAGCTGGAAGCCAGGCCACGCGGTTGCCACACACCCCAGCGACCCTGTTCCCACATAGTCAGCCCAGAGAGATAGAAACGTCCGGTCCCTCAACAGCCCCACTCCCCTGTTTACATAAATGGCATCGCTCACGATCAAATCCACAGCAAACAACCCAAAGGCCTCTCCACTGGTGAATGGATAAGCCAACCGGCACACAGAGCGCTCGATGGGGGCGGGGTTAACGTTGGAGCTCATTTTGGCGCAAGAATCTTTTTAAATCCACGCAGAATTCTGTCATAGCACGCATTGCTCGTACCTTTAGCTCGATTTTCCACGAACATTTTGAAGCCCCCCATAGCACTCAGCCATTAAGAAAAGGAACAATCCGGCCGGCGCCGCAGCTCAACAGGCTAATCCTCCGCCTGCGGCGCCGGCACCCCGGGTTCTAGTCCCGGTTGGGGCACTGGGTTCTGTCCCGGTGGCTCCTCTTCCAGGCCAGCTCTCTGCTGTGGCCCGGGAGGGCAGTGGAGGATGGCCCAGGTCCTTGGGCCCTGCACCCGCATGGGAGACCAGGAGAAGCACCTGGCTCCTGGCTTCGGATCGGCGCGGCACTGGCCATAGCGGTCATTTGGCGGGTGAACCAACGGAAGGAAGACCTTTCTCTCTGTCTCTCTCTCTCTCACTGTCTATAACTCTCTCTGTCTCTCTCTCTAACTCTGCCTGTCAAAATAAATAAATAAAAAAAGGAACAATCCACAGATGCACGCAGCGCAGCGCTGTTTCAGAAGCAGGCGTGCCCGGCAGAGTGAGACCTGCAGCCCGCGTGCCCTCACTCAAGGGCCTCCTGGGAGAGGCAGCAGGGCCAGCAGGTGCCAGGGCAGGGCTGGCCAGGGGTGAGTGCGCGGGGCAGGGGGAGTGGGCGCGCAGGAACCATAACCGGCCTCTCCGTGCTCACGCTGCTCACATGCACCTGCCAAACCTGGAGCTTTTAAAAGAACAAGTCTTAACGTGTGTCGATGTTTAAAGGGAATTTTTTTAAACAAAGTTGTGGGGACAGTTGGGGAAATTTGAATATGGGTTATATTTTTAGTGTCATTTCCAGTGTGGGATCACTGTATTGAGGTTTTCAAAGCAAGAGCCGTGATTTTAAGCAGATACACGAGGAAGTGTTTGTAAGTAGAACAGCCTGCGGTTGGCTTCCAAATAGACCGGGAAAACTCAGCGCGGACACACGGGAAAAGCACAAAGGAAATGCCACGGAGAGACGGAGGGATAACGGCGAGGGGACACGGAGGGATGGAGAGATGACGGCGAGGGGACACGGAGGGACGGAGAGATGACGGCGAGGGGACACGGAGGGACGGAGAGATGACGGCGAGGGGACACGGAGGGATGGAGGGATAACGGCGAGGGGACACGGAGGGATGGAGGGGTAATGGCGAGGGGACACGGAGGGCAGAGGGATAACGGCGAGGGGACACGGAGGGACGGAGAGATGACGGCGAGGGGACACGGAGGGACGGAGAGATGACGGCGAGGGGACACGGAGGGATGGAGGGATAACGGCGAGGGGACACGGAGGGATGGAGGGGTAACGGCGAGGGGGCACGGAGGGATGGAGGGATAACGGCGAGGGGACACGGAGGGCAGAGGGATAACGGCGAGGGGACACGGAGGGACGGAGAGATGACGGCGAGGGGACACGGAGGGACGGAGAGATGACGGCGAGGGGACACGGAGGGCAGAGGGATGACGGCGAGGGGACACGGAGGGCAGAGGGGTAACGGCGAGGGGACACGGAGGGCAGAGGGGTAACGGCGAGGGGACACAGAGGGCAGAGGGATAACGGCGAGGGGACACGGAGGGCAGAGGGATAACGGCGAGGGGACACGGAGGGACGGAGAGATGACGGCGAGGGGACACGGAGGGACGGAGAGATGACGGCGAGGGGACACGGAGGGATGGAGGGGTAACGGCGAGGGGCACGGAGGGCAGAGGGGTAACGGCGAGGGGACACGGAGGGCAGAGGGGTAACGGCGAGGGGACACGGAGGGCAGAGGGATAACGGCGAGGGGACACGGAGGGCAGAGGGATGACGGCGAGGGGACACGGAGGGCAGAGGGATAACAGCGAGGGGGACACGGAGGGACGGAGGGATAATGGTGAGGGGACACGGAGGGCAGAGGGATAACGGCGAGGGGACACGGAGGGCAGAGGAGGGGCCACGCAACTCCCCTGTGCCTTCTCTGACTGGCAACAAGTTCAAACTGAGAAGGTTTCAGAAAAACGAAGGATGGGAGGGGGCCGGCGCTATGGCATAGCAGGTAAGGCCGCCATCTGCAGTGCCGGCATCCCACATGGGCGCTGGTTTGAGTCCCGGCTGCACCACTTCTGATCCAGCTCTCTGTTATGGCCTGGGAAAGCAGTAGAAAATGGCTCAAGTCCTTGGGCCCCCACACCCACATGGGAGATCCAGAAGAAGCTCCTGGCTCCTGGCTCCAGATCAGCTCAGCTGGGCAGCCATCTGGGGAGCGAACCAGCAGATGGAAGACCTCTCTCTCTCTCCCCCCCTCCCTCTCCCTGTCTGTAACTCTGCCTCTCGAATAAAATAAATATTTTTAAAATTGACCCTATCCCATTAAAAAAAAATTGTTGCATCTTGGGGGACACACAGCCCATACCAGAGGACCCGAGTTCGAATCCCAGTCCAGTTTCCTGCTTGCAGACCCTGTGGGCAGCAGGGGTGGCTCAGGTACTTGGGTCCCTGCCGCCCACAAGGGAGACCCTGGCTGCTGGCTTTGGCCTGGCCCAGCCCTGGCTGTTAGGAGCATTTGGGAAGTAAACTAGCGAATGAATGCTTTTGCTGTCTCCCTCCCCCACCTTTCAAAATAAATAAATTTCAATCTTTTCAAAAAATAAAATTGAGGAACAAATCAGGAATCTACCACGAAGCCTCTGCTACCTCTGCATCACCAGCTCTGCCCACTTCCCCAGCTCACGGGCCTCCTGCCCCACGTGCCTGAACCTGCCTGCCCCACCCTGGTCAGACACCGGCCTCCCAGGAACCTGCCTACCCCACCAGGGTCAGACACCGGCCTCCTGCCCCACGTACCAGGAACCTGCCTGCCCGCCCTGGTCACACACCGGCCTCCTGCCCCACGTGCCAGGAACCTGCCTGCCCGCCCTGGTCACACACCGGCCTCCTGCCCCACGTGCCAGGAACCTGCCTGCCCCACCCTGGTCACACACCAGCCTCCTGCCCCACGTGCCAGGAACCTGCCTGCCCCACCCTGGTCACACACCGGCCTCCCAGGAACCTGCCTACCCCACCAGGGTCAGACACCGGCCTCCTGCCCCATGTACCAGGAACCTGCCTGCCCACCCTGGTCACACACCGGCCTCCTGCCCCACGTGCCAGGAACCTGCCTGCCCCACCCTGGTCACACACCAGCCTCCTGCCCCACGTGCCAGGAACCTGCCTACCCCACCAGGGTCAGACACCGGCCTCCTGCCCCACGTACCAGGAACCTGCCTGCCCGCCCTGGTCACACACCGGCCTCCTGCCCCATGTGCCTGAACCTGCCTGCCCCATCCTGGTCACTCACCGGCCTCCCAGGAACCTGCCTACCCCACCCCGGTCACACACCAGCCTCCAGTCCCACGTGCCTGAACCTGCCTGCCCCCACCTGGGTCTCACACCGGCCTCCTGCCCCTCGTGCCGGGAACCCGTCCCCCCCACCCTGGTCACTCACCGGCCTCCCAGGAACCTGCCTGCCCCACCCTGGTCACTCACCGGCCTCCCAGGAACCTGCCTGCCCGCCCTGGTCTCACACCAGCCTCCAGCCCCTCGTGCCGGGAACCCGTCCCCCCCACCCCGGTCACACAGCTGTCACCCCTCCAGAGCAGCCTGAGCCGGAGCCAGGTCGCGGCAAGGTCGCTGACGATTCCCCCACACTCACGCTGTCGCATGCCGACATCGTGAGCTTTCTGGCTGCCGCCGCCTCGCCCGCAGCACCCCCAGAGCGTGGGCTCCGGGCGGCCACGTCCGTATTTGTATTTTATTTCCATCTCTCCAGCGCATAGCGGGCATATTTTTGTTAAATCAGTTGGTGTTGAATGAATAAACTTTTAAAAATACCTTGGTGTGCTGGCAGCACACGAGTGCCATATGGGCCCCGCTCCCGCCCCTGAAAGCTCGCTCCTTATGCCGGCTTCCGGCGACTTCCCGGCTCCAAGTCCGCCCATGGCGGAATCTACACTCAGCTGCAGGTGCACGGCCCGCCCGCCGTGCTCCGGCCCCGGCTCACCCGCCCTCTGGATGCCGGAGCCTCCCTGGAATACAGTCATTCCCCCCGGACAGATCTGTGCCAGGAGCCCCAGCACCAACCCCAGTGCAGCAGGGGACTTCAAAGGCTCATGGGAAAACGCACACTGTGAAAACATGATGTGCAACTCAAGCAATCATTGCATCACAATAACTGTATTTGAACTCCTGTTCACGCGTGTTTATAATTTACTTATTTATTTATCTGAGCGGCAGGGAGATATTGCGAGACAGGGCTCTCACCTGCCTGCTCACTCCCCAATGGTCTGCACTGTCCCAGGCTTGGGCTGAAGCTGGGAGCCCACGTGGGGCACAGGAACACAGGCCCTCGAGCCAGCACCGCTGCCTCCGGGCCTTGGCAGGAAGCTGGAGCTGGGAGCCAGAGGCTGGTGTCGACCCAGGTACTCTGAGGCCAGGGGCCAGCTCCTCCATGGTGAGACCGAACATCCGCTCCTCCGCCAACGTTCTGAAGTGGCCCCGTGCACCGTGGCTCTTCCTACCCCTGCCCAGCTCTGACCAAGGTTCCTTTATGCACTGGGCACCGTAAGAGTCTCGCGGCACTAATTAATGACCCAGCAGAGCGAGTCGAACGATCCATTAGAGTGAAGCTCACGGAAATGTGCTCTCTCTTGGAAGAGTCAAGACGAGTAAGATTCGGAGGCTGTGGATTAATTCAAGTAACCAAAGCCGTAAGAGACGACAGCCCGGGGGCCTGCCTGAGAACACGGCCCCCTGGCACCTCTCCTCTGCCTCCCACCCCCCCAGTAGCTCCTTGAGACCCAAGCCAAAGCTCCGCCCCACAAAGCCAGGCAGCCTCCCCGGGGAGCCCATGCATCCGCGAGCCACTACACACACAGAACTTTGCTGGGGACCTACCAGGCGCCTGGCCCAAGCTCGGTCCTTCCCCCTCCCCCGGTCTCACTTAACCTGCACGACAGGGGTGGGCGTTTGGTGCAGGGCTAAGACGCTGCTCGGTCGCCCGGACCCCACCATCTCCGCTCCTCGACTTCCAACCCAGCTTCCTGCTGCTGTGCACCGATGACAGCTCAAGTACTTGGGTCCCGACCACCATGTGGCAGAGCCAGACCGAGCTGCGGGCTCCTGGTCTCAGCCTGGCCCCGCGCTGGCTACTGTGGGCGTTTGGGATGTGAATCAGTGGATGGCAGATCTCTCTCTCTCTGGCCAACATCTTTCAATAAATAAAATATAAGTAAATAAATAAAAATTGAAACAGTAACGCAAGGACCACAGGATCATCCCCAGTTTATGGATGGAGAAACTGAGGCCTAGAGAAGTGAAGGAACCGGTCCCAGGTCACCCACCATAGGTACAGTCAGAATCCCGACCCACATCCACAGGTCCCGAGCCCACGCTCTCAACAGCGGCCGTGATCCCCTGGGTGTGTGCGGCTCATCCACTCCCTCCCCTTAGATCTCAGAGGAGAGTGGCTTCCACTGGGAGGCAGCCTCACATCAGGCACGGGTACGGGAGCCCAATGCCTGCCAGCTTCTGCTCCTTGCTTCCCTGCGTCTCCTCTCACTCAAGTCTGCACAGTATTTGCACACACGGGCTCCCTGGGGTCAGTGTTTGCACACACGGGCTCCCCGGGGTCAGTGTTCGCACACACGGGCTCCTGAGGTCGCTGTTTACACACACGGGCTCCCCGAGGTCGCTGTTTGCACACACGGGCTCCCTGGGGTCAGTGTTCGCACACACGGGCTTCCTGGGGTCAGTGTTTGCACACACGGGCTCCCTGGGGTCAGTGTTCGCACACACGGGCTCCCTGGGGTCAGTGTTTGCACACACGGGCTCCCTGAGGTCGCTGTTTGCACACACGGGCTCCCCGAGGTCGCTGTTCGCACACACGGGCTCCCCGGGGTCAGTGTTCGCACACACAGGCTCCCTGGGGTCAGGGTTCGCACACACAGGCTCCCCGAGGTCGCTGTTTGCACACACGGGCTCCCCGGGGTCACTGTTTACACACACGGGCTCCCTGGGGTCAGTGTTTGCACACACGGGCTCCCTGGGGTCAGTGTTTGCACACACGGGCTCCCTGGGGTCAGTGTTTGCACACACGGGCTTCCTGGGGTCAGTGTTTGCACACACGGGCTCCCCGAGGTCGCTGTTTGCACACACGGGCTCCCTGGGGTCAGTGTTCGCACACACGGGCTTCCTGGGGTCAGTGTTTGCACACACGGGCTCCCTGGGGTCAGTGTTCGCACACACGGGCTCCCTGGGGTCAGTGTTTGCACACACGGGCTCCCTGAGGTCGCTGTTTGCACACACGGGCTCCCCGAGGTCGCTGTTCGCACACACGGGCTCCCCGGGGTCAGTGTTCGCACACACAGGCTCCCTGGGGTCAGGGTTCGCACACACAGGCTCCCCGAGGTCGCTGTTTGCACACACGGGCTCCCCGGGGTCACTGTTTACACACACGGGCTCCCTGGGGTCAGTGTTTGCACACACGGGCTTCCTGGGGTCAGTGTTTGCACACACGGGCTCCCTGGGGTCAGTGTTCGCACACACGGGCTCCCCGGGGTCAGTGTTTGCACACACGGGCTCCCCGGGGTCAGTGTTCACACACACAGGCTCCCTGGGGTCACTGCACACACAAGCTCCCTGGGGTCAGTGTTCGCACACACAGGCTCCCTGGGGTCAGTGTTCGCACACACAAGCTCCCTGGGGTCAGTGTTTGCACACACGGGCTCCCCGGGGTCACTACTTGCACACACAGGCTCCCCAAGTTTTGTCCATCAGGGCGCCCTCTGGGGGTCTCTGGTTTCAGGAAATCGAGACACAGTTAGAAATCTTACCCAAATCCCCCCAGCTACAAGGGGCCGGGCTTACATCTGAACCCAGAATGCCCACCCCCAGAGCCCACAATCCTTTGGCCGCTGAGGTCAGCACAGCCCGGAGACGCTCACATCCTCGTCCCTGGGGGCCGAGACCACGTCTGACCTCCAGCCAAGGACCGCCGGTACCCTCTGGCAGCTGCAGAAGGCAAGAACGGACCCCCTGGAGCCCCCAGAGGCCACCGGCCAGGCTGGCACCCTGACGTTCAGCACCAGGAAGACCCGTCTCATGCCTCTGCAGCCAGGGCAGGACACCTGCTCTACTGTAAGCCACCAAGTGTGTGGCCAGGCAAAAGCGGCTCAAGCTGAGCAGGCCCCAGGGCTCTGGCGCAGGGGTCCCAGGCACAGCCCCCTCCCCTCCCCCGGCTCCATGCGGCTGCAGGTGTCACCAGGCATGGCTCAGCCGCCCTGCAAACCGGGACAGAAGCCGGGGACTCAGCACCAGGCCTCCTGGGCTCCAAAGTCCCCTCGCTGGGGTGGGGGTGGGGGGGAGGACCTGTGCAGACCCCACCTCCCAACAGGAAATGGACTCAAGCTCTCTCCAGTGAGCTGGGGTCTTCCAAGGACAGAGTGGACCTGACCCGGCGGAGCAGCGGGAATGGCCTTGTGGAGAAAGGGGAGGAGGGGAGGAGGAGCCAGAGACATCACATTTGCATGGGAAGACAAGGCCTTAATTACTCCTTTTCTTAACCTCATTGTACCTGGAGGTATTTTAACATTACTCTCCCTGGCGGGAAGGATTGATTGATTGTCTCTTGGCATTCAGAAACCCTGATTAATGTAAAACTAACCAGTCGTTCTGAACTCTGGGGAATTAATCACTAAAATGTGGGAATTACTCAATAAACCGTTCAAACATGCAATAAACCAAGCCATCAAAAATTAATCGCTCGACAGCCCGGCCGTGTAAACAGGGCTAATAAGATCCTGGCAGCCTTCAGCGAGGACGAGAAGGAAGAGGGCGAAGCAAGGCCTCGAACCAGCTGCCCCCAAGGGCGAGAGTGGGCACACCAGTGGCTGGGGCTCACGTCACAGCTGCCAGGGTGGGTGGCACCCGGTCCCGGGACCTCCCATCCTGCCCTGAGGTGAGGACAGGCAGGCGGGCAGCCAAGTGAGCGGGGGGACCCCTGCTGAGCTGTGAGGAGGCTGGAGCTACAAACTCCAGCAAGCACTTATTGAGTGCCTACTGTGTACCGGCCACTGTGCTGGGCTCTGCAGATGCAGCCATGAACAGGGAGACAGCAGGGAGCCGACCCTGGGCTGTGTGTACGCTGTGTGCTGCAGGGCGGTGGAAACCGTGTTTGCTCTACAAAGCATTGGCTATAAGGAAAGGGATGGGGCAGAGTTGTGGGGGAGAGAGATCTCCTGTTGCAGAGGCATTAGGAGGTGCCCGGTGACGAAGCCCCGAAAGCAGTGAGGGCGTTAACCATACGGCTATCTGGGGAAGACAGGTCCAGGCTGAGGTCTTAGCAGATGCAAAGGCCCTGAGGCAGGAGTACATTCAGGGTGGCTGGAAGAGAGTGACCCAGGGGAAGGGAGAGGAAGTGAGGTCTGGTGCACTTTGTGGGAGGGGCCGGGGGCAGCACTGGGGAGCACTGAGCCTCTTGGGGCCTTGTTAGCTAAGTGTAACGATTCCAGGGGCCAGCCTGCAGCTCAGCGGGTTAAAACTGTGGCCTGCAGTGCTAGCATCCCATGTAGGCACCGTTTTGAGACCCGGCTGCTCCATTTCCCATTCGGCTCCCTGCTGGTGGTGTGGGAAGGCAGTGGAGGATGGCCCAAGTGCTTGGGACCCTGCACCCACATGGGAGACCTGGAGGATGCTCCTGGCTTCAGCCTGGCCCAGCCCTGGATGTTGTAGCCATTTGGGGAGTGAACCGGCAGATGCAAACCTCTCTCTGTGTCTCTCCTTCTCTCTGACACTGCCTCTCAAATAAATAAATCAATCAAAAAGAGTGCAGCTTTGGGGCAGGCATGGTGGCATGGCAGTAAAGCTGCCTGCATCCCATATCAGAGCATCTGGTTCAAGTCCCCACTCCTCTTCCAATCCAGCTCCCTGCTAACACACACCCTGGGAGGCAGCAGATGATAGTCCAAGTGCTTGGGCACCTGCCACCACCTAGGAGACCCAGATGGAGTTCTCAGCTCCTGACTTCAGCCTAGCCCCGCCCTGGCTATTGGGGCAAAAGGAGATCTCTCTCATTCTGTCTCAAAATCAAAACACAAAGATTTCAGTGCTGTGGCGGAGTAGGCTAAGCCTCCACCTGCAGCACTGGCATCCCACATGGGCACCAGCTCGAGTCCCAGCTGCTCCTCTTCCGATCCAGTTTCCTGCTATGGCCTGGGAAAGCAGTGGAGGATGGACCAAGTCCTTGGGCCCCTGCACCCGCGTGGGAGACCTGGAGGAAGCTCCTGGCTCCTGGCTTCAGATCTGTCCAGCTTTGGCCATTGCGGCCATCTGGGGAGTGAACCAGCAGATGGAAGACACCCCCCCCACCCCAGTAACTCTACCTCTCAAATGTGGCCCCTAGGTTAGGCCACAGCAGACAGCAGCTTTGGAGCAGAGATGAGGCAGCCGCTCCCGCCCCCACGTCAGCAGACCCTGTGCTGCAGGGCCGAGGCCGGTGATGGGAGCAGAGCAGAGGCGGGAGGGGCAGCCGTTGGTTCCTCCCCCAGGCACCTGCCCTTCCCACACCCTGCCTGGGACTCGGGCGGGGCTCATTCTGCTCTGGGCTCAGGGGCGTGGCCAAACTCCCAGAGGACAGTGACTGGTTCGTGGAGGAGCACGTGGCCCGACTCAAGTCAATGAGCAGAGGGGACACTAACTGAGGGCTTCTGGGAAAGAAAGGTCATTTTCTCATCATGGGTGCCCTCCGGAGAACCACGTCCTCCTGTTCGGCCCACGAAGGTCACCTCCGAAACCCTCCACTGTGCCTGTTCCATGGCCACAGCCGTGCACGGAGCGAGCCGGGGGAGAAAGGGCAGAGCCAAGAGCGTCACAGAGAAACGGGATCCGCCCTCGGCCGGTTCGCTCCCCAGATGCCCACAACAGTGGGGCTGGACCCAGGATCTCAAGCTGGGTCTCTCGCATGGGTGGCCAGGACCCGGGCACTGGAGCCACCAGCTGCTGCCTCCCTGGGGAGAGCCGGACTCGGGGATGGAGCTTGGACAGGGCCCACAGCCGTCCCAGGCAAGGCCCTGACGGCTGCTCCACCCGCCTGCCCCGACACAGTGTAGATCCCACCTAGCCTGTGCGCACCCTAGGAAGCGTTGTATCCCGCTTTCCAATTTACAGATAAGAAAACTGAAGATCAGGAAAATAAGTTGCCCGAAGGCACACGGGGGGATCGGGCAGAGCTGAAACGGGAAGCCGCGTGGAGCTGGCTGCAGGCCCTGCTTTGAGCTGATGCCGTCTGACTCTGCTCCTTCCCTCCCCTGTGTATCTGTGACGTCAGAGCCAAACCCACAAGTCCACGGCGACAGGTGCAGCACACCCCCCTGCCCCTGCTCCCATACCCTCGGCAGATATCGCTGTCCGAACAGCTCCTTCCCACAGGGCCCAGAGGCCACGGCGGTCTCTTTCTACACATGGGCAGCCAGTTCCCACCCAAGATGACAGCTGTCACGGTCACGGCCAGACGCGGGCTGTGGCCCGAGGCTGCCCAACCGACACGCGCTTCCCCTCCCAACCCAGTCCTGCCAGTACCACGGGAAAAATAAATCCAAGTTGCTGTTAAAAACCGGTGGCAGTGCTGGCGTTGTGGCCAAGGGCTAAGCCACCGCCTGCAACACCAGCGTCCCATCGAGCACCGGTTCGAGTCTGGGCTGCTCTGCTTCTGATCCCTGCTAATGCTCCTGGGAAAGCAGCGGAAGTTGGTCCAATGTGTGGGCCCCTGCCACCACGTGGGAGACAAATGGAGCTCCTGGCTCGTGGCTTCAGCCTGGCCCAGCCCCAGCCGTCGCAGGCTGCTTTTCAAATATAAAATATACTTAAAAAAAAATGGGGAGAAGCCACAAGCGAGACAGATGGGGGCCGCGCCCCCCCATGGAGAAGCCTCCCCAGAGACGGCAGAGACCACAAACAAGGAAGGGAACCGGTGCCCCCCAACCCGCACAGCCTGGGTTAATCACAATTGAGAAGCCCAGACACGTGTAAGATACCAGCGTCCATAGGAGAAGCAAAGTCGGAGCCGACGGCACGTGGAAGACACCAAAGCAGCAGCAGTCAGAGGCACTCGGCCACGGCCTCGCCTCCACGTCTGCCCGGCGAGCGCTGCCCAGGGACCGACCGGCCGAGCCTGAGCGACGCCCAGGGACCGCCCGGCCGAGCCTGAGCGCAGCCCAGGGACCGCCCGGCCGAACCTGAGCGCGGCCCAGGGACCGCCCGGCCGAACCTGAGTGCTCCAGACTCGCGTGGGAGGCTGCTGTGACCTCAGCTGCAAAGCTGAACGGGGAGCACACACACACATTCACATACACACATTCACACACATACGCACACATACCCACACACACTCACACACATATACACACACACATGCTCACACATTCACACTCACACACACATGCTCACACATACACACATTCACACACCCATACACGTACACACACATATACTGACACACATTCACACTCACATTCACATACACACACACACACATTCACATACACTCACACACATACACACATTCACACACACACATACCCACACACACTCACACACATATACACACACATGCTCACACATTCACATACACTCACACACACATGCTCACACATACACACATTCACACACCCATACACGTGCACACACATACACTCACACATACACACACCCATACACACATGTGCACACACATACACTCTCACACACATGCACACACATTCACATACACTCACACACACACACACAGAACCCGGGCCCACTGCACTCAGGAACCTGGCGGCAACAATGCAGCAGGTGTCCGCTGAGCAGCCTGCAAACCCACAGAAACCACGTGGTAGAGAGGTGGCCCCCGGGGGGTGGGGCGGGGACCAAGGCAGCAGAGGCGGCCGGCTGCGCTAAGACCCCGGCTCCCATCCTCACTAAGCGTGGTCACTCCTTTAGGCCCAGGTAAGGGGGGGGCCCTGCCCTGAGGCCTAAGCCCCACCTACTCTGAAGTATAAACACACATACACACTCACACACAGGCACACAGACACTCACACACACATACACACATTTATACACACATACACATATATATACACACACTCACACACACTCATACACACATACACTCACACACACACTGACATACATACCTTCACACACGCTCACACACACTCATACACACATACACTCACACACACACTGACATACATACCTTCACACACACTCACACACACTCATACACACATACACTCACACACACACTGACATACATACCTTCACACACGCTCACACACGCTCATACACACATACACTCACACACACACTGACATACATACCTTCACACACGCTCACACACGCTCATACACACATACACTCACACACACACTGACATACATACCTTCACACACGCTCACACACACTCATACACACATACACTCACACACACACTGACATACATACCTTCACACACGCTCACACACGCTCACACACACATACACTCACACACACACTGACATACATACCTTCACACACGCTCACACACACATACACTCACACACACACTGACATACATACCTTCACACACGCTCACACACACATACACTCACACACACACTGACATACATACCTTCACACACACTCATACACACATACACATATATACACACGCTCACACACACATACACATATATACACACAAATACACTCACTCACACACATGCACACTCATACACAGACACACTCATACCCACACATACCCACACTCACACAGACACACACACATTCACACACTCACACAGTGGTCGGGACGGTGTGCTCAGGGCCAGCTCACTGTACCCCTAACCAGACGCCCCTCCCACCGGCGCCCGCTCAGGCCCTAGGAAAAGACTCTATGTCCTGGGGTGAGGATTCGAGCCTCAGGCTCCCACTGGGGACACAGGACGGCGTGACCAGCGTGTCACGTCCCCGCAGCCTGCAATTTAGAGCTGTGTGTGACTTCATGATTCATCGAACATCGCAGACTTCTCAGTAGAATAGCAAAAGGTGCGGGCATCAGCTCGGCCGTCTTCGTGTCGTTCAGACTTCTCCTTCTCGAGCTGTTTCTCAGGACAGAGCAGGCTCTACTCGACAGCGGCTCACGTGTTTATAACGTCAAATATTTCAAACCGGAGGCTGGCATTGGGACATAGCAGGTTAACCCCTCACTGTGACATCAGCCTCCCGCGTGGGAGCCAGCGGCTGGAGTCCCGGCTGCTCTGTTCTGACCAGCAGCGGTATGGAAGATTCTCTCTCTCCCTCTCTCGGTCACTCCTTTGGTCACTCTGCTTTTCCAATAAATAGATCTCCAGAGATATTTCAAATTGATGTGTGCGTCCATTATACTCTCCCCTGACCCTAAAATGCCGGAGCAGGGCCTGCCCAGCTGTGTGACCCTGGACAAGTGGATCTGCCTCTCTGTGGTGACCGCTAGTAAGCAGTGCCTCACCCCACGAGGCTGCTTAAAGGACTGAGGGTGTGACCGTGTACGACGCGGCCTGGCACCTAAGGCAGAGCAGGATTGAGCCCAAAGTGCAAAAATGATGTCATAGATTGACAAGCATTTCATCAAATGTAACATCTATTGATTCTTAAGAACTCCAGCAAGCACGTGAAGGCCACGCGGTAACACCCGCGGCAGGCGCCTGCTCAGCTGAGACTCTCAGATCTTTTTGTTCTTTTTTTCTGTTTAAAGATTTATTTATTTGAAAGGCGGAGTCGGGGAGGGGGAGACGAAGAGAGACAGAGATCCTCCATCCACCTGTTCATACCCCAAATGGCTGCAACAGCCGGGCCTGGGCCAGGCCGAAGCCAGGAGCTCTATCTGGGTCTCCCACACGGGTGCAGAGGCCCGGGGACGTGGCCATCTTCCACTGCTTGTTAGGTGCCTTTGTAGGGAGCTGGACCAGCAGCGGGGTAGCCAGGACTCAAACCAGTGCAGCAACATGGGTGCCCGCGTCCCCAGCACCGCCACGCCGGCCCCAGCCCTGTTCCTTTTATCGCCGCCACGTTCAACATCGCACGGGCAAGCACAGGAGAACCAGAAGAAATATGATATAACATAATTGGAAGGAGAGAGGGGAAAATGCACCATTGTTCACATTTAAGAAAATAATGTCATCGTTGATAGAAAAAAAAAATCCAACAGAATCTAGACACGCTCAGAAAGACCCACTTAAAAATTAATAGCATTTTCCACACTGGCAGCGAGCAACCGGAAAACATAATAGACAATGAGACACCATTCGGGTTATCAATTAAAATCATATCAACGGGTTAGAATTGGCCCAGAGGCCCAAGGTTTGTATGGAGAAAGTTTTACATCAGTCAAATGCCAAAAAAAAAAGGAAACGAAATACGTTAACACCATCCCGCAGTTAAATCCCCAGAGTTACAGCGATCTATAAAGCCAAGGGGGAGGTGGCGGGGGGCTTTTTGGCCTTGGACTAGGGTCCAAGGACTGAACATGAGCCAGGAACCACACCTACACCTACACACCGGATTCCTAAGGCACAGACGAGCGAGAGACGCAGTGGCGTCGAAGTGGTGGATCGCGGTGAGTGACCGCGGAGAAGGTACTGGCGATGCCACGCGTGCTAAGGGACTTAGAGACCACGCAGGAGAAAAGCCGGCCTGGGGGGGGGGGGGGTGGACCTGGGCTGGGCCCTGTCCGTTCGGAGACCTGCTATGCAGTGAGGGACGGAGGTGCACCCAGACTCTGATCACCCACTGGGGGCCTGAAGGAGCTCGTGGCGAGGCCGCCCCAGAGCAGTTAAGACACTGGGGAGGGCAAAATAACAAGACAAGGGAAAGAAGGAGGAGGGGGGAAGACGCTGGGGAAGGTGCCTCTCCCACATCGGAGCACCTGGGTCAGTACCCACCCCCCGGCTGCCTGCTAATGCGCCCTGGGACACAGCGGTGTTGGGTGTTGGGTCCCTGCCACCCACGGGGGAGGCCTGGAGTGAACTCCCCGCTCCTAGCTTCGGCCAGACCCAGCCCACTGTGGGCAGCTGCAGAACGAACCAGCACACGGCAGATCCCCCCCCCGCCCTGAAATGGTTTTTAAAAGTGTGCGGAAACCTGGGGTTGTGCTTGTGCCGATGCAGCCCATCCGAAGTCCACGCGTGGTTTTTCTCGTAACACATTTGCCGGGAGCTTCCCGGTCTGCCTCAGACACGTGGATTTCCAACCCGTTCTGCCCCAGACACACGCACCCTTTAGTTCCGTGTCCATGGGTGTTGTAAGCAATGAGACATCTGGAAAGTACAGGCAAGTGTGGGCGGGGGAGGACGCTCGCGGCCCTGGCAGTGGGGAGGATGGGGGGCGGGGGAGGGTGCTCCTGGCCCTGGCAGTGGGGGGGATGGGGGGCGGGGGAGGGCGCTCCTGGCCCTGGCAGTGGGGAGGATGGGGGGTGGGGAGGGTGCTCCCAGCCCTGGCAGGGGGGGATGGGGGGCAGGGGAGGACGCTCCCGGCCCTGGCAGTGGTGGGGATGGGGGTAAGGGTGCTCCCGGCCCTCGCAGTGGGGGGGATGGGGGCGGGGGAGGGTGCTCCCGGCCCTCGCAGTGGGGGGGATGGGGGCGGGGGAGGGCGCTCCCAGCCCTGGCAGGGGGGAATGGGGGGGTGAGGGCGCTCCCAGCCCTGGCAGGGGGGAATGGGGGGGTGAGGGCGCTCCCAGCCCTGGCAGGGGGAATGGGGGGTAAGGGTGCTCCCGGCCCTGGCAGTGGTGGGGATAGGGGGGTAAGGGTGCTCCCGGCCCTGGCAGTGGGGAGGATGGGGGTAAGGGTGCTCCCGGCCCTCGCAGTGGGGGGGATGGGGGGCGGGGGAGGGTGCTCCAGGCCCTGGCAGTGGGGAGAATGGGAGGGGTGAGGGTGCTCCCAGCCCTGGCAGGGGGGAATGGGGGGTAAGGGTGCTCCCGGCCCTGGCAGTGGTGGGGATAGGGGGGTAAGGGTGCTCCCGGCCCTGGCAGTGGGGAGGATGGGGGTTGAGGGTGCTCCCGGCCCTCGCAGTGGGGGGGATGGGGGGCGGGGGAGGGTGCTCCAGGCCCTGGCAGTGAGGAGGATGGGGGGGTAAGGGCGCTCCCAGCCCTGGCAGGGGGGAATGGGGGGTGAGGGTGCTCCAGGCCCTGGAAGTGGGGAGAATGGGAGGGGTAAGGGTGCTCCCGGCCCTGGCAGTGGTGGGGATAGGGGGGTAAGGGTGCTCCAGGCCCTGGCAGTGGGGAGAATGGGAGGGGTGAGGGTGCTCCCAGCCCTGGCAGGGGGGATGGGGGGTGAGGGTGCTCCCGGCCCTGGCAGTGGGGAGAATGGGAGGGGTGAGGGCGCTCCCAGCCCTGGCAGGGGGGAATGGGGGGTAAGGGTGCTCCCGGCCCTGGCAGTGGGGAGAATGGGAGGGGTGAGGGCGCTCCCAGCCCTGGCAGGGGGGAATGGGAGGTGAGGGTGCTCCCGGCCCTGGCAGTGGGGAGAATGGGAGGGGTGAGGGTGCTCCCGGCCCTGGCAGGGGGGATGGGGGGTGAGGGTGCTCCAGGCCCTGGCAGTGGGGAGAATGGGAGGTGAGGGTGCTCCCAGCCCTGGCAGGGGGGATGGGGGGTGAGGGTGCTCCCGGCCCTGGCAGTGGGGAGAATGGGAGGGGTGAGGGTGCTCCCGGCCCTGGCAGGGGGGATGGGGGGTGAGGGTGCTCCAGGCCCTGGCAGTGGGGAGAATGGGAGGTGAGGGTGCTCCCAGCCCTGGCAGGGGGGGATGGGGGGTGAGGGTGCTCCAGGCCCTGGCAGTGGGGAGAATGGGAGGGGTGAGGGTGCTCCCAGCCCTGGCAGGGGGGATGGGGGGTGAGGGTGCTCCCGGCCCTGGCAGTGGGGGGGAGGCGGGCGGGTGGGGGCGGGGAGGTGAGCCCAGCGCACCTGGCAGGCAGGTACCTGGTGAGACGCGGTAGATTCCAGGCATGTGTCCCAGTGACTTAGCAGACACCTCCGGAGAAAGCCCGGCTCCGGGCATCCGCTGTGGGGTGGGAAGCCAGGGGAGTGACCACGGTGGACATGGCTCAGGGAGAAACCGAGGCAGGCAGGCGTCCAGGGAGGGCTTGCCTGTGGGCACCCACGCGGACGTGGAGTGGAAATGGTGAGGGAGTGACAGGACACGCCCCCTGGCACGGTGCCGCAGACCGGGCTGCAACACCTCCCGGCCGTGCCAGGCACCTGTGCTCCAGGGGACCCCAGAGAGGGCCTGGACCAGCCAAGCCGTGGAATGAGGGGAACTTGCGTCACCTGGGGGACAAAGTAGATGTGAAGGGACAGCTCTGCATTTGGAAAGCGCCTTTGCTACAAACAGGAAGCAATCTCATCTCCCCGGGGGAAACAGGGCGGGGCCCAGAGGTGCTAGCTCCGGCGCCCTCCGGGGAAGTTCTAGGGCATTCCATGCCATGGCTACTGTGTCCCTCCTTGGTCACCCGCTTCCACCAGCGACGACAGAATCCTCCCCTGGGCGTGCGTCCAGACGGGTGGTCACACGTCCCTCCAAAGCCGCACCTCTGTCGCCACCACCTCCCAGGCGCTGGGCAGTGGGGTCCCTGCCCTCCCAGTCTGACCCCGGCTGCCGGATCTAATTACACATGCGCTGGCCAGGGGCTTCCCGGGTCGTCGGGGAGCCCCTGGGACACCCCAGCTCTGGGCTCGGGCACCTCGTGGGCGGGGTGAAGACACCGTGTGCGCCCCATCCCCCGCACAGTTCACGGAACCCCAGAGCCCAAGACCTCTGCCTTCCAGTGTTCGTTAGCTGGTTCTTGGAGATCCGGGCGCCCCTGCAGCCTGGAGGGGGTGGGATGGAGGAGTCAGCCAAGGTCACAACCCCGCCCCCATTCAGTCAAGAGCATTTCGGTGGCTAGTGATCCCCACCGCACCCCATCCCCCCACTTCTGCCACCCACTGCGTCCTCTGAGCCCGAGCCACCCGAGAGCCCCACGTGCATCATGTCAGTTAAGCCTACGGCCGCCCTCAAAGCTGGGGCCTCCACTCCCCTAGGACAGAGGTAGAAAGTGAGGCCTGGAGAGGCAGCACGCAGGCTTCTGGAATGTTCTCTCGAGCACACACTACCCTGCGTCCTGAAGGGAGAGGGGCGGGGAGCCCTGTGCGGGGCCGGTCTGAGACCCGCAGCGTGTGTTCCCATCACCAGGCTGGGGAGCCCAACCCCCACACGTGGTTACAGAACCCTCCTTCCAGGAGGGGTCCGGGTGCTTCAGGTACTGGAGGGGGGGGGGGCTTTAGCTCCAAGGTGATCCCAGTCTCCTGGGTGACACGGGGGGGGGGGGGGGGCCTAAAGCCACAACTGCCAGCTGCCACCTCCCCATGTGATCAGCATTGCCTCCTGGCAGGTGGCAGCTGCCCCTGCCCACAGTGGTACACACACTGAGGCTCTGAGCCGCTGGAGACCCTGCCCAGGGCCAGCAGACAGCCAGGAGAGCCCTGGGCTGGTGGGAGCCCGAGTTCCTTCTGATCTCTGATGCCGCTGATCTCAGCTATGGCCCGGGCCAGGAGCCCAACGCATGGGTGCTGGAGCAGCACGCCCCTGGGGCAGCCCAGAGCCCCGAGGTGCCCCGTGAGTGCCAAGAGTGGACTCTGCCACCCTGGGGGCCCTGGGGGCCGGGCCAGTGGCAGCCGGAGTGCCAGTCCCCCGCAGACCCTCTCATTCCGAGACTCTGGGCGTGGACGTGAGTGAGTTAACACTTTAGGCACCAGCCAGGGTTCTGACCGCTCGTCCCTGGACACACTCTGCTCATCACAGTCCAATCTGTAGCAGCAGCTAGGGAAGACTCCCGCTCGGCCAGGCTCACAGACGAGATGAAATGGCACAGGGTCGCCTCGCAAGCCAGCAGGACGCACTTGGAAGCAGGGCTCCCTGCTAACTCAGCCTCGGCTGCCCCCCGGCAGCACTAGGAATGTTCTAGACAGCGGGCGCCTTCCCCACCACGCAGTCATCCTGCCCCTTCCATCAAGTGGGGCACCCCTAGCCCCCTCCTGCTCCTCGTCTTCTCCCTGATGCTCTAGGGAACCAAACCCTACCCAGCAGGGTCGGCTCGGGAGCCAGGGCAGCTGGGGCTCCTGGGACTCAGCAGCGCTACCCCGGGGAGGCGTCACTTTCCAGGAGCTGCCAGGAGCAGGATGAGCCGCCTGCTGGGCTCCCCGACTCCTGAGGCCCCCGAGGGATGGCTGGGGGCTGAGCCCAGGCAGGAGGGGACGTCAAGGCGAGGACTCACTGCTCACTGTGCGCCCCCCGAGTCCTGGCATTGCCCAAGCTCCTCTCGCCGGCAAAAACAGCCGCACGCCCAACCCCCATCCACCTTGCCTGTGCAGCCAACGTTTGGGACTCCAAGGGCAGGGAAGGCAGCCGGCACTGTGGCAGAGCAATTAAAGCTGCACCTGCAGTGCCGGCATCCCATATGGGCGCTGGTTCGATTCCCGGCTGCTCCACTTCTGATCCAGCTCTCTGCTATGGCCTGGGAAAGCAGTGCAAGATGGCCCAAGTCCTTGGGCCCCTGTGCCCGTGTGGGAGACCCAGAGGAAGCTCCTGGCCCCTAGCTCACCTGGGGAGTGAACCAGTAGATGGAAGACCTCTGTCTCTCCTCCTCTCTCTGCAACTTTCAAATAGCTAAATAAATCATAAAAGAGGGGGGCAGGGAGGGTCCTTCTGAGGCCCCACCCCGTTTCTACACACCCCTACCCTCTGCTGGCAGACACGGAGCGCCCATCAGTGCCTCTCGAGCGGGGTCCCAGCTCCCGGGGGTGTGCGGCCCCATTCCCCCCAACAGTTCCTCTTTCTTACTGCTCCCGAGTCCTTCCCGGAGCAGCTAAAGCTTCCCTCTCCCCAGTAGTGGAGAGAAGACAAACCTAAAAATAGAAGGAAAATTGCATTTGCCAAACACCTGGTGCATTTTGCAACATTTGTATTTACTGCTCCTCGCCAGACCCCTGCGAGGCAGGCAGCGCCTCACAGCGGAGGAACCAGGCTCCCAGAAGCCACCGGGGCTCCCAGAAGCTCCCCTGGGGGCGTGGCCCTGACGCTGGTCAGGGAGGACCAAAGGGGAGGAGACCGCCGGATCTGCGCCCAGGAGGCGTCCTCCTTGGCGTCCTGCTCCGGCCGGAACGCCAACCTGATGGCATGTTCCGGCAGCCATCACGGGCCACGCGTGACTCAGGCTGGAAGCTGTTTCCCAGCGGCACTAAGGAGAAGGTGGCGAGGCTGGCCCAGGCTGCGGCGTCTCCCGCTCCGCCAGGACCGACGCACCGGGCAGCGGTGGGAACGTGAGCGTGAAATCACCAGCCTCTTATTTCCGGTTTCCAGCGTTAACCTTGACCTGGTACGGGGACCAGCTAGTACCCTCCCGCGGTGGCAGCATCGGCAGGCTGCCCGGCCACCTCTGCGTGCACAGGGTTCGGGGTTCACCCGCGCTTCCATCCTACCCCTACAAGGGGAGCGTAGAGACCTACTGATTTATTTGAAAGTCAGAGTGACAGACAGAGCTTCCGCCCGCTAGTTCACTCCCCAGATGGCCAAAGCCAGAAGCTTCTTCAGGTCTCCCACATGGCTGGCAGGGGTGTTAACACTGGGCCATCCTCTGTTGCTTTTCCCAGGCCATTAAGAGGGAGCTGGATTGGAAGTGGAGCAGCCAGGACACTGCCTGGGTGGAGCAGCCCCCGGGAGAACCCGCCCCCAACGCCAGAGGCGGCCTGTCTCGCAGGGAACAGGGCGCTGGCTGTGACGGGCAGCACAGGCAGACATGGAGGCTGCCGGGAGCAGGAGCAGGGGCAGCCAAAACCACCAGCATGGGTGGAACCAACCCAAACCCAGACGGGTGGGCCCCGCCCTCTGCACCTGCTGGGACCAACAGACAGCGAGCGGCACCTTCCCCCCTTCCCTGCCCCCAGGAGCCTGGGGAGAGGCCAAGGCCCCAGACAGACCAGGTTACATTTGATAACCAGAAATGGGCAGCGAATCGTGAACTCTGCCTGAGGTCACCGAGGCCGGCAAAACAGGGCTTGAAGGAACTGGGTCGCACGCAGCAGCAGAAGAATCCAAACCTGCCCCACTCTCCCCACAAAGCCTCGCGGTGCCTTAGCGTACCCGCTGCACGGACAAAGCCCTTTGCATGGGGCCTGTGCACACAGCAGGTGCTCCCGATGCGTCAGCTCTACATCCCCGAAGCTGTGATGGCCCTATTGGCCACTCCTAGCCCCTCCCCACAATGGGGGACCCCAAGGGGGCAGCGTCCCTCCCAGGGGAGCCACAGAATTTGACCATTTCAGGCCCCAGGCCTGGAGACACGGGCGAGGTGTGGAGCACAAGGCAGAGGAGTCCGGCCCTGTATAGGAACGGCTACCTGCACCCCTCGGCTGGCCTCCGATGCCTCTGCCGGGGCCAAAGTCCCAAGATGCCCCCAGGACACAGGGCGGGGCGGACAGAGCAGGAGGCAGTGAGTGATCAACAGCCCGGCCCCACTTCTCCCTGGGGCAAGACGCCACACAGCCCTGAGGACGCAGGCTGGGGACGCACAGGGGGAGGAGAGCCTGCCCTGGGAAGCAGGAACCCAGGCCCGACGCAGGGAGGCATCCACCCCCTGCCCCACACCACTGCCCTCCAGCGGGGTCTCCGGGACCTGCAGCCTGTGCCTGCCCTGTCTTCTCCAAGTCTCTGAAGAGAGGCCACGCTCTGGGCCGGGCAGACACTGCCCAAGCAGGAGCCCCCAGGGACTGGGCTGTCCCCAATGCCCACGTCAAGGAGGGGGCAGTGGAGACGGACAGACGGACATCCAGCGGCCTTCAGCGTTGCGGGAGCAGAGATGAACGTAGGGACAAGTCCCCGCTCCCTAGAGGCACCCGGAGGCCCCTTCCAGGTGATGGGAGGCAGAAGCACAGGCCCACAAAGTCCCAGCTGCCTTGTATTGGGTGGGGAGAGCACGCACATCTGACCAAAGCAGCCACAGGCCTGGGAACCCCCCCGAGCCTCAGTTTCCCCATTGTAGAAGAAGGGGTAAACACCCGTGGCCAGGGGCCGGTGCTGTGGCATAGAGGGTAAAGCCGCCACCTGCAGTGCCAGCATCCCAGATGGGCGCCAGTTTGAGTCCCGGCTGCTCCACTTTCAATCCAGCTCTCTGCTGTGGCCTGGGAAAGCAGTGGAGGATGGCCCAAGTGCTTGCGCCTCTGCACCCTTGTGGGGGACCCGGAAGAAGCTCCTGGCTCCTGGCTTCAGATTGGTGCAGCTCTGGCCATTGCAGCCATTTGGGGAGTGAACCAGTGGATAGGAGACCTCTCTCTCTCTCCTTCTGTAACTCTACCTCTCAAATAAATAAATAAAATATTAAAATTAAAAAAACACGCAGTCAGTGCTGTGGCTTAGCAGGACAAACAGCTGCTTGCAAGGCCGGAATCCCACGTGTGCCACTTCTGATCCAGCTCCCTGCCAGTGTGCGCCCTGGGAAGGCGGTGGATGGTGGCCCACATGCTTGGATCCCTGACACTCTCATGGGAGACCCGGATGACGCTCCTGGCTCCTGGCTTCAGCCTGGCCCAGCCTTGGCTATTGCAGCCATTTGGGGAAGAACCTGTGGATGGAAGACCTCCCCCTCCCCTCCCCCCCTCCCTCCTACTCTCTCTGCTGCTGCTCTGCCTTTCCAATAAGTACATCTTAAAAACTGTATCAATAGGGGCCAGCGCCGCGGCTCACTAGGCTAATCCTCCGCCTTGCGGCGCCGGCACACCAGGTTCTAGTCCCGGTCGGGGCACCGATCCTGTCCCGGTTGCCCCTCTTCCAGGCCAGCTCTCTGCTGTGGCCAGGGAGTGCAGTGGAGGATGGCCCAAGTGCTTGGGCCCTGCACCCCATGGGAGACCAGGAGAAGCACCTGGCTCCTGCCATCGGATCGGCGCGGTGCGCCGGCCGCAGCGGCCACGGTGGCCATTGGAGGGTGAACCAACGGCAAAAGGAAGACCTTTCTCTCTGTCTCTCTCTCACTGTCCACTCTGCCTGTCAAAAAATAAAAATAAAAAAAAAAAACCTGTATCAATAGAAACGCATCCTCTAGGAAGCTGGAGTCCAGTGACTGGGATTACATGGGTAAGACACTCGCAGGGACATCTGCCTACAGTGGCGCCTAATAAGTGCCTGCTCACCCTGCTGGGGTTTTGACAGTGGCGCCGGTCCTCACTCTGCTGAGCCACACAGCACTCTGATGCAAGGGCGGGGGTGCAGAGGCTCCAAGGGGGCAGCGGGGGACAGGCCCTGGCCCCGGCCCACCCGAGAGGCGCTGGAGAGGCTGATGAGGGCCGGGGGTCACAGCCCCGCAGAGGGCAGAGGCAGGTGCCGGAAAGGCAGGTCCGGCGCCCCTGGGAGAGATCAGGCGGGGGGCGCGCTCGGCCCTCCCCCCTCTTCCGTGTGTGATGTGTCGCTGACACTAATCAGGGATGCGTCCCCTGGGAGACAACAATAATGATTAATGGTGTTAAATATAGCCAGAGGCTGCCGGGGCAAAATTAGGCGCCATGCATAAAACATCACCCTCCTCCCCAGGCCGGCAAATCAGCCTGGCTCGGGGCCAGCGCCCACCACCAGGGGGCCCGACTCAGCCCGCTCCGCGCCGCTGCGCCTGCCCACGGGGAGGCGCCTGCTGGGGGCACTTGCCGTTCACTGTGCACCCACACGGGCCCCTGACCGACCTCAAGGCCACCCCGTGCCCTTGAACTGACCCAAGATAGAGGAGTCACGGCTGAGGGGGTGGGGAGAGACCCCAAAGACCTGGGTTCAAATCCCAGCTCCTCTGCCCCCCAGCTGGGCTGCCTTGGGCAAGCCACTTCCCATCTGTTCTATGAACTGGGTTTGGTCTTGTAGCCTAAGAGGTGGGGGCAGGGTCTAGTAAGAGCTGGGCGCTTAGTAGGTATTCAGAAAATGTTAGCTCCCTTCCTCCTACGGTCCTACCCAAAGAGCTGTGTGGCCTAGAGAAAGTCACTCAACCTCCCTGAACACGTTTGCTGCAAACAAAATGAAGATGGCGTGGGGCAGGGAGAAGACCTACTGTGTGCTCCACAGTCCCACTGTCTACACACCATGGACAGGCACCGAGGGCCAGCTCCGGGCCGCGACATTCGGTCCCCACGCTGCCTTGCAGTCCAGCAACAGGCCAAAGGCAAACAGCTAAGCCACTGCAGACTACAAGGTGCCCACGGAGGAAGGAATGGGGCTGGGAGGGGCTCATTCCCGGAGGTGACGGGCAGGAGGAGCCGGGAGGGGCTCATTCCCCGGAGGTGACAGGCAGGAGGAGCCGGCCCTCTGGGCGCGTGGAAGAAGCGGCTTCCCTCCCAGCAACCAGCTCCGCGGGCCGCCTCCACCCACAGGGCCCCTCCATTCTGCGTCAGTGGGGTTCCCCCTCTCTCATGGCCAGGGGCAGAGGGGCGGAGGGGCCCGGGGAGCGACAGCAGCCCACTCCTCTAGGAGCCACGGTCTCCAGACCCTGGTTGTGGCCGGGCCTGGCGTCTGTCTACCACTGCGAGCATGCACTGGCGTCCTGGTATTATGTGCATCACTCAGCAGACGCAAAGACACCTCTGCGCGGGAGACGAGAGCAGGAATAGAAACGCAGCTCTAACTCCGGCTCCGGGCCTCTTCTCCCACGGCCCTGGGGATGCACGGAGCCCGCTTTGGCCACCACGGACCAGGACCGGCCAGCAGCCCGGGAGACATCCCCAGGGAGGCCAGGAGGTCGCCGGCACACATGGCCATGCCCTCCCCAACCTGCACCAGCGAGGCCCAGCTCTCTCCCCTGCTGCCAACCTCTCCCAGGGTCCTGTCTGTCCTGCACTTGGAACAGGGACACTGGCCCTCACCCCTGCCCCCGTCTGTGTCGTGCTTCACTGGGCCCAGGTGGAGACGCCTCAGGTAGGACAAGCCCTCCTGCCAGCCCTCCTGCTGTGGCTTCCCCCAGGAACTTCCTGCCTCCACCCGCCTGCCTCACCTGGCCCACTCTGCCCTTGACCTTGACGCATCAGCCTAGGGCCCCCCTGCCCCTGCACAGGGAAGACAGGAAATGACACTCACGTGGCCCAGCATGTGAGGCTGCCATGGCCAGCGCTGAGCTTCCTGGTGGCTTTGGCCACGCGCCCGCCCCCCCCCCCCCCAGCCGCTCCAAGGCCCAGCAGCTCCGAGCCCATGGAGTAGCACACACACTCTGACCCCCAGGGCCCCAGCAGCCCACGCCCTGTCGTGCTGCGTGTCCAGGGGACACCAAGCTTCTTACTCTGTATCTGGGGCAGTTAGCCCCGGGCCTGGCACAGACGGTGCATTTGGCAAATGCTTGTCGGACAGAACTGGGAAGGTGAGAGTCCTTACTGACCAACACCAGAGACCCAGAAGTCACGGAAACCACACAGCAACCCAGGGCGTTTGCACGGCAAAAGGTACCAGCAACAAAGCCAGCAGCCAGCTCGGCCTCTCTGGCTGCACGACTGCTCTGGGAAGAAGGGTTAGCACCTGCGCGGTAGCCAGAGCCGGCAGGTGGGCCAGAAGCAGACGAAGGGCCCGCCACAAGAGGGCGCTAAGGAGCCCCCGGGGCAGCTCAGGCGCACGAGGGGAAGCTCCCAGGGAAAGAGCAGCTGAGCCATTCTCCAGAGCACACTGCTTTCCCTCACCCTGGGAGGACGGCGGGCCCTGCCGTCTCCCAGTCCCCCGAGGCTCAGAACGGGCGGCTGGCTTCCCCGCCAGGGCCTGGACACCCGGCCCCTCTGCACGATGAGTGGCAGGACAGGAGACCTCTCTACGGACCTGGGGGACACCGGCCGGCCCCCGACACCCCAGCTCCAGGGATTAACAGCCCCCCACACCCACTGGCCAAGACGTCCCCCTGCACCAGCCCAGGCCGACAGCTACCTCTCATTCCAAACTCCAGGCCGGTGCGGCCAAGGCAGCGGCGCCTGCTCTCAAGTGGACGAAGACCGGGGCAGCTTGTCTGCCGACGAGGCCTGGACACGTATGTGTGACGCCGCTGGGAGCTCAAGTCACGTCAGCACGGCGATGTCCGGCCCATCCTGCCTAAGGCATCCAGCCACAAGACAAAGGGCCCCGCCTGCGGTCCGGGCCCAGGTGGGGCAGGGTGGTCTTGGGTTGGCTCTGACTCGGGCCCACGCAAGTTCAAGGCAAAGTCAGAGAAGGCAAGGGAGGTCCAGGTGCAAGCAGACAGAAACGCTCAGAGCCCATCTATGTCGATCAGACGTAGAGCTGGGAGGCTGGACTCTCGCGTGGGCGTGGGCAGCTGGGGCCCAGACCTGTCGGGGAGTGTGCCTGCTCTCCTTCAAGCAAAGCAGCCTGGGGAGAGGCGGCTGCAGCAGGCACGTGGACCCCTGGCCGGGCCATCTCCGCAGCGGCCTCGCCTCGCACGGGGACTCCGGCAGCGCCCGGGAGAGCAGGCAGTAGGGCTGGGGCCGCAGCACTGTGCCCTGGACGGCCATTCCCACAGTCAGAGCACGGACTCTGAGAACTCAGGAACCCCCTCCCCCACCTTCCGTGCATAGCCAAGCAAGATGGGCCCAGAGGGGGCAGAACTTGCCCAGAGCCACACAGCAAATCCCAGGTACAGCCGTGGCCCCCGGGACGCTGGTCTTTCTCTTACTGCTCTGTTTCTGGGGGTCCCAGGACCTTTGGGGTTTTGGTATGACCAGATATTGGCCTGTTCCATCCAGATCAGCAGCCACGCCCACAATGCACCTGCAGCCCGCTGGGCCCTAGGGCCACCGTTTTCAGGCAGGGAGGGAAAGATGACCAGGGGTCTCAGGGAAGCCGCTTTGCTCGGGCCCCTTCCTGGGCTGTGGTGGAGACCCCAGGCCTGGGCTTCCACCCCACCCCACCCCCGGGGACCAGGAAGACGTCCTGGGGCCTGGCTTAGGAATCTCTTCGGCGGTGAGATGCTACCGAGGAAAGAGCAAGCCCTCTCCCCTAGCCAAGTCTCCCGCCTCATCCCAGCCCACCCAACGTGGGGGCAACAGATGCTCATCACTGGCAAGCGCATGCTCCCGAACAGACACAAGTCTCAGCAGAAAGCAGCTCCCACTGTCCCCAAAGCCAGCGGGAACGGATTCAGAGCAGCCAGCAGCCACGACGACTCAGCAACTCCGCCTTCCAGAGCCCACAGCAGGACAAAGGACACAGACAGAAAAAGCTCCGGCCCCAGATGGCCCTTTCTAGCGTTTGTGCCACATTCTCCTCCCTCGCGGCCATGGCAGACATCACTAATCAATCACCAGCCCAGCACAGCCTGGCGTCTCTGTGCACGGTGCTGGGATCCACAGTGGTCCACTTATCAGAGTCGGCACGCAAGACGAAGGCCACGTGGGAGCTGGGAAACCAGGGCTGCCTTTCCACAGCCGGGCACGCAGGGGCCTGGTGGAGGGAGGCACGGAGTCAGGACAGGCACAGAACTGGAGCTGACACGGCCCGGGGCTGACGGAGAAAGGATCTCCCACGGCACCGAGCTGAGCACAGGTCGCTGGTGGAGGGAGGTGGTGCTCCCAGGGCGTGGACGGCCAGGCAGCCCTCAGGAAAGACTAGCACGAACTTGACCTTTCAGAAAGTTCTGGAACTCCAGGCAGAGCCTGCAAGGGCTTCCTTCTACACGGCCCTAGGAATCCTATCTTAGCCCTAAGCACCCCATCTAGGGCTTCACTAGTGCTGAGCTGTGTACCCCAGCAGGCAGGGGGTGCACTGGGCACGTGCGTGTCAGGGGCGGGGAGCGAGACACCTCTAGCAGGTGCACAGGGCGAGAGAAGCAACAGGTGGAGGATGCTTGGGGAACCAGCGTCTCTAACCCCCTGATTTTAGTCTCGGGGGTCCCAGGTGACCTTGGCAGGGAACTGTAGGCCTCTGGTGCTTGCACCCCTGGCCCGGGCCTGCAATGATGTCCTTTCAGATGTCCACCTGAGCCCTCAGTGCCGACGGCACTGCCCTGGCTGCCGGGGCCTCTGTTTGCTTCCCTCCAGATCCTCTCGCTCCCCAGCCCAGGGTCTGGTTCATGAGCTTCGGGGCCCCTCCCATGCCAAGAAAAAACTCGCTCCATCTCCAGGCAGGGGTGGCCTCGGCCCCAGGAGCCGAGCCGAGCAGGGGCGGGAGGCGGCAGCAGCCTCTGCGGGCTCCTCCCAGGACCCTCGCTCCTGTCCTGCCCAGCTGGGGCCCTCCGGCTCCAGTCTTCCTGCCCGATGTCAGCCCTGGTCTCTCATTTGCTGGGGGAACTGGGCCAATCCTTGCCCTCTCTGGGCTCGGTTCCTGCCTGCACCCCCGACTCCTTGAGTCAGCCTTAGCTCTGAGGGTCTGATCAGACAAGTACCTGCCAAGGCTCGGATGGCAGTGGGCAGCAGGGTGCCCGCCCCTCCCCCAGCCCCCCGGAACTTTCACAGAGCCTCCAGACTCCTCACCTGGGGGGCAGGGCCCTGGCCTCCCGCGTGCAACTCAGGAGCCCACGTTGAGAGGGAGGTGGGGCCTGCCATGGAAGACGCGTCCATCACGCCCATCTAGGCAGGAGGGGACACCTGTCGCCAGAGACGGGACACAGATGCGGGATGCAAACCCTCGCACGGTGTGCTCCTCGGTCCCTTCCAGCCACTCCGGGACTCCAGCTGCCCGGCAGCACCGATGCCATGGCCCAGGGCGAGGCACCCAAAGCAGAGCGTGCTAGGCAGATCCCCGTCCCCTTGCCCACTGGACCCCGGCCTCCTCACTCGCCTCTGCTCCTCAGACACCCCCGCAAGCGCCCACCTCAGGACCTTTGCACCTGCTGCTCCTTCTGCCTGAACCCCTCCCCTCAGACAGCCGCACCACTTGCTCCTTTCTCTCCTGGGGTCTCTACCAGGGGACCCTTTCCAGCAGGTCTCCCCTGGCCCCTGGGGAGTCGGAATCGCAAGCCTCCCCCGACGCCTACCAACAGCACCTGCCACTTCTTTTGTCTTCCTGTTCCCCTCCTGACCGCCTGGCGCAGGTAGAGGCAGGAGTGTGTGCTGCTTACTGAGACCTGCTAGGGGCCAGGACATGAGGCTGGCCCCTGACAGAGCAGGGGACAAGACAGTGCCACCCTTGGCACTGACACCAAAGCCAGTGAAGAACCGAGGGGCCCAGCCTGGCTGGGGCACCAGAGCTGCTCGGCTGGCTGCAGACTCCCGCGGTAACCGGGGGTGGGAGGGACGGGCAGGGCTCAGATCAAAGGCGAGGAAGCGATCCGTCATCGGCACGCTAGACCCTGGTCACAGCAGCACGGCCCCCTCTGCCCCCTCGGAGCCTCAGGGACACTGGGCTTCTGGTCGCCATCTGTCACCGGCAGCGTGCACTCCACAGCGCCCCCATCTGTCAAAGCGCTGAGGAGCCGCGTGCCCACCGCCCGCTGTCCCCAGCCAAGCCCCGGTGCCAGGCACCGCAGAAGCACCGCCCACTGCACCCTCACCGCGAGCCTGCCTGGGCAGCTCCTCGCCCCGTTCACAGAGTGCGACCAGAGCACAGAGGCCCCGGCTCTCCCAGCACCCGCTCAGCTCAGGCCGGCGCCGTTCAGAGCACACCACGGGCAGTGCTCACGCAGAAGCCCCGTGAGAGGCCCTCTGATCACCCCACTTTCCAGGGAGGGAAGAGACGGGGGCCCCGAGCCACACGGCGCACGGGCGAGCAGACGTCTGAGCCCTGGCAAGGCCACCGGCACCTGCTGTGGCCAGAACGGAGCCCCTGCTTCGGGAAAACTCATTCCAGAAGCAAACGCTACCGGCACAGCACGTGTGTGCGTGTGTGTGCATGTGTGTGCGTGTATGTGCGTGTGTGCCTGTGTGCGCGTGTGTGTGCATGTGCGTATATGCGTGTGTGTCTGTGCATGTGTGTACAGGTGTGTGTGCATGTGTGTGCGTGTGTGTATGTGTGTGCCTGTGTGCGCGTGTGTGTCCAGGTGTGCGTGTGTGTGCGTGTGTGTGCATGTGTGTGCATATATGCATGTGTGTGAGCATGTGTGTGCGTGTGTGCATGTGCATGTGCATGTGTGTGCATATGTGTGAGTGTGTGCAGGTGTGCAGGTGTGCGTGTGTGTAGGTGTGTGCAGGTGTGCATGTGTGTGTGTAGGTGCGTGCACGTGTGTGCAGGTGTGCGTGTGTGTGCATATGTGCAGATGTGTGCAGGTTTGTGCGTGTGTGCAGGTGTGTGCACGTGTGTGCAGGTGCGTGTGCATGTGTATGTGCAGGTGTGTGCATGTGTACGTGTGCATGTGTGTGCGTGTGTATGTGCAGGTGCGTGCGTGTGTGCACGTGTGTGCAGGTGCGTGTGCATGTGTATGTGCAGGTGTGTGCATGTGTACGTGTGCATGTGTGTGCGTGTGTATGTGCAGGTGTGTGCGTGTGTGCAGGTGTGTGCGCGTGCGTGTGCGTGTGTGTGAAGGCTCAGCTGGCACCTACCCCTGGTTGGTTATTTGCGGAGTAGCCAGCACTTATTCACACCTGTTATAAGCCAAGAAAGTGCTTCCCCTGCCTTCTCATTTACAACCTTATTTATCTGAAAGAGAGAGAGCGAGCGAGGTTTTCTTCCACTAGTCATTCCTCCAATGCCCACCGCAGCCAGGGCGAACCAGGCTGAAGCTGGGCGCTGGGCCCCCACTCTCCCATGAGGCCACCACGGGCCTGTGGGCCCCCACCTGCTGCCTCCCACAGTGCACACGCACAGGACGCTGGAGGAGGAGGCAGACCTGAGCCCGGGACCCAGGCACGCGGACACGGGACCCCGGCATCCCACACGGCTCTGCACTCAACACCCGCCCTGCGTTCTCGCTTAGTGGACGCTACCTGTGTCCTCCCAGAGAGGTGAGGCAGCTCGCCTGGGCCCACACAGCAAGGCGTGGGGGTCGGGAGCCAGGAGCTGGGGCTGGAAGCCCAAGGCCTCACCTCCCAGCCCGGCTTCTGCTGACCGCGGAGAGGCAGGGCCGGCACTCGGCAGGAAGCTGGGAGCTTCCAGAACAAAGCAAACCTCGCTCTCCGAAACACATCAAACAAGCCTCTAATCCTCGTTATTAATGTAAATAATATTCCTGCACAGAAACAAGCCCCGAGCCTTCCCAGGCGGCTTCCGGGATTACGCGCGCAGTGTCCGGCGCAGCGAGGACAATAACCAATTGACTCTCATTAAAACTCCAATAACGCTGGCGCGATCGCGGCTTTGATAAGCTGGCTGCTGTGCGCGGGGGTCAAGCGCATTAGGAAAATGTAATTAGACTAATAAATTCTGGCGATCCTCTCTTCCCCCTCTCATCCCAAGGAGAAGCCACGCACAAGCCCTCATTTCCCACACGGAGGCCCCACTGCGGGCTCAATGCAGAAGAGAGGGGATTCTTGAGAGCGCCGGGGTCTCACCCAAGAAGGACCCTGGGTCCCAGCTGCCCCAGACCACACGGGTCTGAGCGGCAAAAGGCAGAGGCTCCGGGAGCTGGGGGCGCGGGGCCCCCACTCCCACCCAGCGCCCCACCACCACCTCCCACCACGACTCAGCCCCCTCCCTGCTCCAACAGGATTCCAAGGTCAGGAACTGCTTTGCTGAGCTGTGCGCTCAGAGCCGCGGACTCCCCTGGGTCACCGGGATACCATCATGTAGCAGGGGGCAGACTGCAGGGTCTTCAGAGCCCCCCAAGACTAGGAGCCAGGCTTGGAGGGGGCAGCCTTGAACCCCAGAGGCCATCAAGGCCCTGCCTGAGAAGCCCACCTGCCCAGGGTGGGGTGAGCCACAGGGGGAAATCCATGTTGCAAAGGCCCCTCCCACCCCCTTTTTATTTATTTATTTATTTGAGAGGTAGAGTTACAGACAGAGAGAGGGAGAGATGGAGATAGAGAGAGAGGGGGGTCTTCCATCCACTGGTTCACTCCCCAAATGGCTGCACCAGCCAGAGCTGTGCCGATCCAAAGCCAGGAGCCAGGAGCTTCCTCTCTGTCTCCCATGTGGGTGCAGGGACCCAAGGACTTGGGCCATCTTCCACTGCTTTCCCAGGCCAGAGCAGAGAGCTGGTTCGGAAGAGGAGCAGCCGGGACATGAACCAGTGCCCATATGAGATACTGGTGCCGCCTGCAGAGGCTTAGCCCACTCTGCCACAGCGCCAACCCCCTTCGCACGCCTCTTAACGCCTGATTCAAGCCACAAGGGGGTTTCCAACAGTTCATGGAGGGTTGGGATTTAAAATCTAAGTTTATTTCGGTGCAGGCTTTTTTCATAGTGCGCCTCTTCCACGAGCTTTTGGAAGCCGGCGTACAACCCCTTCTGCCACACGCCAATTTTGAAAATGCAAATCCGTTCCAATGCCATCCAGAGATTAGGACCTAATTGCAGCATTATGCAAATTCACGTTGGCTCTTGCAAGGTTTCACCCCAGGAAACCCTGGGTGACCACGGAGAGCTGAGCCTGCTCAGGAGGCACCGCCCCACAGCCAGCCAGCCACGCCCAGCCACGCCCCCCACTGCCCTGAACTCGCCCACCTCACCCCACCCCTCTGCCCTCAGTCTGTTTTGCAGCTCTTATCTCTGTTCTTGATCTCTCCCTCTTGCTCCCTCTCTGCTGGGCAGCAGGTGGAAGGAGCACACTGCTACGGCTTCCGGCCTCTTTCCAGAGAGCGCCCGGCGACTTATCTGCATAGTTTTGCACTTCTTAACCGGTTAACATGGACAGAAGCCTGCTACTGCTTTACTAGATTTCTATCATTTGTTTTAATTTTATTTATGTACGTGAAGAGGCAAAAAGACAAGAGAAAGAGAAAGGCAGGGGCACGCGCTTGCCAGCATCCCATATGGGCGCTGGTTCGAGACCCGGCTGCTCCACTTCCGATCCATCTCTCTGCTATGGCCTGGGAAAGCAGTAGAAGATGGCCCAAGTCCTTAGGCCCCTGCACCCACGTGGGAGACCCGGAAGAAGCTCCTGGCTCCTGGCTTCGGATCGGTGCAGCTCTGGCCACTGCGGCCATCTGGGGAGTGAACCAACGGATGGAAGACCTACCTCTCTCTGTGTTACTCTGACTTTCAAATAAATAAATAAATCTGAGAGAGAGAGAAAGAGAGAGAGAGAGGCAGAGACAGAAAACAGACACCACTCGCATTTGCTGATTCACTCCCCCCACCAGTGCCCGCCATGGCCAGGCTCCAGCTGGGAGCTGGGAACTCACCCCAGGTCCCACACGTGGACGGTGGGGACCCAGCCCTGAGCCATCCCCTGCTGCCTTCCAGGGTCAGCCTCAGCAGGAAGCTGGTATCAGGAGCTGGGACTTGAACCCCGGGGCTCTGATGTGGGGTTGAGCGCCCCCAGCGGTAACTTACCCACCGGACCAAACGCCCCCACCGGGTTCTGTGCGGCTCATGGCCAAGTGTTGTGATGCCGTCCCCATAAACATGCAGCTTTCACGGAGCAGTGCACACAGCACCGTGCCGACGAGGGAGGCGCGTGGCCTGTGACACGGGAGCACACAGCCCGAGAGGCCAGCGCAGCGGGACGGAGAACCAGCAAACCCCGACACGGAAGAGGGATACGGAGTCCCGAGTGAGTCAAGGCTCCCCAAAAGCCCGAGGTGCTCCTGCTGGCCCCTGGGCCTTGGAATTGTGCTTACGGCTCCCCCATTCCGCATCCAAGTCCACTCCCAGCACTTCATAGCCAAGTTCAAGGCAGGAGCGCCACACCACAGCCTCCACTGCCTGCTGTCCACTATCTCGACAGAGCAGGTCGCCCCCTACTGGCTGGGCCTGGGTGCAGCTGGACAGGGCCTCACCTCCCTGCACCCCAGCCGGGCATGATGGGGAGGGCTGGGGGTCCCGCCTCCTGACGCTCACCCCTCCCCAGATGGTGCTCACACCACCGCAGGCTCAGGAAAGAGCTCCCTAGTGGACAGGCCACGCCCCCAAAGGACTGCCCCGCCCCGCCCCTGCCAGCACAGGGGAGCAGCCCCTGGGGCGGAGGCCAGGGCAGGTGTGGACAGCGCTCCGCGTGGACACCGGCCGCCTGCCAGGCACCCAGATAGGCTTTTCACAGGCGACGGCGCATGTCATCCCCAAAATCGCTCTGCCAAGAAGGGACCCTGCCCCCACTCTACAGACGGGAAATCGGGCTCCACGGAAAATCACAAAAGCAGGAAGCAGCAGAGCTGGACCACAGCTGTGTCTCCACCCCCTGCCCAAGCCCGCAGGTCCGGCCAGGGGTCCAGTGCACCCCCACCTCCCTGCCCAAGCCCGCAGGTCCGGCCAGGGGTCCAGTGCACCCCCACCTCCCTGCCCAAGCCCGCAGGTCCGGCCAGGGGTCCAGTGCACCCCCACCTCCCTGCCCAAGCCCGCAGGTCCAGCCAGGGGTCCAGTGCACCCCCACCTCCCTGCCCAAGCCCGCAGGTCCGGCCAGGGGTCCAGTGCACCCTCCATCTCTAGGCCTCGGCTCTCCCACCTGTTAATGGGGGACACATGGCCAGTACATGTCTGAGTTATTTGAGAAGCCAGGAGGAGGGCAAGCACTTGGAGAATTAAGAAAAGCTCGCATGAGTCATAGGTGCTTAGCCCAATGGCTACGACACCCATGTCCCACATCACGGCGCCGGTTCAATCCCCACCTCGGGCTCCTGACTCCAGCTTCCTGTCATTGCTGAAGCCGATGGCTCATGTGCCTGGGTTCCCGCCAGCCACCTGGGAGCCCCAGACTGAGGTCCTGGCTCCCAGCTTGGGCCCAGCCCAGCCATTGTGAACCTTTGGGGAGTAAACCAGCAGATGGGATATTTCTCTTTCTCTAACTTATTTGTAATTTTAAAAAATGAAAGTCACAATGGAAGACAGGAATTGGCCCCTCCTGGCGCCCAAGCCCATGAGAACCAGCGTGGCCCCCTCTGCACGTCCGTGTGCCCAGCCTGCGAGCCACCCGGGGCTGCACGCCAGGGGCACTGGGGGGGGGGGGGCCTGGCCCTGACACTTCCTGTGACGGCTCACTACACCAAGGCCGCCAGCTCCAACAGCAGGCGTTCCCAGCTGCTGGAGGCCTCGGCCCACTGCCCTGTCGATTCAGGCCACAGAACCGAGGCCCCCTCTCAGGGGCGGGGTGCAGGGCGGATGCAAGACAAACCCGGCTTCCCTCCCTGGAGCCAGCATCCGGCCTCCCGCAGCCCGAGCCGTCTCCTTCTGGGCCAACTACTTGATTGTCTTCAATCTACCCTCCTCGGATGAAATGAACAGAGAGAGAGAGAGAGAGCAGATCCATGAGTAACGTTCGTTTGTTTTTCTTGTAAAGATTTGTTTATTTATGTGAACGGCAGAGAGAGAGAGAGATCCTCCATCTACTGGTTCTCTCCCCCCATGGCCACAACTGGGCCAGGCCGAAGCCAGGAGCCTAGAACTCCATCCAGGTCTCCACATGGGTGCAGGGGCCCAAGGACTTGGGCCATCCTCCACTGCCTTCCCAGGCCATAGCAGAGAGCTGGATCAGCCGGGACTCGAACCTGTGCTCATACGGGATGCTGAGGTCACAGGCAGCCGCTTAACCACAACACTGACCCCTGTGACGAACATTTAATGAGCACATGTCAGGCACGAGTCTGTATCGGGAGTCACCGAACAACGGCCCCCGGGCCAAACCCAGCTCACTGCCGGCTGCTACACAGTCCGGAGCCCAGATGGTCTTTGCATTTTTAAATAGTTTGGGGGGGCGGAGAAAAAGAGAAAAAAAGACAACTATTTTATGACACACGCAAAGTCTATGAAATTCAAATTCCAGTGCCTATAAATAAAGTTTTATTGGCACACAGCACGCCCATTCATTTACATATTGTCCACGGCTGCTTTCAAGTTACAACAGCGGAGCGGAAGAGACGCGCAGGGACCATCTGGCCCGCGAAGCCCGAGGGGGTTGTGAGCGCCCTTGACAGTGTCGGCCGCCCCCTCCTGCAGAGGGCACGGCTCCGGGCTCACCCGACAGACAAGGGGGTCCTGAGAAGCCCACAGACGCGGCCCACGGCCCACAGTGGTGGAGGCAGGATCCAGACCCAGGCACCTGACAGCGTCTACATCCAACCCACTTCCCTGTTCTTTCCGGGCGGGGCCCAAGCCTGACAGCTGTCACACACCCTCCCCAGCCACATCCACCCGGGCCTCCTGGTGCCCAGGGCCGGTGATCAGCATGGCCACTGGGCCCCCTGGATCCTCTTCCAGTCCTACTGACTTTGTAGATCTTTCCCAGTCCACGTTCTAAAGGGCCTATAAACCCACTGGACACTAAAGAAACTGAGCCGCGGGGCCGGCGCTGTGACACAGTGGGTTCAGCCTCCTCCTGCGGCGTTGGCATCCCGTCTGGGTGCTGGTTCGAGTCCTGGCTGCTCCACTTCCGATTCAGCTCCCTGCTATGGCCTGGGAAAGCAGTGGAAGATGGCCCAAGTCCTGGGGCCCCAGCATCCACATGGGAGACCTGGAAGAAGCTCCTGGCTCCTGGCTTCAGATTGGCTCAGCTCCGGCCACTGCAGCCATTTGGGGAGTGAACCAGTGGATGGAAGACCCCTCTCTCTCTGTGTGTGTGTCTTTCCCTCTCTCTTTAACTCTGCCTTTCAAATACATAAATAAAATCTTTTGAAAAAAGAAAGAAATTGACCCACATTGGCCACTGCTCTCGCTGGAGGTCCCTCAAGACCTCCGAGCGCCAGCGAACCTCACTCTCGGGCCGCCCACTGGTGTCAGATAACCCTGCCCTGCCTTGGTGTCACAGAGGTGCAGGGTGCAGGTCCCTGGGACAGCTGTCCAGGCCATGGACGACTCAGGGCCACTCTCCCTGCGATCCTGCCTCGGAATCTAGGACAGGGGGGAGGGGCAGCAGGCTCTGTCGCCATAGGAGCCAGGCTAGGTTAAGTCCGCAGCAGGACAGGTTGCAGCCGGACCGCAGACGGGACATGACCGGCGGGAGAGGCACAGGTGCACACGGAGTCCTAACCTGATGACCGCTTCTCACAGACGCCCCCGCCCCATTGTTAGCTCCGAGCTTAGACGCACGGTGTTAAGCACAGACCTCATCAATGAGTACAAATCAATAGATCCAGAAGGCAAATATTTGGATTTTCTTTGTATGCGTAGAGGAAACCCAGATAATCGAGCCCAGCCATGGCAAGCGGACGGGCCCAGTGCCTGCTGCTGAGTCTAGGGGCCGTTCTGTGGTTCCCAGCGTTTCGGATCCAGTGGCTAATAGTTCAGATTTAGAAGTGGTTTTTGTTAAAGATTTGTTTATTTGAAAGTCAGAGTTACACAAAGAGAGGAGAGGCAGAGAGAGAGAGAGAGAGAGAGAGAGAGAGAGAGAGAGAGGTCTTTCATCCGATGGTTCACACCCCAGTTGGCCACAACGGCCATAGCTGCACCGATCAAAAGCCAGGAGCCAGGAGCTTCTTCTGGGTCTCCCACGTGGGTGCTGGGGCCCAAAGTCTTAGGCCATCTTCTACTGCTTTCCCAGGCCACGGCAGAGAGCTGGATCAGAAGTGGAGCAACCAGGTCTCAAACCAGCGCCCATATGGGATGCTGGCACTTCAGGCAGGGGCGTTAACCCACTGCGCCACAGCGCCAGCCCAGATTTGGAAGGTTTTAGGGCATAATTCAGATTTCTGGCTTTCCTTGGAAATAACCCAAAGACCTGGCCGTAGCAGCCCCGCACAGCAACAACTGGCTGGCCCTGAGCAGGGCTGACCCTCTAACCAGGGCTGGACCCATGAGCGGGGCACTGCCCACCCTCCCCTCTCCAGCTCCTGGCCCGGCTCACACCTCTGCCTTTCCCAGAGGTCCCGCAAGCAAGCGAGGGCCTCCACGCCCATTTTACTGGTGGGAAAACTGAGGCCTGCACAGGAGACTCATCCTGCCTACAACACGACAGTGACTTCCTGTCAACGTCCAGGGTGGGACTGGGCTCGGAGCTCTCTCGCTGGGTTGATATCTGACAGCTACACACGTGTCTAAGGTGAAAATGAGATTTTTCTGCTGACTCCAATTTTGCCACCTTTTCTTCCAGCTCTTTGTGGGGAGGGGAGCATACCTTCAGAGCCAAGAAGATCTCCCCAGACCCTGCGCCAGCCCCGCCAGAATCTGCCCCCCCCCAACATGTGCAATGCTGTCTAAGAAATCTGCAGGAGAGCAAGGCTAAGGAGAAAGAACTGGGCCACAGCCCAGGACACATCGGCAGGCGCCCCCAGACTTCACCACCCGAGATCCAGGAAGAGCCGAGCAAAGAATGCTGGCCGGGCCAGGCCAGGGTTCCGGGCCCCCGCTCTGCTATTCGCTTGCTGCGTGACCACGGCCAAGGCGCTGGGCCTCTCTGAGCCCAAGTCTCCATCTGTGTCGACAGGGGTCCCAGCAGCGCTAACCAGACGGGGCTGTTGTGCGGAATACCCATGCCACAGCAGAGCGAGCACACAGCAGGTGCCTCCCCAGGGCGGCATGTCCTACCAGCCCTGCCCTGGGCCTCCTCTCCTCCCCAAGCCCCCAATTCAGCTGTGTCTCCTGCCTGCGGCTCCACCACCAGCCTGTCTCCACGGACCCCAGCCTCAGGACCCTGGCCCTGAGCCCCACCCCATGCTCCCATTCAAGACCACCCAGGGGGCCAGCGCCTTTTTTTTTTGTGTGTGTGTGTGTGGCATAGCGGATAAAGCCGCCGCCTGCAGTGCCAGCATCCCATATGGATGCAGGTTCAAATCCCAGCTGCTCCTCTTCCGATCCAGCTCTCTGCTGTAGCCTGGGAAAGCAGTAGAAGGTGGCCCCCAAGTGCTGGGCCCCTGCACCCACATGGGAAACCCGGAAGAAGCTCCTAGCTCCTGGCTTCAGATCAGCACAGCTATGGCTGTTGCGGCCGGTTGGGGAGTAAACCAGTGGATGGAAGACCTTTCTCTCTCTCTCTGTCTCTCCCTCTCAGTCTATAACTGTACCTCTCAAATAAATACATAAAATCTTAGAAAAAAAAAAAGCAGCCTACCCAGCCCTCAAGGCCCAACCAGACCCAGCACTTCCACAACCTTCCCCCTGTACACACAGACACACACTCACACACACACGGGAGCCCCTCTGCCCCTGCCACCAGCTCCTCCATTGGCTCCGAGAAACTTGGGGCTGTCCCTGACACTCTGGGGGACGGCCTCTGCCCCCGACACTCTGGGAGTGACGTCCTCCATCCCTGACACTCGGGGGTGACAGCCTCCATCCCCACCACTCCGGGGGTGACAGCCTCCATCCCCCACACTCTGGGGGATGCCCTCCGTCCCCGACACTCCGGGGGTGACAGCCTCCATCCCCCACACTCTGGGGGTGATGGCCTCCATCCCCCACACTCTGGGGGTGACGGTCCCCGTCCTCGGCCTGCTGCAAAGCCCAGGGGGACGTCAGCACTGGTAGCAGCCGAGCACCCCCTCTTTCTTCTTCTGGCACCCGCACACCCCACATTCCTGGGCAGGAGCGACCCTGACCCCACGACACCGGCGTGGAAGGGCCGGAGCCCACCAGCCAGCTCGCCTCTCTCCTGGGCACAGACTCCCAGTCCCAGCTGGGGCCGCCTTCCTGGTGGGACCCCCACCGGGTCCCTGCCCCTTCCAGGTTTGTCCCCAGCCACACTTCCTGCTGTGCACTCCTCTGTGCAGGTGCCCAGAGCCCCCTTCGGCTGCTTCTGAAACAACAGCCCTGACTGTCTGGACCCCACCTCACCCACTCACTCACTCACGCCTGCCCCCCAGAAGCCCACGCGTCTGGTCCCGTCGTGAGCACCACACGGGCAGGGCGGGAGGGACCCGTATGGCGCTGCTGCCTGTGGCCGCCCTAAGGCAGCTTCGCTCCTCCCACATGGGCGGGAACAGAACCCAGGCCAGCTGGGGCCCCACCAGGGGAGGGGTGCCACCAGGGGGAGGGACCCCACTGAGGGAGGGGCGCCACCAGGGGGAGGGGGCCCACCAGGGGGAGGGGGCCCACCAGGGGGAGGGACCCCACTGGGGGAGGGGGCCCACCAGGGGGAGGGGGCCCACCAGGGGGAGGGACCCCACTGGGGGAGGGGGCCCACCAGGGGGAGGGGGCCCACCAGGGGGAGGGACCCCACTGAGGGAGGGGCGCCACCAGGGGGAGGGGGCCCACCAGGGGGAGGGGGCCCACCAGGGGGAGGGGGCCCACCAGGGGAGCGGCCACGTGTTTGAAATCAATCAGTGGAGCGGTGAGAGGTGCTGAGCCCGTGACACACGACGCAGCTGTTTCTACAGATGTCACAAATTGAAATCACGGCACACGCGGGTCTCCGTCCAGTGCCCAAGAGGCCAAGCGCTCCCCGTGCACCCTGAGGGTGAGGGACACGACAGCCACCACAGAGCAGCACCCGGGAGCCGTGGACGTCAAAGGCACCAAACGCGGCCCCACGCGGGTGTGGGAAGATCTCGGCCACGATGCACCGACCCCCCACAGTCGGGGTCCTGCTACGAACTCACGGGAGCCCAGACTCAGGCCCCAGAGCCTGCACAGGACGGTGCGGGCGCCTGGGAGGGGGCAGCAGACCCCGAGGGCCTGCGGACTCGGTTCTGTTGGACTCAAGCTGGTCCATTCCTGCAAACACCGGACGGCCCTCTCCAGTCCCCGGGAGCCCCCGAGGGCCTCCAGGTCAGGGGTGTTAGTGCCACCTTGGAGGGCGAAGGTTAGGGGCTGGGCGGCCGAAGCCGCGTCCCTCCAAGACAGGAGGATCAGGGACCAGGACCCCAGGTGAGCCGCTCGGGCCCCCACAGCTTCCTGCCCCCCGCAGAGAGGAGTCCACAATGTCTACACCTGCGGCATAAGCGCCTGGTGGCGGGGGAGGGGTCCGCTGGTTCAGCATCAGAGCAAAGCAGTGTGTTGAGAACAGAGCGAGGCTGGGCCCCTGAACTCAGAAATCCTCCCCGCCCACGCTGGAGCTGTCCCATTGTACAGATGACACTCCAGAGGCCCGGTCACGTGGCGTCTGTACCAACAGCTCGGCCAGCAGTCCAGCTCAGCCCCAGGAGAAGCAGAAATGGGCATTTGGGAAGCACCTGCCGCGTGCCAGGCTTGCGCTGGGCCCTGTCCTCTCGGCTCTCGCTAAACCCCACAGTGACCCCCACCCCCGGGTTCCCGTACAGCAGCCCCCTCTCTTCCTCTCTGCAGCGAAGCCCCACCCCCACCAGCCCCGCCAGGGCCTGGCTGCCTCCAGGGAGGACGTGGACCAGTGCAACCACATTTAAATGTCACCGCTGCACCGTCACTGACCCCGCCGAGCCACCCCTCTCCTGGGCTGTACGGGCACTAACGAGGCTCGTCAATCCCTCAACAGACGGGCACTTGACCAGTCCCTGCAGGCCTGGACGGGCAGGGGCCAGGTAGAGCCCAGAACCACGGCCACCGAGGGCCCAGGCCCTGGAAAGCAGCACCAGGCCCCTCCTCACCCCGCTGGGCTCTTGGTCGGTGGACCCGAGCTGGCCGACACCAGGGAGGCCTGGGACGGGTCGCCGGGCTGCCGCCCACGGTGCGCCTGCTCCTTGCCAAGGGCTGTTCCCAGGAGCAGGCGCAGCCCTGCCACCATCCGGCAGCCGCCCAGGCGAAGGCCCATCTCACAGATCAGGAACCAGGAGACAGCCCGGTGACACGGCCGGAGGCCCTAGACGGAGCTGCCACGTTCACCCGGCTCACACCAGGCTGAGCCAGCCCCCCAAATCTGCATGGAAACCCCCCCCCCCCACGGCTGTAAGAAAACAGACCCAGGAAACACCCAGAGGAGTGCGGCACCCTCCCGACACGGCGGGAGGCAGCCCTGCAGTCTCCATCCGAGAGCTCTGAGACGGAGGCCAGAGGAGCCGTGTCCACTGTGAGGACGAGGGGCAGAGTGTTCTCACAGCCCCCGGCCGGAAGCACCCGTGCACCAGCAACCCGGGCCCACGCGCACCAGGCCGAGCAGGGACCGCACGGTCGCCCGAACAGGGCAGGTTACAGAAAGGACAATGGCTACGATGGGAGGTTGGCTATGACGCAATAAAGAGAACTTAGCCTACTGGTAAGACGCCCACATCCCACATGGGAGGGCCTGGGTTCGAGTTCTCCATCCACGTGGGAGGCCTTGATTGCCTTCCTGGCTCCCAGCTCCCAGCGTCCGCCAGGCCCAGCTGCAGGCACTTGGGGAATGAACCAGAGAACCCGAGCTCCTCTCTCTGCGACTCAAACGAATTTTTTAAAAAAACCATAAAAGGAGCAGCTGCTACCCCCAGGGCTGAGAGAGACCCCCCCCAAGGAAGGCCCCCCAGCCCCAGTGCTGAGACAGCATATCAAAGACCCCGCCCCCAGGGCTGAAGCAGGAGAAGACCCCCACTCCCGCGCTCCCAGGGGAGTCTGCCCACCTGGGCTGCCCCCAGGGCCGAGGTAGGGCACCCCCCTACCTTGGGGGCCCAAGTGCCGACCCTGGGAAGGGGGCAGGGCAGTGACCCCCCCAATTGGCCAAGAAGTTAGCTTGGGAAAAGAAATGTGGAACCAGCCCAACTTGCCGGAAGCCCGGCCTGGGGCACTCACCCCAAATCCCAGCTGCCCTGAGGCTTCTTGTCTCGTGGGGCTCCCCCTGCAGAGGGGCCAGAAAGGGGAGCTGGGGGCTGCGCCTGGCCGCTGCCGGAGCCCCTGGCCCGCACACTCTGGGAGGCGGCTCTGCGCTCCCCAGCGCCCCCTGCTGCCCCAGCCTGGTCCGCTGCCGGCGGGGGAGGGGGGAATTTAAAGGGCCCAGCTCCCTTCCCACGCAGCAGCCCAGAAGGGTGCGTGGAGGAGCGGTGGCTGGAACCAGCGCACGCCTGCCCTGTACGGCCTCAGCTGCCGTGGGAAGCCGTCCACCCGCCGCTCCTGCACAGCAACACAGCTCCAGCTCTGCCCAGGAGACGAGGACGCTCGGGGCCCACGGGCCGGCAGACCACGCTGCCCGCTGCTCGGACTGGGACTCAGCTCCACGGATGCTCTGCAACGCTGACTCAACTGCGCAGTGGCCTTGCCAACGCTTGTCTACAAAAGGCAACGGCGGCCGGTGCTGTAGCGTAGCAGGTAAAGCCACCGCCTGTGACACCAGCAGCCCACAGGGCGCCAGTTCAAGCCCCCGGTGCTCCACTTCCGATCCAGCTCCCCGCTAACGTGTCTGGGAAAGCAGCAGAAGATGGCCCAAGTACTTGGGCCCCTGCACCCACAGGGGAGACCCAGAAAAAGCTGCTGGCTTCAGCCTGGCCCAGCCCTGGCTGTTGTGGCCATCTGAGGAGTGAACCAGCGGATGGAAGATCTCTCTCTCTCTGTAACTCTGCCTTTCAAATAAATAAAAATAAATGTTTTTAAAGGCACCTGGGGAGAAGCTGGCTGGGCGCTAAGCGCAGTTGTGAGTGTGGAAGACGGTCTCGGCATGGGCGTGGACAGTCGGGTCCACGGGCACCGGCTGGGAGCAGACTCCCGCCACCAGACTGTGAGAAGTCCCCACGCTGACCCAGCGCTACAGGGCCCCCCGGGACCAGGTCAGGGCCAGCGCCTGGTCACCCCAGGACCATCTGGCCACCTCCACCACCCCCATTAAACGGGGCCCTGGGGGGCAGGAGTGGAAGGAGGTTTACTGAGATGTGGGCTCCTCCCTCCGGGGTCCCCCGCTTTCCAAGGCCTTCAGGGTCTGGGAGTGACTGTGGCATTGGAAAACAAGACGAGTGCTCACCACTCCTACCGGATGCCTGGAGCCGGGGAGGGCTGGCCCACCCAGGGCTGTCTGTGTCGCTCAGGCCCCACCCAGGGCTCACCCAGCCGTGGGTCAAATATGTTTGAGAAAGAACTGCATCTACTGAACACAGGAGGCGTCTTTCCTTGTTACTCCCGAGAGAATACAGGACGCCAGCCGTCCCCAGGGCATTCATATTGCATTGCCGACTTTTTTTCAATACCTATTTTCATTTATTTGAAAGGAAAAGCGACAGAGAAGAGAGCTTCCATCCGTGCCTTGCTTCTCAGATGTTCACAACAGCCAGGGCTGGGCCAGGCCAGAGCCTGGAGCTTCTTCCGGGTCTCCATGTAGGTTCAGGGGCCCAAGCATTTGGGCCATCTTCCACTGCTTTCCCAGGTCACAGCAGAGAGCTGGATCGGAAGTGGAGCAGCCGGGACTCAAACCGGCACCCATATGGGATGCCGGTGTCACAGGCAGCAGTTTAACCTGCTATGCCATAATGCCAGCCCCCTGAGACATAAGATTTATGTATTTGTTTATTTGAAAGGCAGTTACAGAGAGAGAGAGAGAGAGAAAGGAATCTTCTATCCACTGATTCACTCCCCAGTTGGCTGCAATGGTCCGGGCTGGGCCAGGCTAAAGCTAGAAGCCAGACTCCATCCAGGTCTCCACATGGGTGGCAGGGACCTAAGCACTTGGGCCATCCTCTGCGGCCTTCCCGGAAGCATTAGCAGGGAGCTGGCTCGGAAGTGGGGCAGCCGGGACTCGAACCGGTGCTCCTATGGGATACCCACACTGTAGGCTGCAGCTTAACCCACTGAGCCACAGCACCGTCACCCTCTACCCTCCCCCCACACACATCTACTTCTTTGTGTCCCCGTCTCTGGTCCCTCTTACAGAAGAGCTGGGTGCACACAGGCCCCCACCCCATCTCCCTCTTTCGCAACATGGTACCCCAGCACTAACTGTAGGCTAACGGCAACCCGCCAACTCAGCCACTAGAGCAAGTACGGTCAGGTGCCACGGGAGGGCGCCCCCAGCGAACCGCAGCACAACCGTGGCTGCGCGAGGTCATATCCACTGGAGCAGGACACTGAAGAGGCCCGTGTCCAGCCCGGAGTGCCTGCGTCCAGTTCCAGCTTCCCCGTGCAGACCCTGAGAGATCTGGACGGAGCTCCCAGCTCCTGGCTCTGGTCTCAGACCAGCCCCGGCCACTGCAGGCAGCCGGGCAATGAACCAGCCGCTGAGAGCGCGCGCTCTCTCTCTTCCACCTGCTCACACACTCTCACTCTCTCACCTGCTCACTTGCTCTCTCCCACCTGCTGTCTCTCTCTCTCACTCTCTCTGCCTCTCAAATACATTTTTCAAAGAGTATATTGCCTGGTGACATCACAGCATCTTAATTCGTGCAAGTATGCCCCATGGCATTCACACCAGGGTCAAGGTCACCTGAGAGCCAGTTTCCGGGAGCACAGCCCCGCCCTTACACGGCGCGTGGGTCGATGAGATGCAGCATCCCTGGCGTTAGCCCCGCCTAGCGGGTCAGTGCCCTCCCAAGGTCCAGTCCCACACATGTCCTCGGCTTCCTGCTGCCACACAGGAGCAAAGTCTCATGGTTCCTCCCGTGTTCCTCTTAGGGGCTGGCGTGCACCTGGCACCATGGAGCAGGCTGGGCTGTGAGCCTCGCTGGCAGGTGCCCACAGGGCGGGGGGGGGGGGGGGCGCAGGGCTTTATTTTTTAACATTTATTTTATTTGAAAGAAAAGAGTTAGAGAGAGGTAGAGAGAGAGAGGAGGTCCTCCATCCGCTCCCCAAATGGCCGCAACAGCAGGAGATGGGTTGATCCAAAGCCAGGAACCAGGAGCTTCTTCCAGGTCTCCCATGTGGGTGCAGGGACCCAAGCACCTGGGTCATCTTCTACTGCTTCCCAGGCCATAGCAGAGAGCTGGATTAGAAATGGAGCAACTGGGACTTGAACCCGCGTCCACAAGGGATGCGGGTGCTACAGGCCGGGGCTTTAACCCACTACGCCACAGCGCCAGCCCCACAGTGCTTTCTTACACACAGGAACTGAGTGTCCCCCAATAGCGGTGGGCTCGGGTCCCCCTGAGCTGCCTGGGCATTCCGACTCCTCCCATTCCACGTGGGCCCTGCGGACCCCACGGGGCAGGACCCCCTTTGTTCCCAACCAACGCCCCAACTTTCACATGCGAAACTCGAGATGCCACCCCGCCGACAGCAGTGCCCAGAGTGTGGTCTTCCCGGGGATCAGGCCCCGGCCTGCGGGCAGTGACAGCTCCCGGGAGGCCTCGGCTCTCACAGCCCAGGCCTGGGGTCAGAGCTAAAGGGCTGAGCTTGCTCCTTTCTCTCTCCGAGCTCCAGCGCCCGCCCCAGCCACACAGTCAAGAGCAGCGTCCCTCCAGCCCCAAGGGACGTGTCCCGGCGACAGCTCCACGCACTGGGACGCCACCATGTGCCTCCGCCACACATCCCACTGCCCACCGGCAAGGAACTCGACCCCACCTTCAGCCACAGCACCGAGCCCAAGCCCCAGACGCCACCGGCTGCAGGTGCCTCTCCAGGGGTCACTGCTGCCACCCGGCGAGAGAAGGAATCCATGCGGTGACCCTAACAGCAGTGGCACACAGAGGGCCAGCGACTGCCCGGGAGCTGACCAGGAAGGGGCAGGGAACTGGAGCTAGCAGAAACAACAGCTACTGCCCACCCGGCCCCACCCCCACCCCACCCCCCGGAGCTGACGGCTGCACTGAGGGGGAGGACCCCCCAGGGCTGGCACGGACCCCTCACTGAGGGCGCTGAGAGGCCCCAGCGCTGAGGCAGGGCCCCCCAGGGCAGCTCCAAAGAGCTCCAAGATGGAGGCAAAGTCCCCCCAGGAAGACTGCCCCCAGGACGGGGCCCCAGCCCCCCAGGAGAGCCTGAGAGGTCCCAAGAGACGCCCACCCAGGGCAGAGACCCGGTCCTCAAAACTGCCCCTCCCCCAGCTCAGGGAAACCCCAGGGCAGAGCTCCCCCACCAGGGCTGAGAGACCCCCAGACCAAACGGAGCCCACCCCCAGACCTGGGACACAGCCCCCAGGTGGGTCCTGACCCGGAGGAGGAGCCCCTCCACCCCAGAGCCCAAACACGGCCCCCAAGGGAGAGACCACCCCCAGGCTGAGCCAGCCCCCATGGAGGCACCCCCACCCCCAGGGCTGCGGCAGAGCCCTAAGGAACGGTCAGTAGGAAGGCAGGAAAAGAGGTAGCCCCCCTGAGAAGCAACCCCTCCTTGGGGCCCCAAGTCCAACCTTGGGACGGGGGCAGGGCAGTGACCCCCCCCACACACACACACACGCATGGCCAAGTTAAGTCTGGGAAAAGATTCCACACCAGCCGAACTTGCTAGAAGTCCGACCTGGGCACTTACCCCAAACCACAGCTGCTCAGGAGGGGAGGCGGCTCACGGACTGGCAGAGCTGCCCAAGGTGGAGCTGGGGGCCGGGGGCTGCTGAGCCAGCGGCTGGCGCCCTCGTGCTGGGAGGCAGGACCCCACGTGCTGGGAGGCAGGACTCCACGTGCTGGGAGGCAGGACCCCTCGTGCTGGGAGGCAGGACCCCACGTGCTGGGAGGCAGGACCCTGGTCCCCAGTGCCCCCTGCTGCCGGAGCCCGCCTGCTGCCAAGGGGGGAACTTAAAGGGCCCAGCTCCCTTTCCAGACAGCGGCTCAGAAGGGTGCGGGAGGCAGTGAACGCATAACCTGCGCTCCTGGGACAACAGCAACAAAGCGATACAGGGAGCCAGGCCCAGACCAGCACAGCCTGTACGTTTCAGAGCGGGAACAGCAGGGTAACCTGCAAGGAGGGAATTCCCACGGCAGGTGCCGGGGCGGGGGTGGGGCATTCCACTGAAAGGAGGCAGGGTGAGAACTCCTGGGGTGATGGACACGCCCTCCTAAGTCATTTTATAGTAATTTTTACTTATTTACACTTAGGGTGGTGATGGGTGCAGGTATATAAATTGGTGAAAATCCTTGTAACTGATCTCATTGTACAGAAACTACATCTCAATGCTTAGAATTTTTATTTATTAAAGAGGTTGGGGGAGGAGAGAGAGAGAGAGAGGTAGAGAGCGCGCGCTCCACCCGCTGGTCCACTCCGCAGAGGCCCACGACGAGCCCTGGCTGGGGCTGAAGGTGGCAGCTGGAGCCAGAACAGGAGGCTGGAAGCCAGGCAGCTGAGCCGTCGCCGGTGCTGCCGCGGTCTGCACCAGCAAGGAGCTGTGTGGAGCCGGAGCCCAGGCTGCCCCGGGTGGAGCCAAGAACTGGCACTGGACGGTGAGGCTGCCTGCCCACCCCCAGCCCTGTCTCCCGAATCGTTGGTTTCGAGTCCGGTACCACCGGGTACCACCTGCCCGCAGTAGGCAAACATTTTTGATTAAATGAAGGCAGACGACCTGCATACGCGTTTTGCTTCCCTCACAACAAATTTCTGAGACACCAGCAATTCAGCCAGCTGCTGGCGGGGTCTCTGGGGCGTCACAGCTTCAGGGGGGCGGAAGTCTTCTGGGACTCCCGGAGGGAGCCGTGGGCACCGAGTGCTCTGTGCTCGGCACTGTCTTTCCAAGTGCAGTTGCTTCTGTCATCCCCACTTCAGAGATGAGGAGACCGAGGTACATTTGTCTCCATGCCCGCGCTCTGCTCACGTAGCGTCTGGAGTCAGATGGTCGGAACTCCAAATCCCAGCGGTTCCACATACTGACTGTGGGTCCTGAGCACAACTGGTCGCTCTGAGCCTCGCTCTACCCATCTTCAAAATGGGCACAATAATATTCTCTACTTGTGCCGTCTTGAGATACAAATGAGCTTATCACGTACGCCTTTGAGCAGCGTCCAACAGAGCCAGCATGACGTCATCAATGCCAAGACACACCTACGTTCCTGTTTCAGCATCTCGGAAGCCCGTCTCCCTGGACACGACGGTTCTGACACACCTGTCATACCGATGCAGAGACACACCTGGCCAAACCTCTTCCTGTTGGGCCGGCCGGTGTTGTGGCAGAGCAGGTTCAGCTGCTGCCTGCGAGGCCAACTCCAGCATCGGATACGAGCGCAGGTTCAAGTCCCGGCTGCTCCACTTCTGATCCAGCTCCCTGCTAAGGGGCCTGGGGAAGCAGCGGAGGGTGGTCTAAGCACTGCGGCCCCTGCCACCCGCGTGGGAGAATGGGATGGCGTTCCAGGCGTCCGGCTGCGGCCTGGCCCAGCCCCAGCTGCTGTGGCCATTTGGGGAATGAACCAGCAGATGAAAGATCGCCCTCCATCCCTGCTCCCACTCCTCCCCCTCTCCCTCTGCAACTCTGCCTTTCAAATAAATAAATAAACCTGTTTTTTCCATTGCTGTCACTTCTATGCTTAAGTAAGTATCAGATAGCTCTTTCAATTAGAATAAAATAAAATAAAAATGGGGGGGGGTGAGGCTAAGAAGGCACGGCGCCTGCCTGTAGGTGGAAGCCGCTTGCTCTGGTAGGATGACGTAACCCTGGTGCATCTTGGAGCCGAGAGCCCACCGCAGGGTGTGAGGAGCCCCGGGCAGCCTGGTTCCTGCCCCTGCCTCCCCCGGGGGACGATCTTCCTGCCTCCCTGGGAGAGAGTGAGGCGAGGGAGCTTTACTCGGTGACTTTGCCGTGCCTTGCACCAAGGAGACAGCAATTTTCCCACCCCTGGCCCAGGAGGGCTTGGGCTGGCCAGGGAACTCGCCTGGGAGGGCGAGCACAGGACAGGGGCACCGGATCCAAGATGAAGCCGTGGGAGACAGAGCAGGTTTCTCCCACCTGAGTAAGCGCAGAGCAAGCCTGCCCGGCCCAGCCTGCAGCCCCCAGCGGAGGTGGTGAGTGAGTGGGCGCTGTGAGCACGGAGCGGGGTGGGGGGGGGTAATCACTGAGTTGTGAGGAGCTTGAGGCGGGGGGCTGTGTTAGGCAGCAGTAACAGCACAGCCACCCCCAACCCGACATCCGGGCGGGGCAGGCGGAGAGGTGCGAGGGATAAGGCGTGGCCTGGGTTCAAACCCCAGCCCCACACAGCAGAGCTGGGCCACCCTGGACAGGTCATCCCGAGTCCCTAAATCTATTCCCTGAGCTACACACGTGTGCGGGGACCTCCCAGAGTTCCTTGCAGCGGCAGGCGCTCCAGACACACACCAGTCCCCTTCCTTAGGCGACGCTAGTGATGGAATCCATGACTGAAGCCCCTGAACCCTGGAACCTTCCAGAAACACTCTTCCCATGCTCCTGGCACTTGGCAGAATGTTCTAGAAGGGAAGGGATCTCCTGGGGATAGAAGAGGTGGGACAGGGACAGGCAGGGGCCACGCTGTTCCTAGCGGCCTGCGCTCCCTTTATCACTTCTTTTATTTATTTTTTATTTTTTTATTTTTGACAGGCAGAGTGGACAGAGAGAGAGAGAGAGAGAAAGGTCTTCCTTTTGCCGTTGGTTCACCCTTCAATGGCCGCCGTGGCCGGTGCACCACGCTGATCCGAAGCCAGGAGCCAGGTGCTTCTCCTGGTCTCCCATGCAGGTGCAGGGCCCAAGCACTTGGGCCATCCTCCACTGCACTCCCGGGCCATAGCAGAGAGCTGGCCTGGAAGAGGGGCAACCGGGACAGGATCCGGCGCCCCAACCGGGACTAGAACCCGGTGTGCCAGCGCCGCAAGGTGGAGGATTAGCCTGTTGAGCCACGGCGCCGGCCCCTTTACCACTTCTAATTCCTGCCTGCCTGGCACCCAGGTGTCTGCCATGGCCCCAGACACAAAGGTGGCTGACTTTGGGCACCTCCAGAATTTTCCACCCCACTTACTCCCCATGAAAAGGCAGGGGGAGGGGTTGGCACTGTGGTGCAGTAGGTGAAGCCACCGCCTGCAATGCCAGCACCCTATATGGGCACCTTCCAATGTTGGCCGCTCCGCTTCCCATCCAGCTCTCCGCTGTGGCCTGGGGAAGCAGTAGAAGATGGCCCAAGTGCTTGGGCCCTGCACCTGCATGGGAGACCAGGAAGAAGCTCCTGGCTCCTGGCTTCAGCCTGGCCCAGCTTGGACACGTGGGGCTGCCATTGCAGCCACGTGGGGGAGTGAATCACTGGACAGAAGACTTCTCTCTCTCTCTCTCTCTCTCTTTCTCTCTCTCTCACTCTCTCTGTCTCTCCCTCTGTTACTCTGACTTTCAAATAAATAAATAAATCTTTAAAAAAGAAAAGAAGAGCAGGCAGAGGTGGGGAAACAGTGGAGGAAAGAGCTGTCCTAGGTCCCGGCTCGGGGCTGAGTGACCCCACTGCCCTGGCAGAGGACCTGCCCCCAGGGGCCCTCTGCCTAGCCCCTCCAGCCTACCCGCAGTGGCCCTGCCCCTAGAGCAGTGTGTGGAGCGAGGACCCCGATGCCAGCCCTGACTGGCGCAGCCTGCCAGCAGGTCTCCTACCCCCGCCGGGCTTCCCTTCCCTTGGCCTGCGATGCATCGTGTCCAGGAAGCCACAGACCCATCTGAGAGCCTGGAGGAAGCCGTGCGCCACCTCCCCGAGCAGGGAACTCATTTCAGCAGCCAGCTGGAGGCCCGCAGAGCCCAGTGTTTCCTGGAATGACCGGGCTGGAGGCCTGGCCACACCTCCCTCCAGAGCGCCTCTCCAAGGGGCCTCAGTGGCACCAGGCTCCTGGCCTCCTCCATGCCTGCTCTTGGACCATCCCTTGGCCGCCATGGTTTTCCCAGCCTTCTGCAGTGAACGGGCCCAGAGAGAAGCAGCGAGTTGGGCGCTGTGGCTTAGTGGGCTAAGCCTCCACCTGCAGCGCCAGCACCCCTAATGAGCACCGGTTCAAGTCCTGGCCGCTCCACTTCCAACTCCCTGTCAATGGCCTGAGAAAACGGTAGAACTGGCCTGAGTGATGGGCCCCTGCACTCATGTGGGGGAAGCTCCTGGCTCCCAGCTCTGGATCAAGAATCAGCCCAGCTCCGGCTGTCGCAGCCATTTGGGGAGTGAACCAGCAGATGGAAGACCTCTCTCTCTGTCTCTCCTTGTCTCTCCTTGTCTCTCTCTGCAACTCAGCCTCTCAAATAGATAAATACATCTTAAATAAATAAATAAAAGCAGCAGCAAGTTGGATAAACAGCCAGTCTTGGGCGGGGAGGGTCTTCAGGCCGATATCCCTGGGTGTTATTTATCTGTTGCACATTACCCCAAAATTTAGCAGGTTCAAATGACCCATATCGGTCACGGCATGCAGCTCCCAGGGGTCAGGAATCGACAGTAGCTTAGCTGGGTGGCTCTGCGTCTCCCGTGAGATTGGAGTGGCCCGCTCAGCAGGGCTGTGGGCTCACCTTAAGGCTGAAAGATGCATTGCCAAGATCATCCACGTGGTTGTTGGCAGCTCCCAGCCTCCCTTGCGTTGGCCGCCATTCCTTGCCCTGTGGGGCTCCCACGGGCTGCTGGGCAGTGGTAGGAACAGAGCCCCCGAGCGACGGATCCAAGAGGAAGAAGCCCGGCCCGAGCGGTGCTGCCTGCAGGGAGGTGGGACCGTCCCCCAGGGCCTTTCCATCGAGAGAGTTCCAAGGGAGGCCAGCGCAGCAGTGCGCGCGCGCTGTGGTTTGTGTAGCGCGTGCCCCCCGTGTCTGACGTGTCCAAGCCTCGTCCAAGCCAGCGCTCACGGCGCTCAGAGGGTGGAAGCTCCATCCAACGGCCGTGTTTCCAGGTGAGGCCGCCGGGACGTGGGCAGATGGCACTTGGCGGTTGGGGAGGCGTCACAGTGGTTGAATCCTGGTGGCTTCGTGAGAGACGGGGGACACGAGGTCCCCTCTGGCCAGGTGACTCTTCCAGCAGCTGGAGGCCAAACCAGGGGGGCTGCCCAGTCCTGAGCTGGGAACCCCCAGACCCGAGAGCCCGAATCAACCGCTTCCCATCGTAGGCAGTGTGAGTGCCGCGTGGTAGCGACCAAGAGCCGATGATGTGCATCTGAGTCTCGGGCCCCTGCCTCGCGGCTGCCCGGCCCTGGTCTGCTTCAGCCCAGCATCCCTCAAACGTGCAGGCGCGGGGAGCCTGGCTCCTGTGTGAAACCGGCCCGAACAAGTCCCGGCCTGTGCCACGGTCTCAGTTATCTCTTCTGGGGAATGGGACGAAGGGAGGACGCAGACAAGACCTGATGGCGATGGTGGTGAAAATGAAATGTGATGATGTGGTGACGGGAATATCTCCTTTAAATACTTCCGATGATGCTGCGAGCTAACATCGGACTTCAGCTTCACGGCCTCTGCCTGTCGACCTGTGGCCCCTGGGCCAGCAGTGCAGGCAACCCCTGAGCACCTGCTCGGAGGGCACTGGGCCCCTCCCCACTCCGTGCCCAGGTGTGCCCCCAAGGCCACTCACAGCCACACGGAAGGGAAGCAGGAAACGAGACTCAGAGAATTGTCCCCGTCAACCAGGGAAGAGGCCCGTCGCCGTCTGCGTGCTCACTCCAGAGCCCTCCCACCCCGCCTCCTGGGTGAGGAGAGCGTGCAGCCGGCGGGGACCCAGGACCGGGGCCTCCTCCACCAGGCGGCCTCCCGTGGTGGCTCCCTGGGCTCTCGGCGGGCAGAGGAGAGGCCAGGAGGCCCGTCTCGGGGAATGGTGACCTTGCTCCAAATTACTCCAAGGGAAGGACCCTCAGAATCAAGAGACAGCTCTCAGCACAGCGCACGCAAACACTGCTGAACGAGGCCGGAAGATTAAGTCCTTGAACTTGCATTAATCATGGCAATGCCTCCCTGGTGCTGGCCGGTGCTCCGCCAGCCGCTCTCTCCAGGTCGCTTTAACCCTCGAAGCCCTCCCTCTCGCTGGCCCCCCGTGCTGCAGGGTCTCTGCCCCAGCCAAGAGGCTCACTGGTGGTCTGAAGCACCAAGGGCACATCTTCAAAAAAAAAAAAAAAAGGAACAAGATTGATTGATTGATTGATTGATTGATTTGAAAGGCAGAGTTACAGAGCGGGGAGAGGCAGGAATCCTCCATCGGCTGGTTCACGCCCCAGATGGGCACAACAGCCCAGTTGGCACGTGCTGCCCCGACTCCTACCAGCCTTCCGTGGCCAGTGTCACTCCAAGGTGTGGGCAAACCTCGGGGCCAGCAGGGGGAGTCAGAGAGGGGGGCTGGGCTCCCGTGCAGACGAAGGCGACCGACTTGCGGTGCTTTGCCGCTGTCAAAGCTGAAAGTTTCGCGCCCAGGAGCCCCCTGACCTCCAAGCAGACCACGAAGGTTGGTTATCCTGGTCTGGGACTTTAGTGAATGGGAGAAATAATACATCCTGCCCCAGGGGGCGGCCGCCACTCAGCCTTGGACTGACGGCCAGCACACGGTGTCACAGGTGAACCGGGTCCCCCGAACTCTTCTGCCAAAGCCCTAAGTCCCAGCGGGACTGTATCTGGGGACATGGAAGTGACAAGGCCGTGGCAGGGAGAGGGCTGACACAACGTGGTGGGGTCCTCACAAGAAGGGGGCAGCACCCGGGATGGCCATGCACAGGAAAAGGCCACAGGGGGACCCAGCAGGGAGGCGGCTGCCTGCAAGCCCGGGAGAGAGGCCCGGGAGGAAGCGGCCCCGCAGCACCCTGGGCCCGGGCCTCCGGCCTGCAGATGGGTGAGGACGCCCGGGCCGTCTCATTCACACGGGAGAGGAACAACCGCAGCCAAAGCCGACACGTGGGGCGGCGCTGCGGGCTGGGCTCCACACCTGGGAAGGTCCGTGCTTGGGGCCCTCCCCCCCAAGAGCAGGATGGGGTTCCAGGGGCCTGGTTGCAGTCTGGCCCAGATCTGCCTGTCACAACCCGGTGGGGAGTGGACCAGCGGACAGAAGATCTCTCTCTCTCTCTCTCTCTCTCTCTCTCTCTCTCTCTCTCATGCTCTGCCTTTCAAATAAATAAATCTTAAAAACAAAACAAAACAAAGCCCCAGCGCTGGCACAGCCGTCACTGTGTCCCCGGCTCCAGCCCAGGGAGTGCACCTGGGTGAGCTGACTCGATGCTCACCGCGACCCCCGAGGCAGCCCCTGCTGCAGTCCCCATTTCACATACCAGGAAACTGAGGCCCGAACGCGCAGAGCTGGCGAGGGGCAGCCCGGGAGCTGAAGCCGCCAGGCAGGACCAGGGAGGCTGGGGCTCCTGGCCGCGATGCGGGGAGTGGGCCCACGCGGCCCAACCTTTCAGTGTCCCAAGGGAAGCTGGTTGGCAAGTCCTGGCTGCTGGTTAGGGAACTAGTAACGTTTCTGGGCACCCACATGCGAGCCCTGCATTGCGTCTTGGGCTCAGCTCCAGCGCATCATTCGTGCTCTTGGGCTAAGCCTCTGCCTGCAGTGCCGGCATCTCGCATGGCGCAGGTTCGAGTCCCGGCTGCTCCATTTCCAATCCAGCTCCTTGCTATGTCCTGGGAAAGCAGTGGAGGATGGCCCAAGTCCTTGGGCCCCTGCACCCACATGGGAGACCCGGAAGAAGTTCCTGGCTCCTGGCTTCGGATCGGCCATCTAGGGAGTGAACCAGCAGATGGAAGACCTCTCTCTCTCTCTCTCTCTCTCTCGCTCTCGCTCTCGCTCTCTTTGTCTATAACTCTACCTCTCAAATAAATAAAATCTTAAAAGAAAATTCCATCCACCACCACCATTCACATGAACTCGGCGAAGGTTTTCTCCTGGAGACAGCATCGGGCAGAGAGGTCGAGCCGAGACCCCGCCCCAGCCCCCCTCTCCTCCGGCCCGAGCCTGGCTCCCTGCCAGTCCCCGACCAGCAGCCTAAGGAGGCCCACTTCCCTCGCCCCACGCTCATGTCGGGATGGCTGAAGCCCATTTGGCTCCTGGGTTTAAAGAACAGGAGGTGGAATTAAAAAAACAGTAACAGCCATGAAACAGAAGTTCTGACGACCCGGAGGCCAGCACAGCCTCGCGGGATCCGGGAAGCTGCACCAGGCAGGGAGCAGGCTGTGGCCCCGCCCCCAGAGGGGACATCGAGGCTGGGAGCCACCCTCCACCCTCCACGCAGCCGGCCCTGGGACAGATCTCACTCCCTCGGTCCGTGTGATGCTGAATGTTCCATCGGATTCTGCCAGAGCGTCTTTGGTCCCCAGCGCAGTCCCTGTCCCCAGCCCTGTCCCCAGCCCCACGTCCTGCACAGACACCTCCTGCCTGCCCTGTCACCTGCCTGGGGTGGCACTGGGAGGAGTCTCAGGAAAGCTGGGCTCTCGGATCGAAGCCGGCCATTCACGTCACCGACACTGTGCCTGCGATGACTCCGCGTGCCTGTGAACTGGGTGCCCTAGGGTCCCCTTTCACAGATGGGGACACTGAGGCTGGCAGTGACGAAGCCCCTTGGCCAAAGGTAGCAGCAGGAGTGGGGTAAGCTGCGTCCGACGGTGCTGGACCCCACACTGTGCACGTCGGGGATCCGAGCGTGGATGGGCTAAAGCCCCAGACTTCATGGCGCCCACGGTCACCGCAAACCTTGAACTCCGCTGCAGGACCCAGACAGGAAGCGGCATGAGGCGGCGCGGAGGAAGACAGGCGAGGAAGAGCAGGCTGCCCTCGGCTCCATGGTGGCCCTGACCGCCACTTGCTGTGTAGCCCTGGTGACTGCTGAGCCTCTCTGAGCTCACTCTGGTTCCAATGGCATCGCTGTAAGCGTCACATTCGTCCTGCATATGGACACGCCTGGCTGCCAGGCCCCGAGCAGGCGTTAGGGTTCGACAGATCACTGGCCTTCAGTTGAGACTCTTAAGACTCAAGAGAGAGACAGAGGGAGAGAAGTTTTCTCCAAAGGCTCCAATTCAGCTGGAAATTTAGTGCATGGGGGCCGGCGCTGTGGCTTAGCGGGTAGAGCTTCCGCCTGCAGTGCCGGCATCCCATATGGGCGCCAGCTCAAGTCCCGGCTGCTCCACTTCCAATCCAGCTCTCTGCTGTGGCCTGGGAAAGCAGTGGAAGATGGTCCAAGTCCTTGGGCCCCTGCACCCGCATGGGAGACCCAGAAGAAGCTCCTGGCTCCTGGCTTCGGATCAGCGCAGCTCTGGCCGTTGCAGCCACTTGGGGAGTGAAGCAGCGGATGGAAGCCCTCTCTCTCTCTCTCTCTCTCTCTCTAACAACTCTGCTTGGGCCGGTGTACCTAATTACATCTTATCAGAGGATCACAGGAAGGAGTAAGAGCTGAGCCTTGTAGCTCTCCCTGGGGCAGGCACTCCACACAAGTCACCTCGAAGGACACCTAATAGCGTACCCATTTTACAGGTGGGGAGACTGGGGCTTTAAAACAGGGGAGAAGTTGCCTGTGGCGAGGAAGTGACAAAACTGGAGCTTGAACTCATTCCTGAATGTTCCCCAAGCCTGTTATAACCCCAAGGTGTGCCCTCCTCTCACAGGAAGTCACCGCCCACGGAGGGCCCTGCAGGGGCTGGGGGGAGGGGCTGGCTTCGGTGGGAGGCGATGCTCCCCAGGGCAGCGCACCCCTCTCTCCTCTCTTCCTGCTGCCTGGACTCGTGTTTGGCTCAAGGTGGGAGAGGAGTGGGCGGGGACAAGCAGCTCCTTCCCACCCACAGAGCACTCTTCCGGAAACGGCCTCCCCTCTCTAACGTGGACAGGAGGCCGTGTCCCAGGGCCCCAAGCCAGGACAGCTCCATCCATGCTGCCGCATCGTTTTCATGGCTGCATAGTATTCCCAGCAGGTTCCGGCATCCTGGTGGCCTGGAGGAGCCGCCCTGGCTCCTCCCCTCCCTGGGCTCCTGCGTGCACCTGCTCCCCCACCGTCAGCTCTGCACGGAGCTCTGCCCCTGCACAGGCGCCCCCCCGCCCCGGGAGACACACCCAGGACAGAAATGTCCGCTGTGTCCATTTCCTGACACCCGGGGCCTGGTTTCCCAGCAGCTGTGGGCAGATCTTCCTTTACATCAGACTCGACTTTGGGCTCAAAACACCGCAGCAGCCGCGGACAGACAGACGTGCTGTCCCAGACGGACTGGAGGAACCCTGCAGGCACTCCCCTGTGCACGGCGGGGGAGGGGAGCTTGCACCATTCGCGGCTGTGCTACTGCAGCTTTGCAACAAGCACCCCTCGCCTTGCGGAGCTGTTTCGAAGCCTGGCACGGGGCCTCCTCTGAGACACCCCCCAGGGTGGTCTCCAACGGGGTTTGCAAGCTGGGCGCCTGCAGCTCTCCCGCCCCTCCCACGTCCTCCACAGCTCCCTGGGTGTCTCTGAGGTCCGCTGGCCCCGGACCGGACCCAACCAGAACCTCTGCTGAGCCCCGGGCTGGAGAAGCAGAGTTGGTAAAGGAGATGAGCCCATGCCGGGGCCAGTGCGTGCCCAGGCCGGCGGTCAGCAACACAGGGGCTGCCTGGGCTCAGTCTCTGCTCTGACCACCACCTAGGGGGAGCAAAACCTCAACCACCTTCAGACGGGAAGTCCTTCCTTCAGTCTAACTGAAATCCAGCACTCCCTCGTCCTCCTGCCTCACGGCTCGGGCCCTGGGCCCAGGCTTGGGGCTTGCTCAATAGCCCTCCCCCGGCAAGACCTCGACCCTCAGGAGAGACGATGGCTCCGTGGGCGACTACGGGCAGCCAGCCGGCTCCATGTGCTCCCGCACTCCGGCTCTGGGCCCCAGGCCTGTGCACGGGCAGGGCCTGGCCGACGGAGTCCACCAGGCTTCCCGGGTGGCTCACGAAGCCGCTGTCACCAATTCTGCAAGAACGATGCCTTTAGCAGTGCCTAAGCACAGCGCCAGCCCTGTTGCGTGGAGGAAAATGAAGAACCAGGAGGACTGGGCTGGTTTATCTCGGCCAGAGGAGGCCAGGGAAATTCATTTCCCCTCTAAACGATCGCTCCGGCTCCTAATATTCAATAATTTCCTAGCTGCGAAGTGGATTTCCTTCCCTCTCCCGCGCGCTGTGCAAGGCAGCATTGAGGCCTTAGGGGTGCACGTCCGAGCAGGATCTGGGCACGGCCCCTAGCCCTCGCCCTGCCCAGGGATGCCCAGTAGCAAGCCAGCACCACACACCCCTTCCAAGCCGGCCCCGGGCAGCCCCACCCCGTGGCTGAGCCAGGCCTGGGCCAGGGGCCGCTGTGGCTGCCCTAGCCCAGCCCACAGCCGCGTGAGCTCCGAGTCTGTTTGCGTCTCCGTCTTGTTTTCTCCACTAGGGGGCGACTCTGAGGGCAGGCACTGTCCGGTGTAGTCCTGTGTCCCCAGGGCCTGGCTGTGAGTGTGACATACTAGACGCTCACTATGTATGGAATAAGGGACTAGGTAGATGAATGACTGAATGACAAATGGGCGGATGGCACCTTCAACATTATTCACTGGACTCCTTCGGGGATGAACTTGATTTATTCTCTCTCCCTCCGTGCCCGAAACACCACAGCCAATAATGTCCGGTGAATTAATGTTGCAGAGAATGAACCGGAGCCACCCCCAGCCAGGCTTCAACACAAGGCTCCCTGACCCAACCAAGATCAGCCCCTGCCTAGCGGGGGCCCCGACCCTGGAGTCCCAGCTGCCCCCTCCAGGCTGGGGGGTGGGGAAAGGGAGCCCCACCCCCACCCCTAGCTCCCTCACCAGAGAGAGGGCTCCGCATCCCTAGGCAGAGGGCGAGAAATGCGTCCCCAGGTTGCCCAGGGCGTCCTGGGGCCCTGGACTTGGAATAAGTTCATGGAGAGAGGGGCTGAGGCTGTGGCCAGAGCAGAGAAACCCAGCCCGAAAGAGGCTTCCCGGGAGGGGCCAGAAGACATCAGAGCGTCCTAGGGGCCCTGGGGCTCTGACGGCACAGGGGGAACACAGAGAAACGGAGTGGGGGAGGCAGGAGGACGGAGCCCAAGCTGCGACACTGAGACACCGAGAATTAACAAGACAGACACCGGGGCCGGTGCTGTGGCACAGTGGGTTAACGCGCTTGTCTGAAGCTCCAGCATTCCATATGGGTGCCGGTTCGAGACCCGGCTGCTCCACTTCCTATCCAGCTCTCTGCTATGGCCTGGGAAAGCAGTGGAAGATGGCCCAAGTCCTTGGGCCCCTGCACCCATGTGGGAGAACTGGAAGAAGCTCCTGGCTCCTGGCTTTGGATCCACGCAGTTCCGGCCGTTGCGGCCAATTGGGGAGTGAACCAGCGGATGGAAGACCTCTCTCTCTCTGTCTCTCTTTCTGTGTAACTCTGACTTTCAAATAAATAAATCTTAAAAAAAAAAAAAAAAGACACCAAACAAAACTGCAAAAGTGGAACAGCGTGAGGCACAGACCCACCGCCAAGGGACCGGCCCTGCTGTCCTTGTTGGAGACAGGGGGCTGGACTGAGTGACCCTGGGGTGTTTGTGACCTGGAAGCTGAGCGAGGCCTAGAACCTACCCAGAGGGTGGGCTCCCCATGCCCGAGCCCACCGCCTGCTCCATTATCCATGTCCCCTCTCTCCGACTGCCGTGAGCGGCCTGAAGCCAGGGCTCTGTGTGTCTCGTCCAACAGTGGCCACGGGCGGTGCCAAGGGCGTGTCTGCCGAGCACAGGGGTGGGAGAGGGAGCGGTGCCAGGCTCAGGAGAAGCGGCCTCCGGAGCCCCGAGGGACGGGGCCTGAGCCTGGGCATGGCCTTAGCTGGGAGCCGGGCCCCAGGGTCTCCCCACAAACCCCAGGGTGGGTGCCTGCCTCTGCCTCTCAGAGCCTCCTGGTGCATACAGCTGCTCCCGTCCCCCGCCCCACCAAGTGGCCGTCGCTGCTGGTGCCCGACCTCGGCACACACGGAAATCACCAGGAACATTTCAGTAACCAGCCCGAGAGTGGGCCCTGGCCTCCAGGGAGTCTTACACGCCCCACGGATGGTTCTCGGGGTATCCAGGGCTGGGGACCTATCATCTCTCTAGAGTCCAGAGCAGTGGTGTGCAGGTGGCCCCAGGACCTTGGGACCTACTACAAGTTAACCCTGTGGACCCTGCTGAATCTGATCGTCGGGGTGGGCCCAGCTGCCCTCCCCGTGGACACGGAACAGCTCAAATATGGGCGCCAAGCTCCGGCAGATCTTCCCCAAAGTCCCTCCCGGAGACACTTGCCCGCCAGGTCCTGAAATGACCTCCGAGAGGCAGACGGCTGAGGCGGGCTCGTGGGGGAGGAGGATTGGGCTGGGTCTCGGGTTGTCCTCGGCGTGCCGAGGTATGGACCAATCATCCTAAAATACCGGGGTCCCGGGTGCCTCTCACTGGGGTTTCAATCCCACACTCCCATGGGGGCGACCGGCAGGAACTGGACACAAACCTCCCAGAAGGGAGTCCCAGCGCCCCCTGCAGCATCAGGAGGGAAGGGCACCCGGCTCCCAGGAGAACTCTGCCCACTTGTCCAAGGGAGCCAGTGTCCAGGGGACTTGAGGGGACAATGAGGGTTCCATGGCCCCCCAGGGTGCTTCCTCTGTTGCCCCCTACAGTGGCTGACAGGTGATGGGCTGGAGAGACCAACGTTGGTGCAACCTTTTAAGCCTGCTCCCTCCAGGCTGTTGGGGGAGGGGTGCGAGGGGAGGGGCCAGGGAACCCCAGTTCCCCGCAGTGACTCACCGAAGCAGGGAGGGCAGAGGCAAGGGCGGGGGGACCTTCCGCCCACAGGTGCAGAGTGCGGCCACCAGGTCCCCGCAGAGGGAGGCACCTGACGTCGCCTCCTGGGAGCCGGCCCTGGCCGCGGGGACGTCTGGTGTGCTCTCCGTCCCTGGTGCTGTGTGAGTCCTGGGTGGGCTTTAGCAGGACGGGACGGGGCTGGACGGTTTCTGAGCCACTTCCAGTCTGATCCGGGGACCTGACGCAGCCCCCTGCCTGCATCCAGCGCAGCTCGCATGGGCCGAGCAGCCCCAACCCCGAAATCCAGGCTCCAAAGGCCCAGACTCTTGGAGGGTGAAGTGACACCGCGAGTGGACAATTCCACACCTGCCCTTCTGGGAAGGGTCACAGGCCAAACACAGGCGCACTAAAAGCAGTGTGCAAATCCACCTTCCGGGTGGGCGTGGTGGAACAGCGGGTTAAGCCACCACTTGGGGCATCCTGTACCAGGTTCCTGGTTCGAGACCCAGCTGCTCCACTTCCGATCCAGCTCCCTGCTATGGCCTGGGAAAGCCGTGGAAGATGGACCAAGTCCTTAGGCCACCGTGCCCATGTGGGAGACCCAGAAGAAGCTCCTGGCTCCTGGCTTCGGATCCGCACAGTTCTGACCATTGTGGCCTATCGGGGAGTGAACCAGCAGATGGAAGACCTCTCTCTCTCTCTCTCTCTCTCTCTCTCCCTCTGCCTCTCTGTAACTCAGACTTTCAAGTAAACAAATAAATCTTTTAAAAGAATAAAAAGATAAAATTATCATCAGACATGTGTATCAGGTGTGTACAAAACATCAGTAAATTCTGTGTGTAGACTTGTGGCCCATCCGCTAGATGTCCCGTTACGTAAACACAAATAGACCAAAACTGAACATTCTCCAAAATCCAAACGACCCGGTCCCGAGCCGTTCAGGCACTCAACCTGCACAACCGTCTGGAAGTGAAAATCAGAGGCTGATGACCCGGCCAGGGCCCAGGACCACGTGAGGAGTCAGGATGGGGATACCCCGAGCCATGCACCCCCAAAACAAAGCAGTGCTGCACAGGATGGTGGGGTTCAGGGATGGAGTCACAGCTCCTCCTTTACTGCTGTGTGGCCCTGGACAAGTAGCTTCCCCTCTCTGATCCTCGCTGACCTCACAGAGGTCACAGAGTTCTCGTGCAAAGATCAAATCAGACAGGGACCCGAACCCTTATCCTCACGCTCTCCGTGCTCCGTCAAGGCCCACAAGAGAGCGTTTGGGACAGGGTTCAGCTGCTTTCTGTCCCGGCAACACCAAGCCACGGCTGCTGCCCTCCATCCACAAGGAGGCGCCCGGCTGAGTGCATGACCCGGCCCGAGCCGGCACAGGGGCAGACGCTCCAGGAGCAGTGTCTCCGGCCCATCCTCTCCAGCCTGCAAGACAAGAGCCCCGGGGCCGCTTGGCAGAGAGGCCCTCTCTCTACCCCACCCCAGGAGGAGGAGGGACCACCCCGGGGGGCCAGGGCCGTTCCGTTCCCTCGTCTGAGGCCCTGCTCTGGGCCAGGCCCAAGGCGCCTGGCACAGCACATGACCCAGACAGCCCCGGCCCTTGCAGGCGGAGCTCACGGCCTGGTCATGGCCCTGGCCAGGGCTTGCACCCCACGCTAGACCAGCGCCACGGCTTTCAGTGACAGAAGAGCAGCGCCCACGTGCGACACGGAGCCAGGGCAGCACTGAGACCTTGGCCAAGCCCCGGGGGGACGGCGGTGGGGACGTCCCAGGCAGGGGGTGGGCCCTGGAAGCAGCGGCAGCAGCGCAGGGGAGACGCTGGCTGCCTCCTGTCCAGGAAGGGACACATCCGGGCTCCGGCCGCAGCCCTGATGTGAGATCTGAGCTGTGCACAGGTGCCCAGCTGGGCCGGGGCGAGGGGAACTCATTCAGCCCTCGAGCCCGTACCGTGGTCCTCATCCTTCATCGCAATCAAGCAGGCAAGAGTCGGGGTGGGGGGACACTGTTCCCAGGACGGGACCTGGGGCGAGGTGGCCACGGTGCCACAAGCAGCAAGGGTGCCGGGGGCTTCTGAGGAGTTCCGGTCCCTTAGTGGGGGCGGGGAGGGGCCGCCGGGCAGGACTCGGTCCCCCCCAAGCTAGGCGAGACCCTCCTCACGTGCACTTGGACTCCAGGGCTTCCAGTGCCAGCGCTGCCTTTCAGGGCCCGTGCGGCCCCGGGGGTTACCAGCCTCAGGTCAGCATCTGAAGGGGACTCTCAACCCCCCACTCCGCACGCCGGCCGAGGGATTGTACCGGACGCTCCTCCGAGCACCACGCGCCTGCCTGCAGCCTCCCCCGCCGCCCGGGGCCAGTGAGCCAGGATCTCATAGTTCTGACCCAAGAACCCATTGAAAGGTGCCTTTGGAAACAGCCACCTCGGCAAAACGCCCAGGGGTGGCACTGAAGGGAGGCCTGTGCCTTTAAGATAGGAATCGATCCAGCCCCGGGCAGCCGGCCTAGGAGGAGCATCCATCCCGGGCATGTTAGCGGCGATGAATGGAGGCCTGGGACCTGGAGACCGGGCCCTGACCCTCACGGGGCTGCACTCCGCAGGGGGCCTGGAGCCTGGAGACCTGTGGGACCCTTGGGGGTAGAAGCGCAGCCGGGGTCCTACTCCTCGGCTCCCAAGGAGAGCTGGGCTGGAGGCCCCCCCGGACACACGCACACTGAGCCCCGCCCGCGGACCATGGACAGGACAGCCGTCTGCAGAGCACCTGCCACGTGCCGGGCCCGGGAGCACGGACAGGAGACGTCACAGCGCTCCTGTCCCCTCTGGGAAGCAGACCAGGCGGGTGGGATTGCTGCTTGCAGTCGAGTGCCCCGAGAGGAGCAAGCCCGGGGCCTGCAGGAGCCCAGGCTAAAGGCCCGGGGGGCTTCCTGGAGGAGGTGACCACAGTGCTGCGCTCTAAGGGGAGGTGGGGCAGTGGAGGGAGAGGGAAAGACACTGGAGTCAGGGGGAAAAGCATGAGAAAGTACCAGAGGCAGGGAGGAAGAGGGCCAAGGCGAGCGGACAACCAGACGAGACTGGAGAGGAGGGCGTTGTCTGGGCTCCTGGGAGCCAGTGGGCAGCCCATCCAGGGGGCCTGGCCCTCGGCCCACAAAGCCACCCCCACAGCTGACCCTCTGGCCGTTGGCCTTGCGGTCAGAGCTGAAGGGGACTGTGGGTATGCTGCCAGCCCGGGGTTTCCTGCAGACCTCGCTCAGTTCTCTGAAGTCACTCCAGTTCCCCTCCTGGGGGAGGGGGCCGAGACGGAAGGGCACAGGCTGAGACCCCGGAAAGAGCCGCACAGGCCCCGCGCTGCTCTCTGGAACATTCCTGTGTACCAGAGCCGCCGTGTGGCCTTGGGCAGGTCCCCTGGCCCCCGGGCCTGAGTTCCCCTGCCATGAAACGCCAGGGTTCTTACTGCGAGCCTTCGCGGGCACGGTCAGGCCAACATCTGGCACGCACGTGCTGAGAGCCGCCTAGGAGTCCAGCTCCTGGCTCCTGCTTCCGGGCTGTGCGACCTCAGGCAAGACCTCAGAGAGCCCTCGGGACCCCACAGGGCCCTGCGAGCAGAAGCGGTAACTCCCCGGGGTGGGGCGGGGGGAAGGACAGTGTGCCGGGGACAGCACAGTGGGGGACACGCACCGGCCCGGGTTCCCCGCCAGGAGCTGAGCCCCTCGGGCTCCGCACCAGCCCTGGTGCCGCAGAGGCCGGGGGAGGCCCGCGGGGGGCGCCGGCTGTTGGCTCAGGCACCGAGCGAGCGGGGTCCCCCGCGCCGTGCCGGGCCACTCCGTGCGCACGGCCATTTATCACGCGGCGCTGGGTGGAATATTCCTCCTGGAGGAATTGCGCTCACAGACCCTCCTCGTGCCAGGCGGGCGGCTTTGAAACTTAGCAGCGGGGTCTTTAAAGGCCCAGAAGAGGGGCGCCGCATCCCAATGTGCACTCGGGGCGCATCCACGTTAATAGAGGTCACCGAGCCGGGGAGGGGAGCGCGGGGCCCTTCCCGGAAATAAATCAGCGGCCGCCTCTGCCGGCCAAGCCATTCGTTTCACGTAAGTTTCTTCCTCTCCATCATCTGCTGGTGCTGGGGTGGGGCGGGGGAGGGGGAGGCAGACACAGTTGCACCTGCTTTGCTGGGCCCTGGCAGGGTGCTGGTGGAGGATCCTGTCTGAAAGAGGCCCAGACGGGTCGTCTGCTATCCGATCCCTTCCGCTGCTGGCCCCGGGGCAGGCAGTGTTTACCAAGCACCAAGCACCCATCCTTACGGCTCTCTGGGAAACGGAGGCTCAGAGACGTTAGGGTCTTTGCCCAAAGCCACACAGCCACAAAGGGACTTAATCCTAGCTGCAAGCTCCCGTTTACTGTGTGCAAAGTCAGACCTAACCACCCACCAGGCTGCCTGTCCCTTGGCTTCGGGGTCAACAATGCAAGGCAATGGGGTCTCCAGCCCCACTCTGGACCCCTGCCCTGGCCACCAGCTCTCAGCCCCAACCCAGCCTGCTGGACCAGAGGCAGTGCGTCCTCAAAATTACACGCTGGGGGTTGCACCCAGACAGGCCTGGCTAAAATCTCAGCTCTGCCCCGGCCCAGCTGTGTGGGCTCCGGCAAGTGACTTGATCTCTCTGAGCCTCATGTCTACGCAGACGCTCGCTCTTGGGATGGATCCACGGCCCCTGGAGCAGCAGGAAGGGTGCTGGGGTCTGCGTGCCCGTCACCCCCACCACCCCGGCCTGCTCACACGCTGCCTGCGGGAACACACGCCCGGGGCAGCCTGCCCACCCGCCCCGCGCGGGCCCCATTTAATCCCCTGACCCAGTGCTCAGTCATGGAACATTGCCTGTGTCTGTCGTTTCTGGGTTACTGATTGTTTTATCGATAGCGCGGCTTGCGTGGGCTCCGTGATTGATCGGGTTCCGCCCTCACCGCCCCGCGTGGCCCTGGGCCAGTCATTCATCCTCCTGAATCAGAATCCTGGAGCTGCAGGCAGGAAATTCATCGATCCCGCCTTTCCTTGTATCGACAGCGACCACCCGGGAGCCTGGGCAAGCCGGCGCCCCCCACTCCCTGCGCCTCCCGTAGCCCCGCCCACACGGACCAGGCTTCAGCTCGGCCTATTGGACCTGAGCCAGCAGGGACACGCGCAAACTGCGCAGGGGCTCGCTCCTCGGGACGTTTGCACTCTGCGGAATGCTGCCAGAGACCCCTAGCTGTCGGGAAGCCTAAGGTAGGGAGACCATTGTGGAAGCCCCAGGGGAGAGCCCCACGGAGTTCACACGTACAGCCGGCACCTGCTGCCCACCGTGGGCATCGCCTTGCCCTTCCCGGGCCCGTCAGACCGACAGGGCCTGCAGCTGCACTGAGGGGTCCCCAGAACAAGGGTGCCCCAATTACCTCATTGGCCCATGACCCACAGTCTCAGGTCCCAGGAAGACCAGCCCCACCCCCACCCCGTCACCCTGCTGCCCACTGACAGAGCAGAAAACCCACCCTTAACTGACAGGATTAAGAGGAGCAAAGCCTCTAAGTGTTGGGTGCTTTGTCAAGCAGCAGGAGATGACCACAAAGGAGACCCGGAGGCCCAGGCAGCCCCGGCCCCAGCCCTTGCGGCGAGGCTATCCGCACACAGCCCCGGGAGGCTGCTTTACTCCCCAGCCAGGGCACAAGGTAAGGCTCACGCAGGCCGAGCCATCGTCCGTAGGGAACGTGGCAGAGGGGCGCTTCAAACCCCAGCTGCCTCCAGCGCTGAGCGCCCTCCCCAACCTTGTCCCCACGAAAGCCCCGGGACACAGACGGACACATCCCCAGGTGTGGTTTCTCAGTCCCCTGGTTCCGTGAGAACGCTGTGCAACCAGGCTCATGGCTTCACTCAGCGAGCGAACGCGTAGTCCCTGCGGGAGCTGGACGTGAGCTGCGCGGCTCTGGTCCCGGCTGTGTTGACCCGTGAGTGTCTGGGTTTGCATGGCTGGAGTCCCGGCTGGCTTTAGTCAGGGCAGTGGGGTGACAGCTGCCCTGGTCATCTCCTGTCCGTCAGCAGCCTGCCCAGGCGGGTCCTTGTGACAAGTGCAGCGGGGCCACAGAAAACGCACAGAAATGTGGCGGCTGCAGAACCGGCACGTCACTGCTTCCAGCACATCCTGTCGGCCAAAACACATCCCAAGGCCAGCCCTGGTGCTAGGATAGGTACCAAGATGGCTCCTGGCTGTGAGCGAGAGCGCCTGCCAGCTCCCATGGCGAGGTGTCTAGGCCCTGAAAAGACAGAACGAAGGAACTACATATGCCACCAGCTCACCACAATAGAGTCCTCACTGGGCGTCGGGCAGGTGCTGGCTCCTTCATATCGGTCACTGCGGATTTCTTGGACCGTCCTATGATGTAGGGATGGGGATGATGAGTCGCCACATCTCAGTCCGGGACGCTGAGTCATAGATGATTAAGGGGCCAGCCCAAGGTCACAGAGCAGTAAGTGGCAGAGCCAGGGCTCCACACAAGGGCCTGTTTTCCTTCAGAGTCTCTGCCCCAACCACTGAGCCCCCCGCCCCCAGACCCACCCTGACCCTGACCCTTGGGCCCTCTCAAGGCTCACAGCAGCGTCAGGATCCTGTTTCTGCCTCGGGGCCAGCGTCTCTGCTGATCTTATACAACAAAAACAAAGCCAGAGGCATCACAGTACCAGGTTTCAGGACGTACTACAGGGCGGTTATAATCAAAGCAGCCTGGTACCAGGACAAAAACAGATGGACAGACCCATGGAACAGAACAGAAACGCCAGAAGTCAGCCCATGCACCTACAACCAACTTATCTTTGATGAAGGAGCTAAAATCAATCCCCGGAGCAAGGACTGTCTCTTCAACAAATGGTGCTGGGAAAACTGGGTCTCCACATGCAGAAGTGTGAATCAGGATCCCTACCTCACACCTTACACAAAAACTCACTCCAACTCGATCAGAGACCTAAGTCTATGACTCAACACCATCAAATTATCAGAGAACATTGAGGAAACCCTGCAAGACACTGGCACAGGCAATCAGAGCCAAAATTAACAAATGGGGATGACATCAAATCGAGAAGCTTCTACACTGCAGAAGAAACACTCAGCAAAGAGAAGAGGCAGCCGACAGAATGGGAGAAAATATTCACAAACTATGCAACTGATAAAGGATTAATAACCAGAATATATAAAGAGATCAAGAAACTCCACAACAACAAAACAACCCAGTTAAGAAATGAGCTAAGGACTTAAACAGGCGTTTTTATTTATTTAAAAGGTTTTTTTTATTTATTTAAAAGTAAGAGTTAAACAGAGAGAGAAGGAGAGGCGGGGGTTGGGAGAGGTCTTCCATCCACTGGTTCACTCCCCAAACAGCCACAACAGCCAGAGCTAAGCTAATCTGAAGCCAGGAGCCAGGAACTTCTGAGTCTCCCATGTGGGTGCAGGGGCCCAAGAACTTGGACCATCTTCCACTGCTTTCTCAGACCATAGCAGAGAGCAGGATCGTAAGAGGAGCAGCCGGGACTCGAACCAGCGCCCACATGGGATGCTAGCACTGCAGGCAGCGGCTTTACCCACTACACCACAGTGTCAGCTCCAGCATTTTTCAAAAGAGGAAACCCAAATATTTGGCCAACAGATACGTGAAAAAGTGCTCAGGACCACCAGCCCTAAATCAAAACCTCATGAGGGTTCACCTCACCCCAGTTAGCACGGCTTTCATACAGAAATCTACAAATGCTGGCGAGAATGCGGGGAGAAGGGTACCCTAACCCGTCGTTGGTGGAAGTGTAAACTGTACAGCCATTGTGGAAGACAGTAAGGAGATACTTCAGAAATCTGAACACAGACCGACCACGCCTGGGAATTTACCTGAGGGAAATGAACTCAGCATATGAGAAAGTGATCTGCACCCCCATGTTTATTGCAGTTCAATTCAAATAGCTAAGACATGGAATCAACCCAAATGCCCATCAACCAAAGACTGGATAAAGAAATCATGGGATATGTACTCTATGCAATACTACACAGCGGTAAAAAAAAAAAAAAAATGAAAATGAAATCCTGTCATTTGCAGCAAAATGGATGCCACCATCCTTAGTGAGAGAAGCCAGTCCCTAGAGGACGAGCGCCGTGTGCTCTCCCTGACCTGCGACAACTCAGAGCCCCTGGGAGTCTCTACAGAACTGAAACTGACACTTTGGGACCCGATGACTTCGAACAGCCCTGGTCTCCGCTGTTGAGCAACAGTTTTTTTCCCCCATACAATTTGTTGAACTCTTAACTTAGTATAGCGTCACTCATATGTGTATAAAGCTAACTGAAAATACACGTGGGGCCAGCGCTGTGGCGCAGTAGGTTAACCCTCTGCCTGTGGCGCCGGCATCCCATATGGGCGCTGGTTCGAGTCCCCGGTGCTCCTCTTCCAATCCCCTCTGCTATGGCCTGGGAAAGCAGCAGAAGATGGCCCAAGTCCTTGGCCCCTGCACCCACGTGGGAGACCCAGATGAAGCTCCCGGCTTCGGATCGGCTCAGCTCCTTGCGGCCACTTGGGGAATGAATCAGCAGATGGAAGACCTTTCTCTCTGTCTCTCCCTCTCACTGTCTGTAACTCTACCTGTTAAATAAATAAATAAAAATCTTAAAAAAGAAAGAAAGAAAATACATCTTAGTGAAGAATGAGACTGGGAATAGGAGAGGGAGGAGGGAGGGGTGAGAGTGGGAGTGGGAGGCGGGTACGGTGGGGAGAATCACTGTATTCTGAAAGTCGTATTTATGAAAAGCATGAAGTTTGTATTCCTTAAATAAATGTTTTCTGGGGAAAAAGACAAAGAAGTCCCTGCTGACCCGATGGGAAGCCCCGCGTGCTCGGGCAGATGAAAGCCCCTCTGCCGGGGCCGAGGCAGCTCTCCGTGCAGGCGGTCCCCTGGGAGCCGAGCAGGTGGGAGCCAGGGCGGTGGCGGGGAGGAGCGGGTCCCTGGGCGCACAGGAGAGGGGCACAGGGGAGCTCACGAGCCTCGCGGGGTCAGCAGGGCCGGAGGCAGCGTGGAGCGCACAGGGCGGAAGCTGCCTGGACTGCAGGGCCCTGGGCATAACCCAGGCCAATGGCGCAGGTGGGGAAACTGAGGCCTGACGAGGCAAAGACCTGAGCGAGTCACGCAGACATCGGGGGCATCCTGGCCACAGGGTGGCCTGTGTGATCTGGCGGGGGCTGCCTCAGGGCTCCACTGAGAAATGGGGAGGTGCAGGGGTGCGGTGGGGCGGGGCTGGGGGCACTGCCACAGTCTTGCCTCTGCTGGGGAAGCCAGGCCTTGGGGCCTGGGACGGGAGAGGTGGGGGGAGCCACTGAGCTCTCTCTGTGTCTTTTCTTCAAGGAGAATCAGGAACACAGCGCTGATGGCAAACACCATTTATTACAGCGGCTCTGGGAGCTGCGTTCCCTGAGACAGATAAAGACCCTTATCTCTGCCTGGGGAGCAGGGGGGAGTGGGGCTGACAGTCCCGAGCCCCTGGCGCAGGCTCCGCATTTGCTTAGAGAGTCCCCCCACCCCGCAGCCCCCACTCCACCCCGGTGATGGAAAGGAAGCCAGGGCCACGCGCGTGGACGCTGCCCAGCCCAGGCCTTGCCTCTCCCCTGCCCTTGACTGTGAGCCCGGTGACCTTGCTGGGGCCCCTTCCAGCCTGCTCAGGGTCAGGCAGGACCAGGAGTCTTAAAAGTGCGTTCCTCGTGCCCTTGGGGTCCGCACCTCTGGAGGGAGAGGGAGAGAAAGGGACGTCTGGCCCCGACCCCAGCCGTCAGCCGCCCAGCCCGCTTTGATCTGTGTGATGTGCCCGGAGTCCACGTAAGATGTGATTTCAACAAAGGATTTCGCAACTTTAAAGGAATCCTGGACCAGACGAGCCACGCGGCCCTTCTGGGAGCTTAAGCGGGGGGAGCGAGGTGAGGCAGGAGGGCTGCGGGGGGTGGACATCAGGACCAAGGCAGGCCCCGCCCCCCGGCACAGCTTCCCACAGCCATTGGGGGTTTCTCCAGCTCCCTCCCCCTCTGTGCTTCCCTCCCAGAGCCTGCTTCCAGCTGGTGGCCCCGCGGGGAGCACAGCTGGCCCAGAGGCAGGGAGCAGCAGTGGGGCTCCTGGGGCGGCCGGACCCGACCGAGGGAAGGTGGAGGGAGCACGGGTTGGAGTCAAAGGCTCTTGGTGCAGGAGGAAAGAGGCCCCCTGCATCCACCGCCCCCTGCCCTGCTGTGTGACCTGAGACTTGTGTCTTCACCTCTCTGAGTCTCCGGAGCAGGTGCCCATCAGGAAGACAGAATCAGCCAGGCCCAGCTGGGGTCCCAGCTCAGACGATGAGAGACACTGGTTCCTGCCGCATTTTCTTTATTTATTTTTATTTTTACTTATATTTTTTGAGATTTATTTATTTATTTGAGAGGCAAAATTACAGAGAGAGGAAGAGACAGACAGAAAAGTCTTTCATCCGCTGGTTCACTCCCCAAATGGCTGCAACGGCTGGAGCTGGACTGATCTGAAGCCAGGAGCCAGGAGCTTCTTCTGGGTCTCCCTCACGGGGCCAGGGCCCAAGCACTTGGGCCATCTTCTACTGCTTTCCCAGGGCATAGCAGAGAGCTGGATCGGAAGAGGAGCAGCCGGGACTCGATCAGGTGCCCATATGGGATCCCAGTGCTGCAGGCTGTGGTTAACCTGCTGTGCCACAGCGCCAGCCCCACTGGAACACTTCACTCATTCCTTTTCTCATTAATTCAGCACCTGCCGTGTGCCAAGCCGGATGGACACGGTGGCAACCATCAGCAGAGCAGGGTACGCCCATGTGACAGGTGGGACAGGGATTGGTCACCCCATGTTCTGCAAAGCCTCTCCACCCACTGCCACCCCTCCCGGGTGACTGCAAGGGCCACGCTTCCAGCGGCTTCACACAGGGCACCTGGGACACTGAGCCTGGTCCCCTGGCCCTTCTCTGAAGCCGCAGCAGGACACACACCCACCCAGCGGGACGAGGGGGTGACACTCATGGGCGCCACCTTGGCTGGGTGGGGGCGGGGAGCCGCAGGGTGACTGCTTCTTCCTGGGTCTCCTGTGGGAGTTCAGAGATGCGTTTCCCAGGACTTCCTGGAAGGTTCCGGTGAGTTGGGTACCAGGCTCTGAGCCAAAGGCTAAGCTGGCATCAGCCATCTCCTCCCCTGTCCTATTGTCCCTGGTTCCTGGGATCCTGTCCCAGATGAACTCCCTGTCCCAAGCCTCTTGCAGGGTCTGCTTTCAGGGTGGGACATCCAACAGGGCCAGAGTACCCAGGACATCCAACAGGGCCAGAGTACCCCGGGGAAATCAGTTTCTGCAATGCTGAGCCTGTCCGGCTGCCAGGCACCAGGTGACGGCGATGGGGTGGGGCCGCAGAAAAGCTGCGCACTCAGCAAAGCCGAATGCCACTCAAACGCCTGGGCTCCGTCCTCCGAGGGCGAATTCCTGAAAGCGAAACTGCCCTGAGCCAGAGGCCCCGGAGCTGTTAACACCGTCCAGGATGGCTCTTCCGGAAAGCTCTCGCCACGCCCACTCCACCAGCCAGGAATCAGCACCCTGCCTGCTCCGCACTTCCCAGCACAGAGCGCAACATCGCCTCCTCCACCTTAGTCCATTTGATTGGCGTCTCGGGACCATTTGCGCTTGTCAGTGACGAGCGTGCGGGGCCACGTGGTGCTTGGGGGAGTCGGACGGCTCGAGGCTGTGGGAGCCTTGCTGGGCACAGTGGTCAGGTGTGAAACACCCACAGCAGCCAGCTGGGTCCTCTCTCCTGCGAGCGCTCCCTCCCCCAGCAGAGAGCACCATCCCATTGCTTGGCCACTCTGATCCTCAGTTTCGTCATCCAGTAAATGGGGGTGCAGCAACTCTCTCGTAGGAAGGAAGAAGGATTTGCTGTGTACCCTCTTGACCACTTCTTCCCATCGCCCTAAATTTCCTGGCCATGTGACAGCCTTGGGAGATGTCAGCTGGCTTGGGGCAATCCTCCTCATTGGCCCTGCACACAGGGGTTGATCCAGGAATGGACACGTGTCCCGAGGCTGCCCAACGACAACACTAGAACTTGGCTTTGAGCTATCGGGTGGCTTGGACGGTCTGGTGTAGACACAGCTGCTGTCAAGTGCCAAGCAGGGGGCGGGGCCAGCCGGGCGTGACGTCAGCACGGAGGAAGTGAGCCAAGCAGCGCAGAAGGGAAAACGCATTTGCCACGGTTCGCGTGGGCTGCAGACGGGCGGCTCCCGAGCCGTGCAGACGGTCAAGTCCCAAAGTCACAAGTTCACGTACTAAGAGGGCGGGGCGGGGAGCCCACGTGGTGTTCAAGGGGTGGGGGCCACCGGGGTCCTGCCCTTGGAAGGTGATTCTGGTGAGAGGCGTGGTTACAAAAGCCGAGGTGGGCCCAGCCGCCGAGTCCGCTACTTGGCGTGCCAGAGGCTCCTTCCTCGCCAGCACGCCATGCTTGCTCTCTCTCTCTCTCTCTCCCTGCCTCTGCCTCTCTCTAACTCTGCCTTTCCAATAAATAAATACTTTTTTAAAAAAAGACTTATTCATTTGAAAGGCAGAGTGACAGGAGAGAGAGGAGGAGGAGAAAAGACAGAGAGAGATCTTCCACCTGCTGGCTCACTCCTCAAATGGCCACAACACCCGAGACTGGGCCAGGCCAAAGCCAGGAGCCAGGAGCTTCTTCTAGGCCTCCCGTGTGGGTTCAGGGGCCCAAGCACCTGAGCCATTGTCTGCAGCTTTCATGGGCGCATTAGCAGGGAGCTGGATTGGAAGTGGAGCGACCGGCACTGCAGAGAGCCGCCTGAGCCACTGGCTGTGGCGATGGGCCCCTCCCCACCCCAGGAGTCTATAAATCGCCTGCAGAGGATGCCTGTCCCAGGCTACGCCGCAGGCTGTGTACGTAGCGGTTAGACTGTGTTGCTCTGCGAGCGATGACAAGGGAAGGCTGTGTGTGCTCAGGACTGGCTCGGTGACCTGGGCCTGGCCTGCGCCACGTGGCTGCCTCGGCTCATCCCGGAGCTCAGGTCTGGCCGCTGCAGCTGGAGAGGAAAGAGACGCACCGGGGAAGAACAGCTGGCCGGGGGTTAGTGGGAGGGGTTCGGGCAGCGGGCAGAGTGCAGATGGGAGCCAAGGCCTCTGGGGGCGGAGCACTGGGTCTCGGGCCCCTGGGAGGCCGCACATGGCAGAACTCGTGGCTCCCCGGAAGGAAGCCGTGAAGAGCCGGTAAGTGCCTCCCCCTGCCACACAGGCCGTGAACACACAGGGGGCAGTGGCTTGGGGCCTGAAAAGGCTTAGAAGGACAGAGAAGATTCCAGAAAGGATTAGAACTGAGATAGGGGGTGCCTGGCGCTATGGCACAGTGGGTTAAGACGCTACCTGTGATGCTGGCATCCCATGTGAGTCCCAGTTCGTGTCCCAGCTGCTCCACCTCCAATCCAGCTCCCTGCTAATGCACCTGGGAAAGCAGCAGAGGACAGCCAAGTGCCTGGGCCCCTGCACCCACGTGGGAGAGCCCAGTGAAGCTCCAGGCTCCTGGGCTGGGCCAGGCCGTGGATAGCATAACTGTTATAGAAGTGAACCAGGGGATGGAAGGTGTTTCTCTCTCTCTCCCTCTGCATTTCTTTTTTTTTATTATTTTATTTTTATTTATTTATTTATTTTGACAGGCAGAGTGGATAGTGAGAGAGAGAGAGAGACAGAGAGAAAGGTCTTCCTTTTTGCCGCTGGTTCACCCTCCAATGACCGCCGCGGTAGGCGCACCGCGCTGATCCAATGGCAGGAGCCAGGTGCTTCTCCTGGTCTCCCATGGGGTGCAGGGCCCAAGCACTTGGGCCATCCTCCACTGCACTCCCGGGCCACAGCAGAGAGCAGGCCTGGAAGAGGGGCAACCGGGACAGAATCCGGCGCCCCGACCGGGACTAGAACCCGGTGTGCCGGCGCTGCTAGGCGGAGGATTAGCCTGTTGAGCCACAGCGCCGGCCTCTCCCTCTGCATTTCAAATAAATAAATACATCTTTCCTGAAAAAAGGATTGGGGAGGTCCCCTCTCCCCGGGCACCAGGTCGCAGGCATGGCCACAACTTCTGGGGGCCAGACACAGAGGAAACTGGGCCCAGTGGAGGGAACAGCTGGAACCCGCAGCCTCCCTCGCAGGGTCCCCGCAGAGCCGGCAGGCTGGGACAGCTCCGCCTGCCCCCTCCTTCCCCGGCCCTACCCCACGGCCCCCGAATCGGACAGCCTTTGGCTCCCCTAACGGTCCTCACCGCCCGAGTTAGGAAATCCTGCTCTTCTCCACCCCCACAGGGCCTGGGCAGGCCTGAGAGGCTTGGGATACCCATTGAACAGAGGAGCAAACCAAGGCTGAGAGGCCCACGACACAGCCCTGTCCCCCAGGCAGCAGGTGGCATCTCGTCCCACACCGCTGGGGCAGGGGCTGGGGCTCCTCTCACGGGGTGATTTTAGGGTTTCTCTCCCCAGGAAAGGCAGCCAGACACCCAGGCACCTGAGAGCACAGCCTGTACACCCCCTCCTCACGGCGCAGTGCTGGGAGGACCCTCCCTGTACTCCTGCTGCTGGCCTCCTCCCCGCCCCTCCCAGTGCCAGAGTCAGGATGGGGGCTGCCCCCGAGCCTTGGCCCGATGCGCACCGGGGCCCAGGGCAGGGCCCACCCTGCTCTCAGAGCCCAGTGAACAATCGTTGAGTGACTGACTAACCAACAGGAAAAGTCTAGGTCCAGTGCGTCACTGCCAGGGACCCCTCCTCCAGGAAGCCTTCCCTGAGCCTCCGCTGGGCTAGGGGGTCCTCACTGGAGATGTGCTGATCCCCAGAGCCCTTATATAGCTACAAAGTAGAGTTGTGTGTGTGTGTGTTTTAAAGATTTGTTTATTTTAAAGGCAGAGTTAGAGAGCGAGGGAGAGAGAGATCTTCCATCTGCTGGTTCACTCCCCAAGGGCCGGGCTGGGCCAGGCTGAAGCCAGGAGCTTGGAACTCTGTCTGGTCTCCCACGTGGGTGCAGGGGCCCAGATACTTGGGCCACCTTCCTCTGCTTTCCCAGGCACATCAGCAGGGAGCTGGCTCGGATGTGGAGCAGCCGGGACTTGAACTGGCGTTCACAGGGAATGCTGGCATCGAAGACGGCGGCTTAACTCTCTGTGCCACGACTCCAGCTCCACAAAGTCTGTGGCCTGGGTCTCAGCTGCACCGCTCAGCTGTGTGCCTTTGGGCAAGTAGCCTGACCTCTCTGTGCCTCCATGGCCTCACTTAGAAACTGAGGGTGGCAGTAGGAGGGTCTGCCAGGTAGCGCTGCCGAGAGCTGGGCACAGGGCCACGCTCGGAGCGCTCCCAACGTGGCGTCTGTGTGAGCCATCGGGAGCCACACGGAACTGTCTGGTTGGCTGTGGGTCCTGGGCCACCTGCCGTGAAGCCATCAGGTCCTGGAGCGAGCACGCCCGGTGCTTAGCCCAGCGCCCTCTGCCTCCCTGTACAAGGCTATGGCTCTCCGGGGACTGCGGCCTCCCCTCCGGGCTGCACCTGCGACCTCCTCGGGGGCCCACCCATGAGCTGCTGCAGCGTCTGGGAGTTCACATCCGGAGGGCGGGTCATCGGCCCATGACTGACAGGTCCCCAAGTCGGGACCAACTCAGAGGTCCAGCGTCCCCAGCAGGGCCAGGCTGAGGTCACTCTCCTGGGGACTTTGGACTCACAGTCTGGCTCGGGGGCCCCAACCCCTCTCCCGAGCTGTCTCCTAGGAGAGCGGCGCGTGGCTGCTCCACGGCCAGCAGCACTCAGACGAGGGGATGCTCAGTCAGTGCTGGACTCGAATCAGATGACGTCATCGAGAACAAGGCTGGGAGCGCCAGCCCGGGGGAGAAGTCTAAGAGGGCAGAGTGGAGGCTGAGTGCCGGCAGGCGTCCCTGGCCCCGCCGCCGCAGCCCATCCATGCACGGGCCCCGTGCACCCACACACCGAGGAGCTACCTGCAGCCGGCTGGGATCCCCAGGGCAGCCACGCTGGCATCGTGGAAGGAGAGGCAGGACGCGGCCCACGACGGTAAGCCCGGGACAGAGGGGAGGGGCGGGTGGCACCAAGGGACGGTTGCCTATGTCGATTTGTTTGGTGGCTGCGTGATGGGCAATGACAGAACAGAAACAGGCACAGCTGTTGGCCCCAGCACAGCACAAGGCAGAGGTTTGCCTCTTCCAGGGAGTCCACCCTGATCTCCACAGGGCCCAACAAGGGACCATGCAAGCCCAAGTCCCTGCCCTCCGGGAACTTCTACTCCGGAAGGGATGAAAAGGAGCACACGAATCATGACCATCTGGAAGCTGCTCCGAACGATAAAAACGCGATGAGGGCTCGGCGACTTTCCGGGGGGGATCACCCATACCCAGGCCCAGGGCTCGGCAGACCCCGCAGTAGGCCTGGGCACACTCGGACACCTCCACTCCCCGCCTCGCCCAGGACCCCCGGAACCCGACCCCGGCTGCCCCGCCTCATTAAGCAGCCAGCCCAGGGCCCTGGGAAAGAGCGTAATCTGATAAAGACAATGAAGCAGAGCCGAGCTGACCGGGCTCGGAGCCACCGCCCTGGGGTTGAGTCCTGGGCACGGGGGCCAGGATGGGGTGAAGGGGCCGGGGCACAGCCCTCCCCCACCCACGTGGGCTTCTCGCTTTGCAGGCCGAGGGACCAGGGACCTGCCTCACCCTAAAGGTCTCTGAAAACACGCTGGGAGTCAACCAACCACAGTTTCGCCTCGGATCCAGACTTGGTCACCGATAGCCCAGTGGCCAGGGAGAGCCGGTGGAACTCGAGTTCACTCTGGCCGAACACGGGGGGCGGGAAGCCTCAGACTGGGGCCAGCACACCGGGGGCTCGGCGCAGCCCCGCTGTCCGCGGCACCCCCCGCCCAGCTCTACTTTTAACCCCCTTCTGTAGACTCTCATCTGAGCCACGTGGTCTTTGGTTTGGGGGGACCTGAAATGCCCCACACATGCTGCCGCCCAGCGGAGGAGCCGAGCGCGCTGGAAGTCCCGGGAGCAGCAAGCAGAGCCAGGGTCCGAGGCTCTGCAGCAGGTGCGGTGTGCAGGGGTGGGGGGAGGGGGGCAGGATCCTGGGGGGGGGGGTCCTCTGTGCACGCGCCTGGCTGACGACCGCCGCTCGGCCAGCTAAGATCACAATGGTGGTGCCAAGCATTGATTTCTCCGGCTGCACGCAGAGGGGCACCGGGTGTCCAATTAGCAAAAATATTAGATAATTGGTGTAATCTGGTACAATTCCCATCCTGCCAGCCTCCACCGGGGAGCCCCATGTCGAGCCTGAGCTGCCAGTCACGTCAGGCTGGTAATTGTAGTCCTGAAAATGAGAAATCAAATCAGAGACATCGGAGGCTTCCGTTGATTCAGGACTGAACAGTGAATGGGATTCCCTCACCTCCCCGCTCCCCGCCTGCCCCGCCTGGCTCCAAGGGCGGCGTGGCTTTTGGGAGCCACCGAGCCTCCTGCCTGCACCCTCCCTGCACAACAGGTGTGGGAGGCCGGAGGTGAGAGGTCACCAAAGGCAAAAGAGTCGCCCCAGCATCGGGGCCTTGTCCAGAGTGGGCCTCCGCCGCCTCCCTTCCCGGGGAGAACCCAGCCGCCGAGACGCAGACGGCACAGCCCACGCCGTCTCTGAGTCTGACAGGCAGAGACATGGGGCTGGCATGCAGTGGCCAAGTGACAGAAGTCAGCTCCAGCTGAGCTCTGAGCTCGTGGCGCAGGGAGCCCAGAGGGAGAGCTGGCCTGGGGACGCAGGAGACGTCGCCGCCACCTCTTCGTTCCTGTCCCGGCCATGTGGCTGGCACTGTGCCAGTGGTGCTGGGAGCAGAACGAAGGTGGCAGACAGGGCGGTGCAAACCATCCTGACCCCAGAGCACCACAGCGTGTCGAAACACCAGGGAAGGGCTCTGATTGGTCCATCTCCGGTCAAATGCCCATCTCTGGACCAAGCCTATTGCCAAGGATGAGACATTCGACCCACTCCTGTGATTGAAGGCACTGGGTTTTTTGTTGTTGGCAATTGCACCACGTGGCAAGTGGGGGAGGAACCTAAAGGACCCCTTAACTACACAGAGAGGAAGCAGCAGGTGTTTCCCAAAGCCAAGCTCCTGGACGCTTAGCATCACAGAACAGCTGCCTTCGCTGTGACCTCCATGAGTGCGCAGGCTGACTGGGCTCAGCAAGGTGGTTCTTCTGCTCAATATGACATCATCGGGCACCGACCAGGCAGCAACGCCCAAGACGGCTCACCTTAGGCAAGACGCCTGGGTGGGGCCCGTTGGGGTGGCTGGCCCTCTCTCTCCATCCTCTCCGCCTGCATAGGGCTTGCTTATATGGTCTCCCCGTCAGGGAACCTGGACGAGGCCACCCAGGGCTCCTAGGAGGGCAGAAGCTGCCGGGCCCGGAGCTGTCACGGCGTCAGCTCCTCCCTCCACTCAGGTAGCAGCGCCCAGATGCAAGGGGAAGGGAAATGAGCTCCACTTCTCAGTGACGGAAGTAACAAAGAAGCTCTGACCACTCCAGAAAGGCTGGACAAACCACGTGGCAGGTGTTCCCCATTGTCCATTCACCAGCCAGCATCCGGAGGCCCTGCCCAGAGCCAGACCTTGAGCCCGAGGCTGGGCTTCAGTCTCTTCCCTGAGCTCAGCCACCACTCCCTGCCTGGGGCAGCTTGTGACCGTGCCTGGGCTGTGTCTGTTGTCATGGAAACCTGCAGGCACCTGGAAGCACAGGCCTGACCCTGGCACAGGGATGCGGCTCAGGGGCACCCGGGGGGACACGGAGGCCTCGTCACCCGTGGCTCCCGGGGCTGTGAAAGGTCCAGGTCCTCACTGCCATTCGTCTGGAACCAAACCGGCCTGTGTGTGCATCCAAGACCCAAAGAAGAGCCGCTGTGTGGCCTCTGATGGGTCGGGGGTTGTGCTCACTCCCCGCCTCCCCTGCTCACCTCTAAATCAGCGTGGACACCAACCCAGCTTCCAAGGCTCCGAGGAGACAGCGCCAGGCACACAGTAGGCACTCGGTACCCAGGGCCTGTTAGAGCAGCTGCCACCACTGCCCGCCGTCTACACCTGTCCCACTCTGCCCTGCGCAGTCGGCCTAGTCCCTGGGGGAGCTGGCCCCACTCTCTCCCCCGCTCCAGCCAAGCCCCTGAGCGCTCACGTGCCCGCCCGCGGGATTCAGGCCGCTCAGGGGTGTGGACTCCACACGCGCCTCTCATTTTACAAACATCGAGTTTGGGCCTCTTGAACCTCACAGCTGAAGAAACATGCAGATATATGCAAATGAGCCCTGATTTATGCAAAACAGCATATAAATGCATGTCCCTGGATTTGCCCAAGAACAAGGCCTCGCCACCTAATTTAGCAGAAATAACAGGGGAAGGAGCTCGTGTGTGTCCCTCAGGGTTTAGGTTCAGGCCACAAGGAGCTCAACACCTGCTGGAACACAGCCGAGGGAGCCCTGGTGACTCTGGGCCACGGCTCCCAAATCCCCGAGACCTAGAGCCCCACAGCCCCGGGCCTGACAACCGAACCCAGCCTCACCAGGGCACTAATTCCCTGCAGCTGAGCACCTAGGTCTCCGTGCTCCAGACGGGGACCTGGAAGAGGGCGGCGCCCAGGCCCAGGCTCAGGCCACCGTGCTGAGCCCACCCTGGCACAGTCTCCCGGGTCAGTCTGTGGACTCGTCTCCCCTGCGTGGCCAAAAGCCGCCGTTTGCAAACATACGACAGGCGACGTCCCTCTCCCGCCCACGGCACCAGACGAGACCGAAGCCCGGAGCCCCTACTCCCTTGCCCTGGCCACAATCCTGCGCCAGCGTGGCGTTTGTTGTTCCCGTTGCCTAGAATGTTCTAGCCCCGATGTCTGCCCTCCCTTCGGGTTTTCTGCCCAAATGCCGGTTCCTCGGCGAGGCCCCGGACCACCCTATTCAACAGCCCCCGCCCCCTCCCCCGCACTCGCTGTCCTAGATACCCAACAGAGTCCAAGGTCACTCCTGGCGCCAGCTTCCCGCTTACCGTACTGGGGAGCAGGTGACGGCTCAAGTACTCGGGCCCCTGCCACCCACCTCGGCTGAGTTCCCCACGCTCCAGCCGCTGCAGGAAGTTGGGGTGAACCAAGCAGACAGAAGCCCTGTCTGTCTCTCTGTCCCCAGTAAAGAGGATTGTTAGGGTGACCAGATTTGAATCCCTGAGTGTGTGGCACAGCTGAGTATGCCAGTACCAACCCCACACTTTCTTGTTTTAGATTTTATTTATTTGAGAGACACAGTGAGAGAGAGGGAGAGAGAGATAATATGATAGATAAAAATATTCCATCTGCTCGTTCACTCCCCAAACGGCCACAACGGCCTGGGTTGGTTCGGGTCGAAGCCAGGAGCCAGGAGCTCCATCCGGGTATCCCCTGTGGGTGGCAGGGGCCCAAGGACTGGAGCCCTCACCCGCTGCCTCCCAGGTGCATTAGCGGGAAGTTGGACAGGACGCAAACTGGCGCTCCAACATGGGACGTCGGCACCGCAAGCCGCAGCTCGCCTGGCTGCACCACAACGCCGGCCCCACCCCAAGCTCTAAGCAAACTGGATGCTAATTCTCCCGACCCTGCACTGCCTGGGTCAACTGACTCCAGAGCACGAGCAGCGTGGCACAGGTCTGATGCGCGTAGGGCCTGCCCCCTCCTGCCCATCCACAGGGACCAGGGCAGGGGGAGGGCGCTACGCCCCTCCTGTTCTCCCCAGTCTGTTGGCGCCTACCTGAAACCAGGGCGGGCCCACGACAGCCGTCCAGTAAACACCGAACGAACGCTGCGGCTTCCGTCTCGAGGACTGTGTCACCCCTCCCCTGCTGCAGACACAGAGAGGTTAGGGTGCTTGCCTGACGTCACACAGCCCGAGAGAGGGGAAGCAGCCCCAGAGCTCTGGTTCCGAGTCTTGCTGCTGGCTCCGAGGCTGTCTCTGGCTGCGGATGGACCTGGGCTAACGTCAGGGATTCGGAGCGGCAGAGCTCTCACCGGCAGGAAGCAAACGAGGCAGCTCCCCAGACGGCGCCCGTGGGCAGGAACCCTCTCCCCAGCGCCTTCAGCCGGGCCTCCTCTGTAACGCGAGGCATCCTTGGCGGGTCCCTGCGCCGCCCAATCCCCCAGCACTGGTGCTGCCGTCAGAGGCCCGGGACAGGAGCCGCTAACCGATGCAGTAATTGCACGGAGCGGCAGTCAGTTCGGCTCTCCCGGGTCCCCTCCAGGCAAGCGATCTGCAGGCCTGGGGTCCGTGGGCCCGCGGAGCTCTCCGGTGCCAGCTCCCGCTCAGAGGGCTTCACTCACAAGGAGGGAGGCCGGGTCGGGCCGGGCCGGGCCGGGGCGCTGCGCAGACTCGGCACCGCCAGCCCTCGGCACTTCTCCGGGGCACCGTCTGCAGAGACAGAGGGACGCGTGGGGGCCATGGGGCTTCACAGAGCTGCACTCGGGTCCAGGCTTGCTCCATGTCCCAGGCAAAGTCTCGGCAGGCATCTAAGGGCTCCCAGCACCCACTGGGAGTCCCCTCGAGACAGGGCGCTCAGCTGTTAGCCCAGGCACTGTGCTCCACCTGTCCCAGAGTCTCCCCGCCCACGAGGGGGCCAGGGCAACGGCGGCCCGCTTCCTCCTCTGATGCAAAACGGGAGACTGAGGCCCAGAGAAGTCGGGCACCCCAAGCCATGCTCCTCTGGACACAGCTGCCCGTCCCCTTCCCGGGGACCCCCTTCGCGAGGACCCCCTCTCGGACGCCCTGGACCGGCTCTGGGAGCAAGGCCGCCTCTGCCACTCCGGCTGCCTCCTCCTTCCCCTTGCTCTGCAGCTCCCTCCGTCTCCCCGAGTCCTCACTCCCTGGGACGGACGGCCCCCACCCTGCCCGAGACCCCGCACTTCCGGTGGGCAGGGGCCACCATTGTCTCCTTCACCCCCACGGCCCTGGGAGGAGCTCTGCACCTGCAGGGAGCAGCAAGCACAGGGTTTGCCATGTGAGCGCGCGAGTGACCCCTGGGGGTGGGGTGGGGTGAGGGCAGCACCTGGCTGGGCGGCTTGGCCGAGGGATGCCCAGGGCACCAGGTGGAAGCCCTCGTGGGGCCCTGTGTCCTCCTTATTTCTGCCTCCCGTGGGTGTGGGGAGAGATGGGCAGACTGGACAGAGGCTGACGGGCAGGCAGGGAAACACCCCTCTGGGTGGCAGCTTTGCCTTTGGCTGTCTGCCCTATAGGCGGCGCTGGTGATCTGGGGGGGGGGGCTGTCAGAAGAGGGCCGGCCAGGGTCGCAGGCCACCCTGCCCATCAGTCCCAGCCTGCAACCGGGGCTCTGCTCCAACCACCGCCAGACCCCCACAGACCTGGGGACAGCCCCTCCACAACGCTGCCCGCCCCTCACTGGCCAGCGCCATCAGTAGCCAAGGCCATCTGCCTCCACATGAGGGCTGGCTTGGCCTTGTCTCCAAAGAACATTCCAGAGAGAAGCTCCCAAGAGCACGGTCCCGAGCAGAAGGGCACTCTCTGTGATGGTGACAGCCGCCCCTCATTCCGAGGGGTTATCTGAGCCACGCCTGACGTGAGGCTAAGGTGACGGCGGGGCTGCATCTTTGACCTGATTTAATTACAATAAACCAGCAAATGCCCTGGCTCTCTGTGGCTCTCGGCAGCCTAGGTGGGCCTGGCCCCGCAGCAGGCTCCAGCCTGGCGTCCGGCCCCAACCCTGCTGGCCGAGAGCCCTGAGCAGCCCCTGGGTGGCAGCGGCCGTTCTCCGCCTCTTCCCCCATCACCTCGCAAAAGAAAACCTGGGGCCGGCGCTGTGGCACCACAGGTTAGGCTGCTGCCAGCAACACGAGCACCCCGAATGGGTGCCGGTTCGAGTCCCGGCTGCTCCACTTCCAATGCAGCTCCCTGCGCCAGGGAAAGGAGAGGAAGTGGCCCCTGCTCCCACGTGGGAGACCCGGATGGAACTCCCGGCTTCGGCCTGGATCACCGTGGCCATCGTGGCCATTTGGGGAATGAATCAGCAGAAGGAAGATCTCCCTCCCTCCCTCTCTGCTGTTCTGCTTTTCAAATAAATACGTAGATCTAAAAAAGAAAAAAAAAAAAAAAGACGAAGACAGCCTTGACCCAGGCACTGACGCACCTTTATTCCAGCACCTCCCAGAGCTCCGATATGTACAGACAGTATTTACACACATGTAATATACACCATATGTACGTATTTATATGTATTCACACACCAGCCCACACGCTCACGCACTCACACGCACGCACCCTTCCAGGAGGGGCGCGTGGCTGCCTGGGGCCCCCGGGGCCCGACACGCGGCGCTGGGCCTGCCAGGCAGTGGTGAGGTTTTGTGTTTTTTGCTTTTTAAAAAGAAGGCCATTCTCTCCAGATCCGTCCTCCCTCTCCCCAGACGCTGGAACCCCTCCCCACAACACGCTGCGGGAAAACCTGCTTTAAAAAGGGGGGGGGGGGGGGAGGCTTCCCTGCGCTCTGCCGATGCGGCCAGTCACTGGAGACTCCAGGTGTCCCCGGAGGGCAACTCCCCAGGCGCTCCCCGTGCCCCCCGGGCAAAGCGGCTATAGCGTCAAGGGCACCTGCCAGATGAGGAGGGTGCTGTCCGTGTCCCCGCACGGGGCCGGCCGCCCGCCGCCTGGAGCGCTGCCGAAGTGGCGGTAGCCCTGGCCGCCGGAGATGATGGCCACGGAGCAGATCTCCTTGCGGTGGGCGTCGCGGGCGCAGGGCCGGCTGCGCACCCAGACGTCGGGGTCGTCGGCCATCTCGTAGATGGAACCGTCCTCCTCGCCGTGCTCCGGGGCAGCGCCGTCGGCGGGCGCTGGCTCCCGCACGGACAGCAGCGGGCCGGGCAGGTGCGCCGTGGAGCGCAGGCGGTACTGCAGCAGGATGCCCTTCTTGCGGCTCAGCTCGCGGCCCACGTGGCTGTCGGGCGCGGGCGCCGGCTCCTGGGCGGGCCCGTCGGCCTTGTCCTCCTCCGCCTCCTCCTGGTCGCTCCGCAGGATGTCGGGGGCCAAGATGCTGGTAGCCACGGCCAGGAAGGCCACAGGCCCGCAGTGACCGTTGAGCGAGACCATGCCTTTCCCTGTGGGAAACGGGTGACGGAGAGGGGGCGTGGGGCCTTAAGGGACGAGCCCCCACGGCTCCCTGGCAGAACTCCCTGGGCGGATGGTGGGGGGTGTTAACTGCCCCAGCGGAAGGCCCTGAGCGGGAGGAGCGGCCTCACCGCCCACCACGGCCCCGCCACGTGAAATGCCGAGAACTTCCCCTTAGCTCGCGGCCTTTGCCCGAGCTGTGGCCTCTGCCCCAGCTGAGCCTCTAGCTCCTCCTCAAGGCAGCTCCAGCTCTCCCCTCCCCCTCCCCGGAGCTGCTCACCCCGACTCTGCCCTGTCTCCCGTGGAGCACCTGCCCCACGGGACCCGCAGCTGTTGGAGGGAAGGGCTCTGCCCTATCTGTCCCTGTGTCCCCAGGCCCTCTGCACAGGCCCCCTGGACAAACAAGATGCCCTATGTGATAAACTGTGCAAGCAGGGTCCCTGGGGACTCGGAAGAGCAATGGGGCCCACAGTCTGGCCGCGGCCGGTGCACCCCACTCTCTGGCGGCAGCCGCAGGAGGCCCTCTGTGGTCGCCGTCAGGTGGAAGTGGAACGGAGCCAAGGCTCCAGATGCCTGGGGCCCTCCTGAGCCTGCCCTGCTCCCCCGGTCCCATGGGGCAGGTGGAGCAGACCCCCTCTCACTCAGGCACCCCATTTGCCCGGGAACCCAGAGAGGCCCAGCTCCGTCCCCAGGAGCCCTCAGTGGTTCCTATCCCTGGGGCCTGGACATTTTGAAACTGTTGGCGGGGGAAGAAGGTGGCAGCCGAGCCTCTGCCGCCGGTCAGGCATAGGCATCTGAGCCAGGTTCAGATCACCTGGACGGTGGGCACCCATTGGCCAGATGGGGAAAATGAGGCTCGGGGCAGGAGACTGTGGGGCTGGGACAATTGCACTACACTGTGCCACCATGCCGGGGTGTCACTGAGACGGGAGGAAGATGGAGAGGGGACCCCGGGACCCTCCCACCCCACCCTAAAGCAGAAGGGATCCTGACTACCCAGGCACAAGCCCCCCGGCCCAGCCCTGCTCTGCCAGGACCTCACCTGTGATCTTGGGGATGCCCTCCAGCCGAGGCACGGGCAGCAGGACGAGGACGCCCTGGTCAGTGCCCACCCAGAGCAGACCCTGGCAGATCAGGAGGCTGGTGACACACAGGTGCTTCTGGCCTGCAGGGAGAGAGGCCCGCGTGAGCAGTGCCCTCTCTGGGGGACCGCAGCGGGCGGCGTGGCAGGGGCTGGGCTGGACACTGGACGGTGCTGAGGTCAGGAGCTGGGACGTGGGAGCTGGCCTGGCTGGGAACTGGCCCCGGGACCCCCCAACTGCGTGCTCCCCCACTTAGCCTCAGTTTCCCCTTGTGTGAGGTGGGAGAGGATACAGTGAGGTGACACCGCAGGGCACAGGCCGCCTGGCCTGTGACAGTCAGCCATGGCAGCTCCCTCTGGCTTCCCTGGCTCCCGCCTTTCCCAGCCTCTCTCCTCCTGGCCCAAATCCTTCTGTGCTTCCGAGAGGGGCCCATTCTCCCCACAAAGGAAATTCGGATTGAAGCCACGATATCCACGACGCGAGGCGCAGGGCAGGGTCCTCCCTCCTGGGCTTGCATCAGCCTTAGTAAAAAGCGCTGACCTGGCCGGCGCCGCGGCTCACTAGGCTAATCCTCCGCCTTGCGGCGCCGGCACACCGGGTTCTAGTCCCGGTCGGGGCACCGATCCTGTCCCGGTTGCCCCTCTTCCAGGCCAGCTCTCTGCTGTGGCCAGGGAGTGCAGTGGAGGATGGCCCAAGTGCTTGGGCCCTGCACCCCATGGGAGACCAGGAGAAGCACCAGGCTCCTGCCATCGGATCAGCGCGGTGCGCCAGCCGCAGCGCGCTACCGCGGCGGCCATTGGAGGGTGAACCAACGGCAAAAGGAAGACCTTTCTCTCTGTCTCTCTCTCACTGTCCACTCTGCCTGTCAAAAAAAAAAAAAAAAAAAAAGCGCTGACCACGCAGACCCCACGCAGGGCACGGGCTGCGTGCTGGAAGCTCCTGGGTCACACTGAGGCTGCCTGTCTGGGGCCTGCACTCGGAGAAACGCCACCTCCGTTTCCAAAGCCTCGTTCACCTGCTCTGACCGGACACGCGCCTGGCCACAGCGGGGACGGACCCAGGACGCCAGGCTCCTCCCATTCTGCAGAGGAGAGTATGAAGGTCGTAGAGGTGGGGCAGCCATGGTCTGGGGCTTAGGGGTGCCTGACTGCAAGCCCCTCCCCCATCACTCGGCTCCCAGGAACACCCCGGGCACCTGCTGTGAACCTGGCTCCTGAGGAGCAAACACTCTAGAACCTTCCAGAACTTTCTGTGATGATGGCAGCGTTCACAGCCACGCTGCCCCCAGGTCAGTAGCCATGACCTGCCCGTGGCTGCCGAGTACCACAAGTGTGGCCGCTGAGTCTAAGGGGCTGAATCGCTCACTACTTCACAGCAGTAATGGCTATCGAACAAGACGACTCGGACCTGCAGAAGGCAAACGGGCTACAAAGGCCAAACTGGAACACAAATCCTAGGCAAAGGACGAGGGGACGGAGAGTGGGCATTAGGATCTCCCCGGGTTCCCATGCCTCACGCTGCTCCCCAGAAAGATGGGGAGGCCTCAGAGCCAGCATGTGCAAAGGCCCTGTGACAGGCACAGCCAGTCAGGGGACAGAAGCCAGCAGGCTCATGAGGACAGGAGGGCGGGGGAAGATGGACGGTCAGGGTAAGGGCAGAAGAGGGAGGCCGCCCCAGAGTAGTGGAGCGTTCTAGCCAGAGGGGGCGCTGGGGCGGGGAGAGGCTCCCGCAGCTGCCGGGCACAGATGGTGGCAGGGACTGGGCGGTGGCAGTGGATGATGGGAGCCGACAGAATGAAGGATGACACCGAGTGACAGACCTACTGAGGGACCCAGGACGAGGCCAAGGCTCCTCGCTGCTTGGGCAGCCGCTGGGCACACAGTGCTGGCCTCGACTGACATGGGGAGGGTGCAGGTTCGAGAGCTGTGGTCCAGAGCTCCCGACTGGACGTGTGGCTTGAGAGGCAGATCAGACAGCCACGGACAGCGGGACAGACACAAAAACTCAGAAAGTCACGGGCACGGCGTGGATTCCGTGCGCCGCGCAACCCATCCCGGAAGAAAGCCTGGGAAGGCTTAGGACTTGGTGGCAGGGGCTACTGCACCAACGGGGGTGGGGTCGGTGGAGCGGGGCCTGATTGGCCGCCCCGGCATCAACGCCACAGCAGCCTCGGGGCCAGAGTGGGCTTCCTGGCCTCCAACGAGCTGGCTGGCGTGTGAGGTCCAGGCCGCGAGCCGCCACCCTCACCACCTGGCTTCTCTCCTTGGCGCAGGTCAAGGTCTGTGCTCGCCTAACTGCGCCGTACTCACTGTCCGCCTTCCCAGATGCAAGCGACGGCTCACTGTGTGTCAGGATCGCGTGCACAGCTCCCAGCCAAGATGGGCGAGTGCACAGATGGACGGATGGGTGGATGGATGGATGGACGGAAGGAGGGGGGGTGGATGGGTGAGTGGACGGATGGACGGAAGGAGGGGGGGTGGATGGGTGAGTGGACGGATGGACAGAAGGAGGGGGGGTGGATGGGTGGATGAATGGATGCACAGGTGGACAGGTGGGTGGATGGATGGATGGGTGAGTGGACGGATGGATGCATGGACACAGGGGAGGGGACGGGAGCCTGGCTGCTGCCATCCCTTACTGGCCGTGTGAACTTGGCAATGTCACTTCCCCTCGTCAATCAGTGAGTATCACAAGTCTACCTTACTCGGTTTTGTGATTATTGGAATTCTCTACGGCGGGTACTTCACGGAAAACGGAATGAAAAGACAACTTGGTGCAAACCATTCCTGAAACCCACGCCCGGCTTTTCATAACGCACATTCCCCACGCGCTCCCTGCAGCGCCCACGCAGGCGCAGGAGAGCACGCCCATCCTAACACCTGCACACGGCCCGGAGCCGGAGGCCGTGGGGGAGAGGTCTACGAGGACCACGAGGACCTAGCCGACAGCTCTGCCAGGCCGCAAGCCCACGGAGACAGCAACGCCCGAGAAGCAGCGGCCCCCTCCCCACCCCCGCACCGCCCCTGGGGCCTTGAGACCGGCAGGCGACCGCCTCCCCACGGCCCTGGGTCTCCACAGCCCCAGGAACCCGACCCACGCAGGGAGGCGAGCGAGGAATCCACAGAGGCCCGGGCTCGGCGCGGGGGCCTTCCTCCCGCCCTGCCGCCTCCGGGAAGAGTGAGATACTTCACACACAGAGACCAGAGGAGAAGAAAAATCTAATGGTGGATAAATATTTTATCACAGACTTAGTGCAGCAGCGCGCGCCGCGGCGCGCCCGTCTATCTGGAGATATACAACTTTAAAAAGCTCAGGCTCTCGGAGAACATTTTATTAATGACCTGTCTAGTTAAAAGGAGGAGGGAGTTTAGGTTAAAAAATACATTAATACCAGCTGGGGACTCCAGTGGACGAGAGGGGTCGGGGGAAGGCAGCGTGATAAATTTTTAACGCGCCCTAAAAAAACCCCCACGCTTAGCAGAGGAACAAATTTATTACTAATTATACAATTATTTCATTTTGCAGCGTGGGGGGGAAATGCTTAGACGCCTTTTAAAAATATCTCCAATAAAGGATGTGAGAATCCTGCTTTGCTGTGATCCCGTGAGGGTAGGGCGAGCAGCAGGGTCTGAAGCCGCCTCCTGCCCTCGGCTCCGGCTCGGCTCGGGGCTCGGGGCACCCCCCCCCCCGGTGTGCGAGGCCCTGGGCTTCCCAGCTTCCCCGATGAGGAAAGGCCAGGCATGGCACGGGGGAGACAAGGGGCCTGCAGGAAGGGCCACACCCAGGAACCTGCTGTGTACTCCGATGTGGCTGATGCCGACCTGCAGGGCCCGCGGAGGGGGCAAGGAGCCCCCGTGGCGCCACCAAGCTGGCGCAGCTGGCGTGATGGGGCGTAGCCTGGGGCATGACGAAGATGAAGGTGAGGACGGTAACCGCCCTCTCGGGGGGTCACAGTGAGACGCCCGCCCTGCCAGGCACTGGACGGCAGGCAGCACGGCCGGGATTGCAGCGAGAGCCGGACTCAGGTGTGCTCACGCTCGGACAGCGTCCCTGGCTACTGATTGGACAGATGGGGACGAGAGGCGCGGGACGGGGCAGCAGCGCAGGCTGATCAGAGCCCACGTCCGGCCTGACCGGCCACGGAGGCCGCCCCATGGCCTCCCGGCCTCAGTTTACCCGGCTCTGAGATAATTGCCGCTGCCACCGTGACCAAGGCGCTCCCTGGCCCAAGAGCAGCCGCAGAGAAGGGAAAAGCCACAGCGAGGGGGCGGCGCCGGGGGCCGAGCTGCCCGCAGATCCGGCCCCAATCACTGCAGACGCTCAGCCCTTTCTCTCTCTCCTCTGCCCTCCCGAGATGAGACTGCGAAGCTTCAAAAGGCCCACGAGATTATCCATTTTCCTGTTGTTCCATTATCGTGAGATAATTTAGCTGTCAGCATAAAGGTGGAAATATTTTTGTGAGACAGGGAAATTTTGATTGTAGTGGAAATGGATGGAACTTGTAAAACGCCTCAAGATTGTGAAATATAAAAACCAAAGGGGCCCAAGAAAGAAAGGAGGAGGCAAGACCCCCGGCACGGGCCCCAGGGAGGACAGGGAAGGGCTGGCTCCCACCCAGCACCTGCACGCTCCGTCTCACAGCGGGACCAAGGCTCCAGCGAAGAGACCTCCCAGAGACCACACGGGGCCGGCGGGACCCAGGGACACTCTGCAGCACCTGGCACTCAGGGCGGCAGGAGGTGAGTCCAACTCGGTGGGACTCAGGGGCCTGCCTGGGGCTGACCTGCCGGGCACAGCTGTTTCTGCACCTGTAACACGGTGACAGCCCCCTCCTCACGGGGCTATGGTGAATGAGACCTTGTGCGTGGAACACGTGGCCCCTTGCTGTCACCTGGGTGACACCCACTGGCATGGGCCTGATTGTTTGGAACCACCAGAGGCACGCACACCAGGGCAGTCAGACCAGCCAGGAGGACTTGGGAGCCTGGGAGTTTCTGGGTACCCTAGTGAGAGGCAGGGACCAGGCCCTGGGGGAGGACGCGGGCCCCCATGCCTGCCCTTGGCCGGGGAAGCTCGGTCCAGCTCCACGGGTGCCCTGGGCAGGCTCCCCGCAGCTGGCACACAAATAGCTCCAGGCCGCGCCCACCACACAGGCCCTGGCGGCTGAACCCAGCCCTGCCAGGAGTGCTGGGCCAGGACCCAGCGGCTGCGTCCTCCACACCGGCAGGGGGGCCAGTCCACTGCCGGACACCAGCTGCAGCAGGGGAGCGAGGGGAGCTGGTAGCAGCCAGCTCCGGAGGTGAGAACTGACCAGAGGCAGGTGTCTGCCCTGGATCCCCACCCCCCACGCAGCTGCTGAGATTCGGGCAGCAGACGGTGAGTGGGGCAGGGGGCAGGGACTCCTGTCTGAGGCCTTCACCATAGCCCCACATGGCCCACGAGAACGGGGCTGGGAGGAAGCAGCAGCCGTAGGTGGTGCCCTCTGCCTCCAAACCAGCGACCAGCACCCCGGCGGGACGGCGCCTCTGTTGGAAAAGCCAAAGGAGGGGCCCCTCCCGGCGTCCCCACCTGCCCTGCACTGCCCTCTGCAGGGCATCGGAGGCGCAGCTGGGTTTTGGTGGAGCCACAGGACCTGGCTTGGTCTCTTTTTCTGGCAGCTCCCGACCTGGGGAGTCCCCTGGGCGCAGAGCCCACTCCCCGAGGGCCCAGCTGCCAGGCCGCAGGGCAGGCAGCGCCCCCTCACCTGGCAGCAGGAAGGTGGTCCTGGTGGCGATGTTGATTTCCTGCAGGTGCTCCAGCGTCTCGGTGTGGAAGAGGCGGATGGAGGAGCCGGAGGAGAAGGCCATCCAGACGCCGCTGCCCGCTCTCACCATGTGTGTCACGCTCACCGCCTCGTCCTGGTGCGCCTCGAAGCTTTGCTGCGGCACAGACAGGGCCGTCGGGGCTGGGCCGGGGCCTCCAGCGCAGCCCCCGCTCCCTGGTGCCAGCCGCGCTCACGCCAAGATCCCACAACGCGCGCTAACCCGGCCTCTGCCCGAACCTGAGCCGGATCTGGGCTGGCCCGGGGCGGTGCTGAGCGAGGAGCCCGGAAGGACACGCCCAGCCCCTGCGCTCATCACAGGCGGCAGGGCCAGGTGCAGGTGCCCACTGCAGGGGAGTGGACCGACCAGAGAGAGGACCGGACAGGAAGTAGCAAAGAAGACAGGCAAGGCCCCGGGGGAGGGAGGCAGGGGCGGGGCCAAAGCATCACTTTCCACGTCAGGGAGGCCACAGACGACAAACGTGGCGCCGCAGGAAGCAGTGGTGTCGATGAATCAGAGGCACGAGGAGAGTGCCGGGCGGCCCAAGACGGGGCCCTTCCCGGGCGCAGGCCAGGGCCAGGGACCGAGACAGGGCCGGGGACTGAGATGAGGAAAGGCCTTTGCGGACGAGCCACTCCGCATCGTGTTCTTCCCTCACGGGACAGGGGTGACTTCGATTTCAGCCAAACAGAAAGACTGGTTGAGGTTCGTGGGGTCAGGTTCCCCAGGTTCTGCTGCCACCCCTGCCACTCCTGCTCTCCACCCTCCAGGTCAGCCAAAGCCTGGGCCTGACCCGAGCTCGGGAGGCACCACGGAGCCACCCCCTCGCCCCGCGCCCTCGAGGTGACCTGACACAGCACGTGTCACCCACTGCTGCCCCCAACAGCTGAGGGCTCCAGGTCCACGAAGTCTCCCCAAGTACCCACGACCCAGCCACACTCTTCCCAACAGCATCGGCTGCTGTCCAGCCTGTGGACACCCACCCTGCTCTGTGGACACCCACCCTGCTCTGCGGACACCCACCCTGCTCCGTGGACACCCACCCCACTCCACAGACACCCACCCCACTCTGAGACACCCACCCTGCTCCGTGGACACCCACCCCACTCCACAGACACCCACCCCACTCTGAGACACCCACCCTGCTCCGTGGACACCCACCCCACTCTACGGACACCCACCCCACTCTGAGACACCCACCCTGCTCCGTGGACACCCACCCCACTCCACGGACACCCACCCCACTCTGAGACACCCACCCTGCTCCGTGGACACCCACCCCACTCTGAGACACCCACCCTGCTCCGTGGACACCCACCCCGCTCTGAGACACCCACCCTGCTCCGTGGACACCCACCCTGCTCTGCGGACACCCACCCTGCTCTGCGGACACCCACCCCACTCTGAGACACCCACCCTGCTCCGTGGACACCCACCCTGCTCCGTGGACACCCACCCCACTCCACGGACACCCACCCCGCTCCACGGACACCCACCCCACTCTGAGACACCCACCCCGCTCCGTGGACACCCACCCCACTCTGAGACACCCACCCTGCTCCGTGGACACCCACCGCACTCCGTGGACACCCACCCCACTCTACGGACACCCACCCCACTCTGAGACACCCACCCTGCTCCACGGACACCCACCACACTCCATGGCTCTTCTCGGCCATCTACCCCAGACTCTGAGCTTCAGGTCGTCTGGGAGCCCCCAGCATGGGCCAAAGAAGGATGGAAGGGCCACGAACTCCACCTGACACCCGTCTGTGACTCAGACAAACTCCAGCTCAGTGCACTACAGGTGGCCCCAGTGCCTGACCGTGGGGACAGGCAGGGAACTCCGCAGCATCCCGCACCCCCTCAAGGTTACGGCTGCAGACGCCGCTGGGTGAACACAGAACACGCGAGTGAAGTGCCGCAGCAGCAGGTGCAACACCCGCCCACCACCTCCAAAGCCACATCCCATATGGGAGACGCTGGGCAGGGGAGCCGAGCCCCGCGGGCCAAGGACTGCGCAGGGACGGGACCTGGCCTCGGTCCTGCCCAGGGATCTAGGATTTCTGTTTTTGCTATAAAGAATGTGTCTCAGGCGAAAGCCCAAGACTGCAGGAAGACGTGATGGACACTTCTGAAATGAGACCTGCTGCCAAGCCGCACGTACTCGGTGGCTTCACAGGCTGGGCCTCAGTTTCCCCACTGTAAGTGGAGGTTGTCATGAAGGTCATAGAGACCTGTGCTATGGTGAGGTTTTGTTTGCTTGCTTTAAGGTTTATTGCATTGAAAGGTAAAGTGTCCCAGATGGACAGAAAGGGGGAGAGAAAGGTGGAGAGAGAGGAGGGGAGAAAGGAGGGGAGAAAGAGGGGTCTTCTAGCCACTGGTTCACTCCCCAGATGGCCACAATGGCCAGGGCTGTGCCAGGCTGGGTCTCCCACATGGGTGCAGGGCCCAGGGACTGGGGCCTCCCCCACTGCTTTCCCAGGCACATTAGCAGGGAGCTGGGTCAGACACGGAGCAGCTGGGACTTGAATGGGCACTCTGGTCTGGGACTGGCAACACGGGCAGCAGCCAGACGCTGGCCTCAGGTGCGAGGTCTGAATGGGATTTGTCTCCGAGCTCACCCAGGAGCTCAGCGCCCGGGATCATGGGTTAACGAGGCTAAGATGGTGGAAACCTCAGTTAGAGACGGGACCTCTGGAGAGTGATAGGATGGGATGAGGTCATGGGGGCGGAGCCTGACAAGGAAGCAGGGAGAGACCCCAGAGACACAAACACGTGCACTCAGTCTCCCACCACGCGCCGCTCTGTGCCGCCTCGGGACTCTGCCATGAGACCGCCACCGCCACATGAGGCTCCGGGAACCGTGGGCCCGAATCAGCCTCTGGTCTGTCACTCCGGCTGCCTCGGCTGCTCCATCAGGGGACACCACCCGGGGACAGCAGGATCTCACTTGTTCAGCAGACAAACTGAGTCCCTGCCGTGTGCCTGGCAAGGGTCCACGTGACGTGGGCATACGACAGCTGCACTGGGGAGCCCGGGCGGGCCCCACCTCGACAAGGGGGAGGGGCAGCTGGCCAGACGCAGCCTCCTCGGGAGGGGACATGGAGATTCTTCCAGACAGAAAGGAGAGGAGACAGGAAACAAGGGCCATGCAGGGACCGGATCCTGAGTGTGGCTGGGGGAGGGGCCACGGAAGACACTTTGGGGAGGGTCCGGGGAGGTACCAGGGGGTCATGGCCAAGGCCAGTGCATGGGGAGGGGCCTGTGTAAGGGGGCGGCGACTACAGGACGGTTAGCAGCTGGCTAGCCTGGCGAGGCACGTGTGTGTTCCTGGTATTTTCCTTTCAGCTTTCCTGCAGTTTGGAATTTGTCAGAATAAGCAGCCGTGGGGTAAAGGGCAAAGTTACAGGAATTTTTAAAAGGTTGGTGGTGCAGGGAAGAGCCCGGGTGCGACTCGGCTCCAGCGCCTCTCTGTCAAGTGACCCTGTCTCCTGCTCCCCTGCCACGGGGTGGGGGTGGGGCTAGGAGGACTGAGCTCCCCAGGTGAGCTGGCTGCAGCCGGGCTGCTGGGAGCTGGGGGCCCCGTCCTGCCCCCACCCGGGGCACCCACCCAGCTGGAGGCTCCACGCCAGGCTTCAGGTGAGCGAGCCTGCTCCAAACAGTGCTGACACAGCCCAGCCTCCACTCGTACAATATTTATGTGCCCCCGGGTGGCGCTTCTGTGCACGGCTTCCGTAAATTCCCAGGGCAAGCAGCTCAGCACACAAAGTCACTAGAGCCGAGAGGAGGCCAAGGAGCCGGCAGCAGCGCTGGGCCAGGGTGCTGGGGGCGCTCGCAGGGCTCCGGGAGTTCCTCCCGGCACCTGCCCTGTGCCAGGCTTTCCCACGCCCCGCCGGGCACCTCACCTGCACAGAGCCTCTGGGAAAGGCGGGAACAGGCCGGGAAGGGGGACTCGAGGAGTGCAGGTGGCCCGGCTGAGCAGGGGCAGAGCGGGCGGAGCCTCAGCCGTGTGACCCGGGCTCATGTGCTCTCCTGCGGGGGTCTGGGGCCCAGCAGCCTGAGAGCGGGACGGGGCTCTTGCCCCCCACACACAGGCCCGGGGTCACCCCCGAGCTCCACCTGGCTCCTCACCAACTCCACCACCCTGCTGCCACCGAGGAAGCAGCTGGAGAGGCAGACCCCCGTCCGCAGGGCAGCACGTGGCTCAGGACTTGTCCCAGTGTGCCCGGTCCTGACCACGCGTGGCGCTGGGTCCCAAACCCCAGGACATCCCTCGGTCCTCGGTGACCGTGGCCCACTGGTCACTCCACCTGGACACCAACGCCCACACTGCCTCCGAGCCACAGACGGACAGACACCTCTCTGTGGCTCTGTGCGATGCCCCCACACGCCTGCCTTCAGAGTCTGGCCAGGTCAAGGCCAAGGGGATCGTGGCTGCGGGTCTCCCAGGCTCAGTCTGCTCCTCTGTGAAGCGGGAGTGAGGCTGCTCCTGTCTAACAGGACGCCAGGGGCTCCGAGCTCCAGGCCTCCCACATGGTGGCTGGGGCCCGAGCCAGCGCCTGCCGCCTCCCAGGGCACACGGTAGCAGGAAGCTGGGCTGGAACCAGGCCCTCCCCTAAGGGACGCGGACGACCCAAGGGGCGACTTAGTGACCACGCGCAATGCCCTTAAATGAACGCCACCAGAGCAGCTGCCGCAGGGGGAGCGGAACCCGCAAAGCCTGGAGGTGCAGCCCCTAAATTCTCCCCGCTGGTCGTCTTTAATTTCCTTTTGTTTTCTAAAGTTAGGAGAGCCGGCTAGCGTTTCCCCTCCAGCACGGACGCCCGAGCAGGGAGGGCCGGGCTGCCGGCCACCTGGGGCCACCCAGCGCCGTGACCCTGAGCCTCACTCTCGGCGGCTGCTCCAGGCTTGCGCTGCTTGAGAGCCAGGACTGAGCCAGGCTGCCTGGTGCCTGCTAACACCTGGCCGCCACGGGGGCCCAGTGAAGACCTGGAGGTTACAGAGGGGGACAGGTGTCCTCTCGCCCCGTGCCTGTCCAGCCGGTCCAGTCACCTCTCCTCTCCCTGCAGGCAGGAGGCAGGACGGAGCCCACAGCCTCTGGTCAGCCAAGCAGGCGAGGACGCGAGGCCCAGCAGGGCAGGGACCCTGCCCAGGTCCCTGGGACTCTGCTGAGTGGCGCTCCCGTGGCCCGAGATGATCACGTTTCTGTTCATTACTTGAGAGAAGCAACAAGGCCCCAGCCTGGCAGCCAGCTGTGGGTTCAGGTCCCGACCCCAGCACTTCCTGCCTCTGTTTCTTCCACCCTAAAATGGGAGAGTGACAAGGTTGTGGCAAAAATGACAGGAGTTGCTCCTTGCAAGGAAGAGCCTCCGGGGCCAGCCTCTGCCCGGCCTGTGAGGGGGGCAGGCCTGCGAGGGTGGAGGCCACTCCTGGGGCCCAGCTCTGGCCCCTGGGCTGGAGGGGCTTGGAAGGCAGAAGGGGCACAGGGCAGGCACCTGCTGAGGCAGGGACCAATTCAAGATGGACAGGGAGACAGGAGGTGAGACCCACAGGGAGAACACACACAACCCAGGCACTGGAGAGACAGACGCTCGCGACTGCTGGGAGAGATCTCCCCAAAACAGGAGAGACTGGAAGACAGTGGGCAGCCAGACTGAGGCCAAGAAAAGACCACGTGTGCAGTGTGTGAGGCAGCACACGTGTGGGGGTGTGGGGGCGCGGGGGTCACTTCTCTGAACACAGTCAGCATCCAGAAAGCAAAGCCCCCAAGCAGGGCTTCGGCTGGGCCCCAGCACCCAGCAGGAGTTTAATAAATACAGCCCAGGGGAGTGACTTCCCGTTCCCCGCCGACTGCTGGCCCGTGCTCGCCCCTCCCCTTCATCAGGTCTCAATGGCTCACAGAGCAAACCTCGCGGGGCACGGTCCACGCCACGTGGCTGCACGAAAGCTGCTCAGAGCCCGGCCCAGGAGACAGCGAGGGCTCTGGGGACCACAGGAGACACACGCAGGGATCTGGGGACCACAGGAGACACACGCAGGGCTCTGGGGACCACAGGAGACACACGCAGGGATCTGGGGGCCACAGGAGACACACGCAGGGCTCTGGGGACCACAGGAGACACACGCAGGGATCTGGGGGCCACAGGAGACACACGCAGGGAACTGGTGGGAGGTGGGGAGTCCAAGCGACCAGTAAGAGTTCACCAAATGGGAAGAGGGGCGGGGCTTCCTGCTGAGTGGGCGCTGGGGGGCGCGGCGGGTTAGGCTGACACCTGGGACTCCGGCACCCGTCCGGGCCTAGCGGTTCCTGTCTGGCTCCTCTGTTTCCAATCCAGCTCCCTGCCAATGCGCCTGGGAACGTGGTAGAGGATGGCCAAAGTCCTTGGGTCCCTGCCGCCCACATGGGAGACCCGGATGGAGTTCCAGGCTCCTGGCTTCAGCGAGCACTTACTGCCCTCACGCCAATTTGCATACCATTACCCAAGAAGCCCTGCGCCCGGATTCCGCTTTTGCAAATTCCCACCCGTTTCATGTCATAAATAAGACAGGAGACAGAAAACTAATACAGCCCTGGGATGCATTATTCATGCCGTGTCACACTGCCGTGATAGATTTACAACAGCTAATACATGCAAACTGAGTTTGTGCACTAAATGTGAAAATTAAGGGTGTGGAGGGTGGGTACGCAAGGGGGAGGGCAGGGGAAAATCGAGGGGCTGCTGGTGTCCAGAAGTTTCTTCCCTGTCACACTTAGTGACAGTCCTGTATCAGAGGCCCATGTTAGGCGCCGGCCGGAGGCGCTGGAGTCGGCCACAGGGCAGGCCCCTTGGCGCTCCATGGTTACAATCAAGCCCTCCGCTAACTGCTCTGCACGGCCCCTGCCCACCTCCCTCCTCCCACCGAGGGAAACAGCACAGCCGAGGCCCTGGCCCTGCTGCCTCAGGGGCTGCCCCGCTGGCCTGAACAACTCATTTCTGAGCACCTGCTGGGTTCACAGCCACAGACGCCATGGCACAAGGGAAGCCATCCAGCTTCAGTCTGGTTAATCCTGGTCCGTCCCATACCTGGCCCCAGGACACCAGCTCAGGGCTGTGGCGTCAACTACAGCCACACTCACAGAGGGAGACCCCATGCACGGGGAGGAGTCAAGGTGCCCCCACGCTGTCAGGCTTCTCTGAGGATGGCGGAGCCAGGGTCTAATGGAAGAGGAGCTGCCCAGGTTAGCCCCCCCCCAACAACCAGTGGCAGCCGGGGCTGCACCTTTGCCCCCAGTTCCACGGACTCCAGACAGGGCCGAGAGCCTCATCCTCGGGGCCTGTGCTTCCGCAACCTCACCAGGGCTGAGCCCTGGGGGGAAGGGTTGCCATGGAAACACAGCAAGGCCTCTTTGGGCCATCAAGAGGTAAGACTGGGCCCTCCAGTGACACAGCTATCCCTCTGTTCCCCATCCCTGCCTGATCAGACAAGAGCCATGCCTAAGCCCTTCCCACCTTCTCCTGGTGTGGCCTCCCCTCTCCGCCTCCTGGAAGGCACAGTCCTCCTAGGACGCGGCCCCAGGCGGCCCCAGAGCACCCAAGCCTCCCTCCCTCAACCCAGAGAGCACTCGCTCCCGTGCCCCATGTGCGCCCTCCAGAGGCGGCTCCTCAGGGAAGGTGGAGGGTGCCCGGCCTGGGACGAGGCGGCAGGAGGTGACGGCAGGCCAGGGCCCGCTCACACGTGTGGCCCACCAGTGGTGAGAGCGACAGCCGTCTCAGAGCACCCGGTGCTGTGATGACAACAGACAGGCTGACGCAGTGAGGGCGGGGTGATGCGGCTGAAGGGGTTAAGTGGAGGCCTTAGAGACGGACAAGGAGCCGCACGCAACGGGAACAGCATTGCTGGCACAAGCCACGGGCAGAGGCCCGGGTCTGGTGGTGGATGGAGCACGTGCCTTCCGAGATCAGCTGGGGGCCAGAACGGCTGTGGCCTGCACGTCCACCTGCTCACCCATAAAATGGGCCCAGTTGATGGCTCCTGGCTCGTGAGCATCCCGTGGCACAGCCCAGCCGGGACTCTACCGCCCCTCCCCCCCATCCTCCCAGGGACCAGGGTGCCCCCCACACCCTGAGCACCGCCGCCGGGGAGCTCGCACCCTGAGTGCAGCGGGCCTCCTGCCAGCCTGCCCCCGCCAAGTTTCTCTAAATTAAGATGCAGCCATCTCCCGCGGCGGCTTCCCCCTCGAGCGATCGGTGCAAATGAACTCCAGACGACTGGATTAGGCTTTGAAGGTGGCGATGGGGATAATGAACACGGACGATGCGGTGTTGACACAGGCCCTGGTGAGCGACATTATTATTTAACAGCCTCGCTCTGCCTCCGCAGGGATCAAGGAGCCCAACAAGCAGTTGGTGAGCGTAAAAACGCACGACAGACCAGGCGCCAGCTCCGCGGGCAATGGGACGAGCAAGGTCAGGGCGCCCGACTGGGCGGGGCCGGCTGGACAGGGGCAGCGGGGGCCAAGCGGGCCTGGGGGGGCCAAGCAGGCCTGGGGGGGGGGCCAGTGCCAGGCCGGAGCCCCTCCTCCCAGGAGGACGTGGCACGCGCACAGACTGGACTCGGCTCCTCATGCCACTTCCCCCTCCTGCCACACCCAGGCTCTTCCTCCTCCACCCCTGCCTCCAGCCGGGGCTGGCACCCCCTTCTCCTCCCCTGAGTCCCCACCACACCTGTGCCTGTCCCCTCCCGGGCCTCACCATGCTGGGCCCAGGCTGACAGCCCTGGGTGTCTCTCCAGACAGGACCCTGACCCCCCACCACAGCACCTTACACTGGGGGCCCTGGGAACAGGAACCGCCCAGCAGCCCGTCCTCCTCCCACGGCACCACGACACGTGCCCTGTGCCCGCAGTGACCAAGACACAAAGGCTGTGCAGGTGAGAAAACCAGGCTGGTAAACAAACGGGGGCTCCCCAGAACAGAAGACGGAGCCTGGGCCTCCTGCACTCAAATCCCAGCTCTGCCTCTCCCTGGCTGTGTGATCTCGGTGGGGACTTACCCTCTCTGTGCCTGTTTCCTCCCCCTCTCCTCCTCTTGCAGGGTGCCTTGGGCGAAAAACGCGTTCACCCAGGCCTCCCTCCGTGAAGCACTGGGTACAGGCAGGCTATTATGACCTCCCAGGGAGGGAGGGGTTGGAAGAGGCCCCTTGGAACGGGCACAACGCCTGGATCAACCCGGAGGTCTTCACTGTGGGACCTGGGCACACTGGCCACAGCCTCAGCCGACGGCACGCGCGCGGGCCTCCAGGCCCAGAGCAGGGACCAGCTCTAGGTCTCCCAAAGCCCCCCAGGGCGCTGTCCAAGCTAGGGGAGGCCCTGTTCCACGTGGCTGTTCACAGTGGGCATCACAGCCAAGGCCCAGCCCTCCCTGCAGGTGCAGAGCCCAGGCGCGCACACGGCTCGGTGACCTGGAGCGAGTGAGCGACGGCAGCCCCGTGGCCGGCCGGCTCCTCCAGACCCCGCAGTGAGTGGCGGGCCCGGAGCGGGCTGGGCGGTCATTGGCGGCCAGACGGAGCCACTTCCAGCGCGGCTCCATTAAACACGCACGGCGCTCAGCTCCTTAGGAAGGGGAGCCTGCTGCTCACAGAAACTTCTCAACCTCTCTGGCTGCGGCCTGGGGCGCGGGGTCCCTGGCCACCGCCTCCCCCTCCCCGCACGTCCGCAGAGCAGGTGAAAGGCCATACTGACCCTCCCTCAAGAGCTGGTCCGGAACTAATCTTCAATCCTAGGAGCTGGAGCCCGGTGGCCGCTGGGGCTGCATGGGCGTGGCTGGTGAGGGGCAACCGCGAGGGAGGGCCAGGCAGGGGCACCAGGGCCCTGTGCGTCCCTCTGCCCGCCTGTGTGCCCCGCACCCCGGAGCCTTTCTTCCAGGGAACCGGGCAGGGGCTGCGAGGCGGGAGTGATGCCCCCCGCCCCCCACCTGAGTTTCCGGAGGTGGGCTCCCGGGAGGCAGTCCTTTTCCGGAACATCCCTCTCGCGCCCCACCCCCGGGGACTCTCCAGGTACTCATAGCATCCGATCCCTCAGGTGAAGGGACAGAGGCCCAGCAGGGCTCAGTGACCTGTCCCAGGTTGCACCGAGGGGCGGGGGCAGAGCTTCGGTCACCGGAGGTGGGCGTGGCCAGGGTAAGGGTGGGGGCGCGGCTGCCTTTGCCTCCCCTTCTCCCCACCTCAGACATCTCCAGGACGCCTGCTGGGAGCTGGGTGGGCCCTACTGCTCACACTCTCCCCAAGCGTCGGCAGCCTCTGCCGGCGGGTTCCCGGCCTGCGGACCCCTCCCCTGAAGCCCCTTCCCTGGAGTCCGCCCTCCAGGGCACCCCTGCCTCCCTTGTCTCCCAGCTGCCCCCCCCCACGCGCAGCCTGAGGACATCCGGACTCCCCTTCCCATCTGCTCTGTTCCCCTTCCGCCTGTCCACCTCCCCCACGGGCGCAGAGGCTGGGGGCTCCCAAGGGCAGGGCAGGGCCGGGTCTCCCGTCCCCGCCCCACGGACGCCCTGTCCTATGACTGCGGACTGAACGCCTCTGCTCCCCCACGCTGAGACGCCCTTGGGGAGGGGACCGCGGGGGTCGACCGAGCATCACCCTTCTGGTCAAATGACCTGAGACCCAGGCAGGTTGTGTCCCTGAGGCACCTGGGAAAGTGGCTCAGCCTCCCCCGCCCCACAACCTCGGAGGCTGAGGTGAGGCCCTGGGAGGCAAATGACAGGGCAGGGCTGGGGGTTTCCAGGAAGCCCCCCAAAGTGAACCAGGGCTACCCCTCCCAGGAGAAACGGGACTCAAACATTGAGACCCTGGGGTGACTCCCTGGCCCCTCCCCACAGCCCACCCCAACCAGCCTGGCCCAGCGGCACGAAGAGGTCACAGGTCTCCGGGAAGGCTCAGTCAGCCCCTGGAGGGGCAGCTCCAAGGGACCAGCCTGCAGGACACCATGGGGCCCGGCCCTCTTCTCCCCAGAGGACAATCCTAGCTCAAACCGCAGTGCTGCCTCCCACCCCTGCTGGGAGGGGCTTCGGCAACCCCCTCCCCACTGAGCAGACACCTCGTCTCGCTCCGGGGCAGCCACGTCCCGGGCCTACCCGACTGGTCCACGACACCCAGATGTGGGTGAAGGGGACGCTGGGTGTGTCTGGACGAGACTGGCGGACTGGGGACAGCAGAGGGCCCTCGCCGTGTGCGTGGCCTCATGCAAGCCGCTGAGGGCCTTCACAGAGCAGAGCGGCGGGAAGGGTGCACCTGTTCTCTCGCCTGCCTTCCTTGGGGCTGGGACGTGAGCGCTCTCCCCCGCCCAGGAACTGGACTGGGTCACGGGCTCTCGGGCTCTCGGGCTCTCGGGCTGCCTGCTTTCCCACTGGGCGCCTGCGGTTCTCGAGCTCCGTCCTCAGAAGGGATCACACTGTCAGGTCCCCTCCCTAACCCCAACAGTGGATTCTTCAGCTGGTGTGGGGGCTCAGCCTGGGGCAGTTCCACTCGGGGGGAGTCCTCACCTGAGCCGGGAGGTATGGGAGGCCGGTGGACTCAAGCACTTGCAACTTAGGATGGCTCCCATCGCAAGCCAAGAGCGCCTGCGCACCCCTCGGCAAGCGTGCGTGCGCACACACTGGGTCCCGTCTCTGCAGAACCGACTGACATGGCGGCGGGGTCCCTTCTTCCCTCGCGGGCAGCCTGGCAGCCGGGGAGCTGAACCGCACACAGGGCAGGGCACGGCTCCAAAGACGGAGCCTCCGTGCTCCGGCCAAACCAGGACAGCAAGCTGGCAGATGGACGGCCATAGCCCCCGGCCCGCTGCAGCTGCCTGTGCCTCGGTTTCCCCACTTGTCAGGGGAAGACCGTGTCCTGGGGACCCAGCCCTGAGCAGCTGTGCCCCGACGATCGCAGGACTGCCCCGGTGCTCCCGCCGGGCTCGTGTGCAGCTGCTTCATAGCCGCGTGGGCCAGGACCAACAGGAAGCACTCCTGGGGAGCCAGCCGGTGCCGACCCACGGCTACGCGCCGACCCATGGCCACGCACCAACCCACGGCCACATGCCAGGCTGCGCTCTGCACCTCCAAATGCATGACCCAGACACAGTGGTGACGGCAAAGGCCAGCGCACTGAGGCCCAGAGCCATGCCCAAGTCTCCCGAGAGGCGGCACCAGGGGAGGGGCTGTGGGCGGGCGGGGCACAGAGAGGCGGGTGAGTGGTGCCGTCAGCCAGGGGCACTCAGGCCCAGGCAGGGAGCAGCCTGCAGCGCCAGGCCCTCGTCCCAGGGCCGAGGCACGGGCAGTGCTCGCGAGGGGCAACGCAGGGCCCCGGCGGCCTCCACCTCCGTGCATCTGAAAGAACCCAGCCTCCAAGACGCCGCGTCCACACGGGCCGCTCCCGCAGAGCAGCGGAACCGCGTGCCTCCAAGTCTAGGGTGCCAGTCCCGGGACAGAGACCCCAGCCCGCGTGGTCAGGACCCGCCCCCTCCCAGCAGTACGGTAGGTCAGAGGTCAGAGCCCGGCAGGGAGCTGGGCCCCCTCGGCTTCCCCGCTGTCTGGCTCCAAGGTCCCCTCAGAACCCCCGATGGGAGGAGGAGGCGATGCGGTCCCGGCGCAGGCCCGCGGGCCAGCAGGCTGGGCTCCTGATAAAACCACGTCCCGGTGTGGCCCCCAGCACTGAGTCATGGCAACGCAGACAGCCCATAAGCACCCGGCGTGGGGCGCACGGGCCCCCGAGACACAGCCGGGAGCCCAGGCTGAGGGCCCGCGGATGGGGTCAGTACCTGGGTCTGCAGGCTGCTAGCGTCCAGGACGGTGACCCGGGCCCCACAGCTGGCCCACACAGCGTCCCCCAGGCTCAGCAAGGTGCGGATGGGCCCAGGGCCCACGGTCAGGCACGTGGGAGGGCTCTCCAGGTCCCACAGGGCGCCTCCTGCAGGCAGAGGATGGAGGCAGGTTAGCAGGGGTCCTGCTGGGCTCCACACACCCCTTCCACGTGGTGGCCGCTCCCCTCCGCCCCCAGCACCCGGCCACACTCGCCAACTCCTCCCTCCCCTCCCCTCCCCTCCCGTTCGCTCAGCTCTGTCCACACCTACTGCGGCCCAGGGAAACAGAGACAAAGCAGACACAGGCCCGCCTTCAAGGAAATTCCACTGGCAAAACAACCCACGGGCTCATCGAGCGACCGCACAAGGCGGCCGGCACAAGCGGGCATGCGCACAGGGGATCTTGCGATCTGCTGACACGGGAGGAGCCAATGCTGCACGGGGGGAAGTCCAGGGGGGCTTCTCAGGAGAGGCGACACCCACACTGGGCCCTGCCAAGGAGGCAGCGTGACATGGCAGGGAGTGCCCTGGAGGCAGAGTCGAGAAACGTGGGCTCTGGCCCTGGTTCTGCCGCCAACCCACCAAGGACCCTGAGAGCGTCCGTCCCCTTCTCAAGGCCTCAGTTTCCCCAGCTGCAAAGTGGGAGGCGCAAAGCCAACAAGACTGCCTGGGGGGGGGGGCGGCGACACTGCCGCTCTCCAGACTGAATCTTGACCTTGAACGACCTTCCTGCGGCTCCAGGCACTTCTGTCTGTGCTAAGCTCTCACCCCCCTGAGGCTGTGACATCACACAGAAGGACCAGGCCCACCTGACACCCACCCTCCAGGCACCCAGTGTGTGTTCAGTCGTGGGGTGGGGGCTGGGGAGGAAGCTGGGGCCTGGGCTGGGGCAGCCCACGGAGGGCCAGGCCACAGGGCCTGGGGTGTGGCGGCAGAGCCCCAGAGGGAGTGGTGGAGCCAGGGCGGGGGGACAGCTGTCACCAAAGCTGGAGAGGCCACCAGGGCAGATGGCGGAAGCTGCTGCTGCCTGACCTGGGTGTGGTGGGGAGCTGGGCCAGACGTGAGCCCCCCGCCTTGTCGCCGAGAGGCCGGGGCCCAGTTTTCCTCTCCTTGTGCCCTGCCCCCCCTGTACACACCAGGTCCCCTGGTGCCCTGTTTTGTTTTTGTTTTTGTTTTTTTGACAGGCAGAGTGGACAGTGAGAGAGAGAGAGACAGAAAGGTCTTCCTTTGCCGTTGGTTCACCCTCCAATGGCCACTGCGGCCAACGCACTATGCTGATCTGAAGCCAGGAGCCAGGTGCTTCTCCTGGTCTCCCATGCGGGTGTGGGGCCCAAAGGCCTGGGCCATCCTCCACTGCCCTCCTGGGCCACAACAGAGAGCTGGCCTGGAAGAGGGGCAACCGGGACAGAATCTGGCGCCCCAACCGGGACTAGAACCCAGGGTGCCAGCGCCGCAAGGCAGAGGATTAGCCTATTGAGCTGCGGCGCCAGCGATGCCCTGTTTAAAGTAGGCAGGCTCCCAGCTCAGCCAAGACCGGACAGCTGAGGGTCCACGCCCACCACGGGGACCCCTGGCCGTGGGAAGCAGGCTGGCCCAGGGCAGCCCTGCAGTCCTTGGTTGCATGACCATGGCCAGGGGACTCTCACCTCGCTGAACCTCAGCTTGCTGGTCTGTAAAATGGGCGTGATAAGCCACCTCCAGCTCTGGGAGGCCGCAGGGCGTCCATTAAGTCCCGCAGAATGTCCAGCCTGGGGCTGAGCCCGCAGGCGGGAGCCGCGACAGCTGCGGCCACGTGCCGCCCACGCCCTGCACCAGGGACCGGCTTTTGAGAATTTTTTCCTTAAGGTGCTGTCAGCGACACTGTTTTTGCTGCTTTATGTTTTTAAAAGATCTATTTATTTGAAAGGCAGAGTTACAGAGAGAAGGTGGGGAGAGAGAGAGAGAGAGAGAGAGAGAGAGAGAGAGAGAGAGTCTTCCATCTGCTGGTTCACTCCCCAAATGGTGAGCTGGGCCAGGACAAAGCCAGGATCCTGGAACTCCATCCCTGCCCTCCTACGTGGGTGCAGGGCCCCAGCACCTGGGCCATCTTCTGCCAGGCGCATTGGCAGGGAGCTGGATTGGAGGTGGAGCAGCCGGGACTCGAACCGGTGCCCATATGGGGTGCCAGCGCCACAGGCAGTGGCTTTACTGGCTACGCCACAGCACCGGCCCCGCTCCTGTTTTATGACCCAGGTCGCGGAGACCCGGGGAGTTTCCGAGACCATCCTGAGTCACTGAGCTCTCGAGGGGTCCGTGAGCGCTGGGTCCTCACCGGCTGCTGTCACTGGTGTCCAACCGCACAGAGGCGGCAGCTGGGAGCTCAGAACCTGCATGGGGCCACGCGAAGGGCGCCAGGCCGGGCAGGACTGGAACGCCTCCCTGGAGACTGGTGCTCGCCTCCTCGCCCCTGCTGCCTCGGCAGGTTCCTGAGGGCCCTGTAGCCAGGACTGGCTTCCAGGAGCACAGGGACCCTACCAGGACCCTACCAGGACCCAACAGCCGCAGAAACGCTGGCCTCCGAGTGCCCCCCAGTGGCCGGAGGTGAGCAGTGTTCGTGGCCAGAAGCTGGAGCTGGGTCTGGGAGTCTTCCCAGGGAAGAGGCAGACAGGGAGGTGGGGAGATGGGGTCACAGAGGATCCCACGGACGGCAACCCCTCCACTGCCGCGAGCTGGGAGTCTCCGGAATCCCCCACCAAGGCCTGAGGCCGGGACAGAAGATGAACCAGGAGAAACCTGAACGACGCCGGTGCCGTGAGAGCCGCGGGACTCGGGGCAGGTGGCCTTGATGAGGTCGGGGCCCTGGCCGAGAGGCTTCCCCTGCGGCCGGTGTCACGGCGCAGTGGGCTAAGCAGCCACCTGCAGCGCCGGCATCCCACGTGGAGCACCAGCGGCAGCCCAGCGACTCCACTTCTGAGCCAGCTCTCTGCTGTGGCCTGGGAGAGCAGTGGACAATGGCCCAAGTACTTGGCCCCTGCCACCAGTGTGCGAGACCCGAATGGAGCTCCTGGCTCCTGGCTTTGGCCTGCTACAGCCCTGATGGTGGCGGCCATTTGGGAAGTGAACCAGCAGCTGGAAGATTTCTGTCCGTGTCTGTCCGTGTCTGTCTCTCTCTCTGTTGCTCTTTCAAATACATAAATCAGTATTTAAGGGGGGAGTGAGGAAGAGGCTGCCTCTTGCTGGCCCTGGGTTTCCCCATGAGCACCGTGCAGGAGCAGACGTCTGTCCATGGTTCCTGCAGGCCCTCCGCGCTGCGCCGTGGCTCCGAGACCAGAAACGCAGCCACTGTGCGTCCTGCTGGGGGCTGGGGCCTCCCTGCCCAAGTCCACCCCCCTCCTCCAGGGGCTATGGTGGGCATGAACGTGCCAGGACACAGCTCACACACACAGCCCCGCCCCCATGTGACAGCCTGCTCAGGAGGCCACCACGGGTCCCCCTCCCGGGAGGCCAGCGGCCTGCTCCCCCCCGGGTACTCCACATAGGCCAGTGGCCCACTCCTCCTGGTCCCCCTGGAGGCCGACACAGAGGGAAAGTCGTCACCGAGGCAGGTAATGAGAGGAAGCAGTCACGGTGGCACCCCAGGATCAGCACACACAACCTCCACAAAACTCTAGACATGCCCATTTCCCAGGTGAGCAAATGGAGGCTCAGAGGCCCATGGAGCCGTCCCACGACAGGGCCTCGATCCCAGCCCATCCCCTCGTCCCTGATGCCGTCTGCCTCCTCAACAGGGTGACCCTGACCCACATCCTGCCCCCACCCAGGCCCTGGCAACGCAGCAGAGGGGGCAGGGGCAGGGGCAGGGGCGGGGACAGGACAGCACCCAGGTGGGGCCGCCTGGCTCAGGCGTATTTGCTGAGTGAGTGAATGAATGGATGCAAATAAGCAGAGACTCCCGCAGGCAGCAGACAGACGCCCTCGGCCGCGTGGCCCTGGCCGCAGCTTCCCTGTGTCGGCTGCAGGCTGGACTCGACCCCTCGGGCTCTGCAGTCCCAGGCTCCCCGGGGCCGATCAATGTGGGGACCACAGGCCGACCGTCGGGCGTTCCGCACGCAGGTTCTCAGGGCAGAGCCAGCTCCCCAAGTCGGCTCCAGTTCTGCTCGCCATGGCAGGCCAGGAGCCCAGCACAGGCCAGGAAGGCGGGTCTTACCTGGGCATGGCCCCCGCCAAACCCTGCAAACCCTTGCAGCCCCCGCACTCAGGCCAGCAGGGGGCACCAGAGCCTGGAGGCGGACCAGGGTCTGTGCGGAGCAGTGGGGTGGGGCGCGGACCCAGGAGGTGTCTGAAACCTCGGCAAATCCGGGACGGCAACACTGATGCCAGCCCCCGGCGGAAGCAGCCACACAGGGCCAGGGTGAAGGGTGACCAGGAGAACCCTCCCCCTCCCCCGCCCCGATCCTGTGTGATCCTGTGTGGCCTCTGAAGGACACCATGGGGAGAGGGGAAGGGGCCCCCGGTGGGAGGCCACAGCCAATGGGACAGCCAGGGAGTGGCTCCGGCCCCAGACCTGGTCGGGGTGCTCCGTGCCCCTCTCTGGGGTCCTCACTGCCTCAACCACTCTCCTGCCCCCCCACCTGCACCTGCTGTCCCTTCTCCCAAGCAGCTCCTCGCGTGTCTGGGCCCTGCTCCCTCCAGTCTGAGCTCCACGATCTCCCTGCTGGGGAGGCCTTCGCCAGCCCCCCCAGGCTCCCACGGGCACCCAGGCCTCTGCCCAGGCCCCCCCATGCGGCAGAGAACCTGAGGCTCCTTCTATCGTCCCCCGGGGGCAGGAGCCATGTTTTGTGCACCACCGTATGCACGGCGCATAGTAGTTTTGCACACCACTGTATGGACAGCGCACAGTGGGTGCTCAGTGCATGCTAGGGGACAGGTGTTTGAAGGCCTCCCTAGGCCGGGGGGACGTCTCGCCCTCCCCTCCAAGCCTGATCGCTCCAGCTCTGCTGGGATAAGACGAGGCCCCTCCCAGCCAGATGACGAGGGTGGGGGGCTCAGGGGTCCCCAGGGGCTCTCGGGTCCTGACACCCCTTGCTGGGTGGAACTGTGTCCCCAGACCCACACGCTGGGTCCGAACCCCCCGCCTCAGACTTGGCTGCCCTGGAAACCGGCCACTGTGGGTGTCATTAGTGAGGATGACGTCACCCTGGCGACCCCAGGCCCGAGTGACCGATGCCCTTCAGGTCGGGAAGTGGGGCCCCAAACAGCACAGAGGACAGCTGGGGACGATGGGAGACACTATCAGGAGCCCAGCGGTCACTTCCCAACCCAGAGCCCAAGCCGATGAGCGGGAACCAGGAGCAAGGGCCACAGGCAACCTGGCCGGGGCTGCGGGGGCCTGGGGTGTTGGGGGCGGGGGGCCTGGGGTGCTGGGGGCAGAGGCCTGGGGTGCTGGGGGTGGGGGCCTGGGGTACTGGGGGGCGGGGGCCTGGGGTGCTGGGGGGTGGGGGGCCTGTGGTGCTGGGGGGCGGGGGGCCTGGGGTGCTGGGGGCGGGGGCCTGGGGTACTGGGGGGCGGGGGCCTGGGGTGCTGGGGGGTGGGGGGCCTGCGGTGCTGGGGGGCGGGGGGCCTGGGGTGCTGGGGGCAGGGGCCTGGGGTGCTGGGGGCGGGGGCCTGGGGTGCTGGGGGGCGGGGGGCCTGGGGTGCTGGGGGCGGGGGCCTGGGGTGCTGGGGGGTGGGGGGCCTGCGGTGCTGGGCTGGGGGCCTGGGGTGCTGGGGGGCGGGGGCCTGGCGTGCTGGGGGGCGGGAGCCTGGGGTACTGGGGGCGGGGGCCTGGGGTGCTGGGCTGGGGGCCTGGGGTACTGGGGGCGGGGGCCTGAAGCAGCCCCCGCCTCCGGCTCCCCACACCTGAGCCCGGGTTACATCCACTCGCACGTTCCGTCTGACGGAGAGAGCGGTTTTTTCCCTCCTTCTTCCCCCTTTAATTAAAAACTATAAATGCCTTATCAAGAGCTAATTAAAAATACCAACACAGTGCCGAGTGGCAAAAAAAAAAAAAAAAAGGCTCAGCACAAACATCTGTTTAAACCCCGCAACGCGCTTGCCGGGCAGGCAGGAGCCGCGCCCACCAGCTTGACCGACAGGCCCCGCTGTCCCCTGGTGGCCACACGGGCAGCTCAGGCCTCCTCCCCTGCTGGAGGCTGCGCGCACCACGAGGGCACCAGGACCACGGCACTCACGTGGCTGTGCGCGCGCCACGCCCCACCCCGGGTCTCAGCCTCAGGCCCACAAAGCGGCCTCAAAGGCCACGGCGAGAGTGAAGACGACGCGGGCTCCTTCGGCTCAGGAAAGGGACAGGGCGTGGCTGCAGGTGTCCACTGGGGACACACGATGCCAGCCTGTGCTCGCCTCCAGGAGGCTGCTGAGGCCCTGGGGCCCCGAGGGGCGGGTGCTGCTATCACGCCCATTTTACAGAAGGGAAGCCCGAGGCTCACAGACAAGAAGCTCTCGCTAAGGGACACTAAGAGGTTCCGGACAGGTCCTGCCCCCGGGGCAGGATGGGAAGGGACAGCCCCCCCCAGCCCCCCCCCCGCAGTCTCCTGGCCAGCGGCTTCAGTGCCCAAGACTCAGCTGGGACTGCTGTGCGGGTTTGCACAGAGACACCCTCCCCCGCACCTGTGCCCGCCCCCGCCCCGCCTCACCGCTGCTCCGAGGGTAGGCGGCCAGGGTCCCGTCCTGCAGGCCAGCGAGCAGGTGGCAGGGGCTGTGGCGCAGGCAGAGCACGGGCTGCAGGCCGGGGCTCTTGCAGGTCGCCAGGCACTGGGTGCCGGTGTCCACGCTGCCGTAGAGCAGGATGCTGTGGGCAGAGGCCAAGGCCACGGTGACTCCCGGAGCGCCCCCGCCGCCCCGCGCCCCTGCCGCCCAGCTGGGTGGCCCGGCCACGGCGCCACCTCACAAGAGCTCACTTTTCCGTAGACGGCACCCACCCTGGGCTCCTGTCGCGAGGACGACTCGGGCACCCCAGGAGCAGCACCAAAAGGTGCCCAGGTTGCTGTTTGCCGAGCCGCACAGACTCGAGTTCAAATCTCGCTGCTGATTGGCCCCAGGCTGCTGGGCCTCAGCTCTCGCCACGCAGTGGGGCTGCGGTGCCCGCCCAGGGCCACCAAAGGAACACAAGGACAGGGCCCAGCACACAGACGCCCACGGACCACGTGCTGCCACGCCCACGGGCCACGTGCTGCCACGCCCACGGGCCACTCCAGAGGCAGAAGGCAGGGCCGTGGCGGGAGGGGAAGGCAGTGACCACGCAATGGCTATGCGGCTTTTCTGGGGGGTAACGAGAATGTTCTGGAACCAGACAGTGGGCACTGGAAGCTACGGGATTGCACACTTTAAATGGCTGACATGGTGACTTTCATGTTACAAGAATTTTATCTGGGCGTCAAAATAAACGGTGCTCACCAGGCCCCCAAGGGCCCGGGCCGCGGCTGGGCACCCGGCTACAGGCCCGGCCCACAGGTCACAGCGCTCAGGGCGGCTCCTGCTGGTTCTGCGTGCAACGGGGCCTTCGCTCCTCCCTGGTCTCTTAGAAGGGGACAGCGGAGCGGGGCAGAAGCTGCCACCCAGGCACAGGACGCAGCGCCCAGTAGGTGCTCAGGAACCCGTTGTCTCCCTGCCCCACCTTCCCTGCCCAGGACAGGGCACAGAGCGCACCGGACCCGGCAGTGCCAGGCTGCGGACTCGCCGGGGCGGGGACTGGCGCAGGGTCTTCACGAGGTCTCCGCGGGCCCGGGAGCTGCGGCCCTGGCGCATCCTACATGAGAGGACCCCTCTGCCGGCAGGAACCTCCTGGGCGGGGAAGGCCCTGGGACCCTGCCCCCAGCCAGCAGGGATCTGGGGCCGATGGCAGCTCAGTGGACTGGACTCTCACAACAGGTGAGACACTGAGGCTCGAGAGCTAAATGGTGGCCCGAGGACATGCAGCGAGGATGTGGGGGAGCTAAGATTGAACCCAGATTAGGCTGACACCAAGGCCAGCACCTCACTCACAGAGCTGCCACCGGGCGGGGCCCGAGGCTATGGCTCCCACACTGGGGGTCTCTGGTCCCCACCTTCCCGGAGGGATGGCCCCACCCCCCAGCTCTGCCCCGCACAGAGCCCCTTCCCCTCCCCAGGCCCGCACCTGCCGTCCTGCAGCCCGAGGCAGATGGTGGGACGCACTGCAGCCGAGGGGTCGGCCGCCGGCGCCCCCTCATCCCCGCTCTCCTCCTCCTCCTCCGGCTCGGGAATGTACTCCATGCAGAGCACGGGCGCCGCCAGCGGGAAGGACTTCACGGTGCGCGGCGAGGGCCGGTTCAGGGAGAAGATCTCCACCTGCCCGCCGGCGCCCTCCTGCCCTCCTCCGACCTGGGGACAGGGACAGAGGCGGTCAGGGGGAGCCCAGCCCGCCCTCCCACTGGCCAGTGGGGCTGGACACGAGGGGCCTCCCTTCTCCTGCCCGCCCCAGCTGATGTACAGGGAGCGCCCCGTCCCTGTAAACACCCTGCTCCGTCTCCACCACTCCTCCCCATCCCTAGCACGTGGGGCCACTCCACACGTGACGGAGGGAGGGACAGACGGGAGGAAGGCGGGTGATGAAGGAGCAGGCGCAGCACGGGCCAGGTCGGGGGGACGAGTCACTCGCAGAGGGACGGTGGGGCCGAGCTCTGAGGGGAAGGTTAGAGTTCCCCTGCCCACTGGAGACGGCAATGAGCAGGACAGTCCGGGGACAGCCGAGGGGCGGACGGTGAGGCTGGAACCCCAGGGCCAGGAGGGGCCGGGGGCAGGGCAGAGGCGGGGCAGGGGCATCTCATTTGAATAAAGCCAGCCCAGTAGGATCTTGGGGAGAGGGGGCTGGTTAAAAAGTGGGGGAATCTCTGCAGGAGGTGGGCATTAGCAACCCGAACCCTGTGACCCCTGTGACCCCTGTGACCCGGGACTCCGCACTACCCACTCATGCCCCTCCCAGCACCCCGGCCACGTGCAGGAGGCACACCCTCCCACCCCCTCCCTGGCTATGCTGCCCCCATGAGGCAGTGACTTCCCACCCTGAGCCTCCCAGGGAGACCCTGCAGGATGAAACTGCCCGGGACAGGTGCCCCCCGCCCTGCTCCCGCGAGGAGGCCAGAATCCCCGGCTGGGCGTGGGCGTGGCACGGCGTGGGCGTGGGGGTCACTCACCCAGAGGTAGCCCTGTGGAAGGGAGGTGCTGACCGCGGAGAAGCCGAGCAGGGGACAGCTGACGGGACTGTGGACCAGGGCCCCGAGCTGCAGACAGAGACAGACCCGCCTGTGCGGTTAATCGTCCAGATGCCGAGACGCGAATGTTCGGCGGCTGCCCGGGCCCCATCCAGCTCCCAGGGTGAGAAGCCCTGAGGGCGGGGGCCCGGGAATCCAGCCAGCTCCCACACTCCTGTTTGATCGTCGCTCTCCGAGAACTTCCTGGCTAGAAGGAGCCTGAGCGAGGCTCTCTATCAGCCCAGCGTGTCCAAAACCAGGCTCCTCCAGGGTTGCTGCGAACACGAATGCCCACCCCCTTCCTAGACGGAGCAAACAGGGTCCACAGAGGGGGCTGCCCCGGGCCACGGAGGGGCGAGGGACAGGACCCGCCCTGCACCTGCCTCCCCCCTGCGATCCTCCGCAGCCCCGCCCCACTCAGCACAGACCCTCTCTGCACCTGAGCCCTGCAGGCCAGGGGCTGGGCAGCTGGTGAGGCCTGCACGCGGGGACCAGGGGCTCCGTCTTGTCTCTGGATGTCACCAAGAGTCAGTAGCCGCTGGCTCCTCCTCCTGCGCCTGCCGCCCCGAACCCCACACAGGGTGGCTTCTCAGAGGCCCATTTCCTCACTCCACCTGGCCTGCCTGTCCCTCTGGCCAGGGGACAGAGGGTGACAGGGCAGGAGGGTGCACGGAGCCGGCTCAAGGCCCGTTCCCAGGCATGTGCTGCCCTCTGCTGGTGCTGATGGCCTCAGCAGGCCAGGCCCTGCAGGAACGGACTAACAAAATCCCCACCACCGTGCGGGTGGGGAGGGGGCGCACGGAGATTCCCTCAGCCTCTCCTGTAGCAGTGGCCACCCCTGGGACTGGCCCAGGGCCACACAGCAAGTTAGTGGCAGAGTTGGGGCTGGAATTCGGGCTTCCTGTGCTCTGAGCAGGAGGTCTCCCCAACCCTGGTGCCTCCTGGCGGCCACCATGCCGCTCCGAGCCCGTCCCTCGGAGGAGGGAGGGGGCCGCCACGGGCAGCCCTGGCTTGGGCATTTCCATGGCAACCCCAGTGAGCCCGGATGTCAGCTGAATCAACAGAGCAGGCCAAGAGGACGCCAAGAACCCACAGGGCTCCTCGGCGGGCTCCTTCCCTGGCCCTCGAAGTCTCGCCCACGCCAGGCAGCCAGGCGGGCCGCGCAGAGCAGGGATGGGGGCAGGAGGCCGGGGGAAAGGCACAGGCCCCGGATGCAGCCCAGCTCGGCGACCGTCGGAGCGCACTAGCGCCCTGTCGACACAGCCGGGGCCCGGAACCTCCTCAGTGGGTCATGGGTACTGCAGCAGGCAGGCGGAAGCCCTTAGCATGGGGCGGGGCACCTGGTGGGGGGCAGCCCTGGAGGCAGGGGCTTCTGGGGACACCCTGTCCCTCAGAGAGGCCGCGGCCACGCTGCCGGGCGAAGGCTACACAGGCGGGACCGGCAGCAGCTCCTGCTCAGAGGCCAAGGTCAGGCCGAGGCCACCCTGGGAGCCTGGCCGCTCCCTCCCCCTGCGGAGCTGGTGCTTACCAGAGCCTCAGAGCCAGCAGCGCCCCCACCTGGTCCCCAGGCGGGCCGGGAGACCGACCTTGTCCCCGGGGTTCGGTGTGTGCCGAGCCCGCCCCTTGCCCGCCGGTGGCCCCTCCAGGACCGGCCTCCCCACCATGGGGCCGCGCATCGCAATGTCAGGCCACCAAGGAAGGCCCGCACGGACCCCTGGCCCCTTCCTGAGCTCCAATACGCTTGCTCCCAGCTCTTGAACCCGGCACGCACCCAGCGCAGCGGGCTCGGCACTGGCTCAACAGACGGCTTCATCCTCACGGTGACCCCCCTCAGAGAGGCCCTGGAGTCACCCCCCCGGAGACACAGCTGGGACACCGCCAGGCCGGAGAAGCGTTCCTGACGTCACACAGCGGGACCTGCGGGGCTGGGGTCCAGCCAAGGCAGGTGGCTCCTACTTGATGCCTCCCCCTGTGAGTCACAGGCCTGGGGTGGCCCAGAGCGGGCAGGGGCCACCATCAGCACGCAGAGAGACCTGCTCCCGCCTCCCACCCATGGCCCTCATGTTCCTTTGTTCCCTGGAGGGGCACAGCCACACACACCCTCACCCAGCGGCAAACGCACAGTTCCCACCGGGTGGGGGTGGGAGCCATCCATTCCCCAGCGAGCCCCAGCCCTCCCCAGAGAAGCAGCTGGGTTCTGGCTGCCCGGGGAGACAGCGGGGGGCTGGGGGAGGCGAGACAGCGGCCCACGCGCTCACATCTGTTCCCACAGTGATTGCACAAGGCCTTGGCTCTCCAAGACTCTCGTCATCTGACAGCTGGCACAGCGCTGATGGGGCACACCTGTCGGCTGGGGTGGGAGACAGGCGTGGGCACAGCGGGAAGGGCGACTCGGACCCCGCAAACGCAGCTGCCCAGGCTGGGGTCTGCCCCCGGGGGCTCTGCAGGCCCATTACCCACAGGGGGGCTCTCACGGTCCCCTCGCCGGCACACGGAGCTGCTCAGGAGACTGCGCGCTCCCGGACCAGACAGCTCCAAATGGGCGATGTGCGGGCCCTCATCTCCCAGGGGCGAGGGGGCCAACGGCACCACCCTGGGGGAGGGGCTCTCTCAGGGAGGCCCTGGAGGCAGCAGGCAGTCAGTGATGTCACCACCGGGGCCACCTGCCTGTGACGTCACCACTGGGGCCACCTACCTGTGACACCAGTACCCAGGGCCCACCAGCCTATGACATCACCACCTGGGGCCCACCTGCCTGTGACACCAGCACCCGGGGCCCACCTGTCTGTGATGTCATCACCTAGACCCACTTACCTGTGACATCACCACCAGGGCCACCTGTTTGTGACACTAGCACCCAGGGCCACCTGCCTATGACATCACCACCTGGGGCCACCTGTCTGTAACGCCAGCACCCAGGGCCCACCTATCAAGGCTAGGCCTAGGTCCTGTGTGCCCAGGAGACCCAAGGCTCTGGGAACACAGGGACCCCCATTCCCCACCAGAATCAGCCCGGGGTCAGCCTCCCCCCTGGGTTCCGTGAAGGCCGGGTGGACCCTAACAATCCTCTCTCCACAGACTCCGGCCTCCAGCCCAAGGCCCACGGTGACCCCATCTTGGGCACCCCGCTGTCAGCAGCTCAGCCAGCGCTGCCCCGACTCACACATCCCCCGTGTGTCCCCATCTCCCCTCCCCCACCTCCACAGGGCTGGGGCCCAGGCGAGGGGACAGGGCACTGGGCTCGCGCGGAAACATGGGTGGGCACCGGGGACCACTTGCAGGCGATTCCCCAAATCAGAGCTGATGTAGAAGCACCCATGTGAGCAGCGCCTGCCGTTTAAACAGACAGAGCCCAGCCTGCGCGCTGGCCCACGGGCCTCTCGCGCGTCCGGCCTTCTGTCCACCGGACCGAGCAGCCAAACCACGCGTTTGCCGGCTGGGCGAGGGTGTGTGTGGCTGTGCCCCTCCTGCACTCCTGCACTCTTTATTGTGATCATCAGGACCTCAGGGCTCTCATTCTGCACCAGGTGAGGCCTGGTCCTTCCCCCGGTCCCAGCCCGGGGCCTTCCCCTCACCAGGGCCCCCGTGTCCCAGCAGGACCCCCGCGTTGAGCTCTGAGCTCCAAACAGTCCCTCGGAAGCCATCCCTGCCCTGTCTGTCCAACACTCCCTCCCACGGAACAGCCAGAAGCCAAAACAAATCAGACTAGGGCTTCGCTCCACCCAGTGTGAAATCTGACCTTGACCCAGCCTGGCGCGGCGGGCCCGTCGTGGAAATTTTCCGGCCACTGCCGCAGCAGGAGGCGGTGATGGTGAGGTCACGAGGGCCCTGGCCTCCCAAACGGATGGCCACGGCTGCTGCGGGAGCGGGTCAGTTATCGCAAGAGCGGGTTCCTGGGCTCGCACACCCGCTTGCCCTTCCGCCATCTGCCACAGGAGGACGCAAGAGAGCCAGTCCAGGGTCCCCTGTCCCAGGGCAGAAGATGAGCCCCACCCACCCTTCAGCCTGTGAGCAGCAACCCCACAGGGCTTCCTGGCTGCGGCTTGGCCAGTGCTCCCCCCCCCCCACCCTCACAGGGCTGGATGCTGCCTGCCAATCAGGCTTGGGTTTCAATGTCACCTCCTCCAAGAGGCCCTCCCAGAACTCCCCAGCCTGGGGCCCTCTCCTTAGGACGCGCTGCATCACTGAGCCACTGTCTCCCTCACAGCCGCTCTCTTCTGATCCAGTCGCTACAGGAGGCTGGGGCCTCGTGTCCGGGTCGCCGCTGAATGCATGGTGAACGGAGGACGGGGCCGGCCAGGGTCACCTTTCAGCCATCAGAGCCCCCATCTCCAGCCCGAGCAGCGTGTGTCTCGGGATCTACTTACTGGGCCTGGGTCCCAAGCTGGCTCTCCCATCCCCCCAGGCTCATCCAGGATGGGAGGGACAGGTGAGCAGTGGGGGCTGGGCAGCCTGGTGGTTAAGACCCTGGGAGCTGGGCTGGCGCTGTGGCGTAGCAGGTAAAGCTGCCGCCTGCAGTGCCGGCATCCCATATGGGCACCGGTTCGAGTCCCGGCTGATCCACTTCCAATCCAGCTCTCTGCTATGACCTAGAAAAGCAGTGGAGGATGGCCCAAGTGCTTGGGCCCCTGCACCCACATGGGAGACTGGGAAGAGGCTGCTGGCTCCTGGCTTTGGTTCAGTGCAGCTCCAGCCGTTGTGGCCAACTGGGGAGTGAACCAGCGGATGCAAGACCTCTCTCTCTCGCTCACTCGCTCTCTCTCTGTCTCTCCTTCTCTTTCTGTGTAATTCTGACTTTCAAATCAATCAATCAATCTTTAAAAAAGTAAAAATAAAAGACCCCGGGAGCTGTGACCAAGCAGGGCAAGCTCCTAAGTCCGGGGCCGCCCCCTCCCGGCTGCGCTGTTGTTGGAAACCACACCTCCCGGCCAGGCCTCGGCTTCCTGATCTGAGACGGACAGGGTGCACACAAATATTCACAAAGGGCGGGGCAGGCACCGGGGCGCAGCCAGCACCCCCAGTGAGGGCGGCCCCGCGCTCAGCCGGCTCCCGCCTGGGCACCAGCAAGAATCCAGCCCACGACGCCTGGCACAGCCGCCACGCCGGCACAGGCTGGAGCCGGGCCATCAGCCGAGATCACCGCTGTTACCGCAAACTGAAGGAATTTTCCAGTCACTTGCCCCCGGGGGCCACGCACCCGTCCTGCCGGGAAACCCGACTCCTGGAGCCGCAGAGGCTCTTGAGCAACCGTGGCTGACGCCGCGCAGCTGGAGCCGGAGTGGAGGCCGGTCCTGCCGCGAGCGCCCCCCACACCCTGCTCCTCCCTCGAGCAGCGGTGCCCCCTCACCTGCAGGCTCAGGGCCCGGGAGGAGAAGGCGGGGACGCAGCAGGCCAGGATCGGGCACCAGAACGGGGCTTTGCTCTTCTTGTCCTCGTCCGGACACAGCCAGCCCGGCTGGTTCTCCTCCCCTGCGGGAGAGAGGGGGCGGAGGGAAGCTGCTCAGAGTCCCGGGCCAGCAGGGCAGCGAGCAGCCCCCCGGGCCCAGGGAGCCAGCACGGGCCAGGCCTGGCTCACCCAGCTGCTCCCACAGTCCGAGATGAAGCCCAGCTTCGTTCTGTGGACGTGGACGGGGACGAAGCGGTGGGCCCCAGCGGGAGTCGGGAGCCCCAAGGTTGGAGTTCCTGCTCACCCTGCCCCGCCCCCTGCTGGCCACCCTGTGCACAGCACCCCAACGCAGAGCCTGTTTATGACCCCCTGCGGTGGGTGTGAGAAGGGAACGTGATGATGGGCGTGAAGGGGCCTGGAGACTCAGACGCTAACGAGCCCCAGCTCCCCGTGGCCCTGAGTGAACGTTTGGAGCGGGAGGCGGACGGGGGCCCCGGGAGGCGCCGATGTGCCCGTGCTGCCTGTGATGGTGACGATGTGGGGGAGGAGGAAGAGTCGCCCCTGCCTCCTACCTGGAGCTAAAGAAGTCGCCTGCCTCCGGGACCTGTCGCGCGCGACCCAGGAGGCCACCGGCTGCAGAGCCCCTGCTAAACCTCGCTCTCCACTCCACAGCAGCTCCTGAGGTCCCAGCTCTGCTCGCAAGTCCTCCTCCGAGAAGCCCTCCCTGACCAGCCGGCTCTAAGGGGACCCCCTTTCACTTCCCCAACAGCCTTCAGCATACTTGTTTGGGGTCTGATTCCGTGTCCCTAGGTTCTAAGGTATGGTCAGCAGGGGCCTTTGTCCCCGTGAGCCTCGGCACCGGGCCTGGCGCACAGGCTGGGGGGAGGCGAGACTCGGCCTCACCCATCCCAGAGGCCCCTCCCCCCGAGGTGCCCTCCCTTGGTCACACGGGCAGCTCCAAGAGGGAAAGCCCTGGGGGGGAGTGACGCACACACCCGCAGCGGCCGCAAAGCCGGGGTCCTGACTGCTGCTAACTGGGGGCTTATTTAGCACCCGACTGGGTTTGCCAGCAGCACCCACCGGCCTTGAGGCACCCTCTGGGGTGTGGGGGACAGATCCAGGGTGGGCAGTCCCCTCCCCAGCACTCGGAACAATCCCCCCAAGCCACCCGAAGGGTCGCAGGCAAACCCCAGCTCAGCCTCCAGCTCGCTGTGCGACCCAGGGCCGGGTGCCTCACCTGAGTCCGCCTCGCCTAGAAATAGGACAGAGATGCACGAGCAGAACGCCTAGCACACGCCAGGCACTCGGCAAACAGCGCGGGCTGTGCTCACCGAGGGTGCCGGCCCACCCCGCCCGCCGCGCTGTGCTCAGCCCCAGCACCCATCTCAGCTGTCACCGCGGTCCCCGTGCTCGGTCCTGTTCTTCTCCGGCCTCCCAAACCCCAGGCCACCTCAAGCCCTGCTCCCAGCTCCCCAGCGCCATGGAGGCACTGCTGGCCACAGCCATCATGGAGGCCATGGAGGCCAGGCCCCGGGCCCCGCTCCTGGAGAGCAGAGCCGCCCACGTTCCGGCACGGGCTTGGGCAGGAAGACGCCGGCACCGACCGCGGGCCCGGCTGTGCAGGCTACAGGCGGGAGGCTGAGGATGCGCTCGGCACAGACCCTGGGCGGTCAGGAGCCGGGAGCTGGCACCGCCACCCGGGGGACACTGGGGTTACAATGGCGACCGAGGGGGGAACTTAAACCACATGGGACGCGGCAGGGGGTCCAGGTCTGGGCTGTGTGGATGCACCCCTCCCAGGAGGAAGGGAGGGGCTGGGGGTGCTGGGCTCTGAGAGCAGGAGGTGGGGGTCAGGAGGGGAGGCCAGCGAGCCCCAGCCCCACCTCCTCCTCCCTGGGCTCCGGTCTGCAGGCCTTCTCTGGAGCTCTGAAGGCCGGGACTGGAGGGGTGGGGGAGTCCTGGCCCCTGCGCACCAGCCTGTGTGTGACCTGGGGCTGCTAATCTCACACTCACACACACACACGCACACACACACACTCACACATACACACACTCACACTCAGACACACGTTCACACACACTCACACATACACACTCACAAATACACACACTCACACTCAGACACACGTTCACACACACACATACACATTCACACACACTCACACATACACTCACACACATACACACGCACTCACACCCATACTCATACACACACTCATTCACACATATACACACTCAGACACACACACACCCCTTCACACACACACATACATTCTCGCTCATACACACACGTTTACACACTCACACATGCACATTCATATACACACATACACACACCCATACACACACTCACACATACACACACACATACCCACACTCACACACACACCCTGGCCCACCACGAGGTCTGTTTTCTGATGCAAAACCCCAAGGTGCCGAGGTTAGACACTTTGCAGAGCGCTGGCCACTGAAGCTGGCAGCCCGGCCCCGCGGCGGGCGGTGCTGGAGTCGGCCCCTCACCTCCTCTCAGACCCGAGAGCCCAAACGCCACGAGATCTTGTCCAGCTGAGCTCGGGGGACGCCCAGCCCACCCCAGGACCACACGGCTTGGCAGGGGCCCTGCTCTCCCCCAGGTTTCCAGGACGCCCGGCCCTTCCGAGGGGCAGACAGACCCCCAGATACACAGCCCAGGCTCCGCACCCCACCACCCTCCTGTTCGGTCTGTAGTGAATTGTGATCCTGGCACAGTGGCCAAGGAGGGAGGAAGGCCCAGGAGAAAAAGGCGTAAGACCCTCTGTGAATGTGTCTAGCATATTCCATGTCTAACAGGTTCATAGTGTAGGGACAGGCACCGCAGATAGGGAAAAAACCCCGACAAAATAAAAGTGACAAAGTACTCGAGCCCCAGGGGACCGGGCCTTCAAACATTCAGACGACTCTGCTCCCATTAGAACTCTGGCTGCACAAACCGTGCTGAAATAAGGCGGCGGCACCCACTCCGGCCAGCTGCTCCCCTCCAGCACCAGGCCCCACCCAGCAAAGTGCCTGCGGGTCCAACAGTGCACAAACGTGGCTCCGGCCCTCGCCGGGAACAGAACCAGGCTGGCCACTGGGGAAGCTGCCTGGGCCCTTCTGAGGGTTCCAGGAACCCCCAACTTTCCAAGGGACCTCCCCTTACCCCCTAAAGGCCTCCTGGTCCCTGGGAAACCCGCAGCAGAGGCCGGGGCGACACCAGATCCCAGACGGGACACGCTGGGTAGAAACTTCTGGTCCCCGCGCCTGCTGCACACCTGCCCTCCCCCACGCCCTCCCCAACAACAGGCAGAAGGACCGACTGTGACTCTGGACTCCCGGGCTCCCCCTCGTGGCCTCCCCCAGCCCTCGAGACCCTGCACCCCAACCTCCCCCCCCCCGCCCCTGCGTTCCGCAGCTCCGGCCACGCTGGGCGTCCTCTCCCCCACCTCAGGTCCTTTGCACCTGCTGCTGCTGGGGCCTGCACGTCTGCACGGCTCCACCCGGCCCCGTCGCAGAGGCCACTCGGGCAGCCCGTGCTCGGAGACGGCCACGCCACCCGGCACGGCTCCCGTGGAGCTGCCCCCTAACAAGCAGAACTTCCTTAAGAACAGGGGTCCCCGGCTGCTGGCATTGCCCCTCTCCCGCCTAAAATCAGAGGCGCAGTAAACAGGGTTTTGGGGTGCTTTAAAAAAATAAAAAGCCAGAGCCAGAGTCCTGACTTCTTTCCAGAAATGGTTTTAAAATCTCTGTGATGCCATCACACCGGAAACCAGAGCAGAAAAGCAAACAAAACCGACAAAGGGCCTCTGTCCCGGCTCTGGCTGGCAAGGACACAGAAGTCTCCTGGGAAAAGCAAGGACAAGGGAGGCCGCCGCGAGTGTGGCCGGCGGAGTGGCTCTTGCCGCCCCCGGGAGCAGGACGCTCAGGGGCCACCCGGCACAGAAGTCCCGCGGCGGCGCCTTCCTGCTGTGTGGCCTCGGGCAGTCACTGCACCTCTCTGGGCGTTCACAGCCGGCCTCCCCCTGAGGGCTATGGGTGCCAGCTGCTCAGAGGAGGGTCTGCCACACACGAAGCGCTCGGGGAGGCTTCTGGTATTATGGGGTGCCCGGGAGGAGAAACAACCGAGGGGTCTTTGGCTGAGGGTCAGCTCGGTCAGCTCCCCAGAGGAACGATCGGGTGAGCCCCCACTCCACCCTTTAAAAGCGGCACAGCACTCCCAGGTGTGCGCCCGTCGCACCCTTGGATTTTACATCGTCATCACGTCATCACCGCCTTCGCCCACCCCAGGAACTCCAGAGCCGTGGCCCCCCGCCGCCCTCCCGCCCCCAGGGCCCCGGCAGTCGCTGCCTTCACAGATGGGGAAACCGAGGCTGAGAGAGGAAGTGACTTAGACCAGGTGGCCAAGCACTAGGCGGTCAGGACCCGGAACGCCGCGCCCCAGCCCCAGGCGCCCTCCCCGGGGCTGTACTCACGGAGCCCGATCTTGGCCAGGTGCAGCCTGTTAACCCAGGAGATCTTGCTCAGGGGGTTGGGGGTGATGAAGACCACCATGAAGCTGATGGGGCGGCCGGACCTGCAGCGAGAAAGCCCAGGGTGGCCTGAGCCCCCGGCAGCCCCCCAGCTCCTGCTCTGACCCACGTGCCTGGGAGGCACGGCCAGGCACAGCTCAGGCCCCCGCGGGGGCTGCCTCCCCCCACGCCCCAGCCAGGCCCCAGCACGCAGAGCCTCCGCAGGTTGCAGGTTGTGACCCCGGGCCGGGGCGGTTCCCACACCCGGCTCAGGCCAGCTGCTCTGTGCGCGCTTGCTGAGCCGACGTGCAGGGAAACCAAGAGACAGAGCAGCCGGCTTTAGCACGGGCACAGGGCAGCGCGAGGTGGCTGCTGTCACCACGCTGTCCCCACACCTCACTCCTCTGGGGCCGCTTCTCCCCCGTGGGCCAGCCCAGGCCCCTGGGAGACAGGCAGGGTGGCGTCCCTGACCCCCCAAGGTGCACAAGGAGAATGGGGTGCGCCAGAGGGGCCGGGGAGTGCAAGCCCGAGGCTACTGACACCCGCACCTGGACCCACGTCCTGCCTCTGACGCAGCCATCACCTGGGAACGCTTGGTCCCCACCTGCTCCATCCTAGAGGCCAGCACCTGGGCTGTGACCCCCCCCCCATGACACCCCCAGCCTCCGGGTCCGACCCCGCCAGAACCCAGCTCCTGTGGCCCCGGGGCCCGTCACGGAACCCAGAGCCTCGCCGCCCACATCTGTAAAACGCGACAACGGGACCCACCCTACGGGTACCCTCCCCTGCCCCTCCCCAGCCAAGCAGCTGGGGGCGTTGGGGGAGGGGCGCGGCTGACCCTACAGAGAGGAGACCAGGGCAGTGTGGGAGAATCCGAACCCAGCACCGGCCCACCCAGGCTCTGACTCAGGCCTTCGTCCACTGGTTCACTCGGCAAGCGCTTCCCCAACACCCACGATGCGCCAGGTGTGTCCCGGGCACGACCCGCAGGGCCCTCCCCGCCCCCCACCCTCACCCCCACCCCGCGCCTCTCACTTGTCCGGCTTCCCCGGGAGCAGCAGCCGGAGGCGGCACTTGTTGGCCGAGTGGATCTCCTCCTCCTTCACCCGCAGCAGCCTCTGCAGGGCCAGGCACCAGTCTTGAGCCACGGTCATGTTCAGGTTCTAGGATCGGGGAGGCCGGGAAGGAGGTCACCACGCCCACGCCGGCTCCCCGGAGCCCGGGCAGTCAGGGCGGCCAGGGAGAGAGGGACCGGCAGGAAATCCCGCACCCGCGAGGCGATGATCTCGCTGCACACACGGGGCCGGCTCCTCCTCCAGGGCTCCCTCTGCCCGGCAGCTCAGCGCCGCGGCGCCGCAGGGAGCGCGTACCTGGTAGGTGCCGTGCAGCGTGCTGACGAGCAGGGTGATTTGCTCCACCACGGCCAGGTCCTTCTGCAGGTCCTGCAGCTCCTGGAAGAGGCGTGGGGGGCCGAGGTACACCTTGTCTGGCGGAGAAGAGACCCAGCTCAGCCTGGGCGGCAGGGAAGGCACGCACAAGAAGCCAGCACCTCTCCCAGCAAAGACTAAGAGCCGCCGCCCTGGCGCCTACGGCTCCGGGGTCCAGAAGAGAGGTTACCAGGCTCTCGCCCTGCCAGAGCTGCCAGTGTAGCCAGGGAGACAGCTCTGTCCACAGGTAAAGTCTGACACCTGGGATCCGGCCACGGTCAGTCTGTATAAGGGTTGGAGGAGGCCGGCTGTGCCCGGCGGTGGGCACTGCCAGGAAGAGCACGTGCAAAGGCACTGTGGCTCGAGGCAGCCCACGACCAGCAAGCTGTTCCGGCACGCTGAGCACCGGCTCCGTGCCAGGTTCTACACTAGGTGTTAGAGAGGCAGCGGCAAACAAGACAGGCAGGGCCCCCAGGAGGAGAGCGAGGAAGGAATTGACCTCCGGCAGATGGCAAAGGTGCTGGGAGAAAGGTGTCAGGGCGGGGAGACAGCAGTGGCCGCGAGGAGGTCTCTGATGAAGACAGAAGCCAGGACCTGGGGACCTTGCCTGCCACACGGGAGTCTGGGCTGCGGTCCCTCCAGCAGGGGTCTTAGGGGCACAGAGTGCTGGGGCTTTCTTGAGGTGAGCACCTCAAACACACGCGCACGCCTGTCACCGGCTGCCCAGCCGGTAAAGCCGCCTTCCGCAGCGCGGTGCGACCAGGCAGGGAACAGCGCAGTGCGGGATTGGGGATGCGACGCGGCCCTTAGCCGTCTGCGGAGACCCGGATGGGGGGGCGACTGGGAGAGGCAGCCCGCTGCAGGGCATCCCGCGGCCCAGGCACGGGGGCCCCCACCCCGCTGTGAGCTGAATAGCATCGCCTGCCATGCTGCGCTAACACTGCTCCTTTGAATGTTATCCTTTGATGGCCTGAGGTTTATTCCACTTGGGATCCTGCGTTGCTTTTGTGGTTGTTCGAAGGCTGCAGGCAGAAGGCGCCGCAGATCTGCAGGTGTGGCGCGGCACAGTGTAGCCGTGTGCCAAGAACACACCCCAGCCCGCTGGGCGGCATCTCTCCCCTCCCCCAGAGTGGGCGTGCAGGGGCGGCCACTGCGAGGCCAAGGCCGGTGAGTGCCATCTGCTCCCCTCCCGCTGAGGCTCCTGGGAAAGCAGTGGAGCACGGCCCGGGGAAGTGGGGGCCTGCACCCACGCGGGAGACAGGGAGGGGGTTCGGGGCTCCTGGCTTCAGCCCGACGGCTGCAGCCATTTCCAACACTTGGGGAGGGAACTCGAGATGGGAGCAGGCTCCGCGTTTTCTCTCTCTCTCTCTGACTCCGCCTTTCAAATAAATAAATAATTTTTTTAAAATAATGTTTTTAAATTAAGGGGGCCTGGTAGCAGGGACTCCACTTCTGGGGAAGCAACAGAGACAAATCAGTGCACAGGAGGAGGTCTCGGGGCGAGGGTCTCAAGGCGAGGGTCTCAGGGCGAGGGTCCCGGGGCGAGGGTCCCAGGGTGAGCGCCCATGCGTGGGGAGGGAGAGATGGAGTCAGGTGAGGGCTGAAGGGGCCGCCCGCGGGAGCCAAGGGGCAGAGGGGCCTCCCGGCTCTGCCCGCCTCTCTGGCCTGGGGACAGAGCTGGCACCTGCAACTGGCCCAGCCCCCATGGGCGAGAGGAGCTGGTGCAATGGCTCCCTTGGGATTCCCAGCCCGTGTGGCAATCCGGGGTCCAGCAGTGGAGAGGGCAGCGGGGGGAGGGGAAGTGAAACCCCAGGGCCTTCCGCGGGCACAGCCGTGCGTTCTGCCAGCGCTGCGATTCTAGGCTTCCTGCTTGGAGGGCGCTTTCAGGGACCCCCCCCACCCCCATCCCGGCTGTGGGCGGTGCCGCGGGAAGTCCTCAGAGAGGGCTGCCCTGAGGAAGTGCCCAGGGAGCCGAGACAACCACACAGCAACGGGCACAGGCGGGCAGAGGGGCAGGGCCCCGGCAGCACCAGGGAGGCGGGAGGCAGGCAGGGTGCCCCCAGGACACGCCCGCGGCCCACATCCTGAGAGCCCTGGAGGCAAATGACACAGCTCCGGGACTGGTGGACCGCCAGGCGGCGACGGCCCGGCAGTGACAGACGGCAGGCAAGGCCACCCTGACTCGGAGGCAGCTCATTGTCCACACCCTGACACAGGGACGCTGTCCCCTCACTGTCCACCCTGACACAGGGACGCTGTCCCCTCACTGTCCACACTGACACAGGGATGCTGTCCCCTCACTGTCCACCCTGACACAGGGACGCTGTCCCCTCACTGTCCACACCCGGACACAGGGACGCTGTCCCCTCACTGTCCACACCCGGACACAGGGACGCTGTCCACTCACTGTCCACACCCTGACACAGGGGCGCTGTCCCCTCACTGTCCACACCCGGACACAGGGACGCTGTCCCCTCTCTGTCCACCCTGACACAGGGCGCTGTCCCCTCACTGTCCACACTGACACAGGGGCGCTGTCCCCTCACTGTCCACACCCTGACACAGGGACGCTGTCCACTCACTGTCCACACCCTGACACAGGGATGCTGTCCCCTCACTGTCCACACTGACGCAGGGACGCTGTCCCCTCACTGTCCACCCTGACACAGGGACGCTGTCCCCTCACTGTCCACCCTGACACAGGGGCGCTGTCCCCTCACTGTCCACACTGACGCAGGGACGCTGTCCCCTCACTGTCCACCCTGACACAGGGACGCTGTCCCCTCACTGTCCACCCTGACACAGGGGCGCTGTCCCCTCACTGTCCACCCTGACACAGGGACGCTGTCCCCTCACTGTCCACCCTGACACAGGGGCGCTGTCCCCTCACTGTCCACCCTGACACAGGGACGCTGTCCACTCACTGTCCACCCTGACACAGGGACGCTGTCCCCTCACTGTCCACACCCAGACACAGGGGCGCTGTCCCCTCACTGTCCACCCTGACACAGGGACGCTGTCCCCTCACTGTCCACCCTGACACAGGGACGCTGTCCCCTCACTGTCCACACTGACACAGGGGCGCTGTCCCCTCACTGTCCACCCTGACACAGGGGCGCTGTCCCCTCACTGTCCACACTGACACAGGGGCGCTGTCCCCTCACTGTCCACACTGACACAGGGACGCTGTCCCCTCACTGTCCACACCCTGACACAGGGGCGCTGTCCCCTCACTGTCCACCCTGACACAGGGGCGCTGTCCCCTCACTGTCCACCCTGACACAGGGGCGCTGTCCCCTCACTGTCCACCCTGATGCAGGGGCGCTGTCCCCTCACTGTCCACCCGGACACAGGGGCGCTGTCCCCTCACTGTCCACCCTGACACAGGGGCGCTGTCCCCTCACTGTCCACCCTGACACAGGGGCGCTGTCCCCTCACTGTCCACCCTGATGCAGGGGCGCTGTCCCCTCACTGTCCACCCTGACACAGGGACGCTGTCCCCTCACTGTCCACCCTGACACAGGGACGCTGTCCCCTCACTGTCCACACTGACACAGGGGCGCTGTCCCCTCACTGTCCACCCTGACACAGGGGCGCTGTCCCCTCACTGTCTACCCTGACACAGGGGCGCTGTCCACTCACTGTCCACCCTGACACAGGGACGCTGTCCCTCACTGTCCACCCTGACACAGGGGCACTGTCCCCTCACTGTCCACCCTGACACAGGGACGCTGTCCCCTCACTGTCCACACTGACACAGGGGCGCTGTCCCCTCACTGTCCACCCTGACACAGGGACGCTGTCCCCTCACTGTCCACACTGACACAGGGGCGCTGTCCCCTCACTGTCCACACTGACACAGGGGCGCTGTCCCCTCACTGTCCACCCTGACACAGGGGCGCTGTCCCCTCACTGTCTACCCTGACACAGGGGCGCTGTCCACTCACTGTCCACCCTGACACAGGGACGCTGTCCCTCACTGTCCACCCTGACACAGGGGCACTGTCCCCTCACTGTCCACCCTGACACAGGGACGCTGTCCCCTCACTGTCCACCCTGACACAGGGACGCTGTCCCCTCACTGTCCACACTGACACAGGGGCGCTGTCCCCTCACTGTCCACCCTGACACAGGGGCGCTGTCCCCTCACTGTCTACCCTGACACAGGGGCGCTGTCCCCTCTCCCTTACTGTCCACGGAGTCACAGGGACGCTGTCCCCTCACTTTCCACCCTGACACAGGGGTGCTGTCCTCTCACTGTCCACCCTGACACAGGGACGCTGTCCCTCACTGTCCACCCTGACACAGGGGCGCTGTCCCCTCACTGTCCACCCTGACACAGGGGTGCTGTCCCCTCACTGTCCACCCTGACACAGGGGCGCTGTCCCCTCACTGTCCACCCTGACACAGGGACGCTGTCCACTCACTGTCCACCCTGACACAGGGACGCTGTCCCCTCACTGTCCACCCTGACACAGGGACGCTGTCCCCTCACTGTCCACCCTGACACAGGGACGCTGTCCCCTCACTGTCCACCCTGAAGCAGGGATGCTGTCCCCTCACTGTCCACCCTGATGCAGGGGCGCTGTCCCCTCACTGTCCACCCTGACACAGGGACGCTGTCCCCTCACTGTCCACCCTGACACAGGGCGCTGTCCCCTCACTGTCCACACTGACACAGGGACGCTGTCCCCTCACTGTCCACCCTGACACAGGGACGCTGTCCCCTCACTGTCCACCCTGACACAGGGACGCTGTCCCTTCTCCCTTACTGACCACGGAGTCACAGGGGTACACGCAGGACTGGGCATGGGGCCCAGGCAGAGCCAGATGTCCCCAGGGGGTTCCCTGAGGGCTGAGGGGACAGGGTGGGAGTCTCCTGGGCCCCCACTGTGCAGGGGGGAGAACAGGGAGGAGACCCCTCCTGAGAAGGCAGACGACGGCCAGGCAGGTGCCCGAAGGCATGCTGGGTGGGCACGGGGCCCCCGTGTGCCATGTGTGTCCCAATTTGAGACAGGGACAGGTGTAGACACACAGGGAGACGAGGTGAGACAGGGCCGGCACTCACTCTGGCCTGCCCCACGGTGTGTGGGGTGGGGGAGCAGGGTTTGCACACACAGTGAGATGGGGTGGGGGCCGGGTGGGCACACAGGTGAGACGGGGGGGGGGTGGGCACTCACTCTGGGCCTGCCCCATGGTGGGGGGTGGGGGGGAAGCGGGGTTTGCACACACAGGTGAGACGGGGGGGGGGCACTCACTCTGGCCTGCCCCGTGGTGGGGGGGGGGTAAGCGGGGTTTGCACACATAGGTGAGACGGGGGCGGGGGGCGGCACTCACTCTGGCCTGCCCCGTGGTGGGGGGTGGGGGGGAAGCGGGGTGTGCACACACAGGTGAGACGGGGCGGGGGGGGGGGGCACTCACTCTGGCCTGCCCCGTGGTGGGGGGTGGGGGGGAAGCGAGGTGTGCACACACAGGTGAGACGGGGCGGGGGGGGGCACTCACTCTGGCCTGCCCCGTGGTGGGGGGTGGGGGGGAAGCGAGGTGTGCACACACAGGTGAGACGGGGCGGGGGGGGGGGCACTCACTCTGGGCCTGCCCCGCGGCGGGCGCCTTCTTGGCACCGGCGTGCTGGATGAGGACGTTGTCCTTGTCGTAGGCGCCGCCCTCCTGGCCCACCTCCACCACCTGCACCTGGGGCAGCGCCGTGTTCCACTTCACCACGTACTTGGGGCCCAGGGGCACCAGGCTGCTGATCTCCAGCTGGCCCCTAGGTGGACAGAGAGGACGAGTCCCACAGAGCCGGCCGCCCGCCCGCCGCCCAGGGCCAGCCCGGAGCGCCTGCTCCGCACGGCACGCCACACGCCAGCTCAGCCAGGCGGATCACCACAGCCCAAGCACGAGGCCTCAGGCCACACCAAGCCGGAGCCCAGCCGAGCAGAGCCCTCGCCGGGGCAGAAGCACCCACGTGCCAGGCCCGGCCCCAGAGCCAGAATCACACGGCCCGAGCCCCACAACCACCTACCTGTGATGGGCAGGCCTGGGGAAAGACAAGGAAACAAGGCTGTCATGGGGGCCCAGCCACATCCACGCGGGCTGAGGCCGCTGGGCGGGGCATCAGGGGCGCGAGGAGGGACAGCTCCAGGGGGAGCCGTGGCAACGGGCGTGGGCAGAGGGGACGGCACAGAGGAGATGGTGGGCAGAGGGGATGGCACAGAGGAGACGTCTCCTCCCCGGGCTGGGCCTGCGCCACCTCGACCTCCCCGCCGCTCTGCTAGGTGAGGACGCCGATGCCCAGCCTGCGGGGTGGCTCAGCCCCTGTCCCCCACGCTGAACTCCCCAAAACCGGGCCACGGACGCCCCACCCGGCACTGCACGCTAGCCCCTGCGCCACGTGAGGGCAGACAGGGCATCCATCACAGCCCTGGCACCTGCCCGGGCCCCAGGGTGTAGACGGGACTGAAGAATCACAGCACTTGGGGGCCAGCATCCCACGTGAACGCCGCTTCAAGTCCCAGCTGCTCGGCTTCCGACCCAGCTGCCTGCTGATGCGCCCGGGAAGGCAGCGGGGGACGGCCCACATGCTGGGGCCCCCGCCACCCATGTGGGAGACCTGGACGCAGCTCCTGGCTCCTGGCTTTGGCCTGGCCCAGCCTTAGAGCTGCGGCCATCTGAGGAGTGACCCAGCAAAGGGAAGGTCTCTCTGCCTGTCCCTCTCAATTTGCCCAATCAATCAATCAATCAAGTCTTAAAAGAACCACAGCACCTGAATGAATGAGCCAAGGAATGAGGGAGTCAGCAGCGAGCACCCCGCACCCCGTGACACGGGCTCCTGCAGAGGGGAGGGGCTGGGGACAGACGCGGTGGTGAGTGCCGAGGGCCCAGCCACTCCCCTGCTAGGATGGGGGCTCCGGAACCAGAGCGCCCCGACATCAGCAGGCCAGCACAGAGACGCAGGAGCTGACCCTGGCTGCAGAGCCCAGATGAGGCTCCACGTGCACCCCTCAGCCCCGCGGTGGGGGGGCCCGGCTGGGACTAACACTCGGGACAGTGCTCCCTCTGGGGTGGCTCCCGGGTGCTGGGCCATGGTTCCTGGGAGCAGTTTCTCCCATGGAGCCGGCTGAAAAGGTCACAGCACCGCTCGGGAAGCAGTTGGGGAGGGGTCTGGGATCCCTGGCACCTACGGGGACACTGAGGAACTGCAGGGCAGGAGGCCCAGCTCCTGGCCCTGTGGCCGCTGGGCATGTGAACCTGAACTTCGATCTATGTCTTAGCCTCTGTGCCGCCCCAGTGCACAGGCCCGAGTCCAGGCAGTGGCCCCCAGCTCTGGGGCCCCTGCTCTCCCCGGCACAGCCTGGCATCCGGGCTCTGCGCATCAGCACAACCTCCAGCCCAGAACCAGGACGCCAGGCTCTGCAGACAGAAGATGCCGGGCACCCCGGGAGGGGAGACCCAGCCCGAGTGGGAGGAGCAGGGGTCTGGAGTGGACACAGGGAGGAGCCCTTCCATTGCAGAGCAGTCAAAGGCTCGGAGGCTGCTGGGTCACCCCCTGCACAAGAGTCCTCCAGGCAATGTCCTGCTGCTGGCCCACAGCGGGAGCTGCCCTGTGACCCCTGCCCCGCGCTGGGCCCAGGGACGGAGCAGGTGGAGGGGGCAGCGAGGAAGGCGGGGCAGGGTTTGGGGGCAGGGTTCAGGGGTGGGGCGGGGCCTGCTCACTTGAAGTTGATGTTGGCACAGACCAGCATGTCATTGAGCAGGAAGACCCTGCGCTCCTTGGACTTGATCAGCTGCCCGCGGTCCCCGTACACCGTCTCCGTCAGCGTCTCGCACAGGAGCAGCTGCCGCTGGCCTGAGGTCAACAGCTGGAGGAGGAGGGAGGGCAGGTCAACAGCGGCAACGCAGCCAGGCAGGCAGCCTCACGGGCCGTGCCGAGCGGAGCCGAGGGCCCCGGCCGCTCACCCACGCACGAGCCGGGCCCTGCAGCCAGCAGCCGCACCACGGCGCTCCTGCACCAGCCCGGGAGTCACAGAGAGGACCTCTGACCCTCGACCCTTCACCTCACCCACGTCACCTACGTGAGACTTAGCTTCTGCAGGTGGTGGAGGGCAATAACCTCCGGCGCCCAGTCCCACAGGGTAGCGCACAGGGGAGTCTGGCCACCTCGTTCACAGAGCCCGGTGTGACAGGAAGACACGGGCTCCTGATGGAAAGTCAGCACAGGGCCGGGCGTCACGGCGCAGCAGGTACGCCGCCGTGTGCGACACCGGCATCTCACACAGCACTGCCTGCCCCAGTCCCGGCTGCTCTGCTTCCGGTCCAGCTCCCTGCTAACGCACCTGGGAAAGCAGCAGAGGATGGCAGAGCACTTGGGCCCTGCACCCATGTGGGAGACCCGGATGGAGCTCCTGGCTCCGGGCTTTCACCTGGCCCAGCCCTGGCTGCTTCAGGCATTTGGAGAGTGAACCAGCAGATGGAAGCTCCCTTTTTTTTTTTTTTTTTTTAAGATTTGTTTATTTATTTGAAAGGCAAAGTTACAAAAGAGAGACAGAGATCTTCCATCAATGCCCATGCCACAGGTGGCAGCTTAACCTGCTACACCACAGTGCAGGTTCCTCTTTCTCTATTATTTATTTATTCATTTGAAAGGCAGAGTTACAGAGGCAGAGAGAGAGAGAGGTCTTCCATCTGCTGGTTCACTCCCCAAAGGCTACAACAGCCAGAGCTGCACCGATCCAAAGCCAGGAGTCTGGAGCTTCATGCAGGTCTCCCATGTGGGTGCAGGGGCCCAGGTAACTGGGCCATCTTCTGTTGCTTTTCCAGGCTCATTAGCAGGGAGCTGGATCAGAAGTGGAGCAGCCAGGACTCGAACCCGCACCCAAATGTGATGCCAGCGCTGCAGGCACCAGCTTTACCTGCTGTGCCACAGCACCGGCCCCTCTCTGTCTCAGTCATTCTGCCTTTGAAATAAATAAATAAGTCTTTTTTAAAAAAAGGCTATTATACATGTCAAGATGCCACACAGAGCGTTAAGCCAGGTCCAGGGCCTGCTAAGCGCATGTCCTGGAGTGTGGCACTTAGCAGGACTCCACGGACAGCTGCTGTCCTGCGGCTGCCACCATGGCAGCCTTCACCAAGGGGTGGGCAGGGGGGGCACGGCCTCAGCAGAGGCCACCTGGCCTGGAAGTGGTCCCTGGCTGTGCCCAACCCTGCGGGGCAGCCCTGGCTCCTCCCACCTCTTGCCCGTCTCAGGATTGGCTCAGAGCAGCTCCGCCGGTCAGCCACGCCCCACTCCAGGAAGTCAGATCTGGAGCCCAAGCATCGGAGCAGACTTTTGCTGACCTCGGGCTGCCAGACCCCCGGGGAATGTCTGTGTTCCTATCAGGGAGCGGGGACTGCGCGGCAAAGTTCATTCCCACGACCGTGACCCCAACAAGGCCTATCAGACCCCCGCTTCTGCTCCCTTCTGGCCGGGGAAAGGTCAGGTCACCCCAGAGCACCCCGAGAGGATTCCATTGCTCGCCAGAGCTCTGTGCCCCTCAGGTCAATGCACAACCACGAGTCCACGTGGCACCCGGTGCCCACCGTGTGCCAGGCCCCGAGGGGCACTCAATGGTGCACCGCTCACTCGATCGATGCAGGAGTGAAGTGACCGGCCAAGGGCCACTGCCGGCTGACAGACAGGGCGGAGCCGGGTCCCCCGCACTGTGCGGCCGGCACACAATGTATTTCCGACCCCCAGGCGCACTTGGGGTCTCCCCAGGCCCCCATGGCTGCTGAAGCCAGCCCCGCACCACCACACCTCGGCCTCCGAGGACAGCAGGGCCCCACGGCAGAGCCGGGAGGAGGAAAGTCCCCGGGCCACCGGCAGCCCCTCCCGGCCTCCCAGACAGATTTCTAAGAAGCAGAAGGAAAACGCAGCCGTTGCACAAACGTCCCTGGAAGACGCCTGAGTCGGCTGTTTGGAAGAGTGGCCACGGGTTCCCTCTCGGCCACACCCAGTTTCGTTTCCGCTTCTTCCTGGGTGACGGCGGGAGGGAAACCAGTGTTCGGGTCTCCAAATGGCCGCGAGGTCCAGGGAGGGACCAGGCAGGGCAGGCGCGGTGCGCGGCCACCACACCCCTCACGCCACGTGCATCCAGCTCAACCCTCACTTGACAGCTGGGGAAACTGAGGCTCAAGCGTTCCGTCCCCTGCCGGACCTCAAAAGGGACCTCAAGCCAGGGACCAGCGCATGCGTTGCCCAGGTCCCCGCGGGGACACGCCGGAGGAGAACAGAACGGCTTTTCCCGCTGCAGCTGCACAGGCGCACGAGCCCAGGGAAGCCTTGGTGGCAGGAAGGAGCTACAGGCAGGGAGCGGAGGAGCTGCCCAAGCGCTAAGGCCAGCGTGGTGGCCGCGGGTGGCCTAGAGCCTTTTCCTCCAGAGATGGCCCCCGAAAACCCAGGCTTGCATGGAGTGGGAGGCAGGGGCTGGGGCGATGACCCCCTCCCCTCACGCCTGCCTGAGTGACCCTGGATGGGGGCAGCCCCACCAGAGAGCGCTCCATCCCTGCTGGTCTTTTCCTCCCCAGTTTTATCCTCCTGGGGCGGTGGGGCAAACCCAGATGCCCGTGGGGCCAGCAGGTCACACAGGTGCAAAGCAGCGGCCACCAGCCACGTGGGCAGTGCCGTCGGCAAGGGTGGGCAACAGCTCTTCCACCAAGAAGCCCCGCGAGTCTGATCTTAGGGGACAAAGGCTGTCCGCTTTGGCCGGCACTGTGGCTCAGAGGTTTAAAGCCCGGACCTGTGGCACCAGCATCCCAGATGGATACTGGTTCACTCCAGCTCCCTGCTAATGTGCCTGGGAGGGCAGCGGAGGATGGACCAAGTGCTTGGACCCCCGCGCCCATGCAGGAGACTGGGAAGAAGCTCCTGGCTCCTGGCTTTGACCTGGCTCAGCCCCGGCTGATGCAGCCATTTGGGGAGCAAACCAGCAGATGGAAGACCTCTCTCTGTCTCTCTCTCTCTGAGTCTCCTCTCTGCCTTTCAAATAAATAAATCTTAAAAAAAAAAAAAAAAGTCGTCAATTACTTCCCTACAAGTCAAACTTACCCAAGGCAGGACGACCACGCAGGGCCCACACACAGCCCACACCGCCGAGCGCCTGTGTCCGGACCGCTAGAGCTTCCCCCACCCCGTGCCGCCATCTTCCCTCCTGGGAGCTGCCAGCCAGCAGCCTCCATTCGGTGTTCAGGATCCCGCCGCGCCCCAGGGGCTCCTGGAGTTCCCCCAGAGGCTACGAACGCCCCCCTCCCAACCCCACACAGAAGCCCCTTCCCCAAGAACCGCCCAGCACAGTGCCTGTGGGGGGCCCTGGCCCTGACCCAGCCCCCCCTTCTCTGGGATCCGGGTTCGGCGTGGGAGGCCCCTGCCGTGTGCGCAGGTGACTCGGCGAGGGGACCTTGTGCGGACTCTCTGGCAAGGTTTCCAAGCTTTCCTGCCGGGAATGTTCCTAAGCCGCAACCCCAACGCGGGGCCCGGCCTTTCCATCTCCTCCCGTTAAGGCCTCTTGGACTACTTCGCTACTGCCTCGTCCTCGCAGCGGCCCGGGGGACGGGCGGCTCCTGAGCTCACCTCCCATCAGAGGAAGCAAATGGGGCTCAGAGAGGCTGGGCGGGTCCCTGGGGGCCACACAGCATGCGCCAGACTCTCTCCCCAGAGCCCGCGAAATTAACCACGAGGCTCCTGGTGTCTTCACTGGCAATCACACTGATGATGTACAAAACCAGCTGGGGTCCCAGAACGACCCGAGGAGCCATGAACGTGGGGGCTCCAGTCGAGAGCCTAACGCCCAGAGTGAGGTCTGGAGGCTCAGGCAGGAAAGCCAGGCCTGGGGTCCCCGGAGGGCGCCACCACCAGGCAGGCGGCCGGGCAGAGGCAGGCGCCGCCGGCAGGGCGGGCAGGGCGGCCGGCGCTCACCTTGCTGAGGCTGCTGCGGTCGCTCACGCTCTTGGTCAGCTGCTGGATCTCGGCCACCTGGTCGGCCAGCCGCTTCTGCTCGTTCAGCTTCTCAGCCAGCGTCTCCAGCTCGGTGAGGGCCAGCTGCAGCGAGAGCCGGTCGGGGTGGCCCCTGGGGGTGTTCTTCAGCATGTCCTGCCAGGGAGAGCCGGGCTGAGGACCCCTCCCTCCACAGAGCCGCCCGCTGCACACCTCCTCCTCCAGGGACCAGGACTGCAAGGGGCTCAGATGGCGCCACACGGAGGAAGACCTCATAAAACCGCCGCGTGCAGCCAGCGCTGTGGCATAGTGGGCTAAGCCTCCACCTGCAGCGCCGGCATCCCATACGGGCACTGGTTCGAGTCCTGGCTGCTCCCCTTCTGATCCAGCTCTCTGCTTATGGCCTGAGGATGGCCCAAGTTCTTGGGCCTCTACACCCACATGGGAGACCCAGAAGAAGCTCCTGGCTCCCAGCTTTAGATCGGCCCAGCTCCAGCCGTTTTGCAACCATGTAGGGAGTGAACTAATGGATGGATTACCCCTCTCTCTCTCTGCCTCTCTGTAACTCTGCCTTTCAAATAAACAAATAAAATCTTAAAAAAACAAACAAACAAAAAACACTAAATGAGGCAAACAAACATGTGGACACCACATCCCATATGGGAGTCCTGGCTGCTCCACTTCCCATCCACCACCCTGCTAATGGCCATCTGGGGAGTGAACCAGCAGATGGAATCTCTCTCTCTCTCTGTCTCCCTCCCTCACTCTCTCTCCCGCTCCCTCTAACTCTGCCTTTAAAATAATAAAAGAAATAAATCTCTTTTTGAAAACGGGTACAATGGTAACGTATCTGTAAGTGCACTGATCAATACTAACTGATCAAGGCTTAGATCGGAACCCATCCACATCTGAGGATAGAAAGAAAAATGCCACTGGGTCCCTGGGCCTGGCAGCCACCCCCCTCGCCTCCAGGGAGACGGCCCAGGGACAGGACTGGCTTCATGAGGGAGTGCAGAAGAGGCCAGAGCCCCAGGACAGCGGCCAGGCTGTGAGAGGGTCCAGGGCCGGCGCCCCTGCCTCCCCCGCCACCCCTGCCCCCGCCTGCGCTCCGCCGGCCTCCCGGATGATGGACAGGTACCTGCAGCAGGAGGATGAACTGCGGGAACCTCTGGATGGGCTTCACCATGAGCCCGTAGAGGGTGACCCGGTCCGGGCTGCACACCTGCCGCCGCTGCCGGAGACAAGGCGTGTCACTCGCTGACCCTCTGCACCCGGGGGTGCACAGGGTCCTGACCTGGGCTCCTCTCCCCAGGCTGCTGCTCAGCCCCGGACCCCGAGAGAAGAGCCCAGGGAGGGCCCCGGCTCCACAGCCAAGGATCCCCCCTCCCCGCGGATCCCACACGCCCCGACCCTCGGGAGACCAGGCAGACAGGGGTCAGACTTCCAGAAGTCAGGACCACCACTCCGTCTGCTTACTGAGCAGAGAGGCCGGGGCCCCCGTGAGCGGCAGGGGCCAGGTGGGCTTCCCACCCTGTCCCTCGCACCTGCTCGATCACTCCATGCACACACCTGCTACCCGGGCCCCACACTCGCCCCCTGCAGCCCCACGGCTTCTCCACTGGCCCCCACTTCATGTCTGCCCAGCTCAAAACTCCTCCATGGCTCCCCAATACCCCAGCCAGAGCTGGGAGGTCCAGAACTCCCCAAATGGACCCCAGCTGCCCCCTGGCTTCAGCGCCCCCTGAATCCACCCCGCCTTGCCCCCTCCTGCTTCTGACCTTTGCCCCTGTCCTTGTCCCTGGAACACCCTCCCCCCGTCTCCGCTCCAGGATCAGGACCTCATCACCACCTGCTCCCAGGGACGGGGTGGGGGTGACCCAAAGGCCAGAGGCGAGGCGCCCCGGCCCAGGCTGCAGCAGCCGAGGCGCTGGTGGGAGGCGGCCCCGGGCTGCACACACCTTGAGGAAGTCAAGGAAGGCGGGCTTGGTGAGACAGGCCTTCTTGATGATGGACATGGCGTTGGTGAAGTTGTTCACGTAGTCGCTGTACACGTCCAGCACCATGGACTTGGAGAACTGATGGAGGCAGGGAGGGGGCCAGGCTGAGCGGCCGCACCTGCCCCACCTCCCCCCACCCTCCCCACTGTGGCCACACCCTGATCCACAGACAGCCCTGCCGGAGAGTGAACTGGACACCTGGGTGTGGGCGAGGCGCCCGGCTCAGAGAGGCCACAGGGCCATCCCAAAGTCACGTGTAGGACCCGGCAGCCCCAGGAAACAAACAGCCCCTCGCCAGGGCGGTGCGTGGACTGAGCTGAGGGTGGAGACCACATCTGCAGCCCAGGAGCCGGGCTCCTCAGCAGACCCACAGGCGCTGTGGCTCCCCAAAAACCCATTTTGGCTTTCACCAGACCCAGAGGCCTCCGACAGACCAAGGCCAACTCCACTGACTTGAGCCTCCCCTGCCTGGGGGCGCCGGAGGCCACGGACCTGACACTGACAGGAGACACCCAGGGACCCCTAGCCCTGCCCAAGGCAGCCAAATGGGGCCAGACCCCATCTCCCGGGACAGCACAGGGGCTTCCCCTCAGGGCAGGATCTGCACCGCGTTTCTAACGGTGTGGTCACTCCACAAGGGAGGGAGCTCGTGACCTGCCAGGGGACCGCCCCCAGTGGCAGAGCCAGAACAAGGAGTTGGCACCAGCGGCACTCAGCCTGGCAGACACTTACAGGGACACGTGGGCACTTCCAGCTGTCACACCCACCCCTGGCTTCGGCCAAACACGCAGGCCCTGCCGCCCTCAGCCCCACCCCGCCCCAGCCTGAACACGGTCAGCAGGCAGAGGCAGGTGGCCAGGCTGGGTGACCCCCAGGGCCAACCCCAGGGGGCCGCGCAGAGAGCGGGGCACCTACCGAGGCCACGAAGAGGTCACCGATCTTCTCGGTGGAGTCCCACTCGGCCACGCGGGACGACAGGGCGATCTGGAACATGGAGTGGCAGTGCAGGATCTCCTTGACGCGGAAGAACACGGCCTGGCACTTGCGTGCGCTCAGCGCCTTGGGCTCCATCTCCATCAGGGGGTTGCGGTAGTCCTGCGGGGTGGGCGCATGAGGCCACGGCCCCTCCCTCCCGGCCCCCAGGGCCACCCAGACCGGGCGAGGCCGAGCAGAAGCGGCAGACACCAGGTGGGCCTTCCTGGTGGAGAGCCCGCGGTCCCTCACTCTGCCAGAGAGGCCGGGTAGGCCTTCCTGGTGGAGAGCCCGCGGTCCCTCACTCTGCCAGAGGCCGGGTAGGCCTTCCTGGTGGAGAGCCCGCGGTCCCTCACTCTGCCAGAGGCCGGGTAGGCCTTCCTGGTGGAGAGCCCGCGGTCCCTCACTCTGCCAGAGAGGCCGGGTAGGCCTTCCTGGTGGAGAGCCCGCGGTCCCTCACTCTGCCAGAGGCCGGGTAGGTCTTCCTGGTGGAGAGCTCACAGCCCCTCACTCTGCCAGAGGCCGGGTAGGTCTTCCTGGTGGAGAGCCCGCGGTCCCTCACTCTGCCAGAGAGGCCGGGTAGGCCTTCCTGGTGGAGAGCCCGCGGTCCCTCACTCTGCCAGAGGCCGGGTAGGCCTTCCTGGTGGAGAGCCCGCGGTCCCTCACTCTGCCAGAGGCCGGGTAGGCCTTCCTGGTGGAGAGCCCGCGGTCCCTCACTCTGCCAGAGGTTCCGGAAGGGCCTCTGCGGACACGGCTCTCTCTGCTCCCCCCACCACACACACCCCGTGTGACTTGGGTGCTTGGCAGGAACAGGCTCTCCAGCACCAGGGAACTCCGAGGAGGCTCCCCCCGCGGCTCTGCCTGTGGCTGGGCCAGACTGAGCCCTGAGGTCGCCACAAGCCCCCTCGGCCCAGGACCGAGCGCCACGCTGTCCGTCAGGCTCGGTCAGAAGCAAGGGGCATTTTCATCTGTGCCTGCCCGATGCCCGGGCTCCCTCTCTCTTCCAAGCTCGGGAGGGGAAGAGAAGGGGGCCTTGGCACCTTCCTCCCCCACAAGCCCCTCCCCAGCGGCCTCACTCCGACAGCCAGCGCTGCCCAGATGTGCCAGCCCGGGGACTCTGCCTGCGACCAGGTCGGCACACCTGGGTCACATCACGCAAGCGTCTGCAGAGCAATTCCTGGGTATCCTGGTGCGAGACCCTGAGCGGCGCCCCTGCCTTGGGAGCCCAGAGAGGACGGGGGGCTCGGCTCCGGCCCTCGGTGCCTCCAAGCACAAAGGAACCACATGCCCTCGACCCTACAGGAGAGCACACAGCCACCCCCGGGAACTCCTGGTGTCCCCAGAACGGGGGTGCTGTCCCCACAGAACAGCGCAGGCAGCGCAGGTGCTGGGCGGAGTGGCTGGGACGCCCGGGTTCCACGCCGGAGAGCCTGGCTCCACCTCCTGCTCTGGTTCCTGACCCCTTCCTGCTAACACACACCCCGGAAGGCAGCCCTTCCGTGGCAGTACCTGAGCCCCTGCCACCCACGTGGGAGACCTGCTGAGTTCCCACTCACCATGGGCCAGCCCCAGCCATCACAGGTATCTGGGGATTTGGGGGATCCCTCTCTACCTCCCCCCGCCCACCCTCCACCTCTCAAGTAAATAAATAAATAATACATTTTTTAATTAAAAATAGAAAACCAGCGCCAGCTTTTGAACGCGTCCCCCTTAAAAACGGCCCACGGCCCCCAAACACGCCTGGTCAAGTGCGCCGCCAGGGTCTTCCCTGCGCTGGCCCAGACACCCCGACAGCCCCGAGGCCACACCTGGAGTATCCGCTTCAGGGAGTCCACGTAGCTGCCTTCGCTCTGCACGATGGAGCCCAAGATGTGCCTGCGGACGACCTGGCGAGCGACAGCTCGGTCAGTGGGGCGGGGGGCGGGGCAGGAAGGGCGCCAACAACTCCAGGATGGGATGGGGCAGCGGCCAGGGGAGGGGCCGCACTGCCTTCCCTGCTGCCCACACTTCCCCAGGGCCAGCTGCGCCGGCCTCTGCTCCCCGCTCCCACTGTGTCGGCGCCCTCGGCCTTTGGACGACTCTAACAGCAAACTCTTGGGCTGAACTGAAGCCCCAGCCCCTGGCACGCGCTGCAGATGGACTCCTTGGGCCACTGTCTCCACGAGAAGGTGCCGGGGCCCCCAGCCTACCAGGGTCTCCACTTCAGTCTCTCCCCGTCCCCGTGTAGCCATCGGGGTCTCTCCTCGGCAGGAGAGACCCTCTAGGAGCAGCGCCTCTAGGGCCCATGCTGGGCCCCCAAACCCTAGCCACAGCTGACAGCACGTGTGACCTGGCGGGAGCAGGGGGTCCCAGGTTCCGCTGCACGCTGGGACCACAGTGGGTCTCTAAGATGCGCTGTCACCTGGCTCTCACCCTGGGCATCCCGATTTCCTCGGGACTGAGTGTAACCTGGGTTTCAGGATCTGTGACATCTTCCAGGTCACTGTGGGACAACGCTGGGCCAGCACACAGGGACGGTGTCCCATGTGGGAGGTGGCCAAGGCCTGCACAGAGCGGCACCCAGTGCAGAGTCCCTGTGGACATGACGTTTGGGGCTGAGCCACTTCTCGGTGGGTGCTCCCCATGCCTCTAGCTACCCTGCACCGTGAAGACCAGAAACGTCTCCGGATGCTGCCAGATGTGCCTGGAGGGCAAAAATCACCCTCGGGTGAGAGCTTTGGCCAAGGGTAACTGACAAGGCCTGACCGGGGGTGCAAAGGGCTAGAGTCCCACCGACAGCAGCAGCAGGAGCGCACACAGCTGTGGCCTGGGGGTGGCACCGGGGCAGGGTGGGGGCGCCTCCATCTCAAATGCTGTGCAGAGGCTGGGCAGACAGATGGCTAAGGGCTGGAGAAGAGCAGGCGTCCCAGGATGGGGGCGCTGCCCCTGGGCTCCGGCCACCGCCGCGGGCAGACCCGCACGCCAGAGCGGCGCCAGCTTCCTGCCCTCTGCGGGCAGCCGGTGGCAGGATGCTCTGCCAACCACACAGTGGGCAGAGCCCTTCCGCTGGGCCAGCTGCCGGACACACCTCCCTCTATCCCCACCCCTGCATGGGGCAGCGGGGATCGGCCGGCAAACCCGGACCGGGAGGGGTGCCTGAGCAAAGCCGCTGGGATCTCAGCGTGATGCTCTGGGGGCAGGCAGCCCTCATTCTGGGGCCTCAACTCCTGGCAGCAACTGTGGCCACGCCGCCATGTGAGGTCAGCGTGGGCATCTGCGCCCTGCGGTCTCCCCCAGGCCCCTACTGATCTTGACGGTCCCTCCCTCCAACAGCGCCTGAGCTAGAACAGTCCACTCTGCTTCCACAGTCGGGGTGGGGGGGAGCCCCTCAAATCCTGGCGAGCCCTGCCCCCACAAGCCAACAGCATGGAGGCCACAGGACCCTGTTTAGAAAGCCTGTGCATCCAGCTAAGACAAGCCATGAGCCTCCCACCCTGGTGAGGCCCTAATCCTCGCTTCCCCTTCATGAACCAGACCAGAGTAGGCACAGGGAGCAGGCTGGGACCCCGGGCCCCTCTCTGCAAACCCCTCACCTGCTGAGGGCTCAGGCCATCAGGCATGGGGCCCAGCTCCGGGGCCGGGGGCTTGATGTCCGTCACGGCCACCTCCAGGAGCCCCATGTCTTCCTCCTCCGAGTCACCTGGAAGGTCAGATAGGGCCGATGACACAGCGGGGTGGGAACAGCGCACATCACCCTGTGCAGGCCCCAGGAGCCAAGGGGCCACCGCAGACCAGCCCTGGATCGGGTCTCGGGGGAGGAGCAGCCCCCGGGGCCGTGCGGGACCAGAGCTGGGCCGCTGACCGGTTCAAGTGCTCACGGCTCCACCCCGGTCCTGGAAGGGCCGCCAGCAAAGCCGTACACACGTGAGCGAGAACACGCACGAGAGAGAATGGACAGGGAGGACAAGGCGCGTCCGGCGGGGCCCGGGCTCTCAGAATTCACCCGGCCAGGAGCCACTGCCCCTGCCAGCCGCCCACGGCTCCATCCCTAGCCACTAAAAATAGTTTTCTTCTGGACGCTGAAGTGGGTAAGAAAATAAGCCCCGAGAAAAATGGGGCAGTCTGGCTTTGCGATTTCAGTTTTTTATTCAAAAAAGGAGAAAAAAAAAGAATGCAAAGACCCACAAGGAGAGAAGTTCAACTGGAACGGGACAGGGACTCCCTGGCCCGAGTGGAGGCGGGACCGGCGTGGCACAGGCCAGGCCCAGGCCCGTGAGCGACGGGGAGCCAGGGGAGGCCAGGCGGCGGGCAGCCCCGCGAGACGGGCACGGGCGCAGCGAGATGCGACCCCAGCTGCTCCGCAGCAGCCGTGGGCAGCAGGAAGCGGGTGCCGCAGGGAAGCTGGGACAAAAGCAGAAGTGGCAGCCACCCCGGGGGCACCGAGGGAGCAGGGGCACCGGGGGGGGGGGCTTACCTGAGCAGGAGACGGAGGAGGAGGAGGAGGGGCAGCGAACAACAGCGTGGGGGTGGGCGTGGGCGTGGCGGGGGCCCTCCTGCCTGGCCCACATGATGCCCTGGGCATCACCGCGCACCCACCCCAGCCGCCGGGCCCGCGGCTTCCTCTTCCCCCACACACCACCGCCGGGCAGCATTCTTGGCCTGTGATTCGAGCCCGGCTGCGGCTATTAATAACGCCTCGGAGGGAGGGTCACTCCGGGAAAGGCTCCGGGTTCACGGGCGGGGTGGGGAGGGTGACCCACACGCAGTCGCCGGCCAGCTGGCCTGCCTCCTGCCTTGTCGGGAGCCAGTGCTCCCCCAAAGGCGGAGCAGCCTGGAGACTGGCCGAGCACCCCAGGCCCTGCGCCCACTCCCATGGGCGCCCCGAGAGGTGGGGTTTGACCCATTTCACAGAGGGCAGAACTGTGCAAGGTGTCTGGGAGGCCGCAGAGCTGGGCCGGACCACGTCTGCGTGATGCCGTCCTGGTCCCCAGGGTCCACTCCGCGGGGCTCCCCGCCTCGTCTCAGTGGCCCTCGCCAGCCCCAGGGCGCAGAGGCCACCAGCAGCTCCACTGTGTAGAGGAGGAAGCTGAGCACCCAGAGATCGAAAGGGGCGCAGGCTCCCGGCGCGCTCCCTGGCCCGCGCAGCCCCTCCCACAGGGCCTCCTGCGACCCGGAGAGCAGGGGTGGCGCCTCACCCAGGACGTCTTTGCGGTGCAGGAAGGAGACTTTGCGCATGACGGCCATTCGCGTCTTCTCCAGCCCATCCTTGGTCCCGCTCTTGGCGGCCTTCATGAGCTGGGTCATCTGAGAAAGGCGGAGGGGCTCCTCAGAGGGGACGTGGGCCACCCGCGGCCACCAGCCCCGCCCGCCGAGCCTGGCTGAGACGCGGGAACCACCCAGCCCGTTCCCTGCCCAGGCTGCAGGGCAGCAGAGGCTGGGAGTGCCGGGGGAGGTGAGCAGGTGCACCTGGCCCAGGGGAGCTTCCTGTGGGCAAGCAGAGGTCCTGGCCTGATTTTTCTCTTTGGGACAAACTAGGAGACCAGATGACCAAAGAAGGGAATGGTGTGATGGGGGCAGGGGTGCGGGAGGCTGCAGGCTGGGAGTCCTGGACCTGGGTTCAAATCCCAGCTCTGCCTCTCTCCGGGAAGATGACAGGTCACTAACTTCCCGGAGTCTGTTTCCCAAGCACAACTGGTCACAGCGCCAGCGCCCAGGCCCAGGCAGGCCCTCTGAGCAGCAGGCCTGGTCACTGCAGGGTCTTTGAGGGGCAGCTACGATGCGGTGAGTGCGGGCCCAGGCGGAGACCCTTCCCCTCCCCCCAAACAGCAGGTTCCTCACTGAGCCACGGCCTGGGCAGGGGGGGGATCCAGAGAGCAGGATGCAGCCTCCCCCCATGGGCGCTGGCCGAGGATGCGAGGACAGCACGCCCAAGAGGGGGACCCGGCACCCTGGGCGCGGGAAGCTGGCCACAGGATGGAGAGACAGCCGGTGCCCCCTGCGTCCTTCCCCACCCCCAGCCCGGCCTGGGGGTCTTTGTCCAACACTGCCAGCAGCCCTACCCGGGAAACTGCCGCAGGGCGGGAGGGCTCTGGATCCGCCCCGCCCAGTCAAAGTTCATTTTGGTTAATTTCCACAAACAGCCCTGTGGCGTCACAGTGCACGGCGGGGCTCCAGGAAGACGCTCTCCTCCCTGAACTCTGCTGAAGGTAGGGGCACTGATTTCGGGGGTCCTCTGGTCTCTGTTCTATCACCTCCCCGTGGGGCCCAGGCAGGCTTTCTAGACGACTGGTGGGGGAGGGAAGTGAGGCCCCAGTACCCCCCCCCACGTCTCTGTGGCGGATTCTAAGCTAGCATGGGGGGCATAGACGCCTTAGAGGAGCTAAAGGGGGCCAGGTGTCACCCCAGAAATTGCACACTGATGCCCCTACTCTTCCGGGGTGGGGGCTGGAAACCTCTGCAGCACAGACCAGTGCCCACCCTGGCATCAATGCGGCTGTCCAAGGAGCCCCCAAACTGCTCTGTGGGGGAGGGGAATCATCTGAGGCCCTTCCCTGGGTCAACTTGCCATGTCCCCGCCCCCACAGCACCCCATCCTAGGCTCCGCCCCTCACTGGCTCCCTGAGAAGCCCCACCTGCCCCACCCTGGACTGCAGGCCTCTCAGTGAGTATCGAAGGGCCTCTGTGCAAACTGTGAAATGCCTCTTCCCTCCGTAGGAGGCCTGGGTGTGGGTGTGGGAGCCCCGGGTGTTCGGTATGGCAGCCCCGGGTGTGGGAGTCCCGGGTGTGCGGTCTGGGAGCCCCGGGTGTGCGGTGTGGCAGACCCGGGTGTGGGGTGTAGGAGCCCCGGGTGTGAGGTGTGGGAGAACCAGGTGTGGGAGTCCTGGGTGTGTGGTGTGGGAGCCCCGGGTGTGCGGTGTGGGAGTCCCGGGTGTGGGGTGTAGGAGCCCCAGGTGTGGGGTGTGGGAGACCCAGGTGTGGGAGCCCCGGGTGTGGGGTGTAGGAGCCCTGGGTATGGGGTGTGGGAGACCCAGGTGTGGGAGCCCCGGGTGTGGGGTGTGGGAGCCCCGGGTGTGGTGTGTAGGAGCCCCGGGTGTGGGGTGTAGGAGGCCCGGGTGTGGGGTATAGGAGACCCAGGTGTGGGAGCCCCGGGTGTGGGGTTTGGGAGCCCCAGGTGTGGGGTTTGGGAGCCCCGGGTGTGGGGTTTGGGAGCCCCGGGTGTGGGGTTTGGGAGCCCCGGGTGTGGGGTGTGGGAGCCCCGGGTGTGCGCTGTGGGAGCCCTGGGTGGAAACCACAGCCCTGCGGCTGACGGCTGCTGTGACCGCCAGCCGGTGACTTTAGCACACACAGCCTCCCCCCAGGGTGCCTGGAGACAAGCCAGGCAGACACAGACCGAAGAGCGGCCACATCTATGGGGCTCTTAGAGTCACACTCGGATCACCCAGCCCTCACCTCCACTGTCGGGGCAGCGCCGTTAACACCCCCTATTTCGGGGCCGGCACTATGGCGCAGTGGGTTAAGCCTCCCCGGGCGAGGCTGGCATCCCATATGGGAGCACCAGTTCAACCCCTGGATGCTCTGCTTCGGATCCAGCTCCCTGCTAATGCGCCTGGGAGAAAGCAGGAGATGGCCCAAGTGCTCAGACCCCTGCACCTGCATGGGAGACCTGGATGAAGCTCCTGGCTCCTGGCTTAGGCCTGGTCCAGGGCCGGCCATTGCAGCCATTTGGTGAATGAACCAGCAGATGGAAGACCTCTGACACTCTGCCTTTCAAATAAATAAAAAATAAGTCTTAAAAAAAAAAACAACTCCCACTTCACAGAGACAGAAACCAAGGCTCTGGGCCCTGGGGACCCGCCCAGCACCAGAGTGCAGAATTGGAACCCAGGGCTGCAGGCCTCCATGGCCCTTGCTTTTAGCCTTGACACCCAGTAGGTGCTCAGTGAGCAGAGGCTCCCATGGTCCACGTCGCCAGCACCCAGCAGCCTGGGTGCAGCAGGAGGTGGCGCGGCAATTTCTCCTACAGACGCCGCCCCCGCCTTGGGCCCCTCTGAACAGCTCCAAGGGGCAGGACTATCCTCTGCCAAAACCCAAACCCACCCACCACAGCCATCAGCCACACAGATTCCCAGGCCTTGCCCCAGACCTATAGGATTGGCGTCCCTGGAGGCGGAGCTCAGGAATCTGCATATTAATGAGCCGTCCCAAAGGTGGAGCCCCCAGGGAACTCTGGGAGACAGCGGGGGTTTCCCTGGAGGGTGCGGAGAAGGCAGCAAGAGCACGGCTGTGGCACCGACACGGGACTCAGCTGGGTCCCCGTGCGTGTCCACCCTCCTGGGCCCCAGGGCAGCAGGAAAGGCCAAGGCGGCCGCACCTGCCAACGGCCCCCGGCCAGGACGTGGCGGGGACAGAGGGACAATACCTTACAATCGCACTTGTGCTTCAGCTCCTGCATGTCTCTCCCCCCAACTCTTAAAGCCAAGATGTCTCTCTTAGTCCTGGAGTATCTCTCCTTTAGCCTAGTCAGGTCTGGAGAAAGCTGGAGCCCCCAAGCGGCCAGGCAGAGGAGAGCAGGCGAGAGGAGCAGGCAGGGCGGGAAGAGACAAAACACAGACAACAGGAAAAAGGAGACTCAGGTCAAGTGGCCGACGGACGGCCGGGCGGGCGGGCCCCAAGCAGCAGTCTGGCTGGCTCCTGTGGCGAGGGTGCTCCAGTAGCCTCCAACCCAGCACGCCCGGCTGCTGGGGAGGGGGAGGAACAAGCCCAGCCCCCCAACCTGGGGGACAGGAGCAACGCTCTGAGGATAAGGACTGTGTCTTCTCCCCATCCCTGGGGTGCAGCACAGGGCCTGGAACACAGCAGGTCCTCAGCAAGTCTGAGAGGTGGGTGGATGGGTGGATGGGTGGATGGAAATAGGTGGATGGATGGACGGATGGATGGATGGACGGATGGATGGATGGATGGCAGGTGCCTGGATGGATGGATGGATGAGGGATGGAGATGGATGGATGGATATATGGAGAGATGGGTGGATGGGAGGATGGGTGGCAGGCGCCTGAATGGGCAGGACTGGGCGGGGCAAGGGGATAAACGGGCACAGAAAGCCGTGGTAGAGGGATGATGGTTGGACAGGCAACTGGATGGATAATAAACAGGTAAGTGGGCCAGTGTGCAGGCCCATGGCTGACTGGCAGGATAGAAAGGACAAGCAGACGAACAAATGATGCATTTGATGAGGTGACTACAGAGCTGGGTGGACGGACGAAGAGGCCAGATGGAGGGATAAAGGGGCGGTCGGATGGACAGACGCACGGATCGCTGGATGGACGGAGCCAGTGCTAGGCTGGCAAGCAGGGAACAGTCAGCTGTCCAGGGAAGAGCCCGGCTTTGCAGCATTGCTGGGACATCAGTGAACACGGACGTTAACGAGAAGCACACGACTGGTTCTCGAGTTCTCAACGCGCTAGCACGAGCCGGCTGTGGCACGCCAGGAAAGGACGGGTGGACGAACAGATGATGGGGGGCTGGGTGGTGGGCACACTGGTGCCTGAGGAATGGGAGAGTGACTGGCTTACGTCATCTGGGGAGATGGACGGCGGATGGGTGGATGGAGGGAGGGACGATGGAGGTGCAAACGCATGACGGTATCGGCAGCACTAACATGTAGAAGGACACACAGAGCCAGGCAAGCCTCCTCGGGACGCAGACACAGTGGATGGATCGAGCGCGTAAGCTGCGCGGGCGGCAAACCCGGGTCCCTGCTCGCTAGCTGCCGTCTGCTTACCTCTGCGCGGGCAGCTTCCTCGCCGGCAGAGCGGCCAAAGTCATAGCCGCTTCGTAGGGTTGTCGGGAAAATTAAATGGACACTACACGTAAAGTCCAGAGCCTGGTGAGCGCTCCAGAATTAAAGGCACCGTTATCCTCCTCTCGAGCGCTCAGTGCTTGCTGGACAGGTAACGGAGGGACGGACGGATGAGGCACTGTCGTCCGTACGCGACACTGAGCTGCAGCCCCACCACCCTCTGGCTGTGTGGCCGTAGCCACGTCACTTAACCTCTCTGAGCTGCGGTCACATGCGGGCCTTCCCATCAGAGACATGGGACCCTTGACGCCAACACTGGCCGCTCTCGGGTCTCAGGACGCTCAGCCCAGCTGCTGAAGCGCTCAGGACAGAGTCCTGGTGAGTAACCGCGACTCCTGACACTGGGGGCGGGGCCTCCGCCGAGCCTGACTCTCTAGAACCACCGCCTCCCTGGGCCTCAGGGTCTGAAAAACCAGGAGACGTCAGGGTCAGGGGTCAGTGGCTGAGCTGGCCGGATCAGAGCAGGGGCGTGAACAAGGCTGAGCCAGCTCCGGCACTTCTGTAATGAGCCCACGGCTTCTGCCCGGCCCCCGACCCGGCCGGATCTCAGTGACCTTGACTTTGAAGAGGTCACAGAGAGGAACCTCTTGGCACACTGGAAAGAAACCTCCCCCAGACCACAGGAAGCAGCCAGCAGGAGAGCTTGTGAGCCGAGCAGGACAACGCAGCCGCTTACGCTTGGGTCAGATGCCTCTAAGGAGGTCCCTCCACAGTCCCCTCGGCCACTTTCGTTGGCAAGAGTCCACCCACCTAGGCTGACCTCTCCAGACATCTGACCGAGGAGCTCCACTCACTCTCTTAAGCTGGGCAGGGTGCCAGGGCCAGAGCCAGACTCCAAGGACAGGACAAAACTGCCCCAGGCCCCACGGCACACACAATGTAGCCAGGCAGCGGTGGCCCCAAAACACGCAGCCGCTGTGATGCCAGCAGGCCTGGGAGCAGGTGCACCCTGGGCCTCCCAGATGGGGGAAGCCCCACAGGCAGGGCTCAGTGGGGTCCCCCTAGGCAGAAATGGGCACCAGAGGAGGGGCCCCTCTCTGGCCTCCTGTCTCCCTGCCAGCCCCCTGGCCAGGAAGCAGGCGGGCGCTGGCCCAGGGCCAAAGGAGATGTGCTCGTGGTTGGAGATTCCAAGAACTGTGCCGCGTGGCCTGTCGGCTAAGGAAGAGCCCAAGGCTGCCGGCGTGAAGGTGCAGGGGCGAGAGCCCACAGGCAGCCCCAGAGATCTGGGGGGGCGCAGCCTGCTCCTCAGCGCTCGGCAGCCCCGACAGCACTGGAGGCAGACAGCAGCCGCGAGGCAGCATTGCTGGGACCCCTGGGATCTCAACCCAGCCCCAGTGCAAGGCTGGGGACGGCCCCTTCAGCTCCCTCCCGGGCCCAGCAGGAAGGCGGAGGCCTGTGGAAGCGACCCTGGGACAGGGGAGGGGCAGCCTGCGGCCAGCAAGCAGAGTCTGGCCCAGGACTCGAGTCCACCTGGTCACAGCGGCCAGAGCAGGGCTGAGATGCGACCTTGGGGCTTGGGGCCTCTCCTCCCCTCTGGAGGGGGCGGCAGGCGCCCGCTGTTACTGGGCTTTCCCTGGGCCACTCCTCTGTCCTGGGCACCTCTGCCCCCTCCTCTGGCCTCGGAGCTCAGCCCCGACTCACCTCTCTGGACGCCGCCTCGGCTCAGTCGGGCAGGCACGTGGCCAGGCTGGCGTTCTCAAAGGCATTTCTGTCTTGGCTTTAGACAAACTGTTTCACATTCGGTATCTCCTGCTCCACCATAAAGGTTCACAGAGCTGGACCGGCTCTCCCTGTTCCCAGGCGACCCCGGCCACGGCCGAAGACACAGACTTGGCCCATGGCTGGCATCAGAGAGGCTTTGCTTTTCGGCAAGCGAGACGTACGGGCCGCTTTCCACCGCCCAGCCACAGAGGTGCCCCACCTCCACAACCGAGAAGCCCGGGGCTCAGAGCCCTGCACCTGGGGAGCCCGTCTCGGGTTGAGGGAAGACGTGTGGGTGTGGCCAGCACCCCTGTCCTGGAGGGGAGCCCTCCAACTCCTCAATGGGCCGTAGGCACCAGGAAAGACCTGGAAGGCCACGCCACCATCGCAGCCCAGCCTGGCCTCTGCTCCCACCCCGCCCTGCCTTCCTAGGACTGCCCAGGGGGCAGGGTCCTCCTGCGGTCTCCACTTTGTAGGAGGAGCCTGAGAGGGGCCTGAGGCTGCTAACACGGCCAGGCGGCCGCCTTCTGGGCGCTTCTACAGGGGACAATGTGCGAGGAGCAAGGCCGTCACAGGAAAGCAGGGGCCGGACAGTCTGTCCGCCTCGGGCTGCAGGGACTGGCAGGAACAGGCAGAGGAGCCCAGCGCCAAGCAAACGCCAGAACAGCCCCGCGCACGGCTGGGCCTCTGGCAGGCCCCAGGACGACGTCTTCCAGGCAGCCCCCAGGGCAGGGAGGGCCAGGCTGGGAGATGAAGTTGACCGGTTCAAGCGCCGACTCCAACCAGCTGGTTGGGGTACCTGGGGCACTGTGTTGAGAATGATTCTGAAGTCCAATCTGGGCCGTGAACATCACGATCCCTTGACTGGGGCTGCCACAGGCCTGGGGCGGGGGAGCACCTGTGCCAGCTACAAACCACGCCCCTCCCAGGTCCAGGGCTCTCTCTGCACAGTCAAACAACAAGGCCTGTAGGTGAGCTCCTTTCTCGGATGGCTGGGCGGCCAGTCCCTCTCTCACCACACCCTGCTGGGAACCGATGACGGCCAGACCCGAGCGGCAGGCCCGGCTCTCAGCACTCCACACGCCTCCCCCCCACCCCACCCCCACCGTGGGGTCTCAGCGCCCAGCTCCTCACCTTGGGCTGGAAGGACACGCGGTGCTTGGTGGGCTCTGCCTCCGGCCTGGCCTCCTCCCCGGAGCCCTCGCTGTAGCTCTCAAACTCACTGGAGCTCCAGCCTAGGTCCTCGGCCTCCCGGGGCACTCCGTCCCGGTGCACGTCTTCGTAGAGCAGGCCCCTGTCCACCCCTGCAGGCCAAGGGACAAGGCAGGTGAGCCGGAGCCCCGGGCCCAACTCAGGCCCAACTTCCGAGCCCAGGCGGGAGGGGCGGGGCTGGCGAGGGGGGCCCTGGCCCTGGGCCCTGAGCCCCGGCTCCCTTCCCCAGATGTGAACAGAGGCGACGCCCAGGCCTCTGCCCCTCAGGGTGCAGGAAGAAACCCAAGAAACGTGTCAGGCCCACAGCGGCTCAATAGTTCCTTCAGGGGCCGGCGCTGTGGCATCGCGGGTCCACTCCAGACTAAGCCTGGCCTGAGGCACCGGCATCCCATTTGGGCAACAGTTCGAGTCCCGGCTGTTCCACTTCCGATCCAGCTCTCTGCTATGGCCTGGGAAAGCAGTAGAAGATGGCCCAAGCGCTTGGGCCCCTGCACCAGTGTGGGAGACTTGGAAGAAGCTCCTGGCTCCTGGCTTCAGATCAGTGCAGCTCCGGCCGTTGTGGCCATCTGGGGAGTGAACCAGCGGATAGAAAATCCTTCTCTCTGTCTGTAACTCTGCCTCTCAAATAAATAAATCAATCTTTTAAAAATAGTAGTAATGATTCTCCTTAGCACCAGCCTTGCTGTCCTGCGGCCTCAGGGCTCAGCCTGGGCCCTCTCAGAAATTTGTAGAGCAAAGACGGCCTGGGTCAGGCCTGACTCGGGCCGCGGACGGCGCCCCCGGTGGGTGGGGGGTGACAATGGAGCTGGGGCAGGGTTGAGATGGCACAGAAGGGGCTCCATGCGGGCCCAGCGCGGTCCACTAGGGGGCGCGCCTGACCCGGAGTCCAGGAGCCGGCCCTTTCCTGCCAGAGCCCCCTAGGAAGTGCCTTGGACTGAGAGCCTGGGGACAAGGAGCCGGGGTCCTCTGGCCTGGACGGGCGGGGCCTGACAGGAGCAGGGTACTCAGGCCCTGAGCAACATGGCTGCGACCTGCCTGCTGGCCTGTGGGGATCCCACAGGAGGCCCAAAAACAGAGCCACAGATCACTGCTTACCTGACCAGCAAAGGAGGTGAACTGTGGAAACTCCACAGAGAAGCCTCGAGTCAGAAACCACCACTGCCCACAGAGTGAAAGCAAGAAAAATGGAGTCACTCAGGTCGAGCCAGAGCCTGATGACATCACTCAGGTCGCGCCAGAGTCTGATGACATCACTCATGCTGAGCCAGAGTCTGATGACGTCACTCAGGTCAAGCCAGAGCCTGATGACGTCACTCATGTCAAGCCAGAGTCTGATGACATCACTCAGGTCGAGCCAGAGTCTGATGACATCACTCAGGTCAAGCCAGAGTCTGATGACGTCACTCATGTCGAGCCAGAGCCTGATGACATCACTCATGTCAAGCCAGAGTCTGATGACGTCACTCATGTCAAGCCAGAGTCTGATGACATCACTCATGTCAAGCCAGAGTCTGATGACATCACTCATGCTGAGCCAGAGCCTGATGACATCACTCAGGTCGAGCCAGAGTCTGATGACATCACTCATGCTGAGCCAGAGTCTGATGACGTCACTCGTGCTGAGCCAAAGTCTGATGACGTCACTCATGTCGAGCCAGAGCCTGATGACATCACTCAGGTCAAGTCAGAGTCTGATGACATCACTCATGTCGAGCCAGTCTGATGACATCACTCATGCTGAGCCAGAGTCTGATGACATCACTCATGCTGAGCCAGAGTCTGATGACGTCACTCATGTCGAGCCAGTCTGATGACATCACTCATGCTGAGCCAGAGTCTGATGACGTCACTCATGCTGAGCCAGAGTCTGATGACGTCACTCATGTCGAGCCAGTCTGATGACATCACTCATGCTGAGCCAGAGCCTGATGACGTCACTCAGGTCAAGCCAGAGTCTGATGACGTCACTCAGGTCAAGCTCAGCGCTTGCCAGAAAGATGCTCCTCATCAGACTGGACAGACACCCCGGGCAGTCCGATGACGTGTGTGCTATGGACGATAACCTCGAGTTACCTTCCTATCGCACCCCAAGAATGAGTGGGAGACGCCCTGGCCTAGGCACTGGACTGGCGGCACCCAGGAAACTCCGAGAGCATGACTGATGGGTGACACGCGGGCCCCCATGGAGACGCCCCCCAGCGTGGCCAGGATAAAAGGAGTCTTTCCCACCGCTCTCCATCCTCTCGGGGATCATGGCCCGGTGCGTGTGAACCTCTGGATCTGCACACATCTGGAGCTGAAGAGGCAGCCCGTCACTCTGCACGGAGCAGGTAGCGGCACAAGCCGACCACGGATCAAGGGCCCCGTGCGCGTGAACCTCTGGGTCTCCTCGCACTTGGAGCTGAAGCGCCAGCTCGCTAGCCCCTTGCTATGCGACACAAGGTGACTACGGAATCAAACTCCAGCAGAGGGGCCGCCATGCTGCCTGGCCTGGACATTTCATCAGCCTGCTGCCAGAGCTGACTGCAGAGCCGGCCCAGGCCTCTCGGCAGGGGACCTCTCCAACTCCTTGCCTTGCTGTCCGCCTGGGAACTCCGAGCCCACCGCCCAGAGTGGCAGCCACCCCATGACTCCTGCCTGTAAGTGACTGCTCCGAGCCCACCGCCCAGAGTAGCAGCCACCCCATGACTCCTGCCTGTAAGTGACTGCTCCGAGCCCACCGCCCAGAGTGGCAGCCCCCCCATGACTCCTGCCTGTGACTGATCCAAGCCCACCGCCCAGAGTGGCAGCCCCCCCACGACTCCTGCCTGTAAGTGACTGCTCCGAGCCCACCGCCCAGAGTGGCAGCCCCCCCACGACTCCTGCCTGTGACTGCTCCGAGCCCACCGCCCAGAGTGGCAGCCCCCCCACGACTCCTGCCTGTAAGTGACTGATCCGAGCCCACTGCCCAGAGTGGCAGCCCCCCCACGACTCCTGCCTGTAAGTGACTGCTCCGAGCCCACTGCCCAGAGTGGCAGCCCCCCCACGACTCCTGCCTGTGACTGATCCGAGCCCACTGCCCAGAGTGGCAGCCCCCCCACGACTCCTGCCTGTGACTGCTCCGAGCCCACCGCCCAGAGTGGCAGCCCCCCCACGACTCCTGCCTGTAAGTGACTGCTCCGAGCCCACCGCCCAGAGTGGCAGCCCCCCCACGACTCCTGCCTGTGACTGATCCGAGCCCACTGCCCAGAGTGGCAGCCCCCCCACGACTCCTGCCTGTAAGTGACTGATCCGAGCCCACTGCCCAGAGTGGCAGCCCCCCCACGACTCCTGCCTGTAAGTGACTGCTCCGAGCCCACCGCCCAGAGTGGCAGCCCCCCCACGACTCCTGCCTGTGACTGATCCGAGCCCACTGCCCAGAGTGGCAGCCCCCCCACGACTCCTGCCTGTGACTGATCCGAGCCCACTGCCCAGAGTGGCAGCCCCCCCACGACTCCTGCCTGTAAGTGACTGATCCGAGCCCACTGCCCAGAGTGGCAGCCCCCCCACGACTCCTGCCTGTAAGTGACTGATCCGAGCCCACCGCCCAGAGTGGCAGCCCCCCCACGACTCCTGCCTGTAAGTGACTGCTCCGAGCCCACCGCCCAGAGTGGCAGCCCCCCCACGACTCCTGCCTGTGACTGATCCGAGCCCACTGCCCAGAGTGGCAGCCCCCCCACGACTCCTGCCTGTAAGTGACTGATCCGAGCCCACTGCCCAGAGTGGCAGCCCCCCCCCACGACTCCCTGCCTGTAAGTGACTGATCCGAGCCCACTGCCCAGAGTGGCAGCCCCCCCACGACTCCTGCCTGTGACTGATCCGAGCCCACTGCCCAGAGTGGCAGCCCCCCCACGACTCCTGCCTGTAAGTGACTGATCCGAGCCCACCGCCCAGAGTGGCAGCCCCCCCACGACTCCTGCCTGTAAGTGACTGATCCGAGCCCACCGCCCAGAGTGGCAGCCCCCCCACGACTCCTGCCTGTAAGTGACTGATCCGAGCCCACTGCCCAGAGTGGCAGCCACCCCACGACTCCTGCCTGTGACTGATCCGAGATCCGTCTCTGCCGGGACGTCGAGCTCCGGACCTTAAACACTGACTCTGCGTGGCGGCGCTACGAACCCTGAGCACGCAGCCTCTGTAAGTCACGTCAGCCATGCCAGGACTGTGCTTCAACCCTGAGACTGAACACAACGGTAGACCCCTTGCTGTCCACAGACGACTGCCCTCCAAGCTACTTTAACACTGTGGGCTGTGGGCTGTGGATTAATGAATAAGCTCAAGTAGTATTACTGATATTGATATTAATTAGCGTTAAGAGTTCGTTCCAGTAATTCTTTAGTATTGCCGTTAATGGAACAGTGTTATAACCTGGAGTTACGTTGTTAAGTGCTAGCAGTTGAGGGTTATATGAGTTAAGTATACGGTTAGTGCTAAGCACATCGATACCGAGGGGTGTGTCAACGGTGATACTGGTCAGGGTAGTGACCTTAGGGAGCACATTGGTGAGTAGTGAGATACAAGCCCTGGTGCGGGAGCAATGAAGTCTCTCACCGGGAAGGCAGTCTGTGTCCCCGTGTTCCTCTCTTCCCGTGCTCTGACACGTCGCCCTTAAGCCCTGTCCAGCTGCGTGACAGTAGGCGCTGGCGACATGGCCCAAAGCCCCAAAGCCTGTCCTGGGGTGGGCGGGAACAGAGAGCCCAGCCCCAGCTCTGTCACCTGGAGGTCGGGCGTGAGCCCGCGGGGTCAGACAGCACACAGGAAGCTGGGCATGGGCAAGGGGTGAGAGAGGAGGGGCCCGGAGACCTCCCCCTGAGGCTGCTAACCACCAGCTGACAGCCGAGCCAACAACACACGGACAGGAGACCCCGGGCAAGCCTCCAACAGGGGCAGCTGCCCGCCAGGCCTGACGGCCCCCGGGAGGGCTTGGGCACCGTCGGCCCCTGCTGCACCCCACGGGAAAGCTGGGGCGGGGGTTGGGGGGGTGGCTACTGGAGAACATGCAGGGGGCTCAGCAGGAGACTCAGGTTCCAGGACCAGGAAGGGCCATGAGGTTATTTTTAAGCAAAAATAATAGAGCCCGCTGTCCCCAGAGATGGGGCGGTTGGCGCACAGGCTATGACCATAGAAGGCCACACTGCTGTGCTTTGGCCGCGGGGGATGCCCCGTGAGCAGCAACCACAGAGCTTTCACGGGCACCCGAAAGGAGCCACGGAGCACCTGGGAGCTCTGTGCTTCCGTGGGGTGAACCACGGCTGCCCGCCTGCCTCTTCGTCACGCGCGACATCTCCCAGCAGCCCTGGGGCATGCAGGGTGCAAGGTAGCACCCCTCCTATTGGATGAGAAATGGGGCCTAGAGCAGCGACAGGGCTGGTGATGGGCGGACAGTGAGCGGGGCTGGAGCCCGTCAGGCCCCGACCGTCACGCCGCCCCAGGGGCCACCCTGGAGCTTCCTTAGAAATGCCCCCACAGCGGGAGACAGGTCACAAGATCCCCGGACCAAGTGTGAACCCCTGGGCCTCCAGGGAGCTCAAAGGGGCGCCCTGCTTCTGCTGCCGGGGGCTTCGCTGACGCCCAAGATCACCACCCCTTCCCAGGCGTTCGCTGCCGCCCGCTCGGTAGCCCACGTGGAATCCGCACCACTCCCTGAGGGCGGAGCCGTGACCAGTCCCATTTTACAGATGGCCCAACTGAGGCCCTGGGAGTGAAGGGGCTCTCTGCGCAGCCCTCCACAAAGGCCTATGCGCTCAGGACGATGTTTTAATTCGATACGAAGGAGCCAAGGCCCAGCGGCAGAGGCAGGATGTGAACCCAGGCCTGTGAGGCCGCCGGCACCTGCACCTCACACCACCTCCTCTCCGCACTCCCGCTTAGCCTGTCAGGCCTGGGCCGGCCGGTGCTGGGCCCTCGGCACTGACAGCGCTGCCTAGAGCGGCCCTGTGACTCTGGCGCCCTGAGCCCAGCTCTTCGCAGCCTGGTCTCACCTAAGCCTCCATAGCCCAGCAAGCAGGGGTCAAGGGCCTAGGGACCGTGGTCACGAATTTGCACCCCAGGCCACCTGCTCCTAACCACCTCAAGGCAGGGCTGCAGACGGGCCACGTCCTCCCAGGCCCTGAGGACACCACGTCGTGTTTCCCACGGGACAGGAGCCCCTGAAGACAGGAGGGCAGCGCGGCAGAAAAGACAGAGCTGTGGCTGCGCGACCTGGGCGGGGGCGTCACCTCTCGGTGGCAACGGGAGCCCTGCCCTGCCCTGCCAACCTCGCCAGGTCGGAGGATGCGCAGCAGGAGCCAAGCTGCTTCACCTGCCGAGAAGGCCCCCCAGAGCCCCTGGGGTGGGGGACAGAGAACGGGAGTCACAGGGAGCAGGTGCCAGCCCAGTGCTGCCAACCCATCAAACACCGCAGGAGTCGCTGGCCTCGGAGGTCGGCACACAGGGCTCTCCGGCTGCCCTGACCCACTGTCCCTGCTCCCTCCCATCGGGCGGCTGCAGCAGGACGCTCCCCCACCAACCGCTTTCTGACCCGGGGGTCCTGGGGACTGTAGGGGCTTTCTGCTTTTTCCTTCAGCCTAACAACCCAGACTTCTGCCCCATTTCCACGAGACAGGAAGCAAGGCGGGGAGGGATGAAATGATCCATGGATCCCACTCACAGCTGGAAGTCGCCCAGCCAGGCCCCCAAAGCCAGCCCAGCCTGGCCACGCCCCCGGCAGCCCCAGGCTCCTCGGCCTGGATGACCACAGTGGTTTTCAAATGCCAGACGGAAAGGCACTGGGCTGGGAGGGAGGGGAGGAACCGGAAGCAGAAGCTGGTTCCCAGTCCCTGCCCGCCGCCCCCCCCCCCGGCCCCCGTCCCCACCGCAGAGAAGCAGGGCTGGGAAGAGGCCATACCGGGCTGATGGGCATCTGGGCTCTCGCAGGGGACGTCGTCGTAGATCACATCTTCTTCCAGGGCGGGGAATGTGAACCGCTCGACTGCGAGTGGAGAGAGAGAGAGCGCTCGTGGGCTGTGGCGGCCCAGCGGGGACTGCAGCAGCTGGCGGCTGGCCGCGTCCTGGCCGCTCGGCCGCCCCGGCTCTCAGGGGATGCTGGTTCCCAGCGTCTCCCCGCCCCCAGCCTCTCCAGGCGCCTGCCAGTGACCGCAGACCCCCGCCCGCCCGCCCGCCTGCCCATCTGGCTGCCACAGCAGCTGTCCGGGCACCTGCAGGGAACACACGCAGTCCCGCACCTGCACCCTGGCCCCGGGCACCCTCAGTCACCCAGGCCTGGCTGGGTAGAGCCGGGATTTGGGAAAGCAGCCCCCACCCCTCCCCCACCCCCATGGGAGCCTGTCCTCGGGCAGGAAGAAGACAGGAGCACAACCCCTACTGAGGCTTCCCTGGGAACCTGCCACAGCCTCAAACTCCTGCCCCACAGATGCTGCCAGGGGCCCTCAGCCTCCCTCCCCTGGGGGCCCAGGACAGCCCTCCCCAGCCTGCGGTCCACCCAGCAAAGGGACCCAAAGCCAACAGGGACCGTGTCACTGGCCCTCCATGGCCCCTGGGCGTGGACCCCAGCAGCGGCCAGGTCACAGCCTCCCCTGGTCCAGTTGAGCCCCTAACACCCCCATGCCCAGACAGAGCCCCTGCTGCTTACCCAGGTGCACAGCCCACCCTCTGCCCGGGACCTCTCTCCCCAACCTGCTGCCTCTCTCAGCGCTCAGGGCTGCCCCCGGCCCTGCCCCTGCCTGCCTCTGTGTGGTTGTGTGCCCAGAGGGACCTGGTCAGGGCCACCAGCGTAGCCCCCCACCCCCAGCCCTGCTCTGTCCCCAGGCGAGGAGCACGAGGCTGGCTACCTATGTGATCTCTTCCCAGATCCCAGCTCCCCCGGGAGCAGCCACCCTCCCACAGAGGGTGCTCGCCGGCTGGGAGGACACTCTGAGATACCCTGGCCCTCCCCAGGTGGGCACACCGGCCGGTGCAGGGGGGACTTACTGCGACGGGAGCTCTTCCGCTTCCAGCTGGAGCGCCGGGCCCCTGGGAGAGCCGCGTCCACGGCCTCCCCATTGCTCAACGCAGCCGGCACCCTGCGGGCCGAGAGACGGCGCCATGAGCCATAGGGAAAGGCGTGGCAGGACCCTTGAAGCCTCGGGCAGCCCCTCACCACATGGGCAGGGCAAGGGCCAGGCGGCAGCAGGTAGAAGGCCTATGGCCGGGCTGGCGCTGGACAACACCTGTCCCATTAGGCCCGGCCTAGTATGATGAGACCACGAACATCAAACACGTTCACCGTGACAGGCACCCTGCACCCTGCACCCTGCACCAGCGGCCCGGCCTCCAGCGGCGCGGACTCGAGGGAAAGCTGCCCCTCTCCTCTCCCACGTGCACAGGACGAGTGGGCTGAGGGCCCCTGCTTCCCGCAAAGCTTCAAAAGCCCGCACACGGTGAGAGAGGGCCCCTCCCCCCCGCAAACACACCACATGTCCTTGGGGAGGGCCTGGGACACATCCAAGAAACCTGGCCACCACCGCCTGACGCCACAGACCCCTGATGCGACGTCCCCACCAGGGCACTGCACCCCTGTGCTGCTTCCGCCCAAAACCTGTGACGGTGCAGAGCGCTGCCCAGGGCTCCCCAATGCCCCCTCAAAGCCACGGAAGCCACGGAAGGACCAAGAAACAGGCGTGGGCCAGAGGCGAGAAGCAGAGAGCTGCCGCGGCCGCCACGGCCACCGCCCCATGGCACTGCTGAGCTCTCGAGAGACGCTACCACGGCGAAGACACCTGCTCTCATCTGTCATCGTCGGGCATTTCATCCTGTGCAGCCACTGGCCTCGGCCTCCGCCACTGTGGGGGAAGCTGGTCTTGGGAGCCGGCAGCACCGCCCTGGGGCAAGGCAGACGCTCATTCCGGCCTCAGGGTGAGGCTTCCCACTGATGGGTGGTGAAGGCCAAGGGGAACCCCCAGGCCTCTCCAACTGCTGCTTCCTTGAGCCAACACCTCCCCAACCGGGAGGCATGGCGACGGCGCTGAGCGCCCGGAAACACGCAGACACGGCCAAACGCTCCGGCCGTGCGTCACAAAGCCTCCCAGGGTCCGGCCTGACACCCGCTCCCGAGTCCAGCTTGCCGCTAATGAGCACCCTGGGAGGCAGCGGTGACGGCTCAAGTCCCTGGGTCCCCGCCAGCCACGCGGGAGACCTGATGGAGCTCCTGGCTCCCAGCTTTGGCCTGGTCCAGCGCCCAGCGGTAACAGGTATTTGCAGAGTGAACCAGCAGATGAGAGATTTCTCTCTTTCTCTCTTAGCTTCTCAGATAGATGAAATAAACAATCTAAATATTTGCCTCACAGACTCCTGTATCAAGGTCGCCTATTTTGCCTGTTAAGCCACTGGGGTATTTTTTTTTTTTTTCTGATAAAGAAGGTTGCTCCTTATTTATTAGTTTGAAAGTCAGAGTTATACATTTATAGAGAGATCTTCCATCCACTCATTCACTCCCTAAAGGCCACAATGTCCAGGGCTGGGCCAGACCAAAGCCAGGAACCAGGAGCTTCATCCAGGTCTCCCATGTGGCCCAGGGGCCCAAGCACTCGGACCGTCTTCCACTGCTTTCCCAGGCTACTGCATAGATCTCAAAAATAAAGCATTCCACATAGATTCCACATAGAGCCACAGACCCAAGTTCAAGGCTCTGACTGCCTGCGTCTCCCCCAGCCCCAGTGTTGCTGTCCCGATTCCCAGGGTGGCATCAGGAGGCAGGATTTTCTGGAAGTGATTGGGTCATGAGGGTGGGGCCCTCACGAATGGGGTTAGCGCCCTCCTAAACACAGCCCAGAGATCTCCCTCAGCCCTGCCACTGCACGAGGGCACAGCGAGAGGACAGATGGCCACCTAGGGACCCTCACTGGACCACCGAGTCTGCCGGCGGCGCCCTTACCCGGGACGTCCCAGCCTAAGGCACCACGAATCCCACAGTCCACGGCAGCCCAAGTGACCCCGTCCGAGAGAAGCCGCCCCAGCCGGCTCCAAGGCTGCAGTGCAGCGCGACCCAGAGAGCACCCAGAAGGCCCTGCGTGAGCTCCGGAGACAACATCGAGGCAGGGCTGGGCATTACCGGGCGAGGCCAGGCAGGTTTAGGAGGGAGCGAAACCCTGCAGGAGCGTCCGAAAGCGGGGCGGGTGGGGGGCCTACGCTCTGAGCCTCTAAGTGCAGATCCCCAGGGCACAGCGAGCAGCCAGTCCAGCTTCCGGTCTTGGCCTCCCGGGCTGGACAGCGAGCCCTGCACAGCACACCGAAGGCACCCTCTCGCCCACCCCTACGGCCCAAGTCACCAGGCAGCAAGAGGCGGGGCTGCAGTCTGAACCGAGATCTGCCCCTGCCCCTGTCTGCACAGCCTTGCTCGCCAGGCCAGCCCTGCTGCCCCCAGACTGGAGCAGGCATCGCCCAGGAGGACTGCGAGGGAAAGGAGGGAAATTGGGGCAGGAGCCCGTCAGCACACGCCCACCTTTAGGTAGGAGTGCAAGGAGCGAATCTGCTGGGGGTGCCTCTCCCCGCTCCCTGCAGCCCCTGCGCCCACCTGCTCCCAGCTAAAGCCACACAGGGCCCTGCCCAGCTGGGAAGGCTAACTCCCTCCTTCTGGGTCCTCCTCCAAGGCTCCAGATAATGAAAGAGCCATAAAACCCACTAAGAGGCCAATTATCTCAGCCTTATCTGAGCAGCCACTGCCTCAGGGAGATAACACCCAGGCCTGCAAGGTGAGGCCACCACCGCCCCGCCCTCTGGGGGGGGGACTCAATGGGGACAGGGACAGGACAAGGAGGACCAGGACAGGACGAGGAACCCGAGCACAGGGAGGCAGGCAAGTAGGCAGGGGACGGACAAGAGGACCGCTCCGACGCCTCCAACCAGTGCTCGCCGTGGGCCAGACACCGGGAGGCCGCCTGGTCTGTGTCCAGAGCTCCCGCTGCCCCCATGCACCACCTGCCCTCTCTCCAGGGGGAGAGCAGAGAGGACGCCTCGTGACAGCAGGGACCTGCTCCATCCTGGCAGCCCCGGCACACGGTCGGCGCTCAGCGATGGCGAAGGCCGTCCAGCCCACTACAAAGACCAGCAGCTCCTCCGAGGACAGCAGCGCCCCAGCCTGCACCCCGGTCTCTCAGGGGGCCTCCGTGGGCCACACACCCCACAGGGCCCCTTCCCAGAGGTTATGCAGTGTGGGTGGTCAGCAAGAAGACCCCCCAAACCAGTCTGACCTAAGTAAGGACTCCTGGCCGGCTGGGTCTACACAGCGCACTTCAGGCCAAGGCACAGAATGTGTGAAACAAAGTATCCCCCACAGGGGTAGGGAGGGGGACCAGCACCTGCCTCCGCCAGCATCCTGATGCTGAGGGGCAGGCTTCACCCTGGGCAGGGCAGCAGCACCCCCACCAGCCCAGGCCCCAAGCCAGGCGACACGAAACGCCGAGCTCGGGCCAGGCCTGCCGCCGGTTTCTTTTCAGCCCTGGCTGCTTTCTGGTACAACGTAAGGGCCTTAAAAATGCCCTGGTCTGAAGATTTGCAGCCAGCAGCTCCACCCCAGGGCCCCTCCTAGAAACTCCGCCCCCGGGTCTGGGGAGGGGCCCAAGCCGGACGGTTTTAGAGCTCCCAGAGGCTCCAACGTTCCAATGCGCAGCCACAGAACCGGGCTCATGGGCTTGAGGGGAGAAAAGACCCTTCAGAGCCCCTCGGCTGTGTGTGGGGATGAGCCGCTTAGTTCAAAGCCAGGGGAATTATCACTTCCACTTCCTGCTGTGAGGACTAAATGAGAAAACCCAGGGAAAGCACGTGGCACTGCTGTGTCTCGGTTTCCGCATCTGTTGAATGGGCACGATAACTCCCTCTTAGGGTTCTGGCTGGCAAGGCAGCAATCCCCACCTGTGCCCCTTTCCTTTGCCACCTCTCCCCCAGGTACAGGGTTCCTCGATGGCCGGCACCCTGACACCGACCCCACTGTCCCCCCAGGGAAGCCACGGCACAGGTGGATGGCAGGCACAATGCCCCTCCCTGACAGATCGGGGGCCCTGGGCTCAGCGGCCAGACTGCGAGGGGCTCTGTACTCCAGCAGTAAGTGACCGGGAGCAGAGAGCAATCCCCTTGGGGGAAAACGCTCACTAAATGCTATTAGATTAAAAAAAACTAAGTTAGCTACCACGCAGCAGCCTGGGCACTAAAACCACAGCTCCGTTAAAAACGTGGGAACGCAGGGCCGGTGCTGTGGCGCAGTGGGTAAAGCCGCCGCCTGCAGTGCCAGCATCCCATGTGGGCGCCAGTTCGAGTAGCGGCTGCTCCACTTCCAGTCCAGCTCTCTGCTGTGGCCTGGGAAAGCAGTGGAGGATGGTCTAAGTGCTTGGGCCCCAGCACCTGCATGGGAGACCTGGAGGAAGCTCCTGGATCCTGGCTTCAGTCTGGTTCAGCCCTGGTGGTTGCAACCACCTGGGGAAGGAACCAGCAGATGGTAGATCCTCTCTCTCTCTCTCTCTCTCTCTCTCGCTCTCGCTCTCTCTCTCTGCCTCTCCTTCTCTTTCTGTGTAACTCTGACTTTCAAACAAATAAATAAATCTTAAAAAACAAACATGTCTACTTGTATGTTTGCATAGCAAAGAGGCAAGACTGAGACACACAGTGGTGTCTTTTTCTGCATTTCCTGACTTTATTTATTTGAACTTTTTTTTTTTTTTTGACAGGCAGAGTGGACAGTGAGAGAGAGACAGAGAGAAAGGTCTTCCTTTTCCGTTGGTTCATCCTCCAATGGCCGCTGCGGCCAGCGTATCGGGCTGATCCGAAGCCAGGAGCCAGGTGCTTATCCTGGTCTCCCATGCAGGTGCAGGGCCCAAGCACTTGGGCCATCCTCCACTGCCTTCCCGGGCCATAGCAGAGAGCTGGCCTGGAAGAGGGGCAACCGGGATAGAATCCGGCGCCCCAACCGGGACTAGAACCCGGGGTGCCGGCGCCGCAAGGCAGAGGATTAGCCTGTTAAGCCACGGCGCCGGCCTGACTTTATTTATTTGAAAGACAGAGTTACAGAGAGAGGTAGAGACAGAGAGAGAGGTCTTCCATCCTCTGGTTCACTCCCCAGATGGCTGCAATGGCCGGAGCTGCGCCGATCAGAAACCAGGAGCCAGGAGATTCTTCCAGGTCTTCCACCCGGGTGCAGGGGCCCAAGGACTTGGGCCATCTTCTACTGCTATACCAGGCCGTAGCAGAGAGCTGGATCAGAAGTGGCGCAGCCAGGATTAGAACCAGCGCCCATATGGGATGCCGGTGCTTCAGGCCAGGGCTTTAACCCGCTGAGCCACAGCGCCGGCCCCTGCACTTCCTGATTTTTTTTTAACATGTATGACTTACACAGAAAGGCAGGCAGGAGGGAAGAAGGCAGGAGGGTACCCTAGTCCCTGGTGCCCTGCAGTCTGCCCTGCTCTGGGGACAGCGACACCAGCAGCTCACTGACCAGGCATCTGATCCTCCATATCACATTTCAGCCACCCGGGGGCTCTGTCGGCCAGGCCTCATCACCCGCTTTACAGAGAGGACCCCCAGGGTTAGGCCCGGGTCACTGGCTGCTGTGTAGCGGGCTCTGACCCACATCTATGTGGGAGCGGGCAGGGCTGGAGGAGTGGGAACACAGGGCGTGGAACCGAGCGGTTAACCCTGGCTCTGTCCCCATGCTCTCTGCGCGTGTCTGTGCCCGTGTGGAGGAGGTGAGGACGGTGCCTGCCACAGGAGAGGGTCCCGGGCACCGGTGAGACAAGGGACATCAAGCCCTCGGGACAGGGCCTGGCATGGAGTAAGCGCCCAGAGCACGCGGGCCAGACGCACAAAATACAACGCGGCCTGGGCAGAACGCCAGCCCCGTGAGAAAGACGCGCTGGCTGGAGGGAGGGAGGACAGGGACGAGGGGCAGGGGAGCTCAGGCAGGCAGTGGGCACTGCCTGGACACTCGGGGGGCACAGGATAAGGAGCCGCACCTCATGTTGGGAGCCCTCGGACAAGCGAGTCCACCCGGCAGGACCCACAGAAGGGGCCCCACGCTCACGTCCTCTAGCCAGGGCTGCTGCTGTGGACAAGTCACCAAACCCGGCGCCCAAAACACGGACTTCTCATCGTCTCAGCGGTGTCGGGGTCAAAGCCCAAAGCGAGGACCTGCGTTGCGGCACGGCGGGTTAAGCCCTGGCCCGAGATGTCCCATATGGGTGCCGGGAGACTCAAACGCTCCAGAGACGTGAACCAGCAGGTTTGACAAGCCTGGGCTCCCAAGCAAACCCAGAGGAGGTCTGCAACCTTCCAGAAAACCTGGAGAATCCCCCCCAGGAGCTGGGGGGGGGGCCACGGACTCGCTGACCCACCCCCGCCCCCCACGAGCCCCCCACTCCCCACACCCAGCAGACAGAAGCCACAAGGCCAGGGTCAGGCAGCAGGCAGAACACCCAGTGCCCGGGTTAAACCCTGCTTCACTCAGCCTGGCCTCCTCTCTGCCTGAGCCCCCCCGCTCCTGCTGTGTCCCAGGAGATGGGGTTCTGATGGTGCCAGGCCCAGGTGAGCGCCTCCAGCCAGCGGGCAGCACAGTCGTGCTGTCCAGGCCCTAGGAAGAGAGGACAGGAACCTCCAGGGAACCAATTAGAGACCCCAAGGCTGGCGCCAGGAGCCAAAACCCTGCCCTACTAGGAAACACTGACCCAGGGCCCCTGGGGACAGAGGCAAAACCAGGCAAGGACAAGCAAACGGCGGCAGAGGGGGCGGGGTCCATGGCGCTGGGGCACTCAGGTGAGGGGTGTGGGCCTGCGGCCAGGAACAACCTGGGACACCAGGGACTCATGGTGTTCAGGGTTCCTGGCTCCCGCGGGACGCCAGGGGCTGCTCCCAGCCAGGGGCTGTGAAGACCACAGGGAAGGCAAACCCCGTGGTGGCTTTGGGCGAAGCCGGACCTCATCCTGCGACCCTGGGAGACGTCAGTCAATCCTCTGAGCCCCCAGCGGCTCCTCTGCGACATCCCCATCCCCTGGGGCTCCTTGTGGTTCCCGCACCAAAGTGACGGACATGACGCACTTCGCCGCGTGCGGGTCTGCTGGCGGCCCTGACACCGTCAACAGCACTGGGGTCAGGTGATCACTCCGCCACTGCGAGCCCCGCCCCCAACCCGCCAAACTCCATTCGGGACTCACCCGGAGCCTGGCTCCACGCTAGGCAGCTGCAAGCAACAACCCCCCCCCCCAAACAGGAAGTGACCTGGGGGGGGAGACGCCCCCCCGACTCTTCACACTCACAAACCTTCCTGTGGTGGGGAGAGCTGCCTTTGTTCCAATTTCAAGGGGCTTTGCCCAGAATCACATACCTGGCAATGCAGAGGCTCCCCAGGTGTGTGGGGGGGGGGTCTGGAACATTCCGCAGCCTGCCTGGAAGCCACTATCCCAAGAGCACAGGGACCCTCCCTTAGCAGGCACAATCCCGACCCCAATCAGCACAGGCACCATGGATGGCACATACGGAGCTAGCCACACCCACCCTCCCTCCGGGAACCAAAGGACGGGTTCCGGGAGGCAGGTGGCACTGCCACTGGCCTCCAAGTCCAAGGGCCTGGGTTCTAGTCCCTGCTCTGAATGCACTGAGCCACCCCCTACTTCCTGAAGCCCCCATCTCCCCATCTATGTAACGGGCAACGACAGTGTCTACTTCCTAGAGACATGGACAGTAAGTGGCCCTGGGCATTTAGCCCTGTGCCCAGGAAACAGTGACACCACCGTCAGTGTCACGGTTACTGCTGGATGCTGTTATCTGCCCACAGGTGTGACCTTCACCCGTTAGTGGAGCTCCCAGCTCCCCTTGGGACTGCTGAAGAGAACTGCCCCAGCACACACCCAGAGACACCTGCGGTTCTGTTCACCCCCACAGCCACCTGGCTGCCTCCCCTCGGGCACCCAGCCAAGCACCGGAAGACGGGGAGGTCCACGCAGGCTCCAGGCCAGAGCGCCTTCAGCAGGTGCAGCTGCCTGCCAAGGTCGCCGCCAGCCAAGCAGCGTCAGTCACCCTCAGAACCACCTGCCGGGCCGGCCATGTCCCACAGCCAGTAGCAGGGGCTGGATGCCACCAGGCTGCCTCCCAGGCTGCAGAGCCCCCCACAACAGCCACAGCGACTGCCCTGGAGCAGCTAGCACGTGCCGGCCAGACAGACGCTCACTGAGCCTTGCAAGGCCTGCTGCCCTACTGTGCGATCAAGCCAGCGAGGCCGAGGCCAGGAAACAGCTCTGCGTGGCTCTGAGCCCCCAGGTCCCGGAAGCCCCTGGCTCCCCCAGGACTCACTCCCTGAGCTTCTGGGCCCCGGAAGCCCCTCACTCACCCAGGACTCACTCCCTGAGCCCCCAGGCCCTGGAAGCCCCTGGCTCCCCCAGGTCTCACTCCCTCACACCTGCCTGGGTGACCCCACGGCTGTGAAGCTTGGATTAGGACCCAGCCCTGCCTCCCTCCCGGCCCCGCCCCCTTTGTCCCCAGCAGAGGATCCAGTGGCCTGAAGGGAGTGAGGTCACTCTTGAGCCGAAAGCTTGGCCAACCCGGGCGGCTACTCTCACTGCCGTCAGCGGACCAGGCGGGCGGGCGGGGGGCAGAGCCGGCCCCACCTGCAAACCTCCCCGTAGGGCCGTGCAGCAAACGCAGGCTCCAGACCTTTGCCGTTTGCGTTGGCAAAGCAGTGTCTGCTGAGTGCTCCTCTCTTTGGAAATTTTTTTTTAATTAAAAGAAAAAGAAATTTCCTTTGGATAACGAGGAGGGGAGAGGGGTCTGAGACTCCGGAGCAGAACATCACCGCCAGGGAACCGGCTGGAGCTCCAGGCACAGAGAGCCGGGGGGGCTGGAGTGGCGTGGACAGCGCTGGACGGGACCTGCCCGGCCTGGGGCCAGTCCTGCCCACCACACCCCTCGCGCCAAATGAAGAGGCCTCCCGGGCTCCCCCTCCCGGTCAGCGCTCTGCAGGGGGCACCTGTCCCAGGAACCCTGTCGGGTAAGCGACAGTAAAAGCCCCATTGCCCGGTTGAGGGCACTGGAAAGTGATGCTTACTCACTACCGCCACTGGCGGGGGCCCGGCCCCCCAAGGAATCCAGGCCCAGCCCGGCACCCGGGGCTCTGGGCACAAACAGGTTCCCCCCACCCCCCACCGAGCTGGACAGGAGGAGGGGCAGGTGCTTCCCCAAGCAGCCTCTCCTACTGCTCACCTCGCTTCCAGCTGGTGTTATTCTTCCCTCCTAACGGACAGGGAAACTGAGGCACAGAGAGGTCCCTGGCCCCATGGCACACAGCTAGTGAGGGGCTGGGTGGGGATTTGCATCTTGGAGCTCGCGCCCCGCGGCCTGCAGGAGACGGTGCTCACGGGAGCCGGGGGACTAACTTCAGGCAGCGGCGGGCCCAGGGGCGGGCAGAGGGTTAAGGCGGAGGCAGCGCCGTCCCTGCCTGGAAAGCCCAGCCCACTCTGAACGATCCTAGCGGTCCCATCTCGATGACGAAAACACACCCAGCACACTCACCTCGGTGTGGCGCCAGCCCGACACGGGATCTGGCTGCAGGCTCATCAGGGAGAACCCAGGAGCCAGGTCCTCAGGACAAAGCTGGTGGCTCGGCCATGGGGCATGAAGAGAGAGGGCCGCGGGGAGGGGCCCTACTGGCGGCACTCCTGACCCCTCGCTCAGGGGAGCTGGGGTCTCCAGGGTGCACCTGCTCACTCCCTATCCAGCGCCTCTACCCAGGGGCTTCTTCCACATGGACATCCCCCCCTCCCACCTCTCCAGCATCCCCTCGGCTGAATTGCTGCTCGTGGGCCAGCCAGGACCTGCCCCAGAAGAACCTGGCTGTGGGGCGGGCGCCTAAGCCACTCTTGGGACCCTCGCATCCCATACTGGGAAGCCTGGTTCACGTCCCAGCTCCACTCCTCATCGCGGCTGCCTATGTGCACCCTGCGAGGCAGCAGGCGATGGCTCAAGGACTCTGGTCCCTGCAGACCACGTGGGAGACCCAGGTGGGCTTCCTGGCTGCTGGCTTCAGCCTGGCCCAGCCCTGGCTCTTGTAGGAATCTGGGAGTGCACCAACAGATGGAAGATCTCTATCTCTTTCTCTCTGTGTCTTCCAAATAAATAAACTAAAAACAGAAAAATAAAAGTACCTCTTAACAAAACAAAAAGAATTCCTCGACACCTCCCATCCCTGTCCCAGAGGCCTGGGGCTGCAGGGGCCACTGTGCCGTGCGCAGCTTCCTTCTGGCCACGCTGGGGGCTGGGAGATCAGAGCCTCCGCAGCTCCCCCCCCCAGGCCAGGTGCAGGAGACCCGCCTGTCCGCAGTCACTCCAGGTCCCTAAGCGGGGGAGGCTGGCCCCTAACCGTGACTGCCCGGGTCCACGCAGCCACACAGCGGAAGAGCTGGGCCTGCCGTCTGCGTCTCTGAGGCCTCCTGCCCCGTGCCACCTGCCTGAGTCAGCCACCAGCTCCTCTCACCCCGGGAAGACCCAGGGAGGCTCAGCCAGCCCTGCCCCCACCAGCACGGCCAGGACTGAAACCCACAGCCCCCTCGGCCCTGGCCATTAACTCCGCGTCTGGAGTTAGGTTCCAAGCGCCCAGGTCCTTGCCGGACACCACAGAGGAAGGGTGATAAGAAGCAATGGCCTTGCCGCGGGAATGCCTGGTTCAAGTCCAGGCTCTGCCGCTTCCAACCCTGCTTCCTGCGAACGCACACCCAGGGAGGCAGCAGGTGAGGCTCAAGTCCCTGGGCCCCTGCCGCCCACACACGAGACCCAGGAGGAGTTCGAGGACCGGCCCTGGCTACTGTGGGCATCTGGGAAGAGGACAGTGGATGGAAAACCTCTCTGTCTCTGTCTGTCTTTCACGTAAAAGTAGAATAGAATAAATAAAAAGTTCTCCTCGTTAAGGAAAATAAAAACTGCCTTGACCTGGTGTCTACCTGGAGGCTTTGCCTCTTCCCCAGTGGCCCATTTTCCAGATGAGGAAGTCAAGGTGTGGAGGGAACCTGTCGTATACAAGGCCTCACAGAGAGTGCGAAGGCTGCAGTTACAACACAAGCAGCTAGGGCCGGCGCTGTGGCGCAGCAGGTGAAGCCGCCTACCATGTCCGCATCCCATATGGGCGCCAGTTCGAGTCCTGCCTGCTCCACTTCCGATCCAGCTCTCTGCTAGGGCCTGGGAAAGCAGTGGAGGATGGCCCAAGTCCTTGGGCCCCTACACCCACGTGAGAGACCCAGAGGAAGCTCCTGGCTCCTGGCTTCAGACTGGCCCAGCTCCAGCCGTTGGTGGCCCTTTGGGGAGTGAATGAGCAGACAGAAGATCTCTCTCTCTCTCTCTTTCTGCCTTTCAAATAAGTAAATAAAATCGAAACACACACGCACACATTTCACACACATACATCTCACATACACACATGTACACACACATCTCACATGCATACACACCTCACACACATCTCACATTCTCACACACACACATACACACACATGCACACACACATCTCACATACATACACACAATCACACATACACAATCTCTCACACACACATACACACGCACACATGCACACACACCTCACATACACAATCTCACACACACACATACACATGCACACATGCACACACACCTCACATACACAATCTCACACACACATACACACACACATACACACGCACACACGCACACACACCTCACATACACAATCTCACACACACATACACACGCACACATGCACACACACATCTCACATACACAATCTCACACACACATACACACACATGCACACACACATCTCACATACATACACACAATCTCACACACACATACACACACATCTCACATACATACACACAATCTCACACACACACATACACACGCACACATGCACACACACAATCTCACACACGCACACATGCACACACACATCTCACATACATACACACAATCTCACACACACACATCTCACATACATACACACAATCTCACACACACACAATCTCACACACACACATGCACACGCACACATGCACACACACACAGCCGCCCCAGCACCCAGGCCCTCCACCTGCAGGCTCCCCTGCCTCTGACAAGCTCCTAGGGACAGCAGTCACGGGTGTGACAGTGGCCCCGGCAAAGACAACCCAGACGCCATCAGCCCGCAAGGGCAGCCCAGCCGAGGCCCCTCCCACAGGCACACGCGGACACCTGTGGGGTCTGTGTGACACGGGCGGGGCTGGGGGTCCCCTCTGCTGGCAGAAGGCAAGCCAGAAGTGCGGGTCTCAGCACTGACCTCTCCTCTGGCCCGAGGGTCTTCACGAAACGCTCCGTCCTTAGCTCAGAACCTGGCCGGGGACCTCCAGGCCCCGGCACTCCCCCTGCCCCCACCCCCGGCCCCGGCGGAGAGCGAGGTCCACTTACTCTGTCTGGGGCGGTCCAGCGGCTGGGTCCAGGTCTGTAGGAGAAGCACAGAGGAAGAGCCTGTCAGGCGGGAGGCGGCCGGGGGAATCCCCTGCCCCGCCTCCCCAGGGCCCCGCCTCCCTGCCCCCAGCTCCAGATTAAGCTCTGGTACCTGTCCTGCCTGCATGGCCCGCACCCACCCCCATGGCGCAGGTCCCAACTCCAACCAGAACCAGGGCCACGCCTGCTGTGGGGGAGGGGCCTGCAGGAAGTTCCGGCTGGTCCAGTCCCCAGGTCTCCCCAGGTGACAGCAGGGAAGAGCCCAAGAACTGCCAGCCTCCCGGGGCCCTGCTCCCCTGCAGCAGCCTGGAGGGGGCCCTGGGGGAGGGGCCCTGGAGGAGGAGGCCCTAGGGGAGGCTCTGGGAGGAGCCGGGGGCGGGATGTCCAGGAGACACAGCTCTGGGCGGCCACTGTCCCCCAGGCACAGCCAGGGCCAGTCACTTCCATTTACAACCTGCCAGAGGTCATGGGGTTCTGGGGTCCCCATTCCCCAAGGGAAGCCATGGAACGCCACTGTCTTTCCCTTCCTGTTTTCTGGGACAGCGGGAGCCACCAGGCATCCCTGGAAGCCGGTGCTCTCTCTGCGGCCACAGAACCAGGGTCCCTGAAACACCATACCAGGGATGGGGGCGGAGTCAAAGTGGATCAGCGGGGGGTCAGCGTCCTCCTTGGGAGGAAGGCTGGTGTCGCCGCCCAGGCCCGTGCTGGGGTCCTCTTCATCTTCACTGTCGTCAAACTCAAAGGCTTCTCCTGGGTCGTCGTCCGCCTCAGGGGAGGGGCCCGGGGCTCCGGGAAGCAGCTGATCTCCTGCAAGAGCCGAGGAGTGAGCCAGGCTACAGGGTCCGAGGGTGCGCCAAGGGCAGGACCGCGGGGTGGGAAGCGGGTGAGCGCTGTGCGTCTGAGGGCGGGCACCGCAGCAGGTCTCAAGGCTGATCCTAACTGGCGGCAGGCTCAGGCCAGGGGCTGACTGCACCCTTAGGGTGTGCAGGGGGAGGCGTGCGGCTGGCCTGGTGACGCAAGGGGTTCTGCCTCTGCTTGCTATGCCGTGGGAGGAGTCAGCCGGGCTACAGGTGTGGGATCTGGGAGGAGTGGGATCTGGGAAGCGTCAGCCGGGCTACAGGGATCCCACACCAGAGCGCAGGTTCCCGTCTCCGCTGCTCCGCTTCGGACCCGGCTCCCTGCTGGTGCACCTGGGAGAGCAGCGGAGGACGACCCACGTGCTGGGGCCCCTGCACCCACCTGGGGGATCCAGATGGTGGCTGTGGTCTGGCCCCGGCCGGGCTGTTGCAGCCATTTGGGACGAGAACAGCAGACAGAATCAATCTCTCTCTCTCCTCTGTCTCTCTCTCTCTCTCTTCTCTGCCACTCTGTCTTTCAAATAAATAAATAAATCTCTAAAGAAAAACAGGCGTGGGGGCCAGGGCTCTAAGCAGGGGGCAGCAGAGGAGCTCCTGTGGGAGATCCCACGTCCTGTTTCCCGGTTTTATAAGCGAGAGGGCTTCTTGAAGATCTGCTTGCTCGTTATTTATTTGAAAGGCAGCGCATCAGAGAGGGAGAGGGAGGGAGAAGGAGATCTTCCACCTGCTGGTTCCCTTCCCAAATGCCCACAACAGCCAAGCTGGGCCAGGACGAAGCCAGGAGCCGGGAACTCCATCCGGGCCTCCCACATGGGTGACAGGGGCCCAAGCACTTGAGCCACCATCTGTTGCTTTCCCAGGCACATTACCAGGGAGCTGGATCAGAGCAGAGCAGCCCGGAATGAACCGGTCCTCAGACACGGGACGCCGGCATTGCATGCTGCGGCTCAACCTGTGCCACGCGCCGGCCCCAGAGTTTTCTGAACGCATCTGCGCAGGTGCGCGTGGGCACACCCTTCACGTGTGTTTGTGCGTTTGGTGTCTGTGCAAACGGGCACAGGCAGGCGTGGCCTGCACACCGCACATCAGCTGACCCGTGCCTCGAGACGAAACGGCGGCCCTGGAAGGCAGAGGGCTCCCGGGTGCTGGCGCACCCACTGCTGGCAGAGGCAGGGGCTCTGCGGCTCGGCCTCCTCCCCTGCTGGCCAGGGTCCATCCCAGGACAGGGGCCCCCTTCCTGGCCTGTCCGTGTCCTCCTGGCCCCTCCTCCTCCCTCCCCGCTGACCCCACCCAGGGAGACTTGCTAAGTAAAGCAGGCCCTGGCCCCACTGCCGCCCTCGCCCCAGCGGCCTTGCTCACCACGCTGTGACCAGCACTGTGCACTCCCACCCCCCCGCCCTCCCCACGGCTCCCGAGCAGCCCACGGCCCGCCCGTCGGCCCCACACACTCAGGTCCTGGCCGGGCTGGGGATGGGAGCCCTGCAGCTTTTCTAAAGTAGCGAAGGAGCGAGCTCGCAGCTCCACTCCGTCCTGAAGGGCCTGACGAGCCTTCTCCTTTGGAGCCGCCCCGACGAGTGAGGGCTCCCCCGTCGGCCAGGGAGACCTCGCTCCCAGAACCACCAGAGTCCCCTCGGTGCCCGTCCGCCCGACGGCAAAGGGCGTGCAGAGCCGACCACCCCCACCGGCTGCCCCGCCCACTCCCCTCCAGGCGCGCAGCTCAGAGCCTGCACTCCGGGCCCATCTAGCCCGGCGGCGCCCCTTGCTGGCCGTGTGGCTCAGGGCAGGTCACCCCACCTGGCTGCACCTCGGTTCCCTCCTCTCCTGGAGAACAAAGACCACGCTGTCCCCACAAGGCTGATGGGACCATCGGCTGGGACGCGGGCAAGGGCTGCTCGGCCTGGGCGCCCCAGGCACTCGGGGCCCTTGTCGGAGGGGCTGCCCTGTGCATCATGGGAATGACGGGCAGCAGTCCTGGCCACTCACCGCTGGAGGGTGGGAGCACCCTCCAGCTGTGACAATCACAAAGGTCCCCAGCCACAGCCTTGAACTGAGAAGCACTAGGGGTAGGGGTCACCGTCAGGGCGGTGCTGACGGCAGGGCCACGACAGTTAACAGCTGTTCTCACTGCACCTGCACCCCGGCCTGGCACCACGGAGCCCAGGCTGCGAGCCCCACAGGTGCTCCCGATCTGCTAGACATGGATGGGAATGGGCGAGGAGGAGGAGGAAGGGATGGATGGACGCAGGGACCAGCAGACGGACAGAGCCACACATCCGATTGCAACAGTCTCTCCAATCCCTCCCCCACGGCGACCAGGAGGCTCCCAGAACAGAACATTCTAGGTGCAAATGTCAAGAACACCTTTGCTGCGCTGCCGGAGAGCAGGGAGGGGCATCGCCAACTTCCTCTGAGCTGCGAGGACCACTGAGGGTGGGGACCCAGCTCGTCCTCCTGGGAGCACTGGTCGCCCGGGGCGGACACTGGACAGTGCCTGGGCCATAGCGCCTTACCCACGGGGAGCCCGAGAAGTCCCCCTGGGGTTTCCTGCTGGGGCCTCAGCGCCCCCTCTGCTTTACCTGGTGGGGCACGGAGACTTCGAGGGGAGACGCTGCACCCGCGGCCACACAGCCAGAAGCGGGGACTAGGTTTGAACCCAGTGCCACTCGGGTCTTGCACCCTAGATGCTAAACCCGGCCACTCTGCCAGCGGCCTGAGCCCTGGGACAATCTGCCCCATGCTGACCAAGTCACAAGGGGACACGGGGGTGGAGTGGGAAGCTGGGTTTGTGGTTTCCGAATCACAGTTCTCACCCCACGCTGGCTCCCGGCAGCATTTTCCTGTTGGGGCTGCTGGTTTTGGACATGGTTATAACATTAGTAGGATCACAGGTGCTATGATAAAATAAAATACACTTGGCATTGAATTGATTATTTCAGACTTGGGTTTTGTTTGTGAGAAGCAGAGAGACAGAGAGAGCGCTTCCATCTGCTGGTTCACTCCCCAGATGCCTGCAACGGAGGGAGCTCGGCCAGCCAGGAGCCAGAGACTCCAGCCGGGTCACACACGTGGGGGGTGGGGGCCCAACCACTTAAGTCGTTCCCACAGCCTCCCGGGGCCTGCACAGCAAGACGCTGGAGTCGGGAGCCAGGGCTGGGCCTCGGACACAGGACGCAGGCATTCTACCCTGGGTCTTGACCACCAGGCCAAATGCCCAGCCCTACTCTTATATTATGATATGACCAAAATCACGTTTGGGTTAATTCTGTGACTGTATGGGCCACTGCTGCTTCTGTCGTGGGTATGCAGGGTGTGCACACGTGTGCATGTGTGCGTAGGACACGTGCACAGAGTACTCACACGTGCACATGCACACATACACACGCATGCATACAGTACACACACACACATGCGTGCACACATACATACCAAACACACGAACACCAGCTGTCACGTCTATGGCTTGTGATTTTAAAAGTTTAAGAAATACTGGAACAATTGCGCACACAGCCCCAGCCTCACTACCAGGGCCTGCCTGAGCCCGCAGCGTCCTTGCTGGGCGGGGGCTGAGGGTGAAGGTTGCCCTTTATCACGTGGGGTCAGCCCACCCGGGTGCCGCTCAGCCCCTGCTCTCCCGTGCGCTCGCTGTGCAAGTGCCGAGGGGCTGGGCCCTCTAAGGTCCCGTCACTGATCTCAGGGCTGTGGGAGGGTGGCGGGGTGGACTAACAGGCACCAACCCTGGCGTCCCACATGAGCTCCCTCGGAACTAGCTATTCAGAGGCTGTCGCGTCTGCACATCACAGCCCAGCCCTGGCCCGCGAGGGACATGGGCAGTCCGTCCCCGCTCAGGCCACCCCAAGGCTGTGTGCAGGGACCCGGCTCACTTCCACGCCACCACCCTTTCAGAGCACCAACAGAGTCAGGACCCCATCAGCAGTCACCCACACACCCTGGCCCAAGTTGAAAGGGAAGTAGGCGTGGTCCAGGGTGCCTGGGAGGTGACGGGGGCGGCAAGCCTGGGGACCCACATGCCCCAAGAGGAGCCGGGGCCACAGCTCACTGGAGCTCCAAAAGGCTCCGGGCACGGGGCTGCCCTCAGACAGAGCCTTGAAGGACGGGGAAAGGCCTGGCAGGTGCAGCTGGGGGCAGGTGGGGGCTCCAGGCTGGGCAGCAGCAAGGGCAGGGAGCCAACAGCAGGGGCCCTGGCAGGGAGGAAGGAGGTCCCTGGGCAGTGGACAAGGTGCTCCGGGGACGCCTCTCTCAGGAAGTGCGGCTTATTTCTAAGACAGTGGGAACCTCTCAAAGCATCAGAACTCGGCAAAGAGCCGGGTCTGGGTGCAGATGGGTGACCGTGGTCAGCAACATTACTTATGCCAGGTGTCCGCTGGTGGCCCTCCTGGTGAGCAGGACAGCAGGGTGCCAGGGCAACAGGGGCCCTAGGGCATGAACCAGGAGATGCCCGTGTCCCCAGCGCCTACCTCCCAGCCGGCTGCCTCCCTCCGAGCCATGGGGCATTGTTCCTTATCAGGAGGGAGAATCTGGCCTCCCAGCCCAGGATCATCGGGAACCTTTCCCAACATCTGGTCAGGTGGCGTGACCGTGACCGGAGCTGGCCACGCACTCCTTCCGCATTCCTGGGCGTGCCCAGGCCTCAGGAAAGCCGACCCACGCGGGCCCAGGGGGCAGGGACCCGGGGTGCCACCCGTCCCCATGCAGCAGGTGCAACTGTTGTGCTGGGCCCCACCCGCTGAGGAGGAGGCTGAGGCGGGGGCAGGAGGAGACGCGCCCGTCATCCAGCCCCCACCCAGGGCTGTGCACAGCGCACAGTCTCCAGCCGCCCCCTCATGGGGATGACAGCACCCTCCCTGAGAGACCAATGACCACGCGGCCGGGCCTCGCGCAGCAGGGCCCAAGGTGCCATCCCCATTCCCACACTATGGATGATGGAGCCTGGTCACCTGACCACGCCTGCAGCGCACACGGCAGGATCGGGCTCACCGGGCTGGCGACAAGGCCCTGGGCTCGTGGCCACTCTACTCTCCTGCCTAACCCCAGAGCAGGCAGGAGGGCAGGAAGCAGGGCCTGGCGGGTGAGCCGGCCTCGGGCCCAGTTCCCGGGGGGCGGGGCCTGGATCCCACCTGCTGTGTCCCAGGCCATACTGTCTGGGATTGCCAAACAAAATACAGGATGTGGGATTGAATTTCAGATAAACCACCAAGAATCTCTGTTGGGATAAGGGTGTATTGTCTTTTCCGTGTTTGTTTTGCTGTTGTCTGGTTGGTTGTTTTCTTCACCGCCCACCGATCAATGGCCTCAGTTTCCCACCCTCTACATCCAGACCCCGCTCTCCAGGGGACCCGCGGCAGGTTAAGAATTAACCCCCGCCCAGTGCCTACCCGGGAGGAGGAGAGGAGGAAATCACTTCCATTTTGTGGACACGGGCCGAGGCCGAGGCAGAGGGCACAGGCCCAGCAGCCGGCCAGGACCCACATCCGCGTCCGCCCGCTCCGACACCAGCGCCCCCTCCAGCGCCCGCGGCCCCCTGGTGAGGACGGCCGGGTGCCCGGGTGCCTACCTACGGCACGCTGTGGAGGAGGGTTCCAGGAAGCCATCAGACAGTCCAGCTCAGACCAGCGCCGTCCCGCCGCGCGCCTGCGAAAAGAAGGCCACAGTGCAATTAGCTGGGGCTCAAGGCTGCGGGCTCAGGGCCAGGGCGGGACCCCCGGCTCACAACCTGTGCGCTCTGCTCCAGCCCCAGCGGCTCCACACGCCTTCCTGCCAGCTCCAGCGCCCAGGGCAGCCTCAGAAAGGGCCCAGCCTCCACCCAGCGTAATCATTAACCCGAAGAGAGGCCAGCAGCTGTGTGGCCAAAACCGCGTCTTCCCAGAAACCTCTGCTGCCACCGAGGCCTCCTGCTCGCCCCGTCCTACGGGGCTCACGGGCAAAGCCACGGGCGCAGAGCCAGGAGAGCACCTGAACCCTCAGGGATGGGGCCAGACGCTTCCTCCTCCGGCTGCCTGGTCACTGCAGTCTCCCCGGGTCTGGCTGCCCTCCCTGGGCCGCCCCCGTGGCCCCTCTGAAGGCCACTCTCTGTCTCTCCCTGTCCAGCCCCACAGCGCTGGCCACCCGGCCTTGGCACATGAGCACAGGGAAGGAAAGAGGCCGACAGCCAGGCTCGGGGCACAATCCCACTGCTCGGGCAGCAGCGGCTTCCCCTCGGCCCCAAGGCCTGGTCACCCAAGGGGGCGCACGTGACCAGAAGGCCTAAGTGGGCCCAGAGCCCTCGGGCAGGCAGCAAGGCCACTCAGCGGGGTCTCTGCTCCGCGAGCCCTCCTGCCTGACTGGCCCTGCCACAGACGGCCCCTGGGCTGTGTCTGCCCGTGGTGGAGCCTGCCCGGCGTTCACCGGCTCCTAGGCTGAGTAGACGGCACGGTGCCGGGTACATCTGAAGCTATTCTCAGCCCATTACAGACGTTACAGGCGTGAGCATGTCATTCCAAGTCACCAGCAAGAACACCGGACCCAGAGTGGGAAAGGAACTTGCCCAGGGTCACACAGCTGGGCAGAGTCAGGGCCGGAACGGAAGCCCTGGGTCCTCAAATAACCCCGGTGCTCCAGGGCCCCCAGGCGTCAACGGGGCGGGTGCTCAGCCTGGTGGCTAAGACGTCCGTGTCCTGGGTCAGAGTACCTGGGTTCTGTTCCCAGCTCCAGCTGCCCGATGATGCACACCCAGGGGGCAGCCGTGACTGGGTCCCTGCCACCCACACCGGGGACCAGGACCGAGTCCCCGGCCCCTGGCTTCAGGCCCAGCTGGGGTCACTGCGGAACCAGCACATGGGGACCTGCTCTCTGTCACTCTCTCTGCCTCTCAAACAACACAATTGAATCAAAAAGGAAAACACAGTGAGTGTACAGCAGTGAGCGCCCCACCCCGGTCCCCTAAGCCCCTGGAAGCGACCACTGACGGTTCTCTGAGGAATCTCTCCAGAACTGAGCAGCCCGCAGGTCTCCATAAAGCAGCCCCCATCCCCCACCTGCGATCTCCCCAGCCCGGGTCCCAGAGACCCCCAGTCACCCACCATCCAGAGCTCCGGGACCGTCCTGACCCATCACAGAAGGCCAAGGGCGGCCTGACACCGTGTCACCACGCCCCGTAGCCCGGGGCCACCGCGTCCTGTCACCCTGGGGCAGGCAGAGCCAGTCGGGCAAGGCGTGCTGGGACAGGGACCACGCTGACGGCACTTCCACGGCGGGTGCTGCTACCACGGCTCCCTGATATTCCCGCCGTCCATCTCCTAAATTAAACCGCATCACGGAAGCTGGGGTTGAGCCTGCTGGTTAAGATGCCCGCGTCCCACCAGGGAGGACCTGGATTCGAGTCCCGCCTTTGCTCCCGACTCTGCTTCCTGCCAATGCAGACTCTGGACCGCGGCACCTGGGCCTCGTCTCACGCGGGAGGGAGCGCGCAGAGCCCGGGCTGCAGCTCTCGTTTTTCTAACTTAAACCTCAGTGGCGATCGCGGCTCGGCACACGGACATCAACCTCGCTGTTCCAGCGGCATCACGGTTCGTGTGGGATGTGCCTGCATTTGTCTAACTCCACCAACACTCACAGCGGGCGTCTCGCTCTTGCGGGACCCTCCGGCCCCAGGACCTCGCACAGATGCTGTGCAAGCTGACAGGACGCGCTCCTAGCCTCAGAGAGGTGCTGGGGGCAAGGAGAGAGACGGTGCCCTTGAGACCCGCACTGAAACCTCTGGGGCAGGCTCCTGCGCAGGCTTTGGGAAAGCCACGTGTAACGAGCCCGGGTCTGCAGGCTGCGGGATCCCACAACTGCACGGCCACTCCAGCAGCTCTGGGAGGGAAGGGGCGGCAAGATTGACCTCCATTTTGCAGAAGGAAAAAGGGAGGCACCAGCCTCTCATGCAAACCGCTCCTAAAAACTTGGTGATGGGGCCGGCGCTGTGGTGCAGTAGGCCAAGCCTCCGCCTGCCGTGCCGGCATCCCGTATGGACACTGGTTCTTGTCCCAGCTGCTCCTCTCCCAATCCAGCTCCCTGCTATGGCCTGGGAAAGCAGTGGAAGATGGCCCAAGTCCTTGGGCCCTGCACCCATGGGGGAGACTGGAAGAAGCTCCTGGCTCCTGGCTTCAGATCAGCCCAGCTCTGGCCGTTGTGGCCATTTGAGGAGTGAACCAGGGGGTGGAAGATCTCTCTCCTCTCTCTCTCTCTCTCTCTCTCTCTCTCTTTCTGTGTGTGTGTGTGAGTGTGTGTGTCTCCCTCTGACTGTAACTCTGCCTCTCAAATAAATAAATAAAATCTTTAATTTAAAAAAAAAAAACTCGGTGATACACAAAGAGGCTGTTACTGCACCCCGGGGCCAAAGCCCAGGCTCCACTGGAGCCGGATCCCCTCCACCCCAGCCCCGGCTTTCGGGGCGACTCCTGCCGCGGCTCCAGGCCTCCAGCTCTCCGGGGAGGGGAGAGACGCGCCGTTCACGGGGCCTGAACCTTCCTTGCGTTGCTCCACCTCTTCCCGTAACTCCCCATCTTACAGATGAAGAATAGAGGCCTGGAGAAGTGAGGCCTTGGCCCAGCCACAGACACGGGGACGAGGCCAACGCAGGGACTCGAGCCGGGGGTGCCGGCCCCAGAGGCTCGTCTCAGTCCTCCAATGACCTGGCCGGGCCAGACACTGGGGCAGGAATCTGGAGCCCTAACATCCTGGGGCAGGGGCCCAGGCCACTGTTCTCGGAGGCATGGGAGAGAAGCGGGGAGATGGCTCGGGGCACCCTGTGGCCACCCCAGCAGAGCCTCGCAGACATAACAGCAGGAGACCAGACTGCCTGGTTCCACCTGCGGGCCACGGAAGAGCCAGGAGGCCTTGGGTGAGTCTCTGCGCCTCATCTCTGGACCTCAGTTTACTCAGCTGCAAAATGGGCGCTAAAGAGTGCTCGCCTCCCAGCGGGGGCAAGAAAAGCCAGAGTAAACTCACGAGAGACTCCCAGACGCGCTCCTGGGACACCCAGGTCTACCACAATCATCAACGTTCATTCCGCCCAAGCACAGCCAGGCTGTGATGACCACAGCCCCGCCTTGGGGGTCCGCGCCCAGGCAGGGGTCCCGTGGTCGCCCTGGCAGGGGAGCCGAGTCTCAGTGTGCCCCGGGGTGGCGGTTCCCCGCGCAGGTTGGGCTCGGCCTGCCCCTCCACGTGACCGCAGGCCTCCGCGCTGTGCCTGGGCAGTCCCCGGGCTGCTGCGAGCAGGGAGCCGACGGCCAGGGACTTGGAGGAGCTGCCCTTCCTCTAGCTCTCAGGGCGGGAGCTGGGCCCAAAGAACCGCGCTGCCCTGAGACACAGGCTGTCTCTACGAGGCATCCACCACAGGGCAGCAGCCGTCAGGCAGCTGAAGGAGAGCAGGCACAAAACCACAGGTGGGGACCGGCGCTGTGGTGTTACGGGTTAGACCACTGACTGCAGTGCCGGCATCCCATGTGGGCGCCGGTTCAAGACCCAGTTCCCCCACTTCCGATCCAGCTCTCTGCTATGGCCTGGAAAAGCAGTGGAAGATGGCCCGAGTGCTTGGGCCCCTGCACCCACATGCGAGACCCGGAAATAGCTCCTGGCTCCTGGCTTCAGATCAGTGCAGCTCCGGCCATTGCAGCCATCTGGGGAGTGAACCAGCGGATGGAAGACCTCTCTCTCTCTCTCTGCCTCTCCCTCTCTCTGTGTAACTCTGACTTTCAAATAAATAAATAAATCTTTAAAACACACACACACACACATAGGTGGCCGGCGGCGCTCGGGCCACATGCGCATGGAGGAGAGGGTGGGCAGGGGACCGCGGGACAGCGACAGAGTCAGGCACCACAGCCTCCCAGTCTCCCTGCACGGACGTGGGACTGGGAGCAAAGGCGGGGCTGGGGCCAAGGCTCTGCAGAGGCTGCGCCGGGGACGGTCATGGCTGAAAGGACGGGAGCTGTGGCCACGAAGACCTGAGTCCGAATCCCAGCTCTGCTGCCAGCAACAGGGAGCCTCCCCGCTTCCCCGGCGGGCGGGTACGCGTCCTGTGCGAAGCAGACCGGGAGGAAACTGTGGGTGCTCTGGGCAAGCAGCGATCCCAGCCCTGCGGGGCTCAGGGGGGCGGGCTCACAGGAGGCTCTCTTCTCTTGAGGGGAGGGGGTCACCGTCCATCCCCGCGGGCAGTGAGCTCTCTTCCCAGCTGCACTGTGTGCACCGGCACCAGGCAGCAGAGATGCGAGGGAGGCGGCCCTGGCTCCCAGGTTGGCAGCCGGGTTCTGGACTCAGCGCCTGTCCACAGAGTCCCCACCGCTCCTCGGGCAGGGGCAGCGTGGTCCCATTTCACAGCTCAGTCAAGTCCAGGCCAGACCTACTCCACCAGAAGACCTGCGCCACCTGAGGTCACAACATCAAAATGAGGGCAGCCCCCAACCCTGAGCCCTGTCACTTAATTCCCATAGAGTGTGAAAGACGGCCCCAAGGCCACACAACCCCGGATGTGGGGGCCTGGGGCTGGGGGGGAGGAGCACCGCTCCAGGCCACCACCCCCACCCAGGGGGGTGGAGCCCTGGATCAGCCCCAGCTCCGCCCCTCGCCCACCAGGCACTGGGCCACTCAAAGACTCAAAGGGCTCCAACTTCCTTTCCCCTTCGCAAGCAAGGGGGGCTGCGCGGCTGGCCCAGGCTTGCTCAATGGCCGACCTCGGACAATGCAGGCTTTGTCCCAGGCCCACAGTAGCGCCCTCCCCACTCCTTGACCTCACAGGGCTGCAAGGGTGAGGAGTGGCCTGGCCCCCAGGGGGCCTCTGTGGGAAGGAGCTGCCCACCCTGGCCAACCAGCCAGGACCCCTGGGGCTGTTGCCTGGGAGACCAGACTCAGCCAGGAGAAGCCCCAGCCCCTCCCCCAGTCACTTTAACCCTTTGCCCACAGTGAGCCAGCCAGGAAGCAGGACTGGAGTGAGCTGTTCCCCCGGGGTTCCCCAGAGGGCTCCAGAGCTCGGCGACATCCTGGGTGGCCGGTGCGCGGCGGCCCCACGGCACACACCTGGCCGGAGACCTCCCTGGCCTGAGCCCGCGCTTCCCCACCTGTGAACGTCCCGGGACACAGAGGCGGCACAGGCAAAGCTGAGAAGTGGGACTCAGCCAAGGCTCAGACAGGCAAAGCATCTGACCCAGATCACCAAGCAGGACAGGGCGGAAGTAGTGGGGGAAGGTCCGAGTCTGACCGCTGGGCAGGTGGAGGGGAGGAGGGGGGAAGAGCGGGGGGCTGGGCGAGGGCACCTGCAGGGGTGCGGTGGGAGTGGAAAGTCAGCACAGAGTGGTCCCACCCCGCCCCGGGGAAACAAGGTCAGGGCCACATAGGAGCCAGGACCACTCCTTCCACCAGGGGCTCCATGACAGCCCGGAGCCCCCAACACCCCAGGAGCACGGCGGGTCCCTGAGTGGCCTCCATGAGACCAGGTCACACCTTGCGGGGGGAACTCTGGGACTCCAGGGGTTCAATCATTCTTTGTGCCATCAACACACGGTTCACCGTGTGGCCCATTCACCCTGTGGCCGGCCAGCTCCCATCTGGGGCTGGAGGCAAGGAAACACACCAGGAGGAGAGCAGGTGCAGCCTCCAGGGGGCACAGGCACTTGGGGCGCGGCCCCGGGACAGCCGTGCAGGGTCCAGGTCCACTGCGCTGTGTGAGAACAGTGCAGGGGCAGGGGAGGCTCAGGCACAAATGAGAACTGCGGTGAGCCTGGCCTGGCAGCCGGCAGGAAGCCTAGGAGAAGCCAGTGCCGCCACACTCACGGACAGCTGGGGGGGGGGGGCACCTGCTCTCTAGCAGGCCCCAGGCAGGAGCGCAGCTGTCTCGGCCTCTTCCCACCTGCACACCGCCCTCCGGCCCCTGCGCAGCAGCAGGCAGGGCACCCTCCCCCTGTGGGCGCCCCTCCCCGCAGCCTGGGCCTCTCGCGCAGCCCTGTGGAGCGCGTGGACTGACTCTGGGTTTGGTAAGGGCGACGGTCTCGCCCGACTGGATTTCAGAACCTGCCGCCCATCATTCACAGGCGCACCTGCAGCGGTTCCCCAGCCCGTCCCAGCGCAGGCTCCTATCTGGACCGGGCAGCTGGAGGCGCCTCCTCCCGGCTGGCTTCCTGAGGACGCCAGATGGGGCGGGCCGCGGGGTGTGGAGGGAGCGGAGGGGCGTGTCTCCCTGGGCTGGAGGCGGAGGCCGCCAGGGGACACCTCGGCTCCTCTGCCCTGGATCTTTCCCAGCAAACACAAACACTTTGCCTCGCTGCTCACCGGGAAACAGAGACACAGACGGCCCTGATGCCACGGCCCCACCCGTCGCCCCGCTCCCCTCCACAAAATTCCTGGAAGAGCTGCCCGGGGTGGGGGGCTGCCTCCAGCTCCTCGGCTCCACGTCCTCCACTGCTCTCTGCCCCCTGAGATCCCGTGGACACACTGGGGTCCCCATCTCACCCCACCCAGGCTCTCCTTCCTCCCCAGCCACTCCCACTCTGCCCCCTGCCTCCACCTCACCTCCCACACTTTCAGATGCCGGGATGCTCTGCCCACTGCCCTCCCTGGGGGATGCTCCGCCCACAGCCTTCCCCAGATGCTCCGCCCACGGCCCTCCCTGGGCAAGCTGGCCCACTTGCTGGCTCTCAGCATGGTCTGTACCTGGATGCCTCCAGCCTGACCCTGCCCTAACCCCCAGCCCCCAGCCCATCTGCCAACTTGGCACCTTACCCCAGGACCCACCAGGCACCTGACATGTCCCTCCCAGACTCCCGGTCACCTCCCTGCCTTCCTGTCTCCCGGCGGGGAGCCCCATCCTGCCCACAGCTCAGGTCAAAGCCCCCAGATGCCTCTCTCTCACCGCCACGTCCCAGCCACAGCAACCGCTGTGGGCTCCACCTTCAAAGCATGCCAGAGTGTGGCCATGTCCCGCCACCTCCACGGGGACCACCCTGGTCCTAGCCACCATCATCTCCTGCCTGGCCGACTGGAACAGCCCCGTCCTGGGCCCCGGTCTCCCCTCAGCAGCCAAGCCAGGGTTCTCACTGGGCCTCAAGGCCTCGGCTTCCTAACTATCTCCCTCACACCAGCCTATCTTACCCAGGCCATGACCTTGCAGTTCCTCCATAAACCCACACGTGCTCCTACCTCAGGGCCTTTGCACTCGCTGTTCCCACAGACAGCCCCACGGCTGGCTCCCTCACCTACGGGGCTCTGCTCCAAGGTCACAGAACCAGGCCGTCTCCTAACAGCCCACACACGTCCTCCTCAGCCTCTGCCCGACCCCTCTGGCCCTGTCCTGGCAGGACTGAACGCGTCCTGACAAAGCTGCTTCTGTCTGCTTCCTCCTGCTGGGACGTGGACGCCACAAACCCAAGGGCACACGTCACACATCACTGCACCTGCAGCCCTGCACCGGTGCCTGGCGCACAGTCGGCCCCAAGCCACGCTCACTAAACCAAGTCCCACGTCGGCATCCCCCCACCCCGACCCCTGCCCCAGGGGACCGCCTCTCCTCCAGGCTGCACCCCTCCCAGCCAAGCGGGTGCATGACACAAACACCCGCACCCAGCTGCACAGGAGGCAGCTCCCCAAAACCAGTGTGGGAAGAGGTCTGGGGCCAGGGAGTGATCAGAAGAGGGGTGGGGCAGGCTGGAGGAAGCACTGGGCTATTTTTATAAACCTCACTCCCCCAAAGACTACATTCTTCCTGGGGTGAGTCAGGAGCATGTGGCCAGGCAAGGGGGACAGGAGTCTGGGGCTCCGGGGCTGCCGTCAGGCAGGTTCGCGCATAGCCCAGCTCCCCAGGGGCCCCAGGCTAGCCACAGGGAGTGCAAGGGTCCCATCTGGCTGCAGGCTTGCCTCTGTCGGGGAGGGGAGTGGCCAGGCCACTCTGTCCCACAAGAGAACTCTGGCCATGAGAGAATTAGCCCTTGCACAACTCAGAGCTAAAAACAGCTAAAACCACCCAACCACACACAGCGAGCCGGCCGAGATGCAGCCCAGCCTGGATCAGAGCGCCGGGACACCCAGAGGCCTCCAGCCACCCGGCCCACGACGGCACTGGCTGAACCCAGAGCGCCAGAACTTCAGACTCAGCCCACTGCCCTCAGCGACGTGCTCCCAGCTGCTCTCGGCACCCCAGGAGGCGACGGGAAACCCGCGGGCGCTGGCGCTGGCCCAGGTCATGGGCTATCTCAGGGGCCTCCTCCAGTCCCCCTGCAAGCCCACCTGGGGCCTGCATCGTGGCATAGCCGGTTAGGCCATGGTTTGCAACACTGTTCAAGTCCTGGCTGCTCCACTTCCCATCCAGCTCCCTGCTCATGAGCCTGGGAAAGTGGCCAGAGACACACGTCTAGTGCTTGGGCCTTTGCCACCCACATGGGAGACCTGGATGGAGCTCCTGGCTTCGGCCTGGCCCAGGACCGGCTGTTGTAGCCATCCGGGGAATGAACCAGCAGAAGGAAGATCTCTCTCTCTCTCTCTCTCTCTCTCTCGCTCACTCGCTCTCTCTCTCTCCCCTAGTTCCAGCACAGAGCTGAGGGGTTCCACAGCCCCCATCACCACCCTCCCGAGCCTTCCCGGGACAGTCCCCCCCACCCCACTGAGTCTGCCCACACAGAACCCCCGCTGTGGGCAGGTGGTGGCCGCTGGAGTGCCGGGCCTGACCCGAGCTGAACCCCAGCAACGTCAGCTCCCCAGAGCCTCCACCAGCCTCCTGCCCCCTCCAAGTCAAGACTCCAGGGAAGGGGTCAGTCGGGACGGGGTGGATCTGACATAGGACAGCGGGCCGGCTTCCCTAACTGGAGCTAAAACACGCAACGACCAAGGTTCTGCACATGGGCCGGAGGCGCGGGCCAGCCCCCAGCACCCGTGCGGTCGGCAGAGGCGGCACACGCAGCAGCTCCCGCGGCTGCCCCCAACACAGGGGCACCCAGCAGTGCCCGGGCAGGCGGGATCGAGGGCTCCCTCCGGAGGACTGCTGACACTCAGCACAGAGGCTCAAACATGCCGCCCGGGCGAGCCTTCCCCGGGTCCAGCCGAGTCTGTCCCAGGGTCAGGTTCCCATCGCAGGACGGTGAGCCGACTCCAGGGTACAACCCGGGAAGAGAGTGACAGTGGTCACACCTGCCACACGTGCCACACAGGTCTCTGGGTGCCACCGGGCACACACGCTGCTAAAGCAGGTGGAGTCACCATGACACAATGACAACGTCTCTGCGCCTCCACCATCGGAGTCACCGTGACCGACGTCTCTGTGCCTCCACCATCAGTGTCACCGTGACCAACATCTCTGTGCCTCCACCATCAGTGTCACCGTGACCAACGTCTCTGTGCCTCCACCATCGGAGTCACCGTGACCAACATCTCTGTGCCCCCACCATCAGTGTCACCATGACCAACATCTCTGTGCCTCCACCATCAGTCACCGTGACCAACATCTCTGTGCCTCCACCATCAGAGTCATCGTGACCGACGTCTCTGTGCCTCCACCATCAGTGTCACCGTGACACAATGACAACGTCTCTGTGCCTCCACCATCAGAGTCACCGTGACCGATGTCTCTGTGCCTCCACCATCAGAGTCACCGTGACCAACATCTCTGTGCCTCCATCATCAGAGTCACCGTGACCAACATCTCTGTGCCTCTACCATCAGAGTCACCGTGACCGACGTCTCTGTGCCTCCACCATCAGAGTCACCGTGACCGATGTCTCTGTGCCTCCACCATCAGAGTCACCGTGACCAACATCTCTGTGCCTCCATCATCAGAGTCACCGTGACCAACATCTCTGTGCCTCTACCATCAGAGTCACCGTGACCGACGTCTCTGTGCCTCCACCATCAGTGTCACCGTGACCGATGTCTCTGTGCCTCCACCATCGGAGTCACCGTGACCAACATCTCTGTGCCTCCACCACTGGGCCCAGGCCTTTATAGCGGGGACCCCAGCTATGCCTCCCATGTCCTCTGCCACCAGCATTGTGGCTGGCGCCGAGCAGCTGTTTAGCAAACAACTCTGGTGAAAGAATCAATAGCCAGACTCAGCTCTGGGGCTGTGGTCTGCACCCTGCTGTGGCCCCGGCCTGCCCAGTGCATGGCTGGACCACTCCCATCCACACACAGGGCACAGGGCACAGGGCACAGAGCCAGGCCCCCGCCCTGAGGCTCAAACCTGGGCGGGGCGGGGGTGTCCAAGGCCTGGGGCGTGGCCGCTGGGCATCCCCAGTGCTCTTTAAACAAAAGTGTGGTCGGTTCATCTCCGGGACACCTGGGCATGGCACAGGGCACAGGTGTGAAGGAGACACGGAGGGCAAAGTCGGTCGCAGGGTGCTGGCGTCAGGACGTGGGCCCTTTGGGAGGCGGGGCCCCCTGGGTGGGATCAGCGCCAGAGGCCCGGGTGCCCAGGGGGACACCGCAGGGCTCCCAGCCTCCAGGAGTGCGGGAAACAAAGGCCCTGCGGCTGATATGGGGCCAAGCCCACTCCATCCTCTGCGCCTCTCCTCGGGGACCTCCCCAGCCACTCCTTCACTCACCCAGGAGAACCCAGGGCCGCCCTGCCAGCCTCTCTGGGTGGCCCCGTGACCAAGAGTGAGTCCCGGCATCATCACACCTTCCATGTCCCCTGCACATGCCCTGTGTCCCTGGGGTTGCCTTACCCCTCCTACAGGCCTCTGCGAGGGGGCCACCCACCCTCACCTGCAGATCAGGAGCCAGACACACAGAGAGGTCACGGGTCAACAGTTCAAGATCACACAGGGGCAGAGCAGGGACGAAACCCCAGCCACTGGGCCACCTGGCACATGCCTTGAGCCACTACAGTGTTTAGATCTCTCTTTTTTTAGAGTTTTTATTTAATGAATACAATTTTCACAGGTACAGCTTTAGGAATATAGTGGTTCTTCCCCCCATACCCACCCTCCTTCCTTACTCCTGTCCCATCTCCTACTCCCTCTCCCATCCTTGTTTAAAAATCATTTTTAATTAAGTTTATATACAGAAGACCAACTTTATACTAAGTAAAGATTTCAACAGTTTGCACCCTCACACACACACAACGTATAAAGTACTGTTTGAGAACAAGTTTTGCAGTTAATTCTCATATAGTACAACTCATTAAGGACAGAGGTCCTACATGGGGAGTAAGTGCACAGTGACTCCTGTTGTTGATTTAACAATTGACACTCTTATTTACGACGTCAATGATCACCGAGGCTCTTGTCATGAGCTGCCAAGGCTATGAAAGCCTCTTGAGTTCACAAACTCCAACCTTATGTAGACAAGGCCATAATCAAAGTGGAAGTTCTCTCCTCCTTCAGAGAAAGGCACCTCCTTCTTTGATGGCCACTTCTTTCCACTGGGGTCTCATTCACAGAGATCTTTCATGTAGGATATTTTTGCCACAGTGTCTTGGCTTTCCATGACTGAAATGCTCTCATGGGCTTTTTAGCCAGATCTAAATGCCTTAAAGGCTGATTCTGAGGTCAGAGTGTTACTTTAAGCGATGGATATTCTATGAGTCTGCTGTGTGGACTGCTTCCCATGTTGGGCATTCCCTCCTTTTTACTTCTGTCTGTTTACATCTTAAAACCTCGGGCACTGGGGCTGGCACTGCGGCGTACTGGGCAAAGCTGCCACCTGCGGCTCCAGAATCCCATATGGGTACCCGTCTGGCTGCTCCACTTCCGATCCGCTCCCCGCTATGGACTGGGAAAGCAGCAGAAGATGGCCCAAGTGCTTGGACCCCTGCACCTGGAAGAAGCTCCTGGATCCTGGCTTGGATCAGTGTGGCTCCAGCCATTACAACCAATTGGGGAGTGAATCAGCGGATAGAAGACCTCCCTCTCTCCCTCTCCCTCCCTCCCTCACTCCCTCCCTCCCTCTCTCTCTCTCTCTGCCTCTCCTTCTCTCTCTGTGTAACTCTGCCTTTCAAATAAATAAATAAATCTTTAAAAAAAAAAAAAAGATAAAAGAAAATGGAGGGTCTGAGAGGCAGTGAGCTGCCCAGGGCCACGCAGCAAGGGCGGGAGCCAGCCAAGCTTCGGCCCTGAGGTCCATACAGCTGCGACACCTCCACTCGGCCTCCCTGGAGCCTCCTCCCATGGGAGCAGATGCAGGAGCCGCCCGGGGTGCAGGGCACCAGCACTCCAGGCCCCAGGGGAGGAGAGGTGAGAGCCACAGGACACCGTATTAGGGAAAAGTAAAAGAAAGGAAAACAAACGGCTTCCTGGCGGGAGGCCACGTGCCCCAGAATATTCTCTTTGGATCCGGCTCCAGGGCAGGCCCAAGAGGCCAAGCCCCAGGAGCTAGCCCAGGCTGGACGTATGCAGGTCGGGTGGTCCTCAGGTGAGGGTCTGGCCTGCCACCAGTTCCCACCAATGCTGGGCAGGGCACTGGCACCGCCAGCTCTGGTGCTGCCTCCCTGTGACACAGGAAGAGGAAGTCTCTCAGAGCCACAGGGCTCCCTGCAGGCTGGGGGGGGCAGCCAAAGCCAGCATCTCCCCTGCCCCCAGCCAGGCCCCGCCCTATCCCCAGCCCCCACCCTGCAGCCCCTCCTGCCCCGTCTCCACCTTCCAGACCACAGGAGGTGCCCAGCCTAGAAGACAGCACCTGAGGGCCTGGCCAGGGGAAGCCAGCCCACCGAACACCTACTGTGTGCGAGCAGTCCACCCAGCACCTACTGTGTGCAGACAGCCTACTGAGTACCTACTGTGTGCAAGTAGCTCACCAAGCACCCACTGTGTGCAAGCAGTCCACTGTGCACCTACTGTATACAAGTAGTCCACTGTGCACCTACTGTGGGCAAGTAGTTCACCAAGCACGTACTGTGTGCAAGCAGCCCACCATGCACCTACTGTGTGCAAGCAGCCCACCATGCACCTACTGTGTGCAAGCAGCTTACCATGCACCTACTGTGTGCAAGCAGTCCACTGTGCACCTACTGTGTACAAGCAGCTTACCAAGCACCTTCTGTGTGCAAGCAGTCCACTGTGCACCTACTGTGTACAAGCAGCTTACCAAGCACCTTCTGTGTGCAAGCAGTCCACTGTGCACCTACTGTATACAAGTAGTCCACTGTGCACCTACTGTATACAAGCAGCTTACCAAGCACCTTCTGTGTGCAAGCAGTCCACTGTGAACCTACTGTGTACAAGCAGCTCACTGAGCATCTACTGTGTGCAAGCAGCTCACTGTGCACCTACTGTGTACAAGCAGCTTACCAAGCACCTACTGTGTGCAAGCAGTCCACTGTGCACCTACTGTGTACAAGCAGCTCACTGAGCATCTACTGTGTGCAAGCAGTCCACTGTGAACCTACTGTGTACAAGCAGCTCACTGAGCATCTACTGTGTGCAAGCAGCTCACTGTGCACCTACTGTGTACAAGTAGCTCACTGTGCACCCTGAAGCGGCCCCAGGTGACCCACCTTTCAGAGGGAGCCCCTGAAGCTGGGTGAGGTGAAGGCACCCACCCAGGATCGCCCAGCCAGTAAGATCCAGGATCCGAACCCAAGTCCTGGAGGCCGCGAGCCTGCATTCTCATTGTCGCTCACGGGGCAGCTCCCACGGGGCAGGGACCATGGCAGGGCACCCACACAGTCGCCCACAGATGATGCTTGCGTGGCTGTGTGGTTTCTCCCAAATTCCAGCCCAGGCCCCAGGAGAGCCCACAGCACCACACTCAGGTGCCACGTCAGAGGCCCCCAAGCAGCCGGGCCAGCTCCACAAAGGGGAATCCGTGGGCCACGCAGAGTGCAGCTGGAAAGCAATGCTCAGGCGCCCACAGAGCAGCCTGGGACAACCCGACAGGCGGCAGACGGCTGGGGGCTCCGGCAGAAGCGCAGGGCCTCCACGGGACGCGTTCCTGGATGCCAGCCACGGGCCATGCAGAACTCCTGCCCTCGCGACACCTCAGTTTCCTCCTCTGCTGTACACAGACACAGAGGACGCCCGGGGGGGCTCCACGCAGGCCGCTCCTGCTGATCCGGCCATCAGCTGGGGGCAGTGGGATGGGACTGGGGTGGGGGGGGGGACTACGGAACCCACAGCCCCCAAGCAGCCAGCCCAAACAGGTTTCCATTCGGTGCTCAATTTATGAGGTCAATATTTACTTACTTATGACCCAAATCCTGTAGCACAGCGGGCATGCCTGAATCAGCCAGCCCCGAGCACGCAAAACAGGAAGGAACGCCGAGTCAGGGTTAGGGCAGGTGGAAAGCCCAGGGCAGGTGCAGGAACCCCACGCTCTCCAGGGCACCCAGACCCAGGCTGGCTGGGGAGGACACGGCGCCCTCCCCCCACCCCTGCAGACTAAACAGCACCAGCCTAACCCTCCACCCCTGGTGCACCTGCACAGAACAGCCTGGGTCCCTGTCACCTAACGGTGTCTCTCCTACAGAAAAGCATGGGTACACGAAGGAGAAGGAGGGCGGACGGATCCCAGGGACGGATCCACAGCAGCACGGCTGCCCCCAGGGCTGCACGTTCCAGGGTGTTTGACAAGTGCTAGCTCTCTTAATTGTCCAAACCACCACATGAGGTAGGGGCTATCACCGTCCCCAGCAGAGAAACTGAACGGAAACACAGAGAGGTGGAGACACTCGCTCCACGACACACAGCCGACGAGTGGCAGAAGAATCGGAAGCAGGCAGCCGACCCCAGGCCAAGGCTCTGAGCCACCAGTGCCTCCACCACCACCACCCCATCAGCTCTGCTCCCGCACCAGAGCCAGGAGGGCCCCCGCCTTGGAAGGGCGTCTCGGAGACCGCCAGGCGCTCAGGAACCCAACGGCTCCCCGCAGGGAAGGGCGAGGACTGGGGGGTCGCCCCTGAGGCGGCTGAGGGAGCCCTGGGACGGCGCCACTACCCTGCTGCCAACTCCCCAGCGCGGCCCCCAGGTGCCCTTTCCGACTGATCACCCTGCACCTCCCCACCCACCGGCAACACTGGCCTGCAGGACCTACAGCATAGAGGGGGTGCAGGGAAAACAAACGAGGGGAACCTGAGCAACGGGGGCAGAGGGAGGCCCCTCACCCAGCCCCACCCTCCGGAGGACAAGGACCCACCCCTCGGGGCCTGGCGGCCATTCCCCCACCACCTCCCTCGGCACTTGGGGACCCAGAGGTGTCTTCCATGACAACCACTCACCGGGCACCCGACACTCCAGGCCAGAGTCTCTGCTCGGCCTTCCACTCCCCTGCTAGATGGAGTTCCTGGAGTTAGGCACAATGCCTTCCTCCCTCTCCCCCCTCCCTCGCTCCAGTACCCACAGCAGCGCTCAGAACACTGAAGAAGAGATTCAAAAAATGACGGATGGATGGGGCGGGGGGGGGGGGGGGGGGGCGACGCTGTGGTACCGAAGCTTAAGCGTCCGCCTGCAGTGCCGGCATCCCATACGGGTGCTGGTTCAACTCCCGGCTGTTCCTCTTCTGATCCAGCTCCCTGCCAATGCGCCTGGGAAAGCAGTGGAAGATGACCCAAGTGCTTGGGCCCCTGCACCCAATGGGAGACCTGGAAGAAGCTCCTGGCTCCTGGCTTCAGCCTGGTCCAGCCCTGGCTGTTGCAGCCATTTGGGGAGTAAACTAGCAGATGGAAGATATGTCTCTCTGTCTCACTATCTTTTTTTATCTCTGCCTTTCAAATAAATAACTAAATCTTAAAAAAAAAAAAAAAAAAGAAAGAAAAAAAGGGATGGACCGACAGACAGATGGGGAGAGGGAAGGGAGAGGATGGAAGGGGGGGGGAGGGAGGGAGGGAGGGAAGGAGGGAAGATGGACGGATGGATGGATGAGGAGATGGACAGATGGGAGGACAAGTGAGTAAGTGAATGAGCAAATGACAGGCGCCCAGGGGGACTCAGCCCCGCTGTGGTTTACACGGGATGCGGCTCCTCCAATCATGCAGACTTCTGGACCCCAAAGCCTTAAGGTAATGAGACAGAACCCAATGGTGCCTTTAGGAGGTGGGCCCGGTGAGGGACCCTCAGGTCACTGTGCACGCGCCCTTGGAGGGCGGTTCCTAGGAGAGAGCCGGTCACAAAGGCCTGCGTCAGCGCTGGCCCGCAGTCACCCCTCGCATGAGCCCCGCCGCTGCCGGCCTCCCGCCACCCCCGACAGCTGGGCTTCCAGCACCAGGAGCAAACACAAACCTCCTTGCTTCATACAAGGCTCCCCAGGGGCGGAAAGGTGGTGACCCGGGCCCTCCCTCAGCCTGGAGTCCACCAGGGCTCCCGTACTTAATCTGACCCAGCCCTCGTCCAGATGCAAGCTTGCCCAAGCTGGACGGGCACCCCCAGCAGTGCCGTGACCCCGACACTGTGCCTGGCCTTACGGCAGGGCCCCGAGCGCCCTACGCTGGGCCAAGGCCACACCCTCGCCAGCCCCGTGTGATATCTGTTGAGTGAGGGACCAACAGGCCAGCAGATGACCTGGGGAGCTTCGCCTGGGGCCCAGCCCAGGCTCAGGAGGCCGAAGGGTGAGGCTCGAGAATTTGCATTTTGTTCAAAGGCTCCCAGACAACGCCAGGATCCGGTCAGCTCGGGCTACACTGGCACGCGGGGAAGAGGTGTCGCCGGCTGCTCGGGCGCAGCTAGGAGCAGGGCCCCACGTGGCCCCTCCCCACCCACACGTTCCCTCCTCTGTGATGTGCAGCCCCTTCCCCGTGTGGCCCTTGAACCACTGTCTCCAGCAGCCCCGAGAAGCGGGAGAGGACTAAGCAAAATGCAGATTCTGAGGTCCTGATGCCAGCCTACAAGCATCTGTGTCCCCTGGGTGAGGCCCAAGAATCTGCATTCTTGGTGAGCCGCCCGGGTGATCCCGGCACACGCTGATTACGGCCTTCAGGGCCCCGCCCCCCAGGGCTATGACCACTCACCTGTACCCGTAGCCTCACACACACCTGACCTTCTGAGAGAGATGGGGTCCTGACGGGGGCAGGGGTCCTGGAGGACCCCGAGAAACCCAGCAAACGTGCCTACCCCTCCACGGCTCAGGGCACAGAATGCCAGCCCCAAAGGGCACTGAGCAATCGCTAAGCCCAGCCCCCACCTCACAGACAGGAACCCGAGCCCAGAGAGGGCGCCGCCCAAGGCCACGGAAGGGCGAGTGCCTGGGCCACGTTAGAAGCAGGTGCCCGGGCCCCCCACACTGCCCGGGCAGCTCTGTCCCTGCTCCGCCACCCTCCTGGCCTCCAGAGCCGCCTCCCAAGACACTGACGACAATGTCACGGTCCCACGGAGGCATGGTAACGCCGCTAACCAGCCTGACCCTCCCAACAAGGCGTCTGCTGCCTCCACCAAACCGGGAGGCGGCAGAAGACAGGCGGGGAGGCTGAGCTGGGGGGCGGGGCTGACTGGCCCGGCTCTGGGGGGCGAGGGGCGGCCCCTGAACCAGCATCATCAGCCAGTATCTGAGTTTAAAAGGTTAAACGAGGGCCAGCGCTGTGGCTCAGCAGGTTAACGCCCTGGCCTGAAGCGCCGGCATCCCATACAGACGCCAGTTCCAGTCCCAGCTGCTCCACTTCCGATCCAGCTCTCTGCTACGGCCTGGGAAAGCAGCAAACAATGGCCCAGGTCCTTGGTCCCCTGTCCCCACGTGGGAGACCTGGAGGAAGCTCCTGGCTCCTGGCTCCGGATTGGCCCAGCTCCAGGCGCTGCGGCCAACTGGGGAGTGAACCAGCAGATGGAAGACCTCTCGCTCTCTCTCGATCTCTCTCTCTGTGTTTGTGTGTGTGTGTGTGTGTAATTCTGACTTTCAAAAGGTTAGACAGGGCCAGGCATTTGGGGCAGCCAGGGCCTCAGCTTCAGGCCCAGCTCCGCTTCCGAGTCCAGCTTCCTGCTAACGTGAGGCCTGCGGGGCAGCAGGTGACGGCCCAGGTCCGCGGGTCCCTGCCACACACAGGAGCCCCAGACGCACGTCCAGGCTCCTGCCTTCCGCCTCACCAGCTTCAGCTGTTGCAGGCATTCGGGCAATGAGCCGGCAGATGGAAGATTCTGTCTCTTTGCCACTGAAATATTAAGATCTGTCACTTTAAAAAAAAAAAAAATCTTCGAAGGAAAAAAAGGTTAAACAGCCCCGCAGACCGGGTCCTGAAACACGTGAGTCGGCACTGAGGGGGAGACGGCGCAGGGGCTCGGCTCGCGGCTCCACTGAAATCCCGGCACAGGTGCAGAACCGCGGGGCGGAGGGGGTTCGCGCCTCACCCAGAGCCGTTCAGCTCGGGCAGGGCCGACCCTGGGCGTGCACGCTCGGCACTCGGCGAGCCGGCTCCCTCACCATCCTCACCACTGACCCCGGCAGGGAGGGCAGGCCCGACAGGCGCCTGGGGTGTGGTGCCCGTGAGAGTGGCCAGCCGTGGCCGGGCCTGGTGCCGTGGGCGCTGTGGCCTAGGGCAGGGCACAGCCCCTCCAGGCCTGGGGCAGGGCACAGCCCCTCCAGGCCTAGGGCAGGGCACAGCCCTACAGGCCAAGGATGTCCCACAGGCGAGGTGGAGGTCTGGGAATGGATGACCCCAGAAGCCCCTCACGCCCGTCACCCCACCCTCAGGTCCTGCACCTGCCTCCCTGGCTGCGCTCCGGCATGGCCACGGCCCTGCCCACCGGCTTCCCCGCCTCCCCGTGACTCACCAGTGTGTCCAGACCTGATGCTTGCCACCATTTCTCAAGGGTGGACAAACTGGGTGGATTTTCCCACGTGGCACTCCGGAGAACCGGTTTTACCGAGAGCTCTGCGTGGCACGGTGGGGCCGGAGTGCGGCATCAGCCCCCAGGAAGCACCCACGCCGCTCGCCTGTTAGGCTGAGCTCTCGTGTGACGGCGACTCCACGGCTTGACCCTAGGAAACCCGGCTAAGCTCCTCGTCCCTCTGTCCTCTCACCAACACGGAGCGAGCAAAACTCCCGTCCCTGGCGAGTCCACGACCAGACAGCGTCCCAGAGCCAACACCGGGCCCAGCGTGCCAGGGGCTGGGAGGGCGGCTGTGGTCCCAGCACAGGGCCCTCCGCTCAGTCTCCCTCGCCCCCGGGGCAACAGCGGCAGGAAGCAGGAAAAGCGGCACCGATCGCCTCTGCAGACACCCGGAACCCGAACTCACTCCCGGCTTCCGCGGGATTCCCGACTCGCGGGGGCTCGGTTTTCCGAGTGTCTGGCTTTCCGATGACGGCGCAGGGCCCCGTACAGCCCTTCTGCCTTTCACCCTCAATACAGTCGTCAGCTCAGCGCACGCGAACTCCAACGCTCTCGTGGGAAATCGGCTGATGCGAGGGTCTCGCCCAGCTGCAGGGCAATGAGCGCGTTCCCAGTGTGCTGAGTGGAGGCGGCCGAGCCAGGACACCAAGTGGGTTCATCGGGACACAGGCCCACGGGAAGACAAGGAACAATTAGAACAGGAGGGGAGTTCTTGCTTGCTTGACTTGACTCCTCACTGCGTCTGACTGTCTCCCGGATCGGGAGGCTGGGGAACGGGCGAGCGGCGCACTTAGCTTTCTTCGGACCCAGTCCATCCTCGTTCGGGTGGACTAAGACCCTGCACACTATGCCACAGCAACAGGCCCCTCTTTTGTTTTCGGACTAAACGGTTCAAACTCTCCTAACAAACCTGAGGTTTGTGTGTGTGATTAGTAATGTTAAGGTTGATAATTATAATCATAGCAATGCATGTAATTCCCAAGCCTTATAGTAATGCATTTTAATAAATTTATAATAATAAAAAAAAAAAACAGGAGGCGGGGCCAGCGCTGTGGCATAGCAGGCTAAGCCTCTGCCTGTGGCACCGGCATCCCACATGGGTGCTGGTTCAAGTCCCCGCTGCTCCTCTTCCTATCCAACTCTCTGCTGTGGCCTGAAAAGGCAGTAGAAGATGACCCAAGTCCTTGGGCCCCTGCAGCTGCGTGGGAGACCCGGAAGAAGCTCCTGGCTCCTGGCTGCAGATCAGCCCAGCTCCGGCCGTTGCAGCCACTTGGGGATTGAACCAGCAAACGGAAGACCCCTCTCTCTGTCTCTCCACCTCTCTGTCTGTAACTCTATCTTCCAAATAAATAAAATAAAATATTTTTAAAAAGAGCAGTAGGAAACCCAGACTGTTAATGTATCCATCTTACAAAAAGGCACCTGAGGCCTGGGGTAAAGGCTGCCCAAGCTCTCCTGCTGGTTGGAGAAGGAAGCAGGACGAGGACCAAGCCCCTGGGCCCCCTACCAACAACCCCGCTGAGGTCCTGGAGTAGCAAAAAGAGAAGGTAGCCAGGAAGCTGGGGTCTGGACTTGACCAGGCCCCGCCCCGAGTGGCTGTGATGTGATGAGCAAGGGGCGTGGCCCACTGCAGCTCCGCGGCTCTGGGATGCTGCTGAAGGGGTTGGGCCATGCTGGGGGGTCCCAAAGCAGGGAATGAGGGTGCTGGGACCCCACAGGACCTGTCCGCTAACTTGCCGGAGCAGGGACTCGTGCTCGGCCCAACCAGTTTGCCAGGGATCAACAGCAGGGCTGGGGGTGGGGGGCTCCAGGGTCAGGTTCTGCCCATCACCAGCTGTGTGACTTCAGACAAATTACTCAGCCTCTCTGTTCCTGGGCCACCTCGTCCGTAAACTGAAGACAGAAGCCACACGTATTTCCTAAGACTGCCACAAAGGACTGACACCAGGCGGTGTGTGGGGCCTTCAGCAAACACTGGCTCTGATCTCAACCCTGGGGGTCGCGTTTAATATCACCTCCACAGAAGTGGCACTCGAGACTCCAGAGAGGTGAGAGCCTGCCTGCCTGCAGGGACGGAGCTCAGAGAGGGCAGGGTTCGCCCCCCCCCCCGCCCCCCGTTCCTCGCAGCCCCGGAGCGAGGCCTCTGCTGGCATCCATAGAGACACGGCTGCCCAGGACGGGCCCTGTGGCATCAGTGGGAACACCGCTGCCTGCAACGCTGGCATCCCGTGGCTCCCGCCGAGGCACCTGGAAAGCAGCGCAAGTCCAAGTGCTTGGGCCCCTGCCACACACGAGTGTCCCAGGAGACCCGGAAGACACTCCAGGCCCTGGCCTCGGATCGGCCCAGCTCTGGCCGTGGGGGCCATCTGGGGAGTGAATCAGTGGGTGGAAGACCTCTCTCTCTCTCTGTGTCTCTCCCTCTCTAGATGTAACTCTGCCTTTCAAATAAGCGATCTTTCAAAAAACAAACAAACAAAACAACACAGCTGCCCTCCACCAGCGCCCGCCCCCCACCGGCCTCGTGGGATCCTGGTCCAGCCCCCCCCCCCCCCGGAGTTTTCCGGTCACTCGCTGGGGAGGAAGCAGAAGCCCAGGAAGACTGCTTGACAAATCACAGAGCTGCGGGAAGGTCCCACCCCCACTCCTCCCACCCAGGGCCGCCGGCAGCCCAGTGCTTCTAACCACAAGGGGGTCTGCGGGCGGCGACCCTCACCTGGGGCCCAGGAGCCCCTCCTGGGGTGATTCACCACCTCCCTCACCCCGAGACTTCGGTGGCCCCATGCAGACATCAGCCCCAGCCTGCTCACCGCTGAGGCTGTGCGACCTTGGGCAAGCTGCCTCACCTCTCTGAGTCTCAGGAGCCCTGGGGGACGGGGAGGCAGCGCTGGGCCATGGGTAGCAGGTGAGGCCACCACCTGCAGCACCTGCGGCCCATATGGGTGCCAGCTCGTGTCCTGGCTGCTCCACTTCCGATCCAGCTCCCTGCTAATGGCCTGGGAAAGCAGTGGAAGATGGCGCAAGTCCTTGGGTCCCTGCACCTGCATGAGAGACCCAGATGGAGTTCTGGGCTCCTGGCTTCTGCCAGGCCAAGCCCTGGTCATTGCGGCCATTTGGGGAGTGAACCAGCAGATGGAAGACCTCTCTGTCTCTCCCACTCCCTCTGTAATCCTGCCTTTCAAATAAATAAATATTTTTTAAAAAGAAACCTTGTTGAAGAAAATAATTGAGCAGAGTTTGGGTAGCGTCAAGGAAGCACCAGGGTTCAGAGAACGACCTGGGAATCCGAGAGCCTATGAACAGCACAGACGGAGACCCTGGCGTCTACCAGCCCTTCCAACCCCGCCTCCATCCAGGACAGAAAGTTCTGATAGAGGGGCCAGCGCCGTGGCATAGTAAATTAAGCCTCCACTTGCAGCACCGGCATCCCATGTGGGCACCAGTTCGAGTCCTGGCTGCTCCACTTCCAATCCAGCTCTCTGCTGTGGTCTGGGAAAGCAGCAGAAGATGGCCCAAGTGCTTGGGCCCCTGTACCCGCGTGGGAGACCCAGAAGAAGCTCCTGGCTCCTGGCTCCTGGCTCCTGGCTCCAGTTCAGCACAACCCTGGCCATTGCGGCCATTTGGGGAATGAACCAGCGGATGGAAGACCCCTCTCTCTCACTCTCTATAACTCTTCCTCTCAAATGAATAAATAAATCTAGAGAAAGAGAGAGAGAGAGAGATGGAGAGAGAGGGATGGAGAGGGAGGGAGAGGGGGAGAGGGAGGGGGAGGGGGAGGGGGGGGGAGGAAGGAAGGGAGTTAATTAGCTAGGTCTGATGGAGCCACTCCCAAACTTGAACCACTTGATAGCCCACCCATGGCCCTCAAGACACAATGCAGGCTCCTGGTGAAGCGCACAGAGCCTCCTGGGGCACCCCCACTGCTCCCTCCCCGGCACGGCAGCACCCTGCCACTCACTCAGCCTGTGTACCTGCCCGGAGTGCTCCCTCTCCCTGACCCAACCGTGCCTGTGTGCTGCTTGGTGTAGACAGCCCCCTTCCCTGGGCCCCTCCCATCTGTCAGTGGCCACCTCCCCCCGAGGCTGGGGAGAACCATGTGGGACTCACTCCATACCTGCAGCCCCCTGCCCGTGCCCGGAGCCCAGCAGGTGCTAGAAGGAGGGAGTGCCAGGACAGACAATGGAGAGAGAACCCCCCCGCCACACATTCCGGTGCCGCCTTGCAACACAGGGACATCCTGGGCCAGCCGACTGCTGTGTGCGTGCGGGCTGGGCTGTCAGCCCACCTCCCAGGGCCCCTCCCCTCTGATGGCAGCCCCGCATTCGCACAGACTCGGTGTGAGGGCCCCCCCCCCCGGTGGATCCTCTCAGAGGGGTTGCTCCAGGGCCTGCAGACACAGGGAGTCCTCCCACGCTGCCTCCCCCAGCCCCCAGGCCCCTCTGCGGACCCCTCCTCCCTGGCCAAGCACTCTGTCCTCTGGATGGCTCCCACCTGGCCCATCACGACGGCCATGTGTGCACCTCCACCCAGGGGTTTGCTGACCCTGACTCCTGACCGGCCTCTCCACTCGAACCTGCCCCAAACCCAATCCTGGGTGTCTCCGTAACGCCATGTTCCCCGCCCTCCTGCTCCACTTCACAACACGACCACCCACTCAGGAGCTCAGAAGATTCCAGAAGTCTCACTGTAGTCCTCCGTCCCTCTGGGAACAAGCCACCAGCGATTCCAGCAGATTCTACCCCTAACAGGGACCCCAAATCCAACACCTGCGAACCACCCTGGCCTTTCCCCCGGTCCCCAGGGGCTCCACCTGGGCCCCCACAGCCAGCCCCCTCCCCACAGGAGGAAGACCTTCTTCCAAGGTAACAGAGCACGGCACTGCCTGGCCTCTGCAGAGACCCGGAGACGGGAGGCCAGCAAACACGGCTGTCTACACCAAACACCAAACACGCACATGCGGCCCGGCCTGCACCCAGCGGAGCAGTGCCCAGGCGTCCCGGGAGCCGACTCTCCCAGGGCAAGCCCTCGCCTTACTCACCTGGGCCCCCATCCCGACCCACAGAGGCACACAGCAATTCACTTCTGGCGAAGTTACCCGGAGGTGGAACCTTGGATTGATCTCTTTAGTGACAGCATGTGAGTGAGATGGAAAAGAGACGCGGCCGCCCCAGGCAATCCCCCGCCCTCGGCTCCTCCGCTCACGCAGGTCAAGTTTACCAGCGCAGGGCCCTGCACCTGCTGCACCGCCTGCAGCCGGGGTCACTTCTCCCTTGGAAGGCTTTTCTTTTTCTTTCTTTCTTTTTTTTTTTTTTTTTTTTTTTTTTGCTTCCATTTATTTGAAAAACAAAAACAGACAGAAAGAGCTCTTCCATCCACTGGTTCACTCCCCAAATGCCCACAACTGCGAGGGCTGGGCCAGGCTGAAGCCAGAAGCCAGGAAGTCCACCTGGGGGTCTCTCGTGGGCGGCAGAAACCCAAGAGCTTGGGCCATCACCTGCTGCTTCCCGGGGTGTGCGGGCACAGGAGGCCGGCAGCGGGAGCAGAGCTGGGGCTCCTGACCCGGGATGCACAGCCCCAAGCAAGGTCTTCCTCACAGGCCCCGTTCCCCTAGACCTGTGCAGGGGCGGCCCCTCCTGGTCACTCAGGCCTCGCCCTCCTCGCCCGCCCTCACCCAGTCCTGGCCGCTCCCACATCAGGGCAGTCCCCCTGTGGCTCCCTGTCTGGCCATCTGACCTCTCCCTCGCGCGTACACTCCTGCCACTGTGATGCCACCCACAATGAGGCCTGCACCAGGGGAAACTGAGGCAGGAGCCATGCCCTGAACCTCCAGAACTGGGGGCCCCGTAAACCCCTCCTTACGCAGTCCCCAGCCTCAGGTGTCTCAATACGGTAGCAAAAGACTGACCCAGGCAGGTGCCACCATAGACAGTCCAGAGGGCAAGGCTTCCCGGATGAGAAAACGCCACCCCGGCATACATCACCCGGCACAGGTCACCCCGGCACAGGCCACCCCGGCACACGCTACCCCGGCACATGCCACCCTGGCACACACCACCCTGGCACATGCCACCCCGGCACAGGTCACCCCGGCACAGGCCACTCCGGCACACGCCACCCCGGCACACGCCACCCCAGAACACGCCACCCCGGCACAGGCCACTCCGGCACACGCCACCCCGGCACAGGCCACTCCGGCACACGCCACCCTGGCACAGATCACCCTGGCACAGGCCACCCCGGCACAGGTCACCCTGGCCAAGGACTGCGGGGAGCTGCAGGCACCTGGGATGCAGCACATGCAGGAGGAATTCTCGCCTGCCCTTTCTGCCGAAAGCAAGGCGTAAAATGTCCCTCTTAGGGCACAAACGTCCCTTCGAGGAGCCAGCGTGGGGGCACAGCGGGTTCAGCTGCCTACGATGCTGGCGCCCAGAGCAGAGTGCTGGCGTTCCAGTCCCGGCTGCTTCGCTTCCAACCCAGCTCCCTGTTGCACCTGGGAAAGCCGCAGAAGGTGGTGCGAGTGCCTGGGCCCCTGTCACTCACGTGGGGACCAGGACAGAGTCCCAGGCTCCTGGCTCTGGCCCGGCCGAGCCCCAGGAGCTGCAGCCATTCAGAGTAAAGCAGACGGAAGACGAAGCTCTCTCTCCTCCACCCCAGCCACTGTGCCAGTCACAGAAATAAATAAATCTTTTTTGTTAAAAAAAAAAAAAAATCCCTTCTGAAGGTGACATAAACTTCCACGGCAAAGGTGTCCTCTCTCCCTCCCCAGGAAGAGGAACAAACTCTGCCCACACAGCAAAAGCAAACCCCAAACAGCGCTCGTGTAGCACACACCGCCCTGGCCGCCGGAGCCCAGACCCCTTGACCTCTTTTTTTTTCTTTTTTTTTAACTTTTTTATTTGAAAGGCAGAGAGAGGGGCCGGCGCTGTGGCCCAGCGGGTTAAAGCCCTGGTCTGAAATGCCAGCATCCCATATGGGCACCAGTTCGAGTCCCAGCTGCTCCTCATTTGATCCACCTCTCTGCCACCTCTCTGCTGTGGCCTGGGAAAGCAGTTCAAGATGGCCCAAGTCCTTGGGCCCCTGCACCCGTGTGGGAGACCTGGAAGAAGCTCCTGGCTCTTGGCTTCAGATCGGTGCAGTTCCAGCCGCTACAGCCATCTGGGGAGTGAACCAGAGGATGGAAGACATCTCTGTCTCTACCTCTCTAACTCTGTCTTTCAAATAAATAAAATAAATCTTAAAAAAAAGAGAGAGAGAATCTCCCATCCCCTGGTTCACTCCCCAAATGCCTGCAAAAGCCAGGGCCAGGCCAGATTGAAGCCAGGAGCTCCATCCCAGACCCAGCCATCTGAGCCATCACCCACTGCTCCCCGGTGGCTGGACTCACACACAGGCACCCTGCTACGGGAAGCTACACCCCGAGCGGCACCTTCCCAGCCGTGCCAGTGCACACCTCATTCCTTGAACTGCTTCACAACTGATCGCCTTTGTTAAAGTGTATGTGAGAGGGGCCCAGTGCTGTGGCGTAGCCACCGCCTGCAGCACCGGCATCCCACATGGGCGCGGGTTCAAGTCCCAGCTGCTCCACTTCCGATCCAGCTCTCTGTTGTGGCCTGGGAAAGCAGAAGATGGCCCAAGTCTTTGGGTCCCTGCACCCACGTGGGAGACCTAGAAGAAGCTCCCAGCTCCTGGCTCCAGATCGGCTCAGCTCCAGATATTGCAGCCATTTGGGACGTGAACCAGCAGATGGAAGACCTCTCTGTCTCTCCCTCTCTCTGTAACTTGGCCTCTCAAAAAATGAATCTTTAAAAATAAATAAACAAAAAGGTAAATCTATTACAAACAAAATAAGCAAAACCCAAGAGCATAATGCAGCCAAAGTTAATAAAATTTTTTTTAAAAATGTATGTAACCCCCAACCCCACCCCTGCCTATGTAACCCCCCACCCCACCCCTGCCAGGCCTCTGAGTTTTCAGTCCTTTTCTGTGAAGCTCCAATGCAATAAAAAATATTAACAGCTAACAGAATGCATGGGCTTCTTCTCCTTTTTTTTTTTTAAGATTTTTTTAATTTATTTGAAAGTCAGAGTTACACAGAGATGTCTTCCATCCACAGGTTCACTCCCCAATTGGCCACATCAGGCAGAACTGTGCTGATCCAGAGCCAAGAGCTTCCTCTGGGTCTCCCACGCAGGTGCAGGGGCCCAAGCACTTGGGCCATCCTCCACTGCTTTCCCAGGCCATAGCAGAGAGCTGGATCAGAAGTGGAGCAGCTGGGACTAGAACCTGCACCCATACAGGATGCTGGCGCTTCAGGCCAGGGCGTTAACCCACTGCACCACAACGCCTGCCCCAGGCCTTTTCTCCTATCACCCTTGAGTCCTCAGTAAATACACAGACCCCAAAACAAAACCCAAAGCAGCTTCCTGCTCCACAGGACAGCCAATGTCGCTCAGCTCAGGTGATAACCTTACACTTTCTTTTTTTTTTTTTTTTTTTTTTTTTTTTTTTTTGACAGGCAAAGTGGACAGTGAGAGAGAGAGACAGAGAGAAAGGTCTTCTTTTTTGCTGTTGGTTCACCCTCCAATGGCCGCTGTGGCCAGTGCATCTCGCTGATCTGAAGCCAGGAGCCAGGTGCTTCTCCTGGTCTCCCATGGGGTGCAGGGCCCAAGCACTTGGGCCATCCTCCACTGCCTTCCCGGGCCATAGCAGAGAGCTGGCCTGGAAGAGGGGCAACCGGGATAGAATCCGGCGCCCCAACCGGGACTAGAACCCAGTGTGCCGGCGCCGCAAGGTGGAGGATTAGCCTGTTAAGCCACGGCGCCGGCCAACCTTACACTTTCTAAAAAATGTTTTATTTAGCCTCATTGTATTTGAAAGGAGAGACAGGGAGTCAGGCGCGCGCGCGCGAGAGAGAGAGAGAGAGAGAGAGAGCTTCCATCCCATGTGGTTCAGTCCCCAAATGCCCACAGCAGCCAGAGTCTGCCAAGGAGGCTGCTGGTGTTTCTCCTTGTTTTTTAACAAATTTTAGTGGCCTTTCACTAGTGCTTTTTTTTTTAAAGATTTATTTATTTATTTGAAAGTCAGAGTTACACAGAGAGGGGAGAGGCAGAGGCATAGAGAGAGAGAGAGAGATCTTCCATCCACTGGTTCACTCCCCAGATGGCCGCAATGGCCGGAGCTGTGCCGATCCGAAGCCAGGAGCCAGGAGCTTCTTCCCAGTCTTCCATGCGGATGTAGGGGCCCAAGGACTTGGGCCATCTTCCACTGCTTTCCCAGGCCATAGCAGAGAGCTGGACAGGAAGTGGAGTAGCTGGGTCTCGAACTGGCGCCCTTATGGGATGCCGGCACTTCAGGCCAGGGTGTTAACCCGCTGCGCCACAGCGCCGGCCCCAGTGTTTTTTCTTTAAGATTTTATTTACCTATTTGAGAGGTAGAATTATAGACAGAGGAAGAGACAGAGAGAGAGATCTTCCATCCACTGGTTCACTCCCCAGATGGCCACAATGGCCAGAGCTGAGCTGATCTGAAGCCAGGAGCTTCTTCCAGGTCTCCCACGTGGGTGCAGGGGCCCAAGGATTTGGGCCATCTTCCACTGCTTTCCCAGGCCACAGCAGAGAGCTGGATCGGAAGTGGAGCAGCCAGGACTCAAACCAGTGCCCGTATGAGATGCCGGCACTGCAGGAGGAGGCGTTGCCCGCTGAGCCACAGCGCCGGCCCGAAGCAGTGTTTCCAGCACCGTCCCCGTCCGTACACTTTCTCATTGAGTCCCCAGGCTCCGTGACACAGCCGCTGGGATTATTCCCAATCCACAGATGGGGAAACTGAGACACACGTGGGGCGGGGGGGCCTCTGTGCACCACCAGGCGGGCAAAGCAGTGAAGGAACAAGCGCATGACACGCACCCCCGGGCGCAGACGCCGTCTCTGGGCGGGGCGACGAAGCGGTTACCACGGCTTCTTCCTGCAGCTCCTCCCACGGCCGCACACCACATGGACAATTCGGGTAAGAGAAACCCCCGCTGGGAAAGCGATCGCAGGTCCTGGGCAACACCTGGGCCCGGGAATATTTTTCTCCCATTTCTAGAAGCTGCCCAGTCCCCTGCTTCGTGTAACCATGTTTTCCTAGGGAACTTAAATCAAGGGCCCTCAGCTCCAAAGCCCACTCCAAACAGCGAGGCCGGCTCCTGCCGGGGATGCCGGCGGCTGGGGCGCAGGGCCGCACACCCATCACAGCCCCTGGAAGGGAACCTGCACAGAGGCGAAACACTCAGGCCGGGCTCTCCAGAAGGGCAGCCGGACCCAGGGACCCAGCGAGGCAGCCTCGCCCTGGGCCCAGCATGTCGCCATGGGCAGGCGCCAACGCGGGACACCTGCACTGCCCTGCACGGAGGCGGGGCGGGGGAGCCCAGCCCAAGACCACCCCACCCCCAACAGGCCAGTAGGAAGATGAACCCCAGAGCAGGGGTCACAAACCACACACCATGCGTGGGCCAAGCAGCCAACTGCCCCTCCCTGTTTGCCACAGCACATATGCACAGCTTGGGGGAGGCCCTGGGAGGGCTGGCACTGCCCCAGGACGCAGGCTTGAGAGACCGGGCTCCGGGCACACAGACTGAGGGGCCCCTGTTGCTCCAGGACCCTGGGCTGGCGAGACCCTGCGCCCAGGGCCCGGCCTCAGTGGGGCAAATGGAGGTAACCACGCATAGCGGCTGAGTGGACACATGAGCCACTCCATTGGCTCAGCCCAGACACCAGGCCTGGGGGCCCCCTCTGGGCACCAGGGGCTCTGTCCTCAGCCCTGACCCTCTACCCAACTATGACCAGACTGGGCCTCGTCGACACCGGGTGGAAACGTGCACATTAACTCCAAACTAAGAGCAGCCAGGCGTGCGGAGTGGAGATCCCGGGCACCCGGACACCCGGCCGCTGCTCCCTGCCTCCCTCCGCAGAGGGGAAAGGAAAATGGGACGAAGGAGGGGTGCACAGGATGGCAGAAGGACCTCAGGGCCCACCTGGCCGGAACCCTGCCAAGTGCACCCACTGCGGCAACACCACTGAAACCCAGCGTCCTCGGCCGTGAGACGGGGCCAGCGCGCACCAGCCTGCAGGATGGGCATGGAAACTGAAGGGGCAGAACCAGGCCGACGCCATGGAGCAGTAGGCTGAGCCTCCGCCTATGGCGCCAGCATCCCATAAGGGCGCCAGTTCAAGTTCCAGCTGCTCCTCTTCCAATCCAGCTCTCTGCTCCTGGCCTGGGAAAGCAGAAGATGGCCCAAGTCCTTGGGCCCCTGCACCTATGTGGGAGACCCGGAAGAAGCTCTTGGCTTCGGATGGACCCAGCTCTGGCCGTTGTGGTCATTTGGGGTGTGAACCTTCAGATGGAAGAGCTCTGTCTCTCCCTCTCTCTGTAACTCTGCCTCTCAAAATAAATAAATCTTTAATAATATATAAACAAATGGATGGACCCATGGAAGTCTGGCATCTTGAGGTGCAAAGCCAGCACGAGCTCTCCTTTAAACACATAAGCTCACAGTGACCCAAGGAAGGGGAGAGGTGACGGCAGAGGTGACATTGTCCTTAGCTTTCCTGGTGCCGTTGGAGCGGGAGTGAGGCCAGGAGACCCTCCTTCCCTGTTAGGTTCGGTTGGGCCTTGTTGAAACACTCAGCTTCGAGCTGCCACCAGGCCCAGATGCAGGGGCTAGAGGAGTAAGAAGCCAGGGCCGGCACGGTGGTGCGGTGAGTGAGGCTGCTGCCCACAGCACCACCATCCCACATGGGCACCAGTTTCTGTCTCAGCTGCTCCACTTCCGATCCAGCTCCCTGTTGTGGCCTGGGAAAGTAGTAGAAGATGGCCCAAGTGCCTGGGCCCCTGCGCCCACGTGGGAGACCCAGAGGAAGCTCCCGGCTGGGGCCTGGCCTAGTACCAGCCATTGCAGCCATCTGGGGAGTGAACCAGCGGATGGAAGATCTCTCTCTCTCTCCCTCCCTGCCTCTGCCTCTCTATGCCTCCATATGCTAAGCCACAATGCCGGCCCCAATTTATTTTCATTTTTATTTGAAAAGCAGAGACAGATGGAGAGATCTTCCATCTACTGGTTCACTCCCCAAATGACCACAACAGCCAGGTCTGGGCCAACTCCAAAGCCAGGCGCCCCATCTGGGTTTCCATGCGGATGGCAGGATCCCAAGTACTCGAACCTTCACCAGCTGCCTCCCAGGGTGAGCGTTAGCAGGAAGGTGGCTCAGAAGTGGAGTAGCCAGGACTCGATCCTGAGACTGATGGAGGAAGAAGTGACAACAGCCGTGCCGGCTGCCACCCCTTTCTCTCTCTTTCAAACAAATGAACAAAATAATTTTTAAACAAGGATTTGCAGGAAGGGGTGATCCTCAGGGGGCTTTCCTGCTGGCAGCCACGTGGTGCCGCCCCCTCCGGATCAGGGAGGCTCAGTGATGCCCCGCTCCACCACAAGCCCCACGGGCGTCTGATTCACCAGACCTCTGAGCCGCTGGAACGACCGCCCCTGGGCCTTTGCACGTGCTGTGCCCGTCCTTCTCTGCACCTCACGTTCACACTATACCTGTTTATCACGGCCCTCTGTAACAACCAGCTCTTACATAAGCTGACTCCAGCCCCGAGGCCCCAGCGTGGACTGCGAGCACGGCCACTCCTGGGGACTGGGTCAGACCAGGCCCCCACAGGAAGGAACTCCCTGGGCACACGGCACAAAGCTAGAGCTAGGCTGGGCCCGAACAGCACGGGGGACGGGAGGCCGGCACACGCCGCGGTTTCCAAGGGTGACTCCTGCCCCTAGAAGGCAGGGACGGCGTCTCCATCCGCACCCGGAGCCAGGATGGGCACACGGCACAGCCGGCGAGACCCGGCCTTGACCTGGCTCCCTCCCTCACTGGCTCGTCGTCACCAAGGCATCACATGCATTTTCCTCATCTGTAGAATGGGCAGGGACCCGTCTCCCCTGCCTGGGCATTGGCATTGTCCACACAGCACATGTGCAAGCCATGGAAATCTAAATTATCGTCTCCTACCTTATACATCGCCCACTTTGTCTTTGCGAAATCCATCTCAGAAGATTCTATTCTTTCCACTGCACTTTCTCCCATGCCCGAAGCACCCAGCCCCCAGCAGCTACGAGAGGTGTGTGGGAACTGACTCCCTAGTTTGCCCATTAACAGTAGCCTTTCCTTAGACTAACCTGAACTTGAGGCCCAAGGATTTCTCCAGCTTTCCCTGACCCAGACTCCTCCAACGTTAAAACTTGCAAACGCAGAATCTAGGAAGCACCGGTCCCTGGCCACTCACGCCCTCGGCAACTGTTTGCTGCACACCTACTTCGTGCCGGGCACCATTCTAGGCTGGCGGTCAGGGCAAACAGGACCCTGCTCTCAAAAGCTTCGGGGCCAGGGCTCCAAGGCCACTGGGAGCTGACCCGGCTCGTTGGAGAGGAAGTGGCCCCGGTGAGACCCAGAAGAGGTAAGGACGCCCACTTTCCAGACAGATGACAGCCAGGGCCGTGGCTCTGTGGCCGGGGGGAGGAGGGGTCCCGGAGCAGCTGTGAGGGAGCAGTGCGAGAGGCAGAGTGGGGCACCAGGACCCGGCGCTGCACCGGGGAGCCTGGAGCTCTCCCCCCAGTCCCGGGAGCCTGGAGCTCTCCCCCCCAAGTCCCGGGGAGCCTGGAGCTCTCCCCCCCCCCCAGTTCCGGGAGCCTGGAGCTCTCCCCCCAGTCCCGGAGAGCCTGGAGCTCTCCCCCCCAAGTCCCGGGGAGCCTGGAGCTCTCACCCCCCCCCCCCAGTCCCGGGAGCCTGGAGCTCTCCCCCCCCAAGTCCCAGGAGCCTGGAGCTCTCACCCCCCCCCCAGTCCCGGGAGCCTGGAGCTCTCCCCCCCCAAGTCCCGGGAGCCTGGAGCTCTCCCCCCAGTCCAGGGAGCCTGGAACTCTCCCCACCAAGTCCCGGGAGCCTGGAGCTCTCCCCCCAGTCCTGGGAGCCTGGAGCTCTCCAAGCTGCGCCCTCCTCTCTGGTCTCTGCATCGGGATCTGGATGCCGTGGGCACACCGTGCTGGGCAGAAGGCAGGATGGACAGATGGACAGGCGGGAGCAGAATGGCCAGCCCCCGCAGGGCTGCAGGGAAGAGCTGTGCATATTAATGAGCCCGCACAACCTGCCCCCCACTCCCCAGCCTCCGGCAGCAGATGGGGCTTGGGGCAGGCGGGGCGTGGCTTCCCCTGGTGGATCCCCAAGGGAGGCAGCCACTCCATCCAAAGCCAGGCCAGTGGGAAGTGTGCCCCACCCCCACCCGGCTGGGCAGGGGTGCAGAGCCCCCAGGACCTCAGGACCACAGGAAGGCTGCAGACCCTCCCAGGGAGGAAGAGCAGCGCCCACACTCCCCCACAGCAGGCCAGGCTGGCTCTGAGGCCTCCCCCCGCCCCCCAGGCAGGCTTCAACCTCCCGAAGTCCCACCCCTGCCCCAGGGAGCACCCAGCCCTGGGCTCTCTCCTCCCACAGCCCTCCGCCAGGGCAAGGGCCCAGGGTAGGAGGGGCTGGCCCAGAGGAGAGGGGCAGGAGTGTCCCCGGGCTGGGTGCAATGCCAGGGACCCCCCCCCCAAGGTCAGCGCAGGGGGAGGTGGGGAGAGGATTCCCAAACAGTGCGGGCCGCAGCCGGCTGGAGGTCCCCGCACACAGCAGGCCAGTCCGGAGTCACCGAGGGCCACGGAGGCCGGGGGGAGGGGGCACACGCTCACACTCGTGACACAGTCGCTCGAGGGGCAGGAGCAGGGACCCACGCAGGCTCGGGGCCGCCCACGGCCGCCGCGACGCGCCCGGGGACCGCCGGGGAGGCTCCCGCCTGCAGAGGCGGCCACACAAAGATCGCGCCGCCGCGGGGACCCGCAGGGAGCCGGGACGACTCGGCCCTGGGACCCGGCGCCTCCGGGCCGCTCGGGCCCCCGGGCCGCGCTCACTCACCGGCCTGGCAGCCGCGTCCGTCGCTTCACAAAGGCGCCCGGCGGCCGCCGCGCCTCCCGCTCCCCCGGCCGCCGCGGGCGCCCATGGCCGGGCCGGCCGCCGCCGAGCCAATGGCCGCGCCGCCCGCGCGCGAGGTCGCGGCCGCCCGAGTGCGCCCGCCAGCGTCCGGGGCCGCCGCCGCTCGGCTGAGGTCACCGCTTAACCCCTGGTGGCCGGGGCCTCCGAGGCCGCCGCGCCCCTCCCCGCGAGAAGGGCGGGGCTCCCCCAAACCGCCCAAGGGGAGGGGGCTGGGCACGCCCACCAACTCCCCAGAACGCCCCGCAGGGCAGGGAGGGGTCCTCAGGTCTCCAGGGACATCCTGTGGCCTGCACTCCCTGGACTCCCCCTCCCCCCCCATCCCGCCTCCCCTTCCTCAGTTGGGAAGGTGGCCCAGGCACGCTGGCTGCCAGCAGTCTGCTGGGGCCCCCTCCAAGGGAAGCCGCACCTGTGATAACCCCCCCCCAGGCAGGGCTCACCTTAGATCCTCCAGGGTGGGTCACCGCCTTGCCCCTGGCCTCCCAGGACAGCTACCCTGGCCACCACGACCTTGAGAGCATCTCACACTGGACCAGCAGCAGCCCTGTGCCGTGGCCCCATTCTCCGGAGGAGCAAACCAAGGCTCAGCTTAACTCACTCAAGCTCACCCAGCAACCCCGTGGTGCTCCCTCCCAGCCCCGGAGCTGCCAGACGCCGGCCAGCTCCCTCCCAGAATTCCAAAGAGGGCCTCGGGATAGGATGCACTGAATTACAGTTACCAGGTCATTAATTAAGATTATGGCTGTTGTTATTAAACACTCCCCCAGCTCTGGCTCAGACTTATCAGCAATTACTCCTGGGCTGATAGGAATGAAGCCTGCAGCTGCCGAAGGGCACAGGTGCGTGGGCCGCGTGGGCCGGGTTGAAATCCTCTGCTGTCTTCACTGAGGCCATGCAGCCACTCCATCTCTGATCTCCATTCTTATGGCTCCCTGTTCACCGGCCTTAGGGGCTACCCCGGAAACAAGAAGAGAGCCGGCCCCCAGCCCTGCCCCCTCGGCTCTCCCGGGCTAGGAAGACACACACACAGGCCACTACAGTGCAGGGAGCTGGGCACGAGCCCTGTGCTCTGAAACCATCCTATTCATTGATTAGTGTGCTTGTTTATTGTCTATCTCTGCAGAAGAACATAAGTGCCATGGAGCTGGCCGGGCCGGAGTCCCCAGCGCTGTCCTGAGCCCAGGCCTGGGGAGCCCCCGTGCACGGCAAGCAAGGTGAGCGCTTGCTGTGTGCCAGACACTGTTCCAGGCACGCAGGAGGCGTCAGTGGACAAACACTGCCCTGGGGCAGCATCCACTCCAGAGGTGCATAAAACGGTGGCCCTGGCAGCGGGGGGGGGGGGGGGTCGGGGGGGGGGGGGGTCTGGAAGGCCAGCAGAGCAGCACGGACACTTCAGATGTCCGTGGCAGGAAGCCTCGGGCCAGAACCGGGACTTGTGGGTCCTGCTGTCAGTCGCAGCCAGAGTCAGGGCACATCCCCACGCCTGCATTCCCTGGCCTCCCAGAACCCACTGGAGCCGCCTGCCGCGGTCCTCCAGACCGGGTTGCCCCCTGCCCTCTGTGGGCATTGCCCCCTCCTCATATTGGCTCTGGGACGTCCTGATTTGAACCGGCTCCAGTTTGAGGGTAGCTATGAGCCCAGCTTAAGGGCAGAGGGCGTGCCCCAGACACTGGGTTGTGCCCGCTGAGCCCAGCGCAGGGAGGGGATACTCAACCCCAGAGGCTATGTGTGGAGCCCCTCAGGGGTGAGGGGTGCGGCCCACCAGCTCATAACACACATGGAGCTGGCGGAAGCACTTGGGTTTGTCCATAGCAGTTGTGTTGTTGTTGTGAATTAGTTGCCAACTTTTAATCATTGGGAAATTTCCCGTAGAAAGACAGATTGCTGGCTTCCGGGAACACATACGAAGATCTGGTAACGCCCGGCCCGTGTTCCCCCATGGCCACGCTCTGCCGCACCCCCCCCCCCGGGCACAGTGGCCCCCGAAGACACAGCCCCTCCCTCCCGGCCCTGTGTCCCTCATCCGATGTCCAGGCCCCTCCTCAGTGGTTTGCTGTTTGTTTTCATTTTCTCTCTGCTCTCTCCCATCACAAGGAAGAATCACATCACAAAACACAACCACAGGACCAAATAGGAACATTTATTCTGCACAGTGGTTGACATGGAGCTTGGGACAGCCACATGCTGCTTCTCGTTCCGGCGCCCTGCGAATGCACGCCCCAGCAGGCAGCAGGTGACGGCTCAGTTATCTGGTTCCCGGCAGCCCCACACGGGGGATCTGGCTTCAGCCTGGCCTGGGGCTCTTGAAGGCATTCAGAGAGCAAACCAGTAGGTGGACGCTCTCTCTGTATCTCTACCTCTGTCTCTCTCTCTCTCTCTCTCTCTGTCTTCCAATTAAATAAAAAATTAATTATTTTTAAAAGATTTAGCTATTTATCTGAATGGCAGAGTTACAAAGGGAGAGAGACACTGAGAGAGGACTTCCATCCTCTGATTCACTCCCCAGATGGCTGCAACAGCCAGAGCTGGGCTGATCCAAAGCCAGCAGCCAGGAGCTTCATCCGGGTCTCCCACATGGGTGAAGGGGCCCAAGGACTTAGGCCATCTTCTCCTGCTTTCCCAGGCACATTAGCAGGGAGCTGGATGGGAAGGGGAGTAGCCAGGACGCGAACCAGCTCCCATATGGGATGTTACACTGCAGATGGCGACATAACCCAGTACACCACAGCACAGGCCCCACAAAAATTAACTATTTATAAACAAGACGAATGAGCCTGCAGCCTGCAGCCCAGGTGATGTCCTCCTGCCTTCCCGTCCTCACCACCGTCTTGCTGTCCTGACACACTCCTCTCACCCGGCCCACCTCCCCGGCCTCATGGTCCAAGCTCCTCGGCCAAAGTGAACGTGCGGGTGTTCCTCTGGGCCTTTGCCCATGCTCTTCCCTGTGCCTGGAACGCCCCTGACCACCCAGCCTCCAGACACGACGGCCAAGTGCCTACCGCCAGCATAGGCAGTGGCTTCCCAAGGACCTCTGCCCTTTGTGCTCCGGCCTGGGCTGGGGGGACAGCCCCTCCCAGGCCTCCTCAGCGAGCCTGAGCTGCCAGTGTGTGTTTGCCCCAGCTGCTCCCCGGGGACAGTGAGTCCATGGAGGCTGGGCCCTGCGTCTCGCTCAGGGCGGCATCCCCAGTGCCTGTTAGAGAACCCGGCCCAGCGTAGACAACTATTCGCTGAATCAATGCACGCTTGGGTTTCAATAGGCACAAAAGGAACAAAAAGCGTCTCTGGGAATGCGTCCACGTCCCAGAACATTCAGCGAGTGGCCGGCTCGCGGAGCGTTCTGGCGCTCGCGGGACTTCCCGTGTGAGTGCAGGCCCTGTGGGTGCATGACACCCAGCGGGGATCCAGCGCTCCCTTCTCCCTGCATCCACTACTGACCTGCGAAGGAGGAGGGAGGGAGGACAGGGGCGGGGTTTCCCCTTGGCCAGAGAGGCCCAGTGACTTGCCCCAGGCCGCCCAGCAAACTGGTGGCAAAGCCCAGAAGGGAACCTGAGGCTCCTGCCTCTGCCTCCCAGTCGGACCCCCTTCTGCCAGCCCAACCCCCACAGTGGATCAAAGAGGAAGTGGGTGGTTGGGACAAGGGATGCCCCAAGCCCAGAGATCAGGGCAGCGTGAACGGGGCGCACACAGGAGCAGTCTCCCACCTTCTCCGATCCTTCTCTGGATCACCCGTCAATCAGGAGCGGCTGGTATCTGGGCCACATCTCCATCACCAGTGAGGCTGGCAGGGGCTGTCTTACCACCCCTCTCTCTGCGGTGCTCCTGTCCTGGTCAGGAGAACAGGCATTTGAAGGGGACCAGGACATACTGAGCAATGCACCAAGCCCCCCAGTTTCTTCCTAGCCCCAAGACCTGCCTTTCGGGGAAGCAAGCCGAGGTCCCAGGCCGAGGCTCCTGGGGTCCCAGGTGGGGGAGGCTTCACTTCCCTGAGCACCCACTCTAAGGGCCTTGGCGTCAGGGAGAGACCAGGCTGTACAGCCCCCCGTCTGGGGGACAGAGTGTCAGCTTCCTGAGAAGCCACCACCAGCAGGCGGGGGCTGGGTACTCAGGGCCAGTGAGACACAGGGGACACGGGGCCAGGCTGCCCTCGTGGGGCCTGGGGAACCACTCTGAACCCCATGGGTGCATGGATGTTTACATTTTATTTATTGATTTGAGAGAGAGAGAGAGAGAGAGAGAGAGGAGCTTCCATCTGCTGATTCACTCCCCCCAATGCCTGGAACAGCCAGGCCTGGACCAAGCCAAAGCCAGGACCCAAAAACGCAACCCAGGTCTCCAACGTGGGTGGCATGGCCCCAGCCTCCTGAGCCACCGTCTGCGGCCTCCTGGGGTGTGTGTGCACTAGTGGTGAGGATCTGGCGCTGCAGCCAGGCGTGAATGCAGGCGCTGGGGTCCGGGCTGGGGGGTCCCCATGTGTCTTACCCACGGGGCCAGACTCCCAGCCCTGCGCACAGGATTGCAAGAGGTCAGATGATGCCCAGTCCTCTGAGCCCCAGTCCCGTCGTCTACACAGGGAGGGAAGGTGGTTTTACCTACCTCTTAGGCTTGTTCAGAGGATTAAATGAGCTGTTGTCTGGGGACTGTTGAGCAGAGAACTCAGATCCAATATGATCTGAGATTTTTCAATGTCTCGCTGCTGAAAATGGGAAAAGCAGGCAGGGCATTCGGTGACAACCTACCCTACGCCTTGGGGCTGGGGACATCCCAGGGCAAAGGGTCCCAGGCCCCAGGTGGGGGGCAGCTGCCACCCAGTCCCAGGAGGCAGATCACTATGCTCACCATGCCTTCCTCTCCTTTCCTTTCTCAAGAGAAGCCCACGGGGCTGGCACTGTGGCGTAGAGGGCTGAGCCTTCACCTGCAGTGCCAGCATCCCACATGGGCGCCTGTTCAAGTCCCGGCTATTCCATTTCTGATCTAGCTCTCTGCTAATGCATCTATCTCTGCCTTTCTTTTCTTTTCTTTTTTAGACTTATTTTATTTATTTGAAAGACAGCATTACAGAGAGAGGTAGAGAGACAGAAAGAGAGGTCTTCCATCTGCTGGTTCACTCCCCAGATGATCGCAATGGCTGGAGCTGTGCCAATCCAAAGCCAGGAGCCAGGAACTTCTTCCGGGTCTCCCACGTGGGTGCAGGGGCCCAAGGACTTGGGCCATCTTCCACTGCTTTCGCAGGCCATAGAGAGAGCTGGATCGGAAGTGGAGCAGGCAGGACTTGAACCGGCACCCATATGGGATGCCAGCACTGCAGGCGGTAGCTTTACCTAGTTCGCCACAGCGCTGGCCCCCTCCTAATTTTAAAAATTATAACTATTTCAAGTTGTAACTGGGCCAATAATTTGTAAACCAAATAGGCTCCAAGTGCCAATGGCCGAGGTTCTGAGAGCTTGTCCCGATCCTTAGAAACGTGTGGACGTCCCTTGGGTGGACAGAACCAGCACCAGCCCCCTGTTCTCCCTGACTGTTGTCTGCCTCTCTCTGTCACTGTGCCTCTCAAATAATAAATAAATAAATTTTTAAATAAAAAAATCTGATCTTATCCAAATTCACTGTTTAAAAAAACTAAAGTGCAGGTGTGTGGCATAGCCAGTTAAGCTGCCACTCGGATGTGCACAGCCCATGTTGGCGTGCCTGGTTCGAGTCCCAGCTGCTCCACTTCCAGTCCAGCTCCCTGCTAACGCACATGTGAGGCCCGAGTGCTTGCACCTATGTAGAAGACCCGGATGGAGCTCTGGCTCCTGGCTTCAGCCTGGCCCAGCTCCAGCCGTTGTGAGAATCTGGGGAGTGACGCAGTGGGTGGAGGCTCTCTCTCCCTCTGTCTCTGTAACTCTGCCTTTCAAATAAACAAATACATAAATAAAACGTAAAAATAATAGTAATCACCGCGGCAGGCCCTTCCCTGGCACTCGCAGGCTCTGTGCAAACGCTGCCCTGTGTTAGTTCATCTCATGCCCCAGCAGCCCTGTAAAGTGGGAAGTGAGTCCCTCCTCCCCGGCTTCACAAACAAGGAAACTGAGGCCAGGGACACCCTGCCCTAGCCTCGGGTGTCCATCAGGGTGGCTCTTCTGCCCCGTCACTTGGACAGTCCTGGGGGATTTTTATTGTTGGAAAACAAAGAAGCCCATGATAAGAGGGGGCGCTGGTTTCTATTCGGGTGGTGCCCCATCCTGTCCCTGGTGAGGGGGGCTCCTGAGTGCTTTACAAGGGGACCCCCGGGGGCACCGGCCTCCCAGCATCCTGCCTTAGCTCTCCAGTACCCCTCTCCCACACAGAACAGGTGGAGGGCAGAGGTCACGCCACCCATCGGCCCGGACCTCACAGGCCCCAGGTGCCAGCCCCTCTGCCTGGGGCCCATGCTTCACCCACGCCTGGGGGGTGGGGGCGTCTCAGCCTTCTCCGTGGATGAGCGGGGACTCTCGCTGAGCCAAGGGGAGGCTGGAGTGGGCAGCTTGGGGCCCTGCCAAGCAGCCAGAAAGGACAAGGACACAAGGTCTCGGCTTCCTGGCCTCGGGTTTCTGCCCCAGCTCCGGCTCAGAGCACTGGGCCAGGTTCCCGGGCGGGCAGGCGTGACAGTTGCTGGTCAGCTGACAGCCAGCCGGGCCCGGGGCCTGCTCTAGAAGTTGCCAGAATGATGGAAGGGAGGTGGCGCTGGCAACTGGGGTGGGGGGGCGGAACAGGGAGGGAGCCTCCAGCCTGGCCAAGCAGCCAGAAAGCCTCCAAGGGGCAGGGCCTGGCCAGAGCAGAGGGAGGCACCGCGGCTGCCAGCCAGAGATGGCGGTGACACACGGGCGTGGGGGAGGGGCCTCAGCTCCCACGGCCGCCTGGGTCATGGCAGAAGGGCCTGGCGGTGGCTGCAGCCTGGCACCAGCCCCGGAAACCTTCCCTGTCCCCCAGTTTCCCCGCCCCAGGCTGGGAGGCTGCGTAAGCGCACTGGTCTCTCGGATGAAAGAATCTTTCTAAGAGTCATAAAACTGTCCCCACCCGGAACAAAGGGCCCTTATCCGGCTGTGGCCCTCCCGTGCACTCCCAGAAGCTGTGGCAGGAGTTTATAGACTGGCTGTTGGACCAGCCCCAGGGCTCATTAGCATCACTCCCGGTCCTCTGCGGGGGCTGCTCCTCCACACTGCCATCTGCAGAGGCCCACTGTGCGCCGGCGCCGGCAGCGCTGCCTGCAAGGTGGCTCTGTCCTGCTCTATGAGTGAGGCGCCTGGGGACCAGAGAGGTCAGGGACTGCCCAGGGTCACACAGGGGGACAGCTGGGATTGAGCGGAGTCCCACTCAGGCCGCAGATCGTGAGGCCTGCTCCAGGAAAGGAGACCTCGAAACCTCAGCTGAGGGGCCGGCACTGTGGTGTAGCGGGTGTGGCCGCCGCCTGCAGTGCCAGCATCCCATATGGGCACCAGTTCAAGTCTCGGCTGCTCCACTTCCAATGCAGTTCCATGCTATGGCCAGGGAAAGCAATAGAAGATGGCCCAAGTCCTTGGGCTCCTACACCCACATGGGAGACCCAGAAGAATTTCCAGGCTCCTGGCTTTGGATAGGCACAGCTCCGGCTGTTGTGGCCATTTGGGGAATGAACCAGCGGATAAACCACCCCCCCCCTCTGCCTCTGCCTCTCTGTAATTCTGTCTTTCAAATAAATAAATAATAAATCTTTAAAAAAATAAAACCTCAGCCCAGGCTCACAGCCTGGTGTCACCCCAACACTAGCACTTGATTTTCAGGGGCAGGCTTTTGGCAGCTTGGGGCACCCACATCACACATCAGAGTACCTGGTTCAAGTCCCGGCTGCTCCACTTTTTTTTTTTTCTTAAAGATTTATTCATTTATTTGAAAGTCAGAGGTACAGAGAGAGAGGGAGAGAGGGAGACAGAGATCGATCTGCTTCTTCACTCTCCAGTTGGCCACAATAGCCAGGGCTGAGCCAGCCCAAAGCTAAGAGCCCGGCGCTTCATCCCAGTCTCCCACGTGGGTGCAGGGGCCCAAGCACTTGGGCCATCTTCTGCTGCTCTCCCAGGCGCATTAGCAGGGAGCCAGATCGGAAGTGAAGCAACCAGGACTGCAACCGGCTCCCACACAGGATGTGGGCGTCACAGGCAGCGGCTTTACCCACTACACCGCAGTGCCAGCCCCAGCAGCTACTCCACTTCTAATCCAGCTCCCTGCTCATGCATCCTGGCAGGCAGCAGAACGTGGCTCCAGTGTTTGGGTCCCTGCCACCCACGCGGGAGACCCGGATGGAGCTCAGGCTCCTGGCTTCAACCAGGTCCAGCCCTGGCTGCCGGAAGCCTTTGGGGAGTGAACCAGCAGACGGAAGATCCCTCTTTCTGTCCTTTTTGCCTTTCAAAGAAAATGAAAATGAAAATGAATAAAAGTTAAAAATTAAATAACTACCAGTCACCCTCCCACGGGTTCCCTCTAAGCGCTAAAGTCCTCGCCCTGTCCTAGCTACTCACAGCCCTGAGCACTGATCTTGGAATTCCTGTTGGCAGACGAGAAAGTGGAGGTGCGGGGTGGGGTCTGACCCCCAGGGCTGGGGAGTGGGAGGTCAGGATTCGAATCCACTTCCATGTGGTTCTGGAGCCCCTGCTTCTCCTGGGCGAGCTGGCACCAGTGCTCAACCTTCCCAGCGGGGACCGGGCATGCAAGGACACTCCCCAGGTGCTCAGGGTGCGCCCAGCACTGTGCCAGGAGCCTAAAGGACGGCCGTAAACCAAAGCCAAGTGCCCCAGACTCCGTCAGCCCCATGGGGCCACCAGGGCTCCCCAGTCCTCCGTGTGTAGCAGCCCCCAGCCCCGGTCCCCCAGGGCCGCCCCCTCCTCTCAGCTTCTGGAGCCTTCCATGTGCTGGGTTTGTTGTGCACGGGCCATTGGCCCTAAAACATGTCACGATCATCTTGCAGCTGGGCCAACCAGGCAGGAAGCAGCGGGGGCACAGGCTCCCCTGGGGCAGCCCGCAGACCTGCACGGCAGCCGCGGGCAGCGTGGCCAGCACCCACGGCCCCTTTGTTGAGGTCACTTGCTCATAGGCCACCCCACCCTGAGACGCTGGCTTGAGGCCTCGCCCATGTCACCATCCCCCTGTTACCTTCTCTTGCTGCCAAAGACAGGTGGCTTGCCCAGAACAAGCATGGGCGTGCCAGGGGCTGGGTCAGGGGATCGTAGTCATCTTCATCGCCACCATCATCATCGTCACAGCTCTTGCTACACGCCGAGCACTGGAGAGCCCATGTGCCTGTATCGTCTCACCAGGTCCCAACAGTCCCACAAGGCGCCAGGTACTCGCTAGCGGTTGAATGTCTGTCCCCACCCACCCAGAAGCAGGAGTTGGGTCCCCAAGTCCAGTCTTGGTGGCGCTGAGATGGTGGGAACTGGAGACAGTGACAGTGGGAGGGGGACCCTGGGGAAGGGACTCGATCAGCAAGGCCATTCGGCGAGGCCCCACACTCTGTCAGCACACAGATGGACAGAGAGGCCCACTTCCTGTCTCTGGCCAGGTGACACTCCGTCCTGCCTCGGACCCTGCCAGCCCCAGAGGCCAAGCCAGCGGGGCTGCCCCCTCCTGGACGGTGAACCCTCAGAACTCTGGGACAAAACTCACTTCTCTTCTCCGCACCCTGAAGCTGTCTCAGCTGCCACTTTACAGCAGGACTGGGGACCGCTCCTCTGCCGGCAGCCTGTGGGCATCAGTGACCTGGGCCGAACGCAGTCACCAGCTTCAAGCCGAGCCTGCTCTAGATGGGCTGGATTTTGAGTCTTCTCGTGGTTGCCAGGCAGGGCCCGCCCACGAGATTTCACGGCCCTCATACGGCCCGCGGGCTGGGCGCTCCCAGCTCTGTGTTACAGCCACGAAAGCTCTACGTGGCACCTTGCCAAGCTTCAGAGGCGGAGACCCGCGCACGAGCGTTGCCCTTAGTGCTTGGTGAGTTGTCTGTCACCCCTGCTATTCTGTGACCCCCTGAGGACAGCATCGTGTCTGCTTTACACATGTTTTTCTAGATACGGTACCTGGCACAGAATGGGAATTCAATAAAAAGTCTATGGATGGGGGCTGGTGCTGTAGCACAGCAGGCTAATGCCCTGGCCTAAAGCACCGGCATCCCATATGGCCACTGGTTCTAGTCCCGGCTGCTCCTCTTCCGATCCAGCTCTCCGTTATGGCCTGGGAAAGCAGTAGAGGATGGCCCAAGTCCTTGGGACCCTGCACCCACACGGGAGACCTGGAAGAAGCTCCTGGCTCCTGGCTTTGGATCAGCACAGCTCCGGCCGTTGCGGCCAATTGGGGAGTCAACCATCGGATAGAAGACCTCTCTCTCTCTCTCTGCCACTCCTCTCTCTGTGTAACTCTGACTTTCAAATAAATAAATAAATCTTCTAAAAAAAATGTCTGTGGATGGATGGTGGATGGTGGGTGGGTGGAAACCCATCTGATCTGCTCCTTCCTAACCCGCATGTCTGCCCAGTGGGGAAGGGCGCGTGTGCAGCCACACACCACGCCCAGGGCAGGGAGCTCACTGCCTGCGGCTCCCGGGAAAGCCTGGGAGCAGCTGGGCCACACTCCAACCCCAACCCATCCCCTGATTGGGGAGCACACACCAGGAGCCCAGAGCTCCAGGCGGTTTGCACTCCGGTTCATTTAAGAGACTTCACGCTGCCCCCCGAGCCTCCTGCCCCGGGAGCTCTGCTGGGCGGCTTGGGCCAGCGGCCACACTCTGGGCTGAGCACAAGGTGACCCAGGCCCCCCCCCTCAACACACTGCCCCAGCACGGCCCGGGCTCCCTGTGGTGGAAGCGACACTTGGAGACAGAATAGGCCCAAGAGAGCAGGCACCCTGTGGCTCCGTTTGGACATTTCCAGAACAACTTTTAGAACAGAGAAAGGACAGGACAGGCTTTGCGGCTCAGAGGATGAACCAGCTCTCGGGAAGCCCACAGGCTGCCAGAGCACCCGCCTGTCTCAGCTTCTGATCCAGCCCCCCACTAATTCGCCGGAGAGACGGCGGATCAAGGCCCAAGTCCCAAGTGCTCCCTGCCATGCACGTGGGAGACCTGGGTGGGGTTCCTGGCTCCTGGCTTCAGCCTGACCCAGCCCCAACTGTTACAGGCATTTGGAAAGAAACCACTAGCTGGGCGATATCTCCCCCTGCCCCCACCCCCACAGTCTATCTTTCAAATGAATAAATAAAACTTTAAAACAAAGAAATGGAGGAAGGAGAAAAGACCAGAACACCGTGTCAGCCCCGCCCCACTTGGGAATGGAACTGTCTGTTGCTGCGCCCAGGACAGGAGGAGGGGGCCTGCCCTCCTGGGGTCTTGTCCGCGACCGGAAGCAGGTTAATGAGCCAGCGCGGGTGCCTGGGCAGAGGGCACTTACTGTGTACCAGAGCCCCGGGAGCCCCTCGGGGAGCTCAGCCCAAGTGACCCACCCAAGCTCACCCCATCAGAAGGGACAGAGGTGGGATTCAAACCCAGGTCTGGGTCAAAGTCTATACTTTTCCCATGGAAAAATATACACCAGGATGCCGGAGTTTGCTGACAGTTGGCAAAATGTTGGTGTCCTGGGCTTATTCCAAACATTGGCCGCCGGAAGCAGGATTGGGCTTTATGGAGCCCATTGTAGGCCTCCAGAAGCAATGCCCCGCCCCCTCCTGTTCTCCCTGAGCTTGGTGGCTGGACCCAGAGGGAGGGAGCCCAGCGGGCCATGGGGCTGTCCCCTCGTCCCCTCCAGCCACTCAGAGACTCCCAGAGCTGGAAGGGCCCTCAGGCAGGATCTGAGCCAGCCCACTCCTTCCCTGCAGGGGAAACCGAGGCCTGAAGAGGACCAGGAATCGCTCAGGGTCGCACAGGCTGTGAAGAACAGAGCTGGGAGCCAGGGCGGCCTCCTGGCTCCCGCCGGGGTCCCCTCCTCCCCAGGTCGGCTCAAACAAGCCCCGGCATTGGAACCCCACTCATCAGATAGAACAGATGATGCTTATCAGAGGGGCCTGTGGGGGAGGATGGGCGGGGCGAGGGGTGGGCAGGGCACCCCTGGCCAGGCCAGCACTGCTGTCTGGTGGCTGAGCTGGGCCAGGGTTACAGTGCGGCCAGCAGGATGCCCCAGGAACAAGGGCTGCCAGTGTTCCCGAGCCGAGGAAGATTGGGGGAAGGGCTCTCTCCCGCTCTGCCGGAGGACAAAGAGGGAAGAGGCCCCAGCAGAGGAGCCCAGGCCACCTGCGTCCCATTCAGCTGCTAAGATCAGGGGACCTGTTCCGTGAGCCTGGCCTCCTGGAACCCAACGGGGTCTGTGTCCTCAAACCTGCTCACTGCTCTGCACCTGGGAACCCTGGGAGCCCCCATGGCCTAGGGAGCTGTCTTCGTGGTGGAGGATGGGTGGCCCCTCCAGGGGATTCCCAGATGGGTTCAGGTCCCTGCTCTCCTCCTCCTGGACCTGAGACCTCCAGGGCGTGAGTTCACATCCCCCAGTCAGCTTCCTCCGGGTGGGGCCCTGCTCTGGCTCCTGCACCTCGAGGTCCCTGTGAGGGTTCAGGGCAGGGCTGTCGCCGCCGTCACAGAAGGAACTGGAGACGCAGCTCGGGTAATACCTCTCTCCATCCCCATCCCCATGGCCCCACACATCTCTGTGCAATCACAGGGAAGGGAGGATCCGCTCCTGCACCCGCTCGCTCGGGGCGGCCCTGCCCAGATCCTGCAGTGTTCCCAGGCAGAGAGAGGAGCAGCTCAGCCCCTCTCGGCACCCAGTGGGAGGAGCATGAAGCCAGCAACCAGCCAATGAGGGCCCAGAATCTCCGAACCACGAACGCAGCGTTTGCCTCTGGAGGTAACCTTGGGTGATGTGACCTTCCTGTTCTTTTTTTGGTTTTTAAAGATTTATTTTATTTGAAAAGAAGAATGATAGAGAGAAGGGGAGAAAGAAAGAGAGATCTTCCATCTGCTGCTTCCCTCCCCAGTGCCCACACAGTCAGGGCTGGGCCGGGCTGGGCTGAATCCAGGAGCCGGACACCCCACCCAGGTCTCCCGCCACTCTGAGCCACTGTGCTGCCTCCAGGAAGCTGAAATCGGGAACAGAGCTGGGGCTGGGACCCGGGCACCCCCACTCCCATACAGAATGTGGCTTCTACGGTGGTTCTTAACTGGGAAGCCAAGCACTGACTCTTTTTTTTTTTTTTAAAGATTTATTTTACTTATTTGAAACACAAAGTTACAGCAGGGGGTGGGGGAGTGGGGCGGCATTGTGGTATAGTGGGTAAGGCCGGCGCTGGTTCACATCCCGGCTGCTCCAATTCTGATGCAGCTCCCTGCTAATGGGCCTGGGAAAGCAGCAGAGGATGGTCCAGGTCCTTGGGCCTCTGCCACACACTTGGAAGACCCGGAAGAAGCTCTTGGCTTCAGCCTGGCCCAGAGCCAGCCACGGTGGCCATGTGGGGAGTGAACCAGCAGATGGATGATCTCTCTCTGTCTCTACCTCCCTCTCTGTAACTTTCAAATAAATAAATCTTTTTAAAAAAAATAGAAGAAGAAGAAGGAAGAAGGGGAGAAAGAGAGAGAGAGAGAGAGAAGCTGAAGCCAGGAGCTTCACCTGGGTCTCCCACGTGGGTGCAGGGGCCCAAGGACCTGGTCCATCTTCCACTGCTCTCCCAGGCACATTAGCAGGGAGCTGGTTCAGAAATGGAGCAGCCGGGACTTGAACCAGCACCCGGGTAGGATGCCAGCATTGCAGGCGGTGACTGAACTCCCTACACCGCAAAGCCGCTGCCCCACCCCCATCAACGTTCTGACGGATGGTTCCCGTACCGCTGATGCTGTGCGACTCTGGGCAGGTGGTTCACCTCTCTGAGCCTCAGCCTCCTGTCAGGAGGACTAAAGGAGCCGGGGCGTGCAGGATGCCTGAGCTTGGCCCAATAAATAGAGAGGCCGCAAGGTGGGACCAGCAGGCGCCCTCACGGGAGAGGGAACCTCAGGAACCCCTTGCCCACACGACTCTCCTAGGAGGTTCTGGAAGGTGACATCAAGGACTCTCACCTCCCGGTGATAAGGCAGAGAGTGGGACCAGACCAGTCACCCCCAAGGCCCCCAACATCCCACTAACTGAGGCGATCCAGCCAGCAGGTCCACTGTCATCACCCTCAGAGGGACAGGGGGACAGGTGAGAGGCGGTGGCCCCAGCTGAGTCTCAGCGGCCCCGACGCTTCCGCCTCAGCTGCTGGAGGACTCTCCGGAGGAAGCGGCCAGACTGGAGGACCTGCCTGTGCACCTCCCTTAGCTGTGTGAGCCCAGGCAGGTCCTCTGCCCTCTCTGAGCCTCCGGCCCTCGCTGTAGGGACAGTCACTGTGGGAATGGCAGCTCCCGCCCCGCCCAGCTCCCCAGGCTGCTGGGAGCACCCTTGGCAACAATGGCCGAGCACTTGCTCTGTACACCGTCGCGGAGGAGGCACTGGCCTTGTTGAGCACCGAGATCCCCCGAACAGCCGGGCAAGGCGAGGTGGAGCCGAGGAGAGAGGGACACGGGCTGTGCACCCAGGCCCCTCCTGGCCCTCGCCCTGCGCACCCACGCCTCCTGCCTGCTTGGCCCAGAGGACGCCATAGAAACCCCGGTGTTTAGATCCGGAGCCAGCTGCTTCTAAGCCTCCTGTGCCCCCCGGGAGCCGCTGGCCGCACGTCCTGGCTCTGGCCCTGGGGGTTGCTGAGGCAGAGAATGGCGTGCCACGGACATGACGCAGAAGGCACAGGAGCTTTGACGGTGACATTTACAGTGGCCCAGGGCCCTGGCAAGCCAGAAGGTCACACGGTCACCTACACGTCCCCCTGACACCGACCGCAGGCTCGCCGTGCCCAGCAGGACGCCCTGCCGGGGAGCCTCCTCCTCACAGGGCAGCAGCGAGGTGGGGGCGCCGACAGCACCTCCGGCCGCAGACCCAGGTTGCCGGGGTTCAGATCTCAGCTCCCCCTCTCCAAGCCGTGAAATCCTTTGCCCCTCTCTGCCTGACTTCTCAGCTCAAAACACAAGCGTGTCCGCGTCCCACGTGTGAGCACCAGGGCTCCCGGCTCCAGCGTCCTGCCAATTATGTAGGCAGTGAGCTCCCCGTCACAGGAGGTATTCAAGCTGGGGCTAAACCACCACCTGTCCGGGATCCACAGTCAAACCTGACCTTTCAGATGCCTTGCAAGAGTGGGTCTGTGTATCCCTGCCTGTGCAGTCACACGGGCTGCTCTTCCCCGTGGACATGGCCGGGCTGCGCCGGGCTGGGAGAGAGGAGCAGGCACAGGGCGGCAAGGCGAGAGCGCCCGGCATCCTGGCTCCCAGCCCTGCCCCTGTGCCGCTGGCGTTCACTGTGTGACCTTGAATTACTCTGGGAGCCTCGGCTTTCCCAGCTGAAGGACGCCGTGGTTAATGAAGCGCTCTGCGGCCGCATCACGCGGCAACGCTCCAACTCCGTGACCCCGAGAAGGGAGTGGGGCAAACTCCCCCACGCACACTCTTGCAGGCTCCCTGCGTTCCTCGTCCCACGCTGCCCCGACCTGCCCAGGGCCACAGCGTCAGGGTCACGGCCCTGGAGGTTCCCGGCATCTCCACGCCCATCCCCAGCCATCCCCAAGCCCCAGCGCCGACACAGAGGGAGCAGGTGTCCCTGGGCCTGGGCAGCAAGGGGTCGGACGATGGCAGAGACACCCGCACCACCATCACTCAGTCCACGACATCCTAAGCTCCCTCCTCCCCCTCGGTGAAAGACCGCGATGATTAAACGGGAAAGGCACTGACCTGGGCTCTGCGCTCCTCAGGGCAAGAAGTCCAAGAGATGGGGCAGCTCCCACCGGCTGGAAGGTGCCGTCCGGAGCAGCAGCTGGCAGAGCCGGCGGCAGGAGCGCAGGGGTCGGTGCACCCGCCTTCCCAGCCAGGTGTGCAGGCGGCCCAGGTGCGTGACTCACTCACCTGCCAGACCTGCCAGGCAGGCGGGCAGAGGGCGGGAGGACAGGAGGCGGCCCGGCAAGCCCACAAGGAAGGGCTCCACTGAGTCAGGCCCGGCGGGGCTGGGCCATCCATCGGCCCAGCCTGCGAGGCCCAGGAAGTTGGCTGGGGCGAGGGAGGCGGGAGGAGCATGGTGGAAGGTGGGGCCTCCCGGGGAGGTGCTCAGCGGCAGGAGGCGCTCCCAGTGCTGCCCAGGAAACGGGCACCGGGCAGAGCTGGAGGCTCCCTGGGGCCGGAGCCCTTTGAACTGGAGAGGTAGATGGGCGCACGCGTACAATGACTCGGGTTAGAATCCCTGTGCAGGGCTAAGCCTCTGCCTGCAGCGCCGGCCTCCCGTATGGGTGCTGGTTCGAGCCCCGACTGTTCCACTTCCGATCCAGCTCTCTGCTATGGCTTGGGAAAGCAGTGGAAGTCCTTGGGCCCCTGCACCTGTGTGGGAAACCTGGAGGAAGGTCCTGGCTCCTGGCTTCGGATCGGCGCAGCTCCTGCCATTGCAGCAAATTCAAAAAAAAGAAAGGAATCCCTGCACTTGCCGGCAGTGTGGCCCTGCCTCGCGGAGCCTCCCTTTCCTTCTTGGTGCGCTGCAGTAGTGACGAGGGCCCCCGCCCCATGGCCTCCTCAGGGGAGGGGGACGAGCGCTGCGCAGGGAGCGCCCCAGCAGAGGCTCCAGTTCGGCAGGACCTGCGCTCCCAGGAGCCCCCCTGTCCGAATCCTTGCCGTCGAGGCTCTTGGTCCCCAGATCGCAGCCAGCGTCTTCCGAGCCGATTCCAACACAAGGATCTGGACGGCAGGGAAATGTCAGTTAACCCCAGACACTAACTCCGCCCGGCCCGGGACGCGATCAGAGGCGGGTGGACCCCTGCCGTCAGCGACGCCCAGGCATGCCCTGCACGAGGATGCTTGAATTGCACACCAAACCTGGGCCCCACTTGCTGCCACGAAACCAGCCACGGAGCCTCAGCGCCCCAGCACAGGCGTCACCCAGCTGCGGCTCGCTGGCCACTCCGCCCATCACGGGCTGCTATAAATAAAGTTTTCAGGAAGGATCCTTGAGCCCCATTGCTAATCGATTCTGCATGGCTGCCCTGCAGATAGAGCAGAGCTGGGCGATGACAGAGGGCACAGGGCTCACTGAGCAAAATATTTACCCTCTGGGGCCAGCGTTGTGGTGCGGGGGCTTAAACCGTCGTCTGCAGCGCCAGCATCCTGTATGCGCACCAGTTCGAGTCCCGGCTGCTCCACTTTTTTTTTTTTTTTGACAGGCAGAGTGGACAGTGAGAGAGACAGAGAGAAAGGTCTTCCTTTGCCGTTGGTTCACCCTCCAATGGCCGCCACGGTTGGAGCGCTGCGGCCAGCGCACCATGCTGATCCGATGGCAGGAGCCAGGTACTTATCCTGGTCTCCCATGGGGTGCAGGACCCAAGCACTTGGGCCATCCTCCACTGCACTCCTTGGCCACAGCAGAGAGCTGGCCTGGAAGAGGGGCAACCGGGACAGAATCCGGTGCCCCGACCGGGACTAGAACCCGGTGTGCCAGCGCCGCAAGGCAGAGGATTAGCCTCTTGAGCCGCAGCGCCGGCCCACTTTGAATCCAGCTCCCTGCTCATGGGCCTGGGGAAGCAGCAGAAGATGGCCCAGGTGCTTGGGCCCCTGCATCCACATGGGAGACCTGGATGAAGTTCCCAACTCCTGGCTTCAGTCTGGCCCAGCCCCGGCCATTGTGTCCACTTGGGGAGTGAACCAGCAGATGGAAGACTTCTCTCTCTCTCTGCCTCTGTCTCTCCCTCTCCCTCTCTGTAACTCTGCCTCTCAAATAAATAAATATTTTTTATTATTCTTATTTACTCTCTGAGCCTTTACAGAGAAAGCTCACTGACTCCTGCCTTCTTTCAATTCAATAATGATAACCCCGGCTACCGGCTCTTACATGCTTTATACACTAAAATATTCTCCATACACGGCTTCTTTTTCTTTTAAGATTTATTTATTTATTTATTTATTTATTTATTTATTATTTGAAAGGCAGAGCAACAGAGAGGGCCAGGGCTGGGCCAGGCTGAATCCAGGAGCCTGGAACTCCATCCGGGCCTCCCGCAGAAGCCCAAGGACCTGGGCCATCGTCTGCTGCCTTCCGGGCTCATCAGCAGGGAGCTGGATGGGAAGTGGAGCAGCCTGGACTTGAACCTGCTCATACAAGAGGCCAGCACCACAACCTGTGACTTAACCCACTGCATGCGTGCACAGCTCCACGCATCGTTTCATATGAGCCTCACGACACGGTTTGCAGGGAGGGAAACTGAGGCAGCTGAGAGCCGCAGCCACTCCGGGCATGCGCAGTGGACGGACATTCCCAGTGCAGACCTGTCCAAACCCAGAGCTGCGGGCTCCACCCATGACCCAGGCGAGCACGTCCCCACGGGACACCAAGTGCTCAGCGCGGCGTGGAGACACAGCTCCCTCACGGAGTGCCCCAGCAGGCTGCCAGCCTCCAGCCAGAGGCTGCCACCCAGCTCTGGCTGCGGCACGGGAGCCCCAGTGGGGAGAGCACCTGTGTCTGGTGCCCTCGGTCAGGGAGCCTCTGTCGCTGGTGCAGTGGGTGCACAGGGCGAGGAAGCCGTCAATGCGTCCCCCCACAGCCCTGGGGAGGGGGTGTCTTCCTCCTGTAGCCCCGCCTCTCCCTGCCCCACCCAGAGCCCCAGGGGTGGGGGAGGGGCTGATTATTAGTTGAGAAAGAGCGATGAGTTCAGAAAATTTGAAAAGTAGTAAATCCACCTCCACTTCCTGTTCTGACAGGGGCCAGGGGAGAGGGGACAGCCGCCCTCCCATGTGTGTAGCAATGTCCTTCCGTGGGGGGACAGCTCCACAGAACCTTCTGGAAGCACATAGCCACGTGCACCCACAGACACTGACCCCCAAGATGGAGCCCAAAAGACCCCTCCCCCAACTCACCACGCCTTGGCCTGCGCAGGCTGCTTGGCCGGCGGTGCCTGCGCTAAGCGGGGCCGCGCCAGGCTTCCCTCAAACAGGGGCTCAGCCTGGATTCAGAGAGTGTGAGTGCCCACCGGGGGCCAGACCCTCTGGGCCCCGCCCACTCTGGAGGAGGGGCCAGGTCCTTGCCCCGCCCCCATATCCTTGCCACACCCCCACCCCTCCCAGCACCAAAAGATGTTCACCAAGCTCGCGCTGCAGGAATGCATCTTCCAGGCTGCTCTGGTCCAGCCGTCCCCCTCAGCAGTGGGGACCCACTGGGCCAGGCGACGCCACCTGATGGCCGTTCCAGGCGTTGTAGAGCTGTTTCCGTTTTTTTTTTTTTTTAATTTATTTTATTGTAGCTGTTATTACGGTGCAGCAGATTAAGCCACTACCTGTGACGCCAGCATCCCATACAAGCACCAGTTCGAGTCCCGGCTGCTCCACTTCAGGTCCAGCTCCCCGCTGATGCACCTGGGAAAGCAGCGGAGGATGCCCCAAGTGCTTGGGCCCCTGCACCCACGTGGGAGACCCACATGGAGCTCCAGGCTCCTGCCTTCCGCCTGGCCCAGCCCTGGCCATTGTGGAGTGAACCGGTGGATGGAAGATGTCTCTCTCTCTGTCTCTGTCTCTGTCTGTCTCTGTCTCTGTCTCTCTGTCTCTCTCTCTCTCTCTGTCACTCTGCCTTTCAAATAATATAAATAAATCTAAAAAAAAAGCAGGCCAGAGACAGAGGTGCGGGGAGGGTGACAGTGCGCGTGTGCCTCCCTGGGCCCCCCTGGACTCTCCAGGCGGTTTGATCCGGTGGAAATGTCTCCATGGGGGCCGTCTCGCTCCCGTGGCCGGTTGAGAAGGAGCTGCCAACCCCAGTGACCCTCCCCATTCCGAGACCCATTCCCGCCCCGAGGACAGATCCCCCCCACAGCCATCTGCTCCCACGTGACCCATCCCGGGCCCGCACGCACATTCCCTGTCTGGGAGATCGGCACCAGGGTTCTGCTGGCGGCCATAACTGAGCACTTGCTGCCTAAAACCTGCAGGGTGGCCGCCTTCTGCCACGCACGTGCCCAGGGAAGCAGAGAGCCCCAGACTGGAGGCAGGGAGAAGCAGAGCCGCGTGGTGCGAGTGGCCCTGACTCGGAACAGCCGCGGGGGAAGCAGCTCCGGCGGCCGGCGAACGGAGAAGCAAACATGGTGCTGGCCCCAAAGACGGAGGCCGTTCAGCCCTACGAGGGAGGAAACGCGGTTCTACGTGCAACAGGGAGGATCCTTAGAAACGCTACACGAAGCCAAGACAGCCAGACACAAAGCCACCTGTCACGCACCTGTAACAGCAAGTTGACAGAGGCAGAGGGGACGGCGGCTGCTGGGGCCGGGGGAGGGGAGCCGGGGCTTGGCGCTGCACGGGTGCAGGTGCGGAGTCCCTGCTCCGTAGGAGGAAGAAGCTCTGGAAGCGGGTGGTGGCGAGGGCTCCTCAGCACGGAGCACGTGCGTGACGCCCAGACCTGCGCACTTCCTGCAGAGACCGGCACAGGCCTTTGGCCGCTCTCTTAACACCGCACATCGCAGAGTGCCTGGGTTCAATAGATGGCGCCGCTCTGGGCTCCGGTTTCCAGCCAGTACGCACCCCGAGAAGCCACGGTGACGGCTAGGGTTCAGGGGTCTCTGCCACCCGTGTGAGAGATCTGGATGGGAAGAATCCTAGCAGACGGGACCTCTCTGTCTCTTCTCTCTCTCTTTCTCTCTCTCTTTCTCTCTCTCTCTCTCTCTGACTCTGCCTCTCAATTAAATAGTTAAAAACAGTTGCAATAATAACCGAAGATGTGCATATCTTACTGCAACTTCAAAGGGGTGCGCGAGAGGCAGGCACTGCCCAGCTCCCAGCCCTGGTCCTGCTCAGGAGCTGCCCACCCCCCAGGCCAGGCCGAGCTCTGGGTTCCCAAGACAGCCCTGGGTCCTGCAAGCACACCCCGCACCTGCCCTGCCCTCCCGAATGGAAGCGCCTCCCTCACATGACATCCAGGAACCAGCTTCTGCACCTCACCATCCGCCCGGCGCCTCCAGACTGCACGTCTGCCTTCCGAGCCCAGGAGACCCTCCCTCCACACACACAGCAGCTCCCGGCCCCCTGCAGACGAGAACCTGTCCCCTCCACCCCGCCTGCACCTGTCGGTGTCCCCCAGCTCGAACCCCAAATCACCTTGCCAATTCCACACATGGGATCCACCCCCCAGGAGGAAGCCGCCCCCCACTGGGCGCCGCCGAAGCCTTGCCGCGGGCTCGGGTGACACTTCTAGGAGCCAGGGTCCCAGAGGTGTCGCTGCCCGGACGTGGCCCCGGAGGAGCCTCCCAGCAGGACGTCACACCCTGCTGCACAGGCACCAGCGCCCCAGCTCCTGGCAGGCTGGAATTTGTCTTTACGGCCACTGACCGACACCGTGGGACTCTCCAGGAAGTGGGCAGCCTGCGTGCAGATCTCCTGCCCCTTGGGAGTGGGAGGAAGCCGAGACCCGGAGCGGTTCTGTGCCCACAACAGGTGGCAGAGCTGGTGTTTGAGTCCAGCCCCTTGGGTCCCAGGGCCAGGCTCTTCTGAACAGGCTCCAGGCTGCGCAGGGTAGGAGGCACCCGGAGCAGGGAGCCTGGATCCTGGGCTGGGGGTCCTCTGAGCGGCCCCCACCACCCACCCCAGCCTTGAGAGGGTAAAAGTCACAGCCAGGAGATGGGTCGGGCCCTGTGTGGATGCAGAAGGGACCCCCATCCCATCATCCTCACCCAGCGCACTAAAAATAAAAAAAAAAAAATGTGTTTACTTGAAAGCCAGAATGACAGAGAGGGAGAGACAGAGAGAGAGCTTCCAGCCGCTAGTTCACTCCTGTCAGGCCAAATCCAGAAGCTCAAAACTCCATATGACTCTCCTACGTGGGTTACAGGGGCCCAAGCACGCGGGCCATCTTCCGCTGCCTTCCCAGGCACATTAGCAGGGAGCTGGATCAGAAGAGGGGCAGCCGGGACTCGAACCGGCGCCACATCGTGGCAGGCAGCTTAACCCACTGGGCATCAGCCCCCCCATCCAGCTGTTGCACCGAGGCTGGGACCAGAGGCCCCCGTGCAGGTCGGCCTGCAGGGTATTTTGGAAACAGACGCCACCTGCCCCCGTTTGCTGTGCCGCCGGCTGCTGGGCTCCAGCCTCACCAGACCCCCAGGTGAACTCCAGCTGCTGCCTCCTGCCCGCCAGCCAAGTGGCTTCCAGAACTTTCCGCCCAGAATGGAAGCCTAACCACACACCCCGCGTGCAGCAAGGGCCCACAGACAAGGTCTGTAATTACAACAGGGACGATCAAAGAAACCCGAGCTCCCATCCGGCTTCCCTAATAAGCCAGGGGCCCTCGGGCGAGCCCCTGACCCCCTGACCTCTGCGTGCTCATCTGTGAAATGGGAATGGAGACTCGGCTCTGAAGGCTGCTGTGGGGAGCCATGAGCTCATTCGTGCCCAACGCTCAGTACCAGTGCAACCTTCGCAGGCCGCTTAGGATGTGGGGATGCAGAGGGTGGTTATTCCATTGTGTTCCAGTTTGTTCTAGAATTCTCAGGGGGCAGTAGTACTGCGGTATATTGGGTTAAGCCGCCAGCTGCACTCCTGGCATCCCATCTAGGCACTGACTGGAGTCCCGGTTGCTCCATGTCCCATCCAGTGCCCTGCTAATGCACCTGGGAAAGCAGGTGGTGGTGGCCCAAGTGCTCAGGTCCCTGCCACTCATGTGGGGGACCCGAATGGAATTCCAGGCTCCCGGCTTCGGCCTGGCCCAGCCCCACTCATTTCGGCTATCTGGGGAAGAGAATCAGCAGATGGAAGATCTCTCTGTCTCTCCTCTCTCTCTCTCTCTCTCTCTCTCTCTCTCTCTCTCTCTCTCCCTCTGCCTTTCAAATAAATAAATACATCTTTAAAAAACAAAAAGAGGGGTTGGCGCTGTGGCGTAGCAGGTAAAGCTGCCGCCTGCAGTGCCGGCATCCCATATGGGCGCCAGTTCAAGTCCCGGCTGCTCCACTTCCAATCCAGCTCTCTGCTATGGCCTGGGAAAGCAGTGAAAGATGGCCCAAGTACTTGGGCCCCTGCACCCACGTGGGAGACCTGGAAGAAGCTCCTGGCTCCAGATTGGCCCAGCTCTGGCTGTTGCAGCCAATTAGGGAGTGAACCAGTGGATGGAAGACTCTCCTCTCTCTCTCTCTCTCTCTCTCTCTCTCTCTGCCTCTCCTTCTCTCTGTGTGTAACTCTTTCAAATGAATAAATAAATCTTTCAAAAAAATAAAGAGGACTCCCAGATTTCGTTGGGTAGGGTGAAACTTGGCACCGGCTTACTTAGTAAGCAACTTGGTTCTTTTGCTCGCGCGTGCTCGCCGCGGTGTGCTATTAGGAGGACGTCGGCTTCACCGGTGCCCTCCGCTGGGCGAGAAACTCCTGAAGGCAGGAGCCAGCCGCTCTGCTGGGCTGACCCAGCGCTGGGGGTGGAGCAGGCTAACGAGCACCTGCTGAACAAAGGAATAAATGAGGAAATTGGAGAAGGCAAAGCAGGGCTGGGCACCCGGGCCGGGCCGTGTTGGAGGCCGGTGCTGTGGTGCAACCCATGGGGCTGCCGCCTGCAGTGCTGGCCTCCCCTGTGGACACTGGTTCAAGTCCCAGCCGCTCCACTTCCAATCCAGCTCTCTGCTATGGCCTGGGAAAGCAGTAGAAGATGGCCCAAGTCCTTGGGCCCCTGCACCCACGTGGGAGACCCGGAAGAAGCTCCTGGCTCCTGGCTTTGGATCAGCCTAGCTCCGGCAGTTGCGGCCAACTGGGGAGTGAAGCAGCGGATGGAAGACCTCTCTCTCTCTCTCCCTCTACCTCTCTCTGTAAATCTGACATTCAAATAAATAAAAATAGATAAATAAATAAACAAATAAATAAAAACTTTAAACATAAAGTAAGCAAAGTGAACGGCATGGAGGCAGCCACCGGCAGCCGCTGGCCTCACCTGCCAGCCACACAGAACCACGCAGGCCCTGTCGGCCACACTGCTTCAGCAGCTGCTCTGCCTACACTGGGCTGTCACGCGTGGAGGGGAACAGGAAGCAGGGCCTTCACGAGACGGGGGGTGGGGGGTGGGGGAGCCTTCCCTTACAGAACGGTGCTGGGCATAGTAGGCTAAGCCACTGCCTGCGACGCCGGCGTCCCACTGCAGCGCCGGTTCAAGTCCCGGCTGCTCCACTTCTAATCCAGATCCTGGCTGGCGCGCTTGGGGAAGCGGTGGAAGACGGCCCGAGTCCTTGGGCCCCTCTAGCCGCGAGGGAGACCAAGACGGAGCTCCTGGCTCCTGGCTTCAGCCTGGCCCCGTCCCGGCTGTTGCAGCCATTGTGGGAATGAACCAGCGGATGGAAGATCTCTTCTGTCTGTGCCCCTCTCTCTGTCCCTCTGCCTTTCAAATAAATAAATAAGTCTTAAAGAAGCAGCGGCAGCAGCAGCAGCGTGCTCTGTCCGACAGAGAGAATTTGGCGCCTGGCATTCCCTGGGGCCTGCCCCAGCCCCATCACCTGCCGCCACATTCACCCCCGGACCTCTATTATAGGTTTATTATTGTACCCATTATGCATATGAGAACACTGAGGTCGAGGGCGGTTTGAAGTCCTGCCCACAACCATACAGAAAGAAGCCGAGCTGAGACTCGAAAGTTCTCTGTTTTTAGTTTGGACTTGATTTGAGCAAATGTCAGGGCATGTGCGGGTTGGGGGTCTCATCAGCACCATGTAGGCAGGGGCACCGCTCAGTGGCAGGGACCGATGGCACTACAGTTGGGGGCCCCACCCCTCCAGCTTCCTGGGCCCTCCCACTGCAAGAGATGGGTGACAGATCAGGGCTCAGCCCAGGGAACCCAAGCCCAGTGCTCAGGTGCATGGCAGACAAGGCAAGGGGGTCGTGGAAGGTCCTCCCTCCCCCACACTGGTAAGCAGAGGCTGCTCACCCATGTAGGCCAGACCAGCACTGGCCATCTCGGGTGACACAGCTGCCACACAACCCGCGAGGGGTCATCACAGCCTGAGGATCCGGCAGTCACACCATGCCCAGCTCCTGGGAGTCCACAAGAGGTGCCCCAACACCAGGCGCCGCAGCAGTTCCAAACGTGGGGCTCCCCCAAGGGCTGGAAGGCTGACTCAGCAGAAATGGCCCCCTCCAGAGGCCCCTGGGCCCTGGGGACAGGCCCGCCCCTCCCCCAGCTCTGGCGTCCCCTGGGCCGGACGGCTGGGAAGCCCTGGGCTCAGCCCTGGGCAGGGTCGGAGGAAAGCAAAGATGCAATCAGTTTGCCAGACAGGATTTTCAGAAACCTCACCCCACTTTGTAGCCCCAGGAGACCCCCCAAGGACGGCACCCAGGAGTTGTGACAGGCGGCACTCACCACCCTCACACTCCCCAGGGGAACCCTCCAGACGTGTGACCAGGAGCTGGCCTCCACGGGCTCGGGCAGCACCTCGGGAAGCCAGACGCCGCTGTGCCAGCCTGCGAGTGCCAGGTGTTTGCATAACCATCCCCGAGGTGGATGTCACCGACATCCCCATTTTCCAGATGGGGACACTGAGGCCCAGAGCCAGGAAGACGCAGTCTGGGGCAGACATGGTGGCGCAGCAGGTGAAGCTGCCACCTGTGATGCTGACATCCCGTATCAGAGTGCCGGTTCCAGTCCCGGCTGCTCCACTTCCAATCCAGCTCTCTGCTGTGGCCTGGGAAAGCAGTGGAAGATGGCCCACGTCCCTGGGTCCCCACAACCACGCGGGAGACCAGGAAGAACCTCCTGGCTCCTCACTTCGGATCAGCACAACTACAGCCATCGCAGCCATTGGGGGAGTGAACCAGTAGATGGAAGACCCCCCCCCCTGCCGCCTCTCCTCTCTCTGTGTAACGCTGACTTTCAAGTAAATAAATATTCTTTGGAAAAAAAAAAAAAAAAAAAAACAAAGAAAGAAGAGGAAGAAGGTGTGGTCTGCCCTAGGGTTGTCATCTGCCTGGGGACGAGGCTTCACCCATAAAGGAATTTGAGTTACAGGAATATTCTGGAAACTGCAGGACCCTGCAGTCCAACCCCTCACTTTGCACGTGGGGGATTCCAAGTTCAGATCAGGGCAGTGGTTTGCCCAAGGTCACAGCTCGCCTGGCTGCAAGGCCAGCACCGGACCCCTGTCTACGACGTTCTCCCAGCTGGGAAAGCCGGAAGAGCGGGTGATGGTATTTGTGGGGAGGGGGTTGACACAGCGGATGCAGCAGGAGCCTCCCTGGGGCCTGTGCTGGGCAGTGGTGGGCGATGATGGCCCCAGAGGCCCGCAGTGTCCTCCTCCCTCACCCCCTCCACACCTGTGGGCCCAGGTATGGGGCGCCCCCTGCTGGCCGCCAGGAGACGGCATCTCGGATGAGGACAGGAAGTCCATAGAAGCACGGGAACCCAAGATGCCCGGAGTTTTCCCAAGAGACAGGGCTGGGACGGTGACGCTGAGCCGCTGACGTATCCCGCTGGGGTCCCACCCTCTCTGTCCCGGCGTCTCGCGGCCCCTGGGCAGGGCAGGGGTGGACGGCAGGTACCTGCGGCAGTTTTTGTACAGGTCCACAAGTTCTGTGACTCTCTCATGGAGAGATAGGATCTGTGCCTGAAGACGGGCAGGCTGGGGCCAGGTGTGTGACCAACAGAATGTAGCCACCTGACCGCAGCTGGGACACTCGCCTCGGGGCTGCCAGGGAGGGACTGACCACCCCGAGGCCCCAGAGAAGTGGGGTGGGCAAGCTACCCCAGCAGGCCCCAGACACAGGCGGGAGAAAGTTCTGAGCCACTCCAGCGCCAGCTGTGGAGTCGCCCCGGCCTGTGAGTCTTCCCAGCTGTGGCCCCAGACGTCACGGAACGCGATGGCCCTGGTCCACATGCCCGCGGCTGTAGCGCAGGAACGGGGTCTGTTCTGGGCTGGGGGCTGTGTCGTCGGCTTGGGGGCCCCCGGCTGTGTCCGAGAGCCTGGGTTTCAGTCCCGCTCTGCTTCCACTCCAGCTTCCTGCTAAAGTGAATCCTGGGAGGCAGTGGTGAGGGCTCCAGTGCTTGGGCCCCTGCCACTCACGTGGGAGACCCAGATGGAGCTCCTGGCTCCGGCTTCAGCCTGGCCCGGCCCTGGCTGTTGCAGGCCTTTGGGGAATGAGATGGAAGGTCTGGGGTCGGCCCTGTGGCACAGCAGGTTAAAGCCCAGGCCTGCAACACCAGCACCCCATATGGGCACTGGTTCGAGTCCCAGCTGCTCCATTTCCAATCCAGCTCTCTGCTATGGCCTGGGAAAGCAATAGAGGATGGCCCAAGTCCTTGGCCCCCACCACCCGCGTAGGAGACCTGAGGGAGGCTCCTGGCTCCTGGCTTCAGGTCAGCTCAGCTCAAGCCATTGCGGCCAACTGGGGAGTGAAGCAGTGGATGGAAGACCTCTCTCTCTCTCTCTCTCTTCTGGCTCTACCTCTCTCTGTAACTCTTTCAAATAAATAAAATAAATCTTGAGAGAGAGAGAGAGAGAGAGAGAGAGAGAGATGGAAGGTCTCTCTCTGTGTGTCTTTCAAATAAAGAAAAATACATAAGTAAATTTTTACTCTAAAGTGGAGACGTGGGGCGGGGCTGCCTCACTCCATTGCAGGCCCCCACCCCCAGCTGTGTGACCCTGCTGGGACCTGGGCCTTTCTGTGCCTCCGCTCGCACTTGCAGACCGAGTAGATAGTAAGATAGGGCTATGGAGAGGCTTCAAGAAAGTGCTCATTGGCCGGCGCCACAGCTCACTTGGCTAATTCTCCGCCTTGCAGCGCCGGCACACCGGGTTCTAGTCCCGGTCGGGGCGCCAGATTCTGTCCCGGTTGCCCCTCTTCCAGGCCAGCTCTCTGCTGTGGCCTGGGAAGGCAGTGGAGGATGGCCCAAGTGCTTGGGCCCCTGCACCCACATGGGAGACCAGGAGGAAGCACCTGACTCCTGGCTTCGGATCGGCGCAGCGCCAGCCATAGCAGCCATTTGGGGGGTGAACCAATGGAAGGAAGACCTTTCTCTCTGTCTCTCTCTCTCACTGTCTAACTCTGCTTGTCAAAAAAAAAAAAAAAAAAAAAAAGTGCTCATGGGAGCCGGCGCTGCGGCATAGCAGCTGAAGCCATCTGGGGAGTGAACCAGCGGATGGAAGACCTCTCTCTCTGCCTCTGCCTCTCTGTAACTCTGCCTTTCAAGTAAATAAAATTAATTAATTAAAGATTTATTTATTTGAAAGGCAGTTACAGAGAGGCAGAGGGAGAGACGCAAAGAGAGCTCTTCCATTCACTGGTTCACTCCCACAAAGGCTGGGATGGCTGGAGTTGAGCCAGGCTGAAGCCAGGAGCCAGGAGCTTCTTCTGGGTTCCCCACGTGTGCAGGGGCCCAGGCACAAGCACCAGCACTTGGGCCATCCTCTGCTGCTTTCCCAGGTGCATTAGCAGGGAGCTGGATCGGAAGTGGAGCAGCCGGGTCTCGAACCGGCACCCATATGGGATGCCGGCACTGCAGGCAGCGGCTTTACCCGCTACACCACAGCACCGGCCCCCAGATACATAGATCTTAAAAAAATAAAAATAAAAAAACCTACAGAAGTGCTTGTGAAGCCCTCAGCCTGGTGCGGGAGGACGGGGAGAGCTCAGGGGACCAGGGCCGCCGTCACCACGGCTGAGCGGCGGCGGCTCCCTCTCCCAAAGTGGTGCAGGCCTCTAGACCCCAAAGTCTTCACGTGGGTGAGTGGGCCTGGCGGGCCGCAGGGAGCGGGGGTCCCAGGAGGGCAGGTTATAAAGGCAGAGTGGGTCCAGGCTGGCCCTCTCTCTGTGTCCTGGCTCCCGAGGGTCCCCATTGCCGTCCACCCAAGACCCGACCCCAGGGCCACCCCAGCCTGGACTTGAACTCCCGCACTGTCCTCCGAAACAAGCCTCTCCCCCGGAGCAGCCGGCTGCCTCCCACATTTCACGGCAGGGGAGAACCTGGCCAAGGCCAAGGCGCCTGAGCCCTGTGCTCCCGGCTGGTCCAGGCCACCCTGGAGCTTCCCAGAGGAACCATCACCACAGCCCTGCGCCGACTCCTGAGGACAGCAGACAGGAGTCCGGTCAGCCGGCTCTGGCTCCTGAGAACCCCAGGTCAGCCCCCGTGACAAGACCGAGCTTTGCGCCCAGGCTTGGTCCCCCAGTTCCCTGAGCCTCAGCCTCTGTTCAGCGAGGGAAATGAGATTCCTCGAGGACGCCAGGGCGTGGACAGAGGCACAGCAGGTGCTCGGCGCTGTTGCCGCCAGGGCTCCTGGGGGCGGTTCTGCTTCCTCCCTGCCGGAAACCTCCGCTACGGGAGGGTGTGAGGGCCTCAGCAGGTGCAACGCGTGGCCTCTCGGTGCAGTCAAGAAACACAACGAGCCAGAGCCGTGGCGCCGTGGGTTAAGCTGCGGCCTGAGACGCCGGCATCCCATTTGAACACTGGTTCGAGTCCCTGCTGCTCTGCTTCCGATCCAGCTCCCTGCTAATGCACCTGGGAAAGCAGCAGACAATGGCCCGAGCGCTTGGGCCGCTGCAGGGGGGCCACTGTCACAGAGAGAGTGTGGAATCCTGTAGCGTGCGGGCCTGTGGCACGAGCCTCCCGGCAGGGCTGAGCCCACACATCACGCTCCTGTCTGCGAGCGGTGGTGAAGTCGCCACCCTCGGAGGAGAGGGAAGCTGTGGGGTCACCTGCGAGGCACCAGCCCATCACACTCGCCGCCTCGCCGGTTCCTCCTGGCACCGTGGAGGTGGCCTGGTCACCCCAAGTCACACAGACAGGGACACGCAGGCCCCAAGGTGTCCACACCTGCGAGACCAAATGGCCCAGGGGCTGCCTGGGGGCAGAGGATGGGGCCCGGGGGGCGGTGGGCTTAGGACGAGCCCTGCGGCCCTGGCAGGCCTCCACTCCGGAGCCGCCACGTGCGCGCAGCCCCTGGGGCTGTCCCTCCACGCACGGCCTTGCCCAGGCGGCCAGCTGCCAGCTTCCAGGAAGTCAGCTCTGAGAGGGACAGCAGGGCGACTGGTGGTGACACCGTGGGTCCCCTCCAGGCCACAGGCTCCGAGCCCCCTCCTGCTCGCGCGCCGAGTCCCGGCCGTGGGTGCTGGGAGTCTGATGCCCGGTGGCCCCTAGCTTGGAAGAGGAACGATGGGAATCTGCTGAGATCAGGTGGCCGGCCAAGCAGGTGTGCGAGCGGGCGCTGCACCTCGGCCGCTCATCCTTGGGCTTTGCTGTGGGCACCCGGGAGAGAGCAGGTGATGGGTCCCTGCCTCCCAATAGGAGAGCTGGTTTGCGTTTCCGGTTCCTGGCTTTGCCGCAGCCCAGCCCTGGGCAGTGCAGGTATTTGGGGGAGTAAACCAGCAAACGGGAGCTCTGTTCTGTCTGTCTGTCTGTCCGTCTCCGGCTCTCTGTAAATGTTGCAGTGTGGACGAGGTCCCAGGTGCGGCTGCCCGGACATGTCCTCTCTGAGCCAGGCGGCAGGGTTCCAAGGTGGGAGAGAGGGCGACTGTGTCCCCTCCTGTGACCTGCTCCTGACACAGGGAAGGCAGATCCAGGGCCTAGGGGAGCCTGCTCAGCTCACACCTGCTCTGCCACCCTCGGGGCATCGTTCTCTGAGCCCCAACATAGCCTCGCTGTCCCCCAGGAGCCCCACGAGGAACCGGCTTCCGGGAGTTTACTTCACGTCCACCCTCCCCTGGCTGGCAGGAAGCAGAGTCAGGACACAAGGTCCAGCTGTGGCTCCAACAGGTCAGCTTTGCCTCCAGCTCGGAACTCCACTGGACGGAGCCTGCCCCAAGAGGGAGCGAGGAAACAGTCTTATGGTGCCGGTGGAGTGGGTGGAAAATGAGAGAGGCTGTCCACTTGGCCCCCCAGCCCGGCCCCTCCCCACCTGCAGGCCAAACCTTCAGAGAGCAGGTGGGGTGGCCCTGGAGACACCCTGGACTCCCACATCCGCCCACAGGCTGCAGCCAAGCCCAGAGACGCCACCAGGTGGCGCTGTGTGGAGCCTCCGCCAGGTTTCCCAAGGACAAGTGGACTCGCCCCTTCCCCACAGCACCCCCACCGGGAGTCCCCCTTGCCCCCCAGAAGCAATAGCTCTGGGGGAGCCTAGGAACTAAAGGCGGAGCAGCCGGGACTCTGGACCTGAAATTAGCTACAATGTAATGGGGAAACCATTGCTTGGTCGTTACCATTACCACCACCACCAAATAAGAATATTGGGGGGGGGGGGTGGCAGAGTGGTTTTGGCACAGCTGGAACGCCCGCATCCCACAGAATGCCTGGTTCCAGGCCCGGCTCCACTCCATATTCCTGCAAGTGTGCACCCGGGAGGCAGCAGGTGATGGTTCAAGAATCAGTCCTCGTCACCCACGTGGAAGACCTGGATGGAGCTCTGGGCTCCAGCTGCAGCCCTGGCTGTTGCAGGCGTTGGGGGAGGGGGGGGGCGAATCAGCAGACAGAAGCCATCTCCCTGAGTCTTGTAAATAAATCAATTTTAAAATAAAAATAATAAAGGAGATGATAGCCCAACGTGGCCCACGTGCTCGGCACCATTCTCCAGGTTTTATGCAGTCACTCATCTCATGCTCCCACCAGCCCTAGGTAGTTACAGTCTTGTAACTTTACCCCTGGGCCACCGGCTAGCAAAGACGAGGGAGGCCTCCCCCCTCTGACAGAAAGGCTGCCAGTCCCCCCCACCACCACCACCACCAAGGCTGCCCGCACAGGGGCAGAATCCTGGTGCCGAGGCGCCCTCTGCTGGCAGAAGTGAGAAGTCCACAGGAGGACTGGGCTCGTTGGCTTCCAGCCTAGAACTTCACCTTGGTACTGGGGATGCTGGGAGGGAGGAGTTAAACCTAGGCAGGCTGGGGAGGGTGGTGGAGGGAGGGCGGCGGGGCCGGTCCAGGCCAAGCCACAGCTTCCCAGAAGCGGGAGCACGCAGAGGAGGCAGGAGATGGAACGCAGGCGCTCACCTTTGAGCCCTTCTGGTCGAAGCCGAACTGGGGACGCTGCTGTCTCATTCAGAACCCAGCTCCCTGCTCACCGGCTCGTCTCCTCCAGAACCAGGTGAGCTCCCGGCAGCACCAGCGGTGGCTTTGAGAGGCTGAGAGGCCACGCGGCTTCCTGGGTTCCTAAGAACCAGGGCCCAGTGGTGGTGCTGTGTCGCGTGGTGGGCCGTTCACCTGCTCTCTCATGGAACCCCCACTCGGGCCCCGGCATTCCCATTCCACAGACGAGAAGAGTGAGGCTCAGTGAGTCACGCGGCAAGAGTGGAGCCCAGCCCAGGTTTCAGGACCCAGGCCTCGCCCCCAGGCCCACCCCCCCAGCCTGTGCTTGGCCACTGGCTGGCTGACTTTGACTTCTCTTCCCTGTCCTGTTCTTGGTTTTTCCTGTCCTTAAAATCCTGGGAAAGCAAAAGGATCTTTTTTCTAAGATTTATTATTCATTTTATGTGAAAGGCAGAGTTATAGAGAGAGAAGGAAAGACAGAGAGGGGTCTTCCACCTGCTGGTTCCCTCCCCAGATGGCCTCAACTGCCAGGGCTGGGCCAGATGGAAGCCAGGAGCCAGGAGCTTCTTGTGGGTCTCCCACGCGGGTGCAGGGGCCCAAGGACCTGGGCCATCATCTGCTGCTTTCCCAGGCCACAGCAGAGAGCTGGATCGGAAGAGCAGCAGCCAGGACTAGAACCTGGCACCCATATGGGATGCCGGTGCCACAGGCGAAGGATTAACCAAGTGGGCCATGGCGCCGGCCCCCCAACAAAGAGATCTTAACCCCACTTCTGGCTCTAAACATAAGACAGCCATGCTGCCGAGGCCCAGCGAGCGGTCAGTTCTTCCAGTCAACAGTACCTGCGGTGGGGAAAGGGACAGGTGGCCCGGCTCACGGGAACACGCCAGGGCCTGGTGGCAATGCCACAAGGACAAACAGGCCGGGCCGGGCGGCAGGTGGCAGAAACCAGGGCTCCAGGGGAAGGACATCTGGGCAGAAGGACGGAAAAGGAACGTCTCCGAGGCCCGGATTAGCCCAACTCAGGACGGCATGGAGCCCGGTGTGCCCGGGATGGAGCGAGCGAGGGGGCAGGGGGATTGGGACAGACTGGGAAATTCTGCAGGCATCCCAGAGTGCCCACAGGGACACCGGGAACCCGTGAGAGGGAGAAGACCCACAGCAAAGCCGGCGAGTCTCACATAGAAAGGCCAGTGCTGTCCCCGGGCAGGGCAGGGCGCCTCTGCGTTCCCCAGGGACCCCCGCCTGCAGGCTGGGGGCAGACGCCGGGGCGCCGGCCGATTCCCATCTCCACTCCCAGAACTATCCGGAACATGCAGGTCAGCCTTGGGGGGGAAGGGGGGAGGGCTCCCCAGGATCCAGCCGGAACCCCGACTGCTGGCCATCTCTCCGGCTGCTAGTCCTCCCTCACCGTGGCACGGCTGGGCCCGGTGGCCTCCAGGTGGCCTCGGTGCCTGGTGAGGAATCAGAGCTCGGGGAAGACTGGAGTAGGGAGGGAGACGGGAGTAGGGAGAGGAGTTTGTGGAAATGTGTTCCTCCTGGTCTGGGGCTTCGATCCTGAGGCTTGAAGGCGCTGATTGGTGCCATGGGCAGGGATACTCCATGATGGACACTTGTGATTGACACCTGGGCGGGGCATCCCCTTGGGCGGTCCCAGCAGAGAGCCGCGTCCCGGGTCTCACAAGGGGCTGCGTGTGCCCTGTGCTGGGAGCCTGCTTGCTGTCACCCAAGATTTCTCTGGAAAGGCAGAGGGAGAGAGGCAGCGCCCGAGAGCGAGCTTCATCCCCCGGGTCACGACTCTGTCCTAGTCCATGGGCGTCACCTGGCCCTCGGGCCCCACCTGCTGCCTCCCAGGCGCGTTCCCAGGAAGCTGCACCAGAAGCAAACGTAGCTGGGATGCGGCTTAACCCCGCCCCCGAGCCACAACACCTGCCCCTAGCCTTCGGCTTAACCCCGCCCCCGAGCCACAACACCTGCCCCTAGCCTTCGGCTTAACCCCGCCCCCGAGCCACAACACCTGCCCCTAGCCTTCTTTCTTAAAAAAAACCACAGTATGTGCGCATGTACGTATGTGTGTGTATATGCACATGTGTGTACATGTATGTGTGTGTGTTTAAGACTTATTTATTTATTTGAAAGACAGAGTTAGAGAGAGAGGTAGAGACACAGAGAGAGGTCTTCCATCCACTGGTTCACTCCCCAATTGGCCGCAACAGCTGGAGCTGTGCCAATCTGAAGCCAGGAGCCAGGAACTTCTTCCAGGTCTCCCACGCAGGTGCAGGGGCCCAAGGATTGGGCCATCATCTACTGCTTTCCCAGGCCATAGCAGAGAACTGGATCGGAAGTGGAGCAGCCGGGACTAGAACCAGTGCCCATATGGGATGCCGGCGCTTCAGGTGGTGTCTCACCACCTACATCCGCCTACATACCAGTCCTACATCCGCCGCCTGGTTCCCTGCCTGGATCAGAGCTTCCCCTTCGACCCACGCATCACTCACGCGCTGTCACTTCTCACCTGCAGCCGTGCCCAGAACCCTGCCCGACGCCAGCACGGTGTGTAACAGGGACAAGGAAGCTGGAGCCCGTGTGGACATGCACGCGGGGCTGCACCATCTGCGGTCTGCTCCACGCTACAGTCAGCCTGGCAAGCGGGCAGGCTTGGGTGCAGGGTCAGGACCCCAGCGTCCCACACCAGACGACGTGGCTTAGATTCCCGGCTCCAGCTTCCTGCCTAGGGAGCAGCAGTGACGGCTCAAGGACTTGGGTCCCTGCTACCGTGTGGGAGACCTGGATGGAGTTCCCGGCTCCTGGCGGCTACAGCCTGGTCCAGCCCTGGATGCTACAGACATCTGGGGAGTGAACCAGTGAATGGGAGCTTCTCTCACTCCCTGCCTCAAAAATGTAAGTTTCAGCGCCGGCATTGTGTCACAACATTGCCGCCTTCAGTGCTTGCATCCCATATGGGTGCTGGTTCAAGTCCCAGCTGCTCCACTTCCAATCCAGCTCCCTGCTAATGCACCTGGGAAAGCAGTGGAGGATGGCCCAAGTGCTTGGTCCTTTGCACCCACATGGGAGACCCAGATGAAGCTCCTGGGTCCTGGCTTCAGCCTGACCCAGCCCTAGCTGTGGTGGCCATTTGGGGAGTGAACCAGCAGGTGGAAGATCTCTCTCTCTCTCTATTTATTTGAAGAATACTGAGAAAGAGAGAGAAATCTCTCATCTGCTGGTTCACTCCCAAAGTGCCACGACAGCCAGGGCTGGGTCAGACAGGAGCCAGGAGCTCAGCAAGGCTCTTCACATGGGTGGCAGGGACCAAGTCCTTGAGCCAACCTCGGGGCACGCACTGGTAGGAAGCCGGGACTCCGCCCAGCCGCTCCGACGGGGACACAGATGTCCCAGACGGCACCTTCACGGCCGAGCCAAATGCCTGCCCCTACTTGCCACCTTTTAGAAAGATTGATTGATTGTAAGTCACTATAACAGAGAGAGAGAGAGAGAGAGAGAGAGAGAGAGAGAGAGAGAAGAGAGAGAGAGATCTATTCGCTGGTTCACTCCCAAGTGGCTGCAATGGCCATAGAAGAGCCAGGCTGAAGCCAGGAGCCAGGAGCCCCATCTGGGTCTCTCATGCGGGTGCAGGGGCCCAAGCACTTGGGCCATCTTCCGCTGCTTTCCCAGGCGCATTAGCAGGGAGCGGGATCAGAAACGGAGCAGCCGGGACATGAACCAGCACCCATATGGGATGCCAGAGTCGCAGGCAGCGGCTTTGCCTGCTACACCACGGCTCTGCCCCCGCCCCACCCCACCCCCGTCATGTCCAGTGCAGTGTCTTCCCTATAGTAGTGTGGAGTCTCATAGCCAAGTTCACACACACGTACACACACACTCCTGAATCAACCAGACTCCGGCCCTCTACTGGGCTGGTTTTGAGTGCCACGCCTGCCTGTGTCACTACCCGTGTCCCCGCGGAGGGCGGTCACCTGTCCTCACCTGCCTGCCACTTGGTGGGAAACTCCGTGAGGCCGCAGGCTGCTGGGCTCCGCCCTGGGGCCAGGCGGGGACAGCTGAGCTGTCTGTCCAGTGGCTCCGGTCTGGTCAGGTCGGGATTCCTCAGATGCCAGTGTGAGCAGGACGGGAAGGCACCCAGGGAAGTTTCTGGATCTCCGTGAGGGCGTGGCTTACGTACCTGTACAGATCTGTCGGGCCTAACAGCCATGTCTTGCCCTGCGTGTAAACACTAGGGGGCGGCATGGGACACAGCAGGTTACCCCGCTGCCTGGGACGCCTCATCCCGTATCTGAGTGCCTGGGACCCAGTCCTGCTGATGCACCTGGGGGGCAGCAGGTGAGGGCTTGAGTACTCAGGTCCCTGCCCCTGCGTGGGGGACACAGGTGGGGCTCCTGGCTCCTGGCTTTGACTTGGCCAAGTGCTGGCTACTGCAGGATCTGGGCAGGGAACCAGCGGATGGAATCTCCGTCTCTCTGGCTCTCTCTCTCTCCTCTCCCTGTCACTCTGCTTTTCAATTAATTAAAAATAAATTGGGACTGGCGCTGTGGCGTAGCAGGTAAAGCCACCGCCTACAGTGCCGGCATCCATTGGGTGCCAGTTCACGTCCCGGCTGCTCCACTTCCAGTCCAGCTCTCTGCTATGGACTGGGAAAGCAGTGGAAGATGGCCCGAGTGCTTGGGTCCCTGCACCCACGTGGGAGACCAGGAAGAAGCCCCTGGCTCCTGGCTTTGGCTTGACCCAGTCCTGGCCATTGTGGCCATCTGGGGAGTGAACCAGCGGATGGAAGACCTCTCTCTGTCTCTCCCTCTCTCTGTCTGTAACTCTACCTCTCAAATAAAGAAAGAAATCTTTTTTAAAAAAGAATCAACAAAGGGAGTAAACAGAAGCCAGAGAAAGTTCACCGTGGAAAGGAGCGGGGTGGGCGACCAAAGGGTTAACTCTGCCAGCGCCTGCAGGAGCAGGGAGGGGGGAGAGCTCTCTCCAAGGGGAATGTAAAAGCCTGGTAATGAGGGAACAGACAGAAAATGCACATATGGGGACCAGTTTTTCCGAAGTCCTTACAGAGCATGTGGCCAAACTTGCAAGTACTTGTGAATGGCTCGCACTCAGGCACAGCTGAGGCTCCCCACCCCCCACCCCCACCCCACCCCCACCCCCGTGGCAGAGGGTCCCCATGCCGGTCTCCTTAGAGGCTGGGGGGCTGCCAGGGTGGAGGAGGGGTCCCCAAGTTCCCCCTGTCCTGGCTGCTGCTGGCATCACAGGGGCATGGTTTCAAAACCCAGATCCCCCTGGGCCCGGACCTATTGAAATCGCCAATGTATCTGTGTCCGTGGACTTGAGAAGTGAGGCTCAGAGGTCAAGGGTCAGGGGTCAGGGGGAGCAGCCCTGTGATGAGGAGGTGCTTGGGGAGGGGACCTGCCCTCCCTGTTACTCCACGTCGCCATCTGTGGGTGGGGGTGATGGCGGTGTCACAGTGCCACAAGGAGTCATCAGGATAAATCCGCGGTGCACACAGAGCTCGGCTAGGCCCCGCCAAGTGCTCAGTACCTTCTACGCAGGGGCCGGCATCGTGGCGCAGCCGGTAAAGCCGCCCCTGCAACACCTGCATGGCCCAGCAGGGCACTGGTTCGAGTCCCAGCTGCTCCACTTCCCATCCAGCTCCCTGCGAGTGCGCCTGGAAAGCAGCAGAGGACGGCCCAGCTACTGGAGCCCCTGCACCCACGAAGGAGACCCAGGTGGAGCCTGGGCGTGTGCCTTCGGCCCGGCCCAGATCTGGCTGTGGGGGCCCTCTGTGGGGTGAACGGCGGGTGGAGGATGGCTTTCTCTCCGCTTCTCCCTCTCTCTCTATCACTCTGCCTTCCAGATAAGTAAAAACTTCAGTAAATAAACATTCTACCTATAACGATAATATAGCTATTGCCATTATCCAGGCCAAAGCTAAGCAGTCGCCTCTCAGCCTCCCTCTCCCGGAGGTGACAGGGCCCACCTCCCAGCAGCGTGTTAAATACCCAGAACTCGCTAGGTTGTGATGAGCTCTCCAAACGCAGGGCCTCGGAGGGGCCTGTGTTTAGCGATTCCCTGAGGGCAGAGACCACACGGCTGCATTCCAAGGGCCCAGACCCCAGGCTGGGAGTCAGCAGGTGCACCTCCCTGCTCACTGCACCAGGGCCCAGACCCCAGGCTGGGAGTCAGCAGGTGCACCTCCCCGCTCACTGCACCAGGGCAGGACCAGCCCTGATGGAATCTGGTTGGGGTTAGGTTGTAGCAGATTAAGGCCACCTGAGGGAACACGTTACCCAGCTGGTTCTACTGGCCGGTCAGGCGAGGGAGCAGCACCTGACACGGTGTGCGCCCCCGGCGGAGGTGGGTGCGGGGCTGGTCAGGTCTTGGGTGAGTCTGGGTCCCGGCCACTCCAAGCTCCCCAGAGGCCACGGCAGTTGAATTTGGCTCTGACGGCTCCTGGAAGGGCTGCTAGGATGGAGACAAGCACTGTACAGAGCCGGGGGCCCTGGTGGCGCCCGACACACAGCAGGGGCTGCCCAGAACCCAGGTCACGGACTTTGCTTCAAGAAAGAATTCAGGAGCGAGTCGGAGGCTAGGGAACAGTGAGCAGCAAGCGCCCTCCCGAGAAAAGGAAGATGTCCACTCCACGAGGCACGGGTCCGATAATGGAGGGGGAGGAGCATTCTCCTTGGGGGCGGAGCATTCTAATGAAGGAGGGACCCCTCCCCCAGTTCTTCTGGAAGTAGGTGGAGAGCTCCCCGGTGGTGGCATTTCCCGAGCTAATGTACTCCAGTGTGGATGAGCTGCCGGCCAGCCTAGGTCAGTCTCAGCCCCTAAACTGGGGTGGGCCGGGTCCGGGCGAGGGGGTGGGGCGGGGCGGGGGTGGTCTGGTACCTTCAGAGGTTAGGGGCACTGCCCCCCACCCCGCCCCGCCCCAGGTGACTTTTCCTCCCCGGTTCTCTACTTTTCCATCAAGGAACCTCTGTTTTGTTTCCTATTTTTACAGTTAATTACCTACCTCTCATTTCATTCAAAAGGTAGAGAGCCAGAAAAAGAGAGGCGCCAGAGTTCCGCCGGGCTGAAGCCAGGAGCCGCATCCGGGTCTCCCGGGTGCTCGGCAGGGCCCACGTCCTCGAGCCATCGCCTGCAGGCGCGCAGCGAGCCATCGGCGGGGAGCTGGAACCAGAAACAGAGCCGGGACTGAGCCCCAGCGCTCGGACGAAAGCTGGGGGTGACCTCAGCAGAGCGGTAACCGTGCCCCAAACGCCCACCGCTCTTCTGTTTTCATTTTTCCAGGAGACTTCGAGACACATCGCGAGAAAGGTGGGACTTGGGTCATAGCTGTGCAGAAGACGGCGCACGGCCGGCCGCTGTCAAACTGGACCAAGAGCTGAGAGCCACAGCTTCAGCCCCTGAGCCACGGGCAGCCTGAGCCGGGGGCCCCATGGTGGGGGTCTCGCGGGGCACGCTCCTACCTGCAGAGGTGCAAAAGCTGTCACCAATACCTTGGGCTCTCAAGGGACACAAGTAGGATGCAACCCTGACTCAAAAAACTCCCAGACACTCAGAATAACTCGGGATCTACTCTAAAACTGGACCCTGCAACTTAACAATCTCTTCTCTCTCCCGGGCAGTGTTGGGCTGGCACAGCGCTGATAGGAATCCCGTCGAAGCTAAGGAAGAACATCGCGATGAACCCGACCGTGAACTCCGGTCGGGGTTGTCATCGTGGGGCTGTGTCACAGCGGAGCAGGTGAGGCCGCTGCTCGGGACACCCCATCCCGTACTGGGGTGCCGGGGGCTGAGCCCCACGCCCGCCCCAGACTCAGCTTCCTGCCAATGTTCTGCCGCCCATCATGGGAGCTGCACGTGGAGCCTCCGGCTCCTGGCTTAGGCCTGGCCCAACCCCTGGCTAGTCTAGCCATTTGCGGAGTGAACCAGTGGTTGGAAGAGTTTCTCTCTCTCTCCCTCCCTCTCTCTCTCCTTCTCTCTCTCCCACTCCCCCCCACCCCGTCACTCTGCCTTTCAAAGCAATCAATTAAAAAAAAAAAAACTTAAAAAAGACATTTTATCTGAGTGTTAGCACTTGAAGCCCTGCGCCACCTTTAAAAGGTGACCCGCAGTCATGGGGGCAGGTGCTGTGGTGGTGCGGAGTGAGCCACCCTCGGGGACCTCGCATCCCACGTCAGAGCAGGTTTGCGTCTCAGCTGCTGCAGTTCTGATCCAGCTCCCTGCGGTGCCCCTGGGAAGCAGCCGGTGTGGGCTCAAGTACCTCCACCATGTGGGAGAACCGGAGGGAGCTCCTGGCTCCTGGCTTTGGCCTGGCCCAGCCCTGGCTTTTGTGGCCATTTGGGGAGTGACCCAGCACAGATCTCTCCTTCTCTGTAACCTTTCTTTCCTTCTTTCTTTTTAAAGATTTATTTATTTATTTGAAAGGCAGAGTTATGGAGAGGCAGAGAGAGAGAGAACCTTCCACCCGCTGGTTTATTCCCCAAATGGCCACAGAAACCAGAGCTGGGCCAGGCCAAAGCCAGGAGCCAGGAGCTTCTTCCGGGTCTCCTACATGTGTGGCAGGGGACCAAGGACTTGGGCCAGCTTCTACTGCTTTCCCAGGCCACAGCAGAGAGCTGGATTGGAAGTGGAGCAGCTGGGACCTGAACCGGCGCCCATATGGGATGCCAGCACTGAAGGCAGAGGCTTAGCCCACTATCCTAGAGCGCTGGCCTCCAAAATATTTTTTGAGAGAAACAGATAGACAGCTAGAGCTTCTATCCACTGATCATGCCCTCCCCCACCCCACCTGTGCCCCCAGTAGCCAGGACAGGACCGGGTCTGAAGCCAGGACCTGGAATTCAATGCAGGGCTCCCCTGTTGCGGCGGGTGGGGAGGTCCACACTGGCAGGAAGCTGGGGTCAAGCAGCCAGAAAGCTAAGTCAGGAGCTCCAATGTGGAGCATGAGCCCCTGGCCTGCTGAGCCTCTACCTCTCCATAACAGCGTTGACAAAGAACGAAGGGGGAGAAAGTACCCTGCCAGATCCCAACACGTGATACCACGTGCGGTAATCCAGAGTGGCAGAGAGACAGAGACGCGGAAGTGTGCACGCAAGTCATGCATACGGAAATAGGTGTGATGGAGGCGTCAATGCAATTGAATAGGAAAGTTATCCTGGGAGCCCGGGTTGGCCCGAGAAAGAGAACCAGCGGGCAATGAGTGCTTGCCGGTCGCAAGGGGTTGCCTTGCGGGGAGACAAGTCCTAGGGGGTGCAGTCTGCGAGTGGAGACGGAGCAGAGCCAGCGGTGCGAGCGTGGTGCAGGAGGGGTGTGTGGGCTGAAGTCTGAAGTCAGGGACGAGCCACGCTTCAGCCCAGGGGTGGTCAGGCGGGGCGGGTGGGGGGTCCCCTCTTGCTCAGCCTTTGTGTTCTGATCAGGCCCTCACCTGACCAAGGCGGCCCAGCAGGTGCGGGGAAAGGACCACTTCTCCTGCTCGTCTCGGCTTTCCAGCTGCAGCCTCGCAGGTCAGACTCACAGAAGACGGGTGGATAAGCGAGAAGCAAGCCCGGGTCTCTCTATTAAAAATGTGCTAGAGAGAGAGCGAGCGAGCCGGGAACGGGGACCTCAGTCTGGGTCTCCTGCCTGGGTGGGGGAACTCGGTCACTGGAGCTGTCACTGCTGCCTCCCGGAGTCCCCGCGAACAGGAGGCTGGAGTCGGGAGCCGGAGCCCGGAACCAAGTCCAAACACTTCTAAGTGGGAGGTGGAGTCCTGACCGGCATCTTGACCTCTGGCCACCCCCACCCCACCCCCACCCCTGGTTTTATTTCTAAAAGACAGACACTCTCATCTGATTTCGTTCCAAATCTCTGCACCGGCTGGGAGGGGCTGGGGAGCCGGGAAACTTAGTTCAGGTCTTCTAAGCAGGTGGCAGGAACCACTGGTGCCCTCGCCGGCCGCTGCAGTCAGGAGGCGGAGCTGGGACTTGAACCCTGAGCCTGTGATGCGGACACTGACGTCTTAGCTGCCGAAACAACTGCCTGCTCCCTGGGGACTACATAACTCGCACAGGCCCAGGTCGGTGGGAGGGGCTTACAGGAGCCGTGGGCCCCCCAGCATCCCACAGAAGAACAAGAGACCTGCAGGAAGTGGAGGAGGCGGGGCTCAGGCTTTGATGAGTGGCGGACTGTGGGAAGGCAAACTTATCAGGAAACCCACAGAAGACAAGGGCTGCCTTAGCAGGTTATTTTTTTTTAATGTATTTATTTAAAAAGCAGAATTGCTAAGAGGCAGAGAGGAAGAGAGAGAGGTCTTCTGTCCACTGGTTCACTCCCCAGATGGCTGCAATGATCCGAAGCCAGGAGCCAGGAGCTTCTTCCAGGTCTCCCACGCGGGTGCAGGGGCCCAAGGACGTGCGCCATCCTCCACTGCTTTCCCAGGCCACAGCAGAGAGCTGGATCGGAAGTGGAGCAGCCGGGACTAGAACCGGCACCATTTGGGATGCTGGCACTGCAGATGGAAGCTTAGCCCATTAGGCCACAGCACCGGCCCCAGCAGGTTCTTCATGTAGGTCCTCTGCAGCCCTCGCTAGTCCAGTAGGGGTCTGGAGGCGTTGCTGGTGACTGAGATAGAAAACCTTCTGTTTGCTGGAGAAATCGCTTTTTCTCCGCGGCCTTCGGCTCAGGACAGTCCTTAGGATAGCACGGCTCGCTCCGGGGTGGCCACTCTGAGTGCCTCCATGGTGTAGTCTGGCAACCCTCAGACTCGCCCAGAAAATGCCGGACCACACGCACCCAGCGGCCGCCACAGGTGTAGCTCCGTGCACCAGAGGATGCCAGGACAACCACGTGGGGATGAGACAAACCCTGGCTCCTTTCTCACAGTTTACAGAAGGAAAAAACAAAAAAACAAAGGACGTGGAAATGCACCATTGATCCAAGGATAAAAGAACAAAAGCTGGGTCAGGCTGTGGCACAGCAGGTTAACGCCCTGGCCTGCAGTGCCAGCATCCCAAATGGGCGCGGTTCGAGTCCCGGCTGCTCCTCTTCTGATCCAGCTCTCTGCTGTGGCCTGGGAAAGCAGTGGAAGATGGTCCAGGTCCTTGGGTCCCTGTACCCACATGGGAGGCCTGGAAGAGGCTCAGGCTCCTGGCTTTGGATCATCTCAGCTCTGACTACTACAGACATTTGGGGCGTGAACCAGTGGATGGAAGACTTTTCTCTCTCTTCCTCTTTCTCTCTGTAACTCTGCCTTTCAAATAAATAAAAATTTAAAAAAAAGAATTTTTGTAGCTCTACAACAAGAAGAAAATAAAAAACCGCTTAGATCCTTCACCAACACGTGCAGATGCGCAATATCGACGATAGTCAGCAAGGAAAGGCAAATTGAATCACAATGATTGAAATAAAATCACAATCCCTGGAACTCAGTCCAGGTCTCCCAGGTGGGTGGCAGGAACCCGGCTGCTGGAGCCGCCCTGCCGCCTCCCGAGGGCTGCGTGGACAGGAAGCTGGAGCCGGGAGCCGGAGCTGGGACTGAACCCAGGCGCTCGGGAATGGGAGGCAGGCATCTTAACCAGCGTCTCAGCTGCTGCCCCTGCCAATTTCTTATAAAATTCAACATCTGTTTGCTGCAGAACTCAGCCATCTCACTCCTAGATATGAGCAGAATTGAGGGCATGGGCTATGCATGCGTTTGAGATGGATTTATACGGCAGGTGTTGGCATAGTAGTTCCAAACTGGGCGCTCATGGTTTTCCAAATGTCCATCACGAGAGGAACAGACAAACTGGCAAATCCGGACCTAGCAGAAAACACCTCAGATCTGAATGCGCTACTCACCGCTCCAAAATGCCCGGAGGCGTAAGTGGCTGCTCCACTTCTGGTCCAGCTCCCTGCTAACGTGCCTGGGAGGGCAGTGGAGGATGGCCCAAGTATGTGGGCCCCTGCACCCACGTGGGAGACCCCCATGGAGTTCCCAACGGCGGGCTTCAGTCTGGCCCAGTCCTGGCCATTGCAGCCATCTGGGGAGTGAACCAGCAGATGGATGGAAGAACTTTCTCTCCCTGTGTCTGTAAGTCTGCCTTTCAAATAAATGAAATAAATCTAAGGAGGATATTGGAGTGCCTGGGTTCACACCCCAGCTCCTGCCGCCACCGGGCACCCTGGGAGCCTCCTGGCCTCGGCCTGGCCCCACCCAGGTGCTGACTGCATTTGCGGAGTGAACCAGCCGAGAGAAGATCTCTCTCGCTGTCTCTCTCTTTCCCTGCCTTTCAAATAATAATAATAATAATAATAATAATAATAATAAGTGATTAAAAACAGCAAACAAGAAGAAATGGGGCAGGCCTTCAGCCCTGTGGTTTACAAGCCGGTTAAGATCCCCATATCCCACGTGAATGTCTCTGGGTTCGACACCTGGCTCCAGCTCCTGGGAGGCAGCTGCGATGGCTCGGTGACAGCTCCTGCCGCTGGATGGAGTCCCAGCTCCTGGTTTCGACCTTGGCCTTGGCCATTGAGAACATTTGGAAAGTCAACCCTGGGGCGCAGCTCTCTCTCTCTCTCTCCCTCTCCCCAACCCCGTCTTCCAAATAAAAAATATTTATTTTTTTAAATTTTTTGACAGGCAGAGTGGACAGTGAGAGAGAGAGAGACAGAGAGAAAGGTCTTCCTTTGCCGTTGGTTCACCCTCCAATGGCCGCCGTGGCCAGCGCGCTACAGCCGGCACACCACGCTGATCCGAAGGCAGGAGCCAGGTGCTTCTCCTGGTCTCCCATGGGGTGCAGGGCCCAAGCACTTGGGCCATCCTCCACTGCCTTCCCGGGCCATAGCAGAGAGCTGGCCTGGAAGAGGGGCAACCGGGATAGAATCCGGCGCCCCAACCGGGACTAGAACCTGGTGTGCTGGCGCCACAAGGCAGAGGATTAGCCTGTTGAGCCCTGGCGCCGGCCTAAAAAATACTTTCTAAAAAAGGAAAGCTCTGCGTGTGTGTGTGCGCATGTGTGTGTGTGTGCACATGTGTATGTGTGTATGTGTGTGTGTATGCGTGCACCCTAGCAGCACTTGTGAGCCGGCGCTGTCCGGGGTGATCACTGCTCTGCCCGGCCAGTGTCCCCGGCCCACTCTCCCGCGGGGTGGGTGAGCTGGGCGTGAAATTCACACACGGAGAAAGGTAGGAGAGGCTGCGGGGCGAGTGCGTGACACAGAGGCTCCTGTCCTGTGCCTGACGTCTTATCTCAGTTAATGTCTCGGGTTGGGAATTCATTATGGCGTCCTACAGGCGAGGGGGCGAGGCACACAGGAGTTCCACAGCTCAGGGCTGGCCTTACGGTGCAGTGGGTTAAGCCGCTGCCTACGATGCCAGGACTCTGGTTCGTGTCCTGGCGGTTCCACTTCAGATCCAGCTCCCTGCTGGTGCGCCTGGGAAAGCAGTGGAAGGTGCTCCAAGTGCTAGGGCCCCATGCACCCATGTGGGAGACCTGGGTGAAGTTTCTGGCTCTTGGTTTTGGTCTGTTGCGGCCATTTTGGTGTGAACCAGTGGATGGAAGATCTCCCTCTCTTTCTCTGTAACGGCCTTTCAAATAAAGTTTAAAAGAAAGAATAAGAAGGGGCCGGTGCTGTGGCATAGTGGGTTAAGCATCCGCCTGCAGCACCGGCACCCATATGGGCGCTGGTGAGTTCTGGTTGCTCCACTCTCTGCTATGGCCTGGGAAAGCAGCGGAGCTCGGCCCAAGTCCTTGGGCCCCTGCACCCACCTGGGAGACCCACAAGGCTCCTGGCTTCGGATCAGCCCAGCTCCAGCCGTTGTAACCATCTGGGGAGTGACCCAGCGGATGGAAGACCTCTCTCTCTCAGTCTCTCCCTCTCTCTGTCTATAACTCTGCTTCTCAAGTAAATAAATAGATCTTTAGAAAAAAGAGAGAAGGGGAAGGGGAAGTGGGGCGGGGGGGGGGGGAGAGAAGGAGTTTGGAAGCTCAGAGTGGCTGGGAAATGGGGAACTGAGCAGTGAGCCGCCAAGGACGCCCCTGAGTTTGCGATCTTCTGGGGGAAACGGAGTCCCCAGGGCCCGGGAGTCGAGGAGGCCGGGAGGAAGTAGTTCCAGGAGCAGGTGCGCCACAGACGGCTTTCTCATCAGCCCACGCCCACAGCTGCTTCACTACTGCATGGGAGAGGCCGGGGGGGGGGGGGGGGCTGGGAGGAAGTTTCCACCGAGGCCGCGGAAGGGATCCTGGGACGCGCAGGCCTCCCCGACCCTGTCTCTACCCTGAGCAACGCCCCGGCCCGGCCGATCCCACCACCCCGTTCCTCCCAGCTTCACGGGCAGGCGGCAGGGTGTGCCCCCCTCCACCGCTGCGCCTGAGGCAGGTGTGGGCACAGCTCCCGCCCCTCCAGGATGCAAGCCCCAATGCAAGGAGGGCAGTGAATTCCCCGGGAACCGCTCAGCCCAGCAGAGGGCCTCAGAGGACCCCGCAGGGCGGCCGTTCCTAAGCGCCCCTGAATCCACCTGCTGTCCCTTCCCGACACGGAGGATCGATCCTTGTGCTGGGTCCCGGACAAGCCCAGGGTATAACCAGGATGGCCCCTGGCGGGCTCCGGCGGAGCTGTGGGCGGCACACGGGAGAACACGCCAGGTTCTCCTCGAGCTTGCCTTTGTAGGTCTGGTTTCCCAGGCCCGCCCATGCACTGAGCCGGGCACACCTCACACCCCCTCTCCGCCCAGCCCCATGGCTCTGAGCTCTCCCCAGGGTCAGAGCACCCCAGCCGGGGCCTTTCCTCCTCTGTGCAGTGGGGGTTTTCAAGGGCGCCCATGCGAGACCAGCGCTGTGGCCTAGTGGGATAAGTCTCCACCTGCGGCGCCAGCATCCCATAGGGGCACCAGTTCAAATCCCAGCTGCTCCTCTTCCCATCCAGCTCCCTGCTATGGCCTGGGAAAGCAGTAGAAGATGGCCCAAGTGCTGGGGCCCCTGCACCCATGTGGGAGACCCAGAAGAAGCTCCTGACTCCTGGCTTCATCCTGACCGGCTGTTTTAGCCATTTCGGGGGGGAGGTGAACCAGCAGATGGAAGAATGGAACATCTCTCTGTCTCTCCCTCTCTTTGTCTCTCTGTAACTCCGCTTTTCAAATAAATAAATCTTAAAAAAAAAAAAAAAAGTCTTTCGTGCATGCGTGACACGGTTTGGAAGCCGTGGTGCCGTCACAGCCCGGTGAGCGAGGCTGTTTCGGGTCCAGGTTTGCGTTTGAATGTGGTCCCAGGGACTGGGGGTTTCCAGGCCTCAATGCAGAGGCTTCCCTCGGGAGCTCCGTCCCCACCCGGCCATGCCTGTCACCTGCCACGGGCAGGGCCGCAAGGCCGGCCCTGCCTGCCGAGGTCCTGCCCAGCACCGCACGGCCGGGCTGGAGGTGCAGGCGCCCGCTGAGGTCACGCCAGGCGAAGCAGGTTTGAACTTGGTAGAGCTTCAAAGGCCCTTCCCCGCCTCTCTCACGCCACTGCCCACGCAGCCCTCGGGTGCCAGGGCCCCGCGTGCCCTGCAGAGCTGAGCGGGGGCGGGGCCGCCCCGGGAACCCCCTGCCTGGAGGGAGAGCGCTCCAGGGAGGGAACCGCAGGGAGCAGGAGCGGAGCTGGCACTGCCCCCCCACCCCGGGCGAGCTGTGCGGCCCCAAGGGAACACGAGGCTCTGCCCCCCCCCCCCCGGCCTGGCTTGAGTCTCCCTCTGCCACTTTCTTTTTAAAAATGATTAAGTAATTGGAAAGGTGGGGGTCGGGAGACAGCCACAGAGGGTCTTCCATCGCTGGTTCACTCCCCAGGTGGCTGCACCAGCTGGAGCTCGGCCAGGCCAAAGCCAGGGCCAGGAAGCGCACGCGGGTCTCCCCCATGGGTGGCTGTGGGCAGCTCCGGCCCCCTGCCCGGGTGCATTCGCAGGGAGCTGGATGGGAAAGCTGGGACAGAGGCCTAACCCGCTGTGCCTCTGCCGCTGTCTCCGCGTGTGACCTCTGACCTCTGAGCGCTCAGGCTGCCATGGAAATGACATGACAGGTAACGTGTGAGGCACCTGGGAGGGGGCACACGCACCTGAACACAGACGACGGGTGGGAAAAGTCTTAGGCGGGGGGTGGGGGGGATGCAGGGACCGGTGCTGTGGTGCAGCGGGTTAACGCGCCGGCATCCCATATGGGCCTGGTTCGAGACCTGGCTGCTCCACTTCCCATCCAGCTCTCTGCTGTGGCCTGGGAAAGCAGTAGAAGATGGCCCAAGTGCTTGGGCCCTGCACCTGTGTGGGAGACCCGGAAGAAGCTCCTGGCTCCTGGCTTTGGATCAGCGCAGCTCCAGCCGTTGCAGCCAGTTGGGGAGTGAACCAGCAGATGGAAGACCTCTCTCTCTCTCTGCCTCTCCTTCTCTCTGTGTAACTCTGACTTGCAAATAAGTAAATGAACCTAAAAAAAAAAAAAAAAAAAAGGAAAGTCGGGCGGAACGCAGTGGAGTGTGTGGTTGTGCTTGCTGTAACCCATCGGGTCTGTGTTCAAATCCAGCGTCTCTTGCTGTTCCACCTCGGACTAACTGCTCCACTTCTCTGGGCTCCAGTTTCCCCTTCCGTGAACTGAGTTTGGTGACAACAGTCGCTAGTAGTAAGGGCTGCAGTGAGCACCAAATGCAAGAATGCACGAAAATCATCGTCCTTTGGGAAGCCCAGGAAAGGGCTTTGAAGGGTGAATAGGAGTTTGATGGATGGTGGGCATAGGTTCTAGACACAAAAGCTTGCTGTGGGTGGGGTTTTGAGTGTGTATCTGGGACAGGGAACATTAACATTGATAGATCACTGTGTGTTTTGTTTTTTTTTTTTTTTTGGTTAGGCCAAGAGTAGGGGGATCTGGCCTCCCGGTGAGTCTGGGGTCTGTGGACCCCTTCAGATGCAGGTAGAATGGCGGTCACAAGCAAATGGCCAGCTGTGGCCGGAAAGCCTGTCTCCCCCACTGACAGCTTCCTGTGCTGCCTGTGTGACCGCGCGGCCCTAAATCACACCTTCAAGTTAATCGCAATCTCCCACCCAGCACTAGCAGAAGAGGGGGTGCCGAGCCCCTATGGAGACAGTCTCCAGGCGACCCCCGCTCTCTCCATGAGCCCCAAGCCAATCAACTTACGTATGCGAAACCTCCTGTCCCGTGGGCACCCCCAGTAGGATGACCCAATGAACAGAGAGTAACGCCCTCAAACCCCGGGACACTTCCTCGAAGTCCGTGTCCGTCCATGTCCGGCTCGGGCGCCCCCACCCCTCCCCGGCCTCCTCTCTGACCAGACGCTTTCTCTGTTGCTTGCCAATCAAATCGAAGTTTCTGCCCCCTTGCGAATTGTTTCCCGGCTTCTTATTTCTGCACTAAGCCGAGGAAAAGAACCCACGAGACTCTCACCGGCAACCGCCCTCCCCTCCGGGACCGGTAACAGGCCCCTTCTGTTGGGTCACTCCCCACGAGCCTGTGACGGCCTGGGCCGGGCAGAGACCAGATGGGGAGCCTGGAACTCTATCCGGGGCGCCCCTGTGGGTGGCAGCAGCCCAGCCCCTGCCTGCCAGGACCCCCATCGGGCAGACACTCCATGTGGGTGTGGGCGTCTCACCCAGGGCTTCACCCGAGGCCACACCCACCCAGCCACTCCTCTGTCTGAGGACTCGGCCATTCATCACAGGTTCCCTCTTCCGTGTCTTAGTCCAAGGGGCCTCCAGCCAAGCCTGCGGGCTCGGGGGCTTTGTCACCCCGGACGCTTCTGCCCTCACCAACGTGTATTCACGGAGCAGCCACTGCCTCCTGGGCGCCGCGCTGAGACCTGGCCACGCGGCCGTCCGCCAGGCCAGCCGGAGCCCTCCCTCCCAAAGCCTCCGGGACAGGAGGGGGCCCGGCCTCTCTGTGCCCTGGTTCCCCTCCGTGTGAGCTGCGACCTGCCCAGAGCCCACGGAGCCCCAGAGGGATGGCAGAGGGCCTTGCGAGCTCCAGGCTTCCTGCCGACCTGAGCTGGGACCTGCGTGTGCGTGGATTTCAGTCTGAAACGCTGGAGTTGGAGCAACGACCTGGGGACAGCGGGAGGAGACGTCGCCAAGGAGCAATGGAGACACCCGGGCCCTCGCTGGCGCGAAGATTCCTCCCCGGTGCCCCGGGAGTCATCGAAGCGTCTTCACCGCCACCCACGGTGGTGCCAGAGCCGGCGGTGGGGGCGGGGTGCAGGCAGCTGGGGAGATGCACCTTCCGAAGCCCCCAGGCTTCTCAGGCCTCAAGGTTGCCTTCCTCTTGCCCTTGATCTCTGCCCCCCCACTTGGCGGGCTCCTAACTGCTCTGCGCACAGAGGCTGCCTGCTTTGCCCAGGCCCGTGGCCCCCTCAGGGATGTGTTTGGTCCCACGCCTGAGCCTCACATCACAGGACCCCTCCTTCTGCCAGGGAGGCTCCCCTGGGGAGGAGGCCGGGGTAGGGGAGGGGAGCTGACACCCGCCCCTCCCCTGGGGATTCCTGGCCAAGACAAGGGGGCTGGGCTCCTGCTCCAGGTGGGCAGGGGTCTAGAAAGGCTGGGAGGAGCAGCTGCATCTCCCACGGGCCCCCTGGCTTTCACACTGTTTCAGCAGGGGGAGGCTTCTTCCCTGTGAAACCCAGTGGGGGAGGGGCAGCCGGCCTCAGGGCTAAGCCTCAATTCCACCGGTTCGAGTCTCGGCCGCTCCATTTCTGATCCCGCTCCTTGCCAGGGCCTCTGGGGAAGACGCAGAAGGTGGCCCTGGGGCTCCGGCCCTACCACCTATGGGGAGACCAGGGTGGGGTCTCAGCTCCTGGCTTCTGACCACTGTGGACATTTGGGGAGTGAGCCAGGATATGCAAGAGTGCGCTCTCTCTCTCTCTCTCTCTCTCTCTCTCTCTCGCTTGCTCTACTTTGTGACCCAGCAGTCACACCCCCTGAGTAATTATCCCAGAGCAAAAAAACGTAAATTCACAAAAAACTTTCTTTTTAAAAATATTTTATTTATTTATTTGAAAGGCAGAGTTACAGAGAGGCAGAGGCAGAGAGAGAGAGTTCTTCCATCCACTGGTTCACTCCCCAGATGGCCACAGTGGCCGGAGCTGCCCCGATCCAAAGCCAGGAGCCAGGAGCTTCCTCCAGGTCTCCCACGTGGGTGCAGGGGCCCAAGGACTTGGGCCGTCTTCTACTGCTTTCCCAGGCCATAGCAGAGAGCTGGATTGTAAGTGGAGGAGCTGGGACCAGAACCGGTGCCCAAATGGGATGCCAGCACTTCAGGCCAGGGCGTTAACCTGCTGTACCACAGCGCCGGCCCCCCATAAATATTTTTTTAAGTAAAAAATCAAAATAAAATCCCTAGGTCAGAGATCACCCCGGGTGAAGTTCAGATCCCAGCCCCACCGTTAGGGCGCTGTGTGGCCTCCAGCACTGCCTCACCTCTCTACACTTCATCTCCCTCCGTACACAGAGCGACCTCTGGGGTTTGTAAGGTTGGCTGGGATCAGGTGCGCTTGCCGGGAAAGCGCCTGGCACCTGGGAGAGTCCTGGCAGATGTTCACCATTTCTTGAAGGAGCACACTCTGACCGGGCCGCGTGGCTGGGGGGGGGGGGGGGGGGGGGCGGGCATGGAGCGGACAGGGCAGCTCCCTGAGAGGCCAGGAAAGGGGCCCTGCTCCACTCTGCACCTCCACAGCCGGGTCCATTTGTCCAGAGCCGTGCAGCGCCTGGTGCCCCGGGAGACTCAAACTCAGGTTTCCTGGTCCTCTCTGCTCCCCTCTCCAAGGCCCCCCACACCCTGACGGTGCACCCGAGCGTGCCCTGTTGAGGCCAACTTCACTAACAGAAGTCGCTCGCTCTCCAGTGCTCGGTCTGTGCTAGGTGCTGGGTTCGAGTCCTTGTCTCCTCCTAGCAGTCCCACCAGGTGAGCCCCGTGATCTGTCGGCCTGACTTCACTCACAAGATAAGAAGCTGGGAGCCAGGAACTCCGTCCGGGCCTCCCATGTGGTGGCAGGGACCCGAGTCCTCGGGGGTCACCTGCTGCCTGCCAGGGGGTGTGTCAGCAGGGAGCTGGAATCAGCAGAGCTGGGACGGGAACTTGGCCGCGGCTCCATGGTAGAGTGCACTGTCACCAGGAGAGCGAGGCTCAGAAAAGCTGTTTAACTTGCCCAAGGTCACACAGCAATCAGCGAGGTGGAATGTGACCCTCAGGGCTTCCAGAGTGTGGGTTCTCGGGGTCCCTAGCAGGCTGCCTCTCGCCCAGGGCACCCACGCTTTGCAGCTCCACAGAAGGGGCCCGCATGGGGTCTCAGGGTCGTCACCTGTGCTCACCCCTGCTCATGGATTCTTCTGGAAGCCTGACCTGGCATCCCCACTCCCTGTTTGGGACACAAAGCTCCAGGCAGCGTGGAAGGAGTGCTCTGTGCCAAATTCCTTCCTGGCCCCCGAGGCAGGGGAGGGGGACCGGCCTGGCCCAAGGCTTGGGCCATTGTACTAGGCTTGGTAATAAAGGTGCTCTTTTTGCAAAATGTGTGCATAATAACTTATTTAAACTACCCTGAAGATAGAATAACGAGTGGCTTAGAGGCAGTGCGGCTCCCGCAGAGTGGGGGGACCCAGCCCCGGCCCAGAGCGAGTCCACCTCCCGGGCCGGGCCGTAGTCCTGTTCCCCAAAGCAGGGCACCGAATTCCAGCCAGAACATGATGCCTTGCAGGGCAGGCCCGCGGCCGCAGAGGCGACCGCCTGCTTTGCCCTCTGCGTCCACGAGGGCGGCGTCCGACGTCTCTTTGCTCCTCATTTCCTTAAGCGAGGCGGTGTACCAGGCGGTCCCAGCGTTGCCGGCCCATCAGGCGTGACTGTGATGCAGGGGTGCTCACCGAGGGCCTGGGAGGTTCCACACGAATGTGTTGCGCCATCTTTACAAGGGCCTTGGTGCCCGTGGGTATGGTGCCTGCGAGGGGCCCTGATACTGGCAGACCACGCGTGGACACCACTCACCGGGTATGCATGGGTATACACGAGTGAGCGGCAGCCCCTGTGCAGGCGCCATGAGTGTCAGCTGGGCTCGCACTCTCCCCCACCCCGGCGAGGGTCTTCCTTCGGGCCAGCCCCTGCCTATGGCCCCCTAGTCCCCCTGAACTCCCGGTCACACAGCCACAGCCAGGAGGCTGTGCAGCGACCAGGTCCGGATCTGCACGGTTCGGCGTGTCCCATGAAGCCTGCTCGCTTGGCTCCTGCCCGCCTCCCCTGCACCACGGCCTCTTCTAGATGGCCAGAGGTCTCGGCGCCTCCTAGACCAGGGGGTATCAGAGCCCTGTCCCGAAAGCCAGCGCTCCATGAATCACGTTCCCGGCAGCCGCAGCGTCTACCCAGCACCTGACGGAATCTCTCGCTTTACTTTTAGCAAGCGCTTGTTTTAAACTTAAATGAACCCCTTTAACAAAGGGAACTGTATCATTATTAATCATGGATTGGATTGCTGATTTTTCATATAGACATGCATGTCTAACCTGCACCGGAATGAACACATGTGTAACAATTGGAATGGTTAAAGTCTTCACTGTGCGCCAGCCAACATCACTTCCAAATGCACAGCCCGCAGTGCAGGTCCTGGGAGCAAGTTCATGGTGCCCGGCCACGGAAGACATCCAAGGAGCACGTCTATTACCCACATCCGTGTGCATTTGTGGCGCGTGCCAAAGCGGTGTGGCTGGAGTGCACACGCACAGTGCCTCCGTGAAGCCTCTGAGTGGCGTGTGTCCGTGGAGCAGGTGCCCGGGCAGGTGCGCAGATCACCTCCGGGCTGTGGGCATCACGCAGGCCCACGGGGGCACGTGCATTCCCTTCATCTTGCAGTGAGGGTCCCGGGATCCGAGAGGGTTGCTCACAGAGAAGCTTGACATTGCTGCACACGGGCAAACACTGTGTGGGTTTCAGATTCAGGGAGCCCCACTCGTCACCTTGGAACGTAGGCGTGGAGCAGCGTGGAGCCTCAGAACCCCCGAGTCTTACTTTGCTCTCCCCTTGGCCTGCCTGTTCGGAAGGCGACAGCTATTCCCACCCAGAGCACATCTCACAGGCCGGCTTGGGGTCGTTCTCCTCCTGCTCCCTCATTCTGCCCCTCCCCCACCCCCTCCTCAGGGCCTTTGCACGGCTGACTGGCTCTTCCCCCAGATCTCTGCCTGGTGCAGTGCCGGCAAGCAAGGGCTCGTAAGTATCAGTTAAAAAAAAAAATCAATGAATAAACCAGTCGCAGCAACAGACAGAACTCGGATCTCCTGCCCTCTGCTCTGTTGCTAATTTTAGTTTTTAATATTTATTTGTTTCTTTGAAAGGCAGAGTTACAGAGATGAGAAAGAGGGAGAGACACAGAGAGAGATTTTCCATCCACGGGTTCACTCCCCAAATGGCCAGCAAAAACCAGGGCTGGGCCAGGCCAAAGCCAGGAGCCAGGAGCTCCATCCAGGTCTCCTACATGTGTGGCAGGGACCCAAGCACTTGGGCCCTCTCGCACGGCTCTCCCAGGTGCATTAGCAGGGAGTTGAGCAGCCAGGACTTGAATCAGTGCCCACATAGGGTGCCAGCATTGCAGGCAGGGCCCAGCCCACTGTGCCACAGCACTGGTCCCTCTGTTGCTAGTTCTGCTGTTCTGGCATTGAGCAAATACAGCGTACGCTACCTCTCATTGCTGTCGCTGTCTTTATAATGATAACTAAATGGGAGGGAATTAGAAAAATCGCCACAAACTGGCAGACATTTTATTACGTGCATGGGTTTTGGAAGCTGATGGTTCCTTTTCCCTCTACGTTCTCATCAGACAGGTGATGTGCCAATGTCTACCAGGATTGGAGGGGGCACATCTCACACAGTGGGGTACAAAGCCAATCATCACACTTACATACATAAAGAGGAGTATGGGGGCCGGTGCTGTGGTGTAGCGACTAAAGCCGCCGCCTTCAGTGCTGGCATCCCATATGGGCGCTGGTTCAAGTCCCAGCTGCTCCACTTCCGATCCAGCTCTCTGCTATGGCCTGGGAAAGCAGTACAAGATGGCCCAAGTCCTTGGGTCCTCGCACCTGCACAGGAGACCTGGAAGAAGCTCCCGGCTCCTGGCTTCAGATTGGCACAGCTCTGGCCATGGCGGCCACCTGAGGAGTGAACCTGCAGATGGAAGATTTCTCTTTCTATGTCTCTTTGCAACTCTGCCTTTCAATTAAAAGATCTTAAAGAAATTAAAAATACAAGAAAAGAATAGTTCAACATCTAAAATCTGAAGTCTTTAAATAAAAAAAGGAGTTGGAAGCTGGTGCGCATTTGCTGTTGTTTTATTTACTTATTTGAAAGAGCATCAGAGAGGGAAAAAGAGCTCTTCCCTCCACTGGTTCACTTCCCCAAATGCCTGCAACAGCTGGCGCTGGGCCAGGCTGCAGCCAGGATCCGGGGACTCCAGCCAGGTCTCCGGGTCTCCCACGTGGGTGGCAGAGTGAAAGCACTTGGACCATCGGCTGCCACTTTCCCAGGTGCCCTGGCAGGGAGCTGGATCGGAAGTGGAGCAGCGGGACGAGAACTGGCGTCCACGTGGGACACCACGGCTTTACAACATGGACCCCTCACTTTTTTTAATTTTTAGAAAGATTTATTTATATGAAAGACAGAGTTACAGAGACAGGGGTGGAGGGGGCAGAGAGAGAGAGAGAGAGAGAGATCTTGAATCTGCTACTTCACTCCCCGGATAGCTATGACAGCCAAGCTGGGCCAAAGTCAGGAGCCAGGCTCTCCATCCAGGTCTCCCATGTGCGTGTGGGGTCCCAAGCACTTGGGCCATCTTCCACTGCCTTCCCAGGTCATAGCAGAGAGCCGGATTGGAAGTGGAGCAGTCGGGTCTTGAACCGGCGCCCATATGGGATGCTGGCACTACAGGCAGCGGCTTTACCTGCTGCGCCACAACACCGGCCCCTACCATAGAGTTTAACAACCACGTCTGTGGCATTTACATGGTATTAGGTACTAAAATCTAGAAATGATTTTTGAAACTCTGAGTGTTTTTATTATTATTATTATTATTTTATTTCATTTTGTTTGAAAGGCAGAGACGAAGAGAGAGACAGAGAGCTCCCACCCCATGGATCACTCCCCAGAGGCTCACAACCGCTCAGACTGGGCCAGGCTGAAGCCAGGAGCTGGGACCCAACCACCTACACCAGCACCTGCTGCTGCTTAGCGTGGGCATCCGCAGGGAGCCAGCAGCGGAGCTGGGCACCGCACCCAGGCTCTTGGATGTGGGACGCTGCTCGGCCAAACGCCTGCCCTTAAATTCCCTCTCCCCGTGCCCCTCGGCCTGTGGTCCTTTGTTACAGAAGCCCCAGGAAACAGAGACCCAACAAGACCCACGGCAGGGACGCCACGGTGAAGAAGCGGGCTTTTCCGAGGTCCACTTGGGCCCAGCCTGGCACGCTGGGCGCCGAGTGCTCAGGTCTCTTTAAGGACTCCTGCTCCCTCTGGCTGGCTCATGCCCCTGGGTGACCGTGGAAACCACAGCCCAGGGACCTGACACCACAGGGACTCCCCGCGGGATCTATGTCTTCAGTTTTGCAGGACAGGGGGTGGCCCGAGGTGTGGCGGCTCCCAGCCGCCAGGGCCACTGGATTCCTTACACGGGCTGTTCTCTTTCTCGCCTTGTCACTAAGCTTCCAGGCCGGTGACGCAGTTCTGCAGCTGGGCCGGAGCTGTGGCTTCCCTCGTCCACCCCAGTTCCCATGGTCCTCCTCCTCCTCTTCACCCCCCTCCTCCTTCCCCCTCCCCCCCTCCCTTCCCCCTCCTTCCCCCTCCCCCTCCTCCCTTCCCCTTCCTCCTCCTCTTCCCCTCCTCCCCTCCTTCCTCCTCCCCCTCCTTCCTCCTCCCCTCCTCCTCCTTTCCCCTCCTCCTCCTTTCCCCTCCTCCTTCTCCTTCCCCTCCTCCTTGTCCTCCCCTCCTGCTTCTTCTAAGGTTTCATTTGTTTGAGAGGTAGAGTTACAGACAGAGAGAGACAGAGAGAGAGGTCTTCCATCCACTGGTTCAATTCCCAAACGGCCACAACAGCCAGAGCTGGGCTGATCTGAAGCCAGGAGTCAGGAGCTTCCTTCGGGTCTCCCACGTGGAGAGGACTTGGGCCGTCTTCTCCTGCTTTCCCAGGTGCATTAGCAGGGAGCTGGATCAGAAGAGGAGCAGCTGGGACTTGAACTAGGGCACACATGGGACGCGATGTCATAGGTGGAGGTTTAGCCCACTTCACCATGGCACCAGCGCCTTCTCGTGGCTCTTGACCTCACCAGAACGTCACCGGGCTGCTTGACTGAACGCACACGCTTGTGTCTCTGTCTCCGGTCTCCAAACCACACACCCACACCACCCTCTGCCAGGGAGAAGCCACCTGCCTGCAGGACACGGCTTTTACCTGCGAGCTCCCGTCGGGGAGATGACTCAGAACACGAGCAGTTACCGATCACAGACCAGCGCGACACACTGTGGTTCTCTCGTAAGCCGGAGGCACAATGTGGACGCAAGCACTAGTGTAGAAGTGGGGGTGCCTGCCGGCCGCAAACGTGTGGCCATTGATGACATTGATTTCCATCCTGCTTTCCTTGGGTCTGAACAATTAGATTCGATTCCCAAATGTGCCGGTTTTCATTCAGCTTCCTTCTGGTCTCTCCTGTGTTAAACGGGGAGGACTGGAAGTGGCTGGGGACAGACCATGAAGTGCTGTGCACTCCTTGTATACACCCCAGCATGTGCGCCCGCTGCCCCAGCCCCACATACACCCCAGCATGTGCGCCCACTGCCCCCAGCCCCACATACACCCCAGCATGTGCGCCCGCTGCCCCCAGCCCCACATACACCCCAGCATGTGCGCCCGCTGCCCCCAGCCCCACATACACCCCAGCATGTGCGCCCGCTGCCCCCAGCCCCACATACACCCCAGCATGTGCGCCCGCTGCCCCCAGCCCCACATACACCCCAGCATGTGCGCCCGCTGCCCCCAGCCCCACATACACCCCAGCATGTGCGCCCACTGCCCCCGCCCCACATACACCCCAGCATGTGCGCCCGCTGCCCCCAGCCCCACATACACCCCAGCATGTGCGCCCACTGCCCCCAGCCCCACATACACCCCAGCATGTGCCAGCCCCACATACACCCCAGCATGTGTGCCGCTGCCCCCAGCCCCAGCCCCAGCCCCTGCGTGTGAGCGGTGCCAGGTTACCAAGCACAGGGCAGGGGCTCAGTAAATGTTAGGTCTTCTTAGATTTTTTTTTTTTTAAACAGGCAGAGTGGATAGTGAGAGAGAGAGACAGAGAGAAAGGTCTTCCTTTTTGCCGTTGGCCGCGGCCGGCGCACCACGCAGATCCGAAGCCAGGAGTCAGGTGCCTCCTCCTGGTCTCCCATGGGGTGCAGGGCCCAAGCACTTGGGCCATCCTCCACTGCCCTCCCGGGCCATAGCAGAGAGCTGGCCTGGAAGAGGGGCAACCAGGACATAATCCGGTGCCCCGACCGGGACTAGAACCCGGGGTGCCGGCGCTGCAGGCGGAGGGTTAGCCTGTTGAGCCGTGGCGCTGGCCCTTCTTAGATCTTACTTCTCTTCTTGGCAGGTGAGGCTGCATTTCTTCAGTGATGCATGTGGGAACCAACAGCGGGGGTCTCCTTGAGAAAAGAGGGGGGACTTCAAGCAGCTCCTCACCCTTTCAGGTCCCTAAAAACCACCCGAGAGATCTTGGAAAAAACACGCAAAACAATGCATTTGGTACAGTGGGTCAGACATCTCTTCCATCCTACACCACAGGGCCTGGGTTCAAATCCTGACTATAGTCCTCACTCCAGCTTCCCGGCAATGCACACCCTCCCCCCACCCCCACCCCGCTGGGAGGCAGCAGATGATGGCTTGAGTACTCTGGTCCCTGCCACTCCTGTGGGAGACCCGGGTTTAGTTCTGGGCTCTTGGTTTGGGCCTGGCCTATCCCCAGCTATTGTGGGCGTTTGGGTAACGGGCCAGCAGGTGGGATATTTCCCTCTCTCTCTCTCTGGCATTCAAATAAATACAAATGAAGAGTTAATTTTTTTAAATAATAAAAAAAAAAGTGCTACAAAAAGTAGTCTCTGATTGAGTAAGCAGGGGGCTCAGGCCCAAGAGTGTGCATTCCTAACTCCCCAGGGATGTACCTGCTGCTGGCCCCAACCACAGCAAGTGCTGGTCTGGGGGCCGGGGGCTTCCTGGCTCTCCCACCAGCCCACTGTGTGTCACCAGCAGCCTCAGAGCCTCTCTGGGCTACACTGCTTCCTCTGGGTATTAGTCAGGTCGGCACAGACACACACACACACACCGCAGTAACCAGAGAGGAGTAAACCACAAACCAGGCCCAGCACCACGCACGCTCTCCAGGCTGGGGTGCTACAGGTCCTACTGCAATATTCAAGGGCCCTTTGGTTCTAAAATTTCATGTCTCACTGGCAGAAACGGGACTTCCGTTCAACAGGATGCACCTCGCAAACACCGTGGCAGGGAATCCTCCACCAACTACCGGTCTCAGATTCAGGGCGTATGAAATCCAGAAGCACATTTTTTTAACAGACCTATTTATTTATTTTAAAGCAGTTATTCCAGTAATCTTCTCTTTATGTATTTATTTTTAAGATTTATTTTATTTATTTGAAAGACAGAGTTACAGAGAGAGGTAGAGACAGAAAGGTCTTCCATTTGCTGGTTCACTACCCAGATGGCTGCAATGGCCGGAGCTGCGCTGATCCAAAGCCAGGAGCCAGGAGCTTCTTCCTGGTCTCCCATGCGGGTGCAGGGGCCCAAGGACTTGGGTCATCTACTGCCCTCCTAGGCCACAGCAGAGAGCTGGATCGGAAGAGGAGCAGCTGGGACTCAAACCTGTACCTACATGGGACACTGGCACTGCAGGTGGTCATTTTACCTGCTACGCCACAGCGCCGGCCTCCTTTTATTTTTTATTTACCTGAACGGCAGAGTTACACAGAGAGAGGGAGATCTTCCATCTGCTGGCTCATTCCCCAAATGACCGAAATGGCCGGGGCTGCGCCTGGCTGAAGCCAGGAACCAGGAGCTGGGAGCCAGGAGCTTCTTCTGGGTCTCTCACGTGGGTGCAGGGGCTAAGGACTTGGGTCATTTTCCACTGTTTCCCCAGGTACATTAGCAAGGAGCTGGGTCGGAAGTGGAGTAACCAGGACTCGAACCTGCGCCCACATGGGATGCTGGCGTCACAGGCAGCACCTTCATGACACAACCCCTCTGCCGCAGATGTGTTTTACACTTGGAGCACACCTCGAGTTGCACCAGTCCTGTTTTTAAAAATTAATTAATGTAATTTGAAAGAGTTGGGGGTGGGGAGGGAGAGGGGAGAGAGAGAGAGAAAGAGAGGGAGAGAGAGGTCTTCCATCCATTGGTTCACTCCCCAAATGCCCGAAACAGCCAGACCTGAGCCGATCTGAAGCCAGGAGCCAGGAGCTTCTTCCAGGTCTCCCACATGGGTGCAGGGGCCCAAGGACTTGGGCCATCTTCTACCGCTTTCCCAGACCAGAGCAGAGAGCTGGATCGGAAGTGGAGCAGCCGGACCTCAAACCAGCGCCAATATGGGATGCCGGCACTGCAGGCCGGGGCTCTGACCTGCTAGTCCTGTTTTCAGGTGCTCAGTAGCCACAGGTGGTTACCCCGCTGGACATCCGGACGGAAGGGGTACCATCCTCGCCAAACTAAGCCGGACCTGCAGACTTCGGAATCCAGCGCCCACTGGTCAGCAGCATCATCCCAGGACGAGTGGTTTCATTTTCATGTACGCGGGGTCAGAAAATTCATCTTGTACGAGAGCCCTAGCTTGCCACGGCCCAGTTAGCTAGGAGTACGCCAACGACCAGAGAGGCCCTCCAGCAGGTGTTTGGAGCCCGCATTTCCTCGGGTCCGTGTTTGCAAACAGCCAACACGGAGCCCGGCGCGGGGGGGCCTCTCCATTCCCCTGGCAGGACCACTCCGCCTCCGGAAGTTGCCCCAGAGTCAGGCTAGCACATTTCGGTGGAGGAAGTGCGGCTTCCAGCTCGCCCGCTCGGTGCACCTGGCCGGGTAGCATTTGTTACATAAGTGGCAGTGCGCCACGCCTAACTGATGGATGCCTGCTGCGCACCCATTTCAGCTGGGAGTCACCCGGCGGTGTCCCCGGGGGGGGGGGGGGGGGGGGAGAGCAGCGCGCACATTAAAAAAAAAAAAAAAAATTCCTTTTGTCACCGGGCGGGCGAGTGGGGCCGGTTCGGGGGTGGGCGGGCGTTGTACCCGAGCTGCTTCTCCCAACCTCGTCAGAACCAGTTTTCGGGGGCGCCACACCTAGGATCAGATGATGCAATGTGATATTAGCGTCTCATTGCATCAGTGTCTCTGACGCACGTGTCTTTTACGCGGGCAAGGAAGCACGGTAATGGGGCAGGGGGGGAGACGGAGGAGGGCGGGCGGGCGGGCGGGCACCTGAAGGCACCGCACCAGGCGGCTGCGCTCCTAATGGGCCACACAGGGTGCCGGGCCCGGAACCGCGCCGGGCCGACAAGCAGCGGCAAGCCGCTTCCTGAAGGGGCCGGGATGCCCGATCTGGGCGGGATCCTTGGGTGGGGGTGGGGAAGGGGGTGGGGGCGGGGGGGCTGGCTCTCCCTAACTTTCCACCGGCGAGCACCGGGGCTCAGCGCCCCCGGCCTCTCCTTCCCGGCAGTCTCGGAGGAGTGCCCGTTTGCTTCCCAAAGTTCCTCTCCGCGCGCGCCCTGGGCGGATCGGTCGCCCCCGAGCCCCCGCCGGTCTTCCTCTCCCAGCCCGGCTTCCGGATTCGGTGGCTGACTGCGCGCAGTCCTCGCACCCGTCTTAGGCTCTGTCTTCCCCCAAAAAGGCACCTTCTCCGGCGGGGGCCGGGAAGGAGGCCGGGTGGGGCCCCAGGGGAGGTGGGGGCGGCCGCGCAGCTGGGAGTCTCTCTTCTCCGGGGGGGTCCAGCGAGTCCCCACCCGGACCCGGCGCACACGCGGCTCCCCGGCCTAGCTGGGGGCGCTGGCGCGCGCCCGCGCCTCTCCTCCCCAGGCAGGACCCCACCGGGCCGGCATTCCGCGCTCACCCGTGGCCGGTGAGCCCTGCTCGTCCCGCGAGCGGACCCCCGTCCTGGTCCCGCGCTCACAGCCCGGGACCTCCGCGCGGCGCGGCTCGCAGGTCCCGCGAACTCGGTTAAAAACCCGCCCCCACCCATGACGAGTGTCCACCAAACCGGCTTCCAGGGCGCCCGTGCGTGTCACCCCACGGCGTCGCAGCACCTGGCGGGACCACGCGCACGGGCGCACGGGACGCAGCCTCGCTGGGCGCGGGAGGCAATCGCCCCAAGGGCTCTCCTCCTGCGCTCCGAGCGCCCAGCCAGGGCGCGTCCCTCGCCGGCCGCGGCGAGCCGGCGGCTGTCCCGAGGTGACCCGCGCGGGGGGCGCGGGGCCGGGGCCGGCGCGCGGTCCGCCGGCCGGCAGGGGGCGCGCGCGCCCCGCGCCGCCCGCCCCGCCGCGCGCTCGCTTGCGGCGGCCGCACATGTGTTTCTGTTTTGTGTTGTAGCGTTTGTCCTGGAAGCTCGTATTTACATCCCAGTCCGTGCGGCGAGGGGCGCGGGCTGCCTCCGGGCCTGACCCGCTCGCCGCCGCCGCTCGTCCTCGCGTCCGCAGCAGGTAGGCGCCGCGGGCCCGCGCCGATCAGTTTGCGGGGTCTGGGAAAGTTTTTTTTTTTTTTTCCGGATTTTTTTTTTTTAAGAGAAAAGGTAAAAAAAAAAAAAAGGCAACCTGGGGGAGGGGGAGTGGGGGTGAATGAATAAAAAGGGGAAGCCAGCGGGCCCACGTGGTCTGACGGAGACAGACAGAGATCCCATTGTTCAAAATCGATAAAAAAAAAAAAAAAAAAAAAGGCCGCGAGGGCGAGCGCGCGGGGGCCGGGCCGGGGGCCGCGCGAGTGGTCGCCCCCGTCCGCGCGAGCAGGTGCCTGGGCCCGCGGCCGCCGCGCGCGCCCTCGGGGTCTGGGGGGCGGGCTTGGGGAGGGGGCCGGGGCACAAAAGCAGCAGGTGGGGCGGCGGGAGCGCCCGCGGCGCCTCGGACCCGAGCCCGGGGTCGCCTTGTGGGCCCGCGCCGAACTCGAGGACGGGCCGGGGGTCCCGGGGCCTCCCCTCGGCCGCCAGGCTGGGGGCGGGGGTCCCGTGCCCTCCCCTCGGCCTCCGGGCTGGGGGCGGGGGTCCCGGGGCCTTCCCTCGGTCTCCGGGCTGGGGCGGGGGTCCCGGGGGCGCCGCGGCCTCTCCTCCACCTCCGGGCTGGGGCGGGGGTCCCGGGCCCTCCCGTCGGCCTCCGGGCTGGGGGCGGGGGTCCCGGGGCCTCCCCACGGTCTCCGGGCCGGGCTGGGGGCGGGGGTCCCGGGGCCTCCCCTCGGTCTCCGGGCCGGGCTGGGGGCGGGGGTCCCGGGGCCTCCCCACGGTCTCCGGGCCGGGCTGGGGGCGGGGGTCCCGGGGCCTCCCCTCGGTCTCCGGGCTGGGGCGGGGGTCCCGGGGGCGCCGCGGCCTCTCCTCCACCTCCGAGCTGGGGGCAGGGGTCTCCCGGGTCTCCCCTCCACCCGCCGCGCGCCGGGCCGGGCTGGGGTCCCGGGGCCTCCCCTCGGTCTCCGGGCCGGGTTGGGGGCGGGGGTCTCGGGGCCTCCCCACGGTCTCCGGGCCGGGCTGGGGGCGGGGGTCCCGGGGCCTCCCCTCGGTCTCCGGGCCGGGCTGGGGGCGGGGGTCCCGGGGCCTCCCCTCGGCCGCCGGGCAGGGCCGGGCCGGGGGTCCCGGGGCGCGCGGCCCTGACCGGCCCGGTCTCCGCAGCCGCGACCATGCCCAGGAAGAAGGCGGCCTGGGAGGAGCCGAGCGCGGGCAACGGCACGGCGCGCGGAGGGCCCCGGCGGCGCGGCGGCGCGGCGGGCCGGAAGCGCGAGCGGCCCGAGCCCTGCAGCAGCAGCAGCGGCGGCGGCAGCAGCGGCGACGAGGACGGCCTGGAGCTGGACGGGGCGCCCGGCGCGGGCAAGCGCGCGGCGCGGCCGGCGGCGGCGGGCAAGGCGGGCGGCGCGGCCGCGGTGGTCACGGAGCCCGAGCTCACCAGGGAGCGCGTGGTGAGTGGGGGGCGCGGTGGTCACGGGGCCAGGGCTCGGAGCGCGTGGTGAGTGGGGGGCGCGGTGGTCACCAGGGAGCGCGTGGCGAGTGGGGGGCGGGGGCGCGCGCCCCGGGCTCCCGGGCGGGGGGGAGGGGCGGCCCGCGCGCGCGCGGGGGTCGTGGCCCCGCCCCCGGCGCCGCGAGCGACTCCCGCCCGCCCCGCCCCGGGGCGTCCGCGCGGGCCCGGGCCGGGGGCGGCGGCGCTCCTCTGCGCCCGTGCCCGCCTCCCCGATCGCCCCCGGCGCGCGGCGGGGAGCGGCGCAGACCGCCGGGGCTTTGAGGTTCCCGCCGCCGCGGCTCCGGCGCCCCGGGGGGGCGGGGCCTGCCGGCCGCCGCGCATGCCCCGTGCTGCCCTGCGCCGCCGCCGCCGCGCGCCGGGTGCGAGGGCGCATGCTCCGGAGCGCCCTCCCGCGAGGTCGGGGAGCCCCCGGCGGCGAGGCGCTCGGGCTTTGTCTGCCTGGTGCGCCGCGGGGCCTGGGGGCGCTCGGCCGGGGCGTCTGTCCCGGCCCAGCGCTGCTGGCTCCGTGAGGGCAGTGGCCTGCTTGGGGACCTGCCCGCAGACCCCCGCGACCCCCGCGCCCTCCCCAGCACAGAGTGTTTGCGAGTTTGCTGTAGCATGTGTTTGGGGAGGAGTGGGGGGTCCCGGCTTCCACTGGGTCGTCAGGTACCCCGAGGAGGCCCCTGAGAACTCGGGGTGCAGAGTCGGCGCCCCACGGCCGTTGAAGGGTTAACCGTCCTGGTGGTCTTGCCGCAGCCCCTTCCCAGCTAGAGAGGAGGCCGGGGCGCAGGGTTCCAGGCACCTCCCCGGGAGGGGTCAGGTCTCCGGGGTGGCCAGGGCCGTGCAGCGTGTTCTGAGACTGCGTCTTCCCGGAGCTCTGAGCCCCTGTTCTGTGTGGATCGCAGAGCGCGCGGTGGTCCGGGTCACAGAACCGTGCCCGTGTGTTTCCGTTAGCAGGAGTTAAACTGCGCTGCTGTGGAGCAGGTTGGGGTCCAGCCAGCGATGGAACATCTGTACCCCAAGTTGGTTTGGTTTTGTTCTGTTTTTGAAAGATTTCACTTTTTTGTAAGAAATCCCATCCACTGGTTCACTCCCCAATCCACCACAACGCAGGGGCTGGGCCAGGCCGGAGCTGGGAGCTGCAGCTCCATCCGGGTCCCCCACGTGGGTGGCAGGGGCCCCACTGGTTTCCCAGGTGCTTGGCACTGGGTCTGGGTCGGAAGCGGCCGAGACTTGAACGCTGCGATGCAGGATGCCGGTGCTGCAGGTGGCGGCTTAACCTGCTGTGCCACAACACGGGCCCCCATTCCTGGGTGTCTCTCGGGCCTGGGCTGGTCAGCCTGCCGTCTTCTGTGGGCCTGGGCCAGCCTCCTGCTGCTTGTTGCTGGTCCCTGGTCCCTGGGACCCCCGTCTGCCAAGCACTGAGCTGGCCTGGCCGTGGTGCAGGCTGCTGGGAGAGGGAGGGGCGCCCAGCCTGCGGCCTCACTTGCTCCAGAGCCACGTGTGTTGGCTGGGGAGTCTTAGCCCTGGAGGGCAGGGTTGCTGGCAGTGATGGGCGGATGGGCTCACTCTGAGGGCCTGGGGGCTGGGGTGTAGCGAGGTCTTGTCAGCACCAGGGTTGCCTGAGCCCTCCTCCCTTGGGAAGCGGGAGCCTCCGTGGAACCTGAGAGCCCTGAGGCCGTCGCTGGCTTCTCCAGGCGCAGCTGCTAAGGCTCCGTGGACCCCGGGACAAATCTGTGATCCGAGGACCAGTGCCGCGCGCTGCTTGGCTGAGTGGTCCGCGGGGCGGGTCTCATCACCGGCTCTGTCCCCACCGTCCTCTGAACGGACAGACGCCAGAGGCGGCCTGCACCCGGGCCACGGCCGCCCGGCAGGCAGCGAGGGACGCGGAGTGCAGCCATCCTCCTGGGAGGCTGCTCTTGGGGCTTCTCTGCTTCGTGGCCGTGCTGCAGGCTCGAGTTCACCCGGAAAAGCAAGCCCGAGGCCGTCGGTGACGGCAGGAGCGCTCTCCATCCGCCTGGGAGAACGCTGGGCGGTCTCTCCCTCTGAGGCTGTGCTGGGAGTCAGGCATTTTACTGTGAGTTACGTGAATCTTCATCGCGCATGACGCGGGGGGAAGTTCAGGTGAGCAGCGTGGAGAACGGTGCAGTAGTCGCCTCCGTGGAAGCGGAGCCCAGAGCTCGGACGACGTGGGAGACGGCGCCACCCCTGGAGCACGCTCCGTTGGCCCAGGGTCTCTGCACCACCTTTGATTGGCAAGCTTGGGTTTCCGTGCCAGTGCCGGGCTGGCTGAAGCAGGCTCACTCGTGAAACCTCAGGAAGTCCCCCTCGGCTCCAGGCGATGGCGGGCTCGGGCCACCTGGATACAACGCCCTGTGTGTGGTGGCACTGAGGTCGGACCGTGGTGACCGCATCTCCACGTTGGATGGTTTGACCTCAGCAGCGAGTGCCGGGCACAGGCGCTCTGGACCCTGTCTGAGCAAGGGTCTCGAGTGGCATTTCATTCCAGTCCCTTCTCCGCCCCCGCCCCCCGGGGCCTTGGCGCTGCCTGCTGGCTTTGAGTCGGGAGGCGAGCCCAGGGGTTTCTCCGCAGGGAACCTGCACGGAACCTGCCAGCTGCCGGCCCGCAGAGCGTGGCAGTCGCGCCTGCCAGCTATGCAAAGAAGGGAGATAACCTGGGGAAACTTGGCTCGGGCGAGTAACCGGAGGCTGGGGGCAGGGCGGGGGCGGCTGCCCTCCGATGCCCGGCCTTCTCTGAATAGTTAATGTGGCCGAGTCATCGCTGCTCGGGGGCTGTGGGACATGTCGCTGCACTGTGGCCTGTGATGCAGCGACATCAGTGTGCCTTCCGCGTTCCCCGAGAATGGGTTCAGTGAGGGCGAAGACATGGAGTCTGGAGAATGCATGGGCCAGAGTGGCCGGCCTGGCGTGGCACGGGGGCTAGGGCTAGGGTGGCCGGGCCTGTAGCTGGCCTGTCGCCCGTCAGACGATCCCGTAAGTAGAAGGCGCCCTGGTTCCTTTTCACATCCTGGAACAATGGTGTGAGGCTTGGAAGTGGAAGAGGTTCGCGCTCCCTGGCCAGCACGGGCCTGAGCCCCGAGGAGGAGTGTGTCTAGGGTCGTGCCCACAGCATAGATTCCCACCGGCAGAGCTGGTGGCCCTGAGGACGCGTGAGCCCGTGCAAGGCCACCTATGCAGGCTGTCCCTCGCTCCCTCGTCCTCCCCTCGCGTGGGGAAGCCGACCGCCAGCCTCCGGTGGGCTGCCCGGTCCCCCACGGAAAGGCTCCTGGTGCGGCGGGAGCAGGTTGCAGCACTGGCAACTGGAATGGCTGTGCAGGGACGATGGGGGCTCCTCGGGTTTGACGGCCACAGGGGGATGCCCGAGCTGTCCCGGGAAGGGGACCTAGCCCGCGGGCGAGTGAGTTTCAGCACCGCTCTGTGTCACAGGCTCGTGGGGTTTCCTGTGATGACTTGTTGGGGGGATCGGGCCGAGCTCCCAGGTGAAGTCTCCGACAATGGGTTGCTCTGCCCGGCTGCCCTTGGACCGCCTCGGGAAGCTGGAAGCAGCCTTAACCTAATTCTTTCCTCTCCCCTCTCTTCAGAAACTTGAAGGGTCAAAGTGCAAAGGGCAGCTTTTGATTTTTGGGGCAACCAACTGGGACCTGATCGGTCGGAAAGAAGTGCCTAAGCAGCAAGGTATGAGAACCGTTTCTGAGCCCCGAGTGCTCCCCCCTGTGGGGGTCCCGGGCGTTCTGGTGCCCCCTCCAGCAGGGCTCTGGGATTGCGCGCCTGCCCGCGGTGGCCAGGCAGCTTCCTGTGACAGCTGGATTTGAACCCTGGTCTTGCGCGGGTCTCCCTGGATGTTCTGCCTTTAAAAACCAGTTCCGTTAAGTAAGACAGAAAAACAAATCGCGTCTTCAAGTAAACATTGACCCCTTTTCTCATCTTTGTCCTGCTGTTTCTCGGTGACGACGAGGAGCTGGGCCCGTGAGGTGACACCAGGAGTCCTGGGGGGGCGTGGCGGATGGCGCAGGGTCCATGTGTCATTGCTGTGCTGATGGCGACAGTCTGGGGATGGGGAGGCAGCGGAGAGGGCCCGAGAGGTACTTGCTCGTCCCCAGTCGCCTTAGAGACGCGGTGTCTCCTCAGGGAAGCGGGCGCGTCACGGACGTGATGGCTGGCACCGCGCCATGTTTTGTGGCTTCTGGATTTTGTTTGGACGGAGGCCCAGAGTGCTTTCCAACATGGCTTCGCTCTGTGAACGAGTATTTGCACGCTGCCACGCCCTGGTGCCTTCCAGCAGGGGCGCGGAGACGCTGTCCCGTCCCAGGAGCACCGCGGCCCTGGCAGAGAGGCGGGGTGCGAGCCGCAGGTGGCCTCTCTCCGGCCTCGGGACAGCAGCCGGTGCCCTGGCCGGCGCTGCGTGCCGGAGGCCTCTGCTGGCCTCCGCCTGGCTCCGCAGAGCTTCGGTTCGTTCTTTTGAAGAAGTCGTATGGATGGCAGAAGGACAGAGAGGGCAAGAGATGAGAGAAACCTTCCCTCTGCTGGCCCCTTCCCAAGTGGCTGCGACAGCTGGGGCTGATCCGGACAGGAGGCAGGAGCTTCTTCCTGGTCTCCCACATGGGTGCAGGGGCCCAAGCACTCGGGCCATCTTCTGCTTTCCCAGGCCATAGCAAAGAGCTGGATTGGAAGTGGAGCAGCTGGGGATATGAACCAGCGCCCATATGGGATGCTGGCACCATCGGCAGATGCCTAACCTATACCACAGCACTGTCCCCAGTTTTCACTTTTTCAATAAAGGTATTTTTAAATACCCTAGGCCCTTGGTGACCTCTGCTGGCATAAGTAGAGGGAACGGAGGGCGGGCCATTTGCCCAGTGGTGCCTGCACTGGATGGTGCAGGCACCATCTGGGCGGGGCCTCGGGCCCCCTGCGCCCCCAGGGAGTTGATTGGCGGTCTTGTTCTCTGCAGCTGCTTACCGGAACCTCGGTCAGAACTTGTGGGGGCCCCACAGGTATGGCTGCCTGTCGGGGGTCCGGGTGCGGACTGTGGTCTCTGGGTCGTGCGCCGCGCACAGCCTCCTCATCACCACGGAGGGGAAGCTGTGGAGCTGGGGTAAGTACCCTGCGGGCGCCGTCCCCTCGGGAACTTCCTGCACAGAGCCCGAGGCCAGGCGGGGGCTGCCGGGCCTGGCGCGCTTCCTCTTTGAGCACCTCTTCAGGGCCCGGCGCTGTCTCCCACCCTGCCACAGGGCCCGGCGCTGTCTCCTACCCTGCCACCCACACGCCCGCGCTGCGCCATGGACCTCTGCTCCCCCCGTTGGCGTCACACAGCCCCTCTCCTTGGGGGCCTCTGAGCGCACGTGGGCACCCGTTTAGTCTGGCTCTGGGTGCTCCCCAGCCGCTGGTCTTTCTCTAGCACTGACTGGCTTTCCCTAGTTTGTCTCTGCTCACCTGGGGGGCTCCGGGGGCTTCCTGTCCCTGCCCCCTTCCAGGCAGGAACAAGGCGCCACCTGAGGTTGCCTGGGCCCCAGGCCCTTCCTGCGGCCCCGCCCTCTGTGGCGGCCTCTGGCTAGCTGTGGTCCCTGTGACGGTGTGTATCGGTCTGTCTGAACCATTTTTTGCGATCTCATGAGCTGCTGTCGCGCAGTCCAAGCAGACGAACATCTGTTGTCTTCGCAGCGCTCTGCTAATTTTGTAATTCTGTTGGAGCAAAGCTAACCAGTGTGTCTGGCCCAGATTCACCCTCGCAGGCTGTTGGGGGCTGCTGACGCTGCCCGGGGTTTTGTCTCCCGGTTGGCGAGAGGTGCGCCCCCCTCCCTCATGTTCCCGTGCCGAACGCAGCCTTCCATGTCGGGTTCCCACTTCAGACACCTCCTTTCTGATCTCCCCACTGCATCTCCCCTAGCGATGGCTCTGAGGAACCTGGTGGGCTGGGGGCGGGCAGGGGTGCACGGCCCGCAGCAGGGCTGCCTCAGGTCTGCTGAGCCCCCGGAAGCCGAGCGGTGCTATCTATGGCGCTAAACCCCAGTGCCAGGGGAGGGGCTGACACCTCTGCCCGTGCAGCGGGCTGGCAGAGCCAGGCGGGTGCTGCCCCCAGCTCATCTCGGGGAGACGTGCCCTTGACCGTGAGCGTGGGCAGTGCCTGCCGCAACACGGTACCAGCCTGTAAGGTGGTCTTTGGGCAGCGAGGGAGGCACCGAGGCCAGTTGACATCTCGAAGTGCCAGAATGCTCTGCCTGTCCGGCCCTGCCTCCGCCAGTCTCCCCGAGAGCCAGTCTGACATGTGGCTTCCCTCCGCGGGCTGGTTCCGAGCGAGGCGAGGCCAGTCTCGGGCTCCTGGCCGCCTTTGCCTGCTTCTTCCCGCGTCTCGTGCCGGCTGTGTGGGCTTCCCAGGGCTTGGGCCATGCCAGGCTGGCTCAGCGGCAGGGAGGTGTGTGTGCGGGGCCGGCCTGCCCTGCCCTGGTCACCAGTGTTCACCTGACTCGGGGTCCCTGGAGGGGGCCTTGCTGCTCCCTGAGCAGGCACTGCCGACGGCGTCTGGGTGTGAGGTGCCCCCCCCCCCCGGGTGGGGGCTGCTCTGGCCGCCCGTTCACTTCCCTCTGGCCGGTCTGCAGGTCGAAATGAGAAGGGGCAGCTGGGACACGGAGACACCAAGAGAGTGGAAGCCCCCAGACTCATCGAGGGGCTGAGCCACGAAGTGATTGTGTCAGCAGCGTGCGGCCGGAACCACACCCTGGCCTTGACCGGTGAGGCGGGGGCGGGGCCCTCCCCAACTTGGCGGGAAGCCAGTGGTCTCACGGCAGCTCAGGGTGGGGTCACTGATGGAGTCTTGGTCGGCATCGGACAGAAGCTCCAGGAGCCGGTGGCGGCGGCGGCGGCGGGGCCCAGGCTGTACGCTGCCCCTCTCCGCACCCCCGGGTCCTGGTGTGATGGTTTCGCTCCTGCGTCACCGTCTGGAGGCACTGTGTCACTTCCATTGTGTCTGGCAAATGGCTGTTGGCATCACTCTGACGCCTCCGCTTCCAGATCGTGTTCCGGACGTTGAGCGCTTGCTCTTTGTTCTTGCCTTCCAGAAACGGGTTCCGTGTTTGCCTTCGGAGAGAACAAGATGGGGCAGCTGGGCCTTGGCAACCAGACCGACGCCGTCCCGAGCCCCGCGCAGGTGACTGCCCCCGCCCCGGCTCGGGCGCCGGCCCTGGACTTGTGTCTCGCCCGACTTCTGGCTCTGTCCTTGTCCCCAGTGCGTTGCTGGCCCCCGTGCAGGGAGAGGGCCTCTGCGCTCAGTGGGGGTCACGTGGTGTAGTCATCGGAACAGGTGGAGTTTGTGGTCAAGCTAGAAAGTGTCCTAGGACCACCTTTTGTTTCCAAAGGAGGCGCGTGACGAATGTCGTGTGTGTGTCACCTGACCTTGGGTGAGGTCACCCACCAGGTGGCCGGCGCTTGTTGCTAAGACGCGGGGAGTCCGGGGGAGGAGTGGGGTTCAGCTGGCTCGAGGCCGGGCGTGCTCAGTGCCTGAGCGGTGGTTTGGGGGGACTCGGTCTGTGATCTGAGTGGACCCCTGCAGTGGCCGTGCTCATCTGGGCCTCGGGGGCCTCGGGCCCGGGGTCCTCGCTCCCTGTCTCCAGCACTGCCGAGGCCATCCCGGCTCGAGGTTTGCCGCAGTTTCCCCGCTGCCTTGGCTGCTTCCTTCTACGCTCTGGATTTCGAACTTTTTTTTTTTTTTTTTTTTCCCAAAGATTTAATCATTTGAAAGGCGGAGTTAGAGTTCACCTCCCAAATGGCTGCAGCAGCTGGGGCGGGGCCAGGCTGAAGCCAGGGGCCTGAGATTGCATCCGGGTCTCGCCCTTGGGTGCAGGGGTCCAGGACTTGGGCCGTGTTCAGCTGCTTTCCCAGGTGTGTGAGCAGGGAGCCGGATCGGAAGTGGAGCAGCCGGGACTGCAGCCGGCGCCCCATGGGATGCCCACGTCAGACCACAGCCTAACCCGCACCGCACTGCTCGCCCCTCTCAAGCTCTTCTTTAATTTGGTTTTTGTTTTATCGTTTGAGAGGCAGAGACAGAGCTGCCGTCTGCTGGGCTCCTCCCCGAGTGCCCGGGTGACTCCGGGTCAGCAGGAGCTGAGCGTTCCATCCAGGTCCCCCCCGGTGCTGGCGGAGACCTGGCTGCTTCAGCCATCAGCCTGCTGCCTCCCGGGTGCGCAGTAGCAGGAAGCTGGAGGCGGGCAGAGCCAGGACTCGAACCCACGCACTGGGCCCCACGGCCGGCCTATTTCTTGTTCACCTCTCCAGTTAATCCGGGTGAATCATGGCTCCTGTGCCCTTTGGCTAGGATCAGATAAAGACTGAGAAGCGCGTGTCAGTAAGAGGGTGGGAAGGGGTTCGCTGCACCTGGTGGGCGATGCCGCTAACAAAGCCTTGTCATTTTAAGGGTCCCTTTGACCCTCGCCCCCAGGCCCGTCGTGGGGTTCAGCATCAGTGAGCACTCCCACACCCATGGGAGGCGCCCTGCCGGGCACTGTTGGGGTACAGAGATGGTCATGGTTTACCTTTGAACGAAGGCGGAGGGGTCTCCCTGGGCTCTGCAGCGTCGCCCTGAGAGGCGTCTCACCTGGTGGCTGGGGTGTCTGACCGCTGTCCTGTCTTTGCAGATAATGTACAACGGCCAGCCGATCACCAAGATGGCCTGCGGGGCCGAGTTCAGCATGATCACCGACTGCAAAGGAAACCTGTATTCCTTTGGGTGCCCCGAGTACGGCCAGCTGGGTACGGAAGTCTGTGTTAAAGCGTTGTCACGGTCTCAGGGGCCGGGCCGGGTGCCCTATAAAACCATCTCACAGCTGTGAGCCAGTCAGGCCAGCGCCCTGTGTCACGTGGGGGTCAGGTGCCAACTCTGGTCCCTTTGACCCTCGCCTTTGATGAGAGGCGGAAGAATCGGCCAAGATTGGGTGTCCGAGCCCCGCCGCCCTCCCTGCGGGCTCCATTTCCTTTCCCGCCCCTCCAGTGTTCCTCTGTCCCTGCGCTTCCTGGGAGGCCCGCGGCAGTGGCGCGTGGGCGCCCTCTGCTGGCCCCGCGGCCGTCGGCAGGCAGATGGCCCCTGTATAAATATTCCCGTGGCGACTCCCGGCAGACTGGGGACTTCGACGGACTTCGACGCAAAATCGCCTCAGTCAGAGCAAGTGAAGGGGAGCGGCCGCTGCGCACTCCCCGGGGGGGGGGGGGGCTGCCTGCCTTTCCATGGCCACACCCCACTCCCCATCAGCCGCCGGAAGTGGGCGTCTGCGGACCGCGGACGCACATCTGGGCCCCAGGCCCGGGGACCCACCGGGTCGGCTGCTCGCGACGCACTTGCAGCCCCCCCAGCCCAGGTAGTTTGGTCTAACGGCCTCGCTTGCGGAGCAGCCGGGGCGTCCTCGTCCTGGGCTTTGCGTGCTTTTTTGTTTTTTGTTTTCACTTATTTATTTGAGAGAGAGCTACAGGCAGGGAGAGACGGCGAGGCCTTCCATCCACTGGTTTACAGCGGCGGGAGCTGGGCCGATTGGGAGCTTCTTCTTGGTCTCCCACCGAGTGCAGGGGCCCCAGCACTTGGGCCCCAGTAGAGCTGGGTGGGAAATGGGGCCACTGAGCCTTGAACCGCTGTCCGTATGGGATGCCGGCACCGCAGGGGGAGGCCTTACCCGCTACGCCGCAGTGCCGGCCCCTGGGTGCCTTGGAGGCCTGGCCACCCTTGCCCACCCTGGGTGCCTGGCTGGGGCCTCCCGAGCCGACTGCGTGCCTGAGACCTGGTGCAGAGGAGCTCGGGGTAACAGCTACTTCTGGGGAGACAGCGCGGCGCACTCAGTGGTGCTGGCCTTGACTCCAGCCAGCCTTGAAGGGTGTGGCGTCCTCGGACCCCCTCCCCCTCCCCTCCCCCTGCGGAGTGCGGACAGAGCTTCCCCTCGCTCCCCCGCTCCCTGAATGGCTGCAGAGGCTGGGCCAGGCGGAGGCAGGAGCCGGGGGCTGCACTGTGGCCTCCCACACGGGGGCATCTAAGACGTGAGCAGGAAGCTGGGTGGGGAGTGGGGCGGCCAGGACTCCAGCCTGTGGTCCCGTGAGGCCTGCTGGTGCCGAGCTGTGGCTTAACGCACGGCGCCATGACGCCGGCCCCCCCCCCTTTTTTTTTTTAATTTAATAGAGAGGACTCTTCCCCAAATGCCTGCAGTAGCCAGGGGCTGGGCCACGTAGGTGGGAGGAGCCTAATCAGCCGGAGTCTGGAGCCCGGTGTTGGGCCAAGGCACTCTGATGGGGGGGTGGGGGGAGGGTGGTGTCTCACCCTAGGCTGAAGGCCACGCCCCTACCCCCCCACCTGTAATTGACAGACATGTCCCAGGGGATGGCAGTCTGCAGTGGGGGATGGGGGTGGTCCTGGCAGATCCCTTGGGGGAAGAATGTGAGGAATCTGCCCAGGGATCTCCTGCTGGTTGCAGCTGTGGTTCTAGGTACTTGGTGTAGACCCCGCTCTGGTGACCAGTTGTGTGTTATTGGGTAGCTTGCGGGGAGGGGCCTGCTGGAGTCCAGGCTAGCTTCCCCGGTACCACGGGCTGGTGCTAGGGCCGACAGGCTGATGGGGCCACTGGGGGACAGGCAGCCATGACGGTGGCCCCGCTGTGTCCGTCTGGGGGTGGACAGTGGGAGGCGTGCACAGTGGCACGTCCTGGCCATGCTGGGCCGTTTCCAAAACGGTCGCTGGTCTCGACCAGCAAACTGGGTCCAGGGATGTGTCAGTGGGGAGGCCTCGGCGGGAGGAGGAAGGTGCCTTGGCGGTAGCCAGGGCTATGCCTGGCGTCCCATTGGTCCCCAGGGCCGGGAGGGGGCCCACTGCTGACGGCGGCTTCTACGGTCACCGCAGGACACAACTCGGACGGGAAGTTCATTGCCCGGGCACAGCGGATCGAGTACGACTGCGAGCTGGTGCCCCGGCGAGTGGCCATCTTCATTGAGAAGACCAAAGACGGGCAGATTCTGCCGGTGCCGAACGTGGTGGTGCGGGACGTGGCCTGTGGTGCGAACCACACGGTGAGATGCCGCCGCCTCCCCTCCTACAGATCGGTGGGGCGCGATTCTGCTTGGGGGCTGCCATGTGCCTGTCAGGGGCCCCAGGGTTGCTCCCCATCACTCCCCCCCCCCCCCCCGTGACTTCCGCCTACTGAGTCGTGGCCGCCTGCTTCAGACACGAACCAAAGGCGTTGAAAAGATGGGTTTTAAGTGATTCCTTTGTGGAATGGAGACACGCGTCTGCCACCTGCTGGTCTGTTTGCTAATTGCCGACAGCAGCTGAGTCTGGGCCAGGCTGAAGCCAGGAGCTCCATCCGGGTCTCCCCTGTGGGCGCAGGGGCCCCAGCACTCGGGCCATTGTCCGCTGCCTTCCCAGGCCATCAGCAGGGTGGTGGGTCAGAAGTGGAGCGGCCGGGACTCGAACCGGCGCCCATATGGGATGCCAGCGTCACGGGGGCTGGCTTACCTGCGCCACAAAGCCCCCTTTTGCCGTCTCTGCTGCGCCAGGCTCTCCAGACAGGAGAGCCACACACCCCCCCCCCCCAATCGCCAGGCCCCTTTGCCGGGGGCCCGTGTGTGCCACCCTCGTGTCTCCTCTCCCCGCAGCTGGTGCTGGACTCCCAGAAGCGCGTCTTCTCCTGGGGCTTCGGTGGCTACGGGCGGCTGGGCCATGCGGAGCAGAAAGACGAGATGGTGCCCCGCCTGGTGAAGCTGTTCGACTTCCCCGGCCGCGGGGCCTCGCAGATCTACGCCGGCTACACCTGCTCCTTTGCCGTCAGCGAAGTGGGTCAGTGCTTGTCCCCGCCCGGGGCCCGGGCCTGGTGTTTCCTCCTCGGCTCAGTGTTTCCATGGGAACCATGTGGCCACCATCCTGTCCCCGGGTCCTGAGCCCTCACTCGCTTCATCCCCACCGGTGGTGCTGTCAGGTTTTTTGTTTTTTGTTTTTTTTTAATTGGAAAGGCATCGTGGCAGGGAGAGAGGACAAATGGCCGCAATGGCTGGGGCTCTGCCAGGCTGAATCAGGGTCCCAAGGACTTGGGCCGTCCCTCTCTGCTCTCCCGAGTGCATCAGCAGGGAGCCGGGTCGGAAGCCGAGCAGCCCGGATTCCAGCCGGCACTCTGATGTGGGGTGGGGGTGCCACAGGCCCAGCCGAGCCCGCCACGCCCCAACCAGCACTCTGATGTGGGCTGGGGGGCGTCACAGGCCCGGCCGAGCCCGCCGCGCCCCGACTAGCACTCTGATGTGAGCTGGGGGCGTCACAGGCCCGGCCAAGCCCGCCGCGCCCCGACCAGCACTCTGATGTGGGCTGGGGGCGTCACAGGCCCAGCCGAGCCCACCGCGCCCCAACCAGCACTCTGATGTGGGCTGGGGGCGTCACAGGCCCGGCCCAGCCCACTGCGCCCCAGCTGCAGCCCGATCTCCAGTGGCTACGCACAGCGCCTGCTCGTGCCACTCCTGTGCCTCCCACGCAGGCGCTGCTGGAGGCTGGGCTCCAGCACCGGGGCGCGGATCATGGTGGGATCACGTTTGCTTCCCCGCAGGCGGGCTGTTTTTCTGGGGCGCCACCAACACCTCCCGCGAGTCCACCATGTACCCGAAGGCAGTCCAGGACCTGTGTGGCTGGAGGATCCGCAGCCTGGCCTGTGGGTAGGTGAGGGGCTGGGTCTGTCCCTTCCTGCGGGGTGGGACGCACGGGGGAGGGCGCCGTCCTGTGACTGTGGGACTCCGGGTGGGGGCGCCGAGGAGCAGACAGCTGAGGCATCCCTGGGAAGGCCTATGGAGAGGGCGAGCGGAGCTGGGGGTGCGGGCTGGCCACCAGTCCAGACTCGCAGCTGGGCACGTGGTGGGGAAAGACGGAGACCCCTAAGCGTGGAGGACAGCCGTGTGGCTGCCACACTCAGTGGATGCCTTAGTCCATGGCCGGGGCGGAGGGGACCTCGTGGCTCTGAGAGCCCTCGGACCCCGGGCAGAGAGGCGGCAGGGCCCCTCGGTCACCTCTCCTCCATGGAAACGCGTCTCCGTGGGGTTGGAGGGCAGCGAGGCCTGGCCCTGCCCGTGAGCAAGCAGCCCGGGCGGGGGCGGCCGGGGCCCGCCGGGGCCCGCGCGGTGACGGCCTCTGCCCCCGCAGGAAGAGCAGCATCATCGTAGCCGCGGACGAGAGCACCATCAGCTGGGGGCCGTCGCCGACCTTTGGGGAGCTGGTGAGCAGCCCCGGGGAGGCGGGGTCTGTGGGGCCGCAGGGGTGTGGGTGTGAGCTCAGCCCGGAGGGGTGAAGTCAGGTGTTCTGGGAGCCACGCCCCCCGGGAAGGGGCCAGGCCCTCACCTCGCCCCAAGAGGGTGACGTCCATGCAGGCGTCACTTTGGCTGGGCCTGCTGCTACAGGGGTGTGGGGAGCAGGGTAAGCAGCCAGCACTGTGGTGTCTGTCACCCCGCGGTCCTCACAGGTGCCAGGAGCCTGCTGGGCTCCCGAGCTCGCCTGTGGGTAAACGTTGGCGCCCAGAGGCCTGGCCCCGTGGGGCCCCGTTTCTGTGAGCGCCTCCTCTGCCTTCGCAGGGCTATGGGGACCACAAGCCCAAGTCGTCCACCGCGGCCCAGGAGGTGAAGACCCTGGACGGCATCTTCTCGGAACAGGTGAGGGCGCCAACGGCCCCCGCCCACGCCCGGGGTCCAGCAGCTGCTCGGCCGGCTTCCCACCGCTTCGCCAGGGCTCTGATGGGTCACGCCCTTAGCAAGAGGGAGGTGCAGAGGGGTCCCGGCCAGCCCGTCCTCACGATGTGCACCAGGGTCCGGCCAGGGCTGGGCTGCTGGCAGGAAGCTACGGCAGACAGATGGTGGGCCAGGCCCCCACGGGCGTGCGGGCCAGGGAGCTGGGTTCCCCCAGCTGCTGTTCCAGCCGCAGCCTGGGCGGCCTTAGTGGTGGGGGTGGGGGTGCTGGGTCATGATGACCCTGGCTGTTTTCAGTAAGGGGGTTGATGCCCTCACCCCACCGGGGAGGGCTGGGCCAAACGGGAGCTGACAGTTTCTTCTGGGTCTCGGGCGGCTACAGGGCCCAGGCGCTTGGGCCGTCTCTGCTGCTTTCCCAGGCACATTGGCAGGGAGCTGGATCAGAAGTGGAGCCGCTGGGACTGGAGCCAGCGCAGGCACTGCAGGTGGCTGCTTTACCTGCTGTGCCAGGGCGCCAGCCCCTTGCCACACTGTTGGGGGTCCCCCCCCCGGAGTGAAGAGCCCTTGCCGGTCCAGCGTAGCCGCGTCCCTGGGCCACGGGCTCAGCCACCCCAAGCTCCAGGACGCCCTCACAGGGAAGTGCAGCTTTGGACCCGGCCTGCCTTGTCCCCGCAGGTGGCCATGGGCTACTCACACTCCTTGGTGATCGCGAGAGACGAGGGCGAGACGGAGAAGGAGAAGCTGAGGAAGCTGCCCGAGTACAACCCCCGGACCCTCTGATGGGGCGGCGCCCCTCGCGGCAGCGGTCACTCCAGTGCACTGGGGCGGGAAGTCCGGACGAGCGACGGGAAAAGCGAGAGTCGGCCGCAGGTGCATTTTTGTTAGGCTCCCGAGGTTCCGTTTTCTAAGCGATTCCACGTTGACTACCTTTTCCTGTACGCTTTCCAAAGTGGTTCCCCTCATGTCAGATTAAAACACCTGCTCCCCTCCACCTGCCGTCCTGCGGCGGGGCAGCGACTGCAATCTGGGCTTTTATTTCGCTTGTTTTTTAAATTTCTTTTCTGCTTCCTGGCCCTCCCTCCCAGCTGTAATTAGCATCTGCGGGGGAGACGGACTGCCCTTCTCCCAGAACGGCTGTCCCTTGTCCCCGTTGTCCCCGACGGCGCCGGGCCCTGGTGGTCGCTCGGCTCCCTCCCCTGGGCTGCCTGTCAGCCCCCCAGCGTCCCAGTGTTGGCCGGGTCCCCCTGGTGGGGGCTCGGGGGTCTGCGTGTAGCCATTTTTACCTGCTTTAGCTGTAAAAGAGGTCCAAATGCAAATCAGGCGACTGTGGGCAGAGGTGGGGATGAGTGTCCGCGGGGGCCTGCCGGGTGGCCCCCGGTGCAGCCAGGGCTTCGTCGTCACCCATGATCACCGAAGAGACGCCGCGCGGCCCCTGCACCCTGTGCTTCCTCTGCGTCCCCACCTCCAGCTGGAGCCACCCGCCTCGGGGTCTCTGCTCTGCCGGCTCGTGGCGCTCTGTGGTCCCGCGTGCTTGCCTCTGGTACCAAATAGTCGGGCTGGCGGACGGGGCCCCCCATTCCCGCGTGTCTGCGGACGGCACAGCCGCCCTCTCCCCCTCCCAAGTGCCCAGGCCCGTCGCCAGTGTCACGTGACCCGCGCCACGTGAGTGACGAGGTGCCTTTCCCGGACCCCTCCTTCCGGGCCCGAGAGGCCACAGCTCTGGCTGGGCTGGTTTGCCGAGGGTCCGGACTGGTTTGGGTGCTTTAACTAGGGTTTTAGCTGCGTGGTGCTTGGGGGGACGGGGTAGGACTTTGGCGTGAGACTGGGGTGACTGGGCCAGTTAACACTGCTCTTTGGAAAATTGTTTGGCTTTTTGCTATTGTTACCACTTGTCGCTGTCTCAATGTTACAAATGCCAAAAATGATCTAGGTCATCATTGCTTTTCTCCCTGTCTTCCCACCCCAGTCCCTCCTGCAGGGGCTGCCCCCGTGGGGCGCTGACGCGAGGGGGCTCAGCGCTGCCGTCCCGGCCCTGCAGCCCCCGGGCTCCCACTCAGCTAACCTGATGCGTCCACGTGGCCCCGACAGGTTGCCCGGATGGTCTTCCCTGGCCTGGGGCTCGGGCAGCTGCTCTTTGTCCCGCTGCAGCCTCCGCCCCAGCGCACAGCGGCCTGGGGCCCGGCCATTGCAGGGGCCGAGCTGGGCTTGGAGCTCAGAGCCGGCGAGACAAACCTGCAGCCGCCGCCGCCTTCCCTGGCAGCCGGCTCCTCCACACTCCCAGGGAGAGGCACCGGGGCCCCTGCCGCTTCTGACCAGTCTTCCAGATCGGGGGAAGGGGAACCGAGGCGAGGGCGGGACTTGGTTGAAGGTGCCTGGTTTAGTGCTGTAATTGTCTTATTTTTTTTTATATATATATTTCTTGGAGTAAACATTTTAAATAAACTGCATCATTGTTTACTCGGGCTTGGCTCTCGCGTTTCCTTGGTGGTGGAACCAGCACGGACACATGCGGTGTTCTCAAGCTGAACGTGGGCCCCGGCACCCACAGAAAGGGCTGTCGGCGGGGCACCGTGCTGGGGAGTGGGTGGCAGGGGCCGCCAGTGCCTCAGTTGTCTGGCCTGGAAGGTGCCATGGGGTGGGGACATCCAGGACTGACAGGTGTTGGGGGCCAAGGCACATGCCAGGGGGCTTGGAAAGGTTTAGGGGAAAATGGGATGAAAAGGTCAGCCTACTTTGGTGTAAAATCTTGGGAAATCTCTGCATGAACTTTTTGAAGACCCTGTATTCATACCTGGTCCAACTGCACCTGGTGTTTGGCGTTGGCTGCTCCTTGTGGGCAGTGTAGCCAAGCAGCCACCAGGGGGCAGCAGGCACCAGTGCTGGGTTCACAGGACAGGAGCCGGTCCTTTCCCACAGCATGGCTCCTAGGCGTCTCCTGGGCCCCACTGCAGGGTTCCAGACCGGGGCATCGCACAGGTCGCGGCCACCTGCAGCCAGCAGTGTCCGGCACAGGTCCTGGACATCACCGGGTGCTGATGGCGTTTGTTGCTGTGCTGGGATCCCTGCCTTTGTCACCCCTGCCCTGGCGCCCCCGGGTGGGCGGCATCCATGGGACCGGTGGCAGCGGGGGTGGGGGTCCTGTCCCAGCCCACTGCCACGTTGTAAGGACAGGGACCTGAGGGCCACAAGACCGTGGTACCCAGAGCATGACAGCACCAGGAGGGCCTCCTGTCACTCAGCAGCCAGGGCCCAGGGAAGGGGGGAGAAGCCAGCAGCAGTCTCATTAAATGTTGTTGAGAGGCAGGGAGGGGGAGACAGACCCTGATCCCACCGACTGGGTCACGCCCGAAATGGCTCGGGCTGGACTGGGCCGGAGCCAGGAACCCGGCCACCTGGGCTGCCACTGCTGCCTCCCAGGTGTGCACTGGAGGATGCTGGGATCCAGAGAGCTAGACCGTGAGCCCAGGCACTCCGATCGGGAACGTTGGGAGTCCTGAGGGGCACCTTAACTAAGCCCACCACCCTTGGTCCGTCAAGAACTGGAGGTGGCCGTGGTGGGAGCACACGGGAGGCCTGGGGTCTGCGGAGCCCCAGCTGCCCGCCCCCACCCTGGGCCCCCAGGCGCCTGCATCCCCAGCAGCGTGCATGGCCTTGGAGCAGAGATGGCACCCCAGGACTGTGCTCAGCCCAGCGGGAGGCACCCACGGGGTGCGGGCAGCACGGGGGGACCTCCTGGGCGCTCGGGAGCAGCAGCGTCCCGAGCCCTGGCCACTGCCTTATGTCAGACTCCTGACAGCTGCCCCGACCTTGGCACTGGCCACAGAAGCCCATGACCTGGAGCTGCGGCCTGGACGGCCTCTGTCAAGCCTCAGTCTGCCACAGGTGTATGCTGACGGGCATCCAGCAGGTGCCCATGGGTTGACGCTTCCTGGATGAGGGCGGAATGGGGTCGGTGAGAGCAGGAAGGGGCTCCCTAGCGGCCCTGATGGAGACAGGAGGGGAGGGAATGGCCACCTCCCATTGGTGGGTTCCCTCGGGATCCAGAGCCCTAGTCCCCTAGGGCCTTTGCAGAGCGGTTCACGCAGGAACTGTAGCACGCCATCAGCTGACCTGTCCCTTCACGTCAGGTCCCAAGGCCTGTTCCGTGCCAGCCCAGCCAGCGCAGACCCTGAACCCCGAGGCTCCCCATGCACAGCAGCAGAGGCTGCCCCTAAAGCGCTGGGGCTGGGGCCCACGTGCAGGGCCCACGTGCAAGGCCTGGGGCAGCTCAGGCCCCATGCAGAGCAGGCCACCACCCAGCGCCCCCCAACCCCCCAGCCCTGTCTGCCGCTCGGCTCCCGCCGCCCGCAGTGACCCACCCAAGAACAGTGGGCAGAGCTCCGTCTTGGGGTCCCAGCTCTGCTGTCCTAGCTGTGTGACCCTGGGCGAGCCACACCTGACTGAGGGCGGGGAAGGCTGAGGGAGCAGGTGGCACAGGATTCAGGTGTTCAATGGCCACCCCACACCAAGAACACCGATGCCCCCGTTCTGGCACCCTGAGAAGACCCGAGCCCATTCTACAGCTGTGACACAGGTCCCCTGGGCTGGCCCTGGGCCCAGCTCTGCCTCCGACTTGCTGAGGAATGGGGGCCAGGCAGCCAGAGGCCTTCTCGGGCCCACCTTGCCCACTGGAGGGTGCCCCTAACACAGGCAACTGGGCAGAAGCAGACAGCTCTGAGCCCTGGGCTGGGCGCTTCAGCCCACGTGAGCATCCGCCCAGGGCTGTCCCTGCCGAGGCCAGCCGCCCACCGGGCCTGGCCCCATCCAGCTGGCCCCAGCTGCCAGGGCGGCCCTCTCCGACCTGGGCTGTCCCATCGGGCTCCAGTCAGAAGCATTTGGAAGATCTGCATCCGTCCACTTCCCCCTCTGAAGATGGGGGTGGGGGTGCAGGAAGGGGGAGGGGGAAGGGGCGGGGCGGGGAGGGGTGGCACCTCCACCCAAGCTGGCCCTCACCAAGGACCACTCGCCCCTGCCCCAAAACAGAGGCCACCAAGCCAAAATGCATTGGGAAGCGCGAGCTTTATTTGCTCTTTGGTGAACACTTGGGTGAGGGACAGCTCGTCCCACCCCCTCCCTGTGCCCCCAAGGGGTGGTATACGGCTGCACCCGAGGGGGGCGGGGAAGCGAGGCACAGAAGGGCCCGGAACCAGGCGGTGTGGGGAGGCGCGCGCGGCGCCCGGCCACTCTAGGGCGTCATGTTCCACCACTTAAAGGCGAAGGGCACGCGGCGGATGTTGGCGCAGGCGCAGAAGTCGCCCACCTGGGTCAGGTAGCAGTCAAAGTCGTCGATGAAGCTGCACTGGAAGCCCAGGGGCTCCAGCAGGCGGCGCAGCTCCTGCTCCAGGCAGCATCTGCCCTTGATCTGGGGCCCAAAAGGCTTGGGGACCCCCAGGTTCTTGTCCATCACAATCATCTGCAGCTGTCGGAAGAGTGGCTGGGGTCTGGACAGGATCATGGCCTCGAGGCCCCGCCCCCCTCCCAAGCAAGGGATGCCTGGGGCCAAGAGACCCTGCCCCCTCCAAGCAAGGGGTGCCCCGGGGCCAAGTGTAGGGCACGCCCCGGTTCTGCTGGGACAGCCGCTGGCACCCTCTCCTGCCAGTGCTCATGCAGACATCACTAGTCTACCTCAGAGTCTGATGCGTGCTAATCTTCCAGGAGCTCCCACCATTTCCCACCTGGCTGTGGCAACTGTGTTCCCCACCTGCCGGCTGCTGTACCTTTCCCAGCTCAGCTCTTCCCTTCCTCAGAGGAGCTTCTCTGGCTGCTAGGCTACCCTGCCCCTCCCCGCCCTGGCCCAGGGGCTCTGCCAGCTCCCACCCCAGGCCCAGGGGACGCCCCTGGGAGACTGGAGGGTGCAGGGCCTATGTCCCCAGGGCCTCAGGATTCACCTGCTTGGGCGCTATGAATAAAAGCGAGAGCTTGGGCTTGGAGCAGGAGGGGCCTCCCGCTCTCGCCTGCCAGCCCCGCACTGCCCACCTCCTGTCTACACTCTCCGTAGAGACGACGCTACACCTCCAAGCTGCTGCGCCGAGTCTGGGGGTGGGGGTGGGGAGCCCCTGCCCTCTGGGGACTGGCCCAGGTCTCACCGCCAGCAGCTCCCCCACCCCACCCCACCCCCAGCGCTGGGGCTCCCGGCCCGCCCCACGCCCCTCACCAGGTCGGGGAAGTATGGCCTTGCCAGGGGCTTCCGGCTCTGCTGCTCGGACGGCACGTTGCTCAGCTGCTCCAGGCAGAAGAGCTGAGGGACCTCGACAATGTCTTGTTCCGCCAGGCCCAGCTCCGACTTCAGGATGGTGCGGTTCAGGCGGAGGCACTTCTGGGGTGGGGCCAGCAGAGGAAGGGGGGAGGGGGGTGTGGCCTGGCGCAGCCCTCCCCACGCACCGGGAGCCCTGTGTGATGCCAGCCGCCACCGAGGCGGGCAGCTCCCGTTCCCCAGGAAGGGATGCTGCTCAGGGGAAAGGCCGGGGCCTGGGAGGCCTGGGAGGCCTGGGAGGCCTGGGGAGTCCCAGCTCCTAGTCCCGAGCCCGTGGTGCCACGGGCCCTTCTAGCCATCCACCCCGCCCAGAGTGGGGACCTGGACGGTGGCAGGGGCAGGTGTGCCTTCAGGCTCAGGCCCACAGCTCTCCCTCCTTCCCGAGGAAGGCACATGAACAGCCCCATCTGGCCACCGTCTCCCTCAGATCGGCTGAAGCCCAGCAGCCCAGAGCCTCCCTGGGTCTCGGTGCAGGGCAGTCCCCTGCGCCCCACACCTAGGCGGCCCTGTGCGAGGATAGGCTCCGAGGGCCTCGTTCCCACACCGGCCACACGCACCACGCGGGGCCAGGTGGCCTGGCCTGCTTTGCAGAGGTCAGGGCCCTGTGCACCGTGGCACAGGACACTCCCAGGACCCAGGGAGCCAGCAGCTTTGCCCAGTGCCACCTTGGGCAAGAAACGGCCCTGCCCCGGGGCCTCAGCCTCCCCTGCCAGCAGCTGGAGCAGCTCTGGGCTCGCGGCTTCTCACAGCCAGGGAGTCACTCACATCCCACGAGATCGGAGGGCCCGATGGCCCTGGGACCCCAGCTCGGGACTGTCATGCCGTGTTGGGAGGCCCTGGTCTCTTTCTGGGCCAGATACTATGGTGTTCAGAAGCGGCGGGAGGCAGGCAGGGTGTGAGCCGAGTCACTTCTGGCAAACACACCAGGCTTGAGCGACAGGGTGACCAGAGCGTGACCCTGGGAGTCACACGCCGCTCCCCAGCTGGATGGCAGAGGTCAGGGACTTGGCCCCGAGCCGCACCGCCTTCCTACAGGGGTGGGTTTTACCAGACAGGGCTGTTCCCGGGGTTTGGATGATGCCTCGGCACAGCAGGTGCTCAGTTAGGAACTTGTCTAGGCTGCCAGGGCCTTTGACTGGGGCAAAGAGCCAGGGGGACTCATCCTGAGGTGCACAGAGCTGGCTGAACAAGCAGGAGCCACTGATGGCCCCTGTGCCATGTACCAGCCCCTGTCCCACCCTGGGCATCCAGATCTGGCCCCACGGCCATGTTGGATTGGCTCCTTGGAAAGGTGTCACCACATAGGCTGTTTCTTCCAAGGGTGAGGTGCACCTGCTGGTCTGGGCTCCTCTGGTCTCCCCAGGGTGGCAGTGGTCAGTACCAGCCTCGGATCTGGTCCATATCGGGACGTGGAGGAAAGGGTGGCTGGCAGCTGTCCCCCCCGGCCCCGTTTCTAGCAGCAGTGGGTCAGAACCTCCCCGTAGGACCCACAGTGCCTGCCCCTTCTTGGGCAAAGTCCCCCACAGCCACGGCTGCAGCCCCTACCTCCACGTAGTCGTTCTGTTTCCTCAGGCTCTCGTCAGCGAGCAGCTGATTGATGGTGCGGGCCTCCCTTCCTGGAGGAAGGGGGGGGGGCGGCGGCTGCAGGGCTGGGCAATGCAAGGGACCTCGCACAAGTTGGGGGAGGCGGAATTGCACGGGAAGTGTGGGAGCGAGCACTGGACCTAGAGGTTACGTCTCTCAGTGTTGGGCGCCCAGCTCTGGCTCCTGAACCCAGTTTCCCACCGAGGCACACCCCGAGAGGTAACTGGGTTCCTGGCATTCATGTGGGGAGACCTGGGTTGAGGTCCCAGCCCCTGGCTTCAGCCCAGCCTAACCTCAGTTATTGGAGGCATTTGGGGGATGAACCAGGGGACAGGAGCTGTCTTTAATTTTCTTGGGCCAGTGACCACATGAGTTGCCTGGCTGGTCTCCAGCCGCCCACCCCCCACCCCCCAGGGCCTCATGTCTGGAGGCCGCTCAGAGTCTACACCAGGAAGCCCAGGCAGCGTTTTATTGCCAGCGGTCACTTTGTTCCTGGTGTGGGGCAGGCAGCCCAGGGCACCTTGGCAGAGCGACTTGGCCATCTACTCAGCTCTCAGCTGGAGCCCTCTACGCATTCCTGGGCCCGTACAACCTCACTACCATGACCGTGACCGGGCTATGCTACTCTAGGACCCTCTGCTCTAGTCTCGGTGGGCAGGGAGGCCCAGTTCAGGCCCCATCTCCAAGCAGACACATGGCGTCTTCGGCACGCAGCGTACGTCGGCCACCGTCTCCCTCCCATCAGGTTGTGAACAGAAGGTCGTAGACCCCAGCAGGGCTGGAGCAGGTGGGCTCCTGTTCCCACGGGGCTGAAACTGCTGGTCCTCACAGCACAGCTGGGTGTTGAGGGTCCAGGGAACGCCCCAACGTCTCAGCCCCTTTCTGCGGGGAGAAGTCTCCCCTGTGCATCCCCATGGCATTCAGATCAGAACTGCTGTGGTGCCAGCCGTGCAGTCCCCATGGCCGAGTGCTTAACTCCACATTGCCTGGGCAAATCTAGACCCTAGCGTTCAAGACACCCACATGCCCATCAAGTCGTTAGAACGCACTTCAGGGACTTCTGGTCTACCTGTGCTGACCACAGTCTTGGAGCAGAACCAGGGCAGAAGCTCCAGCTGTTCTTAGGCTGCCCTGGGCTCCTGCTACCAAGGAGGACCGTCTACAGGGACCCCCGCAGAAGGGACCTGGCCCTGCCCCCCTAGCCCCTTGCTCACCGTTAGAGAGGAGCTGGTCCCCTCTGACGCCCTCAAACAGCACCGCATCCCCGTAGCCTTCCTTCTGCTTCTCCTGGAAGAGGTTGTAGCAGGCGCTGGGGCTGGCCAGGAGCAGCAGGAAGCCCTAGGGGACAAACACCGAGGGTCAGAGGTCAGGTCCCTTCGCCCCCTGGAAGATTCTGGAAGTCCCCAGCAGAAGGTGCGGGCAACACGGCGGACGTGCCCTTCAGCTGCCCACACACACCTTCTTGCTCCCGCTCTTGTCGTCCGTGGGGACGAAGCACATGAACTCGTCCACGTGGCCCGACATCAGCCAGTCGGAGAAGAGTTCCACGGGCGCCTGGACCTGCTGGGCGTAGAGGAAGTCCCGGAGGCTCTTGCTCATGGCCCGGCCCTCCACGCTGGAAGGAAACGGAGAGCCGTGAGCCAGCGGGGTCCCGGTTGGCTGCCTGCCACCTGCAGAGAGCCAGGCTGTCACCGGGGCCCGGCTGCTCTGACCTTTGGGTGGAAGTAGCCAGTCAAGGGCTGGTTGGCAGAGAATCCCGTACTCGGACCCAACTCAAGACTGGGCCGAGTGATCAGACAGACGGGCCCCCAAGACCCAGACGTATCCCGGTTTTAGACCTACAGCCATGGTGATGGTCAACTATGAATGTTATGGAGACACTACCTGCAGGGGGCGCTAGGACCAGCTGAGGTTAGCTTGCCTTAGCCGAAGCCCCATAACCAAAGAAACTTTAGTCTCCTGTACAGATTAGACTAAGGAGCCCTCCTATCCCACGGGGGTAAGAGATGCCCCAGAGCAAGCCCCCTGCTGAGCTGCACTGGGGGGTGGGGGATAGGGTGGAGCCAGGTGAACCCCAGGGTCCTCCCCCGCAGTTTGAGGGCATCTGGCTCCTTGCCTCACCTGGGGTAGAAGCTGCTGCCAATGAGGACCCTGCCAAGGGGGTATTCCTTCTCCTGCACCTTGACGGGCGGGGACACCATCAGGTTCCCGATGGAATCCATGCTGGCCACCCTGTGGTCCTCGGTGTGCTGGATCACGTAGCCAACGCCAGGGCTCTGGAAGGAGACCCGGCCCGTGAGGAGGGAGAGAGGGAGAGAGGGAGAGAGGGAGAGAGGGAGAGAGGGAGGGGCCGGAAGCCCCCATCTTCCACCTAATGCTGACTCCCAGGGAGCACCCCACCCCTACACAGGGAACTCACACCCTCTCCCTTGGGGCCCCATCACCCTGGCCAGGCACCAGGCCCGCAAGATTGGACCAAACCCAGATCAGCCCAACCAAGCCCCACACCAGCGAGTATTTCATGGGGAAGTCTTCCAGCTTGGCGGCCCTGGGGGTGTCGAGGATCAAGGAAACCGTCTTATGCGGAGCCTGGGTGTAGCAGAAGGCCATCTCGTCCTGGGGGAGGCAGGGGAGTGGACAGTGAGGTCGCTTCACCCCACATGGCTACGGCTCAGGCGAGTCCTTTCCCCTCTGTGGCACTCAGGTTTGCATGAGAGCCCCTGTGTGTAGGACGCATCTGATCCCCCTGGCCCCCGCCCACAGGTGGGCGTTACCTGGAGCCACCTGCCCAGGCGGTTGGGGTCCTCATAGACAGAGGCCAGCTGGCTGTTGCTCTTCTCGCTCAGCTCGGTCACCATGTTCACAAAACCCTGGAGCTGCAGCTCTCTGCCCAGGGAGAGAAGTTGGCCGTGACCTCCACGTCCCGGGGTGGGGGGGCGCCTCCTGACCCCCAGCCCAGAGCCTGTTGTCCAGCGCCACTCCGCTCAGCTCAAGAAATGCCAGTGACAGCCCCTGCCCTGGCTGCCCGGGACCTTCAGTCACTCTGCCTCTGTGCTGCGAGCCGTGGCCCAGCTCTGCTGTGTCGGCGGACCCAAAGGTACTGGCTCACTCTTCCTCTTGGGTCCTATCCCACCCCCCTCCCCAAGCAGCCAAGCAGCCAGGGTTCCTGGAGGTGGCCAGCAGGGGTGTGTTTGCACACAGGCAGCGGCAGGCATGGGCTCTGGGATCTCCACACCCCCTACACAGCACCAGGCTGGGACTCAGAACGGACTTCCCGGGGCCGGCGCTGTGGTGCAGTGGGTTAATGCCCAGGCCTGAAGCGCCGGCATCCCATATGGGCACTGGTTCTAGTCCGGGCTGCTCCACTTCTGATCCAGCTCTCTGCTATGGCCTGGGAAAGCAGTGGAGGATGGGCCCCTGTACCCACATGGGAGACCTGGAAGAAGCTCCTGGCTTATGGCTTTGGATCGGTACAGCTCTGGCAGCCAATTGGGGAGTGAACCAGCAGATGGAAACCTGACTTTCAAATAAATAAATCTTAAAACAAAACCCAGACATCCCCCCTATCCTCCCCGCATCGGGATTCTAGCCCGGTTCCAGGTCCAAAGCTTGCCGTGTTATTGATGCCACTGCTCCGAAGAAGCCATCTCTTAGGTCTGTGGCTACACAGTTGCAGGGAGCAGATGCAAGGGTGCTGAATGGGGGCAGGACGTATGGCTCCAGTCTAAGTCACCTGCAGCTGAGCTGGGTCAAGCCATGCCTGAAAGCCACCCCTGCTGAGTCACGCGGGTTTCCGTGAAGACCGCGGGCTCAGTGGATACCCACTGTGAGCTACCAGTCTCCAGCTACCAGCCTATCTATACTGCCTTTTGCATCTGTCATTGGCAAAACCAGAGATTTCACCTTCTCATCCTGCTCCCTGGCAGGGCCTGGAGGGGGGTGGGTTTCCCACCATTACTGCCACACCCAGGACGCCTCCCTTCCTTGGAGTCCCTCCCCCTGGCTGTCTGTTCTCACCTCCCATCACCGCTTCTGCCATCCTTGGTAACACATCAGTCCAGGGCCGCCCCACCCCCACGCCACAGCTTCCTCTGATCCTTGTCCTTGTCACTACTGTCTGCTGTGCCCCAGTATCTTCTTCCAGTGGCTGCACAGCTTCCTGGATCCTGGCTCCACACCTGCTCCCTGCCATTTCCAGTCTCGAGCAAGTGGAGCGACCTCTGGGACCCATGACCCCCAAGCACGCTCGTCCCCACCACCTGCTCCTCCCCCTTCCTCGAACCCAGGCCGGCTCCTGCAGAGCATCACCTGTGACACCCCCCATCCCCCAGCAGTCAGACACGTTTGTCTTTCCCTAGAGCGCGAGCCACAGTGGACCGTGGGAGGCTGCCCAGGGCAACGGCCTCCCTGGGGCGCAGACCCGAGGCCAGGGTCTCAGCACCCACGGGCCAGCCTGCTGCTGCTTCCCAAGCTGCAGCTGGGTAAGGTGCCCAGGGCCCTCTGTGCTGCCCCCCACCGGGCTCCTGGGGCTGCCCCTCCTTCCCTTCCCTCGGGGTCAGCCCCACCCACACTGCCCTGGAGGGAAGCATGGAGGTGGCAGTGACCGAGAGGGGGTGGTCCTGTCTCCAGAGCATTCCCCATGGCTGCAAGCTCCCCCGCCCTGCACCAGCTGCCTTGTGTCCGAGCCACTTTCCTGCCCTTTGTACCCTGGTCTTCCAGGTGGCCAGAGTGACTGTAGACAGAGCCACTGATGGTTACTCACAGGCTGTGCCCCCCAGGGCCCTTCCTCCTGTCCGTCCCACAGGCACACGGCCACGTTCTGGCCTCCCTGCAGCCGGATGCAACCCATGGCTGCCCCAAGGCCGTAGGTAAGTGAGCAGGAACGGTACAGAGGCTTCCAGGTACAACAGCAGGCAGCTCCGCTTGGACTCTGGCGAGTCCTCCTTCCCCGGCCTGGGCCTAGGAAGCACCTGGCCCGGCCTCCCCAGAGAGGCTGCCGCTGCCCCGCATCCTTAAAGAGGCAGGCCCCTGCATGCCATGGGCCACGCGCCACGCCCCCACCTGCAGACATGAAGCCAGAGTCGACCTCGGGACACGGACTCGGGCACAGGCCAGGGCATCGCCCTCACCCGTGGGGCCCTGCTGGCTTCTGCCTGGCCCCCACCCCCACCTGCCTCATCCAGTTTTCCCCCAGCACCTCGCCACGCCCAGAACAGGCTATCACCTGTCTGACACCCTTCACTTGTTGCACCCTGAAGTCGGGCTGCTGGTCTGGCCCTGCCACTGCCCCCCATAGAGCTCAGGGTCATGGACCGCCTTGCTCTTCTCCGTCTCTGGTGCTGGGGTCCCCAGGCTCTTGACCATCCTGGGGAAGGGCCCGGCAGTCCAGCTGGGGGAGTTCCACGTTTGAGAGGCGTGGTCTGGACCCACCGGCCCCGCGTGGACTGAAGAGGGAGCCTGGTGCAGGTGCCCAAGGGTCTCTCACCTGCACAGGTACACCTCGAGGGGCATCTGGGTGCTGGGGACGAAGATGCAAGGGGCTACGCGGAACACGACCGTGTCCTTGTACACCGGGCTCTCTGGAATCGACTGCGACAGAAGACGAGGTCTCGCTGTGACCTGGCTTCCCAGCTTCCTCCCGCCCCCAGGGCCCCACCCACCTCTGGAACCCATAGCTCCACCCACTGAGCCGCAGCTCCCTCATCCCCCACTCAACCGTGGGAGATGGCCTGGGCCTAGGGCTCCTCGGCGACCTGGGGACATACCGGGTCTTCAGACTCCTCCACCAAGGAGGCCGAGTAGGAAATGAGGCCCGAGAAGCTGGCAGACGGGAACTGTGTAGCTTCAAGGTAGAAGGTCTCCTTCAAGGGGTTCTCAATGGAGGCGAAGGTGTAGGAGTGCTGGCCAGGCCCCAGCACCAGCTCGAAGGCACTGGAGCTGTCTTCTAGGAGAGGAGAGAGGGAAGGGCCAGGCCAGCTGTGGGAAGCGCCTGGTACCAGCCAGCACACCTGCCGGCCAGGGCACGTGGGCGCCAGGAGTGCAGGGACCGGGTAGACTCGCTCCCTCCATTTGTGGCATTTAAGGCCCCCGGGACAATCAGCCATTTGTTCAGACAAGGGCCAGTTACTGTCCAGCACCCTCCAGAGGCCTGTCGCCTGTCAGGAGTAGGGACACAGGCACAAGCATCCATCCCCAGGGCCTCCGACTCAGGGGGAAGTTACAGGAGGAGGAGGTGGCTCCACGCTCGGACCTCAGACCATGAAGACAGCTTTTGGGAGGATTTCCTAACAAAGGCACCTGCAGGGGCCACCCCGGGTGGTCGGGACACCTGCTGACGGGGTGAGCCTCCAAGGACACCAAGGGTATTCGTGATCATCCGTGTCGACTGCAGAAGCCTCACCGAGGCCAAGGGAGCCAACCCCAGTCAGCTAGATCAGGGATCAGCCTGACCCAAGGCCACCTCCCGTGTCCCTCCTGGGCCGCTTGGGCCTCCCTGTGACCACCGGTGTCCCCCTCGCCGGTCTGACACGGCAGTGCAGCCCTGATGACGGCTGCTCCTGCGGGACTGGGTTCACCCTGACCTTGAGGCCCCCAGGGATTGGGCTGTGCATCAGTCCCTGGTGTGCAGCGTGCACAAGTCAGCCGCCTCAGGCTCCAGGGCCGCCATGGCCACAGCCATCTCCTGGGCCTGGGCGCCGCCCTGGTCCCCTCGTGCTGTGCTGTGAGGGGTGGGCAGGCACCTCCCCCATCCTTCCTGGACTCCTAGAGCGCCTCAGGACCCCTCAGGCCCTTTGAAGCTCACGCCCGCCCGTCCTCGCTACAACTGCCCGCAGCCTCCCGGTTCTCCACGGCCGGGTCCTGCTCCAGCCGCTCCCACCTCTGCTGCCCCTGGTGCTGGACACCGCAGACCAGGCCACGCAGACATCGTGGCCTCTGACTGTGTCTCAGTGACCTTCAGTTCTGTGCCACCCCAGGTGTCTCCAGGACAGAATGAACCCCTCCCATCCCCTCGGTGCACCTGCCATTCCCACCCCAGCGACACCACCTCCCACCCAGCTCCCACATCCTTCTCCTTTACCTTCCTGGAAGGGTCTCAGCCCAGGCCTCTAAAATTCACTCCTGCCCCTGAGCACGAGATACCACCGGCCTGGAAAGGCCGCTTCCGAGATGTGACCCAACCTTGGCACGAGCTCAGGCCCCAGACAGGGACACAGCCCCGTCCACCAGCTCCTGCACGTCCCGACTTCCCAGTTACGTTTCTCTAAAAGGCTCTTCCCTCGGCTCCCTCTCCCCAGCCGCTGGGTGGGGCCACCTGTTCGCACACCTGCTGATGACCTACGACCTTCAAACAGCCCCTCCCACTCAGCACAGGGGCACCTCCCTGTGTGGTTCCCCCCGTCATGGCCTGCACTCACTGTGTCTGCTCACGTCCGCCTCTGTCCTTAGCAAGGTCACTAAGGACTCAAATGATGACCGTGACTTGACCCTGCGCCTTGGCTCCTACCAGCAGCCTTTGCTGTGGTGGACGCTGCCGCCTGGAAGGCCTCCTGCCCGGTGTTTCTAGAACATCGTGCCCTGGCTTTCAACTTCTCTGGAAGCGACTCCCAGACCCCTTTGCTGCGTCTTAGTCCGGGGACTCTTGGGCTCTGTGCATTTCAGCAGCGCCCAGACGAGATGCTGCGAGCTGCTTCCCGGCCCCACAAGCTTCAGTGAGCTTTCTCAGGAAAAAGACCAGGCCGGCACTGTGGCTCAGCATGTTAAGCCACTGCCTGCAATGCCGGCATCCCATGTGAGCACTGGTTCGAGTCCCGGCTGCTCCACTGGGAACACTTGGCTTCTTGCTAACGTGCCCTGGAATGCAGCAGGAGATGGCTCGAGTGCTTGGGTCCCTGCCTCCTATGTAGCGACCTGGAGGGAGTTCCAGGCTCCAGGCTTTGGCCTGGCCCAGCCCTGGCCGTTGCAGCCATCTGAGGCATGAATCAGCAGGTGGGAGATCGGTCTCTGCGACTCTGGCCCCCACCCCGGGCAGACTCGAAGGACCACTCACAGCCTGGCCCAGCCTGCCTCAACTTCCCACACTTGGCGGCCTCACAGCGCCAGAGCCAAGTTCACGACTGACACACCCTCCTAGTCCCCAGGCAGGAGCCACACCCAGCCCGGACTGCCCTCCCTGGCTGGTCCCAGGTCACAGCCGAGAGGTGGAGACCGAGAGGAGGCCTCCGAGCACAGACCAGGAGGTGGCAGGGGCTGCAGGTTAGGACTCTCCCCCTGCCCCCTGCCGCAAGAGCCCATCTGTCACCAGAGGTCGCCCCTCCCATCCCGCACGAGCCCCAGGGACACTCCAAGCCGAGTGCGGCCCCCAGAGGGGGCCAGTGAGTCCCGAGGCGAGAGGGGCAGTAGGCTGAACCAAGGCAGGTGGCGGAAGCCAAAGGCTCAGGTCAGAGTCCCTGCTGGAGGTGGACTCGTCCACCTGCTGGCCCAGCGGCCCTCACCCATGGGACACGGCGTGCCGCCTGCCTCCCGCAAGTTAAGCGATGGGGGCGAGCAGTGGGCGGCTTGGTGGCTGCCACTCCGGCTTCAGGGGCCCCGACTTCTGGGAAGCTAACGCAGCAGGGGCTCGGGTTGGAAGAAGAGAGCTCGCCCATCGAGAGGCATTGGGAGGAGACGTTACCCCATCTGTGGGAGGCCACAGCCACCTTTTCTGCCAAGACTCCCTGCATATCACCCCCGCTTCACAGGTGGGGACGGGGCCCCCTCCATGGGGAGGGTGGCAGCCAGGGAGTCCCCGGGCCACAGGTCCAGGACAACAGGCGCTGACCTCCAGCTTGAGGTCCCCGGTGGGCGTCCGAGACCCCGCCACGGGGAGGTGGGGCCCGGCGGCAGGAGCACTCACTGTGGGGCCAGTAGACCCGCGCCTTCTCCGCCTCCTCCCTGGAGGTGTGGAGGACCAGCCGGTATTTCTTCAGGACGCAGCTGGGGCCTTGGAGGTTCAGGATCATCCGGGACAGGTTCTTGATTTCTAGACAAAAGGCAAGGCAGAGGCTAGGAGGCTCGTGGAAGCCAGTGCCCCGGGGACGGGGGTTAGGGGTTCTATGGAGGAGTCCCGAGGCCACCAGGTCTCCTGTGTGGGCCAGGTCGTCTGGGCCCACAGCACGGCTCTGCTGCGTGGTCCCCACATGGGCACAGGCATGCCACCAGCCAGAGCAGGATGGCACTCACCCCGGGGCCCAACAAACAGAGAACAGGGCCTGGAACAGGCAGTCCAGCGAGGGTTCGCCTCCAGCTTCGCAGGAGCCAGCACATCCCACCCTACCACGCAGACCCGAAACCCTGGCCCCAGGGACCCCACCCCCGACTGTTCCCTGGCTGTGGGGCTTTCCTCTTAGCCTTCAGCCGCCCTGCGAGGCCGATCGGATCCTGCCCACTTCACAGATGGCAACCAAGAGCGGGGAGGCGAGTACGGCGAGTTCACAGCCAGAAAGCGAGCATCAGAGCCCGTGGGACCACGTGGCCTCTCCCCCAGGTTGTGCAGCTTCGAGCCGGGACACAAGGTTGGCTCAGAGGCAGGGGCGTTGGCCAGGAGCCCGCGTGTGCAGAGAGGCAGGGCAGACAGGTCCAGGAGGCCAGTGGGGACGGCCTTACCGTCGGAAAGGAACACCTTGTTGGTCTCCTTATCGATCAGCTGACCCACGTCGGCCGGGCCAGCGTTCACGAGCAGGATGGGGCCCTGACCGTTGGGACCCCAGACCCACTTTTCCTGCAAAGGAAAGGGATGTCGGCTCGGGGGGGCAGCTGGGAAAACCCTCTGCTACTGGGGACCCCTCCCGGCAGGGGCAGGGCCACACCCTCATCCAGGGCGATGGAGCAGAGTCTGCAAGGCCAACCCTGCAGGGGCGGGAAGGTAGCATCAGGTGGGCTCCGAGGAGAAACAGAAGCCGGATGTGGGTGCCCCTTTGACTTTTCTCAGCGTGACCCACGCTGGGATGGAGGCAAGCCAGAAGGGCTGTTTGCTACCTGAGGGTCACAGGAACCCTCTCCCCTAGCCTGGCGCTCTGGCCAACTAGGCTGTGAGCCGAGTGTCGCTGGACATTCTAGCTCATTCTAGAAGGAGCCAAAGTTGGCTTCACCAGGTCCGACTTCTGTTGCAGTGACGTGACGAACGTCAAAGAAAGCGGGCGCAGACCAGGCCTGGCTCCCGTGCCCCGCCCCGCCAGCCTCACCTTCTCCTGCTTCTCGGTTGGCACCTGCATGTGCCCATTGCGGTAGATGTCCACCTGCAGGGAGAGCTCTGAAATGAGAGGGAGGGAGGGCGGGCGTCTCAGCTGCCCGGGCCTGCCGGACAGAGCGCCACCAGGCTGCCCGGCCTTCCCGCGAGCTGTGGGTTTAGACACACAGGGAGACGACAGAGGCCCAAGCGTTCACCCCAGTCTCCCGGGCACCAACCAAGCCAGCCCCCTGTGGTCACGGTGGCACCTCACGCCTCTCAGCTTCTACCCAGGTCACTCCTACTCCATGCTCTACTCCCCAGGGCCTTCTGGAGAGTTCTCTGCTCTCTAATACAAAGAGCTCCATACATGGCAAACCCAAGCCCCTTTACAGCCTAAGGCCCAGGCTCCTGCCCGGCTACCACCACAGATGCTGCCCCGCTGCCCACCTGAGGCAGTGTCACGGCCTTCTGTCCCCAGCTCGTCACCTGATGCAGCATCCCCCAGCTGGCCCGGACAGGGTGGCGAGCATATACCTGGTTTGCCGCTGTGTCCTTAGCGCCTGGCACACGGAGGCCCCAGGACCTGACACCCGCTGTGCACCAGGCTCTGGTGTGGGTCCTGGGGACCCAGTGAGCAAGACAGAGGCCCCGTCTCCCGGGGACTCACACCAGCGTGTGGTATGTGTGTGGTAGAGGCACACAGAGGACATGGGCGCATCACATCGGAGTGGCCCAAGCGCTGGGGGAACAGGGAGGGGAGTGTATGGGGTTAATTTTAGATGATCAGGGGAATCCAAGCTGGAACTGGAATAGAGACGGAGGGAGGCAAGAGAAGGATCTGTATCAGTATCTGGGAAAGCCACTGGGGGAATAGGAAGGCCAAGGTGGCAAGTTCAAAGGTCACAGGGGGGCACAAGCAAGGCAGGGCAGTGTGGGAGCTGCTCAGAGGCCTGCCGGGCAAAGCGACTCCAAGAAACATGGGAGCGGCAGGAAGGCTTCGAACCTACATCACGTCCTCCAACCGTCTCCTAGAGACCATCGCTCGGGCCAGGGTCAAGGCCAGGCCTGCACAAGAGCTGAGGGGGAAGTGGGGAATCCCACTAGGAGACCTGGACGGTGATCCAGGCCAAAGGCGGCCGCAGCCCCAGGAAGAGGCGTGTCGCTGGGTTCCAGCGGGAGTTAAAGTAGTGCCGACAGGTACACGGGTTGCCACGGGGCGAGGGCCATCCCAGGGTTACTGCTGGTGGAGCAGAGGTGCCAGACTGGAAGACTGCTGGACAGATGTTGGAGGTAGACAGCTGGATCTGGGATCCGTTAAGTTTGAGTTGGCTGCTAAACACCCAGAAGGCCACCTTGGGTGGGCAATGCCAAGTCCAGGGGCGATGCCTGGCTAGAGACAGTTGTGGGAAGTCCGTCTCTAGAGGACACATGGAGCCTCCTGGCCGCTGCCCAGGGCCCTGGGATGCAGCAATGACTGGTGGGGTGGGGCCTGGGGGAGCAAGGGTCTGGCGAGGAGCTCCGAGGAGGAGGTGGTGGGGGGAGAGGGAGGCCTGAGCCCCCACGGCATTACATGCTGCAGGTCAAGGCAGAGGAAAGTGGGCTGGACCGTGGGACCTGGCACCAAAGCTAGGGCCTCAAGAGCGGTGGAGGGGAGGTGTGATGGGAGCAGATCCAAGACCAAGGGGATTGAGGACACAGGGAGCAGAGAGGTGGGGGGGAGGATTCACAGACGACTTAGCATCGGGCTGGAGCACATAGAAGTGCAGTGCATCCCTGGCCAACTCAGGGGACAGGCAGGCTGGCGCTTCTCTCATCAGCAAGCAGCATGAGAATGTTCTCGAATGAGAGGGGCCGGGATTGAGTGAGGAGAGAGGACTCTGGACCAGACACAGCGTCAACCGTAACAGGAAGAAGCAGAGCGTAGGTACTGGACGTGACAGGTGGGGAGCCGACGGGCACACAAGGAGTTTCTGGTTGCTTCTATCCTGGCCCTGGGCGAGGTCGGGAAAGACTGAACATTGAGCGGGGGTGTAGGGGTGAGGACCTTCCTTCAGGACCCGTAGGGGACACCTCCTTGCTCTTGCAGAGCTCACCCCTGCTCTCCAGCTGTGGGCTGGGCCCCAGGCTCCTGGCAGGAGCCACACTCACCGATGCCAGTGAGGTACAGCACAGCTGTGGCCACCGGCTCCTCCTCCTGAGGCCGATAGTAAGAGACCGAGACCTGCGGAGACAGTGCCCGGATCCAGGGGGGCATCGGAGGGCAGAGGGCAGGAACAGAGCCCCAGGTACGGGCCCAGGCCCAGGCGTGCAACCTTAGGCTCGAAGGATAGCTTCCGATGTCTCAGCCGTGAGCTGGCACAGGGGCCACAGCACTCGGGGCCCCGGGGGAGCAGCTCCCACAGGCACTTAGAACCTCACACAAGCCCTGCCACCCCTTCCCATCCGACCAGGGGAACCAGCAGCCCCGAGGGTGGGGGGTGAGAGACTGGCCCTGTGCCACCCAGGCCAAGTGTGGGGACCCAGGCTGCTGGGCCCCATATGGGCAGTGGGGACAAGCCGCTCACTCAAAATGAAGCCGGATAGTGGGGCGGGGATGGGAGGTGGACTCCATCTCCCCTGGGTCCCACATCAACCTCTGCTCGACAGGGGCCTCTCCTCCAGCCATTGGCCCTGACCTTGAGGGCTTGGCCATGAGCCAGGGCCGTGCTCATGCGACCCGTTCCAAAGGTTGAGCATCCCAAGCCATCATTAGCTGCTCCTGGTGCTGGAGGCCGAGCCCTGGGCAGATCACAGCCAAGCATGGCCTTCGGGTGGTCCGGGCTCAGTTCTTGGCTCAGAGGTGCTCAGTTCCGGGTCCCCTTGGAGAGGTGCCTGCCCCGGGCATGGAGCATTGCCATCAGCCATTGCAGCCTAGGGCACGGTGGACGGCAGACAACAGCGGCAGGTTCTGCACCACGAGGGTCCCGCCCCCAGCCTGGAACTGCCTCAGGTGTTCTTACCCGGGCTCCACCTTGGAATCACCTGCAGAGCTGAGGCCACGCCCCCACCCCCCAGAGGGTCCGTCTGAACCGGGGTGCGGCCTGGGTTCTGGGTGTCGTGTGGGCCCTGGTGGCTCAAGTCGGCAGCAAAGGCTGGGTCTGCTCCTGCCACAGAAGCACGTGGCTGGCACCTTGCCCACGATGCGACCAGCTGCCTGTTTTATCAGGGGGCACAGGTGCTCACAGGGCAATGGCTTATCCAGGGGAAAGAACACAGGTCCGGGCTCAAACCCTGGATGTGCCCCACTCTATGCTTTTGGCGCCATGCTATGGCACCCCATGCCTCGGTTTCTCCATGTGGAAGTTGAAGGTAGATGCCAACTCAAGGGATCTGGTATACAGCACGCACGTAATAGACATCAACTCTCAAGTCTCACGAGAGCCCCCCCAGCCAGAAATGGCTGCCTTAGCCGGGAAGCCCATCCGATCGCGGCTGCCCACACCTTTCAGCCGGGGGCAGGGGCCTAGCTGAGCAGGTACCAGGTGCCTGGGTTCCGTACCCGCCCCAGCCTCCCACTAGTGCAGGCCCCACGAGGCTCAAGGTTGGGTTCCTGCCTCCCACGTGGGAGACCCAGACCGAGTCCCGGCTCCCAGCGGTCCTAGTAGGCATTGAGGTGTGGATGGGCCGTGCTCGCTCTCTAATGAATCAAAGCGAATGCCTTCAGCCACACTAAGAGCAGCTGGAAGGGGAGCCGTGCAGGTCAGACCCGCTCCGCTTGAATCCCATCCTGCCCGTTATCAGCCCCGGTGGCCTCTTCCCCACCCCCGGGGCCTCATTTGTGAGACGCAGCGCCCACCTCACAGGTGTGTTGCAGAGCAGTAAGAGCGGCCTGGCCCCACACTTGTCGCAGACCCATGGCCCTTGGTTTCCGTGGAGAAGATCCCGTCGGCTGTGCTAGGAACCCCTCCCCCTGCCCCGTACCTTGTCCTCGTCCACGGCGGGGCTGGGCGACACCATCCGCACCAGCACGTGCGTGGTGTCGGACAGGGGCTGCCAGATGGTGGCCGCCTCCTTCTCGGTGATGATCACGTCGCACACGTTGATCAGGACCCTCTGGGAGCCACTGACGGTGAAAAACTCGCAGTTGTCCGGCGCAGCCCTGGTTTGCCCGGCAGGGAGACACACGTTGGGGCGCACAAGGCCTATGCCCTCAGCCTTTAGGGCGGCTGGCGCAGGCGGGGACGGCCCTGGCCCGCGTTCTCCTTCGGTGCCGGGGCCAGGGCAGTTTGGGGCCCTACTCCAGCCTTGCTCCTCCCCCACCCCCGGCAGGACCCCCGTCCTCCTTCCCACACGCTCTGGCCCAGACGCCATCCTCGTGGGGGTCCCTTCAAGACCAAAGCTGCAGCTCAGTTCCCAGGAGGGAGGAGACGTTTGTCTGAGCCTCCAGGGAAAAGCAGATGGGCACCAGCCGTGACCTTGAGGAAGCCCGGGGTTGGGGGGGCTGCAGGAGTGAGTCCCTCCATGCCAGACCCTCCCCACTTCCCCCTAGGGCCAGTCTCAGCCCCTCCCCCCCGAGAAGGAATGGAGTGCAGGGTCCTGCAGGGGTGCCCAGACTAGGCACCTCGAGGGGGGCAGGACTGGGCCACAGAGAAGAGACCCCCAGTCCCTGGGCCCAGGGGTCCCTGAGCGCAGCTTCCCTGCCTGGGGGGGGGAGGGCCCGACCCCAGCCAACCCAAGCGCAGCCCCCAGCACCTCACCCACTGAGGTCCAGGTTGATTTCTGTACCCAGCACACAAACGGCGTGAACAGGGCTGTCCGGGGACAGGCGGAGGGTGTTCTGGAACGACATGGCCCGGCCCTCCAGGCTGACGCCCCTGCAGCTGACCCGGGCACCCGCCTCGCGCTGCCCTCCCTGTTATGGGCTCAGGGCCGCTCGAGTCCGCCCCCTTGTTAAGGGCTGGGAGCTGCCCAGCTGGGGCGGATTCCCCGCATTGAGCTCTCCCGGTGGCTGGGGGCGGCGCAGAGCCTGCAGGGAGCCCGAGGCCTTCGCTCGGGGGCAGGAGGGGCTCTGGGAAGCTGGCACCTCCCCGGTCCACTCCTCGGAGTGGGTGGCCCTAGGGCTTGTGTCTTCCGGAAACTGTCGCGGGGAGCCTGGCACGGGGCTGGCGTGGTGAGGGTGAGCTCCATGGTGGATGCTGTGGGGAGCGGGAAGCCACTAACAGGTGTGGGGCGTGGTCCAGGAACCTGGGTCTCACCCTCAGGTGATTGAGGTGAGCGCCTGGCTCACAGCTGTGTCGGGAGGCGGGTGGAGCAGGTGCAGGCGGAGGGAGGCATTGGGCCCTGCCTGGCCCCTGGCTCACTGCTGCTCCCCCTCTCTGCTGAGCCCACGGAACACATAAATAGGAGTTCTTATCATGTACTGGACAGTTAAACTTTGCTAAAGTAGGTTTTTTAAAAAGTTATTCTTTTATGTACTAGAGAGAGAGAGACCTTCTAGCCACTGCTTTACTCCCCAGACGCCCTCAATAACTAGGTGTGGGTCAGGCCGAAGCCAGGAGCCAGGAAATCTGGCCGGGTCCCCTCTGTGGGGGGTAAGGACCCGAGGACTTGAGCCGTTACCTGCTGCCTCCCAGGGCACACACCATCAGGAATCTTAAAGTGGGAGCAGAACCAGGCCTGGGTCGAACCCAGGCCTTGGTATGGGACGTGGGTGTCCCAAGAGCGGTCTTAACTGCCCCACTAAAACCTCCCTAAAGTAGATTGTGGGTTTTTTTGTTTTTTGTTTTTGTTTTATTTTTTTTGACAGGCAGAGTGGACAGTGTGAGAGAGAGACAGAGAAAGGTCTTCCTTTTTGCCGTTGGTTCACCTCTCAATGGCTGCTGCTGCCGGCGCATCGCGCTGATCCGAAGCCAGGAGCCAGGTGCTTCTCCTGGTCTCCCATGGGGTGCAGGGCCCAAGCACTTGGGCCATCCTCCACTGCACTCCCTGGCCATAGCAGAGAGCTGGCCTGGAAGAGGGGCAACCGGGACAGAATCCGGCGCCCCTACCGGGACTAGAACCCAGTGTGCTGGCGTCGCAAGGCGGAGGATTAGCCAAGTGAGCCGTGGCACCGGCCAACCTAAGGTAGGTTTTTAACAGTCTCACCAGGGGAGAAGGAACTGATGAAGTGATGACGTGTGTGAGCTTGCTGAGCCTCACGCTGTACACAGGTCATGTCTCACGCTGCACACAGGTCACGTCTCACGTGCACACAGGTCACGTCTCACGCTGCACACAGGTCACGTCTCACGTGCACACAGGTCACATCTCACGTGCACACAGGTCACGTCTCACGTGCACACAGGTCACGTCTCACGCTGTACACAGGTCACGTCTCACGTGCACACAGGTCACGTCTCACGCTGCACACAGGTCACGTCTCACGCTGTGCTCCACACGGACATCTAACTCAGTGACCAGCGCGGGAAGAAGCAGGACTCTGCTCCCTGCGCCGGGAACTCGCCCAGCTCACCTCAGACACTGTTCATTTCGTGTCTTAAGTTTGGGTTATGCTTACACTTGTTTCCTATTTTTTAAATTGATTTTTCAAGACATTTATTTGAAAGGCAGAGTCACAGAGAGAGAGAGAGAGAGAGAGAGAGAGAAACAGAAACAGATCTTCCATCCCCTGGTTCATTCCCCAAATGGCCACAGCGGCCACACAGGGGCCAGGCTGTAGCCAGGAATCAGTGGGTGCAGGGGCCAAGGGCTTGGGCCATCCTCCACTGCCTTCCCAGGCACATTAGCAGGGTGCAGGATCAGAAGTGGAGCAGCCGGGGCTTGAACCAGCGCCCATACGGGATGTCGGCACTGCAGGCAGCGTCTTAACCGGCTACGCCACAGCGCCAGCCCCTTATGCTTATCTTTGAGCCAGTGCCACACTCACGTGGTCCCAAATTCCAAAAAGGGCACACACAGAGGCTCCCTCCTGCCCTGTCCTCAGCCACCTGTGTCCCCAGTCTCTGTGTCTTCCCAGATGTCTGGGTAGCCAGGCAAGCGTGCCCGTGTGAGTTCCTGCGCCTCGCTCTTCTCACTTCGCGGCACAAGGTGGAGAGGGGTCCTCTCGGGAGCAGTAGAAATCTTCCCTCCCCTTTTTTGTGGCCGAGCACTTTGCCTGGGGCTGGGCCGGCTCGTAGGGGAGCGTGGTTCCCGGTCCTTTGCCGACAGGTCACCTGCGCGTCACAAGCGCAGGGGATGTTGGTTGGGCATCGGCCGGGGCTGTGAGGTCAGCTGGGCTTGTTAAGTTCCCCAAATCTCCCTCTTGGAGGTGTGAAGTTCTCGGCTTCATGGTCAAGGTCAGCTGTTTCCGTTGCTCTCGGAGGCAGAGGATTGCCTGGTAAGACCCTTCACACACACACACACACACGCAGCCAGGGGGAGGCTGGAGGGGGTTTGGTGTGTCTGGGCAGGGGTCTCATCCCTCGGGCAGCCCTGCCTGTGCCAGGGCTGTGAGCACGGCGGGAGGACGGGACTCCCAGCTCAGCCCCTGGCCCAGCAGGGCACAGAAGGGACGTGGAGAGACCCAGAGTGGGCCCTGCTCCCTGCCCTGGGGCCTCCTGTTCACCACTGAGACAGCCTGGGATGCAGCAGCGGCTCAACAAAGAATGACCTCCCCCACCCCCAGCAAGTAAAACCCAGGATCTCCAGGGGGCTCTCCGGCTGAAGCGAGGGGTTTGTGCTCATGAGAGAGAGCTCCCCTCTGCTGGTTCACGCCCCAGATGCCCACGATGGTCAGGACGGGGCGGGGACCGACGCCGGGAGCCAGGGGCACGTCCGGGTCTCCTACATGGGCGGCAGGGACCCAAGCACGTGAGCCGTCACACGTGAGCCATCACATGTGAGCCGTCACCGGAGCCCTCCTGGGGCTGCAGAGGCGGGGAGCTGGAGTTACCAGCAGAGCTGGGAATTGAACCCCGGCTCTCAGATGTGGGACGTGGGTGTCCCAGCCGCGAGGCCAAACACCCGCCCTCTTAGGGCAGCTCCCTCCCCGCTCCACCTGCCCCCATAGCTGTGGGCAGCCGGTGAAGTCTGCTCGCCGCTCTTGGGTCTGGGCTCCCCAGACCGGCTGCAGATGGCCCCACACGGGTCCTTGTTAGGGCGAGGTGGCGGAGGTTTGAGCCACGGAGAAGGCGCCACCAGCAGGGAGGCAGAGGCGGGAGGAAAGCCCGGGCAGGCAGGGAATGGGCTCCCCACCAGCCCCTGGAGGGGGCGTGGCCCCCCGCCCCCCTAAGCCTCCCGGAAGTCAGGAAACACACCGGGGGCTTCAAAGTGTTCATGGAGAGAGGCAATCAGAAATAAGTCTATTTAGCTGCAAAAAAAGTTTTGAAATTCATGCATAGTTTTTTATGTGTTTCTTTTTAAATATTTATTTATTTGAAAGGCAGAGTTGGGGGGGTGGACTCCATCTGCTGGTTCACTCCCCAAATGGCTGCAATGGCCAAGGCTGGGCCAGGCCGAAGCCAGGAGCCTGGAGCTCCTTCTGGGTCCCCCAGGTGGGGGCAGGGTCCAAGCACTTGGGCCATCTTCTGCAGCTTTCTCAGGCTATTAGCAGGGAGCCGGATCAGAAGTGGAGCAGCTGCTGGCACTGATAGTGTAGGCTTAGCCGCTGCACCGCGGAGCAGGCCCCTTTGTGGCCACACTAAGAGGTGTCAGGTGCCGCCCGGCTGCGGCTTCGGGCTGTTTCCCTGATGAGTAGTGATGTGGAGCAGCTTCTCATAGGAGCTTGTTGGTCGTTGGTAAATCACCTTTGGAAAAATGTCTGTTTAGGCCCTCTGCCCATTTTTAATCTTTTTTTTTTTTTTTTTTTTTTTACAGGCAGAGTGGACAGTGAGAGAGAGAGACAGAGAGAAAGGTCTTCCTTTGCTGTTGGTTCACCCTCCAATGGCCGCCGCGGCTGGCGTGCTGCACTGATCCGAAGCCAGGAGCCAGGTGGTTTTCCTGGTCTCCCATGCGGGTGCAGGGCCCAAGCACTTGGGCCATCCTCCACTGCCCTCCCGGGCCACAGCAGAGAGCTGGCCTGGAAGAGGAGCAACCAGGACTAGAACCGACGCCCATATGGGGTGCTGGCGCCACAGGTGGAGGATTAACCAAGGGAGCCACGGCGCCGGCCCCTAATTGGGTTATTGTGTTGTGAACGAGTCGCGGGAGTTCTTCCTCTGTTCTCTGAAGCCCTTGCCAGATGTGTGACTCGCAGAAGCTTCTCCCTGTCCCGTGGGGACCATTGTGCTCTACCGATCGTGTCCTGCGCGTGGAAGCCGCATGTGCGTGGTCCCACTTGCCCTCTTTTGCTTTTGGCGCCTGTGCGTCGAGTGTCAGAGTGCAGGAATCCTTGCCAAGTCCAATGTCAAGAAGCTTCTTTAATTTTGTAAAGATTTATGTATTTATTCGAAAGAGTTACAGAGAAGGAGAGGCAGAGAGAGAGAGTCTTCCATCCGCTGGTTCACTCCCCAAATGGCTGCAGTAGCCAGGCTGAAGCCAAGAACCAGGGTCTTCTCCCAGGTCTCCCACACAAGCGCTGGGGCCCGAGCGCTGGGGCCATTGTCTGCCGCCTTCCCAGGTGCATTAGCGGGGAGCTGGATGGGAAGTGGAGCAGCTGGGACCTGATCCAGCGCCCATGTGGGATGCCGGTGCTGCAGGTGGCGGCTTTACCCGCTGCCCCACAACACCGGGCCCGTGAAGCTCCTGTGTGCTTTCTTCTGGGAGTTTGACGGTTTTGGGTCTCTGATCCATTTTTGTCAGTTTCATGCATGGTACAAGGTGAAGGTTCAAGTTCACTCTTCATCGCGTGGATGTCTGGTTTCCCCGCGCTGTCTGCTGACGGACTGCCCTCTGCTGGCGCCCTCAATGGCCACCCGACCACATCCTGGGGGGAGGGGGTTGTTTCTCGGCTCTCTATTCTACCCCACAGGTGCGTTTGTCTCTGTGTCAGTTCCACGCTATTTTGCTGACGGTGGCTTTGTGTGAGGACAGGGGGTCTTGTTCCCATCTTTTCCAGAAGCATCCATGCTGCAGGTCCGACATGGACACCGCCGTGTCTCTGGGTGTTCTCTGAGCGTCTCTGACTGCGGAGCCCCGGGCTGCCCTCGGGCCCTGAGCCCCCGAGTTCTGTTTGCCACACTGGGACCTTCGGGACAACGGACAAAAGGGATACAGAGAAGGCAACTCGCAGGCTGAGCGTCTGCTCTCGGGACTGCAGGTGTTTCCGATCTTGGGTTTTTTTTAGGGTTTGGAATATTGGCAGACTTGATTGTCCAGTATCCCTAAAATGAAAATCCAAAATCTGAAAATTTTTGAGTGTTTTCTTGGCGACTCAGAAAGCTTCAGGTGTTGCAATACCTGCAGCTTTGGACTTTCCGGTGGGTGGCATTTAACACAGCAGCCTGTGGTCCCCCGCGGGCACCAGGCCCTGCTCTGGGGGGCTCACGGCGCGGGGGTCACAGAGCCTGGGCTCACGGTGAGGGGGCTCACGGCGCAGGGGCTCATAGAGCCTGGGCTCATGGTGAGGGGGCTAACAGTGCAGGGGCTCATGGTGAGGGGGCTCACGGGCCAGACAAGGCCCATTTTCTGACGCTTTCTGCTGGCAGAGTGGAGCCCACAGGGAGCGGGGTAGAGAATGTCTGACGTCAACCCCTTAGTGCCCTGGCGCTGGCCCTGGGCTGTGCTTTTCTCAAAGGAGCTCCTGACCGGGAAGAAGGTTCCCAGGCCACACCTCTGGCCTCTGGGCTTTGCAACCGCCGCCCCCACCCGCCCAGGGACGCTGAGCCACCGGGGGCCCAGGCACCTGCCAGCCAGTCTGCTGCCTGTGGTTTATCTTTATTCTGACAAATACAGAACAGTGCATCGTGCCGACACAGCCACATTAACGCGGGCGAAGCCTCTGTGGCACCAGTATCCCTACCAGGGCGCCAGTTCCAGCCCCACCTGTTCCACTTCCGATCCAGCTCTCTGCTGTGGCCTGGGAAAGCAGTAGAAGATGGCGCAAGTCCTTGGGCTCCTGCACCCTTGTGGGAGACCCAGAAGAAGCACCTGGCTCCTGGCCTCGGGTCAGCCCAGCTCCGGCCCTTGCAGCCATCTGGGGAGTAAAGCAGCAGATGGGAGACCTCTCTGTCACTCTGCCTTTCAAATAAATAAGTAAAATTTGGGAGTTGTCTTCTCGGTGTCCCTTTTGTCCGTTGTCCCGAAGGTCCCAGTGCGGCAAACAGAACTCAGGGCCTCAGGGCCCGAGGGCAGCCCGGGGCTCCGCAGTCAGAGACGCTCAGAGAACACCCAGAGACACGGCAGTGTCCATGTCGGTCCCGCAGCATGGATGCTTCTGGAAAAGACGGCATCAAAACTTATTTATTTGAAAGGCAGAGTGACCGGGCGAGAGAGGGAGAGACAGGGAGCGATTCCATCTATTGATTCATTCCCCAAATGGCCGCATCGGCTGGGGCGGGGCCAGGCCGGAGCCAGGACACTGGCTTAACCCGGAGTGCTTCAACGTCGCCCCCAGCACTTTCTTTTGTCTCATTTTCGCCGGATGTTCAGCTGGGGGCTGTCGGGGAAAGGATTTCAAGGAGGGGTTCTGGGCCTCTGTTCCCTTCCTGAAAGTTTCTGTAGGGAGCTCAGAACCAACCAGGACCACGTACGATTTTTTAAAAATATTTTATTTATTTCAAAGGCATAGTTACATACAGTGAAAGGGAGAGACAGGGAGAGGTCTTCCATCCGCTGGTTCTCTCCCCAGTTGGCCACAACAGCCGGAGCTGCGCTGATCCGAAGCCAGGAGCCAGGAGCTTCTTCCAGGTCTCCCATGCAGGTGCAGGGACCCAAGGATTTTGTCCATCTTCCACTGCTTTCCCAGGCCATAGCAGAGAGCTGGATCAGAAGTGGAGCAGCCGGGTCTTGAACTGCTGTCCATATGGGATGCTGGTGCCACAGGCAGAGGCTTAGACTAGTACACCACAGTGCTAAACCCCCTTATGCTGTAAGACCCCTTAAGCAGGCGTCCCACAAATTGTCCGAACCCCAGAAACACAGATTCCACTCCAACCGATGCAATAGCAAGAGGAAGTTTATTTCATTTGCAAATGGACCGTCTCAATAGCACCCTCTAGTGTAGTGCAGAGAGAGAGTGGCCCCGAACAACAGCTTTACAGGGTATTTAAAGCTTAAAACCACAGCATTAGCATACTTAGTTATGTTACAATCCTATTGGGCAAGATAAAAGTTGTGTTACAATTTTATTGGATATGTTAATGGTTACTAGGTAAGGGGCTTGGGATGGGGGTCGCGGGCAGTTTCTTCTTATCAGCTAAAGCAAGCCAGGCGGGGGTGGTACGGGCTGTCCGTGCTTTGCGGTTTTTCTTCTTTCCTTATCAGCTTAAGCAAGCAAGGACGAGGATGGCAGTAAAACCTTGGTATGTCACAACAGGATAAGGGTTGGGGAGTTTCCGTCCTATCTTATTCTAAAGATATCGCATGCAAGCTTAGCCAACTCGTACAGAAGCAAGAAAAATGCGGTTAGCCTTAGTTCCTCCATTTTGTCCCTCAGTTAGCCCTTTCAATGCAAGATTTTAAAAAAATGTATTTTAAAAATTTTATTTGAGAGGAAGAAGATGCAGCCATCTGCTGGCTTATGCCCTAAATGCAACAGCGCTGAACCCAGCTGGAGCTGAAACCAGGAGCCTGGAGCTCCATCCGGGTCTCCCACGTGGGTAGCAGGAATTCAACTGCTTCCATCGCCACCAGTGCCTCCCAGAGTCTGCAGGCAGGACCTGGACCAGCAGCGGGGCCCACGGACTCTGATGTGGGACGCAGCCATGTTCGCTGCTAGGTCCGATGCCAGCCCCTCACGTGAGACTTATCCACCGGCGAAAGGCACACACGGTAATGCTGGCTCCGAGACCCTGGCAATTCTGCGGTGCCAAGCGAGCTCGTGGTGAGTGACAGGAGCGACAGGTGGCCGTGGCGCACACAGGGACGGACAACTTCCCTGCAGCTCCTCCAAGCACAGCTGAGTCTGTGACACTGGGACCCTCGTGGGACCCTCAGGGGAGGCCTCGGGGCTGGGGCCAGGAGAAGGGAAGTGAGCCGCCCCGGGAGCTCCAGCTGCGCCATGCCGCAGGGCGCCGGCCACCTCGGGCTGGGGGTTGGGCAGTGGGGGCAGGAGGGCGCCCGGCGAACCCGCACTCAGGGCTCCATGTGCCACCACTTGAAGGCGAAGGGCTTCCGGCGCACGTTGGTGCCGCAGTGCACCTCGCCTTGCTGGACGTGGTAGGAGTAGAAGTCGTCGATGAAGGTGCAGCGCAGGCCCAGCGGCTCCAGCAGCGCCCGCACCTTCCCCTCCAGGCAGCAGCGGCCGGCGACGATGGGGCCGTAGGGCTTGGGGATGCCCAGGTGTTTGCCCAGCACCAGCATGTTCACCTGCGGCGGGAGGGAGGCTGCAGCCTGGGGTGTGGTCCGCACATCCCCCACCCCACCCCGACCTTTGTGGATGGGGAAACTGAGTCTTGCATGGGAAAAGGGCCACCCCGCTGTTCTAGGACTGGTGCCCAAGTCTCTCTCCCTCACCGACCACCTTCTGGTCAAACCCAGCTCAGATGCCAGCCCCACTGCGAAGCTGCCATGTGTCCCCGAACTCTGGTTTCCATGGCAACAATAAACATGAGCTGGCGTGTCCAGGGACACAGTCAGTGCAGGGTTGCCCTCCTGAGTCCTTAGGGTGTCTCGTTCTCCGTGCGGCTCAGCCCGGGCTGAGAGCCTCCCGTGGTTCACTTCCCTGCCTGTTCCATGACCACCGGGGAGCCAGCAGGCCTTGGCTCAGGCTCCCTGCAGAGGCCTCGCTGGCGGCTCAGAGCCAGCCCTCGCCCTGGCCCGTGCGTCATGCCAGGAGCCCTCCCCTAGCTGTCGGCACCCGCTTCCGTTCCTGCCCCGGAAGCCTGGCTCTGCCAGAGCAGAGGGGACCGAGATGCCTGGGGCCGAGGGAGTTCAAGGGGTGGGGGAGGGGCTCTCCTCTTCTTTTAGCCCAGGGGCCCTTTATTTATTTCTTTTATTCCGGCCGAAAGCATTTATTAAACTGAAAGTTTCCTAAGACTAGAATGGAAAACCCGGTAATGTCTGCACGGATCATACACATGGATAGATCTGTGCTGCAGGTGATATGCGGCCGGCGCTAGGCTCAGGCCGTCCCAGCCCGGGCAGGACAGGGCCACGGGACCCCCATTCTATACAAGACCCTCTGCAGGGCCTCCGTGCATGGAACACAGACAACCTGAGCTCCGGATTTGAGGCACCACCTAGGCACCCCAGAGCCCTGGGGAACCCAGTCTGCAACCACCAAGTTAGGGTGCAGGCTGGTCCGGGGCTGCAAGCCCAGCGCTGGGGAAGGCAGCGGCCAAAGGGCCCTCGGGTGTTCTCAGAGGAGACGGGAGAGGGATGGGGGCTGTGACCCGGGCTGGGCACTGGGGGTGGGGTGTGTGACCCTCACATCTGTGCTCCTGCATCAGGGGTCCCACCCAGCCAGGGAAGGGGTGGTACCACCCTCACCTCGCAGAGGTCCCCTGGGGCCACCCAGCCGAGGGCCCCCACATGCATTCCCTTCCTGGCACCTGTCGTGGCCGAGGGCGACTGCAGCCCCCAGCGGAGTGACAGCCACCCCAGCCCGGAAGCTCTGAACCCTGTCCCCGCCGGCCCAGAGTTCTTGTGCCGGAACCACCCCCAAGCAGTGCGTGACCGGGAGGCCCCGGCATCTAGGGCGCCCCCCTTACCATGTTGGGAAAGAAGGCGGCGGCCTTGAGGCGCTCCCTGCCGCCCCCCACGAGCCTGAAGAGCTGCGGGATGTCCACAATGTCGCCCTCGGCCAGGCCCAGCTCCCGCCTCAGCACCTCACGGTTCCAGTCGATGCACTTCTGGGGGCGGGAGGGGCGGGAGGGGCGGTGGGTGGGGGGCTACAGGGGGGCGGGGGGCTGGGCCGTGGGCTGAGGGTGGACGAGGGCCGGGGTCAGGAAGGCAGTGGCGGTGGCTGTGGGGCTCTTGGGGACCGAGCCATGTTTCCAGGGCTCTGGGGGACCCCGTGGGCCTCCTCCCCTCCCTCTGCCCCCCTGCTTCTGTGCCTCTGTCTCCCCTGGGCCACGATGACCCCCGGGCCAGCTGCGGTACCTCCACGTAGGCGTTGTGCTCCCTCAGTTTCTTGTTGGACAAAATCTCCTTTATTTGCTGCTGTTTTTTTCCTGTTGGAGCAAAAGAAAAAAAAGCAAAAGCCAGTGACCTCTGAGGGCCGTTCCCAGTCCCAGAAGGTGCAGCGGGGCCTCAGTGTCCCCATCCAGAACATGGGGGCAGGGGAGAGTATCTGGCTCAGGATGCCAGCCTCCCTGAGCGGCGTGCCTGGGTCTGGGCACAGCTCTGCTTCCGCACCTGGGGAAGCAGCAGGTGGCGGCTTGAGTTCTCTGGACAGAAGCCCCGCTCCCAGCTTTAGCCTTGGCCCAGCCCTGCCTGTCCGGGGCTCTAGGGGAGTGAACCAGCAGATGGAAGATCTCTGTCTGTCTTCCTTGCAGATTAAACAGAGTTATGGAGAGAATGGACATAACACGAAAACGCAATTTTTTAAAAGGCGGCGGCAGCAGCCATCCCTAACATCCAGGTGACCCCGAGCACTGGCGGGGCAGGTGCTGTTAATGGCGCATTTTAGCGGTGTGATTGCTCAGTGACAATGTTTCTCTCGGGCTGGACAATGGGCACGGACACAGAGGTAGGTGCAGAAGTTACTGCTAATGTTGTGTACCGTGGTAGGCTAAGACAGTCTATGATGATTTTTCAAAATATTTTAAACGGACTTAATTGGGAAAATCAACCTAATCACTGTCCAGCCCTCTGGGTGGCCCTGGGGTCCTCAGACCCAGGGGCTTCCTCTCGCCTCTGCACCTTCTGTCTGCACTCCCCCCGCCCCCTTCGCAAACTACTCCACCTGCTGGCCGGTGACAGCTCGGCCTTCAGGCCCCTGCTTGGGCCTCACTTCCTCCAGGACCCCCACCCCTGGGGCCCGTGTCCTGGTTGCTTTGTTGCCTGGCTGGGAGCTATACTTCCCGCGTGCTCAGCCCACATCGGGTGCCTGGATGCTGCTGCCTGGCGGCGGGAGGCAGAGGAAGGGGCAGAGAGAAGCCGGCGGCCTGGCCACTCACTCTTGAGCCCCTGGAAGAGCAGCGCCTCCCCGTGGCCCTCCCGCTGCAGCTCCTGGAAGAGTCTGTAGCAGGCCCGGGGGCTGGCCAGGAGCAGCCGGAAGCCCTGCAGGCAGAAACACTGGGGTCAGAGGTCAGCTTTGCCACTGGGGCTCCCAGAGGGGCAGCGCCTCCCCCACCCCCTCTGCTGAGCCAGGCACGCCCCCTGCCCAGGGAGAGCATGGAGCTGTGCTTGGGGACCCAGCGAGGAGGCGTGGCCGGCGCCTCGCACCTTCCTGTCCAGCGCGGGGACAAAGCTCAGGAACTCGTCCACGTGGCCCACGGCCAGCCAGTCCGAATAGAGCTTCACAGGGGCCTGCACCTGCTGGGCACACAGGAAGTCCCACAGGGCCTGGTGCATGTCCCGGCTCTCGTCGCTGCGGGGGCAGAGGAAGGCGCGTCACCGGGGAGAGTGCCGCTCCACCTCCCACCCAGCTCCCTGCTACGGCCGGGGAAAGCAGCGGAGGACGGCCCACGTGCTCGGGCCCCTGCACCCACGTGGGAGACCAGGATAGAGCTCCTGGCTCCTGGCTTCGGCCTGACCCAGTCCTGGCTGTCGCAGCCATTTGGGGAATGAACCAGCAGATGGAAGACTCTCTCTGTCTTCTCTCTAACTCTGCCTTTCAAATAAACAAATACATCTTAAAAAAAAGAAATTGTCAAGTCCTTGGTCCCTGCACCCACATGGAAGACCAGGAGGAAGCACCTGGCTCCTGGCTTCGGATCGGCACAGGCGCCGGCCGTAGCGGCCATTTGGGAGGGTGACCCAGCGGAGGGAAGACCTTTCTCTCTGTTTCTTTTTCTCACTGTCTAACTCTGCCTGTCAAAAAAAAAAAAGAAAGAGAGAGAGAGAGAGAGAGAGAGACAAAGAAAGAAGGAAAGAAAGAAAGAGAAAGAGAGAAAAGAAACTGTCATTCCAGGCTCCTGGAGGGGAGCAGGCTTGGCCCCAAGGCGGACAGGGCCAGATGTCAGCCTTGGAAACTGCTGCTTGTTGAGTCACCCAATGCCGGTGATGTACCGCGGGGTTGGGCTGGTGACTCCTGCTTACCTGTGGGGCTTTGGGGACCTCCCTGCATCTCCCTCAGCCTTTTTCTCGGACCCGGCCCAGTGTGCGCCACCCCCTTGCTCTTCCTCTTGCTTATTCTGCGTTAGGCACCCTGGCCTGCCCAGCACAGCAAGCTCCTCCCTGCCGCAGGGCCTTTGCACACGCTCTTCCCCACGCCAGGCCTGCTCTGCACCGGATTTCCACGCAGCCGTGCCCTTCCCATCGGCAGCCTCAGCTCAAGCGCCCCTCCCCCAGAGAGGGCTCCCTCCCACCCCGCTACCCTAGCTCTGCCCCCTCCTCGTTTTCCTCTCTGTGTGAAATCATCTTTCACTTGTTTCTGCCACCTGCCTCGCCCACTAGCGCTGTGGTGGGGCCTTGTCTACGTGCAGGGCTGCGTTCCCGGCGCCTGGCCCAGTGCACACTGCTGGCTGAGCGGTGAGCCACGGAGCTGGACTTGGGACTCAGGTCTACAGGGCCGCATTCGGGTGCCCCTCCAACTCCCAGAAGCCCCCTGCGCCCTCCCTGCGGGCCCCGCCCCCGGCCCCAGCCCTGCCCCCTTACCTGGGGAAGCTGCTGCTCCCGACGAGAATCCTGCCCAGCGGGTAATCCTTCTTCCCCACCGTGACCGGGGGACTCACTTCCAGGTTCCCGAAGGAGTCCAGCCCCGTGACCTCCTCTGCGGCCCCACGCGTCACGTAGCCGAAATTTGGTCCCTGAGACGGGAGACGTACGAGGGGTCTTCAGGAAGTTTGTGGAAAAAAAGAAGTATGCACGGATCTTCATTTTTTTTTTTTTTTTACACCCAGATAAGCTTATCTTTTTATTCCATTTTTCCATGAGTGTTTTGAAGTGCTGGGAGTTGGAGCAAATATTCCCGGGGGAATATTCGGGGCAGAGGCGGCCATAGGAGGCATTCGGTGGGGGTCGGCCGCCTGGGTCCACCGGCCGCGTCCCTGCTGGCGACGGCGAGGCCAGTCAGTGGGTAGGAAAAGGACCTGCCTTCCTTGAGGCCCCCTGCCTGCCCCGGCCTGGCTCTGCAGGGGAGAAGCTGAGCTCGGGGCAGTGGCGGCCTCTGCAGGTCCCTTGGCAGGTGCAGAGCCCGGGACGCCCGCTGACCCCTGAGTGCGCCGGCAGGGCCTTCCGGAGGGGAGCTCTGAGCTCTGGCTGCAGTCACCGGTGCCTCCCCCCCCCCCCACGCCAGGGTTCCACAGCTGTGCAGGCCAAGGACTGGAACCTGCTTCACTGGTGCGCGGGGCGGGGGGCTGTGGGATGGGGGGGCTGTCCTGCTCACCCCACCCCACCCACCCCGGGGGATTCTCGTCTCTAGTCTTGGCCGGAGCCTCTTCCTCCATCTTCCTGGTGCACCCTCCAGTCTCTGCGGCCCGTTGGGCGAGGTGCCCGCCTGGTTTCCCTGCCTGGGCAGCCGCTGAGGCAGCCCACGTCCTCAGCCCACTGTCTGCCCTTGGCCGTTCTCCCACACGGGGACAGTCCTCACATGTGGGGCCCCCTCTCTCCCAAAGGTTAGACACACTTGAGGTCCACCTGTCTTCTCCCACCCCAGCACAGCTGCTGACCCGCAGCCCCACCCCCATCCCGGTCACAGCCTGGCCGTCACTTCTGCCTCATTTGTCTCTCACAGTGGCCAGGAACTGCTAGGGGCTCTGCCCAAGAACCTGCCCAGACGCCCTGCTCCCCGCATTGCCCCATCTTCTGCTGAGACGCCGCCCGCTCTGCCCCGGCCCCTGCCGGCCACTCCCCCTGGACGGATCTCAGCCCTCTGCTGAGTGAGACCCTGTGCTGACTCCCGGCACCTCAGACGCTAACTGATGGCCTTAGAGGGGCCGGCAGGTTCACCAGATCTGCCCCTCACGCAGCTCAGTTCACAACGGCCAAGCTGTGGAATCCACCCGAATGTCCGCCAACTGAAGACTGGATGAAGAAACGATGGGATACGTACCCCGTGGAATACCACAAAGCGATTAAAATAAAAAAAGAAATACTGTCATCTGCAACAAAATGGATGCCACTGGACAACACCATCCTTCGTGAGAGAAGCCAGTCCCTAAAGGACAAGCGCCGTGTGTTCTCCCTGACCTGCGACAACTCAGAAACCCTGAAAGTATCTACAGAAGTGAAACTGGCACTTTGAGATGCGATGACTCGGCACTGGTCAAAAAACAGGTTCCCCTCCCCCCATACTGTGTGTTGAACTCTTTACTTAGTATCGAGTTAATCTTATGTGTATAAATTGAAAATACATCTTAGCAAAAAATAAGAATGGGAGGAGGAAGACGGGGTTGGGGGCGGTGGGTACGTGGGAAGAATCCCTGCGTGCCTCAAGTTGCATTTGGGAAATGCATGCAGTTAGCACACCTTACACAGAAAAAGCAAATGCATGAACCGTGGCTGCAGTAGAAGCCCAGAGGAAGCCTGCAGCTGAGCTGGGTCCCCACCATCCAGCACCGCCAGCGACCAGATGGACTCGGCCCAAGCCTGGGGACCCTTGGAGGTTTTCGCAGTGCAACAGCCGATCGGGAGGGGCTGTCCCTCCATGTGGGGCCCCCACAACCAGGACCCCGGGACGTTCGCCCCGGGACACCTGCAATCACTCTCCTGACCCCCGGTCTCCTCCCACAAAGGACAAAACTCAGAGTTCAGGAAACGCAATGGCGGTGGGTGAGTGACGCCCGAGGTCTGGTTACTGTCGCCAGCCCTCACCCAGACCCCTGGCAACAGTGGCTTTTCGCCTGCTGCTTGTTGAGTTTTTATGCAGTGGAGGATTGAGCTTGTGATTAGAATGTACATTAAAAGTAGGTTAGCACAAAAGGAAAAGGAAAACCAACAAGAAACAAGGAGGGAATGTGGTGGGGAGCATCAGTATGGCCTTAAAACTGCGTATATGAAATCCGTTTTGTTTATAGACATAAGAAAGGAGAAATAAAAAAAAAAAAAATCCATCCCTCTCCCGCACCACCCGTCCCCTCACCTCTCCTCCTGCTCTTCCACCCACTCGCTCTGCCCCGCCTCTTCCTCGCTCTGCCCCGCCTCTTCCAGCCTCTTCGCTGCCCCTGTAGAGGCTCCTGCCTCAGGGCCTTTGCACTGATGGTGCAGCCTGCCCAGAACCGTGCAGCCAGCTCCCTGGCCTCCGCCAAGCTCTTGCCGCAGGGTCAGCCTGTCGCCGAGGCCCACCCGACCGTCCTCTCTCAGCCTGTTCCCTAATTCTCCCTCCCCTGTCACCCCTTGGGTACTGCAAGCCCCTCAGATTCCCCCTACTCTTTCACCAACGCTCGCTGTCACCTCCCACAGTGCTGTGAGGACAGGAGGCCAGGGCCGGCGCTGTGGCGTAGCAGGTAAAGCCACCGCCGGTGACACTGGCATCCTATATGGGCGTCAGTTCTTGTCCCGGCAGCTCCACTTCTGATTCAGCTCCCTGCTAATGCACCTGGGAAAGCAGCAGAGGATGGCCCAAGCCCTTGGGCCCCTGTACCCACGTGGGAGACCCAGAGGAAGCTCCTGGCTCCTGGCTTCTGCCTGGCCCAGCCCTGGCCTTTGTGGCCACCTGGGGACTGAACTAGCAAATGGAAGACCTCTCTCTCTCTGTCTCTCCCTCTTTGTGTCTGTAACTCTGCCTCTCGAATAAATAAATAAAATCTTAAAAAAAAAAGATACAAAGTAGGTGACACAGTGACACGGTGACACAGTGACACGGCCTCTGAACAAGGGGGGGCCCGAAACCAGCGAGAAGGGAGCAAACTCCTGGCGGCAGGTGGCCAGGCCCTTGCCCTGCTCCTGATCCAGGGTGAACCTGACCCCCACCTCCCCGGCTCAGCGGAGTCTCTGTGCCTCCATGGTTCAGTGCGGGGCTGGGCGGCAGGAGGTGAGACTCGGACAAGTTGTTGAGTTAAACCAAAGCTTCGCTCCAAGCCCACGTGTGGGCGGGGCTGCCTCGCCTGCCCTGGGGTGCAGACCTCCCGGGAAAGCTGCTCCATAAAACCTCGGATCCTACACCCCTTCCTCCACTCCCCCAGCGCGCCAAGAGCCAGCGTGGGTCTTCCTGGGAAAGCAAGAAGGCGGGTGGGGCACCGTATGCAGCCCGAGCTAGACTGCCCCGTGTGAATTCCAGCTTTTCCATGCTGAGCCTTAGTTTTTCCATCTACAAAATGGGCCTGTTGATAGCATCTCCGTAAAAGGTGGTCAAATTACAGTGAGTCAGCGCATGACACAGAAGGCGTGCTCAGGAAACACAGCTAATAATAATAATAATAATAACAACAACAACAACCACAACAACCGTCTGTGCTGAGTGTGCATGGACCCGCCAGGCCAGCCAAGCACGACTCAGCGATATGTCACTTCCCACCCGACATCTGACAAAGTCACCTAGCAAATGACCACGGGTCCTGCAACCCCACCTCCCTCCCCGCGCAGCCCCTGAAGGCCAAGCCCACCTGAAAGACGGAGCCTCCAGCGGCTGGAGAGAGAGGGTCCTGTCCTGTCCCACCCTGCGGCCCAGGACGCCCGGCCCCACCCACCTCCCCCTGCGTGGAGTTGTTCCGAGGACAAGCCCAGCGCGTGGGTGGCAGGAGCTTTGGGAAGAGACAGATCTCATCAAGGTAACAACAGAACGGCAAGTTCCACCTGCAGGGCCCTGCTGAGCGGGAACCCCCCCTCCAGCCACTCAGCGTGTGTGTGCATGTGTGTGCGTGAGTGTGCACGTGTGTGTGTGTGTGTGTTCCACCTGCAGGGCCCCGCTGAGCGGGAACCCCGCCCTCCAGAGCCACTCAGCGTGTGTGTCTGTGTGCGTGTGTGTGTGTGCGTGTCTGCATGTGTGTGTGTGCGTGTCTGTGTGTCTGTTATTTCCGGCAGGCTGTGCACCCCCCCCCATCCCCAGGTGCGCGGGATGTGTGTGTGTGTGTGTGTGTGCATGTGTGTTATTTCTGGCAGGCTGTGTCCCTCCCACACCCGCCCCGGCAGGTACCATCACGATTTTGATGGGGAAATCCTTCAGGCCCCTGTCCCTCGGGGAGTCAAAGACCACGGGCAGCACCTTGTGTGGGGCCTGGGTGTAGCCGATCTCCATCTCGTCCTGCATGGAGAGAGGGAGGGAGGGGGAGACCGGGCAGGAGGCTCAGCCCGCGGCACCGGGACGGGGTCAGGGAGCCCTCCAGGCTCTCACCCCAGCAAGAGACCCTCGACCCCAGCAAGCAGAGCCTGTCGAGGGGGCCCGCCCGGAGCTTGTTCACTCCTGCTCCTGCTGGTGCCGGGGCCCACAGGGAGGGAGACCCCGGCCCTGTCCTTGAGAGCCAGGAGGCTGGGCAGTGGGCAGTGTTGGTAGGTGTGGGGGGGTCTGTGGGGACTCAGACGTCCTGCGGGGAGGGCTGCAAGGCCAAGGCCGGGAGGCCAGCGAGGGCAGCGCCCCCTCCCACTCCCCCCGAGGGGCCAAGCCCTGTGGTGGTAAGAGGGTACAGGGGAGCTTCAGACAGGAACCGAGTATGAATCCTGCCTCCTCTGCAGACGGGCGGGGGTGGGACTGGACGTGAACGCGATTCTGAACCAGGGCTACATGGAGCCATCGAGGATTTCCGTCCTTGTGGGTCAAGACAAGGGCTAGCGGCCACTTCACACAGCTCAGCCCAGCAGGAGGGTGGAGGGACAGGGAGGCGGGAGGGCAGGTGACCGAGGCGCTGGGAGGAGGGAGGGGCAGAGCCGCTGCTTGCCTCAGGCACCTGCTCGGCTGCCCTTCCAGCTCTCTGCTGTGGCCTGGGAAAGATGGCGCGAGTGCTTGGGCCCCTGCACCTGCACGGGAGACCAGGAAGAAGCTCCTGGCTTCGGTCTGACCCAGACCCAGCCATTGTGGCCATTTGGGGAGTGAACCAGCAGATGGAAGACCTCCCTCTCTCTCTCTTTCTCTCTCTGTCAACCTGCCTTCAAAATTCAATACATAAATAATAAATCTTTGTTTTGTCTTTGTTTTTAAAAGGAAGGGCAGCGTCCCTGCGGGAGGCCGTAACTCACAGCTGACGGGGGCGGGGGGCGCACCTGCATCCACTGGTCGTCCATGTTCTGCTCCTCGGGGCACACGGTCAGCTTGCACCTGGCTTTCTTGGCCAGCGCTGCCACCGACTTCAGGAAGTCCTCATTTTCCAAGACCCTAGGGAGAGAGGACAAGCGGCTCCTGGGGGCTCTGGATTTTAGAGCTCGGGCCCAGGGTGGGGGTGGGGGTGGGAGGGTTGGGGGCCCGCACAGGCGCTCTGGAGGTGGCTGCGGCCTGACCAGAGCCCCCTGCTGGGTTGGTCCCGTCTTGCTGAGGCCTGTCCCCATGCCTGCCGCAGGAACCTTGCTGGGTGGCCCGGCCAGGCCACCGGGGACAGCCCTGGAGCGGCAGCCCAGCCTCACTGGCTTCCGGCCTGTGTCCTGGCCCGCAGGGTCCCAAGCAAGCCGGAGGCCCTCAGTGGGTCAAGGTCAGGACCAAGACTCTCCCATTGCCGCGCGAGAGCTCCCCACTGGGCTCCGGGGCCTCACCTGCACACATACACCTCCTGAGGCGGCTGGGTGTTGGGGGTCATGATCCAGGGGGCCACGCGGAAGGTCACGCGGTCTTGGAAAACCAGGGCTGCGGGGAGCTCCTGCATGGGTGGGGCGGGGCAGGGAGGTGTCACAGCACGGGGTGGGGGGCAGCACCGCCCGCTGCCCTGCCCGGGCCCCCGCTCTGGGCTGCAGGATTGGCCTACCGGGTTGGACGTGTCCAGCAGGGAGACACAGAGAGAAATGAGCCCTGGGAAGCCGGTGTCGGGGAAGGAGAGGCCCTCGGCATAGAATTCGGTGTGGTGCTGGCCGGCGGGCAGCTCCAGGACGTGAGACGGCTGCTGGGGCCCCAGGACCGCCAGGTACCTGGACAGCGGCTGGCTGCCTGGGGAGGAGGCGGGCAGGCTCAGGCCCGCAGGCCTGGCGCCGGGGCCTCCTTCTTGTCCCCGCGCTGGGCGCCCCGTGTCATCCCCAAGGGCCCTCCCAGCGGAATCCAGCTCGAGCCTCCCCCAGGACCCAAAGCCGCAGCTGGGACATCGCTCCCCTGGCTGGGGGTCCAGGACGGGGAGCGCCAGAGCCGACCCTAACTTTGCAGGAAGTCCAGTTCACATCACTTATTCATTCATTCATTCATTCAGGAGAGACCTGGGGTAGGAGTGGGGGGACCTGGGGGTCAGAGTCCTCATCCTGCCCTGCAGAGCGCACAGGTAGGTAGAGCGGAACAAAGACTACCCAAGCAGTGATGCAGAAAGCCCCGAGGGCTTCCTGGAGGAGGGGATGCCTGGGCTGAGGCAAGAAGGGGGTCTGTCACGGAGTCTGGAGTTGGAGTGAGCCTTGGCTCTGCAGAAACCCCACCACGGCCTCTCACACCTCCCTCCGCGTGGTGGCCACGGTCCATACCCGCCTGGTCTGCCCCCCACCCCGTCCTCTCTCCACCCTCGCCCACCAGTTTGCCCCTTGTACACTGGGCTCCAGTCTCACCGGCCTCCTGCCTTGCTCAGGGCCTTGCAGCTCTGTCCCCTTCCCCGGGAGCGCCAGGCCACTCCTGCGCCTGCGTCCGCCCGGAGGCCTCCTCGTGGGGGAAGCCTGCCCTGACCACCCCCTCCAGGCTCCCCCCTCCACCCCATGACATGCCTTTATCCATCTTCTCTCCCAGCCCCCCACACAGCCCCGGCAGGTTCATGGCTCCACGCCTGTGCCCGGAGCTCAGCAGCAGGTGCTTCTGAGCTGCCAGTTACAGCTGTCTCTGATTGGCAGAATGTTCCAGAACAAGTGACTGCATGTGTCAATCAAAGTCTCTGTGAACAAGAGGTGTGTGTGTGAGGCTGAGAGAGAGAGAGAGAGAGAGAGAGAGAGAGAGAGCAGTGACAAGCGTCTCCCTGCTTTTTTTTTTTTTTTTTTTGACAGGCAGAGTGGACAGTGAGAGAGAGAGACAGAGAGAAAGGTCTTCCTTTTGCCATTGGTTCACCCTCCAATGGCCGCCACGGTAGGCGCGCTGCGGCCGGCGCACCGCGCTGATCCGATGGCAGGAGCCAGGTGCTTCTCCTGGTCTCCCATGGGGTGCAGGGCCCAAGCACTTGGGCCATCCTCCACTGCACTCCCTGGCCACAGCAGAGAGCTGGCCTGGAAGAGGGGCAACCGGGACAGGATCGGTGCCCCGACTGGGACTAGAACCTGGTGTGCCGGCGCCGCAAGGCGGAGGATTAGCCTAGTGAGCCGCGGCGCCGGCCGCGTCTCCCTTCTAAAGGAGGCGGACAGAGGTGTTTCTGTCTTGCTCGCTGCTTGCCCCTCCACCCCGGGTTCTTAGAGCCTGGCACAGGAACTCCTCTCGGAGCAGGTGTTTGGAGAGGCGGCACCCCATTGGCTGGGGCAGGAAGGGGAGGAGCCCGGGCGACTCACGGGTGGCCTGGAACACCCTCACTTTGTCCATCTCAGACTTGGCCACGTGGAGCACCAGCTGGTGGGTGGCGGAGAAGTTCTTGGGGGTCGTCGTGCTCAGGGTCACCAGGGACATGTCCTTCAGGTCTGGGGCGAGAAGGAGGTGGCCTGAGACCCCAGGAGGCCAAGGCTCGGGTCCGAGGTCTGCCAACACCTGGGGAGAATTGCTGGCCCGCCCTGTGCCTCGGTTTCCCTGTCTGTGCAGCTGGTGTTGAAGGTCAGAGGAGTCAGTCCTCCGGAAGGACCAGGGTGCGCTGGGCTACACGGCGGGTTCCCAGCTTGACCCAAGACCGGAAGTTTGGGTTTGGCAGCGGCCAGGGCACGGAAGAAGGCGCCCGTGGGAGACGTCAGGAGAAACAGCCACGGCGCTTCCCCGACTGCTGTGTGACCTTGGGCGGGTCACCTGCCTTCTCTGGACCTTGGTCCACCGCCTCACCTATCACCCGACAGGTTCACTCAGCCCGACTTCAGGCCGAGCCTTTACCTCCGTGGTCCAACACCTCCTCATCCTCACAGTCCCTGCTGGACGCCGTGGGGTTGTCTCTGTCACAGTTCACCAGCAAGATGGCGCCCTGCCCGCGAGGGCCCCAGGTCCAGGAGCTCTGCGGGCACGGGGGAGACGGGCGCACTGAGGATCCGGCCGCAGCCCCCTCCCCCTCCAGCTCAGCCCCTAACTCCCGGCTCTCACGGTGGATTTGTGCCGCCTCCAAACAGATCCACCCAAAATGCAGACGGGGAGCCCAGGGCAGTAAACCGGATTTGACCGGTCCGATCCTCAGAATGGAGCTCCCGGCAGTGCGCACCGCATGCCAGCCTGACCCTGGGGCTTCAGGGACGCTCTCCAACGCCCTCGAGGACTGCAGGTGAGCGGTGGCCGGTGGCCGGTGGCCGGGTCCGTCTGCAGCCGGGGCCACCGTCTCCCGGCCCCCAGCTCCTACCGCTCCCGTCTCCATCGCTCACTTCCATAGGCACCACCCCGGGTTAGGCGGGGGTGGGGAGTGGGGTTGGGGGTCACTCTGGCCCAGAGGGCAGGGGTGCCACAAATGCTCTGTGCGGGGCGTTAACTGGGCTAAAGTCCCCGTGGTGCGGGACAGCGCCTGCTCTGAACCCACAGTCGATGGCAGTGCGACCCTGAGAAAGAGTTGGGAAATTACTAAACCCACACGGTGCTGGTGGCGCGAATTTTCTCCCTAAATTGTCTTTCTTTACAATTAACAGGGGATGCCGCCTTTCACGCGGTCGCCACACGGGGGCGCCCTGGGCGAGCCCAGCGGAGCGCCGAGGCCCCTTGCGGGTTCGGCGGGCGGAGGTGGCTCAGTACCTGGCCTCTCGAGGCTCCGGTGGGCTTCGCTTTGCCGGTGCGGGTGACGTCGGCGCGCAGGGACAGTTCTGCAATCCCACCGAGGAAGGGGAGAAGGTTGGTGACAGACGGGGCGGGGCATCCACCCTGGTCCCAGACGGCCAGGCCCTTTCCCCAAGGTGGGGACCCCTCTCCCTGTCGGTCAGAGGAGAGGCAGATCATGAACCCCACCCCCACCCTGCCCGCCCCTGTCCCCACAGCCTGGCTGCCACTCAGCACAGCAGAGCTCCTGGGGCCACTGTGCCATCAGCTGGACCCTGCGTGCCTGGTCCCTGCCCCCGCCCCCCAGTGGGGGTTCCGAGTGGAGCCCCTGCAAGCTTGGAAGGATCCTAGCCCCCCCCCCCCCCAGCCCTGGCCCCGGTGACCTCGGGGTGGTGGCCATGCCAGCCCCGCCCAGCTGTGACAGCCTTGGCATGGCTGACAAGGCCGGTGTCACAGTCAGTCCTCCCCCATCAGAATGCGCCATTCCCACGACCCGGGCCCCTGCGCCCCACGGCGTGGCCCTGTGACCCTGGCCCACGTCAGATGGACCCTGATGGCCTCTCAGACGCCATGGCCACGGGCAAGGGGCTTGTGGAGAATCCAGGGAAGATGCCTGTGTGAAGCGACTCTGCATGCATTCCAGACATTGCTGATACCAAAAGAAACTTCAATCCCATTTGCTGGCTGGCGCCGCGGCTCAACAGGCTAATCCTCCGCCTGCGGCGCCGGCACCCCGGGTTCTAGTCCCGGTCGGGGCGCCAGATTCTGTCCCGGTTGCCCCTCTTCCAGGCCAGCTCTCTGCTATGGCCCGGGAAGGCAGTGGAGGATGGCCCAAGTGCTTGGGCCCTGCACCTGCATGGGAGACCAGGAGAAGCACCTGGCTCCTGGCTTCGGATCAGCTGCGGAGCAGCGGCCATTGGAGGGTGAACCAACGGCAAAGGAAGACCTTTCTCCCTGACTCTCTCTCTCTCTCACTGTCCACTCTGCCTGTCATTTGCCATGATCTGTCCTGGGTGACCCTGTATCAGAGCAGCAGAGGGCGGCCGGAGCTTCCAGGCTCTTCACTAACCGGCTGAGTGGTCTGTTTCCCTGTCGTGCCTCGGTCTTCCCATACGGAAAATGGGATCATACTGCACCAGTTCCGTTACCTTGCTGGAAGGACTAAATGTGCAGCCCCTGCAGTGACTGTTGACATGTGACTGCAGGACGCGGAGCGGTCCTGTGCTGTTTATACACGTCACACACAGGTACGCAGCAGCACGAGACTCGGGCTGAGATGAGGTCAGGCTTTAGAGCTTCCTGTCTGCTTGTTTAGAGAAAACTATTAAAGGAGCACGCGCCCAGGACGTCCCTGACAGGATGGGTTTGGGGAATGCTGGTCTGCGCTGCACAAAGTAACATCACCCACTTTGCAAGAATTAGTCCTTCATTTGCATCATCTTGAAAGGTGTGAAAGGCGGGGGGGGGGGGGGAGAAAAAGGGAGAGAGAGAGAGAGGGAGGGGGAGAGAGAGAGAGGGAGGGGGAGAGAGAGAGAGGGAGCGGGAGAGGGAGAGAAAGAGAGAAAGGGAGAGGGAGAGAGGGAGAGAGAGAGAGAGAGAAAGGGAGAGAGAGAGAGAAGGGGAGAGAGAGAGAGAGGAAGAGGGAGAGAGGGATCTCCCATCTGCTGGTTCACTCCTCAGATGCTCGCCACAGCCAGGAGCCAGGAGCGCCACCTGGGTCTCCCATGCTGGTCGCGGGGGCCCAGGCACCCGAGCCATCGCCTGCTTCCCTCCCAGGCGCATCGGCCAGAGCTGGATTGGAGGTGGAGCAGCCGGGGCCCGGACCGGCGCTCTGATGTGGGATGTGGGTGTCCCAAGGGGCGCCTGCCCCGTCACCTGCTTTGGTTGTAAATACTTGAGGTGTCCCAAAGCTGTAGAGACTCAGACGTTGATCACCCACACGCCCTCCCTGGTTAGAGAAACAGACCGGAAGCTGCCCGGGAAGCTCCGCCGATGCCCCCCCCCCCCCGCCCCGCGCTGGCCACCTGTCTTCGGGGCTCACGGGTGGGGACGGAGCACCTGTCAGCCGCCGTGTGTGAGTGGCCCAGAGCTGTCCTCACCTCCGCTCCGTGTAAAGACCCCAGCTGTGGCTTCTTGGGGAGAGGGCCTTGGTGGTCACTTACCGACCCCGGTGAGGTAGAGCAGAGCTTGGACCGGTGTCGGCTTGGATCCGTAGTAGGAGATGCGCACCTGTAGGTCAGCAGGAGACCGCTAGTGACTTCTCTGAGTCAGTCAACAAACACCCACTGGCCCCTGCTCTGTGTCTGCTCCAGAGGGGCCGCGGGGACGGCAGGGTGGGCTAGAGCTGGCGGGGGCGGGGCAGACAGCTTGAGTGACTGATGCTGGAGAGGAGGCTCCCAGGGGGCGGAGCTGGAAGGAGCCCTCTGCATGGGGGGTGGGTCAGTGAGACACAGGGGGTGGGCAGCAAGGCTCAATAGCGGGGGGGATGAGCCCAGGAGCAGCCATAGCGAGCGGAAGGACCCGGGTTCCAGGCAAGGCCAGGTCCTCTGGGCATTCGAGAGCAGGTTGGTGGGGGGGGGCTCTCCGGGGCACAGCCACCTCTCTGCTCTCCCCACCTTCAGTCTCCCCCCACTGCCACCAGCAGGGTCTTCCTGAAGCCCCTGGGGCCTCACTCCCCGCCGAGGACCCTGGGAAATGGGCCCCTGTTACCAAACCTATTGTTGCAGCTCCTGTGTCCCTGACCTCCCTTTCTCCCCGCACAGAACTTCCTCTTTCCCCGGCCTGGGTCTCCCCATCTCCTCATCCGGGGTGGGCACAGGGCCGCCCCTCTACATAGCTCTTGCTCCTCTTCCCCTCTCTCAGGCAGGGTTTTTGTACCAGCCTTCCGACTGCCACTTCTTCCAGGAAGTTTTCCCTGACTGCACTGCAGTGGGTGACAACTTTGTGCCTCCAGGGAGGAGCCTGTGTGGCCTTGGAGGAGAAGGTGGCTATTGGCCCCGCCCTCTGGGAGCCCCCACCAGGGGCCAAAGGCGGTGTGGCAGGCTGGACGGTGACAGACCCATTCCTGTCCCTGACCCCTGTGGCTGCGACCTTACTTGGGTTAAGGACCTGGAGACAAGCCGGTCATCCTGCATGGGGCAGGTGGGCGAGGGTCCTCACAGCAGAGTGGGGAGGGGGCTACTCGGGGAGGGGAGGCAGGGTGCAGCTGCCAGGCAGGAGATCCCACATGAGCGACTGGGGAGAGGCCTCGAGACCCCCCTCCAAGGGTGAAATCCGGGGCCCTGCTGTCCACTGGGACTGCCCAGCACTGCCCACTTTGCGGTTCAACTTGTGGCTGAAGTATCCTGGTACCGTGGGAGCGCACCAGCCCGGAAAGTCTGGTTTGTAGCCACATGCACAGAGAACCCCAAGTGTGCCCCGCCCAGGTGTCAATCAAACACCCTCCGTGAGCGTCATGGCCATGTCATCCATCAAAGCTCTCAAGGCTCAGGGACAGAAGCCCCCAGCCGGGAAGAGGGGGGCACGTGCTGTGCACGGCCCCTCCCCCAGCCCTGGGACTGCAGGCTTCCATCAACTCTGCTCCCTGTCGCTGCCTTGTGCTTCCCGCCTGGCCACCGGCTGCGACCCAGCGACACAGCTGCAGGTCATGGAACTCTGGAGCCACCAGGAGGTGGGCCAGGGACAAGGACCCAGGGCCCCCTGGAGTCTCCAGTGCGAGCCTGGCCCTGCCAAGGCCCTGAGAGCTGGGGGAGGTTCAAGTTCGATGCAGGACAGAGTGCCCTGGGGCCGTCCGCCTGCACCTGAGTTATCTCGCACACACACACACATGTGCACACACACACACGCTCATTGGCCCTAGCACGTGCTCCTTAAACACGTGCCGTGTGGATGAACTTCGCCAAGACCTCGGCCTCCATGGGCTCTGGGCAGCCCCGGGTGGGTGTCGGCGAGGACGCTGTGGCCGGGGCCCCCACGGCTGCCACACTCACCTTGTGGTCGTCCGTGAAAGTGCTGGCGGCCGTCATGCGCACCGTCACCTCCAGCCCCGGCTCCAGGGGCCACTTAGCGGAGCCGCTGGGCTTCTTCTTGGCTGGGGGGCCGTGGGCCACGTCCACGAGCACCCCTGAGGAGGCACTGATGCCGAAGGCCGTGCAGTCCTCGGGGGCGGAGCTGCGGGCGAGACGGGGGAGGGAGGGCAGCGGCCCGGTGGGAGAGGGCCTGGCCCACCCGCTATCCCCAGCAGGCGCCGCCCCTTCCTGCAGGTGCAAACCCCAGGCTGTGGGAGACCTCTGAGTGGCGCTGCCACTGTAGGAGACCCAGGCTTGGGTTTCTGACTGGGGAACTGCGAGGGATTCGGTTTGTGTCTTCTGAAGTCCCTAATTTGTGACAATTTGCTACAGGGTGGGGAGTAATTAACCCACCCTCCATCTCGGGACCTCAGACAAAACCCTGCTTGGAAGACAGGAACCATAAAACCCCCGAACCCAAAGCAGAATCTGCCCAAGGAAAAGCAGGTGACCTGTTCTGGGGCTGCTGCTTGCGAGGCCACACCTCTCACCGGAGCGCCGGTTCGAGTCCTGGCTGCTCCGTTTCCCATCCAGCTCCCTGCTAATGCACCTGGGAAAGCAGTGGAAGATGGCCCAGGTGCTGGGGCCTCTGCACCCACGTGGGAGACCCAGATGGAGCTCCTGGCTCCTGGCTAGCGTCTGCCTCAGCCCTGGCTGTTGTGGCCATCTGGGGAGTGAACCAGTGAATGGAAGATCTTTCTTTCTCTCTCCCTCTCTTTCTGTTCTGCATTTCAAATAAATACATAAACATTTAAAATATTCAGAAAAAATAAAAGAGTTAGCAGCCCGTTTGTGCCGTGTCGTGAAAATACAAAACCGTTGTTCACAGCTCAAGCACAAACGCCGTGGAGTTTAATCACGATGGCTCCAGCTGTCCATCACAGCATCTGGGCGTCTGGTCGCCCCCCGTGCCACCGAGGGCTCGGTGCCTTCACCCATCCTGACGGCCTTGCCGGCTGCCTTCGCAGGGAAACCCGCAGCGGGCGGTCAGCTGGTCACCTTTGTCAGCACGCCTGTTCACCTGCATTTGCACATCGCCTGGTGGGGCGATGGGAGTCCCGTTTTGCAGCTGGGAAAACTGAGGCTTGGAGAAGCAGTGGCTGGCACCAGCTGCACCGCGGCCTCACTGCTGCCTTCCTGGCGTCCCGCGCTGTGATGCTGCACACACACACACACCCCCCCCCCCCCGGCTGGGGCCCGCATCGGGTTCTTCCCCCAAGGACCAGCGGTCCCCAAAGTAAGGTCCTCGGAGCAGCAGCCTCAGCCTCGCCTGGGAATGTGTTGGAGATGCAGATTCTCGGGCTCCCCGCAGACCTACAGGACTGGAGACCCTAGGGGTGGCGCCCGTTGATCTGGGCTGTGACACGCTGGCCAGGTGACCCTGACACACCCGCGGGGGTGTGCGGAGCCGCAGGACAAGATGCTAACGGGAGTTCTTGAATTGCCCTGACTTGGAGGGGAAGCCGAGAGAAGCGTGAGTGGGCGTCTGTGCCTCGTTGTGACGTTCTGTCCCCACCAGGGGGAGCCACACAGGTGGGCGGAGAGGAGGAAGCCCAGCCGGTGACACAGCTGGAAGGTGGGGGTGGGGACAGGAGCTCGGCTGCAGTTGGGATTCAGTTGGCCGGTAACTGGGAGCCGCGGGAGGTTCTGCAGGAGGGGAGCCGTGCAGCCCCAAGTGTGGGGGAAGCGGGAGGAGGAGACAGTTTGGGCTGCTGGGGCTGTCCCAGGAGCAGGGGGGAAGAGACGGGGTCCTGATTCAGACCCCTGCTGAGTCCCGCCGTGGGGCGCCGTGTGGTGCAGCGCAGCCCCCTTGGCCACCATCGCTGCTTGGCACCAGGCACGGTGCTAAGGGCTTCGCACACGTCTCCACCTGTGTCCTCGGGACAACTCTGTGTCACAGCTGTCCTGCCAGCCCCTTCTACAGATGCAGACACTGAGGCTGGAGAGACGCGGGCTGAGACCTACTGTGTGCCCGGCCCTGTGCTCCCGGCGTCTGGCTGAGCCTTCCCTCTCCTCCACGATACAGACAGCACACCGAGGCTCTGTCCCTCGTCAGCCACACAGCGCAGCAGCCATGGGGCAGGGGCCCAGCCAGACCCCCGCCTCTGCGGACAAGGCCCCAGCTGAAATGCACCTGCATGGGCAGCGGGCAGGGAGCCAGCAGAGTGAGGGAGGGGACCGGTCAGGGAACCATCTGGGTGGAGGCTGCGTGAATGGGGGCAGGGCTGCAGGCCAGGGCGCCGCCCTGTGCAGCTGACAGGTGCAGCGCCCTTGGGCTCTGAGGTCAGAGGGTGGGGACTGATGGGAAGGCAGCCATGGCCCCAGGGTTATAAAGCAAGAGGTTACCGGGGAACACATGGGCAAGAGGCGTGGCTCACAGCAGACCCGGGGCTCTGGAAAGTTCTCTCCGCTCCTCCTCCCGCCCCTGTTGAATCCACCCCACACCCCAGAATGGGGCTGTTTGACCAGAGAAGGCCGGGGAGGCTTCTTCCAGCAGGACCATGGAACAGGACAAGACCACGCCCTTGTGAGGGTTAGTAGTGTGCTCTCTCTCTCTCTCTCTCTCTCTCTCTCGCCACCACTCCCCCCGCTCTGCCCCCCCCCTCAAGATAACTGAGCGCCCTGTATGCACCCAGCACTAAAGGAGCTCAAAGGTCAACAAGACTGCGATCTCTTATTCACTCAACAAACACTTAAAGAACAGCTACTGTGTGCTAGGCACAGCCCCCCACTCCCACCCTGCCATTGGATCAGTCCATCAGCAGGTGCTCACGTACCCCCCCACACAGTGTCACCCTTGTGCTGGGGACACAGGTGAGTGGGGCAAGCTGGAGGGTCTGGGGTCCCCCAATTCCTTCTACAGCAGCGTCTGTCCCTGCCTGTCCCCTCAGCACAGGCCGGGGTCTTCCCACCTGCCTCCAGCCTGGTGCCCACACTGAGGGTGGTCCCCTGGTTCTCGGGCTCAGGGAGACGGCCAGCGCCAGCACTGGCAGAGAGTGCAGGTCCCCCTCCCCTGCAGGCACAGCAAGGAGAGCCACCCAGGGGCCCACGGCACTGCAGGTGCCCCTGGTTCCGCCCTCAGGGGACGCGGTCCTGCAGCCTCTCCCAGGATGGAGAGTGGCAATGACCTTGGGCTGCTGCCCACAAGCTGTGTGACCTTGACCTTAGCCATGACCCTCCCTGCTCTACACCCGGGAGTGACATGGACGTCTCAGCTCTCCTGGTGGCTGTGAGGCTCCGAGGGCCCACGCAGGACACTGCTGGGACAGGGACGGTTACTCACTTCCTACAGAGGGGCCGCCCAGCTTGTGCCCAGGGGGGCCTCGCGGGCCGGGGTCACCCCCGCAAACCCAGCGCCTTTTTGCTCAGGTGCCTCTGAATATCACGCAGCCGCCCGGCCAGACGGACTCGAGAGAGAGAGGCCCTTGTTCCCGCCAAAGCCTGGAAGCCCACTGCCTTGGCGCCGTGCCCCTGGTCTCACAAAGCCCAGTGCCGGGACAAAGCCGGTGCCGGGCAGACCTCTCCGGCACCACGGCCCACGGGCACACGCCCTGCGTTTCCTCCAACAGGGGAATGAACGAGGGGCTCCCAGAACAGCAGGAAGAGTGAGCCTGGGGACCACAGGGCCACAGCACACGTGCCAACGAGCCAAGTCCCCTGGGCTTCCTTCAGAGGGGCGGAGCGAGCGGCCGGAACCTCCAGTGCATCCCGCCCCCACGCCTGGGCCAGGAGGGGAGACTGAGGCTCAGGGGGCGGGGCCTGGCGGGGAGACCGCCCAGGAGTGCGACTCTGAGCCCTGAGGTCTCTCCTTTGGCCATTTTGCATGGTGCCCAGCTCTTAAACCTGGGCTGGGGGTTTCTCCCGGGCGGGGGCACCCCTGTGTCGCAGCCCGGCTTCCTCTCTATTGCCAGCCTCCAACATCCTTCCTCGGCCCGGGGCTCCTGCCGTCTCGGGACCCACGACCGCCAGCAGGAGGCGCCCCGTGTGTGTCAGCGGCCACGGCCACTCCCGCAGCCTTGCCCGGAAACCGCACTGCTCTACCAGACCCTGGAACCCGGTCTCGGCCACACTCAGCAGCGGGTGTTGATTCCCCCATTTCAGAGACAGGTAAACTGAGGCCCACAGACACTAGCAGACCTGTCCACGCCCCTGGGATTACACTGCGCAGTCTCCTGTTGGGGAGCGACTGGGAGGAAGAGGAGAGCCCGCTGGCCTCCGTGCTGTGTCCCCTGGACACCTTCCCTCCTCCGGGCCTTTCCTGAGCTCTGTAGGGGCTGAAGGAACTGCTTGGCCAGGAGCTGTCACCGCGCTGAGGGACGCCGGCGAGTCTGAGGCCCGTCTTGGTTTGATGTTGGCAGGTGTTTTTGCCTCGGTTTACCCGTCCCTGTAATGGGTATGCTGATGCTGTTTGCCTTGCAGAGCCTCTACAAGGATTAGAATCCACACACGGCCGTGGGCGTGAGGCCTCCCTGACCCCTGGCCGGGTGGATCTTGCTCCCAGGCCGTTGTGCGCATGTTCCCACGCGGGGAGAGGCCTTGCTGAGCTGGGAACAGACGCAGCTGGTCCGAGCAGCTCTGGGGGCGGCGCCCCTACCCCACCGTCTGCTCCTGCCGCTGGGATTCCAGCCCCGAGGGGCAGGGCACAGCCTCAGCAGGGCAGGGGGCACACGTGGGGGGGAGGGGTGTGGCCTGCCCCCCTGGCTTTGGGAAGAGTGACAGCAGCCCAGGAGCGCGGGGCGCTGGCTGGGGCCACGTTAGGAGTGGTCGGGAGTGGTGGAAGGGCTGGCCAGGGACACAGGAGGGCCCTGGGGCCAGGCCGCCGGGTCTGAGTCCTGCTTCCCCCACGCGCGGGCTCTGTGGCTTCCGGTTGGTCCCCTCACCTCGCCAAGGCTCAGTGTCCCCTCCCATCCAGCGGGAATGCAGCATCGCCTGCCCCGTCAGCCGCTATGACAGGAGGCGTGGCAGGGGGGGGGGGGCAGTGACAGCGCTCAATCCCGGGCCCCAGGGAGAGGAGGAAGGGTTCTGGGGCGGCCGAGACCTCGGGGAGCCCCACCCTTCCGGGTGCCTCCTTGCCCAACTTCCCCCTGCTCCCTGTCCTGACAAAGCAGCAGTGACCTGGACCCGGCAGGACTGGACGGCGGGCTAGCCTGGGCACGCCGTCCCCTCTGTCCCCAACACAAGCAGCTCATTCTCAGGGCAGCCAGGGCCCCCGCGGCCTCAGGGCTTCTTCCTCCTCTGGCTCGGTCCCCCCCCGCCCCCCAGCTCTGGGGGAGCAGACACTGCTGGCTGCAGGCTGCTAAAGACAAGGCCCCGGGCACCCCCGTGGGTACCATGTGGCCCATGGTGCCCAACCTGGGGTGGGGGAGCCAGCACGGCCACCACGGAAGCCAGCAAGGACAGCAGCGGTGGCCACACGCATTCCCAGGAGTTCCTCCTCTGACTTGCGTTACCCAGAGCCTGGCACAGGGTTGGCACCCAGTAGGTACTCATCTGGCGTTTCTGAATGAATGAATGAACAATTAGCAGGGATGCGCCCGGCCCTGTGCTACGTCCTCACCAAACATTTTCACTTTTTTTTTCTCATCGAACCTTGTACCCCCTATAAAGTAGGAATTGTTCCCACTTCAAAGATGGGAAAACTGAGTCAGTTGCCCAAGGTCACCCAGAGAGCCAGGGTTTCTGCCCCAGTCTCTCCCATGCCAGTGCCTGTCTCGTATCTCCCTCAGCCACGGAGAGATGTGGGGTAACAGACACATCGTGAACCAGGTTTGGGTGGGAAGCCCAGGTCCCAGCCTTGCTTCTGGGGCACCACTGCTGTGTGACCCTAAGTTTCCAACGGCGAGAGGAGCACAGCTCTGACTGCTCCCCAGCAACGGCTCACGTGTGGTGAGGCCCCCCGCGGAGCCGCACCTGCCCATGACCGAGAACCCACTGCCGTGAGCCCGGCACCTCCCAGGGCTGCACTGGCCTTCTCTCTCCAGCTGCGCCGGCTCATCCAGCCTCACCCCCGGCCCCAAATCCCGGAGGCCCCGTCTCACCCCAGGACGTCGAGCTGAGTGGCGGTGCCCAGCACATACACGGCATGGGTGGGCTGTTCCGGGGCCACGCGGATCACCGTCCCCTGGGCCATCGTCTTCGCGGCTGCGTTCGCCCGTGGGTTGGTGGCTTTATACCGCCCAGCGGAGGCCGTGAGTCAGCACCTGCGGTGTGCCGGGCCGCCCAGCCCCTCCCCGCTCAGGTCCCGCGGGCTCCCAGTCCCCCTCTGCCCTGGGGCTTCCCCTGGGAGCCCCGACGGGTGCTGATGCCAGAATCCGCGGCAGGGGCCCCTGGGATAGGCTGTGGGCCCGGAGACCTGGCCACGGGGGTGGGCTCAGTCCTCTTGTCCCCCGCCCCTGCCTTGGGCCATGAACACCTGGATCCGTGCACTTGTGCCCGATTACGCCAAGCGGTGTCAGGAAAGAAGGCAAGACAGGTGGGGAGAGGTCATGGCCCAGGCCAAGGCCGTGGCCCAGGCCTCACAGGCCGACACCAGGCAGGCGTGGGACCCGTCTCCCGGCTGGGCTGCACGCGACCGCACAGCATCCTGGGTCTTTTCCCTGTGCGGGGCCCCTGTCTCTGCACTTCACGTGCACCAGCTCCTTGCCGTGAGCCCCCTCCCCCATTTCTTCCTCCCAGCAGCTCACCGTGGTCAGTTATACCCATTTCACAGAGGGAGAGACTGAGGCACAGAGCGGTCACACAGCTAGGAAGGGCAGAGCCAGAATTTAAACCTAAGGTGCCTGGGGCCAGCGTGTGAGGGCCATGAGCTGCCTGTCCCTTGGCAGCCATCCCAGCCGCTCCTCACACAGTGCCAGGTACGCAGGTGGTGCTGGCGCGACCCACTTTACAGAGGGAAAAATCGGGACTCAGCGAGGCAGAGTAACCTGTCCGAGGTACCTGGCTACTGTGTGCTGGGGCCTCTGGTGTGCGCCCCGCCCCGCCTGCCTCGGGGCCCTCTCTGGGTCACAGCGCTGGGCAGGTCCAGGCAGGGAGCCTGGGGGAGGCGTGCCTGGCCCTCTGGGATGAGCACCAAGTGTTTGCGGGTTGCAGATCCTGTTTGTGTTTTTGTTTGTTTGCTTTGGCGTGAAGCGAAGAATCTGCTCATTCATACGAGCCGGGCCATGAGACCGGGCAGGCTCGGGTTCGGGTCCTGGTGCTCGCCGGTGTGCCTGTGGGCTGGGCCCTCTCCCCGTGCCCCTGCCGTAGACGAGGCCAGCACAGCTCAGAGAGGGTAAACACCACCCCGGGTCCCACCGCCCTGCAGCAGTGGGCCAGGACCCCACCCACCTGCCCTAGCTCAGCCGGGGCTTGTTTGTTTCCTGTTGCCTGATGCCCTGACAGGTCCACGGGACTTCCTGCACACAGTAGGTCCAAGAAGCCCAAGTTCTCTGGCTGTGCGCATTGTCAGTCGACAGAGCTGGGAGGGCCCGAGCGCTCAGACGCCTGCTTCCCACGTCTGCATTCCTGGGTTCGAATCCCAGCTCTGGCTCCTGACTCCGGCTTCCTGCGGGTGCAGATCCTGGAGCAGTGATGGCTCAAGTGCTTGGGCGCCTACCACCCCCTGGGAGACCTGGACGGAGTTCCCAGCCCCAGCGTTGGCCTGGCCCCGGCCCCGCTGCTGGCGGCTTTTGGAGTGTCTTTCTGTCTGTGTGCCTGTGTGTGCAGCCACGGAGCAGCCATGGTGTGTGCGGGCAGAACGCTGGGACTGCTGTGTGACCAGGGAGGGCACAGGTGAGGGATGACGGGGGGTCGGGCCGGGGTGGGGCCGTGGGGGAGGTGAGAAGTGGCAGGTTCTGGACATTTGGGGATGGTGTAGCCCCCAGGATGTGCGGAGGGGCTGGATCCGGGGTGGAGAAGGTGGAAGGGAAAGAGGAATCCAGGAGCCTGCGCCCTAGGAGGGACAGAGCTGCCCCCAGCTGAGCCGGAGGCTGGGGGAGGGGCCGTGGCGGGCAGCGAGGGGAGTGGGAGTTGGGTTCCAGCCGGGTCAAGCGTGAGTCAGTGCCGAGATGCCCTGGAGGGCCGTGGGACACGGAGTCTGGAAATCAGAGACAAGACCAGGCAGGAAATGACTAGAAGTCAACACCTCCAGTTCCCCTAGGGACTGAGGGTGGATGGAGAGGGACGGCGGCCAAGGGATGAGCCCCAAGGCCTCCGCCCGAGACCCAGAGTGAGCACCTGCGAGAGGAGACAAGGCAGGATCTGTCATTATCTGCTGTTCTCCAGGGGCAGCGAAAACCCAGGTTTGTAAAACACACACACACACACACACGGAGAGCAGGTGCACCATGGGTGCAAACCCTCCTGGTAGACGCACACCTGGCAACAGGCTTTGATGGGCAGGAGCCAAGGGCAGTGGAAGAAAAGGCAGCTGGACCCAGCGCTAGTGCGGACCCACCTACACCTGGGGCTCTGGCGGCGTCATCGCGCGGCTGCTCCCTATTGGCGGGCGCTCTGGCTGTGGCATCGCGCGGCTGCTCCCTACTGGTGGACGCGCAGCCGTTACCAAGTTTTCGGCGTCCTCAGCCGTGCTGAGAGGCGTTCCCTGGGCGCACGTCTGCTTGCAGGGCCTCTCTGCAGTCCCCGGCGGAGCGTTCTGATCCGGCCACAGCGAGCTTCAGTGTCTGCCCCTGCTGGCCTTGGGAGCAGGCCGTGTCTGTCTCGGCTGCACCCCCAGTGCCTGAACGGGTCGTCGCTGCTCCCCGGATGCTGGAGGCTCAGACGCCAGCCCGCCCCAGGGAAAGCTTGGGGCTCCCCAGGACCCACGGGGCGCTTGGGGTCCTGCCGGCCGGACACCCGAGCTGCCGTCCGGGACTGGCCTGGCCACCTGCTCCAGGTGCCTGTGGGGACGTCATCCCGGGGGCAGGACTCGGGGCTGGGGACAGGGCCAGGCTGTGTTTGGAGTGCGCGGCCTGGCCGTCCCCTATGTGGGCGTCTTCCACGAATGAATCCGGGGAAGACAGGGGGGGTCTTCAGTGCTTCGAGGCTTCCGGGGACGGCCCCTGGCTGCACGCCCCTCCTCCCAGGAAATCACAATTATGCCACTGCCTGGGCTCTCGCTCCCTGGTTCTTCTTTACAGCTTTTATTTTTTTATTTTTTGACAGGCAGAGTGGATAGTGAGAGACAGAGAGAAAGGTCTTCCTTTTTGCCGTTGGTTCACCCTCCAATGGCCGCTGCGGCCAGCGCATCGCGCTGATCCGAAGCCAGGAGCCAGGTGCTTCTCCTGGTCTCCCTTGGGGTGCAGGGCCCAAGCACTTGGGCCATCCTCCACTGCACTCCCGGGCCATAGCAGAGAGCTGGCCTGGAAGAGGGGCAACCGGGACAGAATCCGGTGCCCCAACTGGGACTAGAACCCGGTGTGCTGGCGCCGCAAGGCGGAGGATTAGCCTGTTAAGCCACGGCGCTGGCCCCATACAGCTTTTATTGTTTAGTTTTGCCCATTTGTGGTCTTCATGTAAATGAAAACTCTGTTCACAAATTATTGATTAACTTATTTGAGAGGCAGAGAGAGAGAGAGAGAGGCAGAGAGAGAGAGAGAGAGAGAGATCTCCCTTCCACTTGTTCGCTCCCCAAAGCCTGCGCTGTCTGGGACGGGGCTGGGCTGATTCTGGGAGCCTGGAGCTGAGTCTGGGTGCCAGGGACCCAGCCACCCGAGCCGCACCTGCTGCCTTCCAGGGTGTGTGTTAGCGGGATGCCGGGATCAGGGGCTGAGCCAGGACTGCACCCAGCGCTCAGAGCGGTCACGCAGGCATTCCCAGGGGAGGTTTACCGGCTGCACCACGCGCCCACCCCTCCCCGAGGCTCTCTGTCCCCTTGAGGCTTCTTTCACTCAGCACCGAGTTTGCGTGAGTTCGTCCTGGCGACGTGGGCGCCACAGGCTGTGCGTGGTTGCTCCTCGCTGACACCCCCCCCCCCCCCGGGGTCCAGAACAGGGCCATGGCTGCTGGGGAGGGGGCGTTGGCGTCCGTTCTGGATGAGCCAACCGGGGCGGCTCTGCGGATTCACTCCTCCCCAGCACGGCTCCCCAGTGTCTGGAGGCTCCCCCCCACCTCACCCCACCCCAGGAGTGGAATTTCTGGCACGGCCTTAGGCTGTTTTCAACTTTTTATTTTATTTTTATTTTTATTTTTTTGACAGAGTGGACAGTGAGAGAGAGAAAGAGAGAGAGACAGAGAGAAAGGTCTTCCTTTTTGCTGTTGGTTCACCCTCCAATGGCCGCCGCGGCCGGCGCACCGCGCTGATCCGAAGGCAAGAGCCAGGTGCTTCTGGTCTCCCATGCGGGTGCAGGGCCCAAGCACTTGGGCCATCCTCCACTGCCTTCCTGGGCCATAGCAGAGAGCTGACCTGGAAGAGGAGCAACCGGGACAGAATCTGGCACCCCGACCAGGACTAGAACCTGGTGTGCCGGCACCGCTAGGCAGAGGATTAGCCTGTTTTCAACTTTGCTGCGTAAGTAGCAGGAGACTGGTTTTGAAAGCGATCGCACCAAAGTCATCTCCGGCCCCAGGGACTTCTTCATCAGGTTAAAAACACCGCTTCCCATTCTCACCCCCCCCCCCCCTTTGTTTAAATGACCATTGACTAGGGAACGGAGCTGTGGCGTAGCAGGTAAAGCCGCCGGCTGCAGTGCCGGCATCCCATATAGGCTCTGGTTTGAGTCCTGGCTGCTCCAATTCCGATCCAGCTCTCTGCTGTGGCCTGGGAAAGCAGTGGAAGATGGCCCCTGCACCCACGTGGGAGACCTGGAAGGAGCTCCCGGCACTGGCTTTGTCCCGGCCCAGCTCTGTGTGTTGCAGCCATCTAGGGAGTGAACCAGTTGTTAGAAGACCTCTCTCTCTCTCTCTCTCTCTGTCTCTCTGTCTCTCTCTCCTTCTCTCTGCCTTTCAAATAAATAGCATCTTTTTTTTTTTTTTATGTGACTGATTGCGGTTACTGTGCCGTCCTCGTGCTTGCGCCCGGCACGTGGCTCTGCCTCGCTTCTCCGCTCGGCTGTGAGCGTTACGGAAGCAGGCTCCACCCCTCTCCCAAAGTCAGCCCCTGGGCCAGGCACACGTAGGGAACTTTGTGCCCTCATGAAACAGGTGCGAGGTCCACCAGCTGCCTGGAGAAGGGTGGCTGGGGCACCTGAAGGAAACGGAAGAATCAGTGCTGGTCAGGTGCTACGGTCTGCAGGGCACGGCTTCGGTCCTCGACGGACCCGGAAGGCAGCCTCACTCCCGTCCTACAGGTGAGCAGACAGGCTCAGCCATGGGAAATCTCTCACGGGTTTCCCAACAAGGTGGCCGAGGGTGCTGGGGGTCTGGGTCCCTCTAAAGGCCCCCGTACGGTGGGGATCACCTTGGCTGCCTGCTCTCTGGCAGGGAGGACTGGGGCGCTGACTTCCCCTCCTCACACTGGCTGCTGGGAAGCTCAGAGCGTAATTCCAAGCTCCACCACGTGCAGTGTTTGATCCTCGTGGTCATACGCGTCTTTATTCTTCTGCTGTTTAACCATCAGTGTGCTGCTCAAATCCCTTCAGGAATGTGTCAATGGAATCAAAATGCAGCCAGATGAAAATAAATAAATCTGATGGCGGGGCCGCCGCCGAGCGCCCTGTGGGGCGGGGATCCGCAGGTCAGAACTTCTTTCTGAACGGTGCCGCCCCGCCCCGCTCCCTGCTCGCCGGAGCCCTGGGAACCGCCCCGGGCAGCTGTCGTTTCTGAGCGAGAGGCAGCTACTTCACACGACCTGCAGCCTCCCAGGCTGCTGTCTCGCATTTGCAGACCCAAGAAGGTTCCAGAAAAGGACCCCAATCTCCCTAACGCCGGCCTCAGCTCTTCCCAGACAGCTCTGCTTCAGGGTCGTGGCTCCGTGGGGGGTTTCCCTGCGCCCCTGCAGGGCTGTCAAGGCTGGAATCCTGGGGGCGCCCGAGTCTCGGGTGCCGGCGACACCCTCGGGGCACGGGGAGCCCAGCCCTTCTCCTGCCCCAGGCCTGATGGACGCTTGCCCCTGCTTGTCTCAGCCGGAGTCTCAGGGGAGCGGCCGCTGGCACACCACAGGGGCAAACAGGGGACACCCACACACCTGCCTTGTCAGTCAGGGCTCCCTGCAGCCTGACTCCCCATGCGTCCAGCTGCAGCTCAGACAAAGGTTTATCGTCCAGAAAAAGTGGGCAAGAAGGGGCCGGCGCTGTGGCACAGTGGGTTAAGGACCTGAGTCCCGGCTGCTCCACTTCCCATCCAGCTCCCTGCTAATATGCCTGGGAAGGCAGCGGAAGATGGCCCAAGTGCTTGGTCCCTGCACCCACACGGGAGACCCGGATGGAATTCTGGGCCCCAGGCTTTGGCCTGGACCAGCCCTGGCCGTCGTGGCCATTTGGAGGCTTGAGCCCGTGGATGGAAGGTCTGGGTCTCTTCCTCTTTGTCACCCTGCCGTTCAAATAACTAACAACCTTAAGCAAAGAGAAAAGGTAGGCAAAAGTCTCCTTGGGTGGCCATGCGGAAAACCCAAGACCACGGATCCAAACACAGCTGCCCTTGGCTCTGGGCTGGCCACCCCGCCCCGGTTTGCTGGGTGCCTGGCACCGGGCCCAGCAGCTCCTTGTACAGTCTGCCCCCTTCACGGCAGGACTCCACCCTGGGATACACGCTTTCTCCCGTCCCACCAACCAGGAGCGCAAAGTTCAGAGAGGTTAAGTCATTCGCCCAGAGTCACACAGCCGGCAAGGAGCCAAAAGCCCAGAAGCACGCTTGCCCCAGCGGCCTCCGCTCCGAGCCACAGCCATGCCACGTGGTGCCTGGGCGGTAAACATCTCATGAATTCCATGGCGTGTGCCTCAGAGTTGGCCCCTGGCTCCAGGCCCCATCGGCAGCGCTGTCAATCATCCGCAGTGGGCAGAGCCACGTGGCTTCGTCCCCACCCCACACACCTGCACCATCTTCCCGGCTCTGGCTGAGCAATGCCTGACTCACTCCTGTCTCTCCAGGAAACTGCCGATCACCGGGTCACAGGCAGATGCAGCACCTGGGGGCACCCAGAGGAGCCTGCGGGGGCGGGGCTGGCTCTGCTGTGCCAGGGAGGGCGACTCGGAGCCCCCCCCAGCGGTGACACCCATGGAGCCTGGCTGGGCCAGGCTGAAGCCAGGAGCCAGGAGCTTCTTCCAGGTCTCCCACGTGGGTGCAGGGGCCCAAGGACTTGGCCCATCTTCTACTCCTTTCCCAGGCCATAGCAGAGAGCTGGATCGGAAGTGGAACAGCTGGGACTCGAATCTGCGCCCATATGGGATGCCAACCCTGGACTTGTGTAGCCATAGTATTTTGTCCAAAGCACAGGTAATTTTAACTTTTAAAAAAGATTAATTTATGTGAGGGGCCGGCGCTGTGGCACAGCAGGTTAAAGCCCTGGCCTGAAGCACCGGCATCCCATGTGGCCACGGGTTGGAGACCTGGCTGCTCCACTTCTGATCCAGCTCTCTGCTATTTCCTGGGAAAGCAGTAGAAGATGGGCCAAGTCCTTGGGCCCGTGCACCCGCGTGGGAGATCTGGAAGAAGCTCCTGGCTCCTGGCTTTGGATCGGCGCAGCTCTGGCCATTGTGGCCATTTTGGGAGTGAACCAGCGGATGGAAGACCTCTCTCTGTCTATCTCTCTCTGTAACTCTGTTTTTCAAATAAATAAAATAAATCTTTAAAAAAAGATTAATTTAGCCGGCGCCGCGGCTCACTAGGCTAATCCTCCGCCTTGCGGCGCCGGCACACCGGGTTCTAGTCCCAGTCGGGGCACCGATCCTGTCCCGGTTGCCCCTCTTCCAGGCCAGCTCTCTGCTGTGGCCAGGGAGTGCAGTGGAGGATGGCCCAAGTGCTTGGGCCCTGCACCCTATGGGAGACCAGGAGAAGCACCTGGCTCCCGCCATCGGATCAGCGCGGTGCGCCGGCCGCAGCGCGCTACCGCGGTGGCCATTGGAGGGTGAACCAACGGCAAAAGGAAGACCTTCCTCTCTGTCTCTCTCTCACTGTCCACTCTGCCTGTAAAAAAAAAAAAAAAAAAAAGATTAATTTATTTGAAAGGCAGAGTTACAGAGAGGGAGAGACAGAGAGAAAGAGATCTTCCATTTTGCTGGTTTACTCCCCTAGTGGCTGAAACAGAGTCAGGCCAGGCTGAAGCCAAGAGCCTGGAACTCCATCCGGGTCTCCTGTGTGGGTCAGAGCCCTGTACAGGGGCCCGATCACGTGAGCCGGCTTCCACCGCCTTCCTAGGAGTTTAGCAGGGAGCTGGTTCGGAAGTAGAGCAGCCGGGACTTGAACTTGTGCTCCTATGGGATGCCAGGGTCGCAGGCGGTACCTCAATCCACCGAGCCACAACACCGGCTCCGACTTAAAATAAAAACAAAACAAACTCTGCGTATACCACCAACCTTTACGACGTCACGGGCCTGAATCACGGCCTTGCCCATCCCTCCTGGCTCAGCCGGCTCACGTCCGTCACCCACGTGGATCCGCCCACAATCTTCCCTTTCCCCAGGGCCACGTGTGCTGGGGTGGGGGTTGGGGGGGAGGCTGGCTCCGCGCTCAGTGGCCACGCGGACGTCATCTGCGGCACACTGCTTCGTGTCCTCTCTGGCTCCACGCCACCTCCCGGTCAGTCTGGCTGTTCATTCCCTTTTCACGCATGGCCCAAGAGTCCGAGAGCTGGAGCATCCCAGCCTGGTGGCAGGCATCCGTCCTCCCCAGCTGTCCTCCACCACGGACAGGGTGCAAAGCCACAGAACCAGCTGGGCGCTTGTAACAGACGGAGCCCCGGGCCCAGGGATTTGGGGGCCCAGGAACCAGTGCTTTGTGCTGCTGGGAAGCCTCGGGTGCGCTGTGTTTGAGATCCACTGGCGCCGGTTTGAGTCCCGGCTGCTCCGCCTCTGATCCAGCTCCTGCCAATGCACCTGGGAAAGCAGCAGATGCCAAGTGCTTGGGCCCCTGCACTCACGTTGGAGACCGGAAGAAGCTCCTGGCTCCTGGCTTTGGTCTGGCCCAACCCGGTCGTTGCAGCCAATTGGGGACTAAACCAGCGGATGGAGGACCCCTCTCTCTCTGTCCGTAGCTCTGCCTTTCAAATAAATAAATAAATATTTTTTAAAAACTTAAAAAAAACAGACTAGCTTTTTTTTCTTTTAAGGACTACTGGGCAGCCTGTGCCATGTCCCAGTGTCAGGCAGGGTCTCGGAGGGCGGGGCCTGGCTTGTTAGATTTTAACATCTGCTGGCTGGTTCCCAGTGCGTGGCTGGGGTGAGAACCATTGGCGGGGCCTGGGGGTCTCGTGTCACTGCCCCCACCTGTGTGCCCCGTGAACAGCCGGGCAAGTTCTGTCATTTTCCTGCACCTCGGTTTCCGGCCTATAAAGTGAGGGCGATGCCGGCAGGTGCCTGCTGGCGAGGCGGAGCGAGCAAGATGGCGCCCCGCTGGAGGGGCCCGCGACGACCAGGCTGGCTGTGCAGGGAGCAGGGGCTCCCGCTGACTCTGTCTTGCCATCCGGAATTCCTTCGTAGCTCCCAGCCGCCGCTTCCGCCCTCTGGGGCTGCGAGAGGCACCGGAGACCACGGGGTTAGGAGCCCTGCGGTTACTTATTCCTGAGCGTGAGTCAGGGCTCCGAGCTTTAAATCCCCACAAGAAAGACAGTGCCTGGCTGCCTGTCTGGGCCAGATCCTCTCCCGGGGCAGCCCGGATGCGAGCCAGAGGGGAGGGGCAGCCCTCCCTTCCCTGACCCCCGTGCCCTCCCAGAACCATGGGGAGAGGGTGGGGGGAGAGGGCAGGCAGGGTCACAGTGCAGCAAGCACTTATTGAGCACTTACTATGTGCCGAGCACTCTGTTCCCAGCAAGTCGGCTCCACGAGGCAGGCAGTTGCTGTGCCCATTTTAAGAGAAGGAAACTGAGGGCTGAGAGCCGAGCTTTACCTGTTCCGGATCCCAGGGTCCAGCTCCCAGGGGTTCCAGGCAGCCGGTGAGGAGAGGGGACGGTCCGCAGGGCATCTCCCAGTCTCCGCAGGCCTGGTCAAGTCCACTTGTGGTGTAGGAGGAGCCAGAGGGGTGGGAGTGCCCCCACAAGAAGCTAGGGGTCCTGGGCCTGAGACCCAGGCCCCGCCTGGGAGGGACCCTCCGCCCCAGGCTTGGCGGGGGAAGCCCCTAGGACTTTGAGGAACCACCGAGCCTGCACCCCTGCTTCCCAGGGTCAGCCCAGCGCCCCCAAGGCTGCGGCACCGACCAGCAGCGCTGGAAGGAGGACCCCTTCTCCGGCTCGGCAGGGGCCCCCGCTGCATGTCACAGGGTCCCTGTGTGGTGTCCCTCAGCGAGGCTGCCGGGGCCTGGCCGGCTGTGGTCAGGAAGCAGCAGCTCCTGGAGCTGCCCGCGTGCCAGTCCCAGGCCCCGGGCGTGCATCCCCTTACGGCCGGGGCACGACTGCCCTGCAGCTGCCCTAGGGAGCATGGGACGGCCTGGCTCCCCACAGGGGGCTCAAGGTCATCCTAAGGCCGCCTGCAGGTGGAGGAGGGAGGAGGAGGGTCAGAGGCAGAGGAGGGAGGGGCCCCCAGTGTGGGAAGCACAGGGAGCGGACTGTCCCCTGAGCGCCGGCCCCGCAGAGCCCCTCCCTCACCCCAAGACCCATGCCAGGCTCTGGCCTCCAGACTACAGCCCAGTCCACCAACTTCCTGGCAGTTTGTGACTATGGGGAAGCAACCCCCTGCCGCTAGAGACCCCTCCTGCTCCGCTCATCCCGGGGCTGGGTCCCCCCACCAGCCCGGAGACCGCGAGGCCCGGCTGAGAGTCACGCCCACCCCAAGCCTTCGGCCCAAGCCGGGTTTTCCTCGGCGCCCTCATTTCTCCCGGCCCCCCTCCGTGGTGGGAGGGTTATTTTTGTCGAAGTCTGGGCAGGTGAGGGGGCACTGTCCTGAATTCACTACGTAAACACAGAGAAGGCAGCCTGGGGAGGGGGTGGGGGCACTTCTCCAACCCCCTCCCGGACCAGCTGGAACATTCCTGTGTTTTGGATCTCGGGAGAGACTACAGGGGCCGTGAGTTGGTGGACAGAGGGATGAACCTGCTCCCCGTGGGTGGGAAGCAGGGTGCAGCTAAGGGCACCCCAGCAGGGCTCCCCATTGTCCACCACCCCCCACCCCACCCCCTGGACTTGCTCAGAGCCATCTGGGGCAGGGGCAGGGCAGTCCTCGCTCCCTAGAGACCGAGACGGGACAACCCCGCGCCGTGTTGCCCGATGTGGGCTTCTCCACCCCACATCCTCGGGGGGGTTGGGCAGGAAACCCCTCGGTCCTGCCTGCCTGCTCTTGACCCAGGGAGGGGGCAGAACCAGACCCAGACCACGCACTTGGTGCTGTCGATTTATTCACCGTCAATGGAAACGCAGCCGGACTCACAGACCCACAAGGGGTGGACGCACAGCTCGAGAGAACCAGCACCCTCCCAGCTCCCCTACATGCAGAGCGGCTCTTCCCAGATCTGTGCCGTCTCATGGGCCCCTCTGGCCCCTCCCCCACGGGGCAGAGCTCTGCAGAGGGCCCTGGGCCAGGTCCTGCACAGGCAGGTGCCACGGCCACCGCAGCCTCCCTGTCCCTGCTCCCCGGGGCCCGCCCCGCACCCTGCACCTTAGGGAAGATGCTTTTCCCCCTCGTCTGCAGCCCCTCCCCCCCCAGTCTCCAACAACTCCCCACGCCCTTCCAGCTCCAAGGAGCTCCAAGCTGGCTTCTGCAGGTCCGAGACAGGGTGTCTGTCAGGCTGAGCGGTGACTGCCGGCCGGGGTCACGTGTCTGCGGAAGGCTCATGCCAGGTGCAGGTGGGGGTGCGGGGCTCAGCATCAGTCGAGCTTGGCCGTGGGAACCGCGGCTGCACATGGACCTAACGGACCGCCAGGTCCTTCCCTTTGGGGCAGCGTTAGGCAGGCACGCTCCTGTCTGTGTGCAGCAGTCTCGCTTTGGGGCCCCTCCCCTGCAGAGCAGGGGGCAATCACACCACAGCGGAGTCGTGGTCCTGCCTCTGTCAGGACCCACAGGCCAGCACGGCTGGGGAGATGCACGGATGGATGTCCTCTGACCCCAAAGTTGAGCATGTCCCCAAATGGAGGACTTGCCAGTGGGGGTGGGGGTGTCTGGGGGAGTCCCCGTGGGTCACGTGGAGCCACGGGAGAGGCCACAGACACGAGGTCCTTTTTGGGGGGAGGCCAGGGGCATTGGGGGTCTGAGAACCAGATGGGTGGCAGGCGAGGCACGGACACTTCTGGGGAAGGGGGTTCTGAGCGAGGACGGCCCCTGCGCGTCCCACACGGGGCTGTGTGTGTGTGCGGGGTGGGGTCTCTCAATGCGCGCCGTCCGGGAGCCTGCCTCCGTGTCCGTCAGCCCCAGGGGCGGGCTCAGGGCTCCATGCGCCACCACTTGAAGGCGAAGGGCTGCCGGCGCACGTTGGTGCCGCAGTGCACCTCGCCGTGCAGCATGTGGTACGGGGTGAAGTCGTCGATGAAGGTGCAGTGCAGGCCCAGCGGCTCCAGCAGGGACCGCACCTTCTCCTCCAGGCAGCAGCGGCCGTTGATGATGGGGCCGAAGGGCTTGGGGATGCCCAGGTGTTTGCCCAGCACCAGCATGTTCACCTGCGGGGGAGGGAGGCAGAGCTGCACCTGCGAGCCCCCAGCCCCGACCTCGGAAGTCGCTGCTCCTCCAGTGCCGCTCGGCGGGGGCCAGGAGGAGCTCTTGAGCCTGGGAGCCCCTGTAGAGCTCCCCAGGACTTTCTCTGCCGCCGCCCTGTCTGCGCCATGGAATCCCAACCTGCCGAGCCGCAGCTGATTGGACCAGGGCGGCCAGCGGACCCAAATCGGACCAATCAGATTGTCCCTCTGGGGAACGGGAAGCTGACCCTGGGAAGGTATGGCCATGGTCACTCGTGTGCCCAGGGACAGAGCAGCGGTGAAAGGCAAACTGCGGGGGGAGCGCGGGAGAAGGGAGCGATGCGGACACAGAGACCAGAGCCGGGTCTGGCCCCAGAGGCCTTGCTGAGCCACCCTGGCCTCTGTTTCCGGGGCCCTCCAATCTCCCCCTGGCCGGAGCCAGCTCGGGTGGCCTCCGCTTCCTGCCAACACCAGAGCCTGAACCCTTGTGCAAGTTGCTGGGGGCGCACAACCAATCACAAAGTGGCCCCAGGGGACAGGAAGGAAGGAGAGAGCCAAGCTGGCCAGAAAGGGGAAGGAAGGGTGGCGTGAAGGCCCTCCGGCCCCTCCCCGGGTGTCAGGGTGGGTGAGCTGAGTTCCTCTGGGGGTGGGGCGAAGCCAGGCGACCCCCTGCCGTGCAACTCAGACCTGCAGCAGCAGGACCCCCGGTGCCGTCCCAGCTGCCCACGCATTTCAGAGGCACCAAGGTTTAGAGGCACCAGCAAAGTCCTCAAGGCCCAATCAAAGGCCGCTTCTTCCATGAAGCCTTCCTGGATCCCCAGTCTTATCTCTGAGGCTGGACGCACATTGTCCCACCCCCAAACTGCCACCCCACTTTATGGTCCCCTGAGAGGTGAGAGCCTTCCTCTCCCGCGGATTGGACCGGAAGCTCCTGGAGATTAAGGGCCAACCTCTGTCGTCTCCGAGCCCCCAGAGGGCACCTGGAGCTAAGTGAGGTGGGCAGGCCGCCACCAGCTGGGAGGAAGGCAGAAGGGGCCCCTGTGCCCCAGCTGAGGCCACCAAGGTCAAGTCGTTCGCTTCCCTGGCAGCCGCGAGCCAGGCCTGGCCCTGGTGGTCAGCCAAAGAGAAGCCCTCCTGCTGGGCGCCACATAAGCCCTGATGTCCCCGCCCCCCCTGCAGCCCAGAGGCCCGAGCGTCTTCCCCCAGGCACCGAGGCCCAGACGCAGCCTCACCAGGTCAGGGAAGAAGGCCACGGCCTTTTTCTTCTCGGGCTTGAAGAGCTGCGGGATATCGATGATGTCGCGGTCGGCCAGGCCCAGCTCCCGCTTCAGCACCTCGCGGTTCCAGTCGATGCAGCTCTGACAGAGGCGGGGGCAGAGTTGGGGACACCCAAGAGCCCCGTGTGGGTGCTCCAGCCCCGTGGCTGACTGTTGCCCAGTCAGCCCTGTCCCATCCTCCGCCCAGAGCTCAGGTGTGCGAGTGTGGACAGCCCACGGGCTTCCTGACCCGTCCCGCGGCCACCGGGACCGGGCTCCTCGCAGACTCCTCCCCACCTGCTGCTCATCGTCCTTGGCCTCTGTCTTCCCCCACGTGTGCAGCTCACATGCTCACTTCCTCTGGCTCAAGGAGGGGACTGAGCCCCTCTGTCCCCAGTCCCCGGCCCCTGTACCTGCACAAACTTGTTGAAGCTGATGAGGTTGTCATTGGAGAGGACCTGGTTTATGGAGATGGTCTTGACCCGCCCGTCGCCTGTGCAGGAGCCAGAGACACAAGGAGGGGTGGGGCGGGGAGAAGGCAGATGGAGGTCACCTGCTCTGGTGGCAGCCAGGCGGAGGCCAAGGTCACAGCCTCTCACCTCCCTGGGCATCGCCTGTCAGAGCTCAGCTGGGCCACTGTGCAAGTGTGGGGGTGTGGCAGGGGCGGGGGTCTGGGGTTCCTACACCAGCAGGGGGTGGCCGCATGGCAGGGGGGCTCCCCAGCCAGCCTGCAGGGCTCCCCCGGAGGCGGGACTGTCCAGGAAGGGAGACACGAGCCAGTGGCTCACGTCAGCCATACATGAAGCACGTCCCACGGCCAGGCCCTGGCCAGGCCAAGGCCAAGGCCAAGGCTCCCCAGGCCGTGTGCACGCTCCAGGCACACAGTTGGGTCCGGTCCCAGCTGCTCACACTCTTTTTTTTTTTTTTTTTTTTTGAGAGGTAGATTTACATACAGTGAGAGAGAAAGACAGAGAGAAAGGTCTTCCTTCCGTTGGTTCACTCCCCAAATGGCCGCTATGGCTGGTGCTGCGCCAATCTGAAGCCAGGAGCCAGGTGCTTCTCCTGGTCTCCCATGCAGGTACAGGGCCCAAGCACTTGGGCCATCCTCCACTGCTTTCCTGGGCCACAGAAGAGAGCTGGACTGGAAGAGGAGCAACCAGGACTAGAACCCGGCGCCGATATGGGATGTCAGCGCTGCTGGCGGGGGATTAACCAAGTGAGCCACGACGCAGGCCCCAGCTGCACACACTCTTGCTTGGCCTCTGAGTGTCCCATGCTAAGGTATGAAGGGGGCAGGGAGGGTGAGGACAGAGACCCTCATAGGCTCAGCGAGGATCAGAGAGGCAGTGCGGCATGCATGAGACACACAGCACGGGGCAGGTGCACGGGCACCTGATCGGGAACCCTGGCCTCGGAGCCCCCGTGATGTCACAGCCACAGCCTGGGCTGGTGGCTGCACGTGGCTCCCGGGGAGGCCCCTGCTCACCCCCTAGCCTGGCAGCTTGGGATAACGTTGCCGGGCCTGCACCCGCGACCCCACCCCCTGCAGACGTGGCTCTCCCGGGAAGGCCGAGGGTCCCTCCCCTCCATCCCGCCAGCACATCAGACTCGGATCAGAGGATTTTCGAGATCAGACGTGGTCTCTTCGGGAGCAGTGGGTTGGGAGCTGTGCTCTCCCACTGCTCTGCCTGGCTCCTGTGTGGCGAGGGGCACAGGGACCTCAGCAAACAGAGCGAGGGGCCCTGGGAAGCTGGAAACCCGGGGAGTGTTGATGTTTTCCTGTCTGCCTCCCATGGGGCTAAGAAAATCTCTTCGTGGCCAGAGACCCCTGGGGTCCCAGAGAGGAAGGGTCCTGGTGGGGGTGTCACATGGGTGTGGGTGAGATGCCAGGCCCCACCTGGGGACCCAGCCCTGCCAGTGCCCAGGCCCCCGCTGAGGGTGGGGGGCTGCTCGGGGCTCCCGCAGGGTGTGGGGGTGGAGACAGAGGCTGCACACCCCCAGCAGATGCGCCACCCCCAACCCCCATCCATCAGTGCTCACAATGAAACAGTCACTAGGATCTCAAGCCTGGGACCACAGGGCGTTAAACCCTAAGCTCGGGGCCTCCTGAGCAGGTCCTGGGGACACCCCCGGCAGCCTGCCGTGTCCCCACACCGTCCATGCCCGCCCGCGTCTGCCCTCGCCTCGCTTTGACTCAGGCCCAGGCAGCGGTGGTGGGGAAGGCTGGCGTGCAGGGGCAGGAGTGAGGGGCCCCACGCGGCGTTAGCGGGGGCGGGGACAGCCTTGCTTTAAAGCTGCCCAGCCGGGGGCCAGCATGAAACCTGGGGATTTAGACGCCCGCAGGCCCCATCAGAGCACCTGTGTTCTGCACCAGCTTGGAGACCTGGCTCCGGCTTCCTGCCTATGCGCGCCCGGCAGGCAGTGGTGACGGCTCAAGCAGCCGGGGTCCTGCTGCCCGCGGGGGAAACCTGGATGGAGCTCCCGCCTCCCAGCCCCAGCCGTCGAGGGCACTTGAGGAGGGAGCCAGTGGTTGATGGGAGTGCGCGTGCTCTCTCTCTCTGCTCTCAAAAAAATGAAATTGGGCCTCCCTCTCCGAAGCCACGGTCGGTCTTAGGGGAGGGAGCGGGCGAGCGGTGACGAGGCCGGGGCTGTTACCCACCAACGACCCCCTGGAACAGGAGGGCCCTGCCGTGGCCCCACTTGCGCTTTTCCTGGAAGAGTTTGAAGCAGGCGCCCGGGCTGGCCAGGAGCATCCGGAAGCCCTGTGTGCAGAGGAGGGGTTGGCTGAGCTCCGGCCCCGGGTCCCCACCCCTCCCCCAGGCGCCCCCCAAGCCCTCACCTTGCCATCGGGGGCGGGGACGAAGCTCAGGAACTCGTCCACGTGGCCCACGGCCAGCCAGTCCACAAAGAGCTCCAGCGGCGGCTGCACCTTCTGCGCGTGCAGGAAGTCCCGCACCACCTGCGTGACCCTGCGGCCGCTCGACCTGGGGGCGCAGGGTTAAAGGGCAACCTCGCTGGCAAAGCCCAGGCCTGCTGCTGTGCGCAGGGAAGACGACCCGCGGGGGCATTCTGAGTCCCACAGGTGAACTCCGGACGGGCGCTGAGCCTGGTTCTAACAGCATAGCTGCACCGCGTGGCTCGCTGTCCCGGCCACCCCACAGCAACCACCCATCACGGCATCATCGCCTTCCCCCGGTGCTCCAGGGCCACGTGCCACACAGCCCAGAGCCAGGCCATGTGCCGTACAACCTGGAGCCAGGCCACGTGCCGCACAGCCCAGAGCCAGGCCGCACAGCCCAGAGCCAGGCCATGTGCCGCACGACCCGGAGCTCACTACTCTCTCTGCAACTGCGCCTCACTTTCCTTGTCTTATTCCTCCCTTCTGCCCTCTGGAACAGATCTGGGGTCAGTCATTTACATGCTAGTATGAACAAGCCTTGACTTAGGGGCGCTTCTCCCAGGACCGCTGAGGACTGAATCTTTTTCTATTACTGTGGGCTGACAGTCTGTGACCAGCATCGTCTACTTAGTTTCAGACTCAGATGAAACAAAAGGGCTCGTCGGCCCCCGTGGGCATCAGACACCCCTCACCGTGGGTATCAAACACCCGGCCCCCCACGCCCAGGGCCGTGGTTCCACTGTTTCCTCTTTCTGGTTCCCTTCGAGGGGCGCGTGGTCCCTCCCCACCATCATCAGCACCCCCCACCTCCCGCTCCCTCGCCGCTCTTCGCTCACCCAGGCAGGTTGCCCCCGATGAGGATCCGCCCCAGGGGGTACTCTTTCCCGTTGGCCACCACCGGGGGGCTGACCTCCAGGTTCCCGAAGGAGTCCAGGCCACTCACTGACCTGTCTCGGGGCTCCCGAGTCACGTAGCCAAAATCGGGACCCTGGGGGATGGAGTCAGGTGGGGCGGAGTCAGAGGGGGCGGAGTCAGATGGGGGCAGCATCAGTTGGGGCGGAGTCAGATGGGGGTGGGGCACAAGGAAGAGCTGGAAGCCACTTGCTGGGCTCTGAGCTCCTTCAAGACAGGACGGGAGTAGCCACCCATTGCTCAGGTGGACAGACCAAGTCCGAGACAGAGATCCGACCTGGTCACCATCCCATGCATACACAGAGGCCGGAGGTTGGACCCCTCGGGCCATGCTTGCATCCCAGGGCGCAGGGAGACGGGCAGGGTTCTGGGGGCCCCTGCTCCCCTCAGCAGATACGGAGCTTGAGACCACGGCACCCCCTCCCTGCACAGCCAAGTCCAGCCCCATGGCAGCCAGCTGGACTTGTGCAGTGACTTGTGCCCGGGGCCACAAGGCCACAGGCTCCTCCCCCACCCAGCCCCAGCCTGGGCCTCCCCCGCCCCCCGCCATCGAGGGCCAGGCGGAGCTGAGGCTGACGGGGGTCCCGTCTCTAAGGCACTGAAGAGGTCTCCCCGCTCTGCTCAGCGGGGTCCTGGCCAGCAGCCTCTCTGCCTCTCTATCGCGCTCCTTTATCACCAACAGGACCGGCCCCCTCCCTGTGGCCCCGGAGCCCCGAGAACCCTCACAAACACGGGAGCCCGGGGCTGCACCTCCGAGAGCAGAAGTGACGCGGCCACGTCACACAGAGGCGGGCCCGGGGCCTGTGCTTTCCTCCCACCCAGGGACCCAGTGAGTGAGAACACAGGCTGCCCCCGGCCTGGCCACCCTGGAAGGTTCCAGAAGAATGGATCCTGTCCAGTGTGAGCACGGCCCGAGGCAGCGCGGGGAGCTCCTTGCCGCCAGTGTAAGCCGCACCTCCCGCGGATGCCCTGGCACCCGCACCCTCGCCCCTGCGGAGCCAGCCCCCCCGGGCTGGGCCCTGCCGCCCACACCCGGCCTGCGCTCACCAGGATCCGCTTGTAAGGGAAGTCCTGCAGCTCCCCGTTCCGCGGTGAGTCGAAGACCACGGGGAAGGTCTTGTGCGGCGCCTCCACGTAGCCCAGCTCCATCTCGTCCTGCAGGGAAGGCAGGGACAAGGGCAGTTAGGACACCCCCGGCTGGCGCAGGCCGGCTGAGCCCTCGGAGGGGCGGGCAGGGGTCAGAGGCCTGCTGGCTGGGGGAGGGGCTGCAGGCTCAGAGAGCCGACACGCTTGCCTGGGGTCACACAGCGAGACAGAGCCGAGTGTAAGAACGTGGCCGTGACCTTGGGGTGTCCCCATGCTGGGCCAGGGCAGGATGGATGTAGAGGGGACCTCGGGTGGCCCGAGTGGGACAAAGAGGCTGCAGGGCACCAGCCAGTCCCTCTCCCTCCACCCGTGGTCATGAGGGGTCGGGGCAGGTCAGGGTGACTGTCCTGGTTGGGAGGCAAGATGGCCCCGCACTGACGGAGGGCACAGCAGTGAGAGGCCCCCCAGTTCCTGCAGGCTGCACCCCACTCTTCCCAGGATGTGCCCATGTGGAGGCGCTGTCATGTGCAGGTGACAGATGACGACAGCCAGGAATGGAGAGGTCCAGGTGTTTGTCCGAGGGCACACAGCCAGTCAGTAGCACGGCCGGGACCCAAACCCAGCCCGTCTAGCTCCGGCATCCTGCCCCGCCCCCCTCGCTGGTCTAGTCTCCAGCCAGAGTGAAAGCTCCCTAGCTTGGCGTTCAAGGTCTCCCACCTCAACACCCACCCGGGCCCTGGCAGGGAGAATACACAAGCTCCACTCCTCTCTCCTGCCTCCTGCCCCTGGGCCTGTGCACCTGCTGGTCCACCGCCCTGTGCAGCCTGGTGGTGGGGCGCTTCATCCCCGGGCACCTGCTCCCCTGAGAGTGCCTCAGTTATGGGGGTGACTGCAGGGGCTCCCAGAGCCACACTTGGACGGCGGAAACCACCCTCCCACACGTGCCGAGTCTGGTCCAGCCCCGGGCCCTTCCTCCCAGGGACATTCGTGGAGGCTCGGGGTAGAGGGGACGCCAGCTCCTCCGGGGTCTCCTGGTGCTGCTGGCACCCTGGCCGCCTCTGCCAGGGAGCAGCTTACCGCATCAGGGCCCACCAGCCTCGGCGATGTCCACAGATGGCCCCATGGGCGTGGCCCGGGCATGGCCGGCTTAGGAGCCGGGAGCACCACCTGGGTAGGCCTTCCTGGGTATCTCTAAGGAGCCCCGGCCAGCGCAGGCCAGCCTCCCACTCCGGGGTGGCGCCCGGCGGGCCCCTGCCCGGTGACCGCTGTTACCTGGATCCAGCGGTCGTTGCGGTTCTCGGCCTGCGGGCAGATGGTCAGCTTGCAGCCGGCTTTCTCGGCCAGCTCAGCCACGGCCTCCACAAAGCACGTGTTGTTCCTCACCCTGCGGGCGAGGCCAGGGAGAGTGGCTGAGGACAGAGCCGGGGCGGGGAGGTGGTGCAGGGGCCCGGGAGGGATGCCCATGGCCCCCAGACTCACCGGCACACGTACACCTCCAGGGGCGGCTGGGTGCTGGGCGTCATGATCCACGGGGCCACGCGGAACACCACGGTGTCGGTGAAGATGGGGGACTGGGAGAAGTCCTGCGGGGGGGTGGGGACCGGAGGAGGGAGCACTGGACTCGGAGCCCAGGGGCCTAGGGTGGGGGTAGGGAGGCTCCGATTCCGTGAGGGAGCCCCTTGCTTCTCGGCCAGGTGGAGACGGCCCAGCGGGGGATGGGGGGTCTGGGTCCTCCCTTGCAGTGGCCACGGGGCCCTTCCTGCCCCCTGCCCCACCGCTCCGTCCAGGGCCAGCACCTACTTCATTGGAGTCATCCAGCAGGGTGACGTGGAAGGAGAGCAGCCCCGGGAAGCCGGCGTCGGGGAAGCAGAGGCCCTCCACGAAGAAGCGCTCCTCGTCCCCGTGGAAGCGCCGCACCTCGTAGGACACCTTGTCCTGGCCCAGCACGCACCTGTAGGCCTTGCAGGAGTCTTCAGGACCTGGGGTGGGGGTGGGGGACGAGGGGGCGGGTGACTCCCAGGCAGGCCCCGGGGAGCATGCGCAGCCTCACCGCACGTGGGTGTGATGACGCCTTCCTAGCACCTGCCCCTGGCAAAGGCAAGAGGGGTGTGCAATGCCCAGAGTGGCCACAGCTGGGAGGCAGGCGGCATGGGCGTGGCCAGTGGGTGTGGCTGACCTTGCCGACACTGTTTAGTGGCATCCAAACAGCGTTTGCCCCTAGCCCAGAGCTTCTGCTTCTGGCTAGTTTGCCTACAAGACCATGTGCACTGGCGGGGGCTGGCGCTGTGGCTCAGCGGGTGAAACCACCGCCTGCAGAGCCAGCATCCCATATGGGCGCTGGTTCGAGTCCCGGCTGCTCCACTTCCGATCCAGTGCCCTGCTAATGTGCCTGGGAAAGCAGTAGAAGACGGCCCAAGTGCTTGGGTCCCTGTACCCACGTGGGAGACCCGGAAGATGCTCCAAGCTCCTGGCTTTGGCCTGGCCCAGTTGTAGCCATCGCAGCCATCTGGGAAGTGAACCAGTGGATGGAAGACCTCTCTCTCTCTCCTTCTCTCTGTAATTCTGACTTTCAAGTAAATAAATAAATACATCTTTGGGGGAAAAAACTACACGCACAAGGAGACATCATTTATCTACACAGGCTGTTTCAAGAGGGTATTTAGCTGCTCATTTGCACTTTTGTGATTCTGGTGCCAACTGTGTAAACCAACAGTCATCCATGTTCCGGGGAGACACAGCCCGAAGCCCGCGGGGAGGAGACCCAGGGCGCTGCAGCCGGAAGGCAGACACGGCCGAGTGAGGACCATGCTCTGGCCTGGGGGCTCCTGACGCTTGCACTTAGGTGGAGCCGACATTCTCGACACTGAGAATTTCAGAACATGCTTAGACTATATTTTTTGAAATTCACCCATCCAAGAAAACAACCCCAGGCCAGGTGCCACGCTGGGGAAACCAGCCGATGGGTCCCAAAGTGCCCCCCACCCACTGCTGGCTACTCTTCCAGGGACCTCCCAAGGCAGCCCCTGGAGTCTGCGCAGAGCTGCCCGTGGCAAGGAGGCCCCGACTCACCGCAGAGGTGGAAGACCCGGGCCCGCTCGGCGTCCGAGCTGGAGGTGTGCAGGACAAGCTTGTGGTCATCGAAGAGGGCCGCAGGGCCCTGGGTCCGCAGGACCATCACGGACATGTCTTCCAGGTCTGCGAAGCCACACGGGGGCTGGCGACATGGGGGGTCCTGTCCCCGGGCACCTGGTCCCCCAGCCCAGCTCTGCAGGCACTGGACCCCACCCGGAGCAAACCACGAAGCCACATGCTCCAGGCGGCTGTGCGTGAGGGTCCCGTGGGAGCAGCTAAGCACCCCGGGATGCGGCCGCCTCCTCCCTCACCTGCTGCTGCCTGTACTGCAGGTGCTCTCAGCAGAGGCTGGGGCCTCACAGAAACGCTGGGCAACGGGAGGTGTCCTGACCTCTGACCCTCAGCATCCCACTGCTGAGTTGGGGTGAGGATACCCTCCAACGTGGAGGGTTATGCGGGGCCTGGCAGAGGGAGCGCCCTCTGCTGTCCTGGAGGAGGGAGGTGGTGGGGACACCGTTTCCAGCTTCCGCCCCAGCGCGAGTGCCCGCAGGCCTTGGGCGGCCGGAGAGGCCAGCGGCCAGCCTGAGACGGACTCTGTCCAACATCAAGGTGTGGCCCAGGGCAGGACTGCGGACCCCAGCGCTGCCTCCTGGGTCCCCTCTGTGGGTTGGAGCCCCCATGCCATAACCGAGCAGGGGCCCTGGACACCCGGGGACCCCCGTGCTGGCCCCTCACCTTCCAGGCAGCGCACGTGCTGGTCAGAGTTGTCCCGGACATCGCAGCTCGGGTCGTCGCGGTCACAGTTCACCAGCAGGATGGCTCCGTGTCCACTGGGCCCCCAGACCCACTGCCGCTGCCGATGGCACAACAGGGCAGGTGCTGGGGCCCCGCCCAGACCTGCGCCCTCCCCGGCGCCTGCTGAGCCTGCGCCTTACCCCCTGGGGGTGGGGCCCTTTCACGGAGGGACCCCCACTCCAGAAATGGCAACGGCTCCCTCTGGCCACACCACCGAGCGCAGACCACAGAGCTGCCTTTCGTGGCTGGCTGGGCTGCGCCTCCAGCCCATGTCCTGTTTCTCTGCCTCCCACCCACTCCTTCCTCCCGCTCCACCTGGAGCGCCCCCCCCCATCTTCATCCCTGCAGAGCCCAGCTCCTGCGCACTGCCTTCCAGAAGCTTCCCCGCTCGCCCAGCCCAACCTGACCGTCCCCTCTGAATTCTCAGTGCATCAGTGCCACCGCCGTTCAGCCCAAAGTTCTGGAAGCTTCACACTTGGCAGGGGCTCTGCCCATCACGGCCTGTGGGCCACATCTGGCCCACTGCTTGCTTTTGTCAATAAAGTTTTATTGGAACACAGCCACGTCCGTCAGCTTGTGTACTGACCCTGGCTGCTTTCAGACTACACTGGCCCTGAGACAGCAGGGCCCACGACGCCCAAACACCCGTCTAGTTTATAGGAAAAGTTTGGCAACGCTTGACCCAGAGCCGTGCCCAGGCCTGTGTGCCTCTGTGCCGGCTTGTCCCTGGTGGTTTTTCTCCTGGTCACAGATGATCCTGGCCGTGCCCAGTTCTCACTTGCGTGCCCTGACCTCAGCACCAGCCAGGAGGCAGGGGGCTATCCGTAATGACCTCGCCTCTCCCGACCCACCTGACAGCAGCGTCACACGCCGCTCCCTGGTCCTGGGCCCGGGTGGGGGTTGCCTACCTTGTCCACGAAGCTCCCGTCCTGCCTGCCCTCACAGTTCAGGTCGCAATCCAGAGAGATGTCTACAAGGAGGAGGCAGTGGGCATCCCTGTGAGCCTCGCCGGAGCCCCAGAGGCCATGTCACGGTGCCCACCAGGGGCCGGGCACAAATAACACATTTCCAAGAAGACACAGCCCGGAGATGGGTGTGCTCCCTGGGATGGGAACTAGACCTTGGAGGGGGAAGGAGGGTCAGAGCAGAGGCCCAGACCAAATGCTGCCTCCTCCAGGAAGCCTTCCCGGAGCCCCTCCTCTCCTGCACACTGACAGCCCTCGCTGTCTGTAGCACCTTGCTGGGAGCCCAGGACTCCCAGGACGACCTTGGTGGGTGTGAAGCGGCCCTCTCTGGGAGACAGGGCGACCACCAGGACGTGGGTGTGAATCTGCGCTCTGCCCCTGCCTGGCCGTGAGGCCTCCGAGCCCAGCTTCCGCGAGTCCTCACACTCCGTGAGCCCCACCCTCACCCCCCTTCTCCGAGTCGCCCGGCAGAAACTGGGAGAGACTTTGCGGCACAAATGGAGCCTTTGATTGGTCAAACCCCGTCTTCCTACACAGAAAACACAGCTTCCCCCGAGCCCCTGCAGGAGCAGGGCAGGGGAGGAGGAAGGGAGGAGAATTTGAAACAGTTTCCAAACCTGCGGAAGAGGCCCCGCCCCCCAGTACCTGATCCTGCGGGAGAGGCCCCACCCCCTAGTACCTGATCCTGCGGGAGAGGCCCCGCCCCCTAGTACCTGATGGCTCCCCCACCTGCACACTGCACCCATGGCGACCCCCTACTGACAGAGCAGCCCAGGACTGCCATTCCGGGCAGGCTCAGCACACAGCAGCCTTTACCGTCGGGGGAGGTGGGAGGGAGGCTCAGAGAGGGGCGTGGCGGCGAGGTCACCTTCTGTTTCCTGACTTGAGTGATGGCTGCCAGGGTCTGCAGTGTGTGTGTGTGTGTGTGTGTGTGCGCGCATGCGCATGGGTGTGTCTGTGTTCCTGCAAGGTGGGGGTGAAGGGGTCAGGAGGGATACCCGACGTCACTGCTAACTTAAGAGGCAAATGCAAGCCACCATGAGACGTTGACCTAATCACCTGGCAAAACCAGCAAACACGGAATGCACACAGTGCTGGCCGGGGGCTCCCCAGGGTGCCGGCAGGTGCACAACTCAGAACTCTCGGTGCAAAGCCATTGGGCAATGTATCAGAATTTAAAGTATATGCTCCCTGGATCCCGGCTGCTCTGCTAATGAAACTTCTTCCTAGAGATAAAGCACCCGGGCCTCGGTGCTAATGGCTGGAGCCCCTGCAGCCCCTGCAGCCCACGCCCGCCTCCTGCGGGAGCTCCTAGCCCCACGCCCTCAGCGTCACTCAGTCCGTCCAGTGTCTGTGGAGTCAGACCACAGAGGTCTTCTCTCCTACAAACTTACGCCTTCAAGGTTTGCCCATTTACACGTTTTGGTCTTTGTTCTTGTCGCTCGGGGTTCTCTCTGTGCTGTGCACAGGTCAGAGCTAACGCCTTCACCAAGTCCAACATCTGACCCAATGCACCAAAGGCATCCCCAGCCTGGGAAACCTGCACCGACTTATCTCCAAGTTCACCTGTTCCTTCCTCAACACGTCCAGTCTATCGAACTCATCGGGAGCATTTTCCACCTCTGTTACTATGATTTTTATCTCCAAGCTTTCCACTTGCGTCTTTCTGACAATTTCCCTTGCCCTGTGTAAATCCCCCTCCTGTTCACGCATTATCGGCACGTCCCCGGCCAGAGCCCGCCGTGCCTTACCCACGGCACCCTCTGCTCCCTGTCCCATTGCTCCAGCATCGGAATCAGCTTGCGTGGACTTTGTACATCCACTTGTGGAGAATCAGCAGAGTGTGTAAGCTGGGAAAGGCAAGGGGCAGTCCCAGGTGTACACAGAGGGGGATGCACAGGTGTGTGTGTGTGTATGTGTGCACACGCCCAGCTCCTCTCTAGAAAGACGCTGGCTTTGGGGGACCAGAGGCCTTGGGTTGGACAAGAAGAGGTTGACTTTTCAATATGTACTCTTGGAATTTTTTAAGTGTGCATTTCTCTAATTTTTATAATAAAACTGGCTGACACCCTGGTTCAGTGTCATTCCCACCCATCTCCCTGTGTGCTCGGCAGAGGCCTGTTGGCCACACCCCCGCCAGGTCGCTCACTTACCCACGCAGGTGAGGTAGAGCACTGCGTAGGCCAGGGGCCGAGGCTCGTGGCTGGAGTGGTAGGAGATCTGGACCTGCAGAGAGACGGGTCATCAGGCCAGTGGGAGCCAAGAGCCCCCACCCCAAAATACAGGCCTGGGAGGGTGGTAGGTGGGGAGGGCGAGGGTCTCAGGAACTTCTGCACGCCAAGCCAGCTCTTCCTTTAGCTTTCTCTGTGCTGTTTATAATTTCCCTGCCTTGATCAGCCCATCTGTATAATGGAACCTCATCATGAAGGATTCTGTGGAGCCTGGGTCCCAGTGCTGCTGACAACCGACTGCGTGAGCCTCAGTTTTGCCATCTGTGAAATGGGGAGTTCTACCGGGCAGGGTTGAGGGGCACCGTCCCAGCCACCGTTCTTATCTGTGGGTTCAGGCAGGCCTGGCTGCTCTCAGTGACCTTGGCCAAGGACCTTCAGCTCTCTGAGCTACCTCAGTTTCCTCATCTTCCTCTGAGGACCGCAGAGCCTGCGGGCAGTGCCCCCAGGAAACACGGCCTCCACTATCAGTGTGCAGGCAATCGCAGGGCAGCTCAGACACGTGTGCAGGGCTGGGCCTGCGGGCAGTGCCCCCGGGAAACACGGCCTCCACTACCAGTGGGCAGGCGGTGGCTGTGCGCTCTGGAATCAGACGGCCTGGGCTCAGATCCTGGACCCCCCCATGGATATCCCGGGCGGTGGCGGTGGTGGGAGGGGCCTCGTCTTCTCTGGGTCTCAGTCTCAGCTGGAGGCTGGGGGCCGCAGGGGTTCCTGCCCCACGGGGTGGTTGCTGGCTGTGAGGACGGAAGGAGACACAGGGCTTGCTCCGCCCAGAGCCTGGAGACCTGCGGCCACGGCAGATGTCGGGGGGCCAGACCTGTCTGTGTCCCCAGCGGCCACAGCGCTCCCCTGGAGGGGCCCCTCCCCTCCCTGACGGCCTCATCTCAGCTCGGGGGTCAGGCGCCACGCCTGCTCCGTCCTGCAATTCCTGTCCCTGCCTTGTCCAGCCCCGGCCATGGTGCTCATCTCAGACACACAGTTACCTGGACCCTGGCCCAAGGCAGGGTCGGGGAGGGGACTCAGGCCTTCTTCAACCTCAGCGGCCGTGGGGCCCAGGAACTAACACGGGGTGGGGAGGCGTCCACAGAGCACCCCGTTTGATGGGACCCAGAGGGGGCCTCTCAGGCTGCCCCAGGACCCTGTCCTCACCCTCGTTCCAACTCTGCAGTGCAGGTAAGCCACACTCCTTCTGTCTGTAAAATGGGCTCAATTGAGCTGTGCTCAGGGGAGAGGCTCAGTGGGAACAGAGGAGGCGGGATGGTGGGAGCTGCCCCAGGTGTCAGGGAGGTGGCCGGCTCTCCTGCCCAGTGTGTGGCCCTGAACCTGGGGAGTGGGGAGCCGCTCCTGCCTCAGGGGCTGTTGGGGAATGGCCACCTAGTGCCCGGGGAAGGGCTGGGCTGGGCCCCGATGCCACACTCAGTGCACCCATGTCTTCCACGTCCTCCTCCCACGCTGACAGCATCAGCATCAGAGTGGGCTGGGGGAGAGCGAGGAGAAACGTCGCCCAGGGAGGGGGTCGCCTGGGGAGGGGCCCCTCCCAATCCACCGTCAGCCTGCAGACGGGGGGGGGGGGCGCTGAGGCCAGCACAGCTCCTCCCCGCACAAGGCTCCTGGGGACTGGGAGAAGGAGCGAGCGCTGGCCATGCTCCGCTGCACGCCACCCCGAGGGAGAGGTGATGAGTACCCCCACGTCAGACAGGCCAACAGAGGCCCGGGGCCCACGTGACCTGCCGGGGACACAGAGTGTGTGTGTGCAGTCCGCTCCGGGGCCAGGAGCTCGCCCACTGTGCTGCCCGCACCCCAGAGGAGAGGACGCTGGGCGCTGCGTCTGGGCCCCGCCCACCCCAGGCCGGGAGTGCTCACGTGACTGTCATTGACGTCGTTGCTGGGGGAATTCATGACCACGATGATCTCCAGCCCCTCGTCAAAGTGCCAGCGCCCGGTGTCCGCGCGCTCCCGGCTCCTCTCCATGCTGGGAGAGATGTAGATGTCCACACCCGGGGTCCCGTACACCTCGAACGTCTCTGTGCCCTCGGGAACCGACCTGGGGAGAGCGGGAGGCGTGGGAAGGATGGTGCAGATGTCCGAGCTTTGGCTGAAGCCCTGCTTCCTCCAGGAAGCCTTCCCTGACTGCCCCAGCCCCCGAGAGCCTCGCAGTAAGCTCCCAGACAGCTGTGTCCACATGCTCAGGTCCAAGGCTCGGCACCCACTCACCTGTCCCCTGCTGTGGCCTCCCAACAGAGCCGGAAGCTCCTGGGCGGCCAGGACCCAGCTGCCTCCTAACCTCCTGGGGCAGAACTGGTGCCAAGAGCTCAGGGAACGGCAGTGGGCAGCGAGGGTGTTCCCCGTACAGTTCCCTCCCCACGTGCCCCCGTGAGCCTCCACGGCAGGGGAGATGGCCTGGGTCCCCCCTGCACTTGCATAGGGGCTGCCCGCTGTGTGCCAGGCACCTGCCGTTAGCTGGCTCCTGTGACAAGCCTACCAGGCGAGTGCAATCGTCCCCCGTCACAGGCTCAGAGAGGTCTACTCACAGGCATGGCATCACACAGCCTCAACTAGCAGAGCCGGCTTTGCACGAGGTCTCAGAGAGGCCGAGCCCACGCCTTCCCACAGCTCGGCGCCGTCGCCTGGGGAACTTAGCCAGACTCAGTGACGTCATCTGGCCCTGGCACTGCCGCTCTGGGCTCCTGTGTGCAAACCAACCTGCCCGGCTGCTGCTGGCCTGCAGGGGGCCTGCTGCGCTCCTGGGTGTGGCCGGCCTGGGGCAGGTGCACCTCCCGTCCTCCCTCCTCCCTCCCACTTCCACTGGGGAACTGAGGCTTAACTTTGCTCACAGCTGCCGGATGGGGCTCTGGGCTATGGAGATCCAGGTAGGGAGAGGCCCGGAAGGCTTCCTGGAGGAAGTAGTGCCCCCATGGCCCATGGGGTTACAGAAGCTAACGCTGGCAGGGCTCTAGCACGGCCCAGCCCCGCTTCAGTGTCTTGTGCCACGCAATGCTCTCAGTAAGCATCAGAGGCAGGCGCTCATGTTGTCTCCTGTTTCACAGATGGGGAGACTAAGGTTGAGTAACCGTCTGAGGTCTCGTAGCTCACAAGCGGCAGGGGCAGGATCCAAACCCAGGCCCTCTGGCTCCCGAGTCCACACCCTCGCCGCCACCTCTCCAGGACAATAACAAGAATAACCCTGACTCCCAGGTCACCCATCCCCGCGCCCTCGCCAAGGTGGGCCTGGCCAAGCCTTCCCACCCCTCCGCTCTGGGCTCCTCCCTGCCGCCCAGGAGGAGGCGCCATTACTCCTATTCACACATGGGGAAACTGAGGCTCGAGTGGCCAAATTACGCCTCCAAGCTCGCGCAGGTGGCCACCCACCCAGCTCCCCTGGGAGGAAGGCAGGCCCTTTCCCGCACAAACCCGCTCCATTGGCGGGTCCTGCTCGGGTGCATGGCCCCTGCCCGGAGTCCTTGCCAGATGGGGGGGCTCACACACCTGCTTCTCCCAGGGATGCGTCAGACAAAGACCCGGAAGGCGCTGTCGGACCCGACGCTCCCATCAACAGCAAACAATCGTGCTGCCCTAAGTCTGCCGCGCACGTTAGCAAGGGCGCGCTCGGCTAACGCTCCGTCATCGCTTTTTGATCTAGCCGCCCTGCTCTCAAACACCTGTCATTTCCTCCGGCCTGCCCTGCCCTGGGGGTGTGGGCAGCCCCCGTCAGGGACAGAGACTTAGAGAGACAGAGATGGGGAGCCCAAGACAGGGCATCAGAGAGATGGGCTCAGAGAGTGAGACCCGGGTGAGAAGGGCACCTCCTACCCCAGGGAGCACCCAGCTGCACCTACAGCTCCCCAGGGGGCTGCTCCTTAGGCTGCACACCCCTGCTGGCCCCCCTGGTGGGAACCCCCACTCGGCTGCGGGCACCTCCCTGGGTTGGGGGTAGCACAGTCCAGCTCCCCTGGCCCTCCCTGTGTGAGAGGCACGCAGGGGGTGGGGGCTGATGAGGATGGAAGTGAGACCCCTCCCCAGGGCCATGGCCAAACCGGGGCTTCAGGTGAAGGAGGACAAGGTGCAGCTGGGGCCGTGGAAGCCCCGGGCTTGTCGAGTCAGGAGCCAGGTTCCAGGTCAGGTGACCTTGGCTGAGTCACTTAGCTCAGTCATCCCATCTATGAAATGGGTTAATGACACTCCTTTGGCCAAGCTCATGGCAATCACTAGGCTCCCATGCGATGGCAGATAGGAGAGGCTTGGAACACGGCCCCGCCCAGGACGGGGAAGGGGCTATGAAGTCAGTTGGGGTGCAGGAGACGGAGGGATGGGGCGGGGTGAGCGAGAGGCTGGGGCGGCCAGGCGGGCTTCCTGGAGGACCTGTTGGAGGGGACGCTTGTCTCTCGGTGCCCCCTTGGGAGGCCATTTAGGCTCAGGTTTTAATGAGTTTGTTTTTAGTTCATCTCCAGACAATGGCAGCTGGCGATGGCTGTTGATCGAGCAGCAACGCGACACAGCTGGGGCCAGGCAGGTGCGCCTGGGGGCCCCGGGGGTGGACAGATTGCAGCCCCACCCCCCGTCTGTAGGCGTGAGACCTCGGGGGCCTGACTCAGCCTCCCCCACCCCCGGTCTGCAGCTGTCTGTACGCGAGCGGTGTGCACTCAGGACAAGCACGTCTTGCCCCCATTTCCCTGTAGGGGAAACTGAGGGACAATGGGAGGCTGAGCTCCAGCCTCGGGGCCAGGGCCCAGGCCCCACCAGGGAAGCTGAGTTCTAGGGGACCGAAGGGGTGGCCGCAGGAGGAGAGCCTGCATCAGGCCCAGGAGGACCCAGATGTCCCACCTCCTCGGGATCAGGGAAGCATCCGGAACCTCTCCTGGACCACGTGTGCCCCCAGCCGGGCCACACCTAGCAGCCAGCGTGGCTGAGCCCCCGCACCCCGGCTTTGCCAAGCTCAGCTGAGCGGTCACACACAGGAAGCTGAGGGCCCAGCTGCTCCCCCGGCCTGGCCAGCCCGAGAGTGGAGAGGGGTGGGATGACGTGGGTGGGGGTAGACCCCCAGCCCTGGGCTCCTACAATGCACAACGCACAGTGCTACAAGCCAGAGGGGCCTAGACTGGTGGGGACAACTGGTCACCCGGGAAGCGGCCACCCTCAGGCTGACCTACTGAAAACACAAAGCCCTAGGACCGGCAGTGCTGCAGACTGGGCCCCGGCCTCTGCTGCTCAGGGACTCAGCCTGGTCCCCGGGGCTGAAGGAATGACCCCAGGCAACACCCCGACGTTGCACGCCAGCACCACGTGGTCTCCCTGGTGCTCCCATGACAATGGGGGCAGTGGAGATGAAGGGGGCTCCCGCAGCCGACGGATGCACGAGCAGGTTGAAAATCCCAAACGCTCCCAAGTCCCCAACGTTCTGAGCACCGGCTCGCTGTTAGAGCTGACCCCACGGGACGGGTCACAACAGACCACACTATGTCGTCGCCCTCAGCCTGAGCGCCCGGGTGTCCGCGAGGCATAAATGGAGTTGGGGTCGAGACTCGAGTCCCACCCCAAACTATCTCATCATGCATATGCAAATATTCCAAAAACTGGAAAAGCCCTCCCTCTGAACCCCTTCTGGTCCCAAGCTATCGGAGGAGGGGGCGTCACCTGGACCGTTAGCCCCATTTTACAGATGCAGAAACTGAGGCTTTGCACAGGACACAGAGCCAGGACTCACAGCCAGCCCTGTCCCCGCTCCCCGCTCTCCACGCGCCCAGGGCCTTGGCCTCTGGGAAAACAAACCCAGACAATTCCGGAGCAGAGAAGCCAGCGGGCGAGGGCGCCACGGCTGAAAACAGAAGGTGTGACAAGATGACCAATGACGTCCCCTGTGAGCTGGCCTGCGGGGACGGAGGGGACAGAGACGCGGCTGGCTGGGGCTCTGGGTGACAGCTCCGGCTGCCCCTACCCAATGCGCCAGGCTCACAGACACCCCCACTCTGCCGGCCCGGCCCACAGAACCACATCCAGCGTCAAGCCAGGGAGGGGCAGAGCGTGAAACCACTGCCCTAAGCCAACTCCTCAGGACACAGGTGGAGAAACTGAGGCACAGGACGGCACAGAAAGTGGCTCAGGCTATGCAGCCGGGGTGATGGGGGCGAGACCAAAGCTCAGGGCACCGTGGTGCCGGCTCTGCCAGCCAACAGGTGACAGGAGCTGCTGTCTACCCTGCCCCACGGCCACTCCGGGGGCCTCACCTGAGCCATGCTGCTGGAGTCCCCAGCGCACCACCTGAACCAGGCATCCGAGGTGGGGCCCTGGGCATCAGGGTTGATCTCCAGGCCCCCCGGGCGGTTCCCCTGCACCAGGGTAGGGAACTCCCAACCGCAGCTGCCGGCTGCTTGCCAGGTGCGGCCCTGTGAGTAACAGCTGCTAAGGGAAGATGGAAGGAGGGGTCCACAGGCCAGGAAGCTGGCAGCAGCTCAGGTTTAGACCTGCCCATGGGGCCAGCGCTGTGGCATAGCCGGTACTGCCACTGCTTGCGGTGCCGGCATCCCACATGGGCACCGGTTCAAGTCCCAGCTGCTCTACTTCTGATCCAGCTCTCTGCTATGGCCTGGGAAAGCAGTAAAGGATGGCCCAAGTCCTTGGGCCCTGCGCCCATGTGAGAGACCTGGAGGAAGCTCCTGGCTCCTGGCTTCAGCACGGCCCACTCCAGCCGTTGCGGCCGTTTGGGGAGTGAACCAGCGGATGGGAGAGCTCTCTCTGCCTCTGCCTCTGTAACTCTGCCTTTCAGAGGTCGCCCATTTGAACTGGAAGACTTTGCTCTGGCCCTGACTCACTGTGAGATCCTGGGCCGGGGCGGGGAGGGGAGAGGAGGGTGAGCCCCCAGGGAGGGTTCCACTGAACCAGTTGGGGACTGATGTCCAAGTCTGTGACCAGTTTGGAGGGCTCCTCAGCCACTGCGCAGTCACCCCCTGATGGACTCCAAGAAGGTTTTCCCGGTGGCGTGGGAGGGCCCGGTAGGAAAGATTCCAGTCCCTCTCCCATCTCAACATTTGGCCACTGACCGTGACCTTGGCCCAGGTGGTCCCAGCACCAGAGGTCAGCCTGGAATCCTGACGTTGTCCAACGAGAACCAACTCAAAGCCCAAGTCCGAGACCCTCATCTCAAGGCTGAACGTCAGAGCCTCGAGAGAGAGCCATGGAGGGGCCAGCGCTGTGACGCAGTGGGTGAAGCCGCCGCCGGCAACACCAGCAGCCCACACTCTAGCGGCAGTTCCAGTCCCAGCTGCTCGGCTTCTGATCCAGCTTCCTGCTGTGTGCCTGGGATCACAGCAGAAAATGGCCCAAGTACCGGGTCTCCTGCCACTCACATAGGAGACCAGGATGGCCTTCCAGGCTCCTGCTTTCACAGCACCGGCCACGGCAGCCTTTGGGTGAGCGAACCAGCAGATGGAAAATATCTCTCTCTCTCTCTCTCTTTCTCTCCCTCTTCCTTTCAGGTAACTAAGAGAAATCATTTAAAAAATAAAAACACAAAAGAAAAAGCTAAGTAGAATGCAGGAAACCACCTGGGCTTTGGAAACTGATGAGTTCTGGGTTCAAGTTCAGCTGTGGCTTGAAGGACAAGAGGTGTCAAGCGACCAGGCCACTGGGTCTTCATTTTCGCACCTGCTACATGGAGACTGTAATGTTGGCCTCCAGCCGCAGTGAGGAGCAGACGAGACGCCAAGCTCAGGGCACCCCTGTACCACCCTCCTTCTCTTCCCCCCGTCCCCCATCACTGCTCAAGAAAGAAAAGCTCCCACAGGCGCCCTGGGCCAACTCCAGCGCATCAGCCGTCAGGAACACAGGGCTGGGTCCACCGCAACAGAGAGGCCCAAGGTCTTGCCTATGCTCATTCTTCAAGGCACTCCTCCTCCAGGAAGCCTGCCCCGAGTGCTCCGCCTACACTGGTCTCTGTTCTCAACCTCTCCTTCTCCCAGTATGGCCCCGTGGCTGTTCCCCAGCCATGAGGTTCCTGGCAGGCCCGAGGACACTTGAGCCTGTCCACAGGGCCAGACACAGCCTGCAAGTGACAATGCTATGGGAGGGGCCACTGGCACAGGCTTGAGATGCTGCTCGGGAGAAGCATTCACATCGGGGCGCCGGGGTCAGAGCCCCGGCTCTGCTCAGAGTCCAGCTTCCTGCTACTGCACACCCAGGGAGGCAGCAGGTGCCGCCGAAGCACCTGTGGCCCTGCCACCCACATGGGAGAGCTGGATGGAGTTCTGCGCTCCTGGCTTCAGCCTGGCCATCCCCAGCTGTTGGAGGCATTTGGAAAGTGAACCAGTGGATGGAAGATCTCCCTCCCTCTCTCTCTCTCCCTCTCTCTCTCTCTATTCCAAATAAAAAAAAAATACATACAATTTTGATGATGACGACATTGATTATGGAGACAGTTGCCGTAACCAAGTGCTCACCCCCAGCAGGTGTTGGTCACGTGTGCTATACTACCAGGGCCAACCTGGTAGGGTTGCATCTGGGCTCTGCTGCATACCGGCTGTGCGACCTCGGGCCACTTACTTAACCTCTCTGTACCTCAGTCTGCACGTCTATCAAATGGATTCACATCTATCAGATTGCTGTGAGAATCCCATCGCATACGTCAACCGCTCAGGAGAGCGAGCGCCACGCTCGGGTGCTGAGGCTGTCGCTGGAGTTACCACAGTCTCCATCCTGCAGAGGGAGAGACCGGCTCCCCAGCTCAGAGCGCAGCCACACCTGCTGCCCTGTCTCTCCTCGGCCCCCAGGCTGAGCGCCCGGGGTTGCTAACTCACAGCGCCGCTAAGCCGGAAGGGGCCGTGGTGATCACCCAGTCCTGCTCCCCGCCTGCAGCCCCCCCCCACAAGAAGGCGGTGCGGCCTCTGCTAGTGCCCCCAGGGACGGGGTTCCTGGAGGGCAGTGGCTGTGCCCTGTGTGCACGTACCAGACCCCAGGGAAACCCCCGATGCCCGCCCATGTGAACGAAACGACCCAGGCGCTCACCACCACCTCTAGCGCGGTCTGGTCACCGGGCCCCGGAGGCCCTCACATGAACTCCCTGGGGTCTCCACCCCCCGCGCCCTGGCTGTGCTTCTCGTGGCCTCCGGCGTGAGCCTCTAACGTGGGCCCCCCACTCGTGCTCCCCCAGGACGTGGCCATCTTTGCATCCCACTGCCTGGTGCTTCCTCCGCCCTCTAAGAAAGCTGTGTAGGGGAGCAGCCAGCCCCAGGCCTCCTGGGCAGGTCAGACTGGAGACACAGCTGTCCGACGGGCACGAGGCAGCTGGGGCAGGTGAATCACCCATGGCTCGCATCCCCAGAGCGGGCGGCGGCGCCAGGCAGCGAGGGGCCCCTCCCCCCACCGCCTCTGTCACTGCCTGGTCTTCAGGAGCCACTGATTCCCCTTCCCACTCCGTTCGCCACCCCCTCCCCCAACCCTCAGCCGGGCTTCAGCTCCTGGAGCCTGTTTGGGCTGCACCTGCTCCAGACTCAGTTCTCTCCCGCGACCACCCCTCAACCCCTCTCATCCAATGCCCACGGACAAACCCGAGGACTGCTTTCGTCTCAAGTTCACTCCAGGTTGTCAAGTCTGAATCTGGGATGCACCTTCTCAACAGGCAGGCGAGTCTGCCCCCTCAGTGCACATGGGACAACGTGCCCAGTTTTGGCTGTCACAGTGGGAGGGGCCCTGGTGCAGGAAACGGTGGCCGGGGTGCCTCTCAACACCTTGCCACGCACGGAACCAAGACGCCGAAATAGGGAAACCGGGAATGCGGAGAGGGGCGGGAGACCAGAGAGGTGGGGACGGTCACTCACTCCGCTGCTTCCTCCCAGCATCCTGGGTGCTGTCCCCGAGCTGGGACCCCAAACACTCCACAGATACCGTCAAAGCCGCTTGGCACAGCTCCCAGAGCCCAGCTCCTGCGCCCCTCCCCAAACCTGCCTTTTCTGCCTAGGAGAGAGGTGGGGCCTGGCCTTAGGCACCACAGACATGGCGGGGGGGGGGGGTTCTGGTGGGGGAGGAAATGCTGGGGAAAGCGCCCTCCTGGGGCTGCAGAGCCGCGACCCGCCCAGCACCCCTGAGACAGCCACAGGCGGGCTCAGCCACTGGCTTTGCCACTTGGCTCCTGTGTACGGGTCATCTGTCAGATGAGATGACGCTAATGAGAAACCCAGCTCCTAGGGTGGTCCTAAGGGGTGCAACAGTGCTTGGTGCATCGTGAGTGCCGTGTTAAGTACAACAGATTGGAAAAAAAAAGATTGACTCTGTTTTGGGGGTGTAAACCGAGGGGTGACGAGGCTGGGTGTACACTTCGTATTCCTGTGTGCCCCAGACAGAGCCCCCCTGCCCCCAGCCCAGCCTGCAGCATCTCTGCACGGAGTAAACTGTCGCCGCCCCCAAGCCCAGCACCAGCCACGGCAAGCCCCTTCTCCCCCCGCAGTCTAACCTGGCTGCACCACGACAAGGGAGTGGCCTGAGCCCCGAGGAAGCCCCAGCTCCCAGGAGGAGGGCCCAACGGGCTGGCCCCTCTGGCTCTTACCCATAGATGTCCACGAGAGTCTCCACGCCAGCCACGCACACGGCGCTGGTGGGGTGCTCCAGGGACACACGCACGATCCTCTGCAGCGACATGTTGGCTGCACACCAGGCTTTGGCCACCAAACCCAGCACTGCCCCGATGCCCCCTGGGACGCAGTTATAAAGTCCCCGGCCCCACCCCTCCAGCCTAAGGTGCAAACCCATTGGCTCCAGTCCTGGAAGCCCAACCCCTTCCCAGAGCAGAGAGTTCAGGATTGGCTAGAAGGGATCTGAAATTTGCATATGAATCTTGCCCCCTCCTAAGCACCTGAGAAGTTAATTGCTGCAAAGACAGCAAGTTCCCACAGGTACTGGGCCAGGGCCCTGGGGACTGCTGGGGGTGGCAGTGGGGGGTTTGGGAGGAGGGTGTACAGGGGTGGTGGGCACTGACTTAGAGCCTCCCTCACTCCCTTTCCTGCAGGCTCAGAGACAAAGTGGTTGCAGGGGTGCAGCCTAGCATGTAGATTGATTTTTTTTTTTTTTTTTACCAGCACCCAAAATGTGTTACTGCCCTTTGCGTGTGGATTTGAGAGGTAGGGGTGGGTCCACCTCAGCCCTCCCCTGGGCAGCTCTGCCGCCCGGTGCTTCACCTTTTGCATCTGATAAATGGCTTACACGGATGGACGCCGGGGAGCGCCAGTGTGGGGCTTGGCATTGTTTTATCACTGTCATTGTCATCGTCGTTATCAGATGCAGAGGCTGGGATTCCCTAGGACCAAAGGGAGCTTGGGACGTCTGGCAGGTGGGGAAACTGAGGCCTGAGCGAGCGTCCAGGCTCTGGCACAGCAGGAGCAAGGGCTCCAAGCAGAGGAGGCTTGGGTTCCTAGGCTGCACCGTGCCCTGGCCATGTTGCCTTGGGGGCTCTTGTCCCCTCTCTCCGCCTACAGACAATGTGGTCAGCACCAGCCCTGGAGGAGATAATGGCGGACGCGCCCTGCTGGGCGGAGGCACACAGGTGCTAAATCCGGGTTTCCTCTCCCGCCCGGTGGCACTGCGGGTCTCAGGCAGGGTCCCTGGTGGGATCTGCTCCCCGGAGACCTCAGCAGGTGCATCGGCATCAGCCCAAGCATCTCAGGACACTAGACTGTGTGTGTGTCCCTGTCCCCGGAGAGCATGGCCGCTGGGACAGTGTCGTCTGTTCAGCTGGAAAAGGCCTGGTGGCCAACTGGGCTCCGCAGGAAGCCGTGGGTGGTCTCCCCAGCCTGCTTGTGCGCACAGCTGCGGTGTGGACAGAGCCAGCCTGAATCCTCCCGGAACCCCACGAGCGGGCAGAGCCGGCCTCCTGCTCAGAGCCCTGGGTCTCCCAGGCAATGCCAGCAGTAGGCCTGTGGCGCATTCAGACTAGAGTGTCAATGACTGACGAGCAGCAATGATTTGCCTCTTAGTCCACACAAAAGCTAAAATAAAGTGAGCCCCTGAGCGAGCAAGCGAGCAGGCGTTAAGGGTGTCGTCCGAGGCGGTGCCCAGGATGGGGCTAAGAGAGGTGGTATTTTCAGCCATGGAAACCAGGCCACCAAGGCTGGGCACGGCAGAGATGAAAGGGCCTGAGCCCTGGGCACCAGCTCTCTGCCAGCAGGGCCCCCACCCCTCCTAGCTTCCTGGAGAGGAGGAGACAGCAGAGAGGAAGCGGCGGGGCCCCGCCCCATCCCCATCACAGCAGGGCAGGTGCCCTGGGGGCGACAGGCGGGTGTGTGCCAGCCACACTGCTGACTCAGCCCCACCCCACCCCGGGGCCTCGCAGGCGCTGGGGGCTCTGGCGGCTGTGTCAGGGCTGCCCATGGCCTGCAGAAGTTGCGCCCAGGAGCAGGTGGCAGGGGTGGGGGGAGCATGGGAAGCCCCTTCGCTTTCCTTCTCTCCCAGAGCCCAACAAGGGAGGCCACGGAGGCGGCAGTGAGAGAAATGCATGTAGACGTCTTTATTGACGGGGAAAGAGACAACTGGTCACCCAGCGCACTCGCAGAGTGGACCCAGGGCCCCCGGAATGGCCTCAGCAGCGACCCCGGAGCGTCCCCCGCTCGGTGGGCTTCCATCGGCCCCACCCCCTGCCCGGTCCTCCCTGCCCCCAGCCCCTTCTCTGTGGAGTCCCAGTACCCGCCTCACGCCCTCCGCCCCAGGGAGCTCCTTTCTCCTTGGTTCAGCCCGGGTTGGATCCTGATCCGGTTATCGCAGGAGCTTGCAGATGGAGTTCCACAGAACCTTCTAGAAGGGAGGACCCGGATCCCTGCCCACCTACTCTGACCACTGCAGACCACGTAAACCTGTGTGCTGTGTTCCGTGGCTCAGTCTGAGGTCTCACCAGAGGCCACCAAAAACCCACGCCGGCAGAAGTAGCCCCCCAGCCAAAGGGGGCGGGGCAGGCTGGCTGCCTCCTGTCGATGCCCAGCAAGCCCGCCTGTCACGTCAGGGTGACCTCACCCGGGCTGTTAACCTCTGGGGCAGCCGTGTCTTCCCCTGTGGGAGGGGACACGGCTCAGCTACGTGCAGGTTGCTGGGAGAAGGCCTCCCGATTCCCCCCTCCTACTGCCTGCAGCAGGAAGGGGCGTAATTAAAGAGCATTAGAGGGAATTAACCCCGCCTTCAAGATAAGCTGACGCCTCCCACCCTCTTCCAACAGCTGGGCCCCTCCCTGGCTACATCTGGAAGCCAGCTCCGCTCAGATCCAGAACTAGGTACCAGAGATCCAGGAGCATCCGGGCTGGAGATTCCCCCGGGGCGCCTCCTGCCTTCCCCCCAGTCCTGGCCTCTTGCGCTCCCGTCCGGGCCTCCTGCTCACTTTGCCTCTCAGCGATCCTGAGCCGGAAGCCAGGACTCTCCTAATTAGAGGCTCAGCCAACGGTAACAAGCACCTGCTGAGCACGGAGTCGGGAATTAAAGGGTTTGCATTGCTTTTCTTTCTCCTGTTTGCCATCAGGCCCAGGTGCTGGGTTGTCCTGCGTCCGGGTACCTACACACAGGCGGAGGATGCTGGGGTCACAGCCTTGAGGGGCCCCCAGGGAGGAGACAGCTGGTCAAGCCAGGAGGACCCCCTGGGTCTCCCCTGCTGTGTTCCGAGAGCCAGAGCATCCTGGAGGCAGGGCCTCACTGAGACCCCACGGACCTTCTCCTGGTGCAAACCCAGAGTGTCTCTCCTCGCGCCCCCGGCAGGCGTCCACAGCGGCCGCGATTCAAGGTGAGGGCTGCCCGCCAAGGCCCCTCACAGCCTTTTTCGGACATGCTGGGGCTGCTGGTCTCTTTCCAGAACATCTGGGGGCTGCGGTCAGTCCGTCCCAGGTTGGGTGGGGCCAGCTCCAGAGTGCGGGCAGGGTGGTGCCCGTGTGCGCTGCAGCTCCAGTGCCCAAGGTGGCCAGCACACTTGCAGGCACTGGGCAGGCGGGAGGCGGGGAGAGCGCCAAGTGTCCCCCAGGAGGGCAGCGAGGACAGCTGGTGGGGGGCGCTCAGGGCTCCATGTGCCACCACTTGAAGGCGAAGGGCTTCCGGCGCACGTTGGTGCCGCAGTGGATCTCCCCGAGCAGCTCGTGGTAGGACAGGAAGTCGTCGATAAAGACACAGTGCAGGCCCAGCGGCTCCAGCAGCGCCCGCACCTTCTCCTCCAGGCAGCAGCGGCCGTCGATGATGGGGCCGTAGGGCTTGGGGATGCCCAGGTGCTTGCCCAGCACCACCATGTTCACCTGCGATAGAGAAGGCAAGGAGGAGGCTGCCTGGCTGTGGAGGCTCCGCCCCTACTGGGCTGCGGCTGCTGCCTCCCCCTCCCAGGGCCAGTGCCAGCCCCACCAGCATTCCTGGGCCCCCAGGTCTGAGCTCAGTAAGAACCAGAGCCTAGGCAAGCAAAGAAAGAGATGCATGGTTGCAAGAATCCGCAACCGCCAGAGCTGCAGGAGAAAACCTACACTTGGCAACCTTGTATCAGTCAAAGCCTCGCCTTTCTCCAACACCCTCTTCCATCTACTAGGAAATCCCGGCGTTGTAAGGACTTTGTTAGAACAAGAGATTTCACTGTCGCCTGCCAGGAACTTGTGCATTAAGTATGCACTCTGGACAAGGCCTACAGTGTGATGTCCTCACAAGTGTGGCGTGCTTGTGCAGTGCACACCTTGTTCGTCTGTTCTTGGCAGCCCTGATCATCGTTACTGTTTATTGAGCCCTGTACACACAGCCTCTAAATCTCACAACCTCCCTCTGGGGCTGGGCCACATGATCAAGGCCACATGGCCAAAGGCTGGGGAGACGAGGTCTGGAACTTGGATCTGACCCACGCTTTTACACCCTGCCCGAGTGGGGCCACGAGTGGGGCCACGTGTGGGGATGAGGCGCTGGGGGAGGGACTGAGAGCCCCTGGGCCGCTTAGTGCATCTTGGTGGTCCCGCTCCTTCCCGCCGTGGAGACCTGGCTTGGGCTCTAACTGGGCAGGGCGGTCTCCCCAGCACAGTGGGGGAGGGGGCTTCTGAGGGCATCTCAGCTCCAGACTGACAGCTGAGGTCAAAGGGCTGTCTTTGGGGCTCAAAGGGACTCTGGACCCCGTCCGGAGGGCGGTCCTGGGTTGTCTCCAGATGGGGTGAGCTGTCCGGGGACTTCTTGCCTTCAAACTCCCCACGCCCTGGCCCGCCACCCTCAGGTCTGCCCTGCAGGGCCGCCACGGTCGAGGCAGCTGCAGGGTCCCTGGGGGCCAGTGCCATGAGCTACCTCGTTGCCCGCTAGCGCTGGGGTGGGGGTGGGGGGGCAGGAGAGGAAGAGGAGCCAGGCCACGCCTCCGCTTCCTCCCTGGTGACGAGTCAGGAGGGTGGGGGCTGGGGCCCGCTCTGCAGCCTGCGCTCTGTCTGGGGGCCTCGGTTTCCCCGTCTGACGAGCAGGGAAGCCAGCTGAGCGCCCCCTAGGGGCCCTTGCAGCGAGAACGGACTGTGGAGATTCCCACGGCCAGGGTGGCTGTTGGGCGGGGCCGCTGCCCCAGGGAGGGCTGCCCAGGGTCGTGGGCTGTGGCCTTGGCCCTGCCCCACCCTCAGTGGGTCCCCGAGCGCTTTGCCGTCCAGCACAGCGGCCACCACCAGCCACGCACGGCTGCTCACACTCAGCTTCACGGTGAATGAAACGGACGCTTCCGTTATTAACCCACACGCGAGCGCCCCATGGTCACGTGGGCGACCATGTGGTCCACGGGGCCCTGACATCTCGCGGGAAGTGCGCGGTGTGAGAGGCCTAGCTTTCAGCCTTATGTGCAGCAAACCCAACTTCAGTGTCCGTTCCAGGGGTGCACAGTTGTCTGCCCCCTGGATCCAGACTCTTTTCCTTGTCCCAGGAAGTCCCGTGGCCGCACGGCTTTGCAGGCTCCCTCCAGGGCACCGTGGATTCTCCCAGCTACAGGTGCCCCTGGCATCCGGTGGGCAGAGGCCAGGGCTGCCATCAACGCCCTACCCGGCACCGGGGCCTCTGCCCCTGCCTCCAATCCCACCTGGGCCCCAGGATCACTTCCGACCTTTGGCTTCTCCCAGAAGAGGGATTTCAGCTACAGCGCCCCCCCCCCCCCCCCCGCAGCTGCCACTGCCTGGCTTCCCTTCCCGAGGGCGTAATGGGTGCTTGGGCCAGGCCTGCACCTGCACCGGCAGCATCTACGGCAGGTGAGATCACACCTGTTCACGCTCGCCAGCTGCCCCCCCGGGGAATGAAAGCCAGGAGGCCCTTCCTGTGCCACCCGCGCAGCTGCCCTGCCCCAGAGCTGCCTTGGGGAGACACACGGCGGGGGCGGGGGGGAGACAGCCGGGGTGGGGGTACAGTGTAGGCAGCCAAGACCGGAAAGGAAAAGCTGAAACATTCAGAACCCAGCTGTGCTTTGGGGGCAGGGGCTTCCCTGTGCCCCACGGTGTGTCCCTGCCCCGTACCCACTTGCTCCCAGACAGGTGCACCTGCCTCACTGTGATCAGCAAAAATGCCACGTGGGGGCAGGCGCTCAGCCCCCTCTCCCACCGTCCAGGAGCGCCGGGTTCAATCCCCTCCACAGGAATTCGCTCCTCACTCCCCGTGGTGCAGTTCTCACCTCCAGCTGCTGGCAGAGACCCAGAGGCGGGGTCTCCCCCATCCCCAGAGCCCCCACTGTTTGGGCTGGGGAAATCCCTGGCCATGGGCGCTGCCCCGTGCAGTGCGGGTGTGTATAGCAGCCCTGGCCTCTGCCCACGGTGCCAGGAGCACCCGCCTCGTTGGGACACCCACGGTGCTGCACCCCTGGCTCCGGCTTCCTGCGGGACGGTTCTGTTCATCAGGCTCCTGCCACCCACGTGGGAGACCTGGAGCCGGGGCCAGGCCTCAGCCAGCCCAGTCCCGGACATTGTGGGTATTGGGGTAGTGGACCAGCAGGGGCGAAATCGGTGCTGGTTAAGAACCGTGCAGGGAAGTGGTCTCTGTCTACACACATGCATGCGCACAACACATGTGAACATGCATGAACACAATGCACACATGGGGGGGCACATGCCCCTGGCCGCAGGGGAAGCCTCTCACCATGTCGGGGAAGAAGGCTTCCGCGTAGGAGCCCTTCAGGGTGAAGAGCTGCGGGATGTCCACGATGTCGCTCTCGGCCAGGCCCAGCTCCCGCTTCAGCACCTCGCGGTTCCAGTCGATGCACTTCTGGGGGTGGGAGGGGGCAGGAGGGCTCTGACCCTGGCCGGGCACTGGCCGCGCGCCGCTCAGCTCAGCTTGAGGGCCTGCGCAGGGCAGCAGCCGCCATCCCCTGAGGGGGTGGCTGGGAAGCGGCAGAGCTGGCGCCTGGATGGAGCAGGTTCTGGGTCACTAGGACACCATCCCCGCCTCAGCCACAGCACGGTGCACCTGGGCAGCTGAGGGCAAGTGCCCGGCCCCACTGGTGAGGGGCAGGGGGAGGCATCTCCTCCCACTCACTGGGCAGCGGCACTACCCTTGGGCAAGCCCTGCCTCTTGCTGAGACCCCCAGAGTAGAGCAGACCTCCCTCGTCAGACTGGGAGCTCCCTGGGGCACACAGCCCTGTCTCTTCCATCAGACTGTGGGCTCCAGAGAGTAGAGACGCTATTCTACCCACAGGTCCCAGCCGCCCCAGGACCATCAGAGACCCAGGGCTGAATCCTCCGCCCTTCCCCACAGCTGCTGGGGGAGCTCCTCCTTGGAGGATGGGGGCCCCTTAGAGCAGCCGGTGGCCCTACTGTGCGCCAGACTGCGCGCACCTGTGCGTGGAGATTGTCGCTCCTGAGACGCTTGTCTGCCAGCATCTCGTTGATGCTTCTGTTTGCCTTGTGTTTTAACCCTGCAAGAGAAAGACAGGACTGGAGCTGCAGAATCCAGGCCAGGATTTTCTCCTGCCTCAGAGCCAGGCCTCCAGCCAGGAGATGGAGACCTGGAGACCATGCAGAGGGACCAGGCTCTGGCTGTGGGTAAAACCTGGTGATGGATTTGCAGACCCGTGGGCAGGGACTTCTGCTCACTGAGCCTAATAATTACAGCACCAGATTCTGTTACCGAACACCCACCATGCCCGGGAGCCCTACTCAGTTTGTTACTGAGCTTTAAAAGAATCCTTGGAGGAGTTAATTATGACCTCCGACTCAGAGGCACCGAGAGGCAGCTCCGACCCCAGCCTTGATCCCAACGCAGCCAGCGGGCGGCAAGACCAGGATCTGAACTCTGTTCTTCCCAATGCTCCACTCCTCAGGTGAGAACACCCAGGGAAGTGGGCAGGTCCTGGCAGGTAGGAGGGGGCGGGGCCTGTCAGTTCCTGGGCCTCTGAGCCTGGCTCCTCCTCCTCCGCACGCCCTTGAGCCCTGCTGTCCCCCCTGGCTCCACAGCCCCATGAGAGCCACCTCTCCTCTCTGAGCCTCGAAGGGGGTGGCAGGGGAGACAGGCGAGCGTGAAGGGGCCTGGCGCACCCGGGCACCCCAGTCTCCATTGCTCTCCTGGGATGTGCCCCAGGAACCGCCCCACCCCATCCAGGAAGAGCCCTGGCCTGCAGGTGTCAGGGCTGAGCCGCGGGGCACTGTCATGGAGACCGGGCGTTGTCACTCACCCTCAAACTGGGCCGCCTCCCCGTGGCCCTCCTCTCTCTTCTTGTGGAACAGCTGGAGGCAAGCGCTGGGGCTGGCCAGGAGCAGCCGGAAGCCCTGGCACAGGGGGAGGGAACCGCTCAGGGGGCAGGCTCCCCCGAGACACAGGAGACCCCCAACCTCAGGAGGGGCCCCGTTCAGGAGCCAGGCTGGGCATGGGGCACCCTTGTGCCCCCATCCTGCCACCAGCCCCAAAGAAAGGGTCAGCCATTCCTCCCCCACCCCGCCCCATCCTCCCAGATGCCCCCCAGCCTGCAGCCCTCCCCCACCCAGCCACCAGGAACCCGGCTCACCCTTCCACACGCCCAGGTATCTCCTGCCTTGCAAGGCAGTGGCCAAGCTCCCTTGCAAGTGTGCCTGCTACGCCCTGGGAGCTCGTACCCCGCTGGGCTGGGACCCCTGGCCCCCAGGATGCCCCTCCTCGCTCCCTGAGGGCCACCCCCTCCCAGGTCACCTCTGCAGAGCAGCTGAGCGCAGCAGTTAGTGCAGAGACCTGGCCCCTCAGCTCTGAATTTGAATCCTGCCCTGCCACCTGCAGGGCCTCAGTTTCCTCACTGGTAAAATGGGTACAAGAGTCACTGCACACATCTTGAGGGCTCGCTAGAGGATTAAGCACTCAGATGAGTGCTTGGCACACAGTAGGTGCTCAGCAAAGATCACCAGCGCGCGTCTGGTGGCTGGGGGTTTGGGGGCAAACACACAGCCAGGAAGGGCGAGAACAAGGGCCCTCGTAGTCAGCGGAAGAGCAGCCTCCACCTGAGGCGCTGACCCCTCCCAGGGCGCAGCAGGTCTCAGCCCTGTCACTTCCAGTGGGCAGGGCCCAGGCAGGAGGCGGGGACGCACCTTCGGGTCGGAGGTGGGCACGAAGCTCAGGAACTCGTCCACGTGGCCCACGGACAGCCAGCTCGAGTAGAGCTCCACGGGCGGCTGCACCCGCTGGGCCTGCAGGAAGCTGCGCAGCGCCTGGGCCATCTGCCGCCCGCCGGACCTGGCCATGGAGGGACGGGCGGCGGTCACCAGGGCGGCACTTCTCGGACGGCCCCTCCCCTCCACAACCCTCTGAGCCGGTCCAAGGGGAAACTGAGCCCAGCGACTTAACGTGGTTCCCACAGCTGAGGAGTGACAGGGCCAGACCTCCCTGATGGCCAGTGGCACTGGAACCAGGGGGGACGCCCCGGGGGGGCAGGGGGTCGACACGCCGCGGGTCAGGTCTGTGCCAGCGCCGAGAGTGTCAGGGCGGGGCCGGGACCTGTCCCAACCCTTAGGTGCTCCCAGGAACCTGCCCCCTGTCCTGTCTGTCACCCAGAGCGCCTGCCCCACCCCCACCCCGACCTCCTCCTTGGGCCCAAAGAAGTCCCAGGAGACAGCTGCATGGACCAAAGGGAGTGGAAGACCCCCGGGGCCCAGCCCGGGGTTCAGGGCAGCGGACTCCTCACTCAAGGGACACACAGCCTTTGGCTCCAAGCAGCCCCTGCTCAGTCCAGGGAGTCCCCGGGGTCAGGGGCTGGCAGGGGCGGGGCTTGTGGCCACGAGGATTCCTCAGCCCCCATACCCCGCACGCCACCATCCCCAGGGAGGGGCCCAGGTATCTGCATTTTGAGAAGCACCTGCTTCCCACCCGTTCTGAAGTTTGAGGACCCTGCCCCGGGCACCCCGCGCTCAGCACCGCCCAGTCCCCAGGAGTCCCTGACAGGGGGCAGAACCCCCTTTGCCAGTGGGGGGGTTGACGTGGAAAGAGGGGGCAGGGGCAGGGAGCAGGACTGGAATCCCTGCCCCGGAGGAGAAGACGTCACCCAAGGCCGCGTGTGCGTGGAGGGACCCCCAAGACGTCTTAGGCAGGCAACGCCCCATTTCACAGGCCCGGCGGCTGAGGCTGAGGGGTGACGCACAAGTCAGAACGTCGGGGCCGGCGCAGGGGTGCAGCGGGTGAAGCCGCTGCTTGCGACCCCAGCGTCCCAGGCTGGAGTGCTGCTTGGAGCCCCAGCTGCTCTGCTCGCAACCCAGCTCCCTGCTGGGGGCGAGCGGCAGAAGGCGCCCCAGTGCTGGGGTCCCTGCACCCACCTGGGAGACCCGGACGGGGTCCTGCTCAGCCTGGCTCACAGCTGGCTGCCGTGGCCACTCGGGGAGCGAACCAGCGGCTGCAGGATCTCCCCCGCCCTCTGCCTTCCCGATAAACAAATCACTTTTTTTTTTTTTAATCAGAATGCCTTGCTGCACTCCCCCCCCCCCCCCCCGCCCTGGCCGCGCGCAGACACCAGCACACGCTCCCTGCTCAGACAGGGTCGCGTCTCGCCTTGCACTTGCTGGCCCGGCCTGAGGACGCGACCCGGACAAGAACCCATGCCGGCTCCCGGCCTCAGACTCGGGACAGTAGCCCTGCCGCCACCACGCAGCCCACGGACACTGACGACCCAGCGGCCTGTCCCTCTCCCTGCTCAGACCACGTGGAGACCTGGCTAAACCCCGGGGTCACTGCCATCTCACGCACGCACGGTAGCTGCAGGTCCTCACGGGGCCCCTACGAGGCCTCTGCCCGTCCCCCACCGACCCAGGGCTGCACCTCCCCAATGCACTCTGTCTCTGAAGGCTGCAGCGCCCCCTAGCGCCCGCCCCGGCCCCATCGCTCTCTTGCCCCAGGGACCACCTGGCCTTCCTGGGTCTCGCTAGTCTCCCGCCTCCACCCCACTGGGCTATGAGCTCCAGGAAGGCCAGGGTCTCTAAGGTGCTCCTGCCACAGCCTCAGCTCCGCACACAACAGACCTCACCCCCCACCCCTGCCGCGAAACCGCGGGATCGGAGGCTCTGTGTAATACACAGCCCACGGTCCCCACGACTGGCACGTGCCACAGACCCCCCCCACCCCCCCGGGCAGCAACGGGTGAAGGGCCTGACTCAAAGGTTGGGCTGGATTACGGGAAAGATTTCTCTGGGGTTTCTGTTATTTTAATCGCGTGTTGGCAACTTTAAAGGGTTTATTTTAAAATGGTGAGAATGTGTCCCTACGGAAGCAGCAGGAACCCAAAGCAGATAAGGCTGGGGATGAGGAAGCCCCCCCCCCCCCCCCCCCCCCCGTGCTCTCAGCCCTCTGCGTGGTGGGCAGGGGCATGGACCAGATGACTCCAGCCCAAAGGTGGCTCCGTCTCCGAGTCATCCTCAAAGCCACCACTAGGTGGCAGAGTTGCTCAAAGAATGTTTCCAATGCAGCACGCAGAGGGTGCAGAACCCAGGCCTGCAGAGCCGGGAACCGATGTTTGCTGAGCACCCACTATGTGCCTACTCTAAGCTCACACTACGTGTCTTAGTGAATCCTCACGAGCTCTCTGATACCCACACAAGCCCGGCCTCACTCCCCACCGCTCGGCTCCTTACCCCATCTGCTCCAGCCCCACTGGGCTCCCTGTTGTTCTAATGTCTCCTGCCTCAGGGCCTTTGCACAGGCGATTTCCAATGCCCGGGACATTCTTTTCCTGAGTAGCCGCTTCTTTGACTCCCCTATGGCCTTCAGGGCTCTGTTTAAATGTCAGGTCCTCACCAAAGCTTGGGCAGAATCTACCGACCCTCTGCATTGAGCCCCACACAGAAGCGCCGCCCGGGTCACCTCACGTAATCGTCACAACAGCCTTGTGAGGCGGGGCCAGCAGCCCAGGGCTACAGGCGAGCGGCCGGGGGTTGGAAGAGGTACGTGATGCGCCTTTCTCCACGCAGTCTGTGCAATTCTCACCCGCCCTCCGGGTTTGCTCGCTGTCCCTCTCTGATAGAATATACTAGAACGTAGCCCCCGTTCACCACCGAGGAGCAGCCAAGGCAGGAGCAGAGGCACCAGTGGGATTCCCACCGTGCCACTAACACGCCGTGGGCCAGGATCTAGCCCTCCCGGAATCCCAGGACTCCGACTGTCTGTGGAGGGCCCTATTCCTGTCTCAGCTCTGGGTGCGGCCATAGCAGAAACCCCTGCCCGCCTTCCAGGCCCTTGTTCCGTGCCTGGGGACCCCCAGAGCAGACCGATGGGCATGGCTGAGCCAGGGCTCCCAGCTCGGCTCCCCCGGCCGCAGGGTGAGCTAGAGGCTGGGGCAGGAGCCCGGGCCAGGGATCGGAGCAGAGTCCTCGGAGACCCCCCCCCCCCGAGAGCCCCTCCCACTCCTGAGCCCCATTTGCTGAGCTCTGTGCCCCAGGCCGGCTCCCCAGGCTGCTGCTGGGCTGGGGCAGGGACCACCTGAGCATTGGAGGAGCCCTGCCCCGCCCCTGCCCCTGCCACCTCTCCAGCCTCCCCGAGCCGTGCTCTCTCCGGCCCCCAGGCTGTGGCCCGTGCGGCGCCCTCTGCCTGGCACACTTTGCCTCGCTCCCTTCTCCGTGACAGGTCCATGTCACCGCCACCCCAGGAAGTCTTCCCTGACACCCGCCTCAGCCGCTGAGCGATCCCATCAGACCAACACTGCTCGTGCTCCTTAGACAACAAACTGCCCGGGGCGCACTCCTCGGCTGTCCTGCATCCCCAGCCCTGCAGAGAGGACAAAGTCATGAAAAGGGCAGACGGATGCACGTGACTTTGCCCTCCTGAGCCTCGGTGTTCTCATCTGTGAAATGGGACAGCAGGGGCAGGCACGCAGCACGCGGTCAAGGTGCTACCTGGAGTGCCCCCCCCATGCTGGGCCCGGGCTCCACCAGTCCCAGCTTCCTGCTCATGCACACCCCGGGAGTGGCCGCTCGGGTACTTAAGTCCCCACCACCCACAGGGGAGACCAGGGTGGAGCTCCTGGCTCCTGGCGTCGGCCTGGCCAGCTCTGGCTGTCACAGGCATGTGGGGAGCCAGCTGGTGGATGGCAGAGTCTCTGTCCATCAACTTTCTCTGCTTTTCCAGTAAAAAAAAAAAAAAATCTTGAAATAAAAAAATCAAGAACAAAATGGGAACCCTGATAGTCCCAAGCTTGCAAGAACTAAATGGGCGTGGCGCATAGTAGGTGGTCAATTAACTTTGTCCCACGGTCCCAACCTGCTGCAAGGCGGGCCCAGGCTGGAGGCCGGCGGGGCAGCGGCGGGGCACTGAGAGCCGGCTCACGTGGATTCTCTGCCCCCCGGAATGCTGGTTATGCAGCTGGGATGGGGGTCTCTATTAGGCCCATTTTACAGACAAGGCGACTGAGGCATGGAGCACCAAGTAAACTGTGCACTTAACAAGCATCTGTTCTGTTCCCTCATAGACCCCCGGCCCCCTCAGCAGTGCCTGGCACACACCAGACGTCTTCACAGAAACAGCACCCACTGTGTGCCCGGCACCGGCTGGGCGACAGGTCCAGCGTTAAGCGGCAAGGCCGGACTCAAGCCCAGGTCGCAGGAAAGCTGCCCACAGGGAGTGGCCAGGGCCCAGCCCCCGCTGTGTCAGGTTGAGCCCGCTCCTGCCCCGGCCATCCTCCGCCCCAGGCACCAGCCGGGGCACCTGCTCCCCGCCTGGGTGGCTGCCAGGGCGCCTCGCCTCGCCTGCCCCGGAGACCTGAGGCCGCCGGGTTCACGTCCCAGCACCGCCCGTCTTCCCTGGGCCTCGGGTCTGAGGGCAGCCAGGGGTCGGGGTGGGGCTGGGGGCGTTGGGGCACGCCCACGCTCCACGCTCACCCCACCAGCAGGCTGGCACCGGGCGCGGGGGGCAGGGGGCAGACCTCAGGGAGGAAGCAGCGCACCCACACCTCATTCCTCCGTCCCGCCGGAGGGTGTGGCCCGTGGCCGGAGCGCTAAACCCCAAATACCTCGCTTCCTGCCCCATCACAGCCAGGGGGTGGGACCCACCGGGTCACTTCTGTCACCCGGCAGCCTGGCCAAACACACCCTGACCTCAGCCACCCGCCCTGGCGACCTCTGGGCCCTTTCGGAAGAAATCACCGAGTCCATCCCCCTGCCTCAGTGCCGGGCGGTCACCTCTGCAGCTCTGCCTGGGCTTCCGGCTTTTTGGGGAGGCCCCCTGCGGACACAGTGCAGGCTGGGGACTAACGGAGCCCCTAAAACCAGGGGAGGCCCCAAGGCCCTGGGCCACGAGCTTGCGAGTTCCCCCCTAAGGTTCTGGGAGGTTCTGCAGGGAGAGCCCACAACTCCAGGTTTCCTGGGCAGAGGCTAAGGCCACCTCCCAGGCCGGGTGCCCTGCTGGGGACCTGGGGCCTAGGGATGGATGCCGTGGGTGGTCCAGCCCTCCCCCGGCCCCGGCCTCGCACCTGGGGAAGCTGCCGCCGATGAGGATCCGGCCCAGGGGGTAGTTCTTGCCGCCCACCGTGACGGGCGGGCTGACGTCCAGGTTGCCGAAGGAGTCGAGGCTGGAGGCGCCGGAAGTTAGGGTCTCCCGGGTCACATATCCAAAGTCAGGACCCTAGGGGAGGAGCAGCGAGACCCCGCCCCCAGAAGGAGGGGTCAGTTAGGGCAGAAGGGGCGGCTCTTGGGGGGATAGGGGGATGGGGGATGGGGGGACTGGGGGACCTCCCGCCCCCTGGTCTTCCTGCCTGAGAAAGCATCTCGGGCAGCTTCTCACAACCCCCCCCCCCCCCCCGCACCCCCGCTCTCTGGGCTCCGTGCAACGCAAGCCCCGGTGGACAACGGGATAACCGCATAACCGGAAGACCGCGGGCGCCTGGCAAGGAGCAGCCGTCCCTGACCCCAGAGCAAACCCCCGTGGAGAGCCGCAGCGAAAGGCGCCCCCGGTCCCCCGGTCCCCCGGCCCCCCGGTGCGGCGCCCCGGTGCGGCGCGCTCAGAATCCTGGCGAAGCGGCCCGGGAGGCCAGCCCCGGGCTCTTAGAACTCCGGGAAGCCGCGTCTAGGGGAGGCGCTCGGGCCAGCGTCGGCCCAGAGGGTTAAGCACCGGTTCGAGTCCCAGCTCCACTTCCGATCCAGCTCCCTGCTAACGCACCTGGGCAAGCAGCGGAAGGCGGCCCACGTGCCTGGGCCCCTGCACCCACGTGGGAGACCCGGATGGAGGTCCTGCTCCTGGCTGGGGCTGGCCCAGTCCAGGCCGTTGTGGCCAACTGGGGAGTGAACCAGCGGATGGAAGACCTCCCCCCCCACCCCCGCCCTGTCTGTAACTCTGCCTTTCAAATACACGAATCTCCTTTTTTTATATAAAAACAGAAAAATCAGTTATTTTGATGCAAAAAATTTTGAACTCGATGCAAAGCGTTCTCATAACACGCCGTGCCCTGCACATTTTCTTTCCGACCTGAGACGGAGCTCGCGCTCCCGCGTTCACTCCCAGCTGCCTGTAACAGCCGGGGACAAGCAGGGGCTGGAGCTGGGAGCCAGGCCCCACGCCGGGTGCCCCACGTGGGCGGCAGGGACCCAGTCACGTGGTCGGCAGGGACCCAGTCACGTGGGTGGCAGGGACCCAGTCACGTGGTCGGCAGGGACCCAGTCACATGGGCGGCAGGGACCCAGTCACGTGGGTGGCAGGGACCCAGTCACGTGGTCGGCAGGGACCCAGTCACGTGGTCGGCAGGGACCGTCACGTGGGCCATCGCTGCTGCCTCCCAGGGAGGCGTCAGCGGGAAGCTGCAGTCGAGAGCCGGAGCTGGGTTAAAACCCAGGTACCCGGATGTGGGACGCGGTATGTCAACCACCAGCAAGACACCCACCCATCCCCCCATGGCAGAAATACCACCCCCCAGTAACGGAAACGCCACCCCTCCTATAACTTTTTTTTTTTTTTTTTTGCCAAGCAGAGTTAGTGAGAGAGAGAGAGAGAGAGAGAGAGAGAGACAGAGAGAAAGGTCTTCCTCCCGTTGGTTCACCCCCCAAGTGGCCTCTATGGCCGGTGCGCTGCACCGATCTGAAGCCAGGAGCCAGGTGCTTCTCCTGGTCTCCCATGGGGTGCAGGGCCCAAGCACTTGGGCCATCCTCCACTGCCTTCCCGGGCCACAGCAGAGAGCTGGCCTGGAAGAGGGGCAACCGGGACAGAATCCGGCGCCCCAACCGGGACTAGAACCCGGTGTGCAGGCGCCACAGGCAGAGGATTAGCCTGTTAAGCCACGGCGCCGGCCCCTATAACTTTTTGAAGTCCCCCTATATGCATAGGTTTACATTTTTCACATTAAAACAAGCTTATCTTTAAATTCCACCTTCCATGGGTTTTTAAGCGCCTGTACCGTAGGGAAAGGTTGAAGATCTTAGCTTCCATTGCAAGCTGGGAAAAGAGCAAACTAACCCCAAAGAAAGCAGCAGATTCGAGATCACGGAGATGAGAGCAGAAACCCACGGAAGCCCCCTGGCCCCACAGGTGCAGCCTGGGGCTGGGGGCCAGGTGTCCCCCGGCCGAGCACTTGCCCGACCTCTCCAGGTTGGGGCCAACGTCCCCACCGGCTCTGCAGGCCCTCAGCCCCCTGCCCCGGCACCCCACCCTGGACTGGCACGGGGTCAACCAGCAGCAGGGCCACTCCAAAGACAGGAGCCCAAGGGCGGGAATGTGGGGGCAGCCTCTCTGGTTCCACATCCTGATGTCACCACTAACTTACTGGGTGGCCTTGGGCAAGTTCCGTAACCTCCCGACCTTCAGTTTCCTCATTCGCAAAGAAGGACTTAGAATAGCTCTGTCCATAGGTGTGCCCTGTCAGCTAAATGAGGTAGCCGGTGACATGCTAGGGGAGACAGTGCTGGAACTCGCTACACGATGGCAGGTGCAGCTGTTGCCATCCTGAGCACAGGAGGTAGCACAGTGCCTGGCACACAGCGGGTGTTCAGAAAGCATTCTCTATCTGAGGAGAGGCTCTGGCCCTTAGAACCGGGGCCAGGGGGGCTCACCAGGGGTGCCCCCTCCCCCCAAAACAGGCGGCTTGGTCTCCCTGGGGCTGACTCTTCTGTTGATTTCCCTTTGGAAAACAGGCCCCTACCTAGAACTGCAGAGTCCCAGAAAAGGGGCAATGGGCACGGCTGCCTATTTGCATGTGGTTTGCATATCCTTAGCTCGTCCTGCCCCAGCCCCTCCCTGGCTGCCCGGCTGGCTGCCCCCCACTTCCCGTGTCTGCGGGCCCCCATCTTTGCAGGAGAGGCCTCGCTGGGGGCTCCCATAGGAGGGCCCACCCGGCCCCGGCCCCCTCCCCACTCCGCCTCGGCGTACCAGGATCCTCTTCAAGGGGAAGTCCCTCAGGCCTCTGTTCCGGGGCGAGTCAAAGACCACGGGGAAGGACTTGTGCGGGGCCTCCACGTAGCCAAACTCCATCTCGTCCTGGGAGAGAGGGGGAGGGGGGGAATGAAGGCACCGGACCCGCACAGGCGCTATCAGACAGGTGGCCCCGGGCAGACCTGGGCGGGGTGCAGGCGCGGAGGTGGGAGGGGTTTCCGGCTGGTCCTAGGGCATTGGGAGGGAGGCCGGGGCCTCTTCCAGGAGCCCGAGGAGGGGCAGGACCCCTGCAGGCTCCCCTACCCCAGGCCTTGCCCCTCCCACGCGGCTTCCGCCCGCACCTGGATCCAGCGGTCATTGCGATTCTCCGCCCGCGGGCAGACCACCAGCCTGCAGTCGGCCTTCGACGCCAGCGAGGCCAGGTCGGCCAGAAACTTCTCATTGGAGCCGTGCGGGTCCACCACGCTGCAAAGACAGGGAGGCGGGAGCGTGGCGAGGGCCTGTGGCCGGGGCCAGGGCCGGGGCGGGGGCCAGCGTGGCCTGGATTCAGCCTGTGCTGGGCTCTGGGTGGCCCCCGGGGTGCAGAGGTGCAGACACGGTCTCTACCCTAGAGAAGCTCCAGGCTCGTGGGGGACCCAGGGGACGTCCCCAGACCAAGTGACAGTGAGCAGGGCTACGCCCAGGCGGTGGAGCCCAGAGCGAGGCACCTAAGCCGGCACAGGTAATCCGAGAGGCCGCCCTGGAGGTGACCTGGGCCTGAATGTCTAGTCCTGGAGCTGTAGGGGGCAGGCGCCCCGGCTCCTCCTGTTCCTTGGCCTGGCCTAAGCCGAGGGCCGGGCGGGGCTGTGAGCACACAGGCAGACAGGACACGCTCTGAGCACCTGCACACACCTGGGCCCAGGTCAGCAGAGCGAACCTGTCTGGCCACCCCCATCCCGGCCTTGGGATTTGTGTGCAGCCCAGCTGTGGCCCTGTCTGTGGATCCGGCCCCCCCACAGAGGCCTGGCGGGGCCTTGTCCCACGCACCCCCAGCAAGGAGCCCACCCAAGGTTCTGAGAGATGCAGATGGCCCAGAGCTGGGCTGGGCTGGGCTGGGCTGGGTTCCCGAGTCCTCAGCAGATGCAGGAGACGAGGCCCCCTAGGGCCGCTACTGCCCAGGCCACACCCAGGGTGCCCCAGGGCTGCAGCCATGAGACCACTCAGGGGCCAGGAGGTGGGAGCCACAGCCGGGGACCTGGGCCAGGCCCGAGCTTCAGGGCGGTGCCCACGCACACCAGCTCTGGTCCTGGGCCCCGCTCCCTGCCGGTCTGAGCGAGGGGCCAGCCAGCACCCTGTCCTCACCCCTCCCCATCCGGGGCCACGGGGCAGGGGGGTGGGGCGGCCTCACCTGCACACATACAGCTCCAGGGGGGGCTGGGTGTTGGGGGTCATGATCCAGGGGGCCACGCGGAAGGTCACGGTGTCTGTGAAGACGGGCACCTCGGCCAGGGGCTGGGGGGAGGGAGGGAGGACTCAGCGCCCAGCCCCAGCCCGGCCCCCCACAGCCCTCGGCCCGAGCCGCACGTACCCTGGTGTCCAGCAGACTCACGCTGAGGGAGACCACGCCTGCGAAGTCGGCGTCGGGGAAGGCGAGCCCCTCCACGTGGAAGCGCACCTCCCGCTCCCCCGGCTGCCGCTCCACTTCGTAGGACAGGAGCCGGGGCCCCAGCACCTGCCTGTAGTCCGAGAGGGACACCCCACCTGCCGAGAGCCAGGGTCAGGGGCCAGGGCCGGGCGGGGTCCCAGGATGGGCAGGAGCCCCATGGTGGGAGTCCAGGGGCAGAGCCGCCTCTGGGGTGCCAGCTACTTGGGTCGCTGTCCAGCCGTGCCACACCCACGTCACGTGGCTGTGGCTCAGTGAGTTCATTCCTCATCTATACAATGGGCCACGGTGTGTTTCTCGGGAAGCCGTGAGAACTCTGAGCCAGGCAGAGAGATCAAAGCCCCGACACAAAAGGGGACCAGAACCCCAGCTGTGGCCGGAGGAGGGGACAGAGTGTGCAGGGAGGTGCACCTGTCATCCCTAAGAGCAACCGTGCGCCTGTTCTCGCTAGGCTGGGGAGATCCTGGAGGACTTCCCGCCGCCGCGTGCTGTGTCTTCCGAGCAGGAAAGCCACAGGGACAGAGAGCAGAGGGCGGGGAGGGGCCGGGGAGGTGGCCAGTGACCAGCGGTGGCCGGCTGTTTTTATCCGGGATAGTGAAGACGCCGGGGACGAGGAAGAGGCAGCGGTGGGCATGTGGCGTGCGGGATGAGCTAAACGCCACGGAGCGGTTCACTTAGAAATGTTGCAAACGGGGCGGGCAGCACGGGGCAGCAGTGACCTTGACCCCACATCCCCGCTGCTCCACTTCCCGTCCCACTCCCGGCAGTGGGCTCCTGCCGCCCATGCGGAGACTCGGGTGGGCTCCTGACTCCTGGCCTTGGCCTGGCTCAGCCCTGCTGTTTCGGCCATCTGGGGAGTGGACCGGCGGGTGGAGGACTCTCTCTCTCTCTCTCTCTCTGCCTTTAACTCAGCCTCTTGCTGCGGCTTTGATTAATAAGAACTCTGGGGACAGAGAGGATGGGGCGGGGCCCAGGCCTCAGCCTCCCCTGGGCGGTGCTGGGCAGGCAGAGGAGGGAAGGGGTCCCAGGCCATGGACAGGAGAGGGGCTTTGGTGTTCAAGGGGCCGGGACCCAAATGCCCGCCCTGCTCCTGGTTGGTCCTGTGACAGTGAACTCGTGCGTCGGAGCCTCGGTTTTCCTCCCCGTACAATGGGCCCAATGCGGACCCTCCTTCCGGGACACTACGTCGGACACCAGCCGTGCCAGCTTCAGAGTGATGAATGGGGGGACTGGGAGAGATGGGGGTGAACGGGGGAGGGAAGGGCGCCCCAGAATGGGGGAAGGGAGGGCGCCCCACGCCCCACCCCGGGAGGGTGCACCACTCCCACCCCGGCCGCTCACCCCGGGCACAGAAGACCCGCAGTCTCTTGGCATCAGATGAGGGCACGTTCAAGACCAGCCTGTGGCTGTCGAAGACGCTGTCCGGGCCTTCGCAGCTCAGCACCATGGGGGACATGTCCTTCAGGTCTGGGGACAGGGGTGCCTTTACAACCCCCCCACTAGCCGGGCCCTCCCTCCACCGGCTGGGTCCCCTCTCCCCTACACCAGATGGTTTCACACACACACACACCCCGTGATCGCTGTCGCTCATTGGCCAGGCGCCCCACCGGCCGGTTCCCCACCACCACCAGCAACCATGTCGCTCACCGGCCAGCGACGTCAGCTGGCCGTCATCGAGGTCGGGGTCCCTGGACCTGTCGCTGTCCCGGTCGCAGTTCACCAGCAGGACGGCCCCATGGCCCTCAGGGCCCCAGTGCCAGGTTCTCTGGGGCCAAATAAGAAGATCTGGGCATCAGAGGGACCGGGGGCTCGGGAAAGGGGGTTCTGCACGGGGCCCGGGCCACCCCTCCTAGCAGCCTGAGACGCCCGCTCTGGGTTTGCTGAAAGACTCACAGAGGGATTGTAGGCTGGGAGCTGGAGCTACCCAGAGTCACCCCGCCCTTGTGCAGTGAACAACGTGTACAACTGTACACACCAGGCACAGGGGCACCGCCTCCACACCCAGAAAGGGACCTCAAGAGCCAGCGGCGCTCGGTCCGCCTGGGGCACAGAGGCTGCCCTGCCCACCCTGGATCGGGGTGAGGGGCCGAGAACCCCGGGGAGACCCTCCCTACCCCAGCCCTCCCCTGTGGCCTGTCCCACAGACATCCCTGATGTCCACCCAGTGTCCTACAAGCCCTGCACGCTGAGGCCCACGCTGCAGCGGGAAAGATGGCTGGGACCTCGCCCGCCTCGGCAGCCACCGCTCCGCCCCACTGGCCTCCGCTTCATCTCCAGCCGACCGCGGGGCAGGGCTCAGCCTCGTGGCACCCGGGAGGGAACAGAACCCGGCCTCGGGGACCACACCGAGCACTGCCAGCCTAATGGCCCTCTCGTCCACCCCCGGGTGGCTGCCATCCTGCACCAGGGCCCAAGTATCCTTCTGCAGTGAGCAGCCTGCACAGCTGTCCGTGGCAGCCCTGCACTGCCTTGTCCATAACCATACGATCCAGGCTGCCTCTCTGGGATCTTTCTCTGCCAACTGTGCCTTCAGCCTCAGGTGCCTCCTGTGGGGGAAGACCTTGAGCCCCCCCACCTCTTCCTCTTCCTACCCTACCCCAGCCTCCTCCTCTTCCTCCCTCTTGGGGTCTGACTCCGGCTCACCGCCACAGCGTCCTCTACAGAGGCTCACCTCCTTGCCTCCATCCAGTCACTCAGCAGGTTTTTATAAAGCCCCTGGGCCGTTCAGGGTTCAAAAACAGAGCTCCAGATGGAAGAGGCAGCGAGCAAAAGACCCCGGCCCAACCCCAAGATGGCCCGAGAGAGACCCGGAGGATCCAGTGCTTCTCGGACGCTGCTCCCCACGGCAGGGCGCCTGGGGTCGAGTCCTGCCTCCGCCCCCAAACCCTGCTTCCTGCAAACGTGACCCCGGGAGGGCACCGTTCTGAGATCTCTCTGTCTCTCCTCTCACTAAGGACACAGAGAGTTTGAATCGCCTTAAATATGAGCAGAGAGGATGAGCTCTTGGCCACGAAGCACACGTGTGCTGGTCACGTGGCGTAAGCTAGTGCCCACCGAGGCCTGTGTGGCCGTCCCTGGCAGGGTTCCCTACGCCTTGGAGACCCCAGACTCTGGGGCCTTGCCAGCCCTCTGGAGGTGCCCTGGGGGAGGGGGCCACCCCAGGTTCCGGAGGGCGGCAGCGGGGGGGGGGGGTCTCACCTTGTTCCTGCGGCTTCTCTTCATCTTGCCGGTACGGCCCAAGTCCACGTCGAGGGAAACATCTGGAATGCGATGGGGCGGGGCTGACGGGGCCTCCCCCAGCCCCAGGCCCACGAGAACCGAGAATGGCCCATTCCCAGCCCAGGGACACCCTCGCCCTGGTCCTCGGTGCCGGGGGTGTCAGTGACTTGGGCGCTGGGGGCCCCGCGTCACTGGCTCTCGAGCTGCCGGCTCTGGTGGCCTTCTGGAGTCTATGCTGGTGGCCCTGAGCGCTGGCAGCTGGGGAGCCACCCGGGGTTCCAGGGACCGGGCTCTGCTGTCCTGGAGCCTGCGCCCTGCGCTCGGACTGGGGGGGCCTAGGGCTCTCCGGGGTTTGGTGCCAGGTCCTGGTGTCCAGCGAGGGCACACGGGAGACTCGGCCGTGGCTCCAGCTGTGGGCTCCCGGGCTGTGGCATTGCTAGGTCCTCCCCTTGGGCCCTTGACCAGGCCCAAGGTGGAACAGCCAGGCGTCCAGCACTTGGTGCGAGGCCCGGCGGGCAGACCCAGCCGCACCTGCGGTTTGCGGTGCCTGCACACAAGCTGCAAGCCCCCACCTGCTTTCTGACGGCGGAAGCCCAAAGCCGCTCTCCGAAGGCTGAACCTCAGCTCACCGCGGAACGCGCGGACGGGCCTGGTGCGTGGCGGCAGGTGCACCTGTTCCCTGCTGACTATGCAGCGCCCCTCCCAGACCTCCCCACTCCTGATGGAGATGCACGACCCGGAAGTGAACTCTGTGCCACCAGCTTTGGGCCATAAGATGCTGCTGCTTGGGTTGTGTGTGCAACCTGCAGGGGGCAAGGCCCAGCTCCCTGAGCACTGCTGGGGGGAGGGGGGTTAGGAAGCCCCTGGGGACAGGTGCGGGGTGGGGGCCATGGTCTCCAGGGGGCGGTACTCACCCACGCCAGTGAGGTAGAGCACGCTGTGGGCCAGGGCGCCCGCCTCCGGCTGCCCGAAGTAGGAGACCTTTACCTGGGGACACACAGTTGGCCGAGGCCGCCCCTTCAGCCATGGCTGTTGAGGGGGGTGGATGGCATCGTCCCTCCTCCACTGGGAGGAGAGGGGACATGGGGGTCCCAGGGGCCCGGGACGCAGGGGCTCCAGGCTTGTGTTCCCAGCTAGAGGCTGTGGCTGCCACCCCCCCTCCCTGGGTAGTCTGAGAACAGGACGGTTTAGGACCAGGGGTGGGGGGTGGGGGGTGTCCCAGAAGGAGCAGGTGACCACAGGCCACATCCAGGGACTGGACAGCTGTCGTCACTGTTGTCAGCAAGTTCCTCAAACTCCCCGAGCCTCTGGTTCTCCGTCTACAGAATGGGAGCCATGATCCCCACCCCCACCCCCACCATCCCAGCCAGGGGTCTCAGAGCTGCGCCTGGTGCTCCGCCCCATGGCCTTGGAGACAGGGCACAGGCAGAGCCCGTCCTGCAGCCAAGCGGCCCCAGCCCCCGCCCTCTCCAGGGCCTGCTGGGGAGAAGGGATCGTGTCAGTGAGCAGGAGCCCGGGACAGCGCCTGAGAGAGGTGGGGGCCGTTAGGAGTGGGCGACATGTGTGTCCACATGAAGGCCGGGCCAGGTGTCTATTCACGTGTTGTCCTGTGAAGATCCTAGCCCATCCTGCCTCAGGGCCTTTGCACCTGCTCCCTCTGTATATGAATGGGGGTGTGCCATGGGGGCTCCTGCTGTAGGTGGAGCTGGGGTGGGCGACACAGCCCCTGACCGCCACAGTGGCCTCTTACCTTCAAGTCATGTAAGTCCTTGCTGGCGGTGCCCACGGACAAGACCACATCCACACTGGCATCCAGGGGCCAGTGGGTCTTGCCCGCAGGCTCTGTCACCTGCGTGGGGTCATAGGCCACGAAGACCTCCACGCCGGGGCTCCCGGAGACCCCGAAGGTCTTGGCACCCTCGGGAACGTCCCTGCCAGGAAGAGACCACAGATGACAGCAGCAGTGGGCGGTGCACCGGGGCTGCCGGCCATTCAGACAGCCCCCCCCCCGGGCTAGCGCATAGCTGGCCAACCTCCAGGCGCCCCACCCTCAAGCACCCCCAAGTCGGCCACGGCCACGTTCCCCAGGCCCACGGGCCACCCGTTGTCTGGCCAGGTCTCCCGGCTTCTGCGGCCACCACTGTGCTCCGGGCCTCCATGAGGCCCCCTGGAGGGCTGAGCGCTGCCTCGCTCTTCTCCCAGTACCACCCACGCCCCTGCCGTCTGCTCTGCAAGCATCAGTCGGGCTGTGTGCTCTCTGCTCAGGAGCAGCGGTCTCCCTCCCAGCGGGCAGAAGGCGAGCTCCTCCCAGTGGCTCCCAGGCCCCGCTGACCGCCCCACCACCTCTGGCCCCTCCTCCCCATCCACGCTCCTCACACTTCTGTGCCCACCACACTGGCATTCTCTGCAGTTCCTCAAAGGCACGAGGCCGCCCTGCCTCAGGGCCTTTGTACCTGCTGTTCCCTCCAGATAGAATGCTCCCCCACCCCACATAGCCACATGGCTCCCCCCATCACCGCCCGCAGGGTTCTGCTTAAATGTCCTCTTCTCGGCGAGGCCCCCAGTCACCGCGTTTCATGTCGCACCTCGCCCCCCTCCCCTCGCCCCTGCTCCGACTCCTGCCTGTGCCCGCGAGGCGTCCCTCTCTCCTGCCAGGTCAGCCCCCGAGGGCAGCGGTTTTGTGTTTTGTTCACTGCCGGACCCTTGGCACTCATGACAGTGCCCGGCGCACTTGCTCTTGGATGGAGGCTCCTCACTTCCTGCTGCCCTGCCGGGCGTCCCCAGGCCCATATGCACCTGAGTGGAGATGTCGCCCGTGACTGCCGCGGTACCCAGGGACCCACGCAAACACCGATTCCCCAGGGCTCTGGAGAGGAGGCTGAGGGCACACACGCTGCTCCCAGCCACAGCTGCTTAGGGCCACCGAGGGAGCCCTGCAAAGGCGGGGCTGAGCCCACAGGGCCTCAGGGGGCGGCATCTCGTCCCACCAGTGCTCCTCCCTCCCCTGGCCATCGCCCAAGGTCAGGTCCACGTCCAGAGGCCGCTGGCCTGCCATGGTTCCCCAGTGGGGTCTGTTTCTCTATCCTCTGCCTCTGTCCTTTCCTGGACACCCACAAGACCACCAGGTGTTGAACCCCCTGGAGACCCCTGCCCTGGTCCCTGTGTCCCCGCCAGACAGCTGCCCCGGGGACAATGGTGATGCTGGTCAGCTCCGGCCATCACATCCTGCTGCCCACCGTGCCCCCACGAGGAAAACACTCATCCCCACATGAGCAGGAGTACACGGGGGTCCCCGGTCCCCCGAAGCTGCTGGCAAAATCCTCGCCACCACCAAGCCACGCTCTCCACGGCCGCGCGCCCTGACGCCGCCAGCGATCCCCGGCTTAACCCATTGCACCACACTACCGGCCCCTAAGTTTGCTTTTAATACAGAGATGGCCCCTGGTCTGTGGTTCTTACAATGTTAAAGCTTTATGATAGTACGACGTGCACCCGAGCAAACATTCGGTTTTCCGTTTTCAGAGTAGGATTCAACCTGGGGCCAGCACAGTGGCATAGTGTACAGAGTCGCCGCCTGCAGGGCTGGCATCCCATATGGGCGCCGGTTCAAGTCCCAGCTGCTCCACTTCCAATCCAGCTCGCTGCTACGGCCTGGGAAAGCAGCAGAGGATGGCCCAAGTGCTGGGGACCCTGCATCCACGTGGGAGACCTGGAAGAAGCTCCTGGCTCCTGGCTTTAGATCAACCCAGCTCCCAGCTGCTGCAGCCCTTTGGGGAATTGAACAAGGGAATGAAAGATTTCTCTGTGTGTGTGTGTCTCTCTGTCTTCTGTGTGTGTGTGTGTGTGTGTCTGTCTCTGTCTCTCTCTCTCTCTCTCTGTCTCTCTCTGTGTCTCTCTGTGTGTGTCTCTCTCTGTCTCTGCTCCCCCCTAGCAGGAGCCAGGTGCAGGGGCTTCCCCAGGAGACTCCCCCCCCCCCGGAAGGGCCTGTCCTGCACCTGCTGGGAGGAGGGGCTGCTTTTCCTGCTGGACCCAAGCAGGCAGAGCTCTGCCAGACAGGTGCCGGGCGGCCCTGCAGTCTCATCTCTTTGGCATCCTCCCCTCGCCCTGCCCGGAGGCTCAGAGATGGGGCACCTGCTGCCCTCGCTCACCTCTCCGGTCCCCGGTCTGCAGATGTGGCCTTGGGGGGCGACTGGCAGGGTTGGAGCCTGGGGGAGCCCAGGATGCCCCCCCAGCCCTGGGAGCTGCTCCAGGTAGACACCTCAGCCCCCAGACCAGACCAGTCGCCAGGTATGCAGCCAGGGCCAGTCTCCAAGCTCCCCACCAGGTGAGGTAATGGATTTAAATGAAAGGGACCATTAGTATCACCATTGCAGACACCACCCACTCCTGCCCTTGTAACCATGGTTACCGTCTGTCCTGTTCTGTAGAAGGAATGTGGCTCCAATCCCAGCCTCCATTTCCCTCTCTCTGAAATGGGTATAAGCCAAAGAACCAAGAGCTCAGCGCTCTGAGTGTTCTTAAAGGTGCTGCATTTGAAACCTGACCGTCGTCAGAGTTGGCTGCTGGCGCTGCTGTCACTGTCACTGCCCTCAGCCCAGCCCGCTCCAGCCAGGACCCCTGTGCTTCCTCTGTGCCCGCTCAGCTCACACACACCTTCCTGGGGGCCCTCACGGTCAGTCTGTGCCGCCCAGGGCACATCCAGCCCGACTCACCCTGCACCGTCCCCCACCCTGAGCCCAGGGCAGGGCCCCCAGGCCAGGTTCAAGAGAGAGGCAGCTAAGAGAACGGAGGTGATCCTCAGAGAACCTCGCAGAGGAGGCACACAGGGTGGGCAGAGGCACACAGGGTGGGTGGAGGCCCGGCCGGGGCTGCTTGCTGTGGGATGCTGGGGCGAGGAAGAGCCCACACGCGGACACCCCTGCTATGTGAGGCTCTCGCCTTCACAACAGCCCCCCTGGGACGTGTTACTGGCCCATTTAAAGGTGAAGCCACCCCCGACCCCAAGAGGCGAGGCAGCTCTCCTCGGGGAGCACTGTTGGCCGAGGCGGGCGTGAGCAGCAGGTCCCGCCTCTCTCCCGGGCTGTCCCGGCTGACATCAGCATGCGCACGTGTGCCCTGCGCGTGCCCCGTCAGGGATGGGAGGAAGAGACGGCTGGGGAAGATGGAGGAAGGAAACCAGGAGGTGTGGAAACCCGGCCATGCCAGCTCCGCCTTGACACTTCCGCACGGGTGAGCCGTGGAGGTCAGGACAGGCTGTCCCCGCCCACACTCCTGAACCCTGCAGGGGTGAGGTTGGTGCAGGTGGGGAGGATGGAGCGCACGCCTGGCCGGCCCCGCCCTGCCCAAGTGCATCTGCACAGGTCTTAGACCAGAGGGGGCTGGGAGGTCATTCTGGCCTTCCCCCTGCCGGGCCAGGACCCTGAACCTGAGCGCCACCTCCCAGGACAGAGAGCTCACGGCCCCACACCTCTCTGCTGTGACAGCTCAGGTCATTAGAAAGTGTTTCCTTCGGCTCGGCTACAACCAGCCTTCCAGAAGCTTCCGCCCTCCGCAGCTCTGTAGGCCACGCCTCATCTAAGGGACTCTGGCGGGAGGGGGCATGCAGCAGTCCCACCAGGCCGCCAGTCCCACCCCAAAGCTTGGGCAGTGCAGCCCTGGGGGCGGAGCCAGCTGGGCAGGGGTGGGGGCCCAGGGGCCCCTTGGGGGTGTCCAGGGCCCTGTGCAGGGGCAGGAGGGGTGCACAACACAGAAGAGATGGGAGACTGTGGCTCCCTGGCCAGCCTCCGACCCACCCGGAGCCCCTGGTGGGGGCGGGGCAGCCTCCAATTTTCCTGGACTGAAATCCAGAACAGTGACCCAGGAGCCAGCAGGACCCGGCAGGTGCCCTGTACACGGCCAGCCCGGGGAGGGCTCTGCTGGGGCTACATATCCGACTGGGGGCCCAGCACCCCAGGGCACACAGTCCCATAGCCGGCCCTGTACCTGGCAGGTCCCCTCTACGCGGCCAGCATGGGGAGGGCTCTGCGGGGGCTGCAGATCCGGCTGGGGGCCCAGCCCCCAGGGCACACAGTCCATGGCCGGCCCTGTCCTAAGAGTTAGCAGCTGCCCCCCACCCCACCCTGCCCTGCCCCAGGCCACAGAGCTCCCACTAGGAGGTCCCACTAGGGTTGCAAACCCACTGTGCGTCAGCACCTCGCCAGGCACCAGGAAAGCGGACCGAGGCTCCACAGGGGGCAGGGTGTCCCGTGCTCACAGCGCCTTTCCTCTACTCCAGTCCACCCGCCCAGCCCCTGCCCACCGAGGCTAGAGACGAACTGCAATGCAGACCGCGGTCACACAGGGCAGAGCTGGGAATCCACCCTGCCTGGGTCTGCTGCAGAGCTCGCCCTCCACCCTGCCCCCACCCCAGAGAATGGGCTCGCTCCCAGAAGTAGGCAGCCGTGGGTTCAAATCCCAGGCCCGGCAATCGTGGGCTGTGGGATTTCAGAAAAGTCTCATGGGGGGCAGCACTGTGGTGTAGCAGGTAAAGCTGCCACTTGCAGCACCAGCATCCCATATGGGTGCTGGTTCGAGTCCCGGCTACTCCACTTCTGAACCAGCTCCCTGCTATTGCACCTGGGAAAGCAGAGGAAGATGGCCCTAGTGCTTGAGCCCTGGCACCCACATGGGAGACCCAGAAGAAGCTTCTGGCTCCTGTCTTTGGCCTGGCCCAACCCTGGCTGTTGCAACCATTTGGGGAGTGAACCAAGGGATGAAAGATATATCTCTCTTTCTCTAACTCTGAAATTTAAATAAATAACTCTTTTTAAAAAAGGAAAAAGTCTCTTGACCTCTGTGTCTCAGTTTCTCTGTCTGCAAATGGGGATCCCAGCAGTCCCTGTCCCAGGATCTTCTCGTGGGCTTTGATGGAGATGGTGTGGGGAGCAATTAAGACAGTGCCGCCCCCTCGGCCGCTACCCTAGGGCTGTCCCAAAGGCATGGAGCCATGGCCGGGCTCGGGGGAGGAGAGGAGAGGAACCACCTGCCCCTCCCTTTACTCTCCTGGCTGGGGAGGAAGCAGATCAAGTGCGCAGCCATTAAACCGACCCCTGGCAATGATTTTGCCCCTGACCGCCCTGGGGGTCGCTCCCATAGCAGGAGTGGGCGGCACCTTCTCAGAGCATCGGCGCCCACGGGAGCAGGTGCCAGGAGCGTTTGTTAAGTGGCTGCAGTGGGCTGCAGACCACAGGGGGTTCTCGGACATGGGGAGGTGTGGGTGCTTGGCAGTGGGAGGGGCAGCTCAGACACCCACCCCCGGCTCCCTGCGCTGGCTCTGATCTCCCCCTGTCTTCTCCCCCACGGCTGGCTGCAGCCAGAGGTACGAGGGAGGGGGGTGCCGTGGCTGACGCCCACCTCGCACCATCCTGGAATTCCAGACTCTCACAGGGCCAAGGCCGTGCCCTCACCTTCTCCTCCTTCCCCAAGATGGCCATTGCTCCTGGGAGCCCAGGGAGGGCCGTGCCCAGGAGCCCAGGAGGAGGACCCCGGGGGCACAGGCCCTCTCTCAAGGGGAGCCCTGCCTGCCCAAGACGGGCTGGGGGCAGCTGCCTCTCCTGGGTGTGCCCTGCGGAGACGGTCAAGGGCCGGGCACCTCGAGGTGCCCGCAGGTCCGGCCCGGACTCGAGAGGCAGCCTCGTGAGTCACTGCCTCTCCCCAGAGCAGATTGTGAAAGTCCTCATTTGTAAAATGGGGACAACAAAGGCGCCGACTTCACAGGAACACACGGCAAGCCACAACGTCTCCAGTGAGCTCTGGCGCAAACAGGCTCAGAGAGGCCGAGCCACGGCCCCAGGGTCACACAGCTGCAGTCGCACCCACCAGCCCCCTTGATTTCAGCAGTTGGTGAATCGGCGCTCAGGTGGTCCTGCTGCCAGGAGCTTCCTCCTAGGGAGCCCAGCCAGGTGCCTCTGGACTGGGGCCAAGGTCATAGGAGGAGGGGGCCCAGCTCTCTCAAGCCCCACCCCCGGTCCTCTACTGTGGCACCCAGTCTGGCCCAGATGGTGCCAAGTGCGCCCCCTGCTGGACCCTACTGTGGAGTTTTGTTTATTTGACAGGCAAAGAGAGGGGGAGAGAGACAGAGAGACAGGGAAGCTCCCAAATGCTGGTTCATTCCGCAAATGCCCACAGTGGCCATGGCTGGGCGTGGGCAGGAGCTGGGCACTCAGTCCCGGTCTCCCCACTTGGACTCCTCGCCCTTCCCTCCAGAGCAGTGCCTGGGCCAGGGCTGCAGGGGTGGGGTCACTGTGGGATCATCAAGGTGGCCAGGAAGGCGAGCAGGGGAGGTGCACAGCGGGGCTCTGCGTGGCCTCAAATGCTGACGCGGGGCAACTGAGCTGTCTGCCCCGGGCCCAGGCTGCACCCAGGCCCAGACACACGTGGTCACCTGGGAGGCCAGGTCCCTGGCTGGCTCCGGGGGGCTGTGGCCAGCACCCGCTGTGAGGAGCTCCCCTCCTAGTCAGGGAGCGAATCCTATCATGGGGTGTGGGTTTTAATGGCTGTGGCCCACGTGACCCGTCTCCTCGGTCAGCTTGGTTGAGTCAAGGGCTCTTACCCACAGGCCCTCGCGTCCTCTCCTCCCGGGTCCACCCACTCTGTGAGGGCCATGGCTGTGAGGGCAGCGCTGTCCTGCCTGCTCCCCACACCATCTCAGGACAAGGCCAGGCAGGACCCAGCTCCCTCAGCTCCATCCCCGAGGCGAGGCCCGGGCACTGCCGAGTCACCTCATGATTTCCTGCCTGGTGGAGGGGGCCTCACCGCCCGGCCCTCCCAGGCCGCCAGGGTCCGGGGCTGGCTGACCATCTGCCAGTTCCTCCTGGGCCTGCGCCTTTCCCTGCACACCTTGGCAGAGCCGGGCAGTGAATCGGAAGTCACAGAGAAAGAAGCCGGTGACAGTGGGAGTGACGCTACTCCGGAGAAAGCCGGGTGGGGAGACAAGGCAGGGAAGGGAACGCATTGGGGAGAGCCCAGGAGGACTCGACATCACCAGCGCATGATCTCGTTGCATCTGGAATCTTCCGTCAGGGCCCACCTGCCCTGGACGCTCCCAGAACCCTGCTCACCGTGGGGATGAGGAGGGGGCAGGGAGCGCGGAGGAGGAGAACTGGGGGCTGGGGGGGCGCTGAGGGGGGTAGAGGAGAAGGAGCAGGAGGAGGAGCAAGTCCTAGAGAGGTATCGGTGTCCCAGCAATGACGGGAGGAGGTGGGGGAGGGAGAGGCCGGCTGACGGATGTGGCGGGGGAGGGGGCCCGGGAAAGCAGGGACAGCTGGAGCGTCAAGGGGTGGCTGCCTTGGGGTCCCTGCGGATGCCAGATGCCATCAGTCCAAGATGGCGTTTCCGGCTCCGTCAGCGCCGTGTGGGACTCCTAGGCGACCCCACCCCAGCTGCATGTTCTCCAGGGACCCTCAAACCTAAGCTGTTGCTGTCACTTCCAAATAAGGGTGTCTCTCCTGCCGTGGTGACAGGGCGGCAGGACGGAGCCCGGCGCCTGCCTGTGGCTGTGAGTCCGTGCCGGCTCCGAGCTGTGGCCGCCCCGAGAGGCCCACGGCCCGGCGTCCCTGTGCTTCCAGGCACTTCCTCCTTGTCTGCACCCTGGGTGCTTAGGCCATTTATTGATTTAAAAGGGAGAGAGAGAGAGAGACAGAGAGACAGAGACAGAGAGAGAGAGACAGACAGAGAGACAGACAGAGAGACAGACAGAGATCTTCCATCTTCACTCCCCAAATGCCCACAGCAGTGCCAGGAGCCAGGAGCCCCATCCGGGTCTCCCATGCAGGTACAGGAGCGCAGGCCCTTGGGCCATCTTCGCTGCTTTCCCAGGCCATCAGCAGGGGGCTGGACTGGATGTGGAGCAGCCGGGACTCGAACCCACATTCCTGTAGGAGGTGCTGAAGTCCCAAGCAGCGGCTTAACCCACAGCACCACAACACCCGTCCGTGCACCTGAGCTTTGTAACCTGCCTTCGGCATTTTCACTCTTTGAAGTGTGGGGCGCCCAGGGAATGCACCGGCCTGGGCCTCGGCAGGGCTCACCTGAGAGGCCCTGGGGTGACCCTTCTCCCCGAACTCCCCCTTCCGCCCCAAAGAGCTGGTGTGGCCTTGGCACATGCAAGTGAGCGTCCCCGTCTCCTGCCTTCCCCGTTCTAAGGAATTAGCTCCTCCCCAGCCTCCACCTGGGGCTCCACTTCCAGCCGCTGGGCAGACAGGGAGGTGGCCAGGCTGGGCCCCGTGGATTGCCCGCGATGCCCACCTTCTCTTTATTGGCCCCTGTCTGGGGGCCACCTCAAGCTACCCAGCAAGGGCAGGGAGAGCCAAGGAGTCAGGGTGGTGAGCTAGCCCGCTGGGGTGGGGGTTGGGGTCAGTGTGCTGAGCTAGCCCGCTAGGGTGTAGGCATCAGGACGGTGAGCTAGCCCACTGGAATGCAGGTGTCAGGGTGGTGAGCTAGCCCGCTGGGGTGAGGGGCTCGGATACTGAGTGAGCCCGCTGAGCGCAGGGGTGGGATTTGTAGCTGAGTCAGGGGATTCCTCAGGGTTCCGTCTGGGACACCGCATGGCACACAATTACCCCAAACATAAATATTTCTCCAAATAGGCAGTGCACACAGCCCTCAGGGGAATTCATCACTTCCCATGATGTCACTCTCCACGCCCAGTGCCCCCTGAGGGCCCTGGCCGCCAGCAGCACAGGTGACCAGGCACGGTCTCTCCTGGAGGCTTCCCTCTCTACCAGCAAGGCCAAGGAGAGAGCCCTGGCCCAGTCTCGGCAGGGACCAGGCCCAGGACAATGGGAGTGGAGGAGCCCCAGGTCCGTCGTTCATGGTCAAGTGCAGCCCTTCCTCGCCCCAGCCCAGCCCCCACAGTGAGCTTCTGGCTTCTCTAAAAACCTTGGCAGGTGGACAAGTGCACCTGTCACAGTCCCGGCTGGCAGGAAGCTCTCCTGGTGCTGCAGATCAAACATCTCTGCACGGCCCAGCGGAGGTCGCCCCCCCCACACGCTCAGCACCCCGAGGCAGCCAGAGCATGGCAGCTGTGACCCCCCACCTCCACCGCTTCCTCTGAGCCTCTGCTGGGTGGGGCCACGGGACAGTGCTAAGGTGCTCGGGGTTCCCAGCCTTGGGGAGCCATAGAAAGGACAGACACTGGGGGAGACGGAGCCCCAGAGCCATCAGAGCTCTGGCAGCCCCCACACAAGGGGCCCCCTATCTGCACGGTCCCATTGGTCCCCCCCAGATCTGTTGCGGCCATTTGTCAGATGCAAAAACTTGGGCTCAGCGGCCACAGGCACAGCCAGGATGAGGACTCGAGTCTGTCCGACCCCGGGGTCTGGGCACCCACCCTCCACGCCGAGCTCATCTCGCTGGGGCTCCCAGGGAAAAGAAGCCCAGAGACAGGCAGTAACTTGGCCCGTGCCGCACAGTACGTCAGCGGCGGTGTGAGGGCCAGAGCCCCTGGCTCTTGTCGAAGGCATCTGGTCTCAGCTGCACTGTGGGGCCTGAGGAACTGACGCACCTCCCAGAACCAACCGTGCCCCTGGTGAGAGACTCAACTAGACAGGACTTTTTTTAAGCAGTATGTACCTTGAAGTATATGCAATAAAATTATTTGTTGTTTATCTGAAGTCCAACTGGAACTGGGCATGTTGGCTCCTTTCCCTTGCTAAGTGGAGCCAACCCTATGGAAAGGGCAGGAGAAACTGCGTGGGTTCCTCACCAGTCACCCGCATCCAAGAGAACCAGCCCAGGGCCAGCACCCCCAGCAGCCGCTGAGGTCCAGGTCTGCCTCCCCGGGCTCCCAGCTCCTCCCCCAGCCCCGTAGACGAGCCCCAGGCTGCTGCCAGAGTCAGGGCCAGGGAGGGCTCCGGGCAGAGGCTCACCCAAAGCCAGGTGGGCCGCTGGGCCTGACATCCACGGAGCAGCCTGGGCAAACCCAGGAGCCAAGACCCAGGAGGGCCGTGGCAGCTCAGATCCCACCTGATAAGAGACCCCTGACCTTAGCTCCTCTCCAAGGGAGACCCCTACTCTAAGCCCCTACCTGCAGAGGGTCCAGCAGCCAGGGAGAGGAACATTGGCTGAGCCAGGTCCCAGGAACCCCACAGGGGCAGAGCCCACGCAGGAGAGGTTTGGGCCAGGAGGAGAAGCTATGGCTGCCCACTCCGATGTCATCATTGTCACTCTCACTGGCACCATCATCATCACCCAAGACCCAGGCCTTGCTCCGGGTTCTCCACTCACATGGCCATACCCTCTCGATCCCATCACCTTGGCTGCCCCCGGATGGTCTCCAGGGACGGGGCTGCCACACACCGGCCTGCCCACCCCAGACACAGCAGTTGGCATGAAATCGAGAGAGACCAGGGGAAGCTCCGTCCTTGTGCCTGTCTTGGGCAACAAGTCACTCTGATGTGCCACCCAGGTTCCATTCCGACTTCCAAACACAGAGCCCGTGTCCCAAAGCCTGGTTCAGGGTCAGAATCTGGAGGCCAGACCTCACCCAGCGGCTGGAGACCGGTGTCCTGACCTTGGTCCCAGGAGCTGGAGCCTGGAGTGCACCCAACCAAACCCTGGTCCCTCCCTCCCAGGCTCCACAGCCAACTCCACCTCCTGCGCTGTCAAAACAATCTCCTGCCAGCATCTTCCAACGCGCCTGAGCCGTCCCCCGGGGCGCCCACCCTGCTGTCTTCCATGGGAGCGCAGCCCCCGGTGGCCAAGCGGGTGCCGCCCAGCCCTCACCTGTGAACGTCCACATGCGTCTCCACTCCCACCACACACACAGCATAGGTGGGCTTCTCCAGGGACAGCTGCACTGCTCTCTGCGGGGCCATCCTGGCCCCTGGCTCCCAGGTTCCAGATGGGCTCGGGCACCCCGGCGGCTGCGCGCCTGGCGGCCCCGGCTCCTCTCCTGAGCTCCTGGGCACTGCCAGGAAGCAGTGTGAAGTCTGATGGGCTGGTGCCCTCTTCCTCCTTTTTAATTTCACCCTACGACCTGATTAGCCAGCCTGAGCCTGGTCCCCACCTCCTGGCTCCGTGCCCAGTCTGCCTCACGCAGGGCTGTCAATCCAGGAGGCAAGAGGAGGCGGCACCTGCGCCCCATCTGGGAGACGGGGAGTAGGGGCTTTAGCTCACGTGGAGAAGGACCCAATAGCCCCTTCCCTCCCGCTCCAGCTTTGCCTCCACCCTCAGACTCTGTGCGCCTGCGTCCCCACTGTTACGGCGCCAGCGTTTTCTGATGGCTGACTGTGTGCCGGGCGCCAGCAGGACCGGACGGCACCAAGATCGCGGGGGACTCAGACTGCCGGGGTTCAAGTCCCAGCACTGCCTCTCACAGCCCTGCATCTGCACCCAGTTATTTTATCCCCTTGGGGCTCAGTTCCTCCGTACGTGGGACGGCAGCTGCGTGGGGACAACATGAGCTCAGAGGCGGCGGCCACCCCAGGGGAGCACCCTCAGCCAGCCCCAGGGGACTTGGAGAGGAGCTTGGAGCCAGGGTTTGCGGGGGACGCTGACCCGGTTCTGGAAATCCTCTCCTTTGAGCCCAGGGCTGCAAGTTCTGGCTTGAACCTTTCTATGTGTGCATGTAGAATTCCATTCGCTCACGTGACCGCGGTTTGTGGAACGTCTCCTGCGTTAGGTGCTGCCGTAGGTGAGGGGGGAGGTTTCAGCCACAAACTAATTGACCAGGATCCCTGCTCACCGACACGCGGGGCAGGCAGACAAGTCAGTGAAAGGTGGGTGACAGCGGGAGAGAGATGACGGTGGGAGAGAGATGACAGTGGCTTGGTCCCAGGAGTGACAGTGACAGTGGTGAGAGGTGCTTAGATTCTGAATGTACCTGGCAGAGAGAGACGATGTTTGCTGATGGGCGTGGATGCAAGAGGAAGCGTGGCCAGGTCCATGGAGGGATCCAAACTTCTAGAAGGATGCAGCTCTTCTCAGGGGGCAGGGAAGGCCCCCGCGGGCAGGCTGGGTGGGGCGTGGCCAGTCTGTGTTGCCTGTCACGCGTGGATGTCCACCTGACCTCTGAGCGGAGATGCCGTGTCGCAGGTGACATGTCCCCCGCGTGTTAGGCATCAGGAGTTACAAGAAGGGGTGATGCTCTCGATCCACAGGCCACACCTCCTTGGCCGCGCCACCCCCTCGTGCCAGGAGGCCCCTACACAGAGGAGAGCAAAGGGCACACGAACCAGAACCTTCCTGTGCTCAGACCTGGGGTGGGCGGGCAGCAAAGTCAGAGGAGAGGAGAGAAGCACCTTGTGCCGGAGGAGAGCCGGTCCCATGGAGGGGAGGTGGCGCACACAGGGCCCCAGCCTGACCTGGGAGACAGGAAGTACAAAAACGGTATGAACATTTTCTGGTTGCTTTGGATTTTGAGCCTCTTTCTAGAATGGTCTTTCCTTTTCCATTTCCTAGTTATTTATGTGCACCTTATTTCAAAGGCAGAAAGACAGTGAGAGAGGATCCACCTGCGGGTACGCGTCCCAAATGCCAGGCCAAAGTCAGGAGCCTGGAACTCAGTCCAGGTCCCCATGACCCAGGCCTGCGGGGCGTCGCCTGCTGCCTCCCAGGGTGCACACCAGTGGGAAGCTGTTAGCAGCCAAGGAGCGGGGCCAGTGTTGTGGCGTACCACCTGTGAGCCGGCATCTCCTGCGGGCACCGGTTCAAGCCCCGGCTGCTCTACTTCTGAGCCAGCTCTCTGCTAATGGCCTGGGAGAGCAGTGGAGGATGGACCAAGTACTTGGGCCCAGAAGAAGCTCCCAGCTCTGGCTGCTACGGCCATTTGGGGAATGAACCACTGGATAGATCTCTCTCTCTCTCTCTCTCTCTCTCTCTCTCTCCCTCCCTCTCTCTGTAACTCTGACTTTCAAATAAATAAATCTTTAAAAAGAAGAAGAAGAAGAGGAGGAGGAGGAGGAGGAGGAGGAGGAGGAGGAGGAGGAGGACTCGAGCCAGGCACTCTGATTTGGGATGTAGATGTCCCCAGCAGCGGCCTAGCCGCTGCACCAGGCGTCCACCCTGGAATGATCTTCCTTACGGCCACACACATCCAATTGCAAATGTCACTGATCTACAAAGCTCCTTACACCCAGAGGCGCCAAGTCCAAGTTCAGTCCACAGACACAGAGCAAGTGCCACCACCCTCCAGGGCTGGTTCTCCCTCACCCCGACTCCTGCCTCCTCCCCAGGACCTGTGTCTCTGCTTAGTAATATTTACTGGTTAAAAATACGTGCACTTCATATGTAGTGTGAAAACAGGCTTCCAAAGAGCACCCCAGTACGTTCCCATTAGAGAGGATGCAACCGACAGGTGAATAGATGGGTGAGGGGAGTGGATGGGTGCATGGGTGGGTGGATGGATAGATGGGTGGGGGAGTGGGTGGGTGCATGGGTGGGTGGACGGATAGATGGGTGGGGGAGTGGATGGGTGGACAGACAGATGAGTGGGTGGGTGGGTGGGAGGGTGGATGGATGGATGGGTGGGGGAGTGGATGGGTGGACAGACAGATGAGTGGGTGGGTGGGTGGGAGGCTGGATGGATGGATGGGTGGGGGGAGTGGATGGGTGCATGGGTGGGTGGGTGGATAGATGGGTGGGGGAGTGGATGGGTGCATGGGTGGGTGGGTGGATAGATGGGTGGGGGAGTGGATGGGTGCATGGGTGGGTGGGTGGATAGATGGGTGAGGGGAGTGGGTGGGTGGACAGACAGATGAGTGGGTGGGCGGGTGGGAGGGTGGATGGATGGATGGGTGGGGGAGTGGATGGGTGCACGGGTGGGTGGATGGATAGATGGGTGGGGGAGTGGATGGGTGCATGGGTGGGTGGATGGATAGATGGGTGGGGGAGTGGATGGGTGGACAGACAGATGAGTGGGTGGGTGGGTGGGAGGGTGGATGGATGGATGGGTGAGGGGAGTGGATGGGTGCACGGGTGGGTGGATGGATAGATGGGTGGGGGGGTGGCTGGGTGGACAGACAGATGAGTGGGTGGGTGGGTGGGAGGGTGGATGGATGGATGGGTGAGGGGAGTGGGTGGGTGCATGGGTGGGTGGACGGATAGATGGGTGGGGGAGTGGGTGGGTGGACAGACAGATGAGTGGGTGGACGGGTGGGAGGCTGGATGGATGGATGGGTGGGGGAGTGGGTGGGTGCATGGGTGGGTGGATGGATGGATGGGTGGGGGAGTGGGTGGGTGGACAGACAGATGAGTGGGTGGGCGGGTGGGAGGGTGGATGGATGGATGGGGGGGGAGTGGGTGGGTGCATGGGTGGGTGGATGGATAGATGGGTGGGGGGGTGGGTGGGTGGACAGACAGATGAGTGGGTGGGTGGGTGGGAGGGTGGATGGATGGATGGGTGGGGGAGTGGGTGGGTGCATGGGTGGGTGGATGGATGGATGGGTGGGGGAGTGGGTGGGTGGACAGACAGATGAGTGGGTGGGTGGGTGGGAGGGTGGATGGATGGATGGGGGGGGGAGTGGATGGGTGCATGGGTGGGTGGACGGATAGATGGGTGGGGGGGTGGCTGGGTGGACAGACAGATGAGTGGGTGGGTGGGTGGGAGGGTGGATGGATGGATGGGGGGGGAGTGGATGGGTGGACAGACAGATGAGTGGGTGGGTGGGTGGGAGGCTGGATGGATGGATGGGGGGGGAGTGGATGGGTGGACAGACAGATGAGTGGGTGGACGGGTGGGAGGGTGGATGGATGGATGGGGGGGGGAGTGGATGGGTAGGTGGGCAGCTGATGGATGGATGGGGAAGAGGGAGGAAGGGAGGGAGGAAGAGGAGAAAGACACGGGTCCATAAAGAGCCATCCGTGAAGGTGACGATGGTGCTGACCATGACCACGACACTAGCAGACACGCACTGGTCCCGGCCGTGTCCCGGGCACTGTCGGAAGCCCCTCCCACGTACTCATTGGTGTGATCCTCACAGCAATACCTGTGGAAGGTGCTAGTGGGCCTGGAATCCCAAGTTCAAGTAAACCGCAGGATGGGAGTGCGGGAGGCGCCGCGGCCAGCTGTGGTCAGGGCAGGGCCGGGCAGGCCGCAGTCGTCAGAGAAGCCCTCCTCCAGCAGGTGGACAGAGAGGAGGCAGGAGGTGGGGCAGAGGGGGTGGCGGGCAGGACCGGCTCATCCCTGATTGTCAGGTGAAGAAGCCGGGGCCTGGAGAAACGGAGGGCCCCCCCACCCCCACCCCAGGCCCGAGGCCGGCGCCGGGGGCTGGGTCCAGGCCTGCGAGCCTGGCAGACTCCTGGGGGCGGTGGGAGGCGGGCTCTTCCTCATGCTTGTGGGGATTATTGGAATAGTTCTCGAGAGCAAACAATAGTTTCACTCTTAGGGAAAAAAGCCAGCCACCCTCATTACGCTGTCTTGGAGGAAAAATAAGAAGAGTTCCCTCCCCTGGGCCGCCCCCCATTCTTTCCCCTCCCCTCCCCCCTGCTCTGAGAACATCTCTTTGAAGACAGCATGACCTGCCCAGGCCCCTGCCCTGACCACAGCCCGTGACAGGCACATCCTGCACACCCGTGCTGGGGGCTGTTTGAGGTCAGATTCCAGGCGTAGCGCTGGGATATGGGAGCAGCGAGGGGGAGGGGGCACTGTCACTGCACCCTCTCCCCTTGGGCTGGGCTGCAGACAGCAGGAGGGCCTGCCCCGGCTAGCCCAAGAGGCAGCCCCAGGCAGGGGACAGGTCACCACTGCCTGGTGACCGACGGGCTCAAGGACGACTCCAGGATGTCCCCGGAGCAGCCCAAGGAAGCGGTAGCAGGGCGGGTATCTGGTACTGGGGCTGTAGCATCCAGGGCCTGGCTTTCTCCTTTCTTCAATAATTTTTTTCAAGCACCCACCATGTGCCAGGCATTAGTCTGGGCCCTGTGATACCACAGTGAACAAGGCAGACCACGCCCCTGCCCCATGGGGCATGCGCATGGCGAGAGAGACAGGCTGGAGATGTCACACCGGGAATGAGGAGCACAGGCTGAGCCGGGGCCAAGCTGGGGCCAAGCCGGGCCAAGCCGGGCCAAGCCGGGCCAAGCCGGGGCCAAGCGGAGGGCAGCTGTTTGGGGCAGGGTGGTTGGGGAAGACCTGTCCAATGGCCTCAGACAACCTCAGGGTTGTGCCCCCAAGCTCCCTCTTCACAAAGCTGAACCTGATCAAAGTTTCCGAACTCAGATGTCTTAGGGGTGTGGCAGAGAGCATGAACCCTGAAGCTGCCAGGCCGAGACGATGGGGTGGGCGTGGCACCTGCAGCAGAGCGAACAGAGCAGGCTTTGGTGAGTGCACGCTCACTGCTCCCTAGCAACGGAACCCTGAGGGTCACACAGGACCCATCTGCCAGCCAGACCCAGCCCGGGGGCCGACGGGTTGAGAGCCCAGCACGGACCCTTACGGATGGGTGGGTGAGCACGGTGGCTGAGGGGTCACCCTGGCTGCAGAAGTCATTGGATGCACGGAGGAGGAGCCACTGGGTCCCACCAGGGCATGCGACCAGGCAGGTGAGACACGCAGGCCCCTGGACTCTGTCCTCAGGAGAGTCAGCCCCACGTGTGCAACTCCCCGGCCTCCCAGCCTCCTCTCTGCCCCCAAAGAGCGGCGTCCCCTCCTACCCCAGTCACGCAAGCCAGAAACCTGAGTGGCCTCCGTGGTGTCCCCTCCGCCTGGCCCAGGATCAGGCAGTCGGCGCCCCTCCCCGTGTCTCTCGGTTCCTTCCCTTTCCCTAGGCCCCGCTCTTACTGCCGTCCTGGCCCCAGCCCGGGCCACCTGCATTGCTCAGGGGCGGAGCTAGTGGTCTGCTTGGAACACGCATCCGCGCTCATCAAGCCCGTCTGGAAAGCCCTCGCCAGCTCTCAGGGTAAAGGGGGTGGGGGCCGGGGAGCAGGTGGGAAAGCGGAGATTTTGGGCCCCACCCATCTGGAGTTCCAGGTCAGGCCTGGTTGTTTCTCTCTCTCTCTCTCTCTCTCTCTCGATTTATTACTGGGGCCAGCACTGTGGCAGCGCAGGTTGAGCCGTGGCCTGCAGTGCTGGCATCCCATATGGGCACCGGTTTGAGTCCCAGCTGCTCCACTTCCGATCCAGCTCTCTGCTATGGCCTAGGAAAGCAGCAGAAGATGGCCCAAGTCCTTGGGCCCCTGCACCTGTGTGGGAGACCTGAAGAAGCTCCTGGCTCCTGGCTTCAGATCGGTGTAGTTGAGGCCAATTGGGTAGTGAACCAGGGGGTAGAAGAACTCTCTCTGCCTTTCCTCTCTCTGTGTAACTCTTTCAAATAAGTATTTTTAAAAAGATTTATTACTTATTTTGAAAGTCAGTGACAGAGAGAGAGGGAGAGACAGAAATCTCCCATCTGCTCATTCACTCCCTAAATGGCTTCGATGGCCAGGGCTGGGCCAGGCCAAAGCCAGGAGCCAGGAGCTTCACTTGGGCAGGGATCCAAGCACTTGGGTCATCTTCTGTTACCCACACAGGTGCATTAGCAAGGAGCTGGATCGGAAGTGGAGCAGCCGGGACTCGAACTGGCGCCCACATGGGATGCCAGCACTGCAGGCCACAGCTCAACCCACTGTGCCACGGCACTGACAGAGGAGCAGGAGCAGGTGGCAGAGCCTGCCTTGCGGGAACGTGGAAGGGTGAACACGCCGTCACCTGGAAGTGTCGTAAGAGAAGCGTGTGCCCAGGGCGGGGACCAACCGGGCAGGGGAGACGCCACAGTGGCGGCGCTTCCCGAGCACCTAGGGCTGCCCGTTCTGTGCATTTTGCGACATCTCCAACCCTGGCACAAACCCCGGAAGTGAGCACTGCTGTGGCCTCCGCTGTGCAGGGAACAGACACACAGTGGCAAGGTCCAAGCCGCCGCCCACGGTGCCCGGCTACTGTGCGTTGCAGCCCTGGCCCCGGGGAACTCCAGAGCAGCTGTTGTTGCTGTACCAGCCCCACGGAGGGTCAAGCCAGGCAGCGCGGCCACCGGCCCCAGCCCCTGCTGTGAGGACACGCTGTGCCCCAGCTGCCACCCGCCGTCCAGGCTGCGGCCCCTGGCAGCTTCCTGCACAGAGGCCTGGGGCCGGCGCTTGGCACAGCAGGGAAAGCTGCCTCCTGGGACGCCGGCATCATGTGTGGGCTCTGTATACTGAGTCCCGCCTGCTCCACTTCTGATCCAGCTCCCTGCTAATGTGCCTGGGATGGTAGAGGAAGATGGCCCAAGTCCTTGGATCCCCGCAACCCACGTGGGAGGCCCCGATGAAGGCCCTGGCTCCTGGCTTCCGCCTGGCCCAGCCCTGGCTGTTACAGCCATCTGGGGAGTGAACCAATGGATGGACAATCTCTCTCTGTGTGTGTAATTCTGCCTTTCAAATAAATAAATAAATCTTAAAAAAAAGAAAAGTAGAGACACCCAACTCTCACTGAGATCCCTGGGGTGTCGATGACCCAGCTCCACCACTGCCACACCGCTGGGGCCCCAGCAGCCCCCCAGGACACGGGCCCAGGCCTTCCAGGACTGGGGGACTACCCTGGGGGCGGGGAAGATGCCCACCTGAGAGGCCCTGATGGCTGGGGTGGGGTGGGGCCCATGCGCTCCCAGAAAATCAGAGGAGGCTTTAGAGCTCACCCGAAGTCCAGGGCTTCACGTGGGCCACGACCAAGCAGACTGGGACTCAAAGCCCGCCTCTCACTCCTTCCCCCTGGGGTCCCTGGACTCCTTCTGATGAGGAAGCCCAGAGAGGGACAGAAGCTGATCCAAGGCCACACAGCCCATTCTCCTTCCCCTCACCCAGGAGGGCAGCGGGGCACCTGGGATGGAGGGCCAATGGTCAGGTGCACCAGCATTGGACAGAGCGTGGTCCAGGGGCCAGGCCCGTCCCCAGCTCCTCGGCTGGGTGAGCACAGGCAGCCCCTTCACCCCTCCGGGCAGCTTTGGGCTCATCTGCACGTGGGCTCATTTTGTAATGAACACCTGCTGTGTACCCAGTCCAGGTGCTGAAACTTTGTACCACGCCCCCAACACCTCCTGGGAGGCGGCCAAGTGTAGCCCCACTCAGCAGCTGTGTCTAGAGAGCCCAGCACAGGCCAGGCCCTGGCGGGCTCATGGTGGGTATCACTTCCTCTCCTGATTCCCCCATGGTCCACCTCATCCAGAAAGTCCTCCCAGATGGCCCTGGCTCCTAGGGAGCAAACCGGCCTCTAAGCAGCCGCCGCAGGCTCTGCCCTGGGAGACCACCTGCTTTAGCCCCATGGCCCTTTGCCCCTCACCAGATGGCACATCCCAGAGAGCCAGGGCCAGGGCCTGCCTAGGCAGTAGTGTGATTTGTCAGCACCCCCACCCCAGCCATCCCTCCACAGGGCTCCTACCCATCATACCCCAGCCCGGCCCCGCGGCTCAGCAAAGCCAAAGGGGCCACCCAAGGGGAGAGAAGGGGAGAGGAGGGACAGAGACAAAGGAAGCCCAAGCAGAGAGCAGAGAGAGGAAGTAGAAGAAAGGGAGGGAGAGAGAGAGAAAGGGAGACAGAGCAGCAAGGTGCAGGGGTGGAGACCAGGACAACGAGGGGGTAGGGACAGTGCGAGGGAGGGCAGGGGTGAGGCCGCTGGGTGAGGCCGAGCAGGACCCTGTGCCCCAGAGCTCCCCCTCCTCAAGCTCCCTGCTGCCTGCACCCAGCCAGGATGCGGGAGGGCGGGGCCACCACCACAGACAGGTCTCAATCAAGCACTTTGCACCTGACACGGGCTCTGGGGCCACGCCCCTCAGCACCTGCCGCAGATGAAGAAACTGAGACCGGCAGCCATCAGGTGACTCAGCCAGTGACCCTGGATGCACCACCGCCAGGGCTGCAGGCGGGGGGACTGCAAAGGGAGAAGCAGACTCAGAGAGGGGCAGTGACTGGTTCGGGGTCACACAGCAGCCAGCCGGAAAGTTCGTGTATCTGCCCCAATGAAGTCTTCGGCAAGGAGCTCCAGGGCTTATCAGATGGGCTGCGGCCAACACCCTCACCGCCGTCAGCACCTGTGCAGAGGCCCCTCTCCCCACCCCCCTCCCCGTGATCTCTTTGCCAGGAAAGGCAGCCCTGGAACAGCCCCAGCTCGTCCTCTCTCCCGGGAGCCAGGCCCTGGCCGGTGGCATCTCTACTCCCTCGCTGGACCCTCACGCAGCCCAACCGTGACTTCGCCAGAGCGAGCCCTCAGACGCCCCGCAGAGTCCTCGCCCCTGGAGGAAGGGAGGGAGCACCCACACTGCCTCGCATTGAGTGACAGCTCCTGGCACCCGCCCTGGCTCCCCGGGGTCTCTTGCAGCCCGCAGGTGGGGCAGGTGGATGAAAGCGTGGCTCAGAGAGAAACCGCAAGGCATCCGCCCAGGGTCACCTGGGTCACCCAACCCCAGCCCCGTGCTCCCCAGGTGCCAGGCTCGTGTGCTCACTTCCTGTCCTTGTCCTGGTCCAGGGTGTGGGGCCCCTAGCCCTGCAGCCACTTCCCCTGTGCAAATTATGCCCTGGCCAACATGGGCTGGGAAGAGGGGGTGCTTCCTAGCTGTGGGGCTTCGGGCAGGGGAGAGCCCCTCCTGGGCCACCGTGTGGATGGAGGCATAGCCTGATGGCCTCTGAGGGCCTGGGCTGGCCCATGTGCCCTGTGGGTCCCCCTTCCCCCTGCAGGTACTGCGAGGCGAGCTGGGCTGATCCTGGGCTCCCATAGCCGCTGGGAGGCAGCGCCTCCAGTTCCTGAGAGCCAGGACGTCTAGGCATGGCTCCTGTGGTTTGCCCAGCGCCCCTGCCCCAGGCTCCCAACCCCAGAAAGCAGAAGGCGGGAGCTAGGAGCAGGCGCAAAGTCCACCTAAGGGTGCACCCCACACCCGCCTGTTGCTGGCCCCTGGACGGCAGCAGGACGGGGTGCAGCGGGTGCCCTCACAGAGTTCCCAGTCTGGGGCTGGGGGAGTCTGATACACCACGGCTCGTCACAGACTCCCGTCCAGCCCAGAGACGGGCGCCTTCCTGCAGGAGGTGACGCCGGGACAGTGCCGCACGAGGTGGCCTGAGTGGCGCCTGCCCCTGCTCCAGCTGCTCCCAGCTCTCCTTCCTGGAGAAGCGCCGTGGGGCCGGAGCCTGGGTCCCTGAGCCAAAGAAGAGGGTTGGTGGCCCTGATGAGCTGGGCACTGACCCTAGGCTAGAACCCAGGGCTCCTGCTCCCTGCTTTGCCTTCTGTGTCAGCCCACGGATGCCCCAGCCCGCCATGGCGCCCGCCATCCAGGCACCACCTCACCGAGGACTTGGTGGACTGGCCCGGCTTCCACACTAGCCCATCCCATCTGGCCCCAGCATGGCCCCTGCACTCCAGTGCTGGCTTCTATCCCCCATCCAGAGTCCCCTTTGGGACTGACAGCCAGGGGTAGGAGGGGGCATCTGGTTTTGCCCCTCGCAGTCAGTTTGTCTGGGACGGGTGAGGACCCCAGCTGGCCCCACCCCCTCCTCACCAAGCCTTCGCCCTCCCTGGCTCCGGCTGAACGCTCTCCTCTAAGCACCAGCAACTGGCTTCCGGCCAAGAACTCAGCCACGCACGTCCTGGTGAGTCAGGCCTAACGTCCCCCAGGTGGGTCAGGGCCAAGATCCCCCAAACCAGGTGGAAACCAGGATGCAGGGTGAGGGCGCGGTGGGGGGGGGGGGGGTGGCTCAGCAAGTGACTCAGGTTCAGGGGGCGGGGCTTGTGGAGCCTGGAACCCGGCTCACAGCCTCCAAGCAGCACCCTCTGCCAGGGGCTTAAAGACCCAGCCCAGAAAGCAAACAGGGAGCAGCTGCTCGGCCCCTTCCCTGGTCTGGTGGATGAGTTAGCACCTCCGCCACCCCAGCTGCTCCTTCTCGCTCCTTCTAAACGCCTGCCTCCCCGCCAGAGGCCGGCGCTCTGTAGAGGACACGGCTGCATGCATTCCAAGGCCTCCAGCGCTCAACACTTCCAGCTGCGTATTTGTTCACTTACTCATCTGAGAGGCAAAAGCAGAGTTGTCCCGTCGGCTGGCGCGTTCCCCAAGTGTCAGGGCTGGGGGTGAGGTTGGGCAGGCCAAAGCCAGGAGCTCCCAACTCTCCCTGGGTCTCCCCGCTGGGTGGCAGGGACTCAGCACCCGAGTCACCTGCTGCCTCCCGGGACGCAGTAGGAGGAAGCGGGATAGGAAGTGGAGCCCAGATTTGAACTCAGAGCCTCCAACATGGCGTGCGGGCATCCCAAGCGGCATCTTGAACACAGTGGCAAACGCACCCAGAAATTTCTCTTTTTTTAAGATTTTTATGTATTTATTTGACAGGTGGAGTTACAGACAGTGAGAGAGAGAGGAGAGAGGTTGTTTCACCCCCCAAATGGCCGCTATGGCTGGCACTGTGCCGATCTGAAGCCAGGAGCCAGGTGCTTCTCCTGGTCTCCCATGCAGGTGCAGAGCCCAAGCACCTGGGCCATCCTCCCCTGCCCCCCCGGCCCACAGCAGAGAGCTGGCCTGGAAGAGGGGCAACCAGGACAGAACCGGCGCCCATATGGGATGCCGGCGCCGCAGGTGGAGGATTAACTAGCTGAGTCACGGCGCCGGCCCCCAGAAATTTCATCTCTTGGAGCATGTAGGGTTTCAAGGAATTTATTTTAAAATATTTGTTGTGTCCCAGGCACTGCTGAAGGCACTAGATATTTCATCAGACACATCTTAAACCAACGGTCCACGCCTCGTCTCCTCACCTGTTAAAATGGGCCTCATAGGAAACCCCCATCGTAGGCCGGCGCCGCGGCTCACTAGGCTAATCCTCCGCCTTGCGGCGCCGGCACACCGGGTTCTAGTCCCAGTCGGGGCACCGATCCTGTCCTGGTTGCCCCTCTTCCAGGCCAGCTCTCTGCTGTGGCCAGGGAGTGCAGTGGAGGATGGCCCAAGTCCTTGGGCCCTGCACCCCATGGGAGACCAGGATAAGCACCTGGCTCCTGCCATCGGATCAGCGCGGTGCGCTGGCCGCAGCGCGCCAACAGCGGCGGCCATTGGAGGGTGAACCAACGGCAAAAAGGAAGACCTTTCTCTCTGTCTCTCTCACTATCCACTCTGCCTGTCCAAAAAAAAGAAAGAAAGAAAAGAAAACCCCCATCTTAGCTGTATAACCAGCCCTCCTGGGGACGTAAGCCAGCCCCGCCATGCTCAGCCACTGCCCCACTGGCCTCCCAGCCCAGGCCCACTTTGCAGCAGGTTGGAACCCATGGGACAAAGTTTCCTGGGCACCTACTGTGCGCCAATGCCCATAACGCTTCCTCTAACTGATCTCATTTAACTCTCACACAACATTATGAGGTTGGGTCTATTATTATCTGTGTTTTATTTTTTATTTAAATTTTAAAAATGTATTTGAAAGAGAGACGGAGACAGGCACATAGAGACAGATCTCGCATCCACTGGTTCACTCCCTGATTGCCTGCAGCAGCCCGGGCTGGGCCAGGGCCAAAGCCGTGAGCGGGGGGACTCGGTCCAGGTCTCCCACACGTGCAGCAGGTGCTCATCTGAAGCCTCAGGGCTGTGTCCAGGGCGCGGAGCTGCAGGGAGCTGGAGTTGGGAGTGGAGCCAGGGTTCGAGCATGGAACTCAGGTGTCCCCAGGGGCAGCTTAGCTGCTGTGCCAAGTGTCTGCCCCTGGTTATTTTAAGTGAGCCTGGAGATTGGACAGGGACTTCATTTCCAAAAGAGAGTAACTCAGGCGAAGATGCTCGGCTTCCTTAGTCACCGGAGAAACGCAGCCTCTCCCCGGGACGACGGCAGTTACAAGGCTGACGCCACCGAGCGCCGAGAAGGCTGCAGAGCCGCCAGAACGCTCAGACGCCGCTCTCGCTGACGGGAACGGGTAGCACCGCTTTGGGAAACTGACGACACAAATACTTCCCCGGGACCCCGGGCTACCCGCCCTGGCCGGGTTCGCAGCCCAGACAAGCTTTGCTACAGGCTGAGCCTGAGCACAAACGAGACAGTGTGGCTGGAAGGGGTTCTGCCAGGTGCTGTCGCTGGGGCGGGAGCCATGGGGGCTTCCTCCTCGGCACACAGCGTGTGGATCTGCAGCTGGCCTGGAATTCTGGCCAAACCCTCTCCACCCACAATGCTTCAGTTTGCACCTGGCTAGGTGTTCCGTGCCATGACATCGTTGTGGGTTTTTTGTTTTGTTCTGTTTTGGTTTTTTTGCACACAACACACTCCAAATGGCAGTGTGGCCCATCACTGCCACCCCAGGAGGGTCCCACATGGGTCACATTGGGCTATTCTGGGCATATGTGCAGGGCAGAGGAGTCCCTAGTGGGGCAGTAGGGGGCTTTTGCGGTTCGAGTCCGGAGGCTCCTTGCGTCTGATCAGGGTGGCGACGGAGCTGGACACATAGTCAGGTCAGGAGACGGACACCTGTCGGGGAGGTGCTGCCTCTCCGGAAGTTCTACTCCCGGACGCCCCACAAGAATGGGAGCGTTTCCCATGGGAACACACGCACACAGGAATGCTCATAGCAGCGGTGTTTAAAATATCTCAGAGGAAACAACCCAAGTGCCCGTGGATGGAGAAACGGATACATGAATTGCAATATAGTCACGCCAGGAAATAGTACCTGACAAGGAAAAAGAACACAGCCCAGTCCTGCCCCGCAACAGGACATGTTGAGGAGCCAAAGAGCCCAGGCAGAAAAGACGAAATACTTACTGACGATTCCACCTACATGTCAGGAAAATTCCATTCAAGAATCTATGGTGTCGGAGGTCAGAAAAGCCGTTACCTTCAGGGAGAGTTTGGATGGCAGCAGGTATGAAGAAGCCCTCAGAGTGTTGGAAATGTGCAGTTTTTCTGATTTCTAAGGTGTGTTTGAAAGATAGGGAGATGGAGAGAGACACAGAGAGACAGAGACCTCCCATCTGCTGGTTCACTCCCCCGATGCCTGCAATGGTTGGGCCAGGAGCCAGAAACTCAATCCAGGGCTCCGCTGGGGGCAGGTAGGAACCCAGACACTTGAGCCATCACCTCTGTTGGCCAGGGTCCCCCTGAGCAGGGAGCTGGAGCCAGCAGCTGGGTAGCAAACCCAGGCGCTCCGATGTGGGGGTGTCCTGACCGCCCGGCTTCCTGCTCTATGTGTGGCTGCCTTCCTCCCAGACACCCAGCGCTGGTCCCCAGGGGCCAGCCCCACACCCAGCAGTCACCCGCAGCATAGGCCTCCCGGGTGCTGGCTCTGACAGAGGATGGGAGGGGACAGTCTGATGGCGGAGACACAGTCCACACTCACTGAGACCCCAAGACTGTGTAGACAAACTGCTCTGATGGTGGAGACAAAGTCCCTGTGGCCCTCGGGACTCCTAGTCTGAGGGGTGAGGTGCGGCTCTGGTCCTTGGGAAGCCTCCAGTCCAACGCTAGGAGGGGCCCCTCTCCTTATCTGATGGGGGAGGCAGCACATCGGCAGGATGTGGTCAGCAACCAGGTCCCAAGGCTGTCCCTGCCCATGTGTGCAGGGCTAATCTCTTACAGGTAGTTCTGGGCTAGACTCGGAACCCAGAGCTGAGATGAACTGGCTGGGGAGGGGAGTTGGGGGACAGCTGGGGGAGGGGTCGCCCAGAGACTGAGGGTCACTGCCCCCTTGTGACAAAGATGTGCTTATGTTACCTCCGTTGAACCTCACCACACTCCAGGAGCAAGGCCAGCCAGGGAAACCGAGGCCCAGGGGAGACACACAAGGGCCAAGGCCACACACGGAGGCAGGAGGGAGCCCAGCTTTATCTCCAGGGGAAGGAGAGAGGCGGGACAGGGCTGCCGGTGACTCAGGGAGCCAGCTCCCCACGCCCTGGGCTCCCGAAGGTGCAGGCAGCCAGCTGGCCTCTGCCCCAGTGCCCTGGAGGTGCCCTGGCTCCGGGCTGCCCAGAGCCAGCCTGGCGCAATCCCGGTTGGAAAATGCTTTTATTTGAGGACGGCCTGTGGCCTGCCAGGGTTTACGAGCCTGGTTTATTGGTCTGGCCCAGGAGCCTGGGGCACAGTTTCTGCCTGAGCCAAACTCTGCGGAAGCCACAACTTTTCTGAAAGTCAGGGCTGGGAGGGGACTGGAAACCCCCCAGGGCCTGAGCCAGAAGAAACCCCCGGGGACGAGCTGGCCCAATCCCTGCCTTCTGCAGACCAGAGAAAGACAGTGACTTGCCCAGGGTCACACAGCACACCAGCAGCAGAGTGTGGCCCCCTGGGCTCTGTCCGGGACTCTCACCAGCACTGGGGCCAGGGGTGGGGGCCGGTCCGGGGTGTCACAGAGACCTTCTGTGATTGGCAGGTATGGGGGTACCTTTTGTAGGGCTCCCCTCTGCCCCCCGAAGACCCCAGGCCAAGATGGGGTTTAGGGGACACAGAGGGCCGCATCCTCCCCTCCCCTGCCCCCCCCACCCCCAGCACCTCCCGAGCACCCCCAGCCCACAGCCCAGGGCACAGCCCTGGAGCACAATACCGCCTCACTTGACGCTCACGACCGTTGGGAGGCCAGACACCTTTATGAGAGCCAACGGAAGTTCAAAGATGCTGAGACATCTTGCCTGAGGTCTCCCAGCACCTTACGTGGCAGCCGCAGCGCCAGCCCAGCGGGCTCAGCCCACGCCTGATTTCTCCATGGTGCTGCAGCCTCCTCCAGGGAGCGCCCAGGGCGTCCTGTGACCCCCACCCGTGACCTGGTCCTGGGGGCTCCCAGCTGGCCTTGCCCCCAGCAGGAGTCCTGGAGGAGCCACAGAGGGGCAGACAGAGGCAGACTTGGCCTCCGAGGGGTGGGGCTCAGCCCACTGAGATCCCCAGCTCAGGGCTACAGAAACGTGGGGGCCAGACTCGGGTGTGCACAGGGTGAGGGCTCAGGGGCTTGGGCTCCAGTTGAACCCTGCCCTGTTCTGCTTTGTGACCTCAGGCAGCCTACCGGCCCTCTCTGAGCCTCTGTTGTCAGGAGCTGGTCACCAGTGTCCTGTGATGTCTACAGGGGCCTGATTGATCTGATTGATCAGAAGTTGCACCCAGGACCTCTGCTCAGTGGGGAGGGGCTGGGCCTGGAGCGGCGGCGACCTCCCAAGATGGGCCTGCCTGGGGTCCTGCAGCAGGGGAGGGGGCGAGGCCGGGTCCTTCTGCACAAAGGCTGGAGGTGCAGGGGTGGGGGCTGGTCCAGGGGCTCGGCTCCCTTTGTGGCTGTGAGCACGGGGCTCCTCCACTTCTGTTACAACTCAGCGGTGAGCTGGAGGCTGGCCCCGGAGAGCCCGCCGCACCCAGCACTGACGCCACCCACAGCGAGGTCACAGGGGCAGCTCAATGCTGCCTTGGTGGGAACGTGTTCCCCGCAGGCGCCACGCAGAGGGGTTGAACCTTGTGATGTGCTCTGGTGAGCAACTGAAGAAAAAAAAAAAGACAGAAATTGACCTTTCTCAAAATGAAACATTTTTCGTGCTTCCAAGGACAAAGTGAAAAGAGTGAAAAGACGGCTCCAAGAAGGAGAGAAAATGCTTGAAACGGGGTGTCTGATGAGGCCTCGGACTCAGAGTGGCTCAAGATGTCTGATAGAGGGGCCGGCGCCGTGGCATAGCGGGTAAAGCCGCCACCTGCAGTGCCGGCGTCCCATATGGGCGCCCGTTCCAGCCCCGACTGCGCCACTTCCGATCCAGCTCTCTGCTGTGGCCCAGGAAAGCAGCGGAAGATGGCCCAAGTCCTTGGACCCCTGCACCCGTGTGGGAGATCAATGCCCGGCAAACCCGTTTCACCCGGGGTGAGTGGGCGTTTTGCTCGGGCTCGTGGAATGCACTGGAAAAGTGGCTCCGGTGGCAACTCGCCGAAGCCGTCTCGACACAACCGAAAGGAGCCTGTGTCATCCAGCCGGCTTCCTCGGACGCCAGCGCGACCAACCCGGGACGCGGCCAGGCCCAGAAGAAGCCACCTTCCCTTCCTTGGGAATTCAAGTACCAGTCTCTCGGCAGCTCATTGGTCAAGGACGGCCAGTGAGGAAAACTGGAGCTGAGCGACGGTGAAGAGGCAGGGCGCAGCGGAGCGGCCCGGCCGGGAGAGCTCTCCGCATTTGTCCATCTCCCGCTGGCTGCGGCCCCACTCTCTCTGCTGTGTTTAGCCACCATCGAGATGCGGGCAAATCTCCCACTGTACAGGCCCACTTGTTCCGTCCTCAGGACTCGATCCATGTTAGTTGCATTTATTTCTGCACTGGAGTTTTGCTGCCCTCATAAAATGACTTGACAATGACCTTCCGGGGCTGGTGTCGGGGTGCAGTGGGCTAAGCCGCCTCTCCCAGTGCCAGTGTCCCACACACGGGCGCCAGCTCAAGTCCTGACCACTCAATGCCAGATCCAGTTCCCTGCTACTGCGCCTGGGAAAGCAGGGGAAGGTGGTCTGTGTACCTGGGCCCCTGCACCCACGTGGGAGACCCGGAAGACGCTCCTGGCTCCTGATGGGCTCAGCTCCAGCCTTTGCAGCCATCTGGGGAGTGAACCAGCAGATGGAAGACCTCTCTCTCTCTCTCTCTCTCTCTCTCTCTCCCCCCCTCCTTGCCTCTTCTTCTCTCTCTCAGTAACTCTTTTAAATAAATAAAATAAATCTTTAAAAAAAAGAAAGGAGCCCATTTCATCCAAGTTACCAAGTGCTCGTAGGATTCTCTCCTTATTGTTGTCTTCAAGGGCTCTGCTAACAGCCTCCGCCTTCTTCCTGGGGTTGGCCATTCGTGTCTTCTCTCTGTCAATCTTCCCAGACATCGGTCAACTTCATTCATCTTTGCAAAGCCCTGGGTTTTGGGTCGTTGATCGTCTCCACTGGTTTCCCCACATTCAGTTCATTTCCTTTATTATGTTCTTCTGAAAGCAGAAACTCAAGTACTCGAGACATCACGCACTGCTTCCCAGGCACCTTAGCAGGGCGCAGGTTTGGAAGCAGAGCAGCTGGTGCCCAACACAGCACTCCAGTATGGGACACGGGCTTCACTCACTGTGCCACAACGCCGGCCCAACACCTAGGATCCCTGCGTCGCCTCAGTGAGCCGGTTCTCATCATTGTGTAATTACCCTCCGGACCCTGGTAATTTCTTTGCTCTGGAGACGCAGTTATCTGATAGCCACAGACCTTGTTCTATCCTTTGATTTTCAGCTTGCTTTCCTCATTGTACTTGAACTTGTTTCTTGTAGATAGAATATAGTCGTGTCACTTTTTTATCCGCTGTGCCAATTTTTAGCTTTCAGTTGGCTTCTATGCAAAGGGACTTCAGAAAGATCATGGAAAACAGAATGAAAAGATAAAATTTGGAAGCAAGGAATCCAGGTAGTGGGTAAGATGCCCACGTCCTGTATCAGGGAGCCAGGCTGGGACTCCTGGCTCCTGCCTCCTGCTACTGCAGACCCTAGGAGGCAGCAGGGGCAGCTGGAGTAACCGAGCTCCTGCCACCCGTGTGGACAGCCTGGATAGGGGACCCAGCTCCAGCTCCGGCTCCGGCTCCGGCTCCGACCCAGCCTCGCTCCAGTCGCCTGGGTGTTTGAGGAGTGGTCCAGCAGATGAGAGTGCGCGCTCCCTCTCTCTCTCTGCCCTTCAAATAAACAAAGATTTTTTAAAAAGATGTTTATCTTGATGCAAAAATGTTTTAAAATCTATGGATAGCTTTCTTATAATATGAACTTCTCATGAACTTACACATGGATATCAAAATTTTGGAGCAAGGGGCTGGTGCTGTGGCATAGCAGGTAAAACTGCCACCTGCAGTGCTGGCATCCCATATGGGCACTGGTTCAAACCCCAGCTGCTCCACTTCTGATCCAGCTCTCTGCTGTGGCCTGGGAAAGCAGTGGAAGATGGCCCAAGTCCTTGGGTCTCTGCACCCACGTGGGAGACCCGGAGGAAGCTCCTGGATCCTGGCTTCAGATTGGCACAGCTCAGGCCATTGCAGCCATTTAGGGAGTGAACCAGTGGATGGAAGAACTCTCTCTCTCTCTCTCTCTGCCTTTGCCTCTGTGTCTCTGTAACTCTTACTTTCAAATAAATAAATCTTTTTTTAAAAAAAAATTTGTGCCAAAATAAAGTGACCTTTCCAGCCCATTTCCCATGAACTTTTTGGATCTCCCATAGACCATTTAATGAGCTTAGGGCTGCTGATCTACTTTGTTCCTCTGTTCATTTTGTCTGCCTGCCGCTGGGCTATTGGACTGCTCTGGAATTCCGTCCTGATTTATGTGCAGCGCTTTCAGATGCATCTCTCCATATAAAACGTGTGAGTCACTCCTAGGCTGTGCGTCAGAGGGACAGACCTGACCACAACCTCCCGGCGTCGTCATGCTGCCAGTTCCAGGGCGGAACAGACACTACCTCTCCTCACATCACTTGGTCCTCCTCATCCGTAAGATGACCGTCTTAATTATTTTATCTGCATGCGTGTAGAATCCCATCAGTGTCACAATTTTTTGCTTCAACCACCAGACACAAGTTCGGAAAACTGAAGTGGAGGGAAAAGGCCGTTTGCCAAAATCGAGTCCTTTTTACCATTCTGTCTTCCTTCCTGCTGTGTCAGGATTTTGTCGCTTCTACTTAGAAAATGCCTTCTAGAAGGTCTGCTGGGGACAAATGCTCTTGGTTTCCTCTCCTTGGATCTGTTCTTTGTTCCTGGAAGATTTTCTTGCTGGGACGGAATTCCGGACTCGCAGGTCTTTTCCTGGTGCACCTGAAAAACCAGCCACGTCCTCTGGTGTCCACGGATTTGGGGGACACAGCGGCTGTCCTTCCAACTGTCTCACAGACGTGAAATGTCACGGTGCTCTCTTACCTCTTGCAAATTTTGTTGCTGTCCTAACTTTCCAGAAGTTTAACTCTTCCGTGTCTTGGAATAGTTGTCCTTGTGTTTGTCCTGTTTGGAGTGCACTCGGTTCTTAAATCTTCAGGCTTCTGTCTTCTGCCGAATTTGGGAACCTTTCCCATGATTCTTGGAGTCCTTGCTCTCCCCCTCCTCCCTCCCTGGGACGTCGGTGACTGAGCAGCAGGACTTGTAGTAACAGCCACCAGTCTCTGAAGCTCTGCTCACTTTCTCGGTCTGTTTGCTCTCTGAGTTTGTGCTGCTCTGCCTTCAGCTTCCCTGATATTCCACGTTTCCTCCACTCTGCTGTTGCGCTCATGAACGAAATCTTCATTCCATTCGTTCTATCTGAAGTTCTAAACCTTCCGCCGGTTCTTTGTTGTGTCTCCTGCCTCTCGCTGAGCCTCTCCACTTTTCCATTTACTTCAAGAGTGTTCACGGTTGCTTGCGGAGGCAGCCTTACGACGGGCACTTAAAACCTCTGCTGGTAATCCTCACACTGGTGTCACTCACTGCTGGTGACAGGTTGAGGGGTTCCTACTTCCTGGGATGACAAACGATTTTCTATTGCAGTGGAGGCACGTGTGCTGTGGTATGAAGCTCTGGGTCTCACTTAATAGCAGGGTGGGGGCAGGAGTGGGAGCTCTGCCTCCCCACTACGCTGGAGGGGACAGGGGTGCCTTGTACTGCTCCCCATATGACATGGGACAGGGGCTGCTCTCAGCACCGGTGGGAGGCAGCCGCAGTCCTGACCTCTCCTCTGAGGTTTCCCCAAGGAGCTAGCATTACTGCAGGGCAGGGGTATAACACCTCCCCCCGACACCCATCCACCCCCCATTCAGGGTCAAGGAGATGCCGCATTAGCCCCCAGTGGGAACACAGTCCCCCATCCTCAACCTTCTGTGACGCCACCGCTGCTGAGGACTGGGCGTGCGACGGTGGAGGCCAAGGTTTCCCAGCGCGTGCTCGGCCGGGGAGCAGGAGTCACCCGTGGGTTGCAGTCCTGCTCGGCTGCCCCCTCCTGGTGCCTTGGCCAGAAGAGCCAGCTCCCTCTGCACCCTCTGTCTGAGCCCCCAGGCATCTCAGTCTGGGAGATGTGAAGCCAGGAGAGAACCCAGGCAGCCCAGCTTTGCCAGTTCTGGTCATGGGGTATCAGCTCGTGCAAGTCCACGGTTGCTCCAGCATTCCAGTGAATTGAATCTCCCGGCATTACGCGGTGACTCCCTCGTTTCTTCATACTGTTTTTGCTTTAAAGTCGGTTTTATCCGAGTTTCATTGAAGCCACACTGGCTCCCTGTGGGTTGCCATTTCTTCCGGTATGTCTCGCTTTCCGTCTCACGTTGCCTGGGGCTTTACGTGGGAGGAGTCTCTAACGCCACCTTTGCTCTCTCGCTTGTCTGACAACATAAGCCTTTCCACTGGATCATCTCCTCCACTTCCGGTTGTCATTGTTGGTTTGCTGATTTTATCCATTTGAATATTTTTTCAATTTTAAAAGAAGTTATTTGAGAGACCAGGAGGCAGGCACAGGGCTTCCATCCACTGGTTCACTCCCCAGATGCCCACGATTGCTGGGGCTGAGCCAAGGCCAAAGGCGGGGGCATGGAACTCAACGCGGGTCTCCCGTGTGGGTGGCAGGAACCTCTCAACTTAGGCCATCCTTGCTGCCTTCCCCGAGAGCCACAGTAGCAGGAGGCTGCAACCCAGTCCAGGGGCTCCGATGTGGGATGTGGGCATCCTAGGCAGCACCTTCACTTCTGGGCTGAATGCCTGCCCCACTCCAATACGGAGCTGCCACTGTCGGCCAGGCGCTCCCAGGTGCTGAGACACGCGGAAGTCCAAGCTCCCAAGAGTCAGAGTCTTGCTGGGGGGAAAGGACAATCGAGAAGTGACTAAAATGTACATTGTTGGCACTGGCACTGTGGCGTAGTGGGCTAAGCCTCCTCCTGCAGTGCCAGCATCCCATGTGGGTGCCAGTTTGAGTCTCGGCTGCTCCACTTCTGATCCAGCTCCCTGCTCATGCACCTGGGAAAGCAGCAGCAGATGGTCCAAGTCCTTGGGCCTTTATACCCATGTGGGAGACCCAGAAGAAGCTCTGGGCTCCTGGCTTCGGATCGGCTCAGCTCCAGCTGTTGCGGCCATTTGGGGAGTGAACCAGTGGATGGAAGACCTCTCTGTCTCTCCCTCTCTATATCTGTGATTCTGCCTCTCAAATCTTCTTTAAAAACGTGTTTTGTCTGCGGAGAATTCCAGATAATTTCTGCAGATACCCTGGCCTCAAGCGGCCTCGCTTTGCTCTAACAAGAAGACGTGGAAAAGGCGAGGGAGGATTGGATCTGGCTTCAGCATCCCCTGGGGTCGCTGTGTGGGGTGTCCAGGGGCTGGAGACCAAATCCCGCCACGGGGGCCAGAGGTGGGACGTGCCCAGGATTCCATGAGGTCATCGGAGGGCGCCTGGTGGCTTCACTAGGAGGAAGCCCCCACGCACACCCCGCCTCCCACACATGGTGCCTGGGCCACCTCGGGATTCTGCCAGCAACACAACTGTCCCCACACGCAGCCCCTCAACCCCGGGCCACCACAACTGTGAGTCAAAGCAGCGTCTTTTCCTTACAAAGTGCACAGCCTCGGGTGTGGCGTTGCAGTAATAAATGCACACAACACGGGGGAGGAAGAGGAGCGCTTTCCCCAGGCCCTTTAGGTTCCCGGGGTGGCCTGCATGGCAGGCACTGTGCTCCCGGCCCTGACGGCCAGGATGGAGGCGCTGGCAGGCCGGGTTCCCGCTGGGGGCTGGGTGGCCCCAGGCCCCTCCCTGATGGCGGTGGCCATCTTCCTGTGGGCAGGGTGCTCTGCGTCCGCCTGTCTGTCTCCCAGCTGCCCCTTCCCGTTAGGGGCACGGGGCGGACGAGGCCCCCAACAGCCTCCTCCTCACGGGGTCACCGCTGTAGGGCTGTGGGGACCCCACTTCCTGCCAAGGTCACATCCAGGTGTGTTGGGGGTTACGACTGGCGTCTATGAATGGGGGGCGGGGACACAACTCAGCCCACCAGGAGCAGCCAGGTGTCAGCTCGCAGTGATGCGTACCACGGGGCAGGTGAGGCATCCGGAAGGCGGCTCTAGCCACGTGGCCTTCGGATGACCAGGAGGGGAGGGGACACGTGGCGGGGACAGCTGGTCAACCACGTCCCCACCAGCTGGGCTGGCGTGAGGGTGCAGGCTCAGGGATCTGGGAGGTGAAGTCAGAAAGGTGACAGGTGGAACCCAGGTGACCCCTGGGCGGGAGGACGGGTGGGGTGAGCTGTCACTGGCAGGGCTTAAGCCTGGGAGAGGCAGGAGCTGGCTCAGGTTCTGGCCGAATCCCTCTGGCTGCGGCGCTGACCGCGGGATCAAAGCGAGGCCAGGGCAGAAGCCGAGAGGCCGGGGGAGGTTAGCACAAGCCCAGCAAGACAGGAAGCAGCGGAGCCGGGCGCACGCGGCCAGACCGGGCTGGTTTTCCGGGCAGATCTGACAGTTTCCTGGCGGACGGTCGCTGGGGTGGGAGCGCAGCCGTGACGTCAGAGGCTCCGAGGCTTCGGGGGAAGCGGCTGGAAGCCGCCGTGATGGACATGGGGACGCCAGGCCGTAGGGCTGCAGATCAGGCGCTGGTGACCTTCCGGGCGACGCCGAGCGAGGGACGCGGACCCCACTGGCGTTCCGGGGAGGGGCTGGGCCGCACGGAGGAACGCGGGCGGGGGCGGGCCGAGCCGGAGCCTGGGGGCGGAGCGTGGGGGGGACCACCGAGGCCGAGGCTGAGCCTGGGGCTTGCCCACGTTCGTTCGCAGCTTGAGACCCAGAGCAGCCTGGGAAGCAGCTGCCAGGAGGCAGGAGGAACGGCGAGAAGGAGGCGTCCCCGGGGGGCAGTGGATCAGCCCGGGGCGGGCGCCGAGGGCAGCGGTTAGGACGCCCCCAACCCGCCTGGGCGTGCCTGGGGGTGGGTCCCAGCGTCCCTTCAGATCCAGCTGCCTGCTGACGGGCACCCTGAGAAGCCGCTCAGATACGTGGGTCTCTGCACCCGCGTGGGAGACCCGGCTTGAGTTCCCAGTCCTGGCTTTGGCCCGGCCCAGGCACAGTTGTGGGCATTTGGGGAGTGAACCAACCTATGGGTGCTTTTCTGGACCAAACTCTCTCTCCCGTCCCCCTCCCATATGTTTCACATTTAAAAATTACAGGTTAACCCCAGCCGGGCCTCCTACCTGATCCGTTTTTAGTTTTCTGAGTTGCTCACGTCCCTAGGGCACCCGTTCTAGGCACACATCTGATGCGACTTAACAAGTGCGTCCACTCGCGTAGCCCTCGCCACGGCCCAGGGGCACGGTCAGCGCTGCCGCGGTCGGTTCCACGCCTGTGCGTCCAACCAGCTGCGGGTCCGAACAGCGTCTTCCCGGCTCTCCCAGACAGCACAGTGCGAGGACCATCCACACCGCGTCTGCCTTGTTAGGTCGGGTGATTACCTGGAGTTGCCTTAAAGTAGACAGAAGCTGGGCGTAGGCTCCATGCAAATCCTAGGCCATTTTATTAAAAAGATTTTTTTTTTTAATTTGCGAGGTAGAGTTACAGACAGAGGAAGGAAGAGGCAGACAGAAAAGTGTCTTCCATCTACTCCCCACATGGCTGCAACGGCCAGAGCTGAGACGCCAGGAGCCAGGAGCCTCTTCCAGGTCTCCTGTGTGGGTACAGGGGCCCAAGGACTTGGGCCATCCTCCACTGCCCTCCCAGGCCATAGCAGAGACAGTGCTCTCGTCTGCTGGTTCACTCCATAAATGCCTGCAACAGCCAGGGTGAGCTGAGCCGAAGCCTGGGAGCTGGGAACTCTACCCGGCTCTCCCAAGTACGTGGCAGGAGCCCAGTCGCCTGAGCCATCACCCCTGCCTACCATGGAGTTGGCAGCCAGAGCTGGGAATCAGACCCAGACCCGGGGGTGTGGGACACAGGCATCTTAACCTCTAGGCTGGACACCAGCCCCTGTAGAGCGACTCATCATCCCAAAAAGTCCCCTTGTCCCCTTCTCAAGCCACCACCACCAGCGTCTGTCACTAGAGGCTGGGTTTGTGCCTGTCTCCGGAGTGAATACAAACAAAGCCGTAGATTTCACGTTCGCTTGTTTCCCGTTTCTTTCCCAAAATCTGGTTGTTGAAAGTGCCTGTGCTCCATGCCTCTTTATCGCTTCCCTAGTACCCCATTCTACTCCACAGCTCGATGTGCACTCACCTCCGGCGGACACCTGCACCGTCTCCAGCGAGCGCCAGGTGGAATATGCGTGTGACACAGTCTGTGAATGCGTTCTCATTTCTCTTTGGCAGATACCTAGGTGTGGCTGCTCACACGGTAAATGTATGCTGAATTTTATTTTACCTAAAAGCAACTATGTGTCCAATCTCTCTCTTTTTTTTTTTTAAGATTTATTTATTTATTTGAAAGGCAGAGTTACAGAGAGGCGCAGAGAGAGAGAGAGAGAGAGAGAGGTCTTCCATCCATTGGTTCACTCCCCAAATGGCCACAATGGCTGGAGCTGGGCTGATCCAAAGCCAGGAGATTCCTCTGGGTCTCCCACCTGGGTGCAGGGGCCCAAGGATTGGGCCATCTTCATTCCCCAGTAGGAGTATTCTAACTCCAGTACATGAGGGTTCGCATGTCTGACTCTCTCTCTCTTGTTGTTTCTACCAAAACTTGCTCATGGGACCTTGTTTCTTTGTGTGATTTTACATGTTTTCACTGTGAGCTCATGGTCATGAGGACTTGGTTGTAGGACTTGTGCAAGGTCTGGATTGATGTGCTTTCTCCTGGAAAGGATTATGGTTTCGTTCCATGGCCCCCTGGGATGGTGACTCACCAGGAATTGCTTTGAACAAAATCCAGGCAGAAGCAGAGCCCCCTCGGACGGCTGGCTCGGGGCGGGGGAGGGTTGCGTTCTTTTCTTCATTTTATTCTTTTTCTTTTTTAAAAATCTACTTAAAGATTTATTTTATTTATTTGAAAAGTAGAGTGACAGAGAGAGAGAGAGAGAGAGAGAGAGAGCGTGCTTCCATCTGCTGGCTCATTTCCCCTAATGGCTGTAACAACCAGATCTGGGCCAAGAGCCAGGACCTCCATCCGGGTCTCCCATGTGGGTGCAGGGACCCAAGCACCTGGGCCATCTTCTCTGCTTTCCCAGGGCATTAGCAGGGAGCTGGATTGGAAGCCGAGCAGCCAAGACTCTGGTGCTCAGACGTGGGATGCTCACCCAGCTGTGCCACAACATTGGCCCCTGCTTCTGAGCCAAAGTCAAGAGCCACCACCCTGCTTGGCCTCTCCTCCTAGAACACAGGTATTTGGGGGTTACCCAGAGGTGCTGACGTCCTTCCGGCTCTCAGGTTGGCCCCACTACATGGCCGGTCTCGGGCTTCGCTTCCTGTCCCGCATGCATCTGTTAAAAGCAATGCTTGACGGAGCCAGCGCCGTGGCTCACTAGGTTAATCCTCCGCCTGCGGCGCCGGCATCCCATATGGGTGCCGGGTTCTAGTCCCAGTTGCTCCTCTTCCAGTCCAGCTCTCTGCTGTGGCCTGGGAAAGCAGACAATGGCCCAAGTGCTTGGGCCCTGCACCCACATGGAAGGCTCAGAGGAGGCTCCTGGCTTCGGATCGGCGCAGCTCCAACCATTGCAGCCATTTGCAGAGTGAACCAGCGGATGGAAGACCTTTTTTTTTCTCTCCCTCTCTGTAACTCTGCCTCTCAAATAAATCAATAAATCTTTATTAAAAAATGCACCAAGCTCTAATTTACTGGAATCTTTGAGGGCGGCCACCCGCACAGGCTGCCTTCGCCCTCGGTCTGTGTCCACCGCCTTTATGTTTTAATCTTTTCTTTTCTTTTTGCATATTCCCTGCGCTTTCCTGCCCGTTCATTCAAGGTCACAGCCGATGGCGGGAACCCCATCTCTAACCTCCAAGGGGCCTGTCCAGTGGAGGAGGGTAGGGCGGGCAGCAGGGAGGGGCCTCCTCCCAGACCCCCTCCCCCGGGGGGCAGCTGTGCCCCTGGGCTTGGCGGCTTCCGGCTGTGCCGGAGATCACAGAACCTCCGTCACGGGGTAATGGCTGTAATTAACCGGTGCAAACCTGAACCTGCGTGCAGAGGGCAGCTGCGGGGCTCGCGGCCAGGCGTGTGACTCACCCAGCCCGGGGGTGGGGGGGCCGCAGATCTGCAGGTGCACACCGGCTCCTGCCGGGGCTTCCAGGCAGGACTCCCAGCAACCACCCGAGTGCAGGACCCCCGCCCTCACCCAGCAGGACAGCCCAGGGGTGGCCGTGAGGACGCAGTGAGCTGAACCGCTCGTGCCGAGCAGCTCCACCCGGTCTTCAGCTCCAACCACCTCCTCCAGGGAGCCCTCCCTGATCCCCCGCTGTCCTGGTCTCAGAGCACACGGCCCCGTTCCCTTTGCTGGAGGCCTGCCAGAGGCCAGGCACCCGGAGATGCGGGTATGAAGGAGGCCTGGCGCGGCCGGTATTCTGGTGGGGAAGGGATGATAAGCGAGCTTTAAAACAGTGGAGTTACTCACACATATGGTTGGGTCCACGAATCTGAGAAATCCTCATCAAAGAGCCATCAGTCGAGCCGAAACCTCAGGGACGGGGCCTCAGACATTGTCAGGAGTGTTCTGGCAGGACGGAGGCTCGTGCAAAGGCCCTGGGGTGGAAGATGGCCTTGGGGCTTTAGGGGAAATGCAAGGGAGGGTAGGGGAGGAAGCCGGAGGCAGCAGGCAGGGGCCACAGAGCCTTGTCCTGCTGCCGGGCTCTTGGGCCGCGGTGCTGACCGAGGTGGAGTCACTGCAAAGCCCTCGGCCGAGGACACCAGGCAGGCAGTGGACACTCGGGAAGCAGGACAGCAGGAGGGGGTTGCAGGGTCGAGGCAGGGCTGTTAGGAGCCAGAGCAGGGCAGGTGCAGGGGGGTGGTAAGAGGGGCGGGGTGGGCTCCAGGGCACCCAGGACCCTTTCCCCAACTCTGCTGTCCCCTGGCGCCTCCACCCCTCCCTGGGACTTATTTCCCACCTGTGAACACCTCTTCCAGGAAGCCCTCCCTAATTTCCCCCTTCCTTCCCCTATCCACACCTCTGGCCGTCGGGGAGACTCTCCCAGGGCTGTGCACACCCTTGTCGCTCACAGCCGCTCTTCGCAACCATGAGATCAACAGCTACGACTGAGGGTGACAGTCCCTGAGACCAGAGGCCTAGGTTGAACCCGATGTGAATTCTCTCTGAACGCCCTCCCACTCCGACGGAGGCTGCAGCCCCGGACCCCAGGGTCGCAGAGTCCCTCTGCTGAGGATGGAGCTTCCTGGTCCCAGCCGAGCTCGGGTCAGTGCCAGCCCGGAGCCCCCCACCCCCAGCCCCAGCCTCGGGGTCCGGGCCTGACAACTCTCCCTTCCAAACCTCACTCACCACATCTCCCGGTCCTCGGCCTCCCCGCCCCCACCCCGGCCGGGGCCCTGCTCTCCTCATTTTCCCAGGAACCATCTGCTGAGCTCCTACTATGCGCTCACTTCCCAGCAGGCCCCTGGGATCGGAGACGGCCAGGGCACAGCCGGCTCTCGGCGTCACCGTCGGGAGGACCAGGCGGGCTCGCTGATGCTGGGGGTGTGGGGGAGGGGCGGGGAGGGTGGCAGTGATGGCGATGGCGAGGGCGAGGGTGATGGGAGGCGAGAGCTCCCCTGTGTCCCGTCCAGTCCTCATAGCAGCCCCGTGAGGTAAGGTAATGGTTTTAATAATGGGCGCCACTTGGCATGTGCTAAGCGCCCGCATTCCTCCGGACGGGAACCCGTTCTCGGAAGGCACCAGGATTGCCCGGTTTGCCATGATGAAACAGAGGCACAGAGCAGCTTGATGGCTTGCCAAGGTCACACGGCCAGGTAGCAGCACGTGTGCGGAGAGCAGGTCTGCGGAGTCCAGAGGAGTCCACCCTGGGCAGATCAAGGAAGACATCACGGCGGAGGTGGCTTCGAGCCAAGTCCTGAGGGGTTGGCAGGGGATTTCAGGGCGAGGGAGGGGCAGATCCAGGCAGGAGGAGCGGGGTGGGGACTCGGGCTGCCGAGGCAGGACAAGGCCAGGTCCCAGCGAGGCCGGGGGCGGGCTGGGGGAGATGGAGCCCTCACGTCTCCCCCAGCTGGGTGCTGAAGGTCCTGACCCTTCCTTAAACTGGGCCCTGCAAAAGCCGTGGGCTCCGCCCCCACTCCCTCTTGTCGCACCCCAAGTTGTCCGAGACGGCCACCCCTGCCCACCATTCCCAGGTTCTCTCCCGCCACACGCCCCCTGCACCTTACCCTACCCGCATGCCCTCCGTGACCCCGTCCACCTGCCCACACCTGTTCCTCCTCTGGGCTCTGCTCAGGGCCACCTCCTCCAGCAAGCCCTCCCTGATCATCTGACCCCATGAGCCTCCTCTCAGCCTGGTGGGAACGAGAGCCTGCCAGCCGTCTTCCCCTCGGTCCGGTGTCCCCAGCTGGAGTGGAAGCTCCTTCCGGGCCAAGCATGTACCCTACAATTCAGTGTAAAAGGTGGGTGCTGTTTTCCGAACGCTGAGTCCTGGGCCCAGCATGACCTCCGGGTGTGGGCTCTGGAACACGCGTGGCCACGCTTGGTCCATGTGAGCATCCTGCTGCCCGGCAAAACCAGGCTCTGAGAGGTGAAGGGGTCTTTCCCGGAGAGAGGGCTCCCAGCTCTCGGTCAGCAGCTGCTGTCACCCTGCCTGGACCAAGGCACATGGCAGGTGCTCAGGAGACCGATCCAGAGCCTGGCCGGCCCCAGGAGTCACCCTCGTGGGGAGCGCCCGCCCACCCGGCTCTTTCCTACAGGATCCTCTGCGAGTTCCGCTGGCTGCCCTCCCAGATGCTGCTGTGGGCACCAGCCCTCAAGCCCCTGGGGAGCCGGACCCCCAGCACCGTGACAGCTGTGGCCCGGACCCATCCAGAAGCTGCATCGAGACCCGGGAGGACCCTGCAGGACACCAAGGGCAAGCTGCGTCGCTCCGGCCCTCGGAGCAGCGCGCGGTCAGGGAGCAGCCATGCTCCGGGCGCTGCGTGTGCCTGCGCAGGGCTGGGCCACTCCCAGGCCTTCCGGGCTCTCAGGCCAGAAGCCCCATGACTGCCCCAGGGCACAGAGCAGCGTGATGCACGCCTTCCGCCCCCTGAGTCGGCAAATATCAATCAAACCTCCTGGGAGCCAGCCCCGGGGGACAGGATGGGCAGGGTGAGCTTGCTTGAGGGGTGCCAGGCGGTGGGTCTCAGGCACACCCCAGTCCTTGGAGGGGGACAAAAACCCCTCTGAGTACTGGAGCCATGGGACTGTGCCTGGGGAGGCGCCCTCGTGGAGCCCCTCCCTCCCCTGACATGGACCCCTCAATGTGGGGGCTCCACGGCAGCAGAGTGGCTGGAGGAGACCCTGGGACCTGCAGGGCCGCCCCGCCAGGGAGGGCGCAGGGCGGGCCTGTGGCTGGGGCGTCAAAGACGTCCCCCACCTGGGCTCTCTCCCAGCGGGGCAGGCACCGTGACAAATGGAGCCACCAGGGCAGGAGCCAGAGTGGGGGCTCCTAGGGACCATGCAAGGGGCTCCCAGGCGGTCTGTGGCCTGAGCTGGCTGAGCCACCGAGGGGCAGACCCGGGCCAGGGCCATTCTGGCCACTTGCACACAGAGAAACGGAGGCCCTCAGAGGAAGAGTGGCCCGGGGCCACCGGCCCAGGGCGCAGGTGCGCTGGCGAGGTCCTGAGTCACCAGGCCGGCTGCCTCCTGAGGCCCCGTCATGCCCTCGTGCCGGGCTGCTGAGCCGCCAGGCAGTTACTCACAGGCTGGTCTCAGAGGCCGGAGCAGACAGATGGAGGGGGTGGGGGAGACTGGCCTTGGCCTTGGCCTTGGCCTCTGGCCCACTCCCTGCCCCAGCCCCTCCCCTTCTTCGGCCCCTCTCGCCACTCTTTCTTCTTTGTAGGAGCCTCTGTTGGCTTCCAGGCTCTGTGTGGCGCCTCCCTCGGCAGGGTGGCGTTCCCTCCCCCACACAGGGCTCCCCCCTCGGACTTGGAGCTCTGCTGGGCAGAAGCTGAGCCGCCCCTCAGGGCAGCCCCGGCCGACTGGGGGCGTCTTTGGGGTCTCCCAGGTCCCCCCCACCACTCAGGGAAGCTTCGCCCTTGCTCCTTCGGGGCCTCGTGCTGGGCAGGGCTCCAGGCGAGGATCCGGCTCCAGCTCGCCTTGACCAGCCCGAGTGCAGGGCCCACGTCCGCCTGGCTCCGGGCACTGGGACCTCAGGCAATCAGCCGACCTCGGAGCCTCCTGTCCCGCCTTCATGAAGCCGACGGCAGCGGCCGCGGCCTGCCTGGAGGGTGGCAAAGGAGCAAATGACACGGTGGCCGCCAGCTGCTTAATTCAGGGCCGGCCCCATGAGTGGCCCTCACAGGGGCTCTGTCATCGTCATTATGAAAGGACTCACGGGACCCGCCCGTGCAGCAGAGGGGCCGGTGCACCGCACGTTACAAAGCACTCCCCCTTGTGGTGGGGGGCCAGCGAGGGGGGTCCTTGGCTCCTGGCCTGCAGTCTCTGTCCCCCTGGTCTGGCCCCAGAACCCCGACCCACCAGGCGACAGGTGCCTGTGCTGTTGAGTATAAGTCACAAGCTGGGTGCCTGGGCACATTGCTCAACCCGTGTGGGCCTCAGTTTCCTCCTCTGAGAAATGGGGGCTGCTTAGGACCCCGCCCCAAGGAGTCAGTGCTAAGTGTTTGCTGATTTTTAAAAAATATTTATTTATTTTATTTGAATGGCAGAGTTAGAGAGAGAGAAAGGGAGAGAGAGGTCTTCCATCTGCTGGTTCACTCCCCAAATGGCCAGTCCAAAGCCAGGAGCCAGGAGCTTCTCCCAGGTCTCCCACACGGGTGCAGGGGCCCAAGGACTTGGTCCATCTTCCACTGTTTTCCCAGGCCATAGCAGAGCTGGATCAGAAGTGGAGCAGCCAGGACTCGAACTGGAACCCACAAAGGATGCCGGCACTCCAGGCAGCAGCTTTACCCACTTTGCCACAGCGCCGGCCCCCAGCATGGCTTTTTTATAAAACACGTTTCCCATGAGCCTAACGAAGATTCTGCTCCAAAGTAAACTTGTCTTTTTCTGTGATTTTTCTCCCGGACTTTCGAGGCCCCCTCCTAGCCGCATGTTCACCTCCCCACGGGGCACCTGCACCTGCCTGGGCAGTGGCTGAGGGCGTGGCACCCAGGGGTGCAGGAAACACAGCTTTCCCGCCACCAAATGTGGCTTCGAGTTACCAGGACAAGGAGCAGCCTCAGCCCCGGCCAGACCCGTGTCAGTGAACTCGGATTCGTTTGCCTCTGAGCAAATCGCGGTGGGCTCTGTCCGCCTGTCTCTCTCCCCTTCCTCCTTCCCGACAGCACGGAAGCTCAGTTCAGACTTAGCAGCGTCACCGCGTCCCCGGCCGCAGAATCAGAGGCCACGCCATGGTACATGGTTTGCGCCCGCCCTCGGCGGGGGCCCCAGCCCAGCCTGGTTCCCGGCTCTGGGGTCTCTGCAGCCTTGGCCCGGTGTCCCCCGGTCAGGAACCCCCTGTGCCACGCTGCTCCATCTGAGATGGGAGAATGCGTGGTCTTTTTAAAAGGTCTGCGATGCATAAAATACTGGTGTCTGACCGCTGGTGGGACCTGGGCTGCATCAGCTTTGGTAACTCCTGGTATTCTCCCCATTTTGAAGATGAGAAAACCGAGGCCTAGAGAAATGAAGCCAAGGCTGTCGCAGACGGCAAGCCGGGGAGCTGGGACTGCAAGAGGAGCGTGGCCTTGTGCCTCCGTGGGTGCCCTGCCCCTCCCAGGTCACCCCCTGCGGTCTTCTCACGAGGAAGATGAGAAGCAAGGCACAGAGTTCCATGGTTTACAGCAGACACGGCGGCCTGGAGAGGCGAGGCTGCAGCCGGGAGAGGTGAGACGCTTCGGCCTTGGTGAGCCGGCCGAGTCCAGACCACGTCCCCCTGGGGAGTGCCCCGACCCCTCCCACTGCCCGCAGCCCCACCCTCACCTACAGCACGCACCTGCGGGCGTATGCACACCTGGCTCAGCGCCGACCACCCCTACTCCCAGAACTCAAAAATCCTCAGCTGGTGCGCGTTCTGCCGCCTTCGCCACCTGGCAGGGAAAGTGGGCGCAGGAAGCCGGGACTGCGTCTCCACCCACAATCACCGGCGGTGACTTGGGAAAGGCTGGGAGAGCAGCATCCAAGGCCAATGCCAGGTGCACCTGAGGGAAGCCGGGCCCAGTAAGCCGGCAGCAGCCACCGTGCAGGGTGGGGCGGGGCAGGGTGGTGGCACAAAGCAGAGACCGGACAGGTTCTGGATGCAAGCCGCGGCTCCACCCCGGACGACCCACTCGTGACTGGCTGGGCGGCCCCTCTGGCATTAGCATCATTTAATAATAATAGTCATAATAATGATCACTTATTTTTAGAGATTGAGTTAATTTTAAAGACATGTTTATTTATTTATTTAGAGGGCAGGGTTAGAGAGGGCGGAAGAGACAGAGAGGGCTTCCCTCCTCAGGTCCCTCCCCAGATGGCCTGAATGGCCACGCCTGGGCCAGGCCAAAGCCAGGAGCCAGGAACTCCATCCAGGTCTCCCATGTGAGTTAGGGGTCTCCAGAGTTAGGGGCCCAAGCACTTGGGCCATCTTCTGCTGCTTTCCCAGGCGCATTAGCAGGGAGCTGGATCAGAAGCAGAACAGCCAAGACTCGAACCAGCACCCATATGCGTTGCCGGTGTCACAGACAGTGGCTTAGCCCACTACTCACACACAGGTCCCTGACAGAGAAGGAAAGACAGAGAGGTCCTCCATCCACTGGCTTATTCCCGCAAAATGGCCACAACAACCAGGGTTGGGCCAGGCTGAAGCCAGGAGGCCAGACCTCCATCCGGGTCTCACACGCAGGTGCAGGGCCCAAGCCCTCGGCCATCCTCCACTGCTTTCCCAGGCCATAGCAGAGAGCAGCTAATCGAAAGGGGAGCGGCCGGCGCCATGGCTTAACAGGCTAATCCTCCGCCTTGCGGCGCCGGCACACTGGGTTCTAGTCCCGGTTGGGGCGCCAGAGTCTATCCCGGTTGCCCCTCTTCCAGGCCAGCTCTCTGCTGTGGCCCGGGGAAGGCAGTGGAGGATGGCCCAAGTCCTTGGGCCCTGCACCCGCATGGGAGACCAGGAGAAGCACCTGGCTCCTGGCTTTGGATCAGCACGATGCGCCGGCCACAGCGGCCATTGGAGGGTGAACCAACGGCAAAAAGGAAGACCTTTCTCTCTGTCTCTCTCACTATCCACTCTGCCTATCAAAAAAAGGGGGGGGGGGAGCAGCCAGGACCTGCAGTGGGGCTCCACCTGGGCTGCTGGCGCAGAGGTGGGGGCATCACACTGCCCTCCGCCCCAACACCAGCCCCAACCATCACTTCCTGCGCTTGGCAACCTCTGCCCCCACAGGAGGGGGGCGAGTCTGCCTTGTCCTGGGTCCCACACGGAGTACGGGCCCTGGCGAGTGGTAGGCTGCTCAGTGAGGCAGTGGCTACTCCTGTCTGCGTACGGACGCCCCCTGCCGGTGGACTTCGCGGTGCTGCAGCTGGTGTTCACGGATAAGAAACTAGCGGTCCAGAGAGGCCGGGACAACAAAGTCTGTGACGTCACTGTCCAGGTGCTGGCTCCCCCTGCTCCATCCCAGCAGCCCTCATGTCCTCTTCTCCCAGAATTCTTTTTTTTTTAAAGATTTATTTATTTGAAAGGCAGAGTGACAGAGAGGAAGAGACAGCAGAGAGAGAGAGAGAGAGAGAGAGAGAGATCTTCCATCTGTGGTTCACTCCCCAAGTGGCCGGGGCTGGACCAAGCTGAAGCCAGGAGTGTGGAACTCCATCGGGGTCTCCCATGTGGGTGCAGGGACTCAAGCACTTGGACCATCTTCCACTGCTTTCCCAGGCCCTTAGCAGGGAGCTGGATCATAAGTGGAGCAGCTGGGACTCGAACCGTCGCTCATTTGGGATTCCAGCATCACCAGGCCCTCCCTAATTTTGTAATATTTGAAACACACCCATGCACACACACACGCACACGCACACACGCATGTCACATACATGCACACACACACGCACACCCATCTCGCTGCCTGTGGGCACAAACTGCTCAGAAAGAGCAAAGCTATGTGTCCTGTCCCCGCAAAGGGGACATAACGGTGACCAGAAGCGCAGCGCCGTCCACTGCCCAGCACCATCCGCCCTTCCTCAGAAGCCCCACATGAGGCTTGGAGAGGAGCTGGCCGGCCGCAGCCCGAGCATACAGGTCGGCGCCCCCCAGCTCACGCCCATCGGCACGGCCCTTCCTTGTGCCACAGCTGTTGGTTAGGCGACCCGGGGCAAGGCCATCGGGGCCCCAAAGACTCCCTGTGGGACTCTCCGGAGCCCCCAGAGAAGCAAACTCTGTTTTCTAGAGCATTGGAGCCTACAGTCGCCGAGTCCCGGTGGAGTTAACAACCGTCTCTGGAACACAAGAAAGTGTGACCGAGAACCCAGCAGACGTGGAGATTGAGAGACTGGGCGAGGGCGAGCTGCTGGGTCGGGGTTCTGAGACTGGGCGTGGGCGAGCTGCTGGGTCGGGGTTCTGAGACTGGGCGTGGGCGAGCTGCTGGGTCGGGGTTCTGAGACTGGGCGTGGGCGAGCTGCTGGGTCGGGGTTCTGAGACTGGGCGTGGATGAGCTGTTGGGTCGGGGTTCTGAGACTGGGCGAGGGTGAGCTGTTGGGTCGGGGTTCTGAGACTGGGCGAGGGCGAGCTGCTGGGTCGGGGTTCTGAGACTGGGCGAGGGCGAGCTGCTGGGTCGGGGTTCTGAGACTGGGCGTGGATGAGCTGCTGGGTCGGGGTTCTGAGACTGGGCGAGGGCGAGCTGCTGGGTCGGGGTTCTGAGACTGGGCGAGGGCGAGCTGTTGGGTCGGGGTTCTGAGACTGGGCGTGGATGAGCTGCTGGGTCGGGGTTCTGAGACTGGGCGTGGGCGAGCTGCTGGGTCGGGGTTCTGAGACTGGGCGAGGGCGAGCTGCTGGGTCGGGGTTCTGAGACTGGGCGTGGATGAGCTGCTGGGTCGGGGTTCTGAGACTGGGCGAGGGCGAGCTGCTGGGTCGGGGTTCTGAGACTGGGCGAGGGCGAGCTGCTGGGTCGGGGTTCTGAGACTGGGCGTGGGCGAGCTGCTGGGTCGGGGTTCTGAGACTGGGCGAGGGCGAGCTGCTGGGTCGGGGTTCTGAGACTGGGCGTGGATGAGCTGCTGGGTCGGGGTTCTGAGACTGGGCGTGGGCGAGCTGTTGGGTCGGGGTTCTGAGACTGGGCGTGGGCGAGCTGCTGGGTCGGGGTTCTGAGACTGGGCGTGGATGAGCTGCTGGGTCGGGGTTCTGAGACTGGGCGAGGGCGAGCTGCTGGGTCGGGGTTCTGAGACTGGGCGTGGGCGAGCTGCTGGGTCAAGCTCTCAGCCCAGCCCTGGCTTCTCCGGGCCGTGAACCACTAAGTTCCCTTTGTTAGCTGAGTCGGGTCCTCTGCACCCGGCAGCGGTTCCAACACCAGCCCCGTGACAAGCACAGGGCCCGCGAGGCACCGCCTGTTATTAGAGCAGACTGCCGGGGAGCAGGAAGCCCAGCCTGCCCTCTGTCCCCAGTTCTTGCTAACTAACAACCTCAAGGCTAAACTCCCACAGGAAGCCCCAGAGGCTGCTGGGTACGGGTGGAGGCGGAGTTAAAGCACCTGCCTGGCAGGACGCTGGCCAGAGGGCCGAGGCCAGTGAGTCTCCCTCTTCCATCTGAAAGGAGCCACACAAGCTCCTGTCCCTTGCCAGCCCCGGGTGGCAGCGACGCCCTGGTGGCCGACTTGTGCACCCTCGTTCTGGCACCTCTGTCAAGCACCTGGCACATCCTGGTCTCTAAGCTTCCGGCAACCTGTGGCTGAACCGTGACGTGGCCAACAGAAGTCAGAATCAGGCTGAGGAACGCAGAGGGAGGGGTCGCTGGGGCCTGGGTTCGAGTCCCGGCTCTGCCGCTTTGGGCCTGTGTGACTGCAGACTGCTTCACCTCCCTGTGGCTACTCCAGGCGCCCGTGGGCTAATCCTGGAGCTGGTGCACACGGCCCTGGAGCTTTGCAAGTACGATGAAGGTGGAGCTGTAGATGAGCAGCTCATCCTGGATTGGGCCAATGGAACCGATCTGATCCCGCGGGAAGAGCTGCGAGCTTTTCCTGGCTGTGGCCCCAGGGAGGCTCCACCACAGACAAGGGTCAGAGACGCTGGAGAAAGGGGGCGAGTGGCCGAGGGGGTCCACACTGTCCCCTCGGCCCGGGGAGACCCACGTTGCAGCTCCAATCTCCCTGACTCTCCAATGATACACGTGCATTGTTTAGCCGCCAAATGTATGCTCATTGGTCACAGCAGCCACGGGACCCAGACGCCCAGCCTATTCGGGAAACAGGTGGCAAATCTTGGGACAACCAGAGGTGGCGAGCTCAGCCCTGTCTCAGAGGGGTCTCGCTCTTCTCCGCACAGGCAGAGCATCGACCCCCAGGAAGGCCCCCTGCCCACCTCCGGGAGCAGCCCGAGGCCCTTGGCCCTGCCCCACCCCGCCCCAGTCCTGCCTCTCCTGGCCAGGGCACAGCAGGGAGGATTAGGGGAGAGTCTCGGCTCTTGGCAGGGACTGGAGCCCACAGAGGCAGCTGCAGGGAACAGCTGAGTGCTGGGGGCGGGGTGGGGACATGCCCAGGGCAGCTCTGTGGACGCCCCCTTCCCCCACCCTCCCCCACTCCCCACAGTGAACGCTGTCTCCAGGGAGCGCCTCCAACCAGATCCGGGCCATCTCGCTCCTCCCGAAGCCTTGCACCGTCCCTTGTCTGTGGGGACACACGAGGCCCAGGCCGGCCACCTACCTGGGGTGGGAACCTGAGTGAGTGACCTCATCTCTCCGAGCGCCCATTTCCTCTTCGGGCGTCGGGGTAAAGGAGCGCCCGCCTCCCTCCCGGGGCTGCTCGCTGGCTCAGGATGCACAATCGTGTCGGGTATTTAGGCAGGATTAGAAACGGCAGCACAGGGCAGAGCTTGTCACAGAATTCCCTGTAATCCCCGCCCCCCAAAAGCAGCACCAGGGCTCCTCCAGAGTGAGAGAGTGAGAGTGAGAGAGATTGAGCTTCCATCCGCTGGTTCACTCCCCAAATGGCTAAAGCCAGGAGCTTCTTCCGGGTCTGCCACGTGCCTAACAGGGACCCAAACACCTGGGTCCTCCTCCACTGCTTTCCCAGGCACATGAGCAGGGAGCCAGATTGGAAGTGGAGCAGCCAGGACTCGAACTGGCGCCCACACGGGAAGCCAGCGCTGCAGGCCGCGGCTTTAACTCCCTGGATGTGAATTAATGGCCACAGTGACCAAGGCCCCAGCACGTGACAGTGGAGAAGGGAGGACACCAGTCGCTCCCCTGCGGAGGGGCCTGGCCCTACAGGGAGCCACCAGGAGAGCGAGCGAGCACAGCTCCACGGCGCCGCGGCCAGACGCGACAAAGGGGGCGCGTGGGAGAGCCGCGGGAGTCCCGGCCCCGCACCGGCACTATTCCGGCTTTGGGTTTCTAAGGGGCTTCGTCCTCACCGCAGCCCTCCGCGGCCTCACCGCCCAGCTCCGGCCCCGCAGGTCGGGCTGCGCCCCTGACCGGCGCCCGGGAGGCGCTGTGCTGCGGGCCCAGCCTCCGCCCTGCTTTCTCAGCGTTGCTGTGTCGTTCACCGCAGCCGTGGAGGGAACCGGGGCTGGGAGAGCTGACCTTGCGGCGGCCTCGGAGCAGGCACACCGCGCAGGTGGGATCCGAACCCAGAGCCCAAGGCGCCTGCGACCGCGGACCGAGCGGGCGTCCCCACGGGGCCGCGAGCCTCGCTTTGGCAAGCGCGGGCTTCTCGTGGGGGGGCAGCCCTGGACGCCCCGGCCCGCGGAGCGCACCTGCAGCTTCGGGCTCGCGCGTGGCCCCCGCGCCGCCGCCGGCCAATGGGCTCCGGCCTCTCTTCCGCTCCGGGCTGTGGGCTTGAGACTCTGTCTGTGATTGGAGCCGCGCGCCGCCCCGCCCCCGGGGTCGGTCGGGCGCACGGGGCCGCGGCCGCGGCGAGAGCTCCGGGATTAGTCCGCAATGCGCTCGCCGCCCGCGGTAATCCTCGCTAATACCTCGTTAAACCCCAGCTGCCGGCTCACTCCCGGGCCGGGCCGGGCTGTCACGGGTCAGGGATCGGCCAGGCGCGCCTGCTGCGCCCCGCTCGGGCCATGCGGGGCGCCTCTCCCCACCTCCCTACCCCACCCCGGCGCAGGGGCGGGAAGGGCCCCCTCCCCGGGAGCCGTGGTCCAGGCCGCGCCCCCATGTTACAGATGGGGAGACTGAGGCCCCCAGGAGGGCCAGCAGAGCCGGACATCCCTGCGCAGCCTGCCCAGCCTCAGTGCCCCTCCCCACCTGCACTGGACGCGCGCGCTGGTGCCCAGTTGAATGAATGAATGAATGAATGAGTCTGGCCCAGAGCTCTAGGTTGAACTGAAGAAGAGGGGAGGAGTGAGTGGTGGGGTGTGCTGGAAGTAACCCCGCCCGCGCTGGGGGAGTCGCCGCCAATACAGCCCCCGTGTCTTTAGTTCTTTTTTGGGGGTTCACTTTGCAAAATGAACACTGTTTTCCAGGCCAACCACAGGGCTGGCGTTGCGTGTTTCATGGCGTCTGGGAGCCGGGGGCTGCCCTATCCTGGCTTCCCAGGGGATGAAACTCCAGGGACCCGGAAGGGCTGAGCGATTGCCCGGTGCCCAGGTCGCAGCCATTCTGCAGCAGGGTTGAACTCGAGTCTGCCCAGGGCTTTCGGACTGCAGGTGCTGAAGCGCTGCTGTTTTCTTTATCCGTGAAGGGGTCTCTTGGGGAATGGCCTCAGCGCCCCTCATCCGGGTGCCTCGGGCTCTGCCCAGCTGCAGGAGGCACCGCTCTGACCCCCAGCTGCCTCTGAGGCTGCTCCTTTGCACCACGTGGCCGTTTGTCCAGGTTTTTATGTCATTGTGTTGACATGGAAACATTCTACGAATTGATGGAGTACCACATGATGTCTGGATGCGTGTGCACATCGTCCAGTTTTAACAGAGAAAACGTAAACTTCAGAGAACCGGGCAGTTAGTGTTAGGCAACTCGGTTCCACAGACTGATCCTGACGCTCTGTGACAGATGCCACGCTGGGACTGGAGATGGCATTGGGGTAAGGCACTTCCACTCTCTCCCACCTGTAGAAGGACTAGGTCAGGACAGCAGAGACAGCGTTCAGACCCCTTCTCTCCCTGCCGCACCTGTGGCAGGCATTGCTAGTCGATCACAGCACACTTCCCTGCTAGCACAGGGATACTTGAATAGCAGCAGCCACCAACACCCGGGGCAGAGGTGCCCGGGAAGATGAAACATCTGGTCCTCCCTGGACTAAGGTCGTCCTGGGTCTGCCCCTCCGCCCATCAGTCTACGATTCCCCGAGGGCCCCAGCCTGGGATTTCTCTGCTCCAGGAAGGCCTCTTCCCCTCCACGAGGGTCACGCCTGCTGGGCCAACACAGAGGGCATGAGCTGCTTTCCAGCCCTGGCCAAGGAGGCCCAGCCCGGCTGCAACCACACGGCAGCTGTCTCCCCACCAAGACCACGCCAGCTCAGGCCAAAGCTGGGAAAAGAAAAAAGAATTGCAGTCTTGAAGGCGTCAGGACAAGCACCGCACAGGATCGGGTCCGCCCCGTATCCATCGCGGGGGCCTCCTGGCCTTTCGTGTGCCGTTGTCGCCTGTGTGGCTCTTCTGCCCCCTTGCCTGTCTGGCGAGCTCCTATGCATTCCCTAACACCCGCTGGGATGCCCTCTCCCCTGGAAGTCAGCCGCTTCCGCTCGGGTCCGACGACCGCGTTTGTGCACACGCAGTCACTTCCCCAGGCCACGAGAGGGGTGTGTGTTTCTGCCTCGCTCCCCCTCTGGACTGTCAGCTCCCTGTGGGTGGAACTGTGTCTCGTTCCATCAGGGCGCTCACAGCCCTGGCACAGAGAGAGAACTCGCTAAACATCTATGGACCTGTCGCCTCCACCCCAAACATTGCCAACTGGAAAGTTTAAAAAGCCTGAGTTTTTTTACCCACTGTGGCATAGTAGGTAAAACTGTCTGCAGCGCCGGCATCCCATATGGACACCGGTTCGAGTCCCAGCTCCTCCACTTCCGATCTATCTCTCTGCTATGGCCTGGGAAAGCAGTGGAAAATGGCCCAAGTCCTTGGGCCACTGCACCCACGTGGGAGACCCGGAAGAAGCTCCTGGCTCCTGGCTTCAGATCAGCCCAGCTCCGGCCATTTCGGCCATTTGGGTAGTAAATCTGTGGATGGAAGACCTCTCTCTCCACTCCAACCACCCAGATCTGTGGCTTTCAAATAGATAAGATTTTAAAAAAATAATAGAAAAGTCTGAGCTGCTGAGCCAGAGACTGATGCCATCATGGCCGATTTGCAGCCGGCTCTGCTCTGGCGAGGAGACCTGGGGAGGGCCACCTGCTGTGCCCCCGCTGAGTCAGGAGCTCCTGGGCATTCTGGGGCGAGCTGGCCGCGCCCTCGGAATCGGCATCCGGATGCCCAACCCTAAGTGCCTGGTAATGGTTTTCACTGTTCCTATTCCAAGGCCAGACCAGTTAATCCAGGCGGACAGCTCCCGCTGTCACGGTCAGCACGCCGCACCATGCGTTTCAGCGGGCGCCTCTTAAGAAAGGAAAGGGCAAAATGTTAATGCCCTCGACCAACAAGGAGCCCTTACGAACAACAAGAGAAGCGGCTCAGTAGAAAAGTGGGAGAGGAGGCCGGCGCCGTGGCTCACTTGGTTAATCCTCCGCCTACAGTGCCAGCATCCCATATGGGCGCCGGGTTCTGGTCCTGGTTGCCCCTCTTCCAGTCCAGCTCTCTGCTGTGGCCCGGGAGGGCAGTGGAGGATGGCCCAAGTGCTTGGGCCCCTGCACCCACGTGGGAGACCAGGAGGAGGCACCTGGCTCCTGGCTTTGTTTCGGCGTAGCTCCGACCGTGGTGGCCATTTGAGGGGTGAACCAACCGACCTTTCTCTCTGTGTGTCTCTCTCTCTCACGTCTAACTCTATCTGTCAAATAAATTTAAAAAAGAAAAGAAAAGTAGGGGAGGGAAGATGCAAAGCACATGATGAACCTTGCCGTCCTGTGCCAGTCACTGGATGGCAGACGCTGTCGCGCACAGGGAACAAACTGAGGTCCCCGTCCTTGCCCAGCGATCTGAAGAGGGGAGCAGGTGCGCACGCACCCCACGTGGCAGGGATATGCAGCAACACCAGGGGACCCAGCAGAGGTGACCGCAGGGCAGTGGGCGTGACCCGGGAAAGGTCCTTGGAGGGGCACCAGGTCAGGAGGAAGAGCACCCAAGGGAGGCCTGCAGAGGGCGCACAAGGCCCTCACTCTGCGGAAGGAGCTGAGGCCCTCCCAGAAGCCCAGAGCCGGCACGGGGGCTCAAGAGACTTGGGCAAGCAACAAAGTGGGGCGTCCAGGACGGGCCGGGGCAGGGCTCGGTGAGCCAGGGAGGGAGGAGAGGTGGAGGCAGGCCAGTGGCGAGGGCTGGTTACACAGCTCTCCATCGGGCACATCAATCGCACGGCGCCCTGCATGGAGAGAGCGTGGTGGAGCCAGAGCAGAAGCAATGGATCCGTGGGAGAAGCCTGTGCCGGCCCGGGCACAGGTGAGGACAGTGTGCAGGAGACACTTATCTGCAAGTACCGCCACTCCGCGTTAGGGACTCGGGTGGTTGGGACAGGATTTGGCAGGCGTCAGTCCCAAAGTCACAGGTCACTGGCGCTAGGAGAGTGGAAATAAGGCAAACCTGGTACCTGGAGGCGAGGCCTAGTGGGCGGGGCCTAGTGGGAGGTCCGGGGGTGTGTCCCTTGGAAGGTAGCTCTTGGGAGAGTACTGGCTCTGACACCTGGTTGGTGGCAGTGGCTCTCTCTGCTTCCCAGCTCACCGCGGGGCCCTTCTGCAGCTGCCACACAGCCCACCACTCTCTTCAGATTCCAGACCAGCATGGCTGCCTGATCTTGGACTGTGAACCTCCAAAACTGTCAGCAAGAGTCAGGGCCCCTCCTTTGTGTGGTAGCCTGGGGCCGGGGGCTCAGCTGTAGTGGTGGGGAGCTGAGCCAGCACTCGAGTGGCTGCAGGTTTGGGTATCCGAGGGAGGTCTGGAAGCCGATTTCCTGCAACTCCCGAGAGACAACCGAGGGCCCATCAGGGTGGATGGTGGGACTTCTCAGAGGGGAAAAATGGCTGAAGGGGGTCGGAGCTTGTTTGGAGAGCAGTTTTATACTAATAGTCACACTCACATTTATCGAGCTCTGCGGCTCTGCCTGGCGTGCCTCGTACTGGGGAGTTCGCAGTCTTGGCACTCTCGGCACTTGGGACCAGATAAGTCTCGGTTATGGGGTCGTCCGGCACATTTCAGGACATTTAGCCACATCCCTGGCCTCTGCACCCCCCAGACGCCAGTGGCGTCCACGCACACCCCTCATTGCACAACCCAGGAACTCTCTCAACACTGCCAAACCCTGCCCTATGTGAGTCCTCTCCTGCAACCCTTACGACCAGTCGTGAGGTTGGTCCTGTGGCCAGTCCCATTTTCCAGATGAAGAAACTGAGGCCCAGAGTAGGGAACTTAGCCAAAGCCATGATTTCTTTCTCTCTTTCTTCTGAACAAGTTGGGTTTGAGAACCACTGACCAGACAAGGGGTTCTGGGGGACCAGCAGGCACGGTGGGACTGGGGTGCGGGGATGCAGTCAGGGCTAAGGGGGTCTCCACTCGGGAGTCACAGGCGTCTGGGTGGGATTTTCACCGTGACACTGGCTGCCATCATCCCAGCAGAGTGCCACCACCCCTTCCTTTGGTGGACGCTGTCTCTCCTGTTACGGCCTCTCTGTGTCACCACCGTACTCCTTCCTCGGTCATTCCCATCACCCTTCGTCCAGGCCCCCTTAATCTGCCTATAGCAACACCTGCCTACGGTATCATGTGTCCTCCCCTGCCCCACCTTCCTCCCTCGCTCCGTGTGTGTGTGTGTGTGTGTGTGTCTATAGCTTACACGAATCTCTTTTGCATGTATCTCGCACACATCCAGACCACTTAGTGTTTAGCTCAGTCATGACGTCCTTGCCCGTCTCCTAGGCATTCGGAATAACCAGAGTACCATGACCAAAATCGCCGGCATGCCACCGTCACCCACTCGTGGCTTTTACTGGGATCCCCCTGCCGCCAGCATACTGTGCGCCCAAGCAAAGGAAAAGCCGAGCGCGTGGGTCGCACCCGGGCCTCGTGACTCCCTGGCTACTTCTGGTCCTGTATTTCATCACGACCTTGACATTTGCTGAGGCGGGGGATTTCCCAGGATGGCCCTGAGCCTGCACTGCCCGGGGGCTGGAGCCGGGTGGGAGTCGCCTGGGCAGGAGCGCTCCTGCCCCTCTCCCCCTCTGCCCGTAGGACTGACTCTCGGCTCCCCCAGATGCATGCCTGTCCCCTTCCTGAGGGCTCCCCTCAGTGTCACCTCTTCCCAGGAGCCCCCGGGGGCCACCCCGTCCTCTACGACCACATCCTGCCCGTGTCTGCCCCATGCACGGAGCAGCCTGTAATTATCTCATTTACGCCGCGCTGACTGCTCTGCCAGCTCTCTGCAGCGTGAGCCCCGGGTCAGCAGTTACCGTTCACGACTTGCTCTTCGCCCTCACTCCAGAGCCCAACCCTGTGCCCAGCGCGAAGTACTGCCCACGAGTAATGGCAGCCAACAAGAGCAAGTTGCAGAATGAAAGATACGATACTAGTGGGATCCCATTTTTTTTTAAAAGATTTTATTCATTTATTTGAGAGGCAGAGTTACAGACCAGGAGAGGCAGAGGCAGTGGTAGAGAGAGAGATTTTCCATCTGCTGGTTCACTCCCCAAATGGTCACAACAGCTGGAGCTGCACCGATCCAAAGCCAGGAGCCAGGAGCTTCTTCCAAGTCTCTCACGTGGGTGCAGGGACCCGAGGACTTGGGCCATCTTCTACTGCTTTCCCAGGCCATAAGCAGGGAACTGGATCAGAAGAGGAGCAGCCGGGACGCAAACCGGCGCCCATATGGGAAGCCGGCGCCATAGGCAGAGGCTTAGCCCACTGTGCCACAGTGCCAGTCCTGATCCCATTTTTACTGGAAAACTCCATCTACTGGGGGGGGGGGTGGAAAATGTACATCATCTTTTCATTCAATTTCTCATGGACTTTTTGAACCACCCCCAGGGACTTCAATTTTGTTCATGGAAAATGAAATGAAACGGTGGGCTTCGGGGCAGGCGTCGTGGCACAGCGGTTAAGCCGTGGCTCAGGATGCCCTCATCCAGTGTCAAAGCGCCTGGTGCAAGTCTCGGCTGCCCCCTTGCAGGCCAGCTCCCTGCTAATGTGCACCGGGGAGGCAGCAGGTGAGGCTCAAGTGCTTGGGCCCCTGCACCCATGTGGGAGCCCTGGCAGGTTCCTGGCTTCGGCCTGGCTATTTTGGCCATTTGGAGAGTGAACCAGTGGATGGAGGACCTCTCTCTCTCTCTCTCTCTCTCTCTCTCTCTCTCTCTTTCTCTCTGTAACTCTGACATGAAATTCTCCATGGCTCAAGGGCAAGAGGAAGTCCCCTGTGGGAAAAGCCAGGCCCCGGCCCCTGTCACTGAGGGAGTGCAGTGTGCGTGGCCTGAGCGTCGGTGTGAACACGGCCTGAGCGTCGGTGTGGGCACGGCCTGAGCGTCATTGTGAACACGGCCTGAGAATCGGTGTGAACACGGCCTGAGCGTCGGTGTGGGCATGGCCTGAGCATCGGTGTGAGCACGGCCTGAGCGTCGGTGTGGACACGGCCTGAGCGTCGGTGTGGGCACAGCCTGAGCGTCATTGTGAACACGGCCTGAGCGTCGGTGTGTACACGGCCTGAGCGTCGGTGTGGGCACGGCCTGAGCGTCGGTGTGAACACGGCCTGAGCGTCGGTGTGGGCACGGCCTGAGCATCAGTGTGGACACGGCCTGAGCGTCGGTGTGGGCACGGCCTGAGCGTCGGTGTGGACGCGGCCTGAGCGTCGGTGTGAGCACGGCCTGAGCGTCGGTGTGAGCACGGCCTGAGCGTCGGTGTGGGCACGGCCTGAGCGTCGGTGTGAACACGGCCTGAGCGTCGGTGTGGGCACGGCCTGAGCGTCGGTGTGGGCACGGCCTGAGCATCGGTGTGGCTCCCTGGGGTTGCCAAAAAGGAAAACCCAGCGCCCTGTACCCAGTCCCGTCCCCGGGGTGCGTCTGCAGCCAGCACCCTGGAGGATTCAGGTCACGTCCTTCCCCGGGACGTGAGCACAGGGCAGACTTGCATCCACCTGCCATGAAAGCGGCTTCCCCGATGGTGGAGGCACCCCTCCCCCCTAGGTCTTCTCCCAGCCCCCTTGCCCCGTGATCCCCCGGCACCCATCGCGCTGCCTCCCTCCCTCCAAACAGCACCAATCATCTTTCACCCTAAGACTTCCAGCTCAGCCAGCTTGTTCAGAGCGGCCCAGCCCCGGTGAGTCTCAATCATGGCTCTTCAGCGTGTCAGAAACATGGCTAGCGGCCAGCACTGTGGTGCAGCAGGTGCAGCCGCTGCCTACAATGCCGCAGCCGTTACCAGAGAACCGGGCTGGAGTCCCGGCTGCTCCACTTCTGATCCGGCTTCTTGCTAATGCAGCCAGGAAAGTAACAGAAGATGGCTCAAGTGCTTGGGTCCCTGCCACCCATGTTGGAGACCCGGATAGAGTTTCTGGCTCCTGGCTTTAGCCTGGCCCAGCCCTGGCTCTTGTGGCCATCTGGGGAGTGAACCAGTGGATGGAAGATCTTGCTCTCTCTCTAACTCTGCCTTTCAAATAAATAAATGGCTCTTTAAAAAGCGAAAAACGTGAAGCTAGTGTTCCCCCATGGGCTTTAGGGGGCCTGGGGCAGTGGACCCAGCGTTAAACTGTGTGTGAGCCCTGCCTGTGTCAGGGCTGTTGCGTCTGAGCGCCCCCTGGTGGAAGCCTGAGTCTGCTCCGTGTCTTCTCCTAGTGCGGCCGGTCTCCTCTCCGGCAGAGGAAAGATCAGACCTCAGGCTCTCAGAATCGCTGCCTGACTTCTCTAAAAGTGCCTGCACTCGCCCGACGTGCATTTTATAGAAATCTGCTTAGGGAAGCGACGTTGGTGTTTCATCGATAGCAGTGACCCAGAATTTCCATCTTAGCCACAAGTCTAAAAACAGATTCACTTGGGCCGGCACCGCGGCTCAACAGGCTAATCCTCCTCCTAGCGGTGCCAGCACATTGGGTTCTAGTCCTGGTCGGGGTGCCGGATTCTGTCCCGGTTGCCCCTCTTCCAGGCCAGCTCTCTGCTGTGGCCCGGGAAGGCAGTGGAGGATGGCCCAAGTCCTTGGGCCCTGCACCCCATGGGAGACCAGGAGAAGCACCTGGCTCCTGCCTTCAGATCAGCGCGATGTGCAGGTTGCAGCGCGCCGGCCGTGGCGGCCATTGGAGGGTGAACCAATGGCAAAAGGAAGACCTTTCTCTCTGTCTCTCTCTATCACTATCCACTCTGTCTGTGTATATATATATATATATATATATATATATATATACAAACAAAAACAAAAAACAGATTCACTTGACGTTAGGAAACATCAGGGGACTAATAACCCAGGTAGGACATGGACGTGGAAACGTTGGGAAGCTGGGCCGCAGGCCGCGGTCCGGGGGACGGGGAGGCTGAAGGTGGAATTCCGGGTCTACAGTGATGGGGTGAGAGCGATCGCGGCAGCGACTCCTCCGGCCCGCTCTGGCCCATCCCCCCATCCCCCAACCACATCCAGAGCCGCCTGGCACCTGCTAGGCTCTGAGTGTCCATCTCTAGCCCACCTGTGAGGTCCCCCACTTCAACAATTCGGAACCATCCACAGTGACTGTCGCCTCTGACCCCATAGTGGCACCGGAACAGAGACATCCACAGTTGGCCAGGAGCCCTCTGCCCCCCACAGCCCACGGTGCGGCTGGCGGAGGGGGCTCCTCTTTGGGTGCAGCCGTAAAACCCTGTCCTTTCCCTGCTCTCTCAGAAAGCTGCCACAGTCCACAGGGAACCGGCCAGAGGCACGGAGCAGGAGCTCCCTCGGGACTCCCCTCCGAGGCGGCCCAAGTCCTGCCCAGCCCCTGCCGCACCAGGGAGGCAGCAAGAGCTCCCCGGGAACCACTGGGCCGAAAGCCAATGTGCCCGGTGTCAACTCTCCCAGGAAGCCGCTGGTCCAGCGATCAAGAAATGTGATGTTTTGGAGTCAGTTCACGAGGGAAGAAATTTTTTGTAGATTTGTTTTATTTGTTTCAAAAGCAGAGTTACAGAGAGAGAAGGAGAACCAGAAAGATCTTCCATTCGAAGTTCCAGTCCCCCAAATAGCTGGAATGGCTGGGGCTGGAACAGGTCAAAGCCAGGAGCCAGGAGCTTCTCCCGGGTCTCCCACGCGGGTGCAGGGGCCCAAGCACTTGGGCCATCTTCCACTGCTTTCCCAGGCCACAGCAGAGAGCTGGATTGGAAGTAGAGCAGCCGGATCTCGAACCGGCGCCCATATGGGGTGCTGGGGCTGCAGGCGGAGGCTTAGCCTACTGTGCCACAGCGCCGACCCCGACCCACTCCTTTTAAAAAAAAAATTGCAATGTCAGGCTGTGTCCGTTTGGTTTTCAACTGTCCAGTGTCTTCTTTTGTGCAGTCAACACAGCACGGAGCGGGTCTTTGGGTGCCCTGTGTGTGTTTGCAGCCACCGACCCTGCCTGGCAGAGCGCGCGGTGTGAACCGGCACAGAAGTGCACAGTGGGTTCTTTCTGCTCGGCACAAACCGGCCCTCCGTGCGGACGGTGGGTTCTTCCCCTTAGTTGTCTCTGCTGCGGTGTCCATGAGGTCTGTTGCTAAGTGAGTCCCACATTGTAATCACACACACAAGTGGCAGCTGCTGTGTTGACATTCCGGATGTTTCCAAGTAAACACAATTAATTTATTAAAAAAAAAAAAAAGCCACCAGTCGGCCACCCCCGGTCGTGCTGCCTCCTGGCTTCCGGCAGCCGGGGGACCGCATCAGAGATCCCGCTCAGCCGCGGCGGCAAGGTCGCGCTTCCGATGCCCGGGCTTTCATCTCAGCCGTGGGTGGGCCTCCCTGTGTGTGCCCTCGACCATTTCCTCTGAACTTGGCCCATCCCAGGGCTGCACCTGGCCAGGACCGCCCCCGGCCCCCACCCGCACCCCCAGCCAGCCCTGTTCTCTCTGCCCAAACATTCGGTCATGCTGGAACTATTTCCTGATGCCTCTTCTTCACCCAGCCCTCGGGAAGTTGACACGGGGGGCGGGGGGTGCTGAGGCACCCAGACCTGTCCTGCCTTCCCCACCCACACACGCAGCGCCTTCCTGAGGTTAATCACGGAATCTGCAAATTACAGGATGCCAGGCGCAGAGGCACCTCGGCAGGTGGCGACTGCCACACCTGCACCTGCGAGCTTCCAAGTTCTTCTTCGCCTTTTCGGAGATGCTTAGGATGGGAAAGAATAAGGCAGAAACTTCGGCCCTTCGAATGTGGGGTTAGGGACTCTCGGGGTGCTGAATTGGTAAAAACCATGGGAACTGTTAAAATGGTGGAATTGTTGAACGTGGGTCTGGGAGCAGTGCAGGTCCTTAGCCCAACGCAGCGTCTGGGTGCTCGGGTGGAAGGGGCCGTCTAGACATCAGGAATGCACCTCTTCCCTGGGTGTGAGTCCCCGGAGCCTCCCTCTCTGTGCCGGTTCCTGTCTGAGGGTCCCAGCCCTTGGACGCGCTGGCGGCAGCACCTTGGCCCGTGGCCCCCTGGCTGATACCCCGGGTGCTCCACCATCAGCCCCGTTTCCCAACCACATTCACCCCTCACTCCCTGGAGACTCCCAGAGCCAGTCCCACCCTGGCCTGGCCCACATGTCCTCCCCTGCTGCCCCCCCACCTTTCCCTTCTCCCCTCCCCTCCCCTCCCCCACTGCCACCTGCACCTGTGTGTATGGGTGTGCATTACGCATGTGTGGTAGCATGTGTACATGAGTGTATGACATGTGTGCGAGTGTGTGTATGTGTATATGTGGTATGTGTGTGTATGTGTGTATGTGGTGTGTGTGTATGTGGTGTGTGTATGGGTGTGCATTACGTATGTGTGGTAGCATGTGTACATGAGTGTATGACGTGTATGTGTGTATGTGATGTGTGTGTTGTGTGGTGTGTGTGTATGTGTGTATATGGTATGTGGTGTGTGTATGTATGTGTGTGTATGTGGTATGTGGTGTGTGTGTGTATGTGGTATGTGGTGTGTGTGTGTATGTGTGTATGTGGTGTGTGTGTATGTGGTGTGTGTGTGTGCATTACGTATGTGTGGTAGCATGTGTACATGAGTGTATGACATGTGCGTGTGTGCATGTGTGTCTGTCTCATCTCCCTTTTCTTATAAAGCCTCCGGGTTGGACTCATGGGAGCTCTTCTCAAACGACCTTTTTAAAGAAGATTTATTTGTCTGAAAGGTAGAGAGGTGGAGAGAGAGACCTCCTGTCCCCTGGTTCACCACCCAAATGGCCACAACAGCCAGGGCTGGGCCAGGGCAAAGCCAGGAGCCTAGAACTACATCCGGGTCTCCCACGTGGGTGCAGGGGCCCAAGCATTTGGGCCATCTTCCGATGCCTTCCCAGGCCATCAGCAAGGAGTTGGATTGGAGTGGAGCAGCAGGGACTCAAACCGGCGCCCATGTGGGATGCGGGCGTTGCCGGCTCCCCTCGGTGGCCTCCTGTCTTGGGAGGTAAGGATGCTGCCATCCTCTGGGGGCAGGGAGGGCACCGCCCCCATGAGGCTCTGATGACCCCGTTCAAGGTCAGAGAGCCCCTCCCTTGGCTGTGGGGGCTCAAATGCCTTCAACTTCGAATATTCAATGCACCAGGGGCCCTATCTTAGGGGGTGGAGTATTTTCAGATCAACAAGCATAATAATATAGGCTGATTCAAGCCAACTTGGACTATTTTTTAATCTATAAAAATGGCAATTTCACATGTTATAGCCCAAAAAAACCAGGTCCCTGGGAGGACTTGATTAATTAACCTGTCTGATGCCGGTGGCTCAGAGCCCTGCACGTGGTAGGTGGTATGACACTGGGTTCTCTCTTGGCCCCCAGAGCAGACACTGGGCAGGGTACGAGTGGGGCCCCATGGGACTTGGCGACACATTCTGCTGCTCGGGGGGGGGGGGGCCACCACGTGACCTCGGAACCTTACATCTCAGCACTTCAGGGCGGGGCCCCCCACTGGCTCCAACCCAGCATCGCAAGACCCCAGCACAGTAGCCTAAGAAATGTCCCCAGACTGTACTTCCTTGGGGTAAAACCCAGCCAGGTCTCACAGCCCCGAGAAGAAAACTTGGCAGTGCTGGCGCTGTGGCATAAGCCTCTGCCTGCAGTGCCGGCATCCTATATGGGTACCAGTTCGAGTCCTGGCTGCTCCTCTTCCAACCCAGCTCTCTGCTGTGGCCTGGGAAAGCAGTAGAGGATGTGACCTGGAAGAAGCTCCTGGCTCCTGGCTTCAGATCATCCCAGCTCTGGCCATTGGGGTCATCTGGGGAGTGAACCAAAGAATGGAAGAGCGATCTCTCTCTCTCTCTCTCTCTCTCTCTCTCTCTCTGCCTCTCTGTAGTTCTGCCTTTCAAATAAATAAATAAATCTTTTTTAAAAATAAAGAAAATCCATAAGCAAATCATTGATTGATTTAGACTTCTGATTTTTTTTAGAAGATTTATTTATTTACTTGAAAGTCAAAGTTACACAGAGCGAGAAGGGGAAGCAGAGAGAAAGAGAGAGAAGTCTTCCCTCCGCTGGTTCACTCCCCAGATGGCTGCACCGGCTGGAGCTGCACCAATCTGAAACTGGGAGCTTCTTCCGGGTCTCCCACATGGGTGCAGGGGCCTAAGGACTTGGCCCATCCTCTATTGCTATCCCAGGCCATAGCAGGGAGCTGAGTTGGAAGTGGAGCAGCTGGGTCTCAAACCGGCGCCCATATGGGACACCAGCACTGCCGGAGGCGGCCTTACCTGCTACACCGCAGCGCCAGCCCCCAGACTTGTGATTTTTAAGCTGAGATCTTAATAAGTTTGTCAGTAACATCAAAACACTTGTGAGAATTTAAATTTTCATATTTTATGGGTGTAAGTTACCAGATTTCTTTCTTTTTTTTTTTTTTTTTTTTTTTTTGACAGGCAGAGTGGATAGTGAGCGCATCGCGCCAATCTGAAGCCAGGAGCCAGGTTCTTCTCCTGGTCTCCCATGCGGTGCAGGGCCCAAGCACTTGGGCCATCCCCCACTGCCTTCCCGGGCCACAGCAGAGAGCTGGCCTGAAGAGGGGCAACCGGGACAGAATCCGGCGCCCCAACTGGGACTAGAACCCGGTGTGCCGGCGCCGCAAGGCAGAGGATTAGCCTGTTGAGCCACGGCGCCGGCCAAGTTACCAGATTTCTAAGAGCAATTTAACGCTTTTATTATTATTATTAAAGCAACTGATGGGTTTTAAAATGAAGTAGGGGCAGGTGTTCGGGCTGGTTAAGACCCCATCCTGTATACTGAATTCCTGTCTCAGGGGAGCTTCGACTGCGTGTGTTTTCTCCAGCGTCCTCAGCGGATGCCTTTGCCGCGGCACCTGCCACGCCCAGCCTGGCTCTAAGATGGGGATCTGGTGCCACCTGGCGGTCACCACCTCTGCCACATTTTCTTTGTGTTTCTTCTTGCTGGGGACCCCACTGGGACCCCACCAGCACGGTTCTGCTCTTCTCCAAGGTATTGATCAACTGTGCCAAGCACCAGGCTCAGCCCAGAAGAGACACTCACGGGCCAGGTGGCCACACTGTCCTCAGCTAAAGCTCGAAGGACCTGAGCAGTGTTACCGATCCAACGTGAGTCCACTGCCCGCCCCCACGAGGCCAAACGCTGCAGCCTTCGGCAGAGAGAAAGCTGACCGTAGGCAGCTGAGCAAGGGGTCAGCAGTCTGACTCCCAGGTCAGGGGTCTGGGGCAAGCTGCGTGGGTGAGGGCAGACAGACGTGGCCTTCGGAACGGCTGGTGACCATGTTCTGAGTCACTCACTGGGGAGGCAGGAACCTTACATGTGACGGGACCCGCTGTTCAGGCAGAACCCTCAGAAAAGAACAGGGAAGTAGAACGAGAGGTTTCTAAGTTTGGGGTTTTGGGGGAAACCTGGTAAAGGGACCTCCGACCCCTCCATCACCTCCTGCCATTTGAAACAAAACCACATTGGCAATGCACACATCCCCCGTTGCTAGGCAATGTACACATCCCCCGTTGTTAGGAAGAGTCTCAGGGTAGAGAGGAGGCAGTGCACGGATCTACAGCCAGACCGAATTCATTCAGAGAAAACAAAGCCGAAGAGTGGGTGACCCACTGCCCGCGTGTACAGGATGGAGCACGTGGCAAAAGGCCCTGACCCCCAAGTCCAGGCCTTTTTAAGGAGGGCTGGGGCTGGGGTGGGGGTAAAGGGCAGCAGGGAGGGGAGTTCCAGGAACTGGGCAGGGCCTTGGGAACCTGGAAAATAATGCAGGGTGGGGTATGCAGGCCATAGGGTATGAGACCCAATTGAGTTTCAAGGGCAAGGAATACATCCAAAGTTTATCTCCTTTGGGCAATGAGGGACAATGGCTGAGGCTTATGTCCTTCTTCCATCAATCCCGACTCTGAGTATAGATGAGGAGAAGGGGCTTCGATTTCTCTGGCTACTTCCTGCTGATATGGGGCGTAGACATGGAGCCAGGACTTGAGCGGTGATGGGATGGAGTGGAGAAGCAGAGCAGTCTTGTGTCACTCCTGCGCCGTGGCTTGAGATAGAGCAGTGAATCCTTCCTGCAGGACCCTTTGGAATGGGATAATTATGCACGGCAGATATAGGAGCACTGTGATTATGAGGACAAAAGGAGACACTAGAGCCACTGCCCACAGAGGTGAACGATGGCCAAAAAGGCAGAGTTACCTGTATTTACACCTCGTTAGCGCGTCAATCTGAGAGAGGTGGGTCCTGTGGGGGTAGACTTAAATGAGGGAGGTGTTACTAGTTTTAACGAAGTAAAATGTACCCAAGGGGGTGTGGGGCAGTCAGGAAGGACAGAAACGAACGCAGGAGAGTTACATCTCTGAAGGAGCAATACAGGGAGGGGTCTTCTCAGGCCTTTCCATTAGACCTTTCATGCCAACAACCGAGCCTGAGTAAGGAAGGAGTGGACTGCAATAATCACTTAAAACAGACAAACTATGGCCGGCGCCATGGCTCACTAGGCTAATCCTCCACCTGCGGCGCCAGCACCCCGGGTTCTAGTCCTGGTCGGGGTGCCGGATTCTATCCCGGTTGCCCCTCTTCCAGGCCAGCTCTCTGCTGTGGCCCGGGAGGGCAGTGGAGGATGGCCCAAGTGCTTGGGCCCTGCACCCGCATGGGAGACCAGGAGAAGCGCCTGGCTCCTGGCTTCGGATCAGCGCGGTACATCGGCCGCGGCGGCCATTGGAGGGTGAACCAACGGCAAAGGAAGACCTTTCTCTCTGTCTCTCTCTCACTGTCCACTCTGCCTGTCAAAAAATAAATAAATAAAGACAGACAAACTAGCCCCAGTGTCCACCAAGAAAGAAGCTCACTTGCTTGCCAGACACTGTCCCTATTACCCTTGGGTCCCTGCACCCATCCGCGATGGGGGCTGCGGAACCTGGGCCTAGGAGTTCAAAAAGAGAAGAGCGTTCAGAGGAAGGGTGGAGGGTCACAGCTGTTACCCAGAGAATGCAGGAGCGGCTGCTTCAGGCGAGATGCTGATTCCTCGCTCCCCTCCTCACACGGGGCACCACAATGTGAGCAAAAGAGTCACGGAATAGAGGAGGCAGCCAGACCGAATTCATTCAGAGAAAATAAATCCACAGAGGTGGTGTTAGGCAGGAAGGAACTGCCATCTACAGCGGCCCAGCATCCGCATCTCAAAGTCCTGATAGCCTTCCAGGTGCAGCCCAGCATCTGCACTTCCAACATCCTGCCCGGATCCTGATGACCTTCCAGGGGCTCCTGCCCCTTCTACCTGATAACCATCCTTCCTCTAAGGTGGGGTGACGCCAGCCAGGCTTCCCCTGTCTGATAACTTCAATGGGAAAAACTCAAAAAGGAATCTTTCATATTTACATCCAACTGTAAGATCAGAGTCAAAATGGAGTGAGTGTGGCTAAAAGCTATTTGCAGATCTCTTGCTTCTGCGCACATTAGCTTTGCTTGCTAACAGCTAAGGGTGGATCTTGCGAAACTATGTGGGCCCAAATTCCCAGGAACTAGGTTGACTGAAAGTGTCCTTCACTGTTATCCTACAGTCATATCTTGGATCTGTTCCTGGGTTTGTTATTGTTAACTGTTAACTCATAACCATATTCTGGTCTTCCTTTTTATTGTTCACTGCATACCAGGGGTCCGGTTCAAAATTGTGAGCCCCAGTGGACAGAATCCTATAAAAAGCTGTGTAAGCCGCTGTTGGGGGCCGCACTCTGGTAAGGGGTGTCGGTCCCGATCGGTGGCTGGTCCCGATCGGTTACCTTGCCTCTCATTGGCTTCTCATTTTCAATAAAATTCACGTGTGAGTGTCACTGGTGTTTGTAATACTCTGTTTTAGCTGACGAGTGGATGCGACCCAACAAGTCCTTTGTTCCAGGAGAAGGAGGAGAGGGGAGGGAAGGCAAGACCCATCCCCTTAAAAGCCCCAGCCTAACTGTGCACTGCGCACTCTCTCTCAGGTCCTGCCTGGAGAGGTGCCCGTCCGTTCTTACGGACGTCCCTGCCCTAATCAACCTTGCTGTTTTGCTTTCCCCTGCCCTCTGTCTCACGCCTGAATTCTTTCTTGCGTGAAGACAAGGACCCTTTGCTTCTCTGGTAACAGTGGGTGACCCACTGCCCGTGTGTACAGGATGGAGCACGTGGCAAAAGGCCCTGACGCCCAGGTCCGGGCCTTTTTCAGGAGGGCTGGGACTGGGGTGGGGGTAAATGGCAGCAGGGAGGGGAATTCCAGGAACTGGGCAGGGCCTTGGGAACCTGGAAAATAATGCAGGGTTGGTATGAAGGCCATAGGGTATAAGACCCAATTGAGTTTCAAGGGCAAGGAATACATCCAAAGTTTATCTCCTTTGGGCAATGAGGGACAGTGACTGAGGCTTATGTCCTTCTTCCATCACCTGTGACTTCAAATTTTCTCAGATCCACGTTTTACACACTAAAATAGATGAAATTAATTTTAATATATATTAAGATTTATTTATTTATTTTAAAGGCACATTTGGAGAGAGGCGGGGGGAGAGACAGAGACAGAGAGCGGTCTTCCATCTGCTGGTTAACTCCTCAGTTGGCCACAACGTCCGGGGCTGGGCCAAGCCAAAGTCAGGAGTCAGGAGCTCCATCCAGGTCTCCCATGTGGGTGCAGGAGCCCAAGCACTTGGGTCATCTTCCACTGCTTTCCCAGTCACATCAGCAGGTAGCTGGATAGGAAGTGGAGCAGCCGGGACTCAAACCGGCGCCCATAGGGGATGCCGGCACGGCAGGCCAGGGCTTTAACCCACCGCACCACAGCGCCGACTCCTTAATATATTTTTTTTTTGACAGGCAGAGTGGACAGTGAGAGAGAGAGAGACAGAGAGAAAGGCCTTCCTTTTCCGTTGGTTCACCCCGCAATGGCCGCCATGGCTGGCAGGCTGATCCAAAGGCAGGAGCCAGGTGCTTCTCTTGGTCTCCCATGGGGTACAGGGCCCAAGCACTTGGGCCATCCTCCACTGCACTCCCGGGCCATAGCAGAGAGCTGGCCTGGAAGAGGGGCAACCGGGATAGAATCCGGTGCCCCGGCCGGGACTAGAACCCGGTGTGCCGGCGCCGCAGGCGGAGGATTAGCCTATTGAGCCTCGGCGCCGGCCTCCATAAGATATTTTTATTTAACTCATTATATCCAAAATGGTATCATCTCAACACGCAGTCAATGTTTTTTAAGTTACTGTCTTCATACCCGCTGAAACCTGCTTGCATTCAGCTTCAGACTTGGAGCCCTGGGTGGCCGTGGCCCCCGGGGCCAGGGCAGCACAGCCCAGCTCCCAGGCGTGGCTTGACCATGAGAGATAAGAGTCAGGGCTAGGCTAAGAAGCAGGAAATGAGGGTGGGAACAGGACTCGCCCTGGGGTGGTAGCAAGGCCACCATCACCATCGCGTGACCAGCACAGACCTCTCGCTTGGGCGGCAGGAGGTGGCGGTGCCCCCGCATCCAAGCTGCGGCCCCTTGTGGGCGCGGTCTGCGTGGTGCCGGGAAGGGGACTTCGAGGAAAGCAGAGCCCCTCTCAAAACATCAGGGAGTCTTTGGCGAGCGCTCAGGGCCTCAAGGACGCAGCCCTGGGTTCGCTAAGCTGACTCTGCCTCGGGACCGCTGCAGGAGAGCCCGGCCGGGCTTCCGGCCTGCACATCTCACACTCACGTCCGTCTGCCCCGCTCCGCCGGCTCTCCAGCCGGCCCAGGGCCCTGCGGACTGTGAGGCCAGCGAGGCTGCAGCCCGCGCCCTCCAATGCGGTCTCTCTGTGGACAGACATGTGGACACGCACCCGTGCGTGAATCTGCACACGGCCCTTCAGGACACGGCCTAAGACAGCACAGGTCCCACAGCCAGTGCGGCCTCGGGTGCAACCCGGAGACGTGGGGCTCACGAGACAGAAGGGGCTGCTTCTGTCACCTGTTCTAATCCGCCGGAGTGCGCGCTAACTGGCAAATCCGTGGATGGGTGACACTGTCGGTGACTGGTTATCACCGTGTGTGCCCCACTTGGCGCCGACCGGCTATGCGGGGCTTCTCACAGCACCACCGCACTGCATCCGGCTGACGTGGGGCCGGGTGATGGGAATGTTGCTGCCCCACAATCATCCCCGGCCGCAGAGTCACAGGTGCCGTTTGTTGTCAGCTGGAATGTGGTTGTGCAATGTGTGACTGTGTAGACGTGAGGTACGTGACCGTGTAGACAAGGCCTCCCGGATGGAGCAGGACCCAGCAGAGGAAGGAGATGGTGCCCCAGCCCTGCCCTCCCTCCTCGCAAGGCCAAGGGCTGACGCAGGAGTGGAATCAGAGCCCTTGGCCCAGAGCCCCTCCCTCCACGCTGGACAGAGACCCCACCCAAGGGCGTGGGGCCACGCCGCGGGGGGGGGGGGGGGATGAGGCAGTGAGGCCAGGGTGCTCGGTGCAGAGTCCCCTGGGCAGAGAAAGGCTGCCCAGGGGACCCACAGCCCAGGCCCCCGGCCCCTTGCCAGGATTCCAGAGGAGCTGAGTGAATCCCTTAAAGCGCGCAGCGTGCCGCCGCCACATTCCCACGTCCGTCCCACGCTTCGCCGTGACCTTACCCGCAAGTTACGAGCTGCACGTGACCCGGCCACAGCCGGCTCAGCCTCCCCGGAAAGTAACCACCCCACCGGCTTCGGGACTCGGCTCTGGGCCCGGCCCGACCGTGCAGGCTGTGTGCGGCTGGCTGCTCCCTCCAAGAAGAAACATGCCCAGAGAGGTCCCCAGCTAGGGAGAGCCAGAGCCAGGCCTGAGCCCTGGGCCTCCCCTCCAAGGTCAGAGGCCACGCCCTTCTCTCCCTGCTGGCCAGCAACTCTGTGCCCCCAGGAAAAGACCCCAGCAGGAGGCGGCTCAGGACCGCCCTCTCACCCACGGGCCCTCTGGCCACAGGCTTGGCAGGGCCGAAGGACAGGAGCTGGGCGGGCTGTGGACCCAGCATTCCCCCCACCAACGCCACCAGGAGGTGCCTCGTGGCTCTTCCGGGCCCCAGGGGAGCCATGGGAGACCTCCGGCCCTGAATCCGCCAACAGCTGTGACCACTTCAGCTATTTTAAACCCGTGGGCACCAGGAAACTCCTGTCCCGTCAGCCAGGCACGGCGCCCAACACCGCGGGCTGCAGCCAGGGCAGGTGGCCTGGGTGTGGTCTGGGGGTCGGATGGTTTCGGGGCAGGGGGCCCTCACTTTCTGGGCGCTCACCTTGTATGACCCCCACTGGTGTTTCCAGTCCGCACACTGCCATCTCACTGCGCGATCCTCACCTGCTGCTGAGCCACCGGTTACTTCAGGGAGGTGGGAAAGGGGGTGCTGGTAAGGGGGGTCCGAGCCCCAGCCTCTCCACGACACACGGACACCGTGCTCCTCAGGCCCCCCATGGCCTCACAGGTCCCCTCCCTGGCCCTGCCACTCTTGGGAGCTCTGGCACTCAGGAAAAATCCTTCACCTCCCTGCAGCTTGCTTTACCCATCTGTAAAGTGGGGATGCCTGGGAGGGTGGAATGACCCAGCCCCAGGGCACAGGGCTGCACCGTGAGCACACGTGTCCTCCTGCCCTCCCTGGGGCTAACAGCGCTTTTCCCAGCATTGTCACCGCCCTGCTCCTGCTGTGACCTGCTCGCTCAGACCTCCTCCGGCAAGGGGTGCAGGATCCTCCCCGCAGTCCAGCCCCAGTTTCCCATGGGTGAGACAGGGTCGTGCTCTGTGACCACCCCATCCCTGCAAGGTGGGAGCCCTGGTATCGGTGCTGTGCCTGCCACCAGTAAGCGTTCAAAAGTAACCCCTGGTGCCCAGACACAAGCCCAGCTCTGGGAGACCGCGCAGTCAGCTCGAAGCCACACAAGTATTTTCCCACCTGGGCTGCCTCCTGATTGGACAATGCGATCATCAGGGATGCCAGGAGCCAATCAGAAGTTACCAGTCTCTGGGGCTGATGCTGTGGCGTAATGGGTAAAGCCACTGCCTGTGGTGCCAGCATCCATATGGGCACCAGTTCAAGTCCTGGCTGCTCCACTTTCAAACCAGATCCCTGCTGATGGCCTGGGAAAGCAGCAGAGGATGGTCCAAGTGCTTGGGCCCCTGCACGCACGTGGGAGACCCAGAAGAAGCTCCTGGCTCCTGGCTTTGAACCAGCTCCAGCCGTTGTGGCCATTTAAGGAGTGAACCAGCAAGTGGGAGATCTCTCTGTGTCTCTCCCTCTCTCTCTGTAGCTCTGCCTCTCAAATAAATAAATAAATAAATCTATATTAAAAAAAAGAAAGTTACCAGTCTCCGCCTGGGTCTAGGAACAGCGCCTTTGGTGTGGGGGGGGGGGTGCCCCTTGGGCAGAATTCAGGCGCTCAGGCGTTCCTCCTTTCCCACCCGCATTCCTCCAAATCCTGAATCCCTTCGTGGCGGCTGTGGGACAGGGTTGGAGTCGGGGGCTGGGTGAGTCAGCTCCGGGCACTTGCGAGCCTCACCCCTCATGTCCAGATACGTGCCCTTCCTGGGGCCCCCTCGGCCGTGCCCATCTCCCTGCCCCAGGCCTCTGCCCACCAACTGCCATTCCTGCTCCTCCCCCACCCACCACCAAGGAGCACTAACTCCCCCAGGACAGAACTACCCCAGGCCCTACGGAGGCTCTGGGCTCTCACTGCACGCCACCTGCCCTCGGCCTCCACGGGACACTAACTGACCTCTGGGCGGCATCCCCCAGCAGCCCCAGGCCAGAACTGCGGCCCTAATCCTCGCCCCCTGCCTATCCCTCAGCTGGCACCTCCTGTCCGTCACCAGGTGCCGCCCAAATCTCAGCCCATAAACACTGGTCGGATGGATCCCCTCCTCTCGGGCCCTGTCACGCGGCTCCGGCCAGGGGCCTCATGGCTGTCCTCGGCCCAGCCTCCTCACCCAGGGCACAGGACAGCCAACGACCCAGGTCACTGCCCGTCGACCAGGCTCCCTTCGCCCACCTGCCAGTGCCTGGGCTCGGCATTCAAGCCCCTTTTAGCTGCGGGGCTCGAAGCCCCACGGCTCTCCATTCACCCCATGCTGAGGCTGACTTCATTGTTGGGGGAGTTGACAGCTGCCAGGCTCTGTCCAGCTTCCTGGCCTTATCCAGATGGCCCCCGCTCACCCCCTTCCTTTGCAAGAATAAGAAATCCGCTCCTGTGGGAAGACTTCGCGTCCTCAGCCCGGGTTTGCATTTTCTGCCACGGCAGGCCGGGGCGTGCCCAGCACCTGAGAGCCCCCTGAAGCTTCGTTGACCAAGGATGAGCCAAGGGCAAACGACTGGGGCAGCAGTGAGGCCACCGCTGGGAGTCCGTAGCCCACAGCCGGTGCCCCGGTGGAGTACTGGCTCCCTTCCTGACCCCGGTTTCCTGCTGAGGCGCATTATGGGATGCAGTAGTAATGCAGCGAGTGACTGGGTCCCTGCCCTCCCAGGGGGTCACCTGGATTGAGTTCCCACGGCCGGGCCCAGCCCCAGCTGTAGCCAACATTTGGGTTGTGAACCAGTGGATGGGAGCTCTCGCTCGCTCGCTCGCTCTCTTCCCCTCTCTGCCTTCCAGATTAATAAATACACATTAAAAAGAAGTTAAAAGAAGGCGCAAACCAAGGGCGGACGGCAGGCGGGAGTTTGCTCCCGCTAATCCCGGGGCGGGACGAGCCTGGGGCGGGGCCACGCTTGACGGATGGGCCCGAGGTCCACTGGGAGAGGAGCCCGGGGCCCGCCCCGCCCACGCTCCGCCCACCAGCTCTGCGATAAGGCTGCCGGCCGGGCAGCGGCGGCGCAGGCGGCTGCAGCGCGCTCACCTGCTGCAGGTGCTCCCGGCGGCGGCGGCGGCGGCGGCGGACGGGCGAGCGAGGGCCAGAGGCGGGGCAGTGCGGACAGGCAGGCGGGATGCTGCGCGAGCGGACGGTGCGGCTGCAGTACGGGAGCCGCGTGGAGGCGGTGTACGTGCTGGGCACGCCACTCTGGATCGATGTCTACAGGTGAGCCGGCGGGTCTCGCCAGCCGCGGCGCTCGGGGCTGGGGTCTCGGCCCTGAAAGCTGGAGGCTCGGCTCTCCCCGCCCCGGGGACGTGGGCAGCCTTCCTCCAACCGCCCCTCACCCCGAGGTCCTCGCGCCGGAAACCCCAAGAACCTCACCCAGAAGCCTGAAAACCCCCAACTGTGTCTGCTTCCCCGAAATCCTGAGACCCTCCCTCCCAGGCACCCTGACAGCCCTCCGGCCCTGGCCCCCCACCTCCCGGCCCCCCGCAGCCCCTCCCCCAGAGTGAGCGCGGCACTCAGCCTCTCCACCACCCCCTGCCCTTTCACTTCCCCACCGCCTTTCCCTGGAACCCTCCTGACTCACCGCCCACCTCCGCTGCTGCGCCCCACTCCCGGCTCAGCCCAGCCGCCTCTGAGTTTTGCCCGGGACTGGGACAGAACCACAGAGGAGCTGCCCTGGGCTGGAATCTGGCATTGGGGATGGCTTAGGCTCCGATTTCGCCCTGCAGGGGCTGCTAATGGTTACCTTCCCCAAGCACTGGCCGAGAGTTCTGTGTCCCCAAATGCCTTTCCCTGACTTCGCCCCAGGAGCATAGAGGGACCACATTCCACCTGCTGAGGGCCTGGGGTGCAGAGCGCTCCCCGATGCAGGATCCTGTTCCCTCCCCAGGATCCTGTTCCCTCCCCCTCTTTCTGTCCCTGAACTTGGTGGAATTCAGAATTTCTGAGACAGCGGGACATCGGGTAGCCCTGCCGCTACCCCAGCCCCAAGGAGCAGCCAGACCCAATGAGCCGCTTCCCCGGTGCGGGGGGGGGGGGGGGGGGGGCCTGGGAAGGTGTGGCTGGTGAGGGTGCAGGGTGAGGCAGGCCCGCTGTGGGGTCCTACCTGGGTTTGATCTGCAGTCCAATATTCCAAGTATCTGAAATATTCCTCTTTGCCAGAGTGGGAGGGGTTGGGGCTGGGAGGCGGGGCTCTGCAGGGGCCCCCCTGTGCTGCTGCTGCTGGGTCCCCTAACTTCTCTGTTCCGGGCTCACATGGAGGCACCAACGTGCCGTAGTGCCTCCAAATCGTGCCGACCCCTGGAACAGCCAGCCTCTGCCAGGCCCGGCCCGAGTCCACCCGAGCGTCTCCCGGCACGGCCTCCCTGGCCCTGGCAGCCCTGCCCACCTGCCCTGCCAGGCTCCTGCCGCCTGCACAGCAGGCACTGGGCGCCTCAAGCCTCAGGACGGGAGTGGGGAACATCCCCCACGCCCCTGCTCCTGGCCTCAGCCCCGCGTGCAAACCCCAGAGGGGAGCGGGGGTCTCTGCATGTCAGACAGCAGTGGAGCGTGGTCGGGGTGCCAGCAGCCTGGGAGAGCTCCCCTCACTCCCCCACCCCAGCTCTGAACGGGGCGCTGCCAGGGAGTGGGGCGGAAGCCAGGATGCTCAGGTCTCTAAGCCTCAGCTGTCACCATACCCGCCTGTTTGTTTGCTGAGGCACTTTTAGTGCTGCCTGCCAGGCTGGTGCGGTGCCTCGTCAGGGGTGGGGAGCAAGGAGGGGCTCTGCTCAGGCCCCCTCCCCCATCCTGGCAGAGAGGGGCCCAGCGCAGCGGGGGCAGGGAATGGGGCAGGTGGGGCTCATCCTCTTTCTGGCAGTGGCCAGCGGTGTGACAGTTCCCTCTGCACCTCCTCCAGAGGCCAGCACAGCCCCAACAGCCCCCCCCCTTTGAAATCCAGCATGAGTTGTGGGTGGTTTTTTTAGATTTATTTCTTTATTTGAAAAGCAGAGTTACAGACAGAGAGCAGAGAGAGAGAGAGAGGTCTTCCATCTGCTGGTTCACTCCGCAGATGGCCGCAATGGCCAGAGCTGGGCCGATCTGAAGCCAGGAGCCAGGAGCTTCTTCCGGGTCTCCCACATGGGTGCAGGGCCCAAGGACTTGGGCCATCTTCTACTGCTTTCCCAGGCCACAGCAGAGAGCAGGATAGGAAGTGGAGCAGCCAGGTCTCAAACCAGCGTCCATATGGGATGCCGGCACTGCAGGCGGCAGCTTTACCCGCTGCACCCCAGCGCCAGCCCCGGCGTGTTTTACTCTCACGGCATCCTACTCCAATTGCAGACTGACAGCCTTCCGAGGGCTCGACAGCCACAAGCAGCCCCGGCCGTGGCCTTGGGCAGCAGCGTCTCTCAGTCTTGGCCTGCTTGCGTTTAGGGCGGCAGAATTCTCTGTTTCAAACGGTGTGTTGGTTTATTTCTTTAAGAGGCAGAGAAGCAGAGAGAGGGCTCCTCTCTGCTGGTTCTCCCCCCACATGCCCACAACAGCTGGGGTTGGGCCAGGCCCAAGTTCAGGAGCTGGGAACTCAACCCAGGGCTCCCACCTGGGTGGCAGGGACCCCATTACTTGAGCCGTCACTGCCGCCTCCCAGGGGCTGCGTTAACGGAAAGCTGGAGCTGGGACTCGAACCCAGGGACCCAATACGGGATGCAGGTGTCCGATTTTGGCCTCGGGACCACTAGGCCCCGTGCCTGCCCCCAGGTACGTCTTCATCCCAGGGGGGTGGGGGGGGCTCTGTCCTGTGCATTGCAGGACACTCAGTGAGATGCTTCCAGACAATGCCAGCACTCCCCTCCCCCCTGCCTTGGTCCTGGCCAGGGGCGAGTGGGACACCCAGGTCCCTCCCAGAACCAAGGAGGCTGGGCTGCTCCGCCTGCCAGGCATCCAGCCGTGCAGGCGTCAGAGCCTCGGTCAGCGCTGACCAGGGCAGGACCTCCGTGAGCACCGGCTCCGAGCGCGTCCTCTCACTCCCCCCTTCACCGATGCCCTTGAAGGTTGCTCTGTGTCCCGTTTTGCACGTGAGGGAGGTGAGGCTCAGAGAGCTCAAGTCTTTTTGCCTGATGTCACCCCGGACGCGGGTCCAGGTCCGTGTCACTCACAGCGCATGCTCTGTGCGACCCTAAAGCCAGCAGGAGCAAGCGGACAAGCCTCGCAGCCTCTGTCCCTCCCTGCCCCCACCCTTCTGCCCCAAGAAACTTCACTTCCACTTGGCCTCTGCTTCCCACAGCGTCCTTCCTGGCCCTGGCCCACTGGAGCCTCCACGGGGACCCCAAGGACGGGGCCCGGTTAGGTGGGGAAGGCTCTGAGCCCGGCGGGCGAGCAGGCGGGGCACCTGTCTGTTCCCTGGGCTTTGGGCTCCCTCCCTGAGCTGCACGTCTCTTTCCCCTCAGACACAGAGCAGGGGCCCCTGCCCTGGTGTGGACAGAAACTGTCCTCCCCACCCCCAGCAGGTGCGAGTGGTGCTCAGGGTGAGGGCTGCTCCCAGGCGCTGGGGAGGCTGCTGGCCCCTGCCAAGAGCCAAGATGTGAGATAACCCGGACGAGGGTCCCATCCCCTTGCTGTGTGACCTTGGACAAATGCCTCTACCTCTCTGAGCACCCATCAGCTCAGATGAGAGTCCATCAGAGAACAGGCAGGACCCTGTGGTGAGCAGGGGGTCAACCACGTTGCTGCCTACAGAGGGCTCGCCCAGGCCCAGGGGAAGGAGCGCTCTGGACCTCCCTCGCTCTCCCAGAAGAACTGGTCTCCAGCAAGCCGCAAGTGTCTGCAGAGAAAAAAGGAAGTAGGACTTTTTCTAGAGGTTGTACTCAGTGATCGTTGTCAGATACTTGCCTTAGCTCTGGCGCAGTACACCTTGCCCCTCCCTCCTCAGCTTCCTGGTGGTCCCTTTGTAGGGCCAGCCTGTGTGTCGCCAGGACTGGCCGGGGTCCCCATCTGACTCGGGCACAGATTGGAGAGAGGCTCAGAGTGACTGCTGTTCCCAGGCTGGTCTCATCTGCCCCACCCACCGTCGCGAGTTTTCCTTGTGCCGGGGCGTGGACTCCCCAGGGGTCTGGAGGGATTGGAGGGGGCAGCCCTGGAGTGGCACTCACGCTGCCGCCCCCCAGGGCCTGGCCTCGGATGGGGCGCCTCCCTTGGCGCCCTGGTTCACGCGTCTGTCGGGGGGCGGGGGTGAGCGTGCTGGGGAAAGCGCTGTCCGTCTCTCCCCGTGCCGAGGTCCGCGTGAGGTCCAGGACGAAGCACGGACGTTGGCCGTGGTCTCCGGCACCTGCTGAGCGTTCGGCCGCTCCCGCCTGACCTGGGATGAGCCCGAGGTGGCGAGTCGGGGTGCTCCAGGTGCCGCCCCTGCTCCCTGCCCGGGGGTCCCCAAGGCAGAGACTGAGCAGCCGCCTTGCTTGCCCCCCACCCTCTGGCAGAGGACAGGAAGAGGGTCCCAGGGCAGGGTTCCTAGACGTCGGCCCCCGGAGCCGCTGGGGAAGCAGCAAGTGCAGACGTGCGCCCCGCCTGGGGAACTTAAATCATCCTCCCTCTCCCTCCGCCGACTCGCCCCCAGCCTCCCGCTCTGCCTCTGGGTTGCTGTGAGTGCCGGGAACGTGTTCACTTCAGAAAGTCTCATGGGGCAAAGGCAGGAGGGACTGTGAGCCGCAGTGGGGACTTGGGGTGCCGTGGGGTCCCCCGTAGTGTGCCAGGCCCTGCCTCAAAGAGGCTGCCTCCTGACAGTTCCATCCACAGGCTCCGTTCCAGCCATGCTGGCTTTGTCGACACCGTTAGCCTTTGAATGCACCAAACCCGTCCCCACCTCAGGGCCTTTGCACTTGCTGTTCGGTCTGCCCGGACCACTGTGTTCAGACCCTTGGTATCCACGTGCTACCCTGAACCCCAGGCACTGTGTGTCTCGTTGCCTGGTTTACTTTCCTTTGCAGATCTGCCTATTTCTTTTCTTTTTAAAGATTTATTTTATTTATTTGAAAGACAGAGCTACAGAGAGGTAGAGCCAGAGAGAGAGAGGTCTTCCATCCGCTGGTTCACTCCCCAAATGACCAATCCAAAGCCAGGTGCCAGGAGCTTCTTCTGGGTCTCCCACGCAGGTGCAGGTGCAGGTGGGCCATCTTCCACTGCTTTCCCAGGCCACAGCAGGGAGCTGGATCAGAAGTGGAGCAGCCGGGTCTCGAACCGGCACCCATATGGGATGCGGGCTCTGCAAGCTGGGGCTTGAACCCGCTGCGCCACAGCGCCAGTCTGATCTGCCTGTTTCTTACAGTGAGCGGCTACAGGCAGCCTTCTCAGCACGGTGCCCCCCATCCCACCTGTGTCTCAGCCCCCAGGCGTCTCAGCCTCCCTAGCATTTTATGAGCAGAGGCTGTGGTCACCCTGCTCTCCCAGGTGGGTCGTGGTGACACAGCCCTGGCCCCCGACCGCTTGGCCAGTCTGCCCTCCTGGGGCTTGTGTTTTAAGCCCGAGCGCCTCCTGGCTTGCTCTCCTCTCTCGAGTCAATGAATGAATGACTGGAGGAGGGGGCGATGCCGGTGGGTCAGCCTATCGCGTGTTGAGCTCCCCACCCCCACCCTCCAGGGGCAGGCACCATGGAAGGTCAAGGGCTTGCGGCCCAGCTTGGCGCCTGCTCCTGCGTGATGACGCTGGGCAGCTTCCAGGCCGGATCAGGTGGCCCCATAAATTAGAGCAACACCCCTAGCCTTCAGCCCCGAGCAGGAGGCCCTGCCAGGAGCTGCTCGCGGGCTCTGGTTTCAGGCCGGTTCCCAGGCGGCAGGAGGGCAGTGAGGAGGGCCCGGCCCAGGGCTTCCCACACTGGCCACAGGGCGCCAAGTCCCGATGGGACCACCCAGCAGAACTCACACCCGTGCCCACCCACAGCTGGCCGGCACCTGTCGCACTTCAGTTTTGGAGGCTGCCCCCTCCTGCCCAGCCATGCCCAACCCTGCGGCCAGGGGCTCTGACGCCCACGCCTGCTTAGCTCATTCGAGAGTCGGGGACATGAAGCCAGCCTGCAGTGTCCCCCTCTAGGCCCGACTCCCACCTGCGAAATAAGAGGGGGCTCCAGGGGCCCCTCAGGGTCTCTCATTTGGTCCTCTCCTGAGCCAGGCCCTCTGCCCCCACCAGGTTCCCTCCCTGGAGGACCACCCAGAGGGCTCAAGCAGGTGGAGTCTTTCCCAGGCAGGGAGCAGCCAGGCCCGGGTCTCCGAGAGCCTCTCATTACTGTCCTTTAGACCTGGAGTGGAGCTTACCCTCCACCAGCCTCAGTGCGCACAGGTCAAATGACACGGCGTTGGCACAGACCAAGGACTTAGCACATCACAGATACCCAGGAACTAGCTTAAATTCGTATTGGGGTTTATTATAATATTATGGAGACAAAGAATGCGAGACAGGCGGGTCCCTGCCCTGGAAGAGTTATAACACTTGTGGGAGAAAAGTGCTGAACGTTTGTTAGCTGTTGTTTGAGGAACCAGCGAAGGAAGGGAGAGATGTGTTCTGGCTGGGGAGGTCAGGGAGGACTTCCTGGAAGGGGTGGAGACTTAGCCCGGTCTCCAAGGGTGATGGAAGGTTCAGAATGAGACAGGATGCTCCACGCAGGAGTCAGCAGACCGAGCAGGAAGGCCGGGCACAGGGAGGCAGACGCATCGTGTCCATCCCTGCGGGGGTGTGAGACCAGCGTACCAGTGAGCGCAAGCCCGGGCTTCGAGGGCATCGTTCAGGGTTGAATTTTCTTCCGTAGGTAGTAGGGAGCCATTGATGGTTTCACAGGATGGGAGTCACCAGATTAGATTGTTTCTCCTAAGGAGAAGCCTGGGGCAGCTGGAGGCCCCGGTGCCTCAAGGGAGAGACTGGCTGAAGGCACGCCAGGGCTGGCCTCCGCTGAGCCTGGCCAGAGCCCACCCTCAGGGACTAGCAGCTTCCCACCTTGGGCCTTGCCTCCCTCCCCCCGTCTCTGCCCCCGAGGGTGCTCGCCAGGCTGGCACCCAGGACTCCCCCTCAGACTCCTCCAAAGGCCCAAGGGTGAGAAGTCCCTCCCAGGCGCCAGGAGCCAGGCTCAGTCCTGGGATGAGCCCCGGCAGGTGTTAACGAGGCCCAGGCCGGGTGGACAGGCCGCAGGAGGCAGGTGCCAGCCAGGGACAGGCGTGCCACCCTTCAACTTTGATGCTGAGTGAGCCACCCTGGCCCTTGGAGCCAGAGCCAGCGCACCCCTCTCCCCCCACCTCAACCAGAGAGGCTGGGTGGCTCCCCGGGGGCCACACAGCCTTTGTGGGGCTGGACGGATGGGCTTGGCTTTGAGACGGCCAGCTGGCCAGTTTTCTGCACGCCATCCACCATGCCAGCACCCATCCTGAGCCATCGGCCCCATCGCTCACCTCACTGCCCCCACCCCCACCCCAGGCGAGCTGTCAATTGCGTCTGCGTGATCGGGTGGCCCCTGCTTGGAAACTTCCAGGACCCCTTGCACACCCAGGAGAAAGGCTCCCCGTTATGAGCTGCCCCCCCCTCCAGCCACGCCCACCTCCCTCCGGTCCTGAACCTGCTGGCCTAGCGTCCCCCCTGCCTGAGCCGTCCTTGCTTCTCAGAAATCCCCATCCTCTCTCCCTCTCCTCTCTGACTCAGTGGTGCTCAGAGAGCAGTCCCTCCTCCCGCTCCCCCTCCCCCTCCCCCTCCCACATCCCCTCCCCCTCACATGCCTTCCAGAAGCTACCATGGCTGGAGGAAGTAAGCCTGGGGGCAGACTAGGGGCTGGGTCTCCCAGGGGGATTGGCTTTGGCCAGCAGAAAACTCGAGGAAGAGTGTCCCTGGAGGTAGGAACAGCGCGTGCGGTTACAGGAGCCGTGGGCGGAAGGAGGCGGGGACGCCGTGGCTGGGTGCTCGCCCCGGCTGGACACCAGGCGACAGGGCCTGGGGTGGGTTGTAGGAGCAGGCACTGGGCAGCCTCTGAAAATCTCCAGGCTGGCGGGTGCCCTGATTTCTGGTGTTAAAAATCACTCTGGTGTTAAAAATCGCTCTGGTGGTGCCGTGCGGAAGCCGATGAGTTTTGGTTCTTCCCAGGTTACACCAAGCGTGGCCGTGTCACTGAGCGTGGCTGTGTCCCAGGTGCTGGGATCCACACAGGCGAGGTGCGGGCGCTGGCAGCCTATCCTAGCCACGGCCTTCTCCCAATAAGCACGGGGGACCCTAAACCCGCCCCGCCCCACTCCCGTGCCCTCGTGCCCTCCGTGCTGCCCCGGCGCCCTCCAGGAACACATGGTGCCCAGGTGCTCCCAGGCTGCCCTGGCTCTCAGGTTCCTGCGGGGCGGGGGCGAGGAGGGGGGGAGGCAGGATTCTAAAGGGGATGAAAGCAGCCAACAGGATCCACAGGGACAATGGGACCTTTGTTGCCTCTCCCAGGGCTGCTCCAAGAAGAGCCGTTTGCCAAGCTCAGGGCAGGGCTGGGGCTGCGTGGTGGGAGGGTGTGGGGCCCTGGAGCTCAGCTGTGGGCCAGGTGCGAACCTGCAGAGCCGCTGGCGCAGGGGAATAAAGACAGGCAGGACGCACCCCCCACAGGGACTCAGAGGAAGGGTCCCGGAGCCCCTCCCCTGCCCTGTGAGCATGGGAAGCGGCCTCTCTAAGCAGAGCTGAACATTGAAGCTCACTGAGCGACGCCAGGCGGCACAGCCATGGACCCGTGCGAGGTGGGCGGGGTCCTGGCAGAGGGAGCCCCTCAGCTCTCCACAGCTCCCCCTCTGCCTGCCCCTGCCCCCTGGACCCCAGCTGGCCCCTTGCTCCCACGGGGAGCGTCTGGCATTATCAATGTCTGGCAATGTCACAAAGAGTGAGGGTTTCTCGGCTGCCATGGAGAGACTGCACCTGCTCACCCCCTGGGGGAGCCGCGCTGCCTGTGGGAGAGGCCCGCCCACTGTCCCGCTCCACGCAGCTCCTGCCTGGCTCTGAGCCGCGTGCTCGCCCTGGGCTTGGCTCCTAGGGTGAGGCTGGGAGAGGACGCCCCTGCTCAGGGCAAAAGCCCAAAGGACAGGAGATGCCCCTGCCCCGAGGGATGAGCGACAAGGCTGGGGGTGGGCGGCTGTCCTTTGTCTCCGGGGCTGCAGATGGACCCTCAGAAGGGGCCAGGGGGATACTCAACGCCCCACCTTTGCACAGCAGGGCCGAACTGGCTCCATCCCAGCTCTTGTGTGCCTGTGCCTGCCCACCTAGGGTTTTTACCCAGATGCTAGTGATGGTGTGAACAGAAGGCCAAGGCCACCAAGCATCCAGCCCCCAACGGGCCCAGGACGGACTGAGGAGTCGGGAAGCGGACAGGTGGACAGGAACAGCCTCGGAGCTGCTTTTCTGAGCCCGCCTCCCACTGTCTCCTCCAGCGCCCAGGCCCAGGTGTCTGCCTGTAGCCCCTGCTGGCTGGGGCCTGGGTCGGGGAGACCCACACCCACGGCCTTGGCCACCCAGCGCTCTAAGCACCCGACCACCTTGCTGAACGTCTCGAACGCCCGCTCTCGAAGCGTCCTGGCCTGGACTGGCAGCACCAGCAGCTCCGGGAGCAGGGGCAGGCATGTGCACAGTGGTTAAGACACTGCCTGGGACCCAGCGTCCCGTGGCGGGCGGAGTGCACAGGTGTGAGTCCCAGCTCCGCCTGAGTCCAGCTTCCTCTGGCGCTCCCCTGGGAGCAGCAGGTGATGGCTCAAGCGTCTGAGTCTCCCATGCGGGAGGCCCGGCTGGAATTCTGGGCTCCGGGTTCAGCCTGGCTGCCGCAGGCGCTTTGCTCAGGGACAGGGAGACAGGTTCTAAGCCCCGCCCAGCCCTCGGAGCAAGTGGATTCTTCTCTGGGGGCTTCAGTCATCCGCGTGCCCCCCTTCCCCAGGTGCACAGAGAAGCCCCTGGAGAGCCCGCGCCGCCTTGCAACCCCGGGGCTCCCCTTGACCCTGCTCCTCTCTCCCCGCAGCGCGGCCCCAGCCGAGGCCCAGACCTTCAGCCTGAAGCACTCAGAGCGCGTGCGCGTCGAGGTGGTGCGGGACGGGGAGGCCGAGGAGGTGGCCACCAATGGCAAACAGCGCTGGCTCCTGTCACCCAGCACCACACTGCGCCTCACCATGGGCCAGGCGAGCACCGAGGCCAGCAGCGACAAGGTACCACGCCTGGGGTGGCCTCTTCCATGGCCGGCCAGGGAGCCTCGGGGCGGGGTGCAATCCGGGCAGCCTAGACCCGCCCCCTCCCATAGAAACGGATCACGTGCCACCTGTGTCAGCTTTCACTGTCTCATAGCCACGATAAGGACACAAGAAGAAACAGGCGAAATTAGTCTTTTAATGTGGCTTCCTTGATCCTGGATCCCTGCGTGTCATTTTGACATGCCATCAATGTAAGAAGTGGAGGTGATGCTGTAGCTTCCTTTTCCACACCAAATCTCAATCCAGTGCGTATTCCACACTCCCACCTGGGGCCAGCTACCCCCTGGCCCTCCTCACACCCCGCCCCGGGGCCACGGACGGGCAGCCCTGGGTCCCTGGTTCACCTGGGCCCAGCCGGTCCAGGCCCAGAGAGGTTAGTGACCATGATCAAAGCCACATGGCAAGCGCTCAGCGGCCACACAGGCTGTCCCGGACGGGGCAGTCAGAGGAAGGACGCTGGGGACGCCGGGTGGTGGCTTTGCAACGCAGAGCTGCAGGTCATTGGAAGTTGCAGCCGCAACCCTCTGGGGTCTGAGCATCCGGGGACGGGCGACAGGATTTACCGCGGGGGTGAAGCCAAGACCAGAACTGTCCCCTCGCTGGGCTCTCTGACGGTGACCCTCGCCAAGTGCTCCACCAAGCAATGACACGGGGCAGTATTTAAACACCACAGCCCCGTCCCCTGGGAGCTAAACAGGAGCGCGACACCCACGTGGCAGAGGTGGGAGTCCCCGCACCGCAGAGTGCACCCCTGGGACACAGGCAGATGGCACCCTGGTGTGCCCTGAGAGGAGTGGAGTCCGTTATCTGGGAGAAGCAGCCCATCAACCCCGGAGTGCTGCCTGGAGGAGAGGGCTCAGGGTTCGGAGAGGGTGGGCTTGACATGCTGAGGGGCACGGGGCAGGGAGGCCGGCGACCTTGGGCTTTCCTGCTTGTGACCTGTCACCTCTGCTCTCCTCTGCCCCAATGTGCTGTCTCCACCAAGGTCACCGTCAACTACTACGACGAGGAAGGCAACGCCCCCATCGACCAGGCCGGGCTCTTCCTCACGGCCATCGGTGAGTAGGGGCCGTCACCCCAGGGCCTGGTCTCGCCACCTTCTCAGGGGTGCGGTGTCTCGAGTGCTGGGGACCTGGCGCTCGGGGTTTCTTTTTCTTTTTCTTTTTTCTTTCTTTTTTTTGAAAGATTTATTTATTTATTTGAAAGTCAGAGTTACACAGAGAGAGAAGGAGAGGCTGAGAGGGGGTGGGGGGTCTTCCATCCACTGGTTCACTCCCCAATTGGCCGCAACGGCCAGAGCTATGCCAATCCAAAGCCAGGTGCCTGGAACTTCCTCACGGTCTCCCACGCGGGTGCAGGGGCCCAAGGACTTGAGCCATCCTCTACTGCTTTCCCAGGCCACAGCAGAGAGCTGGATTGGAAGTGGAGCAGCCGGGACTAGAACCAGCACCCATATGGGATGCCGGTGCTGCAGGCGATGGCTTTACCCCCTGCATCACAGCACCGGCCCCACTCGGGGCTTCTAAACAAGGCAGGCCTGTAGGGGATGCCACACGTCCCCTGCCCTGTGTGCTGGAGGACTTCCTGAAGGAGGAGGCGTAGCCTGGTCAGCCAGTGATTGACCCATTGTCAGGTCCCCTTCCCGGGATCTGTGAGCCAGAGGAGGAGGGGGAGTTGGCCCCTCCCCACCGCTGCCCTGCAGCCTGGAGAAGAGCTTCCTCAAGGGGAAAGAGGGGGCCACAGGCTCCAAAGCCTCTGCCTGCCCCCTCGCCCTCCCTAGACCCAGCCAGGGGGGCACAGAGATGCGGCCCTGGGTACTTAATTCACCTGGTGCAACTCAGGAGGCCCAGAGAGGTTAAGGACTTTGTTCAAAGTCACACAGCAACTCAGCGGCAGCTCAACTCCAGAACCCAGGCTGAGTCCCTCGTACCACCCGGCCCTGCCCTGGTGCCCGGCTACACGCCGAGGAGGTAGGGCCCGGGGGTGCGTGGCCATGCTCTTATTTCATTTTATTTTAAAATGATGGCTGTTGCAGCAGGAGGATGCTCTGTCCGTCCAGTCTTGTTCACACCTTGACAGAGTTGCCACGCAGTAGGGAAAGGGACCTACCAGGTCCTGAGCACTGACCGTGTGCTGAGAGCTTTGAAATTGACTCTGATGTCTCCCACGTACTGAGCGCCTGTGCCGCCTAGGACCATGCCCGGCGCTTTGATGAGGGGGAGGAGGGGAGAGAGGAGCGGGGGAGGGGCTGGTAAACACCTGTCACTCAGGGAGCAGCCGCGATGCGCCAGGCCCCATGGTTTCCCCTGTCCTTCCAGCCCTTCCGGGGTGGACACTATGCCATGCCCCTTCTACAGACGAGAAAACCAAGGCTCAGGAAAGGTCAAACAGGCCACACCCCGACAGAGCGGTTGGTGGGACACAGGCCTCCATGATCTCACCTTCTCTGGGGGGAGGGGTCCCAGAACCTCCCCCGGAAGCAGGCAGGAGGCCCCCCCAGCCCTCCCTGTGCCTGTGCCACCCGCAGAGGCTCAACCCCCCCCCCCCTTTGCACCTCATTCCTGAGCAGGTTTGGTTGCCGCCGCCCTCGCTCTCTTGCTGCCCCGAGAGGGGGGCCCTGCCCTTCAGTGGGGGACCTGGGGATGGCCTCAGGGGGCCCCAGGGGGTGGAAACCAAAGACTCCTGTGCTGGGCTTACCCTGGCACGTGTGTGAGCTTCGCGTGCACCGCCGCGCCCCGGCTGTCTCAGGTGACTGTCCCCAGGAAACCCAACCCCACCGAGACAGGGCCAGCTGAGGCTGTGGGCAGAGCCCGAGCAAACAAAGGTGATTGGAGGGCTGGCTGTGCCGTCGAGGAGCCTTCCAGCAAAGCAGGATGAGCTTGGGATAGAGCAGGAGGGACCGGGCTTTCCTCTCGGTGCAGGACCACCGGGGAAGACGGAGCCACCCACGATCCCAGGCGCACCTGCCGGAGTGCGCACAGCTGTCGTGCAAGGTTCCAGGCTTTCACTTAATTATTCACGTCACCACCACAGGTGCCAGACGCGCAGGGTCCGTGGGCCAGTGAGATGCCCCTCTTCCCAAAACGAGACGCGTGACAGCTGTGATGCTTGGCTGGAGAGTAAACCCGGAGCCCGAGTGGAGCAGTTTGCCGTGCGCTGCGCCCGTGGCGTGGACACCTGAGAGGCAGGGGGACCTCGTCTCCCAAGGAAAGACGGCTGTTTGTGTTGCCAGGGCCCAGCTGCAGGGGAAGCTCACCCCCACTGGACTTGGGTCTCCGGTTCCTCCAGGGACCCTGGGGACAGCCTGCTTTCTCTTGGGAATGACCGCGCTCTCTGTTCCTTCCAGGGCTCCTCTTCCCAGGAGCCCCACATTCTGAGGAGTCACTCAGAGGCAAGACCCTGGACGTCCCAGGAGCGTGGGGCTACCACCCCCCCGAACAGATCGGAAGCCGGCTCACTGGAGTCCCATCCCGAGCCCACGCTGCACTGCAGAGCAGACAGAAATAAGCCGGGTGCTGGCTCTGCTCCCTCCAGCCACACTGTGGCCTTGGGCGAGCTGCGTCGCCGCCCTCTGAGCCTCGGTTTCTTCCCCTGCAGAATGGGTTTCCCAGAGCACTCTCACTTGGCGCTTCCAAGGATTCCCTGGGATGGCAGGTGCACAGGGCCTGTGCAGGGGCCCAGAGGAGGTGCCCAACTGGTGCTTTCCTTGGCTCCTTCCTCTTGGGGCCGCCACATTTTCTGTCTGCCTGGGCAAAGTTGAAGACGCCTCCCTGGGACTTGGGAACAGACCCACGGTACCTTTGGGCAAATCAGGCCCTGGGTCCTGGGTCTGAGTCCCTGCCAAGGACTTGCTGTGTGACCTCGACAAGAAGCCCACCCTCTCTGTGCCTCACTTTTTCCAAGCTCTAAGGGAGTGCATGGAGCTGATTAATCCCTGCAAGCCTCAGAATGTGGGGCTCCTGGGAAGAGGAGCCCTGGAAGGGACAGAGAGCGCGGTCATTCCCAAGAGAAAGCAGGCTGTCCCCAGGGGCCCTGGAGGAACCGGAGACCCAAGTCCAGTGGGGGTGAGCTTCCCCTGCAGCTGGGCCCTGGCAACACAAACAGCTGTCTTTCCTTGGGAGATGAGGTCCCCCTGCCTCTCAGGTGTCCGCGCCACGGGCGCAGCACACGGCAAACTGCTCCACTCGGGCTCCGGGTTTACTCTCCAGCCAAGCATCACAGCTGCAGGGCCGCTTTGCAAAGCCTTCCCTGTCAAGGGGGGGAGGGGCGGGAATGAGGACCAGTGCCCTGCCTGTGCCATGGTCTTGGCAGTGGAACTTCAAAATGTTCATGGAAAAAATGGAATTTTATTATTTTTTTTTTGACAGGCAGAGTGGATAGTGAGAGAGAGAGACAGAGAGAAAAGTCTTCCTTTTTGCCGTTGGTTCACCCTCCAATGGCCGCTGCGGCTGGCGCACTGCGCTGATCCGATGGCAGGAGCCAGGTGCTTCTCCTGGTCTCCCATGGGGTGCAGGGCCCAAGCACTTGGGCCATCCTCCACTGCACTCCCGGGCCATAGCAGAGAGCTGGCCTGGAAGAGGAGCGACCGGGATAGAATCTGGCGCCCCAACTGGGACTAGAACCCGGTGTGCCGGCGCAGCAAGGCGGAGGATTAGCCTGTTAAGCCACGGCGCCGGCCGGAATTTTAAATAATAAGTTTATTTTGGTGCAAGGGCAGATTTTTCATGATACCCGCCTTGTCCGTGAACTTTTTGAAGATCCCGCAAACGGAGGCCTCAGGCGTGTGTACAGCATCCTCCTAGGGAGCTCCTGGCTGCGGCCCCCGGCCCAGAGCCCAGGATAACGGCCCCGGCTGGCTGCGGGGGAGCGAGCCCAAGCCGCTCTGGAAGGCAGGAGGTCAGCACCTGCCGCTGTCCGCGGGGCTGGCAGGCAGCCCCCTGCCTGTGCCCCGGTGTCTCAAGGTGCAGGGCAGACTGCCCTGAGCCCACTCCTAGTGACATTTCCCGTTAATGTGCCCCACACCCAGGCGCCACCTGACGCCTTGGGGCTATTCCGGGGAGCTGAGGTAGGACCCAAAGCCTCTGGGAAATGCGGGCAGCCCAGAGGCCCCGAAACAGGTGTCCACCCCCACCCCCCTCCTCCTCTGCGAAAGGCAGGGCCGCCCCAGGAGGGCAGAGCTCTGGCAGGCTGGGCTCTGTCCCTACAAGCACCAGCCCATGTCACTCCCTGGGGACAGCCCCGCAGAGACTTCCGGGGACTCGGAGAGCGGAGGGCAAAGGAGGTGGCTTCTACCGACTGCGGGGGTGCGCTCTGTGCCCTAAGAGAGAACTTGCAAAGCCCTCTGGGAGTTGGGAGCAGATGGAGGGTGCGCCCAGGTTTCCAGTGGGAAGGCAGGGACTCATCGGAATGGGGAGAGTCGGGTCAGAGCAGGCGGCGGCGTGCTTGGCACTGGGGGGGCTCCCCGGGCAGGGAGGCTGAGAGGCAGAAAGAGAGCTGGCGTTTTCCTTAGAAGCAGTTTGTCTTAGAAGCTGTCTCGTGGGTTTATTTTGTGCATAAATGTGCACAAATGTGCAGAAATGATGATGGAGTTTTTCAAGTTAAGAAATTTGTCGTGCAATAAGGCGGGGCCGCTGCTTTTGTGGACACGCCCCCAAGGGGTCTTAGCCTGGAGATGAGGCCACAGGGCTGTCAGAGTTGGGTGTGGCAGTGACTTCCAGAGCCAGCCTTGGGTCAGCCAAGGTCCGCCTCGGTCACGGGTCAGCCGGAGGTCAGCCTCGTCTTGGGAAGCTGCTCTGGAAGTTGCTGAGTGCCTCAGTTTCCCCACCTGCGGTAGGGCCGTGAGGCTGGCAGCGTGAGCTGCACCTGGCAGGGTGTTCGTTCCAAAAGCAGAGTGTGGCTCCTGCAGGACGCTGCACCTGCAGCATTCACTGTGGCGCAACTGGCTGGAAGGTTCTGGAAGGTCTGGGAGCCAGAACGCATGTTGGTCTGCATCTCAGCCCTCGGCCTCCTAGACAGCAGCTGGTGGTGCCCCCTTCCATCTTTCCCCGGGAGCCTTCCCTGCAGGGGAGCGGGCCAGTTTGCTGGCAGTGCCTCTGCCAGCCTGGGTTTGCTCACCTGTGAAATGGGGGCGCTAACACCTACCTCCCTGGGGGAGACGCTCCGCCTCAGTTGCCTGGTCCCTGGCACGGGGCCTGGGACCCGGTGGCTGCTGCACGAGGAGGTGTTGCGTGAACAAGGTCAGCATGGTTTATAAAGCCATGCCCCCACAGCGCCCCGTTCACAGCACGGCCCCAGAGGCTGGGACGCTGGGGGCTCCCGACTCCGAGGACCCTGCACCGCCACCTTTCTGCCTCCTTCCAAGTCCAGAAAGGCCATGTCCAGGGTCAGCAGGGAGTCAGCGGTACACAAAGAGGACTTGAACTTGATCCCCAGCTCACTGGCCTGGGCCACCCGCGGAGGGGTGACATCAGTGTCCCTCTCGTGCCAGGACCCTCTTCCCCACCCTGTCGAGGGTGTGCCAGGAATGTGCTTACTCGCACCTGTTCCCACCTCGGTCCAAGGCATGCTCCGAGTGAGAGGAGCCCCCTTGGGGACCCTGAACCAGCACATCACCCTGTGTGAGGCTCTTAGGGGTCTTCCTGGCAACACCCGGGCCCCTCCCTGGGAGTCTCTAACTCCCCAAGGGCATGCGCCAGTAGCCCAAGGCACCTCTGCTCGTCATCTTGGGGGTGCTCGTGGCATCCAGCAGGCCGAAGCCCAGGACATGGCTAAACACCACGCAGTGGCCGGGACAGCCCCCGCGTGGCTCACGATGCCCGGACCCCACCGTGGCTGCTAGTGCAGGTGCCTCAGCCAGAGGGGCGCCACGGGACAGGTGAGCAAACGGCACCACAAAGGGCTGCGTAACCTGCCCAGAGACACTTGCTCTGTGCAGAGGTTGGAGCCCAGCACTGTCTGATAGCAAACTTGCTCTCTGTCCAGGCCCCCACAAGAGAGGTGATGAGGGGGGCCCTGTGCAGCACTGGACACATGGGTACCCTCCCGAGGAGAGGCTGGGGAAGCAGGGTCCCCCCAGAGTGAAACCCTTGGTCCTTGGAGATGGGATGTAGACCCCTGGGTGTTCTGGGGGAGACAGACAGACAGACACACGCCCCTGTGTCGCATCCACACACCAGGAGCCGCTGGGAGAGCAGTTAGGGAGCGCTGCACCTGTCGGTTTTCAAATTACAAGCTACAAATCAGACCACAGGCAGGGAGCACCCCACTTCTGCTAACACCACCCGTGGGACCTTGGGGGTGTGACGTCACCTCTCTGAACAGAGGCCCCAGATCTGTCCAGTGGAGATCATGCCCCCAACCCCAACCCACAACCCTGAAAGACTGGGAGGGTCGCGACCTCCCCGACTGCCCCTCCGGGAGCTGGGAGCCCCCAGGCCTGGTGCGCGGGCTGAGGCTCTCCAACGGCAGGGAACATGGAGGAAAGGGCTGGAGAAGGTGACCTCAGCAAGGCTGCCCCTTGATAACCGCTCACCCGTGTCTCCTGTCCCCAGAGATCTCCCTGGACGTGGACGCAGATCGGGATGGCGTGGTGGAGAAGAACAACCCACAGAAGGTACCAGCTCCCGGAACAGGGGGCTCCCGAGGGCAGAGCCACACGCTCCACGCTCCAGACAGCCACGGTCCTCCCTGCCAGGGGCAGACAACTCCCATTGCTCAGAGTGGGAGACTGAGGCTCCCAGACACACAGCACACCAGGCTCCCGGGGGACAGCTGCAGAGCGGGACCCGAGCCTCAGTCTCCCCAGTCCACCCCCAGTCCACGGAGCCACTGGAGAGAATGGGAGTGCCCGGGACACAGCAAGTGCAGCGGGGGCGTCTTCTCGTTTAAAGCTGACGGGCGGGGGAGGTGGCGTTCACTGCGCCCCTCTCCCGGTTCTGCTCAATCATTCATTCACCCTGCTCATTCATTCATTCCTTTGTGTGTTCACGATGCATTTGCTTTCTCGCCTCGTGCCTGCCCCGTCCCCTTCTGCTCCCTGGCTGAGGCCCGTTGTCTTGTCTTTCCCGCCCTTGTGGTCCCCGCGTGCACGCGGCTTCCGTTTGCGCACACAGCGTGATGTTCTCTGTGCTCTCCGCTCCGCCGGGTCCTTGGGCCCCGTCAGTCTTGCTCCACGTCCCCCAGGGCCGTTAGCTCTGTTTCTGATTTTCTGCCTTTTTGCGTGACCTGCATTTTTTGCCGTGGGCATTTGTGACTCTGAGAATCATCACCGGAAGCTTAGGCTAAATTAGAAATAGACGAGACTTTAGGCAGCCAAGTAAATGCAGCCTGGAGGGAGCTTGGCCCTTGACTCTCTGCGGGTCATGTGGTGGGACCCAGGCCAGCGGGAAGCCCCTCCTCCAGCTGCCCCACGGGGCTCCCTGTTGGCCCCGGGTCAGCCCTGCACACCCACGACAGTGGGCTCCGTGGAAGCCCAGCTTCCCCCAGAGGCTCTACAACCTTGGCAGAGACCCCAGCCCCGTGGACTTGAACTTGGCCAGCTCTTCTGCACCTGGTCCGTGAGTGTGTGCCGGACATCTTAGATTTCCCAGGCCTAGCTCGGGCCCAGGGCGTGCAGAGACAATAGCACTGCCCTTGGGGAACCCCGAGTCCAGCGGGGGAGACCCACGTCCAAGGAAGAATGACACGGGTGGCTGTGTGGGCACGACTGTCCTGCGTGCTCCCAAAAGGGTGTTTAAGGTACCAAGTGTAGCTCTAGTCTGAACAACCAGAGGGCTTCCTGGAAGAAGGGGCAGTTATGCTGAGATGGGAAGGGAGAATAGAGGTGGCCGGGAGAAGAGAGAAGGGATGGTGGGTGAGAGGGCAGGACCAGCACCAGCAAAGGCCCCAGAGCTTGGGATCTGGGGGGCAGAAAGGCTGCTGCTGTGGGTGGGGCACAGGGAGTGAGGGGCCAGGCGGGGGAACTGGGTCGAGAGGCAAGCGGACCCTCAAGGAAGCAGGGAGCCTCTGGTGGACTCGGCAGGGGAGCAACCTGGCCGGAGCTCCCTCCCCCAGCCCTCTGGCTGCAGGGTAGAAGTGGCCAGTAAAGCGTTCGCGCTCAGAGCTCGTCTGGAACCCCTGGGGACATCAGTGCCTGTCCTATGCTACTCTTTGCTCTGGCCCCCCGCCCTCTGCCTCCCTGCCTCCACCCCCGCCAGGCAGGCACACGAGGCCCACACACGCCCTGGCCAGCCTTCCTCTCTCTGTCTCTCTCTTGAACTTGCCTTTGATGCCCAGGTTGGCCTTCTGTGGGCATCAGACGTGGGGATCGTTGGCAGGTCACATGGCCCCACTGGGTGGTGGCCGCCCTTCCCTCTGCCCTGGTGCTGTCTCTCCAGCGTCCTGTGGGGTCCGTGTGGGCACAGGGGAGGAGGCCCTGACCTCTCTGCCTACCGCTGCAGGCGTCCTGGACATGGGGCCCCGAAGGCCATGGGGCCATCCTGCTGGTGAACTGTGACCGCGACACGCCCTGGCTGCCCAAGGAGGACTGCAGCGATGAGAAGGTGTACAGCAAGGAAGGTGGGTGGAGCAAGGCCTCGGGGGCGTGGCCAGGGCGGGGCAGGCGTGGACCTGGGTCTTCTGGGGACTTTTGGCTCAAACACCCACTCAGCCACCAAGCAGAAGACAAAAGCGTGGATTCCGCTCCCCATCAGAGCCTTGCTGTTTTTCACCCAATTCATTCTCAAATTCTTAACATTGCAGAACGAAAGGGAACCGTATTAGCATTCCACTCTGAACATTTCTCGCCGGCACAGAAATAAAATTCGTGAGCCACAAAAAAAAAAAAAGGACAAAACTAAAAACAGTGGAAAACGTATAAAACTAGACAGGGCTCCCAGCATGAACCGCTGGACAGGAAGTGGGATCTGTAAATTCTTAGTGGCCGGTAACGCGTAACCCGAACACATATGCATTATGTAGACCCTGGGGTCACTGGCCAGAAACGACCGCGGTGGATCATGGGAAACAGGAGAACGGGGCCCCGAGTGAACCCACGCCGTTCTGGCAGCGTCCTCTGCCCTTCTCAGAGGACGGCCTGGCATTGATTAGCCCCTGGGCCAGACCAGCACTGGCCACAGAGCCTTCTGCCAGGCCGGCAGCTGGGAGCCGGGCCCCGGCACCTGCCAGACCTTAATAATGTTGGTGCCCTGGCGCCTGGTTGTGCACAAAGCCGTGTTTTTGCAAAATGTGACATACCTGGGGAGAGAAAGGAATTGGAAGGCCATTCCCACAAGGTCGGGAGTCGGTCTCCGCTGCCGGGGGTGACAGCCGGGTGGCATTCTCCCTGTGGCTTCTCTGGAGCTCCCGTATGCACACAGGTGTCACAAGGTCGGGAGTCGGTCTCTGCTGCCGGGGGTGACAGCCAGGTGGCATTCTCCCTGTGGCTTCTCTGGAGCTCCCGTATGCACACAGGTGTTACAAAAGCAAACAGTGGCGGCAGCCCTAACCTCCTCCTCGCGTGTCTGCCCCTCAGACCTCAAGGACATGTCCCAGATGATCCTGCGCACCAAAGGCCCTGACCGCCTGCCCGCCGGCTACGAGATAGTCCTCTACATTTCCGTGTCGGACTCGGACAAAGTGGGCGTGTTCTACGTGGAGAGTGAGTGAGCCTGGCTCGGCCCTCTGGGGCCCCCCCCTTCCTCTGCTGCAGGTGCACCGGGATGACTGGGGATCGCTGGTGTCCCACGCAGGGAGGAGACCCCCAGGGGTACGCTGCCCCCCACCCCCGCCCCATCCCAGGGTCGAGGGGAGGCAAGGCTTTGACCTCCCCCTTGCCTGAGTCACGCCCCCTCTGTGATGCCCAAGGCAAGGAAAGCCCCACTTGCCCCATCCAAAGATGCTGTGGTTCCCTCGGGGCGTTGACCCCTTGTTCTCTCGATGGTGACAGGGTGCCCTGGGTCCCCTGCAGCGCAGGGATCATGCTCCCACCAGGACCTTGACACTGCCTGCCCTGTCTCGTTCTTCCCACGAATGCATGGTGAGCCCCTGGGCGCCAGCTCCCTACAGGAACAGGGCAGTCGCACGCTGCTCCCCGGGAGGGAGCCCATTGAGGGAGACAGAACCCATAGCACAGCTGGAGGCAATGAGATGGACCCAGAGGCACTGCTAGCTGGGTAGTCCAGAAAGGCTGCCCGGAGGAGGTGACAAGGAGAGCTGAGACACAGACGAACGGCCATTCCGGGCCTGAGGGAAGAGGGTTCCGGGCAGAGGGAGCGTGGAGGGGGGGGGGGGGGCGGTCTGGAGTGGAGGGGGCGGGGAGGGGGGAGCCGGTCTGGAGTGGAGGGAGCATGGAGGGGGGAGCCGGTCTGGAGTGGAGGGGGCGGGGAGGGAGCCCCGAGAGTCAAGGTCATGGAGCGAGGCCAGGGGCCAGGGCGTACAGACAGCCATGAAAGCCATTAGCGTCTGCAGCAGGGACTGTCAGGTCTGATCATGCCTTTCACAGCTCCCTCAGCCAAACAGCTCAGCAGTTTGTCCTGGCGCAGGTGCAGGGGGCTGGGGGGCCCGGACAGGCCCACTGGAACCAGGCAGTTCCCAGAGGGGGGCCCTGGGCCCTCATCTCCAAGACTGACCTGGCCAGGACAGCAGTGGACAGTGACCCTCCTCTGAACCGCCCTGGGCCCGGGGCAGTGACCTCAGGCAGGCTGGAATGTCCCCAGGGGGCCGGAGGTGTTGATATTTACACCGGGCCAGCGTTGCCATGGCAGCCGGGGACACCGGCAGGACCTAGGGGGTTGCAGGCAGGACCTCGCCCAGGTCTTCTGCCTCGGCCCCATTGCTGAGAGCGGCGGCCCGGGTCCGGGCATTAACGCAGTGGACTCTGCTCCCCTCCCCCTGGGCCCTGGGCTGCAGGAGGAAGGAGGGACCAGGGCCGAGAGACGTTCCCCAGGGTCTGCTTATCGGGGCTGCTGGGGAGCGGCCGTTATTGAGACACAGATAACCCACAATGTGACCTCCTGGCCGGGTGCTCCGAGACAGGCACACGCACGCACACGCACGCACACGCACACGGAGGAGGGGGAGGATTTGAATTTCCTCTGTGGCCCAGGTTCCTTCTCTTCCATGCAGACACTTGGAGATGCGCAGCCTGGGGATGAGAGCGCGTTGTGTTACACGCGTGTCATGCGGTCACGTGTGGCGTGGCGGAGACAGAGCAGCTGTCCCTGGGGGAGGGGCCTGGGCTGCAGACAGGGACCGAGAGGCAGGTTCGAGTCCTGGGTCCAGGCCAGTCTCCTCTCCAGCCCCAGCCCCGGCCCCGGGGCCTCGTGTTGGGGGGACCTTGGCAATGGCAGGTGCTGCGTGTGTTGGGATCGTGGTGGCGTGGACCGTGACCGTGGCGGCCTCCAGGGCCTTCAGAAAGGCCTGGGGGCTGTGCTGCGGCTCAGGCTCTACCCAGAAGTGAGAAGCTGGGGCCTTAGCTCTTCCTACGGGACAGGGGGAGCAGTTTGTGTCAGCACAGTGGGCCCCAGCCTTGTCGGCGCCGGCAGGGAGAGCTGGCCGTGCCCAAGCTAGGGACAGGGGATGGCGGGAGGAGGTGGAGGAGACTTCCGGGGACAGTGGCTGCATTGTTCCCACCGAAGAATCAACCCTCGTGGAGCCGGCCCCGACTGCCAGCCAGAGGCCCTGGACAGAGCCCCTTTGTGAGTCACAGGGCTCGGGCCACAGGAGAACGGAGGGGCTGGGGGCAGGCGGACTGGAAGGTGTCTTCCCGCCTGACGCCCGCCTGGGCCAGGTCCCCTCCTGCTCCTGCCCCGGCACCTGCAGCCGCTACGAGCGGGGCAGAGCTCTGTGTCTGCCGGCTGCGCCCATGGAGACGGCCTCTGGGCCTGAAGCCCCTCCCCTGAGCTTGGGTTCCAGTGCTGCCCGGCGCCTGTGGGTGTGGGGGCCCCAGGGCCGCGGAGAAGGGCTCGGTCACTGTAGACAGCTCCATCTGCATCCACCCAGGCCTCCCTGGCTGGGCAGGCCCTCGCCTTCTCTGTCCAGCTGTGGCAAGCTCCCGAGGACGCCCCATGTCTGAGACCGTCCACCTCATTTCTTGGACCCTATTGAAGGGAAGGTGAATAAATACATAATAAGATTTATTTATTTGAAAAGCAGAGAGAGAGAGAGAGGTCTTCTACCTGTTTGTTCATTCCCCCAATGACAGCAATGGACAGGGCTGGGCCAAACTGAAGCCAGGAGCCAGGAGCTTCTTCCATGTCTCTCACACAGGTGCAGGGGCCCAAGCACTTGGCCCATCTTCTACTGCTTTCCTAGGTGCATTAGCAGGGAGCTGGATCCGAAGTGGGGCAGCCGGGACTCGAACCGGCACACTGGAATGAGATGCCGACGACGCAGGCAGCGGCTTAACCCAAGGCATCACAGCCCCAGCCCCAGAGTTTCCTTGCCTTTCGTGCAGGGTGGGTCAGTGGGCAGGGGCGAGCGCCACAGTCAGGGACGTGCTGACCCAGTCCTAGGTTCCGATCGAGCCGCCGGCCCCGCGCGTGACTGACAAGTACTCGTGGTGAGCGCGGTTCCCGCACGTGCTGATGCTGTCACTTGCAGCCACCCTGTGGCATGGGCAGTATGAGCCCCCATTTACCAGATGAGTAAGCTGAGGCTCGGGGAAGTCCAATGAGTTTCCTGAGATTGCACGCCTTAGCAAGCCAGAGCAGTGCTTGAACCAAGGTCTCTCTGACCTTGGAAACCAGAAAACTGCCCTTAGAGGCTTGTGGGGAAACGGGACCAAAAGGTAAGTTCATTTTGGTGAAAACAAGAGTTTGGAATCCGTACCTGGGCTGTCCACGAGCTTGCTGAAGCCCCCTGGTCTGAGCCGTGGCCCTCCAGGAGGCGCCACCCCAAGCCCCAGAGCCGTGAGCCCAGCCACGCGCTGTGCATCCCCACGGGCTCGGCCCGTCCAGCAGGGCGCCGCTGGCTCCATCAGTGGTCAGTTATTAAACACGGCCACGTGGCAGGCAGGCACGGGCCCAGCTGGGTCACACGCGTGCACAAAGCATGTGGTGGGGCAGGGCGGGGCAGTGGGAGCTCCAAACCGAGCCTCTGTGGGGGTCTGGGCTGGACGCCCACCAGTGACACAAACCAAGACCCAAAGGAAGGTGGCCACAGGTGCCGAGAGCGGGCCTGTGCCCAGCTGGGAGCCCTCAGTCCCTGTCCCTGCCCTCCCCCAGCCATGAACCTGCGTGTCTGCCCACGTGGTCTCCATTACGTGGAGGGAATTGGGGGTACAAATGGGCACATCCATGATTTGTTTATATGAAGGCAGTGAGGGTCGGCATGCATTCAAGTCCCAGCCCTTTTTCCTGAGACTCAGTTTCTTCATCTGTGAAATGGGCATGATCTGGGCACTGTGCTTCCCCGCGCGGTCACCAGGTGCTCGCGTTTCTCGAGTGCCGTGCACGAGAGAGCAAGCTCACTGCCCAGGCGAGAATGCTGGCAGCCATGTGCCCGGCTGGGCACCACACAGCAGTGCCGGGGCGCTGGTGGACGGGGCCGTGGCCGTGGCCGCTTTCTGCTTGTGCTTTCCCCTCTGTGTCCATAGGACACTCTGCCCCCTCGTCGCCATCAGCAGTCGCGCCCTGCTGACTTCCAGACGGGGCTGGGGGCAGGCGGGGCTGACGCGGGCCTTTCCGTGGCAGACCCGTTCTTCGGCCAGCGCTACATCCACATCCTGGGCCGGCGGAAGCTGTACCACGTGGTCAAGTACACGGGCGGCTCGGCCGAGCTGCTGTTCTTCGTGGAAGGCCTGCGTTTCCCGGACGAGGGCTTCTCGGGCCTGGTGTCCATCCATGTCAGCCTGCTGGAGTACATGGCCGAGGTGAGGGCCCCAGAGCCCACGCTGTCTGAGCCCAGCTCCCCTCAAAGTGCCAGTTGGGGGTGGGTCCAGGCTTGGAGGCCCCTACAGCCCACGCACGCGTGCCGGGTCCTCAGCACTGCTGCACCTGCTCTCCAGAAACTCACCGTGGGTGCTGTCTTCTGACCCTCCTCCCTGCACTGCCGTGGACCTAGTCGGGAGACCCAGAGGCCCAGTGGTTAGCACAGGGCTCTGCTAGGCCACACGGGTGAGGTTGATTGACCTCCCGCCGTGTACCCCAGCAGTGGGCGAGCCCAGCTCGGATGTCAGGCTGAACCCCAGTCTCAATGTCTGGCGGGGCCCTGCCCTGTGGCTGCTGTCTCAGCTGGCCGTGCTGTTCCTCTGGGACGCCCCCTCCCTCTAGAGCAGCCCCCTGGCTTGGAGTGTGTCCTGCTGACAACACAAAGGCCCTGCCCCCCACCCCTGGGCACCCCCGGCTTCACTCAGGAAAACAGAGGGACCTGGCCCTGCCCCCCATTTGTGCCCCAGTCCACCTTGGGTCAGTACAAAGCAGGCCCCATGGGTCACACAGGTGCAGGGGCCCAAGCACTTGGGCCATCTTCCACTGCTTTCCCAGGCCACAGCAGAGAGCTGGATCGGAAGTGGAGCAGCCAGGACTCAAACCAGTGCCCATGTGGGATGCCAGTGCTGCAGGCGACGGTTTAACCTGCTGTGCCACAGCTCCGGCCCCTCCTGGGGCCTTTCAGGACAGCTGGGAGTCATACCTCAGTTTACCCCAGATGCCAGGCGAGCTGGCTGAACCATTCCCTAAGCAGAACCGCCCCGCGCAAGGCTGAAATGCTCGTGTCGAGAACAAGGTGCCCGGGCCAGACAGGAAGGCCCAGGGCTGGTCCAGGTGTCGCTGGGTGGATGGCTCAGACCTTGGTGGGGCCAGAGTGGACAGCATCTGGGGCGTGGACTCAGCAGCCGGACGGCCTGGGTTTGCAGCCTGGCTCCACTATCCACTGACTGTGTGACCTTGGGCCGTCACTCCACAGTTCTGTGACTCAGTTTCCCCCATCTGGAAAACAAGGATTGGCATAGTCTCTGTCCCCTGGGTTTGCTGTAAGGCAAGTTGAACAGGTGCCTGTACACATACTCAGCATGGGACCTGGTATACAGCAGGCGCTCAGTGATGTGTAACTGTCAGCGCCACCCACTTTGGTGGGCAGCAGTGGAAAGCACTCAACATGCCTTTTTTTTTTTTAATGAAGATTTATTTATTTATTGAAAGGCAGAGAGTTTCATAGAGAGAGAGGGAGACCCAGAGAGAGAGGTCCTCCATCTGCTGGTTCACTCCCCAAATGGCCACAGCAGCTGGAACTGAGCCGAACCAAGAGCTTCTTCCGGGTCTCCCACGTGGGTGCAGGGCCCGAGCACTTGGGCCATCTTCTACTGCTTTCCCAGGCACATTGGCAGGGAGCTGGATCGGAAGTGGAACAGCCGGGACTCGAATTGGTGCCCACACGAGATGCCAGCACTGCAGGCAGCAGCTTTGTCGGCTGCGCCCCGGTGCCAGCCCCGTGTGGCTTTTTGACCCCCCCTTCTCTCTGACACCCAGGAGGTCCCGCTGACACCCATCTTCACGGACACCGTGACATTCCGGGTTGCTCCGTGGATCATGACCCCCAACATCCTGCCTCCCGTGTCGGTGTTTGTGTGTTGGTGAGCTATGCCCACGGCTCAAAGAGGGTGGCCAAGGGCGGGGCCATGGGGACAGACAGGCCTGAATTGGCTCCTGGCTCCATCAGTTAGCTACTGTGTGTCCTGGAGTGACTCACTTGGCCTCTCTGTGCCCAGCGGCTTAGAATCACTATGAGGACTGTGTGAGATGAAGCCGCTCCAACATTTATCCTGGCACCGGCTGTGCCCGAAAAACACACACTCTCGTTTCTTTATTTTTTTTTTTTAAAGTTACAGATAGAGGGAGAGACAGAGAGAGAGGTCTTCCATCTACTGGTTCCCTCCCCAAAAGGCCGCAATGGCCAGAGCTGAGCCGATCAGGAGCCAGGAGCTTCTTACAGGTCTCCCACGTGGGTGCATGGGCCCAAGAACCTGGGCCATTTGCCGCTGCTTTCCCAGGCCATAGCGAGAGCTGGATTGGAAGTGGAGCAGCCGGGACTCGAACCAGGGCCCATATGGGGTGCTGGTACTGCAGGCAACATCTTAAACCACTACACCACAGCTCTCACTGCACAGTGTTGCTTTGCTCACTCATGGTCCTGTACCGAGTAGCTGGGAGCCTGCTTGGCTGGGGGTACCCAGCACATCTCCCCCCATAAGAGAATTTTTGTTGCGCACATACGGTGTGCTGGGTCAGCCATGGCAAGATGAGAACCAAGTGCCTTGGGGGATGGGCGGAGCCCCGGGAGGGCCCCGAGGTCCTCACCCGCCTCCGCCTCTCCCCCAAACTGTCAGCATGAAGGACAATTACCTGTTCCTGAAGGAGGTGAAGAACCTGGTGGAGAAAACCAACTGCGAGCTGAAGGTGTGCTTCCAGTACATGAACCGCGGCGACCGCTGGATCCAGGTGGGGAGCCCGAGCCGGGCGGGCAGGGCCGGGGGCCTGGCTCCGGTGGGAGGAGGGGCTTGACGTAAGCCCTGGCACCCAGCAGCTCCGTGGGCGGGAAGCCTTGCCTCCCTGCCACCCTTAGAAGCACACAGCAAGTGCACTGCCGACAGCAACACAGCCCAGGGGGCACCCAGGGGCACTGGGTGTCAGCCTTAACCAGGGGATTGCAGGCAGCTGCAAAGAATGGAGCCCCTAACTCCGTGACTACGGGTGCAGAGTGCGCTTCCAACGAAGCTGCCACTCCGAGGAGAAAGCGTTCAGATGGGGCCGCATTGTGGTCTTAAAACCGGAGATGGGTTGGCAAGGAGACGCTAGTGATAACGGGGAGACTGCCCCCGGGCGATGCACCGCCGTGGTTGCCTGGGGAGAAGAACGGGGCCAGGAGCCAGGGAACGCGGGCCTGGACGTCTCTCTCCTCCTGTGCACCTTATGTCGCTTGCCACTCGTGCGAGTCCCCTGTTTCTTTCCAGCCCTGTGTCCCCTCCTCCCCCAGGCTCACCTGACACTCCCCCCACCCCCACTGTTCCCACAGGATGAAATTGAATTTGGCTACATCGAGGCCCCCCACAAAGGCTTCCCGGTGGTGCTGGACTCCCCCCGAGATGGCAACCTGAAGGACTTCCCCATAAAACAGCTCCTGGTAGGAGGTGGAGGGCCCCCTGGGGGTGATGTCGGGCCCCTAAGACACAGCAGTCAGGAGAGCGTGGGCACCCTTGACAAGTTAGTCTGCTCACCCAGGCCTTAGTTTTCTAATCTCTGAAATGGGCCCATTGGGATCGTGACCTCTAAGGCCCTCTCCTACTCTGAAAGCATGAGTTTTCTCATGGGGAACAGGAACTGTGGGAGTCAGGGCAAGACCCAGTCCCAGAGGCCCCAAAACAGGTGTGCTCCCCGACCCCAGGGGCAGCTGGGGCCTCCCCAGGGTGGCTCTCAGAGACCCCGCCCCCCGGCTCCCTAGAAGCCGCTCAGAGGCCAGCCCTCACCAGGCTCGCACCGCGGTCTGAGGACGTTAACCCAGACCCTTCATTGTGGCGGAGCCAACAGTACGAGTTGAATCAGACCAAACCTTGTGTCCTGATCCCATCCGTTAGCGGCAACGGAACCTCCTATGTGAGCAGTTTAACTTCCGTGAGACTCCATTTGCCCATCTGTTAAATGGGGACAGGAACAAGGTCAGCCTCACAGGGTGGCCGTGACGATCAAGGGCAGTGGTCACCTGACATAGTGCAGGCACCACTAGCTGTTGTCCTGGTGCGTGTCCTTGGCGAGCTGGTCGTCCGCGGCCCCCAGCTCCAAGCAGGACGTGCCGCAGGCGTGAGAACCCAGACCTTCCAGGGTTCGCCTCTGTCTCTTCCCTGGGCCGCCACCTGCCACCAGCGCGCCAGCCTGGCCCAGTTCCAAGGCCACAGCTGCGTGGCATTGTTCTGAGGCCCAGGCCAGGACCGGCCCTGTGCTGGGTGCCTGCCCACCTGTGTCTGAACGACCGCTGCCGCTCAGCCAGCCGCGGCCCGGGGTGAGAAAGCGCTAAGCCGCAGCTGCCCGCCCCACCGGGCACAGCACGGCCATCCCGGAGCCTCTCTGCCGGGCCAGCACGAGCCACACCCGCTGGCTCCAAGGGCTTTTTTAATGGGGACTTTTGTCCGGCAAGCTTAGTCCTGGCCCTGTGCAAGCTCCCAAACCAGACTCCTACAACTGCACCCAAAAGGAGCCTGAAAGTGCAGGGCGGCCGGCATTGGCGCCGTCACAGCGTGTTGGAGCTCTGTGCTAAGGATTCTGGGGCTACTGCCGGGCTCCCCGCCGGGCTGCTGGGCGCTCTCTGCGGCTCTGCTGTCCCGTGCCCGCCTCCTTCCAGAGCCCAGGCCGCAGAGCAACCCCAGGCTGCCAGGGCCGCACTCCCAGCTCAGGGAGAGGGAAGGGGACTTGGCAGCCGCCCTCGGGGGCTCCCACGGCCTCTGCTCTTAGCTGGCCAAGGCCAGCCGCGTGACCAAGCCTGGCACCGGGCGGACAAGCGAATTCTTCTTGCAAAGGGTCAGGATGCAGAAGTCTGCTGGGGACGAGGGGCAGTGAATCTCTGGGGGTGACAACGCAGGCTGCTGCCCTGCCCCTGGTAACCCTGGTCCCCTGGCCCCACCCTGGTCAGCCCTCCCAGGAGGCTCTGCGGCCATCATACCAGACAGAAGGTGGCCAAGGAGTGGTCACAGGAGGGTGGCCACTGGGGGCCCAGGACTCCTGGCTGCAGGGGACCAATGGCAGGTGTGCGCCCTCTGCCCAGGGCCCGGATTTCGGCTACGTGACCCGAGAGCCTGTCTTCGAGACCGTCACCAGTCTGGACTCCTTTGGGAACCTGGAGGTCAGCCCGCCAGTGACCGTGAATGGCAAGACGTACCCCCTCGGCCGGATCCTCATCGGGAGCAGCTTCCCTCTGTAGGAGAAACCCGGGGAGTGGAGTCGGGGGGAGCGGGGAGGCTGCTGTTTCTCTGTGGGGTGGCCTGGGTCACGCGCACACCGAGTGAGTGGCTGGGACACAGCTCTGTCAATACGCAGCCCTCGGAGGGAGAAAACAAGGCAGCCTTTACACCTTAGTGTGAATTAGGATCTAATGCTCTTCCCCAAATGGCAGGGTGTATACCGAGATCATAAACCAGGTCAGGAAGGGGTGGCGGAGAAGGAATGCCCACAGAGGACGCGAGGGAGTCCTCGGGGTGCCCATGCTTGGAAGAGACTTGAGAAGACATGGCCCTGCCCCAGCAGCCTGAGTCCCTGGATCCCTTGGCCTGTCCACGCTGTCCCCACTCCCTGCCCGATTAGGCCACCGGCCAAAGAAAAGGCAGATTCTTCCTGGGTCAGGGCAGTGGCTGGGAAGACGGCACCTGTGGTTCTCACATCACAGAAGGGCTGCCAGGAGCCTGCACGTGTGGGGTCAGCCAGGATCTGGGCATCATGTCTCTCTGAGCCACGCAGGATGCTCTGCGTTCAGGATGGCCATGGGCTGGGGCCGCAGTCGCCTGCCCTCTGCGCTCTCTTCTCGCTCCACTCAGCTCTCATCAGTTAGTCCCGGACTGTGAACCGTGTCACACCCGGGGTCCCAGCTGTGAAGCCCAGCCCCTGGCCTCCAGGACTCGGCAGGGTCCCGGGGTCGCCCCGGTGAGGTCGAGGGGCAGACAGCAAGGGGACGGCTTCTCAGAGCCAAGCATGTGTTTAGCAGCTACTCGGTGCCAGCGCTGCCCTCGGCTCTGGGCGCACGGCCGTGACCCCGTCACACAGGCCCCAGCTCCCAGGGAGCTCACGCAGGGCCAGGGGAGTGGGGGAGTAGGAGAGGCAGCTGTGGCCGCTGAGCGGGACTCCCTGGGGCGGGGGGACCTCAGCGCTGTGGTCTCGAGGCGGTGACTTGGGAGTTGAAGCTGGACGCTGAGAAGGAGGCAGCCCCTGGAAGACCTGGGGAAAGATCTAGAACATGGGGGATGGTGAGGGCAAGGCCCTGGGTGGGGCTGGAGCGGACAGAACAAGGAGGGAGGGAGGTGGCGAGACGGGCAGGCCGGCCAGGCCGGCCAGGGCTCGGATCAGAGGGGACAGTCGTGGCCACCGTAAGGTCCCCAGGTTGTATTCTGAAGTCACCGGGGAGATCGGAGGCCTTGGGCGGTCTAGAAGTCAGGAGGGGCTCCCTGGAGGAGGTGCCCCTTGAACTGATTGAAGTAAGCACGTGGGCTGGAGGGGTTGGAGCCATCCCTGTACCCCAGTTCCCCCCCAGCAGCCAGGCAGACTCGAGCAGGCAATTGGCACAGAGGTTAAGAACCCCTTTGGGATGCCCGCAGCCCACACCACAGGGCCTGGGTTCGAGTCCAGGCTCGGCTCCTGACTCCAGCTTCCTGCTAACGCGCGCCCTGGAAGCAGCAGGGGGTGGCTCAAGGACCTGAGACCCCAGTAGAGCCCCCCACTCCTGCCAGTGCAGTGCAGCCCCAGCCACTGCCCTTGTGGGTGTTTGGGGGATGAACCAGTGGATGACTGTCTCTGTGGTGTGTGTGTGTGTGTCTGTGTCTCCCATAAACAAACAGAAGTTGGCCGCCCCCTCCCCCGGCATCCTCAGGCTGGGAGCTGGGCTCCGCGCCTGTCACCGGCTGTGACTTGGCCAAAAGCTGCCCTCCCTGTGCCGGGGTCTCTCAGCCCCGGGGCTCGGGCTCCTTCCCGGGACTTCTCTGCCGAGGCCGCCGAGGCTCGGGCCAGGCTCTGGCTGACCCCTGCTGCAGGGCCTCTGTGAGGCAGGCTCCTGGGCAGTTTCTGAAGGGCTGTCCCCCGTCCACGCCTGCTCCAGGTCTGGCGGCCGGAGGATGACCAAGGTGGTGCGCGACTTCCTGCAGGCTCAGCAGGTACAGGCCCCCGTGGAGCTCTACTCAGACTGGCTGACCGTGGGCCACGTGGACGAGTTCATGACCTTCGTCCCCATCCCGGGCACCACGGTGAGCACTCTTGAGGCTAAAGTGAGAGTGGCAAAGCCACGTACTACCAGCCCTTGCCAGCAGAGGGCAGGGTCTAGCGGACACGGACAGAGGAAGGAGGAGGTAGGCTGAAGCTGGTTTGCATGTGGTCGCTGTGGCAGGTGCATTCGTGAACCAATAAACATAAAACATCGGCATTTCCACGTGGAAAATTATTCATTCTTAAAAATCTGGGGCGTATTTTACTCCTGAAGCACATCTGATTCCGACGGGCCGAGTTCAGTGTCCAGTCGTGGCACAGTGCTAATGGCCCCTGCATTGGCCTTACGCTGTGGACAGCGATGGCGTGTGGGCCTCCAGCTCCGGACAGGGGCTCTTCTCTTCCATGAAGTCAAAACTGTGACTGCATACCCTGGAAATTCCGTGCAAATGGCCTGGCCTCTGAGCCCCGTGCAAACAGGGCTCCAGGTCCTTGGGGCGGGAGGGCCCGCTTGCCCTGGCCACCGCCCCATGCTGACGCTGTCCCCCGGGGTCTGTCTCTCACAGCAATTCCGGTTGCTCATGGCCAGCACCGCAGCCTGCTACAAGCTGTTCCGGGAGAAGCAGAAGGAGGGCCATGGGGAGGCCATCTTGTTCAAAGGTGAGTGGCCCCAGGGCCTTGGCACGGAGCAGGGAACTGGAGCCCCAGAGGCCCTCAGGAGCGTGGGGCAGATGAGCCCTTTGACAGTGAAGCTCCGTTTGCCTGGGCATCTGGCGCACCCTGGGGTTTGTGGGGCCGCCCTGGGACCCTTGCCGTGGCCAGGCAGACCCCCGAGCTGCCCTCTGCTCCCTCGTGTCACCAACAGTGCCGAGCACTAGTGAGCACCAGACTCGGCCCCAGACCCGAGCAGGGCCGCCCGCTCCCACACTGGCCTGCAAGCTGCAGCCTAGGAGCCGCGTCCCAGGAACGGGGCTGGAGAGAGAAATCGACAAAGTACAATCCAGGCTCGGGGTGGGAGGTGGCCTTCGACAGACGCGGTCACTGGTCAGTCCTCGCTGCTGTCAGCCCTGCCGTGAGAAACCACCCGCTTCGTTCAGACGTCCACGTGGTGGGGCCGGACGTGGGCTGGGATGCGGCACACACTTAGTGAGTCAGGGGAGGACGAAAGCGGAGGAGGTGGAGACGGCCGGCAGGCGGGAGGCCGCCAGGACTTCCGCTGTGGTTCTTAGCGTGCTGAAGCAGACGTAGGCATCGTTTGGGCCGTGGGTGAGTACATAAGCCAGGGCTGTTAATGCAACGCCGAATAACCATCGCCTCTGTTTATATCATCACACTTTTTTCCCCTAAATTAGTTCTGCCCCTTGCAGGCTGGTATCCCCAGGGGATCTCATTCCCAAAGCCTTGTTCCCAGGTCTGGGCCCCTTCCTGCCCTCTGTATCCCTAGAGTGTTCCTGACAGGTGTCAGACGGGACCAACCCGAGAACTCCTTCCTGCGTTACCTCCCCACCGACGGAAGGGGTGTTTGCGTGGATCAGCAGGCTTGGGCCTTGGCTTTCTGGAAACTTCCTTTCTATAGTAAATGTACCCCAACAGCCACCCCTAGGCTATATGAACCGTTATCTTTGTACCAGTAGGAGTGTGGAACTTTTTTCTGCCAAGGGCCATTTGGATATTCATGACATCATTTACCAGGCCATGCAAAATTATCCACCTAAAAAGCCTAGCCTGCTGGAGATTTATGGGACTTCAAGTCTTCACTTGCCTTGGCAGGGCCAGACCACGTGACATCAGCAGCCTCCTAGGGCCTGCAGGCCGGACGCTCCCCGCCCCAGCAGAGGCAGCCGGGGTTCAGGGCCCAGCAGCCCCGGTCTCTGCCGCTGACCAGGCCTGGAAAGTCCTGCTTCTGCCACACGCACCCTGCTCAGCCGCTCGCCCTGAGGAGCAGGCTCCAGCCGGAGAATCACGTGGCCCGTTTGGCCATCCCCCTCTCCAGCCAGAGGGAGAGCAAGGCGGCCACTGCCTCCATCCTGGCTCAGGGCACGCAGCCCAGCCCGCAGGAAGGAGTGTGTGCAGCCTTCCTTGGGCAGAGCCAGCTGACTGCCTCCCCCCACCGAGCCCCAGTCTGTGCCCAGCCCATCTCCTCCCTCCCAGTCTAGCAGTTAGCACAGGGGCTGGCGGGCCCTGGCAGAGCGGCACCCAGCCCGGGGATGCAAGGCTCACCCTCTCCGTGTCCTCTGCCCCCGACAGGCCTGGGTGGGATGAGCAGCAAGCGAATCACCATCAACAAGGTCCTGTCCAATGAGAGCCTCGCGCAGGAGAACCAATACTTCCAGGTGAGGGCGGGGCCGGGCGCACATCCTCAGGCCCTTGGGGCTTCTGCAGAGAATGGCCCAGGGCTCAGGGCTCCTGTCCCGGTGCACGTGCGCACAGGGAAGAGCCCCAGCAAGTGTGGGGGCCGTGTCCTTGCTTTACGCCCATGCTAAAGACGGAGGGGAGGAGGGGGCACCGCGGGCAGGTGCCCGGGTCAGCATCAGCCAGGAGCAGACGGCGCCGAGAAGGCAAGCGTTCCCGGCAGTGCCTTAGAGCCAAGGCCTCCGTGAGGCCAGAGCCGCGATGGGGCGGGGGAGTCGCACACCCCTTTCGTTTTTCTTTAGGATGTATTTATTTCTTTGAAGGCAGAGTTAGAGAGGGAGATAGGGAGAGAGATCTTCCATCTGCTGGTTCACTCCCCACATGGCGACAACAAAGCCGGAATGGCCACCTGCTCTCCCAGGTGCGTTAGCGGGGAGCTGGATCGGTGGTGGAGCAGCTGGGACTCGAACCTGCACTCGGATGGGATGGCGGCACTGCAGGCGGGCAGCTTCACCCACTGCTCCACGACGCCAGCCCTGCGCCCCCTTTAACAAATGATGAAAGCTTCCGACTTGTGTATACGGGGCCAGCACTGGGGCGCAGTGAGCTAAGCCTCCACCTGCAGCACCTGCATCCCACATGGGCGCAGGTTCGAGTCCCGGCTGCTCCACTTCCAATCCAGCTCCCTGCTAATGCACCTTGGAAAGCAGCAGAGAATGGCCCAAGTGCTTGGGCTCCTGCCACCCACATGGAAGACTGGGAAGAGGCTCCTGGCTTTGGATTGGCTCAGCCCTGGCCGTTGCTGCCATTTGGGGAGTGAACCAATGGATGGAAGACCTTTCTCTCTCTGTCCCCTTCTCTCTCTCTGTCCCCTTCTCTGTGTGCGTGTGTGTGTGTGTCCCCTTCTCTCTTTCTCTCTCCCTCTCTCGCTCTCTCTGTAATTCTGCCTTTCAAATAAATAAAATAAATCTTTTTTTAAAAAAAAAAAAGGGGAACAAAAGATTTAAATGTCACATGCCTTGACCTCTGATTAGTTTTAGGGGACCCCAGATCCCTGAAGTTTTCTGTCTAGGCTTGGATCCCACCTTCCGGTCTCTAAGTCTCAAGGGTTACAGCCAAGAATAGAATCCAGTCCTATTCATTTCAGTTAAATCTCTGTTTATTTGCATGAGCGGATTTTAAGGGACCAAGTTTTGAAAATGAAAAGATCAGAAAGGCTTTGGGAAGTGATCTGTGTGAAGTATTTAGAACGGTGCAGGGCACTTGTGGCTGTCGCCATCGTCAGCATCACCCCACCGGGGCTACTCCGGCTCACGGCGGGCCCCGGAGAGCCTGTGGGATCCGTGTGGGGAGCACCTAGCACGGGTCAGTGCTCAGCGCTGCTTCTGGAAGCTTCCTCTGCTTTGCTCTCGTTATTCCTGTTGCTGTGCCTGAGCCTTGGGGGTCGTGGCCCCAGGTGCAAGCTCTGGAGTGCCGAGGCCCCTGGCCTGAGGCTGCAGGCATGCGAGGGGCGTGGTGGGCACGGCGCGGTGCGTGTCCCCTCACCTGCGTGCCCTCTGCCCCCTGCCCAGCGCTGCCTGGACTGGAACCGTGACATCCTCAAGAAGGAGCTGGGCCTCACGGAGCAAGACATCATTGACCTGCCTGCTCTGTTCAAGATGGACGAGGGCCGCCAGGCCAGAGCCTTCTTCCCAAACATGGTGAGGCCCTGGGGCCCAGACCCTGTCCTGAGCAGGGCGGGGGGCAGGCAGGCCCACAAGGACCCCTGGGCTGTGGCCAGGCATGCCGGAGACCCAGGTGCCAGTCTAGGCGAGGCCCCTGCTGTGTGAGCTCACCCCAGGCCCTCGCGCTTCCCTCTTAGGGGTGATTTGCTTGTCCTGCCTCCCTGGGGTGCTGGGGATCCCGCACCCTAAAGTCAGGAAAGTTCTTTGCAAAAGGTAAAAAACTCTTTATGTATGGGGCGATGTGTTATGATGGAAGGCAGTCTTCCATCCAGAGAAAGAGTTAGACCAACACACACACACACACACACACACACCCTGATGCATATAAATACTCATGTACACACATGTAGATGTACATCCATGCGTACACATGCAGGCCAACATATGTGTGCATCCATCCACATGTGGACATGCACGCTCTGTTTGCCCAAACACGGGTGCACACTCTCACACGCACACACACACGGCCACAAGCAGATTGCCCAGGTGCTTAGCTCCTCCGTGCCTCAGTTTCCCCAGCCACACGGAGGGGACCGTCAGAGTACCCGCTTCATGGCGTCATGGTTAGGGTTCGAGGAGCCCGGCACATAGTAGGTGTTCACAAAAGGGTTGATCCGCATCGTAGGTGAACATGATCGTGCTCAACAAGGACCTGGGCATCCCCAAGCCGTTCGGGCCCCAGGTGGAGGAGGAGTGTTGCCTGGAGACGCACGTGCGCGGGCTGCTGGAGCCCCTGGGCCTGGCCTGCACCTTCATTGACGACATCTCCGCCTACCACAAGTTTCTGGGAGAAGTCCACTGCGGCACCAATGTGCACCGGAAGCCCTTCACCTTCAAATGGTGGCACATGGTGCCCTGACCCGCGGGGGCCCTGGCGCCTCCCTCCCTCCCTGCCTTCTCCAGGCCCCTTGCGCCCCTCCCCCAGGCCCTTCCCCAACCTGATCCGGACCAGATGACCCCGCTGGAAGGCCTTGCCCTGTCCCCCCCTAAAAACAGCTGGTCCTCAGTCACGTCTGCCCAGCTCTGACGCGAGAAACAAAACCGAACACAAAACACCACGGACCCCAGCCATTCCCCAGGGGCTCTCCTAGTCTCTAGTCCAAAACAGGATGAGGGGAGATGGGCAGGGGATTCTGGGATGGCAGTTCCCCTGGCAGCCTGAAGGTCAAGGTGGAGCACATGGCGGGGACCCTGGGACCCCAGGCACACCTTGAACCGCCGTGGTCATTTCAAATCCACCTCCCTCGCCAGATGGCTCGTTCCTCACGCCTCTCTCACACCCTCTGGCTGTCTCTCTGCACCGTAGCTGTCACCCGCCAGCCCTCCCCACTCCCTGAGGGGCCAATCATCTCCCTGAACCTTCCCGTCGGCAGAATATTCTTCCTTGGGATTTCTCCCCAGACTGGCCGCCCGGCGGCCTCAGCGGGGTGTGGATGTCCCGGGTCTGCCGACGCCACCTGCCCCTGCCAGGCCCTCCCTGATCGCCCTCCTCCCACCAGCTGCACTTCTCCCTGCCTCCTGTTTCCGCCGTCTCTCCAGGCAGCTAGACAAGCACAGCGCCCAGCAGATTCCGACCTGCCCCGGATCAGAATGCCCCCCCACCCCTCCTCCGCACACATCGGGACCCCCGCCAGGCCCCCGGCGCGAATGCCCAGGTCTGGGCTGGCAGCTGGCCTCCGAGATGGGTTGCTCCACGGAAACACCAGAGCATTTCAAAGACCCTCTCATTTGGCCAGATCCAGGCTCATTCCTGGCTCCAGCTGGGGGAAAAAAAAAAACCTCAAACTCAGTTTCAAACCAAAAATTCCCTGTAGGGCCAGGAGAAAAAGTGAGCTATGATTCCACTTTGATTGAAAAAGAACAGACGGATAACCAAGGAAAGGCTATTACGTTTGTATCCGTGGGGAATGAGATTTTCATTTTGAATCATTTCATCCCCCATGCAATGAACACCTCTTGCTTAGCCACTGAGCACAGAGCACAGTTCTGGGCTCCGAGAACACCAGGGCGCTTCAAAATGTTCATGGAAAACGCACTCTGTCTTCTCACTCCATCTCCCACGAACTCTCCGAAGCCCCATCGACCAGGGGTTAGTAGCAAACTGGACTCGGCTGCTAACCGGCCAGCTCCCGCCATGCAGTGCGCACCTGCCGGTGGCCAGCTCGTGCCCTGACAGTCGCATGCTCTTTGGAAATGCCAGTCCACCGTACCCAGGAAGCACACACGACACCTAGCTTCCAGCCTTGGTAAACTGGTGGGGTCTTCCCCGTGGCTGGGCCGGTCCCACTGGTCAGATCGGGCCCTGTCGCCTGCCTTCTCCAAGGGCACGGTGGCTTCTGCCTCTCTCCAGCCCCAGAGCTGCAAACACCAAGTGCCTATTTGGGGGTGTTTATCCGAGACGCGTGTGTCGCGGGTGCCTGCGGCTGGCCGATGTGGGTTTCCGGGTTTGCTGTCCTTCTGCCCGATGACCTTCATTGCAGGGAAGTAAGTGGAGACAGCACCCTCCGAGCTGTGCTCCGAAAGCTCTCCCCCGACACGAGGCAGCCACCTCTGATATCCCTGGGCCCCCACGACTCAGACACCCATTCCCACCCCACTTGCCCGCCCCCTCCCGGTGTGACCCCCGCTGTGGACATACCCCACAGACACGTGGCTCCCCCCACGCCCGGCTTTCGATAAATGTAGGCGCAGAACATGCTTCTGTGTTGCAAAACTCAGCGAGCTTCCTGTTTCAATCTTGACTTTGAAATAACTGTGAGAGGGCGGGGCGGAAGGGGGGGTGAAGCCAGCAAGCGCGACCACGGGGTCAGCTTTGTGGTGGAGACGGAGATGCTTCGGGGAGAGCCTGGCTAAAGCACAATGAAAAATAAACGGTGCGAGGGGCAGACATGGCGGTACCACGTGCTGTTCCTGTGGCTTCACAGACGTGGCCTGGGTGACACAGACAGGCCCGCGCTGTTCCGGGCTCGGGAGCCAGGCTCTCGGCCAGAGGACCCCAAGGGCTTGGAATCCGCCTCACACCCACTGGCCTCCACCCACGGTCAAGACCGAAATCCACCATACAGCCTGATGCTCTTTTTCCCAGAGGGTTCCCTATAAATAGACTCTGAGATGAGCATTTGGGGACAAGTGACTTCCTAAGAAAAATGCCTCCGGAAAAAAACAAGTGAGGGATGTGGGGGGCAGACAGGGAAAGGGGAGCAGCGCGACAGGGGTGTGGCTCCGCAGGGGTTCCATCCGAAGGCTGAGATCTCGGGGCTCTGGGGACTGTGAGGCTCTGAGTGAGCAGGGGGCACCGGTACCCACAGCAGCCATTAGGAACAGTGGCCCCTGTGGGCTGGGGAGTGGTGGCCCAGAGCTGGAAGAGGATGTGGGCGGAGTCACAGCAGTGTCCACTGTGCTGGACAAGATCATGTTCTTACCATAAGGAATGATAACACGTAGGCGTTTAGGATCTGACGCATGGGGTAGCAGTCCATAGAGGGTAGGCACGGGGCCTGGCGGTCAGGACGCTGGTTGGGACACCCACGTCCCATATCACACCTAGGCTGCAGTTGGGGCTCTGCACGTGGCTCCAGTTCCCTGCGAATACAGATCTTGGGAGGCACAGAGGAGACCTCTTTTCCACCTGCTGGTTCCCTCTGCAAATGCCGGGGGTGGGGAAGCCAGGAGCTGGGCGCTCCATGCAGGTCTCCCACGTGGGGGCAGGAATCCACTCACTTGACGCTTCGCCGCTGCCTCCCGGGGTCTGCGTGAACAGGAAGCTGTGGTCAGGAATGGAGCCCAGGCTCTGCGATGTGGGCCGCAGCTATTGTAACCGCCAGGCTGAACACCCAGGACCCCTCGTCCCTTTTCTGTCCAGGTCACGGGGGCCACGCCGCAGCAAGGCTGATCAAGAGGTGGCCCCTGAAGGGTCGCTGATGTGGAAACAAATTCACCCTGGTGGCCATTCCACACCTTGGCCAACCACCCACCTCGTGCTTTGCTAAAGGCCACTCGGAGACTTCCAGAACCCTTTCCAGTGCAAACATAACACAAGCCACGTGTGTAGCTGCAATTCCCTAGTAGCCACAGCAGCAAAGCAGAAAGCAGGTGAAGTGAATTTTAATAACATGCCTTCCTTCACTCATTACGCCAAACCTGTGTCATTCCAACACGCAATCAAAACTGTAGCGAGACACCTCACGTTCTTTCTGTAGGAAGTCTTTGAAACCTGAGGCCTCTTGATTACTGATACTGCATCTGCACTGGGACTGGCCACACTGTAAGTGTTCACTGGCCACAGTGGCTACTCTATTGGGAGGCACCATTCTAGAATCTTCTCTGTGACGCTGAGCCCCGACGGTGGCCATGGGCGCATTCCTTCAGCGCCGAGTCCAGCTCCTCTGACTTCAAGAGGAATAAACCTCCATCGTTACGCTACTGAGAGCCGTGACATCCATGTGGGCCCGCGCCGGCCCTGGGCGCACAGCTCGTTCTTCCAGAAAGTCCTCCTGCCTGAGCCATGGCTGCCACCAGGTCACCAGGACTGGCCTCTCTCAGCAGAGGGCCCACTGTCTCCCCCACCCCCACCCCAGAAAGGACAAGCAGAACCCCTCGCCTCTGCCCTCTTCCCCCTCGCTGTTCCCAGGGACAAGGGGCTTGTGCATTTCATGGGGAGGGGCGGCGTGCAGTCCCAGGTGAGAGAGGTAAAGCCAGTGTCCCGGCTGCTTCACTCCGGGCGGCATCTGGACCTGGAGAGCGGCGAGCCCATAGCTGGAGGACAGGATATTTACCGCAGAGCCCGGAACACGGAGCCGGGCAGCGACGGCTTCATTCCCGGGCCCCTGGAGTGCAGGGGGAGGGGTGACAGTCCTCGCAGCCTGAAGCTGGGCTGAGAGCCTTGTGCCCAGCGTGTGTGGGGGCCCCTGGCCGGGGCGCACAGCTTGTGGCCAGCAACAGCGTGCTCTTCGGGGAATTTTGATGACAGCAAGGTGGGCTGCCGTGGGTCTGGTGCCAAGGACTTCTTGCTCAGGGCCTGGGGTTCCTGGAAAATCTTTGAGACGAGGCAGCCAACCAGATATCATCTACAGGGGAGACAAGTGACCTCGTGAGCCTTGTGGTCAGGGCCCCCGTGGGGCCGGCACAGCACTCCCTGCGGAGCTAGAGTTAGAAGTGGGTGCTTTGCAGTCCAGCTGAGGGGGGAGGCAGCGGGACAGAGGGGGGCTGGGGCCGGGTAGGTTTCCTGCATCCACCTCCAGGGCACCATGCAGGGGCTCAGGTTCGAGCCGAGCCATCCTTGGCACAGCCAGAAGCCCGTGGAAGTGGGATTCTGCCCTCCAAAACTACAAGCAGCCAGGGCCCAATTCTGCCTCCGCAGTGGGATTCAGGATGGATCTTCCCGCAGGTGGCATGAGGCCCAGGGGTCAGATGGCCGACCCGCTGGTAACTCAAGATAGTGAGGACACCCAGTAGCGGCACACGGGGCTTCTCCTCCTGCTGGACAACCCAAAAAAGGCCGGGGCCGGGCGAAAACTCAGCTCTGCGGGCCCTGGTCTCGAGCCCGGCTCAGGGGAGAGGTGGTGCCGCAGTCCCTACCCTGTCCAGTTGGACCCCTTTTCAGGCCTGATCTTTGAGAAAGCAAAGATCTTGGGAGGGGGGTGCATTTGGTGCAGTGATTAAACCACCGCTCGGGACACCCGTATCCTGTATCACAGGGCCTGGGCTCCGGTCCTGGCTCTGCTCCTGAATCCAGCTTCCTGCGAATGTACAGGTGATGGCCCGAGTACCCGAGTCCCTGCAGCCACATGGGACCCTGGATTGAGTTCTGGGCCCCTGGCTTCGGCCTGGCCCATCCCCAGTTGTTACGGGCATTTGTGGAGTGAACCGGCCAATAGAATCTCCCCACTACACACACTGGCTTTCTCTCTCTCTCTCTCTCTCTCTCTCCCTCCCTCCCTCCCTCCTTTCCTCTCTCTCTCTCTCTCTCTCTCTCTCTCTCCCTCTCCCTCTCTCTCTCCCTCCCTCCCTCCTTTCCTCTCTCTCTCTCTCTCTCTCTCTCTCTCTCCCTGCCTTTCAAATCAATAATAAAGCAAAAACCATAAAAGGTCTTCTCCAAATAGTCTCAGCAAACTGCCAGGCCCAGGCCAAGCTGCTCCTGCCCCAGCCCTCCCCCTCCCTCCCCCAGCTCGGGTCTGCCTCATCACAGTCCATGCTGTTCCCCAGGAGGGCCCCAACAGCCTCCGGCCAGAAGGCCATGGCTCCGGTCAAGGTCACTGGGCGACTGAAGCGTTCAAGGCACATTCAGCCCTTACAAGGAGCTGTGTTCCTCCTGGTGGCAAACCCTGGCACAGTCCGTGCTCAGCAGGAGCGACACACCTGTTCAGTTAGGCAGTGGAAGCAGAAAAACCAGCCCAGCCACCACACCGATTCCACACCTGCCAGGCTCAAGGATACGGAACGCCGCTTGGACGTTCACAACGGTCAGAGGGCAGACGCCCTACGGTTCCGCTAATGTCTGATGTTCACCGTCTCACCTACATCTCCAAACAAAGCTGTGAGCTTATTGTTCCCACTCTATGGGTGAGAGCGCTGAGGCTCAGAGCGAGGCAGTGCCTCGCAGACGGTCAACACCGCAGGAAGCAGCAGGACCGGGATCGCCCCTGGTGGTCTGACCCCAGCGCCTGCCCGCTGAGCTCATGACTTCACTCCGTTATCCTGGAACGTGGCCTCAGCAGATATGGGCAGTGGTGAAGACGCTGCTTGGGACGCCCACATCAGTACCTGCGTGCCTGGTTCAAGCCCAGAGCCGCTTCCAACCCCATGCCTGCTACTGCACACCCTGGAGGGCGGCAGGTGCTGGCTCAAGTGCTTGGGTCCCTGTCACCCGCATAGGAGTCCTGGACTGAGTTCTAGGTCCCTGCCTTCAGCCTGGCCCACCCAGCTGTTTCAGACATTCAGGGCCTGAGTCAGGGGATGGAAAACCTCTCTCCCCCTCCCCCTCCCCCTTTCCCTCCCCCTTCTCCTCCCCCTCCTCCTCCCCCCTCCCCTTCCCCCTCCCCGCCTCCACCCCTCTGTAACTCTGCCTTTCAAATAAATAAATAATAAATCTTTAAAAAAAGAAAACCTGCTCGGGTTGCCTGCATCCCACAATGGGGTGCCTGGTTTGAGCCCTAGCTCCACTTGATTCCAGCTCTCTGATAACACGCATCTTGGGAGGTGGCAGGTGATGGCTCAAGTACTTCATCCCTGCCACCCACACGGGAGACCCGGATGGAGCTCTGGGCTCCTGGCTTCAGCCTGGCTGAGCCCTGGCTGTTCCCAGCATCTGGGGAGTGAACCAGAGAATGGGAGCTGTCTCACTGTCTCTGTGTCTTTCACATGAAAAAAAAAAGCTAAATAAAATTTAAAATGTTTTTAAATAAACCATGGAAATCAGATTATATTCATTTGCCCATCTAGTCATTCTTTTCCATTAACATTTGCTAAGCACCTGCTAAGCTGTGTGTAGAACTAGAGTGATCTTACATGGTGTCGTGTAAGCCCGGGTATTTCTGAGAGCAATTCCACCCAGGACAACAGGTGAAGTGAGAGCCAGGCTGCGCAAATCAGGTCACCCACTCCTGCTGGAAATGTCCCCTGCATAAGACACAATCTCAAGAGGTTGACCATCAAGTCAGAGAGACCCAAGAGCAGAAGGCAGACTGATGGAGGAGGCACATGAGAAGTATAAGGGGACTTTAAAAGTACATGGGAAAAAAATAGAAATAAGATATAGGGGCCGCCGTGGTGGTGTAGCGGGTAAAGCTGCCTCCTACAGCGCCGGCATCCCGTGTGGGCACTGGTTCGTGTCCTGGCTGCTCCACTTCCAATCCAGCTCTCTGCTATAGCCTGGAAAAGCAGTGGAAAATGGCCCAAGTGCTTGGGCCCCTGCATCCGCATGGGAGACCTGGAAGAAGCTCCTGGCTCCTGGCTTCGGATCAGCACAGCTCCGGCTGTTGCGGCCAACTGGGGAGTGAACCAGCGGATGGAAGACCTCTCTCTCTCTGTCTCTCCCTCTCTCTCTGTGTAACTCTTTCAAGTAAACAAATAAATCAAAAAAAAAAAAAAAGAAAGAAAGATCTAAGATTATTATAGTGCAAATAATTTTGAAATCATGCATAGTTTTTTCATGATATGCAACTTCCACGAACGTTTTGAAGACCTCTCCTATTTGCTGAATGGGGGCATGAGTGAGATCCTGAAAGCTGGGGAACGCCCCCCACACACACATACACACACACACTTCTGTTGAGGGAGAGACCAAGGCTGGCCTTGGCGTTCGTTTGGGCTGGGAGAAGTGACTGTTGATTGACTTTGTAAGAAGAAGGGGCTCAGATCGGCACCTCCTCAAATGTAAGGAAAAGTCAGGTACAGCGAGGAGACGGGGTGCGAACTTGCAGCCAGACCGAATTTATTCAAAGAAAATAAACTCGCAGAGGTCGACCAACCGCCAGCGTGCGCACAGGCCAAGCGCACGGCAGAGGGCCCAGACCCCAGGGGCTGGACTTTCTTATACCTTAGGTGGGCTAGGGGTGGGAGGGGGCAGTAGGAGGTGAATTCTCCAAGTTCACGCACCTGCTTCCAAGCCTGGGGAAGAATGCAGGGGCTGGGGTGGGGAACGGGAGGGTGTGAGACTGCACTGGTCTCTGGGAAGAAGGGTGGGCAACAGAGGCTAAGGTGGCTGAGGCTCCTGTCCTTGTCCCATCCGAATGTAGAAATGACTGATGGCACAAAGGAAGGAGGGGCTGCCGACCTGAGTAGACACAGGGAGTGCAAGTGTGGGACAAGTTTAGGCAGTGGTGACGTGGAGAGCGGCCAAGGTGATGTCAGAGCCCGTACCCCCAAAGTACAGCACTCGGGGACACGCTGAACAATCTGATCTACAGGAAAATAAGAGGCCTAAGAGCAGGCTCAGAACCAGGGGCTCTTTAACCTTGTCTTTTTTTTAAGACTTATTTATTTACGTGAGACACAGAGTTACAAAAAGGAGAGACAGAGAGGTCTTCCATCCACTGGTTCACTCCCCAAATGGCTGCAATAGCCAGAGCTGGGCCTATCGGAAGCCAGGGGCCAGGAGCTTCTTCCGGGTCTCCCATGCGGGTGCAGAGGCCCAAGGACTTGGGCCATCTTCCACTGCTTTCCCAGGCCATAGCAGAAAGCTGGATCAGAAGTGGAGCAGCCGGGACTTGAACCGGCGCCCATATGGGATGCCGGCACTGCAGGCAGTGGCTTTACCCGCTTCGCTACAGCGCCGGCCTCTCTAACCTTGTCATGCTTCTCCTCACCTCAGCCCAAGGCAAGACTTTCTGGTAAGCTCCCGTTCCTGCCTAACGTTCAGACTGAAGACAGAACAGTTACCTCTGGTCCCTTCCCTAAGCCCTGTTCTCTCTCTCTATTTTTTAATTGATTTATAGGAGCGGAGTGGATAAAGCTGGCACCTGTGATGCCAGCATCCCACATGGGCACCGTTTCCAGCCCCAGCTGCCCCACTTCCGATCCAGCTCTCTGCTATGGCCTGGGAAAGCAGTGGAGGATAGCCCAAGTGCTTGGGTCCCTGCACCACGTGGGAGACCCAGAAGAAGCTCCTGGCTCCTGGATTTTGTGGCCATTGGGGGGAGTACACCAATGGATGGAACACCTGTCTCTGTCTCTTTTTTTCTCTCTGTAACTCTGACTTTCAAGTAGATAAATCAATCTGCTTAAAGATGATTGATTGATTGATTGATTGATTTGAAAGGCAGAGCAACTGTGTTGTGAGGGGGGATTTTCCATCCCCTGGCTCACTCCCCAAGTGCTCACAACAGCCAGGGCTGGGTCAGGCCAAAGCCAGGAGCCAGAAACTCCATCCAGATCTCCCACACTGGGGCAGGGGCCCTTATCCTTGGACCATCCTCTGCTGCCTCCCAGGCACATGAGCCGGAAGCTGGATCTGAAGTGGAGCAGCCAGGACTCGGATGCGGGCACCGCGGGCAGCAGCTGAAGCCGTGTGCCGCAGTGCCCACCCCACCCTCTGCCTTCATTGACTCAACTCATATTGCAGAAACTGAGCCTGTCAACACACCCCGAGTTTCGTCTCATTGCTGTCCCCATTTATAAACGATTGCTCTACGGGCCCAACACACTGGGTCCCAGGCTGCTGTATGTTCTGCAAGCTCACTGGGCGCTCCTAAAACCAGGAGCTACCCATCCTCCCCTTGCCCTGTGGAGAAACGTTATAGAAGCTTCGAAATCTAGGGCTAGGGAGGACGTACACTACCAGTTGCCTCCCTGCGTCTTTTCTCCAGTTAATCTGTCCTTGTCAGTTCCTTCCCGTGAGCCTGCAGTGGGCGGAGGGAAGGAAGATCTCTCTCTCTACCTCTCTCTCTGTAACTCTTTCAAATAAATAAAATAAATCTTTTTTTTTTTAAAGTGAGTTCATTATTTGAAAGACAAAGAGTCAGAGAGAAAGAGAGAGAGAGAGAGATCTTTCATCTGCTGGTTCACTCACCGAGAGCCTACAACCACCGGAACTGGCCCAGGCAAAGCCAGGAGCGTGGAGCTGCAGAGGTCACCGCCGTGGGTGGTGGCCATTAAGTACCTGAGCCATCTGCTGCTGCCTCCATTAGCTGGAAGCTGGGATGGAGAATGGAGCCGGGACTCGCACCCTGGCACTTACACGTAGGATGTGGGTTTCCCAAGCAGCAATTTAAACGCTGCACACCAAACGGCTACCCCACCATTTGTTTGCTACTTTTTTTTTTCAAAAGCAGGAACAGGCGTTTGGCTCAGCAGTTCTGAATCCACATGGGACACCCACATCCCATACCTGAGGGCCTGGGTTCAAGTCCCAGGTCTGCTCCTGCTTCCGGCTTCCTGCTACTGCACACACTGGCAAGAAGCAGGCGAGGGCTCAGCCCTGGGGCCTTCTCTCTCTCTACCTATTTACCTCCGTCTCTCCAATAAGATAAATAAATAAATAAAGACATTCTGTAAACAAGAACGGCAAGCAAAGCCATGGGTTTGTGTAGACACACACACATGTAAACATGCAAAACAGAATCCACCTGGAAGCGAGCCCGAAAAGCTGACCGTAGCACTCACCTCGCGAAAGCAAGCGAGACCCAGGGGATCTAATTCTTATCTGTGGCACTTGGAATTTTGACATAGTGAGAATTCAGTTACGTACGTAATTTTAACTATTTGTAAAGCTACCCCAGTTCCCTGGCATCTTATTTTTTGCTAACATCTTCCCGTCCTGATTAGCATAACCTGTCCCCCTAACCGTGCACAACCTGCAATCACCTCTTCCCTACAGTCTTAGGTGGTGGAGAGCTCCTTGTAGACTCTAACTCACTTAATCCCCTCCCTGGGGAGCGACTCTAACGCCTCCCCTCCCCCCACCCCATTTTACACCACAGGAAAGGAACGCACAAAGAAGTTAGGGAACTTGCTCAGCGGCTGATATCACAGGGCTGGGTCCCCAGAGCCCTGCACGCTTAACCAGTCCGTCGCTCTGCCCCCGCCCCGTCCCAGCCGGCCGCCGGGGACACTGAGCACCGCTCCGCCGTGCTTTGCTACCCGTCTGCAAACACCCAGCCTCAACTTCTTTCTGCCTCTCTTGGCGCGGCTCTGCCTTGGATAGGAAGGATGCTGACCCCTCGGAGCGAGCTGGACAGGTAGTTTTACGTGCAATGGTCTGTGCTGGCCAACCACACACCCACACACGGCCAGAGGACCAAGGTAACTGCTCCTTTGTGAGTAACTGTCTGCTGGTCAGGCGGCCAGCAGATGGCAGTGAGACAGAGGTTAGCAGGGTGAGCGTGTGTGTGTGTGTGTGTGTGTGTGTGTGTGGCGCTAGGGGACCCAGCAGGGTCACAGCCCCCGGAAAGCCTTGAGCCACTTGCTAAGTGCCAGCAGCTGAGCTGACTTTATCCATGCAAAACACAGGTCAGCTGGACTGGGGGCTCGTGACGTCCACTCCGGGAGTTCCACAGAGGCTGCCTGTGAAATTGGAGACGGCTGTAGTGTGTGACCGTCCCCACTGCACTCACAGGGACTATTTGGAGAGTCCAGTGATACATGGGGCTTGCCTGGGATGAAGGGAGCCAGCTTAGATAAGCCCTTTCTAAGACAACTGCACAAGGTCAGAGAATCTCGGGCGATGCTGTGAGGCGGGGGCGCCCTCTGCAGGTGGACTGGGGTGGCTGCAATCACCGTGTACCCCAGGTGTTCTGGGCGCACACACACACAGCCCAGCCAGCACCCTTCGCAAGGTGCTGACCTACTTAGCTGTGTTGACCCTCTCTGAGGCTCAGCTCTCTTAACTATCAAAGAAAACCAAGAATCCCTATCTCATGGATATCCTATGATGATTAAGGAGAGAAAATGTCCCCAAAAGGGCCTGGCCCACAGAAGTCCTTGGCAGCAGAGGGTCCCGTCATCGCCACTACCTTCAGCATCACAAACAGTAGCAAAGAGGACCACCCCATGCGGACAAGGGCCTCCCCGTGCGGGGAGGGGCAGGGTGGGTGGGGACAGGAAGAGACCTGGCCCAGGTGGCCAGGTGGCCTTTGATTTGCTAGCCACGTCCATTCCAGCTCTGGGAGGCTGTCCTCCGTGCCTCCCGTCCCCAGAGCTCCCTGGTGCCTAATTACGCTGCTGCCTGGAAGAAAAGCACCCAGCCAGGGAGCTGGGCTGCCCTTGCAGGCGCCCCGGAGCGGGCAGATCCCACAGCACGGCAGCACTGCTTGCGCAAACCCACAGAAGGGACTCCTGCCAGTGGCCGAGAGAAGGTGTCTTTGTCACCTGCCATGACTCAGCCCCCGGCCCCTCTTCGTGGGTCTCCTGCTTTCTCTTCCACCCCCGTCCCCTGCAGCCAGAGGGCCGGACTGGACAGAGGACTGGGCTGTGGCAGCTGAGTGATCACCCCCAGCCCCTCTCTTGTCTACCCCCTGACCACCCAGGCCCTCGCTCTCCCTCCTCTCTGGTCCCTGAAAATGTACCCTCCATGTACCCGAAAATGTCCTTAACTCAGTAACTACAGGGAAACAAGCAGGGGCTAGCAAGGCTAACATACGATGGACACACCCCCCAAAGTGGCCACAAGCAAGACGAAGTTCCAGATATAAGACGGACAACACTCTTGACCTCTGGCATGGTCATTACGCTCCTAAAAGTCAAAACCAGGGGCCGGTGCTGCGGCACAGCGGGTGCGCAGCATCCATGTCAGAGTACCGGATGAAGCCCCAGGTGCTCTGCTTCCGACCCAGCTTCCTGCTAACGCAATGATGGCACCAATGCTTGGGTCCCGGCCATCCAAGTGAGAGGCCTGCGAGGAGCTCTGGGTTCCTGGCTTTGGCCTGACCCAGCCTTGGCTGTTGCAGGCATTTGGGAAGTGAACCAGCAGATGGAATCTCAGACAGCATACTTGCAGAGAGCTTAAGTTCTATGAGGAACATAAAATAGGTGGGGCAAGCCCTCAACATGCCCACAGCCCGGGGAGACAGACACACAGACAGGTAACTGTTACCCAGGCGTCTGTGCGCACGTGGCCTATACAGAGGTTCTTCTGATGGAGGTGGTCAAGGGGTGGCTTCCAGGGTAGCACAACGCTGGCGCTGACCCTTCAGTGGTGACAAATCGGTCCCACAAAGGAGGAAAGGACATTCCAGATCCAAGCCACGGAGACGACCGCAGACCTGGAGGGGAGGAATGAGGAAGGGAAGAGGCGCCGGACGGAGGGGTTTGTGCAGGGCCAGGAGGCCTTGGAGGTATGGAGGGTGGGACGCGGAGGGGGCCAAGAACCAAGGACGACAGCAGGGGTCTGGTCTGGCACTGGGTGGACGGCGGTGCGGACGGGCAAGCTCCTCAGGTGGTGCGGTTTGAGGCAGGGTGAAAGTCAAGGGCCCTTGGGACCCCCAGCTGGAGGTGCCCAGGACCCAGCAGGAAAGATGGAAGGGGAGCAACTGCCCCCGGGGTCAAAGGCAAACCAGATCCTGAATTTTGGATGAGACAGGAGCCAAACGGGGTGAAGTGAGCTTTACTCAGAGGCAGATAAATCTCCTAGGCGCTAAGATCATCTGATACTGGTGCCTAAATCCAACCCTCCTGAGCCGCCTGGCGGGTAGCGGGGGGGGGGGGGGGGGGCAGCCAGGTTGCCCTAAACCACAGGACATTAGCATAGAGTCAAATCTGCAAATCACAGCTGACACAACACAGGGCTTTTAACTCTTTAATTCTGGACGTGATTTCCAGCCCTGGGGGAAGAAGGGGCCCCCCACACAAATTCCCACCCAAGATTGCTCAGCCGCTGGCTACCCGGAGACGGAGAGGGTCCGTAAGATGGCAACAGTCGCTCCCTGTGTTCGTAAGTGACAAACTTGGCGAGAGTGAGCTGGCCCTGTGCACTGGTTGAGTGGGGTTTGGTGTCTGGGGTCCTGGGCTGGACCCCAGTTACGCTGCCACTGTGGCCTCACTCGAGGGAGTGTGTGATGGACGGGCCAGGGACCCCTGGTCTTGCCTCCAGTCTTCCCCACAAGGCCTGCGCCACCTTGGCCAACTCCCTCCCTGTCTGGGCCCAGGGTCTCCTCGCCTGGATCATTGGGGTGCCGGGCCGCTGGTTTAAGATTCTGTGTTTCACGTGGTGTTTCACTGCTTTAGGGGGGGAACTGGTGACAAGGCTGAGGTCCCCTTACTCTTCCTGACCCAGTGCTGTGCCCGCGAGGCCTCTCCTGTCTGTCCCAGGCAGTGTCCTCGGCCGCCCAAACCCGGGGAAAACTCTCCCTGTCGTCCCTGAGCCGTCTTCTTCCTCTGAGGGGAGTGCTTCTAGAACACTGGCCCTCAGATCCGGGCTCTTTTGTGGCACATGCCAGGTCCGGGCCAGCGGCTCCCCCGCCAGTCTGCACGGGTCACCTTGGGAAAAGCAGCCTTGATTTATGGAGGGGCTCTCGGTGCCAAGGGCCCATGCGCCTGGCGGTCACATCATTCCTGGGCTTCGTGGGGATTTGGGAAGCTCAGAGTTATGGGGGAACAAATAAAGCCACTGGCAGAGCGGGCGCAGCAACGCAGCACTCCCCAGAGGAGTGGGAACCAGGCAGAGACCCTCGGGGTCAGCAGGAGGCCACCCTGGGGAGACGGCAGGAGCTGGCGATGAAACTCCACGCAGCTGCGCCTCTCTGGAATCCCGAAGTCCGGGGCGGAGGCACAGCCGCCCAGGAATTTGTTCCCCCATAACTCTGAGCTTCCCAAATCCCCACGAAGCCCAGGAATGATGTGACCGCCAGGCACATGGGCCCTTGGCACCGAGGGCCCCTCCATAAATCAAGGCTGCTTTTCCCAAGGTGACCCGTGCAGACTGGCGGGGGAGCCGCTGGCCCGGACCTGGCATGTGCCATGAAAGAGCCCGAATCTGAGGGCCAGTGTTCTAGAAGCGCTCCCCTCGGAGGAAGAAGACGGCTCAGGGACGACAGGGAGAGTTTTCCCTGGGTTTGGGTGGCCGAGGACACTGCCTGGGACAGACAGGAGAGGCCTCGCGGGCACAGCACTGGGTCAGGAAGAGTAAGGGGACCTCAGCCTTGTCACCAGTTCCCCCCCAAAGCAGTGAAACACAGAATCTTAAACCAGCGGCCTGGCACCCCAATGATCCAGGCGAGGAGACCCTGGGCCCAGACGGGGAGGGAGCTGGCCAAGATGGCGCAGGCCTTGTGGGGAAGACTGGAGGCAAGACCAGGGGTCCCTGGCCCGTCCATCACACACTCCCTCGAGTGAGGCCACAGTGGCAGCGTAACTGGGGTCCAGCCCAGGACCCCAGACACCAAACCCCACTCAACCAGTGCACAGGGCCAGCTCACTCTCGCCAACAGCACCCAGCTCAGCCGTGCGTGTGGGAACCAGACCATGAAAAGGCCGCCCTGGGATGTGAAAACCGAGCAGGCAGAGAGAGAAACACCGGGACCTGAACTCCTGGGGCGACTGAGGGCACAGGGCATCACGTCCCCGGCACGAGGCTGGCTCTGAGAGGACCATGGAGGAGGCCGGGAGAGCCGCCGAGGTGCAGAAACAGAAACCCAAGAAACAGCGAACCTCAGACCGCTGAGGGGACCCGGGGAGATGACGGGGACGCCTGAGGCCAGATGATCCTGAAGCCCCGGGGACCGGATGCAGCTCACTGTACGCAAGGCCCGCCCGGCCACCTCTCCGCCACCGCCCGCATCCCCGCACCCAGCCCCTGCCAGCGCCTCGTAGTTGGGGCCCTGTACACAGCATCCCATAGGGGCTCCACTTCCAGTCCAGCACCTGCTGCTGCGCCTGGGAGAGCAGCGGAGGGTGGCCCAATCCCTGGGCCCCCTGCACCCAGGTGGGAGACCCGGATGAAGCTGCTGGCTCCTGGCTTCCGCCTGGCCCACCCCGGCTGTTGTGGCCATCTGGGGAGGGAACCAGCAGATGGAAGATCTCTCTCTGTGTCTCTCTCTATATATATATAACTTTGCCTTTCAAATAAATAAAATAATTTTTTTGAAAAAAAAAACAAAGAAACATATCAGTGATAAGGCTAAAATATTTTTGGGAATAAAAGAGTTAAAATCAGGGCCGGGATTTAGACTGGGTGGCTCCGCCCCCTCTTGGTCTTAGGCCCGCCCTCTTCGGCCCGCCCTTCATCTAAGGCCACGCCCCCTCTCTCTGGAAAGGTCACCCTACGTACGCCGCGGGTGGTGGGAGGACACCAACTGGGCATGCGCCTTGTTGACCGCCACTGCGCACGCTCACTTTGACTTGCTCCGTCTTCCCTCCTCCCACCCGGAAAGCCGGAAGCCGCCTCCTACTCGGTGGCTCGTACGCGGCTAGCGGGTCCTCGGCGCTGCGCCGCGGTGTTCGACGGGACACCGGCGGAGGGCGCCCTCGGGGTTAAGGGGTGGGGCTGACGTCAGGAGCCAAAATGGCGGCGGTGGTCGCGGTCTCCTTGAGGCGCCGGTTCCCGGCCACAGCCCTTGGCGGAGTCTGCCTGCAGGTGAGCGCCGGGTCCGGAGGAACTGGGGAGGCGTGGGAGTTTCAGAGGCTGCCTGGAGCTGAGGGAGCCGCGGAGGGGCTGCGCGAGCCCCGGGCTGGCCTCGGAGGGGGAGGCCCTCTTCCCACCCGCGCGGCGCTTCGCCTGAGGCCGGGAGCGTCCCCGTCTGCCCCGCGCCGCAGCCTGTGCGTCCGTCCGCGCCGAGACGACCTTTTAGAGATAAGGACGCGAAAACGTCCCAAGGAGGGAACGTGAGTCGCTCAAGGTCACAGGGCACGCGAGGGGCTGTCGGCACCAGAATTTGAATCCAAGCGTCGGGGCGCCAAGCCCTCTTTGTGCCAGCGAACTGTCGCCGGTGTAGAGAGGGAAGCCTGCGGGGTGGGAGCGAGGGGACCCCCGGGTAACAGGGCGAGGGTCGGGGAGCCGCACCTGTCCCCCGGGGCTCCCTGGGCTCGCGCCCTCTCTGTGCCTGCAGTGGGCGCGCGGCGAGAGCGACTGCGTGGGTTTTCCCTGTTGATCCGCATTCTGCGCGGGACCGCGTAGACCGGGAAACCGGCATTGCCACATTAGGGCCTAAGTCGTTACAAACCCCTTTCACGTCTGTTTTCTTGGGGGGGGGGTCCCTCAGCAACCCCGTTAAGGTGGACAAGCAGGAATTCTTAAACCGAGGCCCCCAAAAGAAAACTGCTTATGGAAGCCAAAAACTGGTGAATCGGGGCTTTTTAAAAAAAACCTGATAGCTGAAAAACTCCCTAGTGCAAGTTCACAAACAAAAATACCAAAGCCCCCCCACACACCCCCACCCCGAGTAGCGGAGCGGGCCGCCGCGCAACACAGGGCCCTGCTCCCAGCGCTGTGCAGCGAGCGGGGGCCTGGGACACGAGCCGGGGGCCTGGGACACGTCGCGGTCCAGCGCGGGCAGGGGAAGGAGGAGGCCTGCTGGAGCCTCCGGCTGACCTCTGCCCAGCGCTGGTCGATGGCGGTGGCCTTGTGCCCCAGCTCCCCGTGGCCGCTGGGCAGGGCCGGTCAGCGACAGCGACGCTCTGGCCCCTCTCGCAGGGATGTGTGGCAGGAAGGGCTCATCGCCTGGGCCAGTGTCTTCCAGTGAGGCCTGACCAAGGTCACGCCGAATTCCTCTGTGTGCACAGTCGGGGCGCCGCCCCCCAGCTCTGCCTTTGCGTGTCGTGCTGCCTTAGCTGCCGGGTGGTTTCCTTGTTTCTCGCGGGGAGAGAACCGCCCGTGGACAGCTGTGTTTCTTGCTCCTAGCGCTGCCGGTCAGGGCGGCCCCGAGACTGAGAGCGGGGCCAGTTTTGGGAAGCAGACGTCGCTTTATTCCGGGCTGTGCAGGAGCTTGGCCATCCAGTCACCCCGCAGTGTGACTGTGAGTACCGCCCACGCCTGTACAGGGGCAGAGGGCGGCTCCCGGGCGGCAGGTGGTACCGCTGGGTCTGAGCGGTCCACTCACAAGCTGCAGAGGCCAGCCTGCACCTCCTGCACCCCTGACGCAGGCTTGTCCTGCAGCCCTCCTGCCCCTCCCAGGCCGGTGCCCCTCCGCGCTCTCCGGCCTCCATGGGCTCCGTCCCGTGCCCGCTCCCTGAGGAAGCTTCCAGCAGGCTCCAGAGTCCACCTTTCCCCTCTGTCTAGCTACTGATCTACCCTGCTTAATTATAAACGATGAAGTTAATTTTTTGTTTTAAGATTTATTTATTTATTTGAAAGGCAGAGTTACAGAGAGGCAGAGAGAGAGGGAGGTCTTCCATCCACTGGTTAAGTCCCCAAATGGCTGCAGCGGCCGGAGCTGGGCCAATCCGAAGCCAGGAGCTTTTTCCAGGTCTCCCACGCGGGTGCAGGGGCCCAAGGACTTGGGCCATCTTCCACTGCTTTCCCAGGCCACAGCAAGAGCTGGATGGGAAGTGGAGCAGCCGGGACTCAAACCAGCGCCCCTATGGGGTGCCGGCACTGCAGGCGGAGGCTTTACCCACTACAGCACAGCACCGGCCCCTGTGAAGTTAGTCTTGTGCAAGATTTTCCAGAGATGGTCTCCACGCCTTGAGTCCTCACTGGTCTGGTAGATTGAGGTAGGGGTGCTCTTGCAGGGCCCCTCCCAGCGTGGGTTTTTGTTGAAGTGCTGGGCAGGACCTCACCCTTTACCCACATCCTCCCCTTCCTCCTGTTAGCCGGGAACTAGAGTGCTCCCCGCCAGCACCTCACTGGGGCCGTGCTGGGGCCGAGGCACCTCCTCCCTCCAGGAATCCCCCTCTCCCCGGCACTCGTAGTGTGTCCTCTCTCGGGTCATCATCCTTGGCACACGGGCAGGCCGTGAGCTCTCGTCTGGAGCACACGCACAAACACGCATGTGCGGCTGTCAGCCACGTCACTCATCTCTGAAGGAGAACTCTGCAGCCCAGAATCCGTCTCCGTGCTCCTCCTGAGCCCATCCCCTTCACCCGGCCCTGAAGTTGCCGGCTCACGGTCAGCAGCGGCCTGCGTGGCGGTCAGCTCGCAGTTCTCGCGATGTTTCTCTGAAGCAGCTTTCGCTGTCAGTCACTGCCTGCTCAACCTCGCCCCCTGGCTTCCGGACATCTGGGTCTGGGTTTCCCTTGACACCGCGGCTGTTTCTCTGTCTTGCTGGTTTCTTGCCATCCCCCAGCCTCTGACCTGTCCGCGGGCATTCCCTCGGCTCTCTGGGTGTCATGCGCTCGTGTCTCCAGCCCAGGCCTTGCCGGCGATCTCCAGGTTCGGATGGCCACCCAGTTACAGCCTCATCTCCGTGTGGGGGTTGAGATATTGACACATCTTCAGCCTTGGGGTCCTGAGGCTCCTGCGCTGCCCCACCCACGGCCCCAGCTTTCTCCTCCGCCCCACCCAGGCCCCAGCTTTCTCCTCGCCCCTACCCAGGCCCCAGCTTTCTCCTCCACCCCACCCAGGCCCCAGCTTTCTCCTTCCTCACTTGGACCAGAAGCTGGAGTCACCCCTGCTCTGCCTGATTCTCGCACCCACTCTGCGAGCAGATTCCATCAGGGTTTTTTGTTCGTTTTTTCTTTTAAGATTATTTGAAAGGCATAGTGACAGAGAGGGGGAGAAAGAGAGAGAGAGATCTTCCATCTACTGGTTCACTCCCTAAATGCCTGCATTAGCCAGGGTTGGGCCAGGCTACAGCCAGGAGGCAGAAACTCCTTCCAGGTCTCTCGCATGGGTGGCAGGGGCCCAAGGCCGTATCTGCTGCCTACCAAGCACATTAGCAAAAAGCCGGGTGAGAAGCGAGGAGCCAGGGCTGTATCCTGCACTCTGATGTGGGACGTGGGCTTCCCAAGCGGCTGGCTTAACCCACTGCGCCGCAGTGCCTGCCCCAGTCCTGTCTTAACCCAAGCACCCAGCGCCTGCACTGCACCAGCCTGCTCCAGACCACCTTCATCTCTCAGTGACTTTGCCCACCTAGTCTTGCTTTCGTCGTGGTCCTTCCACAGTTGATCCACAAGACAGTAGCCAAGTGATCCTTGAGAAATTTCAGTCTCATTACACTCTTACTCTTCTCAAAACCTTCCAGTAACTCCCCATCGTTCTTGGGGTAGAAAGACAGAATCCCTGCAGGGCCCCGTTGTAACTTCCTGACCCCCTCTGCTGTCCCTGGCCTCCCACTCCCTCCATTCCCACTGCTCCGGCCTTGCTGCTGCTCGGACACATCTCTGTCTGCAGGGCCTGCACCCCTCAGTTGTTCTTTCCCTCGGTATGTGTGCCTTGCTTCCTGGCCACCCATTTAAAGTTGGGGTGTTGCAGGAGTGTAACCAGGCCCCAGCCCCTTCCTGTCGCCACCCCCCCCCCCCACAGTTGGTAGCACCTGCGATGCTGTGGGTTTTGTTTATGTGTCCTGCAGTTGTGTGTTAGCACCGTGAGTTGTGTGTGTTCTAGGTCTGATGCCCAAGGCCTAGGACGGTCCTGGAACACAGGAGACAGGCCGTAAGTGTCTCCAAACAGCTGGCGGAGCCAGCCACTATCCGGGGTCCTGCTGATCGTATGGGTGCAGTAACAGCTCCTCCTGCTCCTTGAAGCTGTTTGGGAAAAGGAATGATCTTTTTCTGTTATTCTGTGTTTGTACTTTCAACACAGGTATAGTGGCTAAAATGTTGGGGTTTTTTTTGTTTTTGTTTTTATTTTTTTTCAGGCACAGACCAAGAAGGAGGGAGGGAGAGGGCTCCCACCCACTGGTTTAAGCCCACAGCAGCCAGAGCTGGACCAGGCCAAAGCCAGGAGCCAGCAGTTACTTGAGCCATCACTACTTCCTGCTGGGGTCTGTGTTAGCAGAAAGCTGCCGTCAGAAGCCAGAGCTGGACTTGAGCCCAGGGCACTCCAGCTTGGGATGTGGGTTGTAGTCACTAGACCCAGCATCTGCCCTCTACAGTTGTCTTTTAACTGGGAATTTAAAAAGTTCCTCCTGGAGATGGATACAGATTAGAGATAACTTGGAATAGTATGCCACAGTGTGAGGGTTTAAGGAATAAAATCTAAAAACTGCTTAGACTTCTTTATTCAGGGACTTTCTTGATAGATCACAGATACCATAACCCTGTGGATTAACTTTTTTTCATGATTTTTTTTAAGGATTTATTTATTTGAGAGGCAGAGTTACAGAGAGGGAGAGAGAGATCTTCCATCCAGTGGTTCACTCCTCAACTGGCTGTAATGGCCTGAACTGGGCCGATGCAAAGCCAGGAGCCAGGAAATTCTTCCGGGTCTACCACACGGGTGCAGGGGCTCAAGCACTTGGGCCATCCTCTGCTTCTTTCCCAGGCCATAACCAAAGAGCTTGATTGGAACTGGAGCAGCCACGACTCAAACTGGCACCCACGTGGTATGCCGGCACTGTAGATGGAGGCTTAACCTACTGTGCCGCAGCGCCGGCTGCCATGATTTATTTTTTGAAAGAGCAATAGAGAGGGAGGGACAGACAGAGATCTGCCATTCACTGGTTCATTCCCCAAATGCAATAGCCAGGGCTGGACCAAGCCCACGATGAGCCAGGAATTCCATCCAGGTTTCCCACATGAATGGCAGGGGGCCAGGCACTTGGGCTATCTGCTGCTGCTCTCCCAGACCATTAGCAGGAAGTCAGATCAGAAGTGGAGCAGTCACGGCGGGCGCCGTGGCTTAACAGGCTAATCCTCCGCCTTGCGGCGCCGGCACACCGGGTTCTAGTCCCGGTTGGGTGCCGGATTCTATCCCGGTTGCCCCTCTTCCAGGCCAGCTCTCTGCTGTGGCCCAGGAAGGCAGTGGAGGATGGCCCAAGTCCTTGGGCCCTGCACCCGCATGGGAGACCAGGAGAAGCACCTGGCTCCTGGCTTCGGATCAGCACGATGCGCTGGCCGCAGTGGCCATTGGAGGGTGAACCAACGGCAAAAGGAAGACCTTTCTCTCTGTCTCTCTCTCTCACTATCCACTCTGCCTGTCAAAAAAAAAAAAAAAAAGAATTAAAAAAAAAAAGAAGTGGAGCAGTCAGGATGTGAACTAGCAGTCTGAGATGGCGGAGTCGCAGGGGCACCTTAACCTGCTGTACCACTAGCATCACCCCTGTACCCCTGGATCAGCTTCACGCAGACCTCAAGATGAGCAAAGCTCCGTGACGGTTAGGCTTTGGATTTCAGTGTCTTCTCTCCTCATGCTGGTACACTCACCCTCACCCCACCAAGTGTTGTATAAAAGTAATGCTTTTAATTCAAAATGAGTTCAAATTAGTTGTTTTGAGAAAAACAAATTAGGGACACTTTGGGGCACCCCAACACTTACATTAGGATTTATTACCTTAAGATGCTTACTTGTGGAGCTGGTTATGTGGGACAGCAGGTTAAGCCGTGGGCTGCAGTGCCAGCATCCTATATGGGGTGAAACTAGGAGCCTGGAATTCCATCCATGTCTGCCACGTGGGTCGGGGGCCCAGGTGCTTGAGCATCTTTTGCCTTTTCTGGGATGTTAGCAGGAAGCTGGATCAGAAGTGGAGCAGCCACACTTGAACCGGCCCTCCAAAGGGATGGCAGCGTCAGAGGTGGGGGTCTAACTGGCTCTGCCACAATGCCGGCCCCCATGGTCATCTTCAGCAGGCCTTGTGGGCGTGAAACCAGGCCTCACAGAACCTGACGCTGCTGCCCACCTGCTGTACCAAGTCAGGCTCTACTACCATAGGTCGAGTTCAAACTCTGAATTTTTCCAAAATGTGAAACTTCTTTAAATTTTTATTTATTTTATTTGTAAGGCAGAGAGAAACCTTCTGTCCACTGATTTACTGAAGCCAGGAATCCAGAACTCGATCTGGGTCTCCCCTGTGCGTGGCAGGGCCCCGACCACCTGAGCCATCACCTGTATCCTCCCAGGATCAGGAGAAGGGCCGGGCCTCCAGCCCAGACACTCTCACGTGGGCTGTGGACACCCCCAGTGCTAGTTTACCCGTTGTGCCAAATGCCCACACCCAAAGCCGGAAGCTTTGAAGTCTGAAACATGTATCCTGGTCCTGTGTATTTTGGATAAGGGATATGCAAGCTGTATAGAGTTATAGCTGAGAACTCCAGAGTCCCAGATTCTGTTTAAAGTCCAAATTAGATAGCAGAACTTGAAGGAGTCATATTTTTCAGAAGTCCTGTTGTTGGGGCCGGCACTGTGACACAGCAGGTTAAAGCCTTGCCTGCAGCACCGGCATCCCATATTGGCACTAGTTCAAGTCCTGGCTGCTCCACTTCCATTCCAGCTCCCAGCTGTTGCATCTGGGAAAGTAGCAGAGGATGGACCAAGTCCTTGGACGCCTGCATCCACATGGGAGACCTGGAAGAAGCTCCTGGCTTCGGATCGGCTCAGCTGCAGCCATTGTGGCCATTTAGAGAATGAACAAGTGAATAGAAGACCTCTCGCTCGCTCGCTCCACTTCTCTCTGTAGTTCTGTCTTTCAAATAAATAAAGTAAATCTTTTTTTTTTTTTTTTTTTTTAAGTCCTGTTGTTCCATTCCCCTATGGGCTGCCTCAGCCACAGTGGCCACCCACTCTAGAAAACAGTTTGGCAGTTTCTTTTTTTTATCTTTTATCTTTTTATATTTTAGAAGTAGAGTTACAGACAGAAGAAAAGACAGAGAGAAAGGTCTTCCCTCCGTTGGTTCACTCCCCAGATGGCCACAACGGCCGGAGCTGCACCGATCCGAAGCGAGGAGCCAGGAGCCTCCTCCGAGTCTCCCACATGGGCACAGGAGCCCAAGCACTTGGGCCATCCTCTACTGCTTTCCCAGGCCACAGCAGAGAGCTGGATTGGAAGAGGAGCAGCTGGGACTAGAACCGGCGCTCATATGGAATGCTTGTGCCGCAGGCAGAGGATTAACACACTGTGCCACGGTGCTGGCCCCAGCAAGTTCTTAACTAAACCCATAGCTTCCATACAAGCCAGCAGTCCCACTCCTGGGCAACTGAAGACTTAGAAGTTGCCCATAATGCTCACAGCAGCTTTATTCACAACCCAGATGTGCTTCAGTGGTGCAGTGGTGAATGAGATGTGACATCATACTGTGGACCACAGGAAGAAACAAACCATTCATATACATGGCAAGCTGGTGAATCTCCAGAGAATTATTCTGAAAGAAAAAGCCAGTCCCAGAAGATAGTATTATAGGTTAATACATTTATTAACATTCCTAAAATGACAAAATACATAAATAAAGAACAGATCAGGGCCGGCGCCTTGACGCAGTAGGTTAATCCTCCACCTGTGGCGCCGGCATCCCAGATGGGCACCGGTTCTAGTCCCGGCTGCTCCTCTTCCAATCCACCTCTGTGCTGTGGCCTGGGGAAGCAGTAGAAGATGGCCCAAGTCCTTGGCCCCTGTACCCATGTGGGAGACCAGGAAGAAGCCCCTGGCTCCTGGCTTTGGATCAGCACAGCTCCGACTGTTGCAGCCATTTAGGGAGTGAACCAACAGAAGGAAGACCTTTTTCTCTGTCTCTTCCTCTCACTGTCTGTAACTCTACCTCTAAAATAAAGGAGGTAAGGGAGGGTAGATGGGAGGAAGTGGAAGTGGTGCCATAAAAGGACAACGTTAGAGGCTCCAGCATTGTGTAGATGGTGAAGCCATGGCCTGCAGTGCTGCCATCCTCTATGGGCGCCAGTTTGAATCCTGGCTACCCCACTTCCGATCCAGCTCCCTACTAATGGCATGGGAAAGCAGTGGAAAATGGCCCAAGAGGTTGCACCACTACACCCACATGGAAGATCCAGAAGAACCTCCTGGTTTCAGATCACCCAGCTCCGGCATATGCAGCCACTTGGAGAGCGAACCAGAGGATGGAAGACCTCTCTCTCTGTAACTCTGCCTCTTAAGCAAATAATTAAATCTTTTTTTTTGTAGATTTATTTGTTTGTTTAAACAAATACATCTTAAACATCTGTCCACAACAGCCAGACCTGCATCTATCCGAAGCCAAGAGCTAAGAGTTTCTTCTGGGTCTCCTACATACGTGCAGGGGCCCAAGGGCTTGGGCCATTGTCTGCTTTCCCAGGCCATAGCAGAGAGCTTGCTCAGAAGTGGAGCAGCCAAGACTTGAACCGGTGCCCATATGGGACGCTGGCACTACAGGCAGCAGCTTTACCTGCTACGCAACAGCACCAGCCCCAAATAATTAAATCTTTATCAAAGAAAAAGGGCAACGTCCGGCCCCTCGTGCTGAGGGTCTGCATCTTGATGTTGCTCACAGGTCTCTGCTCCAGGGGAGACTGAGTGAGGACTGTGTGGCGTCTCAGCAATGCTGCTCACAGTGCACGTGAACCTATAGTTACTTCCAAATGAAAATGGCACTGTTTTTATAAAGCAGCAAATGGAGTACCATGTGTGAGTTTCACACAGCTGTGTAGAGTGAGAGACGCTAGACTGCGTCCATTTACTTATCTGTGGAAGGCAGATTGCTCACTGTACAAAGCAGGGCAGATGCTGGAGGCGGGGAGGGGGACAGATGGAGAGCGGCACAAGAGAGCTTTTGTTTCTCAGTTTTTGTTTTTTTTAGAAAGACATGCTACAACGCCAGCCCCTGAAAGAAGCAGAAAGAGATCAGAGAGAGAGCTTCCATCTGCTGGGTCATTCCCCAGATGCTTGCAATGCTGGGGCAGGCCAGACAAACCAGGTGTGCATCGCTAGGGAGGTGGGTTTAGAGTGGAGCCGGGACTTGAACCCTGGCCTCTGATGTGGAATGAGGGCACTCCAAGCAGCATCTAGCCACTGCACTAAATGCCCACCCTGAGAGACCTTTTTGGATGGAAGCCTTCTGCCATAATTGTGGTGGGGTTATACGAGTTTGTAAGAACTCATAAATTATGCATTTAAAATGGTGGTGAGCGTTGTGGTGCAGAGGTTAAGCCACCAGTGGCAGCACCTGCACCCCGTGTCAAAGTGCTGGTTCGAATCTCAGCTGCTCCACTTCTGATCCAGCTTCCTGCTAACTTAAGCTAGGAGACAGTGATGATGCCCAAGTGCTTGGCCTCTGCCACCTGTGTGGGAGATCTGGGGGGACCTCCTGGCTCCTGGCTGCAGCCTGGCCCAGCCCTAACGTTGGGGCATTTGGGAATGAACCAGCGGCTGGGAAGTGTCTGTCCCTCTGCCTTTCAAGTAAATGGCAATAAATAAACATTAAAAAATTCTTGGATCCTGTTGTAATACACTATACCTTATCACATCCAACAAGACCAAAAAAGAGCTAAATTAAGCATGCGAGTTGGCTAGAAGGAGCTACCTTCGGCATCTTTCCTCTTTTCACTTCCTTTGCAGACCACAAGGTGGCATTGGCCAAACATCCATGTTTTTCAAAATGGCGTTCCTGGTGGAAAATGTTCGTTGTAGACGGACTTTGCCTTTGTTAATGACCTTGGCCAGCTTGGTGATAACGCACAGCTTCATCTTCACTTTCATTTTCCTATACTTGTTCTCCTTTCGCACTGAGAGCTGACGTTTGTATTTTCAGGTCTAGTTAATTTGGGGCGCTTTTACCAGCAAATAATATTAGTGCATATTTTGGCAATTAGTCCATTAACCTTTGGTTTTTTTCTTGCTTTGACAGTTTATAAAGGAATTGTCTGGCCTGAAATGTGGTGTGAATTTTTCTAGATACAAAATGAGGTTTAGTGTAGGGTTGCTGTTTGGACTGTCTCCCCGTCTCCGTGTAGCTCAGCATGACCAGGTGTGGTCTCGGCCTTGTTGCATCTGCTTAGGCAAGGAAATGCTTCAAGGACCCTGGAATGGGGCCAGCTTAGGAGAAAATGCCATACAGAGGGGGCATTTGTTTGTAAACGGTTGTACTATTGAGCCTTTTAAGGTTTTTTTTTTAAAAAAACACCACGTATTTATGTCAGTCTCAAGCTCAGCTTTTCCTCTTTTCTTCACTCCATCCTAACTGGGCTGACTGCTGTATGCAGAGGCCTGACAAGGCATGCTGGGAGATGTGAAGGTAACCCATCTCGTGCCCTTGAGGAGCGGAGGCCGCAGACCTGAGGACGTGCGTGGGTCAGTGGCCAAGTACAGTGTTCAGAACACGTCTTGGAGCAGGCGGACCTGGCCTGTGGTGCTGGCTCTCTGCTCTCATCTTTAACATGAGGATTCGGTGCAGTAGTTAGTACAGAGCACTTAATATGGTGCCTGGCAGTAAAATAAATAAATAAAGTAGTGGCTGTGAAATGGGTATGAATTTAAATATAAAACTTTTGGTGGCAACAGCACCTTTTTACAAACGTGTCCTTATGAGGAAGCAGTTGTTGGGGGAGGGGAAGGTGGTATCAGAGGCCCCCCTACTTCCCAGCAGTCCCTGTTGCCACAGGATTCCTTGGCCCCCCATCAGGGTCCCTCTGGCAGAGACTGTAAGTTCTAGGAGAAGAGAACATTCTGAATGGGACCATCACAGCGAGAGAACCCTGCTCCTTGTTCCCTAAAGTTGTTTTGTGGTCACGTGCAGTGTGCACCTTGCTTTCTGCCCTGGGTTAGAAACGCCAGGATCCCATGGTTTGCTAACTGCAGTGGCTCTCTGACTAGTTTCCCAGATCCAGTCTGGGGATTCTCCTTTTATAACCAACGGTAAACTGATGTTATCCCTCCCCTGACCAAACACGTTTATTGGCAGCAGCTCACTGCCCTTAGGATAAGATCAGAACTCAGCTCAGAGGTCTCTGGCCTCTCTCACATCTGCGTCCCCTTCCTCTCTCCCACTGCCCGCCTCCTGCCAGCCCCTGCTCAGACCCTCCCGTGTGCCCTGTGTTCCTCCCCGGGCCTTACACGTGCTGTCCCTCAGCCTACAGCAAGCCCCTCCCTGTGCAAGACTCGGCACCCGTGTCACCTGACCTCCGGCACGAGTTCAGGTCTCCTGTGTGCGTCCAGAGCTCCTGTGCTTTCCCGTCACTGTCACTCTCACACTGGGCTGTGAATACTCAGTTTCACTCTTGTTCAAGACCCGGTAAGCTTTGTGAAGGCGAAGGTCTGTCTACTTCCAATGCTGTTCACCAGGTCCAGTGCGGCGCATGGAGTGTAATGGGGTCCTGTTTGCTGGCTGCTGGCTGCCTGGGCCTCCCCAGGAAGACTGCGTCTGTAATGGGTGGGTCCTGTCCAGTATCGCGTCAGCTAAATGAGGAATTGTCTTGCATTGTTAATGTTGTTGTTTTCTTTTTTTGTGAACTTTTTGACATTTCAGGCCTGCCGAGAGGCCCAGACAGCTGCAGCCACAGCCCCTCGAATCAAAAAATTTGCCATTTACAGATGGGACCCAGACAAGGCTGGAGATAAACCGCGCATGCAGACGTACGAAATTGATCTGAACAAGTGAGTATCTCTGTGAGCCAGGTCCCTTTGTTTTTGTTTTTAGTTTTTGGTTTTTTTTTTTTTTTTAAGATTTTATTTACTTATTTGAGAGGTAGAATTACAGACAGTGAGAGGGAGAACCAGAGAGAAAGGTCTTCCGTCCACAATTCACTCCCCAAGTGGCCGCAACGGCCGGAGCTAAACCAATCCGAAGCCAGTAAGTTCTTCCCAGTTTCCCATGCGTGTGTAGGGGCACGAGCACTTGGGCCATCTTCTGCTGCTTTCCCAGGCCATTGTGACCTGGGGAGTGAACCAGCAGATGGAAGGACTCCCCCCCCCCCCCCCCCCCGCGTCTCTGTAACTCTGCCTCTCAGATAAATAAATCTTTTAAAAAAAATCTGAGCTTATCCAGTGACTGGACTCTGTCATCTGTCTTGACAACAAAATGAGGCAAGTGTCTGTTTCAGAAAGATTATATCAAGAAAAAGAGTCTTGTATGATTCCTTTTCTTCACCAAATAAAAGGATGACAAATTGTAGAGTAGCTGAAGTTACTTGACAAGTTTGTGAAGTGCTCAGTATTCCATTCCATTCTATGTGTCTGGGCCTTTGTCTCCCAGTATAATGAGGAACACCAGAACCGTGGCTAGAATGATGAGAGGGCACAGTGGAGATACGGGGTTTTTTTTCTGTTGCCATGTGAGCCAGCTCCTGGAGACTTAGTGACTTTATCACTTAACTGTAAACTTAACTCTTGCAGTTCTTTTTTTTTTTTTTTTTTTTTTTTTTTTGAGAGGTATCGTTAGAGACAAAGAGAAAGGTCTTCCTTCCATTGTTTGACCCCACAAATGGCTGCTACGGCTGGTGCTGCACTGATCCGGAGCCAGGAGCCAGGTGCTTCTTCCTGGTCTCCCATGCAGGTGCAGGGGCCCAGCACTTGGGCCATCCTCCACTGCCTTCCCGGGCCACAGCAGAGAGCTGGACTGGAAGAGGAACAACCAGGACAGAATCCGGCGCCGCAGGCAGAGAATTAACCAAGTGAGCCATGGTGCCGGCCCCTCTTACAGTTCTATGGGTCAGGAGACTGCTGTGGGGCTCAGCAGACTAAAACGGGGTATCAGGCTGCATTTTTCCTGGAGACGAGGGGAAACCTCTTCTGTTCTTTTGGGCTTTTGGCGGAGTTTGGTTCTTGCAGCTGTGTGCCCAAGGCACTATTTTCCTGGCTGAAGCCTGAGGGCAAACCCAGCGTCTACAGGCTGCCCCGTTCTTTGGCTCGCGGCCCCTTCCTGCAACCTCAAGACCAGGAACAGCAGGTTTGAGGCCTTCTGCGTGTTGCATCTCAGAACCACTCTTCCATCCTCTCGCACTTCTGCAGAATACCACAGGTAGCCAAGGGGAGGGAAGACCAGAGAGCCAGGCTCCAGCCTCCTGCCTGTGCCGCACCTCCGCCAGCACAGCCAGGCGGCTGGCCTGTTTGTTTTATTTGTAAACAGTAAGCTTTAAAAATATCTATATGAAAGACAGAACAGCAAAGGAGTAGACAGGCAGAGATCTGTCCGCTGATTTACTCCCCAGACTAAACAGGCAGAGCTGGGCCAGGTCCAAGCCAGGAGCCGGGAGCTCCATCCTGGTCTCCCACACAGGAACCAAGCACTTGGACCATCGTCTGCTGCAGCCAGATACATTAGTGGGAAGCTGGATTAGAGGCAGAGGCGGGGGCTGGCACTGTGATGTAGGTACAGCCGCCGCCTGCAGGCCGGTATCCCTTCTGAGAACCGGCTCCAGTCCCAGCTGCTCCATTTCCTATCCAGCTCTCTGCTATGGTTGAGAAAAGCAGTAGAAGAAGGCCCAAGTCCTTGGGCCCCTGCTCCCACCTGGGAGACCTGGAAGAAGCTCCTGGCTCCTGGCTCCTGGCTTTGGATTGGCCGTCTAGGGAGTGAACCAGTGAATGAAAGACCTCTCTCTGCCTCTGCCTCTGCCTCTCCATCTCTTCCTTTCAAATAATAAATAAATCTATTTAAAAAAAAAAAAAAAAGCAGAGGCAGGACTCAATCCCAGGTATCCCAAGTGGCAGCCTCTCCTGCTGTGCCGCAGTACCCTCCCCGAGTGAGTTGTTTTTTTTTTGTTTTTTTTTGTTTTTTTTTTTGTTTTTTTTAACAAAAGCTCCCATGAGATACAAAAAAAGGTTTGGAAAACCTTAATCTAAGTGCTTCAACTTTCAGTATCAAATGAGATTCTGTATTAATAAGATAGAATTGATAGACAGCTTCAGGCAAAAGTATCAGATACTCAACAACCAAAACTCCTTAGCAAAACTCAAAGAAGTAGAAATTGTGTAGTCCGCATTTTTTTTAAAGATTTATTTATTTATTTGAAAGAGTTGGGGGCAAGGAGAGGGAGAGTTATCGCTCTTCCATCCTCTGGCTCACTCTCCAGATGGCCACAATGGCCAGCAGTAATGCCAAGCTGATGCCAGAAGCCAGGAGCTTCATCTGGGTCTCCCACATGGGTGGCACGGGCCCAAACACTTGCTTTTCTTAGGCCATTAGCAGTGAGCTGAATAGGAAGTGGAGCAGCCAGGACACTAACCGGTGCCCATATGGGAAGCTGGCATTGCAGGGGCAGCTTTACCCCCTACACCAGTGTCCACATTTTCTTGCCATAATGCAGTAAAACCAAGAATACGTATTTCGGAGCAGGTATTTGGTACAGTGGTTAGGACACAGGCTGGGCACCTGCATCCCATGTCAGAGTGCCTGGGTCTGAGCTCCAGCTCCACCCTGGTTCCAGCTTCCCGTTACTGGACATCCTGGGAGGCAGTGGGATGGCTCAAGTGGTTGGGTTTCTGCTGCCCATGTGGGTAGTGCGCATTGATGTCCTGGCTCCCAGCTTCAGCCTGGCCCAGCCTCAGCCATTGCAGACACTTAGGAGTAAGCCAGCAAATGCGAGCTGTCTCCCTTTCTCTCTCTCTCTCTGCCTCACAAATTAAAAAAAAAAAAAAAAATTAAGGAATGCATATTTCAAATATAATCAGGGGGTAGGCTTTTGGTGTAGCAGTTAGGCCACCACTTGGGCTGCCTGTATTCCATATCAGAGTTTCTGGGTTCAAGTCCCAGCTCCACTTCCAATTCCAGGTTCCTGCTGATGTGCACCCTGGGAGACAGCAGGTGGTGGCTCAGGTGCTGGGGTCCCTGCCACCCACACGGGAGACCCTGATTGAGTTCTGGGCTCTCAGCTTCCGCCTGGCCAAACCCCAGCTGTTGCAGGCATTTGGGGAGTGAACTGGCAGATGGACAGTAATCTCTGTCATTCTTATTCTCTCTCTGCCTTTCAAATAAGATGAAAATAAATAAAAAATGTTAAAGAATAAAATAACATCAAAAGCCCTAACTGCCTAGAAATTAAAATCACTTCAAATAGCTATTGATCAAGAAAAAAATTGGGAGCCGGCGCTGTGGTATAGTGGGTAAAGCCACCACCTGCAGTGCTGGCATCCCATTTGGGCGCCTGTTCAAGTACTAGCTGCTCCACTTCTGATCCAGCTTCCTGCTAATGTGCCTGGGAGAGCAGCAAAAGATGGCCCAAGTCCTTGGGCCCCCGTGCCCATATGGGAGACCCAAAAGAAGCTCCAGGCTCCTGGCTTCAGATTGGCCCAACTCTGGCCATTGCGACCATTTGAGGGTGAACCAACAAATGGAAGACCTCTCTCTCTGCTTTTGCCTCTCTGTAGTTCTGCCTTTCAAATAAATAAGTTTCAAAAAAAGACAATTATTAAAATATTACTAAATATCTAGAAAATAACATTGCAGATCAAAACTTGCAGCATATGGCTAAGATTGTAAGAGTTAAATTCATAACTTTTTTAATACAAAAATTTAAAGAATGATAGAGTTCACTTCCAGTCATGGCAGAATAGCTCTCATGAGATTAACTGTTCCACAAATAAGAATTACGGACCAAATAAAATGTAAGAAACAGCTACGTGGAGGACTGGAGAGTGACTGGCAGTAGGCAGACACTGGAAGGGAGCTGACTTTGGAAGAATGGTATGCTTCTGGGTGGGTTTGCTGTTGTAGCGTGGTGTGGCCTGCGGGCAGAGCCCAGTTGGTATGGGGAGTATAAGGACTATAACTACAGTGTTGCTACTTTGAACAACCAGAGGGTGAGTTGGGGCCATCACAACAACTGGAAATATGGGGGAAATCACACAGAGGAGGAGCCCCAAATTCTGTTTCTGAACCTGCCCAAATCTCGAGTTCAGCCATATTAATTGCCAGGTAAGGCAACACAAAAAAAAATCAACCATCTCCCAAAAAACCAGTTTATTTTCCATAGCATGGATTCAGGAGATACAACATACAATGTAAAACTGCTGACTGAACAGAGAGACAGTGAAACATGACTCACACCTAAAAAGACAATCAGCGGAGACGGAAGTGGACTGCATGTGTTTCCCTGCAGAAGTGGCCGTGTTGAGCACTACTCCGGTGGTGGTATTGGGGCTGGGGCCTTTGTGAGGTAATGAGGCGGAGGCCTGTAGTGGGTAATTAGTGCCCTTAGAGGAAGAGACACAGGGCCGGTGCTTGGTGTAGCGGTTAGGACGCTGCTGGGACGCTCACGCCCCACATGTGCCAGGCTCAGGTTCAGCTGTGCTCCCAGTGCCAGCTCCCAGCGAATGTGCACTCTGGGAGGCAACAGGTGCGACCCAAGTAGTTGGAGTCCCGCCACCCACAGGGGACCTGGGCTGAGTCCTGGCTCCTGGCTTAGACCTGGCCCATCCCTGTGAGTTGCAAGCATTTGGGGAGTGAACCAGTGGATGGGAAATCTCTGTCTCTGCCTTCAAATGAGTAAAAATGTTTAAAAGTGATCTCACCCTTAAGAAGGAAAAGACGCCGCTGTCTTTCCGAGCACACGCCTGCGGAGGCCACGTGAAGACACGTGGGGAGCCTCACCGGAGGGCGGCCAGACTCACCCCTGGTCTCACAGTGGCTTCCCAGCCTCCCGAACACTGAGAGAGAAGCTGCTGTCCCTTAAGCCACCCAGCATGTGGTGTTTTGCGATGGCCTTGAAGTAACTGGTTGGATTTAGCTGGCAAGGATTTTAAAGCAATTATTGTATAATTTTGTGTGTGTGGATTAAGAAAAATATGCTCTTAATGAGATGGGAACTCTTAGCTGAGAAATAAGCTACTAAAGTGGCCAAATGGCAAGTCTGGAGCTGAAGGACAGCGTATTGGGCAGAGCATCCCCTGGCTGGCCTCACAGCAGGGAGGAGGTGAGAGAGGACTCAGGGAGCTTGAAAATGAATTTCCCGTTCTTACAAGATCAGGGAGAAAGTAAAGATTTTCAAAAAAGAGCAGCGCCTCGGTGATCCATGGAACAGCATCAGAAGGCCTCACACACGTGTAGTTGAAGCAAAAGTAATGTAAACGAAGAACTCACAGCCAAGAATTTACCAGGCTTGGGGTGCAGCAGGCTAAACCGCTGCATTGTTAACACCTCATACGAGCACCAGTTCGAGCACCAGTTCGTATTTCAACTGCTCCGCTTCCAACACAGTTAGCCGCTGCTGATGGGCCTGGGAAAGCAGTGGGAGGTGGCCGGCTTGGGCCCTTGCCACCCGAATAGGAGACCCCAGTGGAGTTCCTGGCTCTTGCCTTCAGCTGACTCAGCCCAGGCTGTTGCAGCCATCTGGGGAGTGAACCAGTGGATGGAAGATCTCTCTGTCTGTGTGTCTCACTCTCTAACTCTGCTTTTTTTTTTTTTTTTTTTTTTTTTTTTTTTTTTTTTTTGACAGGCAGAGTGGATAGTGAGAGAGAGAGACAGAGAGAAAGGTCTTCCTTTGCCGTTGATTCACCCTCCAATGGCCGCTGCGGCCGGCGCATCGCGCTGATCCGAAGCCAGGAGCCAGATGCTTCTCCTGGTCTCCCATGCGGGTGCAGGGCCCAAGGGCTTGGGCCATCCTCCACTGCCTTCCCGGGCCACAGCAGAGAGCTGGCCTGGAAGAGGGGCAACCGGGATAGAACCCAGTGTGCTGGCGCCGCAAGGCGAAGGATTAGCCTGTTAAGCCACGGTGCCGGCCTTCTAACTCTGCTTTTTAAATAAATCTTTAAACAGTAAATCTTGAAAACGATAATGCATATTCAGAAAACTTAGTGAACCTCAAACAAAATAAATACAAAGAAAACTCCAGCCAGGCCTGTGCTCAACCAGAGGCTGGTGGCGTGGCACATGGGGCAAGCCGCCACCTGCAATGCCATCCTCCTGTATGGAAGCACTGATCCGGGTCCTGGTTTCCTGCTCATGGGCCCAGAAGGCATTGGATAATGGCTGCAGCACTGGGCACCTGCCGCCTACCTGGAAGGACTTCCTGGCTCCCAGCTCCTGGCTCTGCCCTGGCCCAACCAGGGCCATCACGAGCATATGGGGAGTAAACAGCAAAGGGAAGAAACTCTCTGCCCACCCCCACCCCCCCCCCCCGCCCCGTCCCTCTAGCACTGCTTCTCAAATAAATCTTCTAAAAAAAAAAAAAAGTAGATGACCAAAATAAATCCAAAGCCAGAAGAATGGAAATGAAATAATAAAGAACAACAGTCAGTGAAGAGGAAAAAAAAAACTAGTAAAGTTAACAAAATGAAAAATTGTTTCTTTGAAAATGTCAGTAAAATTAACTTGTAGGCAGACTGGTCAAAGAGAAGAGAAGGTGAAATCAGAACATGAGGAGCTAATCGGTACCGAGCCTGTAAACACCAAGAGGCTATTATGGGTGACTGTGGTGACAGCTGCAGCAGCTTCGGTGACATGAGCTGATGCCTTGAGACACTGAGGTCAGGGGGAACTGAACGCGCACGGCTGGGTCCACAGGGAAGCCGAATGCGCTATCCGGAACCTTCCCGCAAAGAAGGCACCAGGCCGAAGTGGCTAATACCAGCCTTACACACGTTTCTTCTAGAGAACAGTGATTCCTCACCGTCTGTTAGATGAGGCTAGCATAACTGACAGCAGAACATAACAGATACTACAGAATGGCAGATTACAAGGCGCTATCCTTCGTGGACGTAAAAGTACTCAACAAAGTTTTAGCAAATCAGATCTAGCAGTCTATAAAAATAATGTTTTGTGTGACCAAGTTCGGGATTTATCCCTGAAGTGTAAAATTGGTTGAACATTTGTAAATGAGTCAGTGTAATTCACCCAGTTAGCGGACTGCAGGAGGAAAGCCATTTAATCATTTCAATATATGCAGAAAAACATTGGGCAAAATTAAGAATTCACTCTTGATTTTTAAAAATGACAGTGGGAAAGGAGAACTAATGAAAGAAAAAATTCAAAATGACAGTAGATTAGGATGATAATTTTTATTTTTTTCCACAATAAAACTATCAGGAATTTGAATTATAAGGAAGTCCTAATTTTGCTTGAATAATCCCAGTGGTATTTAAAATTGTCTTATCTGTGAGAAATCTACTTACTCCTAGCGTGCTTAACTATGAATATTAAAAGCTTTCCTGTGAGATCAGGAACAAGGAAAGGACATCCACTCCCCACTGATATTTACCATTGCACTGGGGCTGCTAGCCAGCACATTAAAGGCAAATAAAAGTGAAAGACATCAAGATTAGAAAGGAGGAAATAAAACTCAGCCCAGTCTCAGGTTAACACACTGTTTATATAGCAAATCCCAAGGGCAGGTGTGTGGCACGGCAGTTAACACTGCTTGGCACTTGCGCGTCCTCGCTCAGTGACTGGGTTCAAGTTCCAGTGCTGCGTCCAGTTCCGGCTTCCTGCCAGCTCCTCCTGGGAGGCAGCAGGTGATGCTCCGGTTGCTGCATCCCGGCCACCGCCGTGTAAGACCTGTGTTGATTTCTGGGTTCCTGGCTTTGGCTTGGCCTAGACCCCAGGCTGTCGTAGGTGTTTGGGGAATGAACTAGTGTTTGGAGGTTTGATCTCTGTCTCTCTGCCTTTCAAATACAATTTTTTTAATTAAAAATCTACATAACTATAAGAAAGTAATAAATTCAGCAAGATTACAGGATATAAGGTCAATATGGAAAAACTTTATACTAGTATCAAACATTCAAAATTTTACTGGAAGTTTCTAGTCATGAAACTAAACAGGAAAAAGGAATACAAGGAAATTGGAATAAACAAAAACTATTTTCCTGGGTAACATGATCTTGTCTATAGAAAATCTAAGAAGTTCATTTTAAAAAAAGTACCTATTAAAGCTAGTAAATGAATTCATCAAGGTTATTGTCACAAGTTAAGTACACAAAAATCAAATGTACTCCACATAGGAGACCCGAAAGAAGCTCCTGGCTTCAGTCTGACGCAGCCATGTTGGGAGTGAACCAGCAGATGGAAGGCCTCTGTCGCTCTCTGTCACTCTGCCTTTCAAATAAATAAAATGAATCTTTAAAAACGTCGATTGTGCTTCACTTTGATTATGTATAATTTGTCCGTCTTTCTTTCTGTGTCTGCTAATCTTCATTTTATGTTGCATCCCATTTTAGGTTTAGTTCTGTTTCTTTCTAATCCTACCCAGAAACTCAACTTTTGAATCCTACTTACAGCTATATTATTCTGTTTTCATGGCAGCATAATTTTTTATTAAATATTTGCAAAATATTGCTATGTAACATATCAGAAGATAAACATTTTTTTTTCTTTAAGATTTATTTATTTACTTGAAAGGCAGTGTTATAGAGAGAGATTTTCTGTCTGCTGCATCACTCCCCAAATGGCCACAGCACCTAGGACTAGGCCAGGAACTCCTGAAGCCAGAAACTCCATTCAGTTCTTCCACAAGCATTTGGGCCAACCTCTGCTGCTTTCCCAGGCCATTAGCAGGGAGCTGGATCAGAAGTGGAGCAGCTGGGACTTGAACCGGTGCCCGTACGGGATGCTGGAGCTGCAGGCAGCAGCTTAACCTGCTGCCCAACAGTGCCAGCCCTCGCTTTTCTAATCCTATTGAATTACAAAGAAAATGAACTCTACTAGTAACTGTAAAAAACAATAGGCTGCCGCGGCTCACTAGGCTAATCCTCTGCCTGCGGCGCCGGCACACCAGGTTCTAGTCCCGGTCGGGGCGCCGGATTCTGTCCCGGTTGCCCCTCTTCCAGGCCAGCTCTCTGCTGTGGCCAGGGAGTGCAGTGGAGGATGGCCCAGGTGCTTGGGCCCTGCACCCCATGGGAGACCAGAAGAAGCACCTGGCTCCTGGCTTCGGATCAGCGCCATGCGCCGGCTGCAGCGCACCAGCCGTGGCGGCCATTGGAGGGTGAACCAACGGCAAAGGAAGACCTTTCTCTCTGTCTCTCTCTGTCTCACTGTCCACTCTGCCTATCAAAAAAATAAAGCTAAAAAATAAAAAGTTTCAAAAAAAAAAAAAACAGAAAATAATTGTATTGCTATACATTAGCAAGGAACAATCTTAAAATGAAAAAAATTATTCCATTTACAGTAGAGTCCAAAAGAATAGAACACTGGTGCTGAGGGCCAGCGCTGTGGGTAAAGCCGCCGCCTGCAGTACCAGCATCCCATATGGGCGCTAGTTTTGAGTCCCAGTTGCTCCACTTCTGATCCAGCTGTCTGCTGTGGCCTGGGAGAACAGTAGAAGATGGCCCAAGTGCTTGGGCCCCTGCACCCACGTGGGAGACCAGGAAGAGGCTCCTGGCTCCTGGCTAAGGATCTGTGCAGCTCTGGCATTGTAGCCAATTGGGGAGTGAACCAGCAAGTGGAAGACTTCCCCCTCCCTCTCTCTCTCCCTCCCTCCCTCTCTGGTTTGAGTCCCAGCTACTTTGCTTCCAGTCCAGCTCTAGTGTAAGATGGCTGAAGTACATGGGTCCCTGCCACAAACGTGGGAGACCCGGATGGAGTTGTAGGCTCCTGACTTTGGCCTTACCCAGCCCTGGCTGTTGCAGCCATTTGGGGAGTGAACCAGCAGATGGAAGATCTCTCTTCCTGTCTCTGTCACTCTGCCTTTGAAATTTAAAAAAAAAAAAATTTTTTTTTAAAGAATAGATATTTAGGAACAAATTTAACAGAAGTACAAGACTTGTGCACTGAAACTTTAAACATTGTCAGAAAATTAAGGGAGGCCTAGATCATTGGGACGTCATCCTGTGTTGTGGGTTACATTGTCAGAGAATTAAGGAGGCCTAGATCATTGGGACGTCGTCCTGTGTTGTGGGTTACAAGACCTAACGTAGACGTGGCACATTCAGTACGATTGATATCAAAGTTCCTCCTGCCTTTTGTGCAGAAGTCAGCATGCGTTCCAAAGCAGCCGCACATCTGTGTACAGACATGTCACGTGCAGTGTTGTATGTAACACGGAGGATTTTAAACCTCCCAAGGTCTTTCTGTAGGGAAAGCCTCGCGTCCTCCCGTGGGCTGCCCCGCGCTGGAGTACCTGGGGTTGATTCCCAGCTGGTGCTCCTGAGGTCAGCTTCCTGCTAATGCAGCAGTGATGCGCGAGTAATCGGGTCCTTCTCCACGTACGAGACCTGGACTAAGGACCTGGCTCCTGGCCTCGGTCCAGCTCAGCCCAGCCCTGGCCATTGCAGGCATCTGGGGGCTGAGCCAGCAAATGGGAACTCTTTTCTTTCTCTCTTTACTTCCACATAAGTGAAAAAAAGTTTTAAACCAGAAAAATGTGATTTATGATATTATTTTGTAGGTGAGAAAATATATACAGAATTTTTTATTATTTATTTGAAAGGCAGAGGGAGATCTTCCAGCCACTGGTGTATTCCCAAATACCAGGTCTTGGCCTAGTTGAAGCCAGAAGCCAGATACCTAATCTGGGTCCCCTACCTGGCGGCAGGGACACAAGTACTCGAACCATTACCTGCTGCTTCCCAGGATGCTAGCTAGCAGGAAGCTGGATCAGAAGCAGAGCTGAGAGTCACACCCAGGGAATCCAAAACGCGATGTGGGTGTCTTAAGCAGTGTCCCAACAGCTGCGCTGAACACTTCCTGTGAACTGTGTAATAGTGCCCATGTGGTGTACTTTTTCATGGAACAGTTTTAAAGGAGAGGCTTTGACTTTACCACTTTGTATTTAGAATGTTTGTAAGATGCAAATACTAGCTTTGTTCATTTTAGAAACAGAGTCATAGTTGATAATGTGGCTAGGACAAGAGTAGGCAGGTCATTAGGATTAAAAAAATAATAATAATTCTGGGACCGGTGCCATGGCACGTAGGTTAATCCTCTGCCTGTGATGCGAGCATCCCATGTGGGCGCCAGTTCTAGTCCCGGCTGCTCCACTTCCGAACCAGCTCTCTGCTGTGGGCTGGGAAACAGTAGAAGATGGCCCAAGTCCTCGGGCCCCTGCATCCACATGGGAGACCGGGAGGAAGCTCCTGGCTTTGGATCAGCACAGCTCCAGCCATTGCAACCATTTGGAGAGTGAACCAACAGAAGGAAGACCTTTCTCTCTGTCTCTCCCTCTCATTGTAACTTTAAAAAAAAAAAAGGGGGGGGGGGGCTTCACTTTATTCTATAAGATTCTAGTATAGGCTGCAAGAGGGAAATGTTATAAATCAAAAGCAAATGAGGGTCTAGTCAGTGATTTGGAGCAGTTAATTAACAGTTTTTACTATTTGGGGAGAATAATTTAAAATGTTTTAACGTAGAAGAAGATTGCAAATATCCATCAAACCTCTGTCCAGGGAGCGGACTTGTTAGGCTTGTTAGTACCGTGGGAGCAGGTGTTCCGCTTTATCAGTGGAAACATTTAAAGCTCACATGTGTTTAAAATTCCATTACCAGAATTACAAGTCACACAGTAAATCCCGAAGGGGAAGGGGCAGGATTAGCAACAGATAAATACTTGATAGGTTCAAAGAGTCCCAAGAACCCAAAAAACAGAGAACACAGGCCGGCTAAGTCTGCAGTGGCCCCTGGGGCAGAAGCTCCACATGGGTGGCAGTGTTCATCTGTTCCGTCCAGTGTATCTCTAGCCCCCAGAATACCTAGGCAGAGTAGGCCTTCAGTCAGTAATTGGTGCATGAAGACAAATGCATGATAAATGGCCAGCCTCTGTAGCACTCAGAGATGGCGGCAGCACTTGTCCATGATCAGGGCAGCGAAGATTTTTAAGATTAAGTTCCGTGTGAGCAAGGGTTCCGGGGAAGGGAAGTCTGCCTGTTGCTGGCAGAAATACAGCTAATACCAAAGGAAATGCAGGGGCCATGTTTCTTTAAATCTCATGCATAGAAACTTAGAGGAATGAGTACTGATGCCACCCAGGAAACAGCGTTGTTGAGCACTTGCCTGTATGCCAGATACTGTGAAAATTAGGAGATTTTATCTAACCCCATGGTGATCCTGTGCCATTGATATTAATCCCACTTTACAGACAAACACAGTCAATCACAGTCTACGTGATGATTATCATAGTTTAACTGATTTGTGCTGCAGACGCTGCGCTAAGTATCTCGTGGATGAACTCAGGTCCAGACATCCTGTGAGATGCAGGTGCTGTTGCCTGTGTCATAGATGAGACACTGGGACACAGATTATGTCATTGGCCTCTGAGTGCGTTGGTGGCTGAGCCAGGGTTTAGACCAGGCTCTTGGATTCCAGGCCTGCGCTGCTGTCCCAGGCCTACGGCACCGTTCTTAGCACCACACAACTGCCCCCACACGTCCTGAATGCAGCAATTTGGATTGGGGGCTGTGGGCAATGTATGTTCTCCTCCTCTTGGATATATATTCTGTTCTCCTTATATATTGTGTGTTACTAACCACTTTGGCTACTTATGTCCTGGATCCTAAAAAAGAAACTAAAATTTTAAATAAGTTATTTGGGAAAAGTTTGGAGGGAGCTTTTAAAGTGGAAGACAACAGCTGCAGTGGCTCGGAGTTTTCTGCCAACTTAGGCGTTGCTCTGCTGCTCCTGAGTGTCCGCGTCCTGGAAGGGTGTGTGCAGTGGTCACCTACGTGTCCCCGTGCGGCGCTCACCGCGCACAAGAGTACAGAAAGGCCTCTGAGTGTGGTCTCAGAGGGCAAGTGCGTGGCACGTCCAGGAGTCTCAGTCATTGCGATGAAGGGTGGGGCGGTTGAACCTGACATATGTGACGCCTGGCTGTTTCCTTTGTCAGATGCGGTCCCATGGTGTTAGACGCTTTAATCAAGATTAAGAATGAAATTGATTCTACCTTGACCTTCCGAAGATCATGCAGAGAAGGTGAGCGTTTCATTCCTCTTGGCCCGGGCCCCGTGGTCTGCTTCTCGGGGGACTCGGCCCGGCTGCACTGCAGAGAAGCCCTGGAAAGCAGCCGCAGGGGCGGCGAGGCTCTGCTTCCCTTGCGTGGGGAGGTGAGCCCGAGCTTGAGCCCGCTGCAGGTTCTGGTTCTGTGCCTGCTGTCGCCTGATTTCTGCATCTGCCGCGCCTGTGAGCTGACGCCGTGCGCAGTGCTGAGCTCTGTGAGGAGGCAGTGGGCACGTCCAGCCGGCACTTGCACAGACTTACACCTGTCTTGCAGGCACCGGCTAGCCTTTTTTTTTTTTTTAAAGACTTATTTATTTATTTGAAATCAGAGTTACACAGAGGGGAGAGGGAGAGGTCTTCCATCCGCTGGTTCACTCCCCAGTTGGCCGCGATGGCTGGAGCTGCACTGAACCGAAGCCAGGAGCTTCTTCCAGGTCTCCCAGGGGCCCAAGGACTTGGGCCATCTTCTACTGCTTTCCCAGCCCACAGCAGAGAGCTGGATCGGAAGTGGAGCAGCCGGGACTTGAACCGGCACCCACATGGGATGCCGGCACCACAGGTGGCAGCTTTACCCACTACGCTACAGCCGTTGGTTCACCCTCCAATGGCCACCGTGCCGGTGCACTGCAGCCGGCGCACCGCGCTGATCTGATGGCAGGAGCCAGGTGTTTATCCTGGTCTCCCATGGGGTGCAGGGCCCAAGCACTTGGGCCATCCTCCACTGCACTCCCGGGCCACAGCAGAGAGCTGGCCTGGAAGAGGGGCAACCGGGACAGGATCGGTGCCCCGACCGGGACTAGAACCCGGTGTGCCGGCGCCGCAAGGCATAGGATTAGCCTAGTGAGCCGTGGCACCGGCTTACATTGTCATTTTTAAACTCTAAAGCGTCTGGGCCGTTTTCCTGCACAGGAAGTAGGCCCAGACAGAAAATCCTCTCTCCGGGCCCTTGGCCAGCACCGTGCATTGCTTTGCTTTCGCAGTAGTTGGTTCTGCTCCTCAGAGTCCGTGCTGGGTTTGCTGATGTGAGCTCGAGTCCCAGAGCAGCCGCGCCCCTCAACTGGTAGGGGTGTGGAGGAAGAACTGGACCCTGATGGCCCGTGTCCAGGCCTCCGTGTTAGGATGACCAGGCCAGGGTCGCTTTGCTTTAGGTGTTACCTTTGTTCAAATCAGAGTTCCCAAAACTGGCTTGGACATAGCGGAAGCTGTGTTTCCTCCTAAAACACGTGACTTGCGCGGAGCTAGAGCAGTGTGGGGACTCCAGACCTGACTCAGCCTGTGCTTTCTAACCTCGTGGTCGCCTCGCGGTCACAGAAGGTTTCCAGAGCTCCAGTGTCCACGCTGTTGGTAGGGAGAGGAAAGGGAGAAAGGGCTGCAGGCGTGTTCCCGGCAGCCTCCTCCCGGAGGCGGGGTACACGGCTGTGAACGTGGGAGGGCGTGGTCAAGCGCGTCTCCTTCTCGCAGGCATCTGTGGCTCTTGTGCCATGAACATCAACGGAGGCAACACTCTGGCGTGCACGCGGAGGATCGACACCAACCTCGATAAAGTCTCAAAAATCTACCCTCTCCCGCATATGTACGTGATCAAGGACCTCGTGCCCGTGAGTCCCCGTCTCTTATGTTCTTTGCAGGGGGTGGTGCTTATGTTTATTTATTAGAAAGGCGGAGTCAGAGATTGATCGTCCATCTGCTGGTTCACTACTCAAATGGCCACAACAGCCAGGGCTGGGCCAGCCCAAAGCCAGGAGCCCAGATCTTCGGGGTCTCCCACATGGATGCAGAGGCCCAAGCACTTGCGTCGTATTCCAGTGCTTTCCCAGGTTCCTTAGCAGGGAGCTGGATCAAAGCGAAGCGGCTGGGTCTCAAACCGGTGCCCATACGGGACACCCATGTCACAGGCAGGGGCTTAACCTGGCCCCAGGCTTGTTTTGTTTTGTTTTTGTTTTTAAGATTTACTAATTTATTTGTTTGAAAGGCAGAACAACAGAGAGAGTGAGCCTCCATCCACAGGGTCACTCCCCAAGTGGCCACAGCAGCAGGGGCTGGGCCAGGCCAAAAGGAGCCGGGAATTCACCCCGGGTCTCCTACATGGGTAGCAGGAGCCCAAGGACTTGGGCATCTTTCCCACGTGCATTAGCAGGCTTGGAAGTAGAACGGCCGGGACTTAAACCAGCCCTCAGGTGTGGGTGCTGGTGTTGGAAGCTGCAGCCCCATAGAACTGTGTGATGGGCTGTCTGCCTGTGTATGGCCAGAGGAGGACCTCGGTGTCCACCCAGTGTCACCGGGAGGGTTAGGGAAATCCCCGGATCTGAGACCGTTGGCCTCAGTTTAATTAAAGAATTTGAATAGCAGAAGTTAAGCACCACGGAAATCCTCCAGCGGCTCATTTGCCGAGGTCCTTGTGGGAATAGCGGCACAGAATCCGAGTGCTGGGACTGCCCCGGAAACGGAGCTTGTGGAGCCCAGCAAGGAGAGCAGCAGCTGCTCCTGTGGGCTCCCGTCCTGCGTGGGCTCCCGTCCTGCGTGGGCTTCCGTCCTGCGTGGGCCTCCCATCCTGCGTGGGCTCCCGTCCTGCGTGGGCATCCCGTCCTGCGTGGGCGTCCCGTCCTGCGTGGGTGTCCTGTCCCTGCGTGGGCTCCCGTCCTGCGTGGGTGTCCTGTCCCTGCGTGGGCCTCCCGTCCTGTCCCTGCGTGGGCTCCCGTCCTGCGTGGGCCTCCCGTCCTGCGTGGGCTCCCGTCCTGCGTGGGCCTCCCGTCCTGTGTGGGCTCCTGTCCCTGCGTGGGCTCCCGTCCTGCGTGGGCCTCCCATCCTGCGTGGGCTCCTATCCCTGCGTGGGCTCCTGTCCCTGTGTGGGCTCCCGTCCTGTGTGGGTGTCCTGTCCCTGCGTGGGCTCCTGTCCCTGTGTGGGCTCCCCGTGCCTGCGTGGGCTCCTGTCCCTGTGTGGGCTCCCGTCCTGTGTGGGTGTCCTGTCCCTGCATGGGCTCCCCGTCCCTGTGTGGGCGTCCCATTCCTGCGTGGGCTCCCCGTCCTGCGTGGGCTCCCCGTCCTGCATGGGCATCTCATCCTGCCTCCTGCACTGGCCCCCTTCGCTAACTGGCTGTGTCCAAGGGTGGGCACAGAGAGCGTGTCCTGGGTCCGTGAGGGGGAGAGCGGGCCCACTCTGCCCCTGCAGCCTGTGTGTGCTCTGACTCGTGTGTGTCACGGGCAGAGGGGAAGGCGGCCTGCAGGAACGCGGGGTGGGTAGGGTCTGACCTGGGCCTCCCCTTCCTCTTGGCCACAGGACCTGAGCAACTTCTACGCACAGTACAAATCGATCGAGCCCTACTTGAAGAAGAAGGACGAGTCGCAGGGGGGCAAGCAGCAGTACCTGCAGTCCATCGAGGAGCGGGAGAAGCTGGTCAGTAGCTCCTGCCTGCTGGCCTGGCTGGGGGGTTCACTGCAGAGTGTGTGCCGGGAACGTGGCAGAGCAGTGGCAGCACGCGGCGGTAACCGACCATTCAGTGTATTCTGGAGAGGGAGCTCTTGAAGCAGAGACAGCTCTCCCATCTGCGTTCACTCCCCAGACGCTCACCACAGCCAAAGCCAGGAGCCAGGAGCGCCACCTGGATCTCCGTGTGGGGAGCAGGGACCTAGGGACCTGAGCCATCACCTGTACTTCCCGGGGTGCACATCAACAGGAAATGGGAGTGGGGAGTGGAGCAGGTGCACCTGCTTACCCCTTGCACCCTGGAGAGGACATGTAATGGCATCTGCTCTGAGGGGCGCCTGCCCTCCTCTTGGGGCCAGGTGGGCGCTAGGAGCCCTCGGGCCCAGAATGGACCCAGGAGCCGGCGCTGTGCCCTGCGAGGGAGGCCGGTTGTTGCCGTGGTGCCATTCATCCTTCCCAGGAGTCCATGGAAGCTGCCTCCCTTTTAAAAGTTGGCTGTTACATCGGAGCTGTTCTCACCCCAGACAGAATAAAACACAGATGCGGCATCTGCACCCCAGCTGCCACCTGCTGTTTATAGGCAGACGGGAGCGGGAGCCTTGCTCTCTGCCGACGCCGTCTTTAGGGGTTGGTGTGGGGTGGCTGCTGCGCCTGCTGCAGGCCGAATATCTTCCGGGGGCGGCACAGGGCCGGCTGGCTCAGTCCCTTTCTTCTACACGACCTTACCTGCTCTAAGACTTTCTCCTTCCCCGACTTCTCTTCCTGGAGAGGAGCAGGGGCTGGGGCTGCGTGCAGGTCGCGGCACCACGCTGCCTTGCTCAGAGCCGCGCTGTCCTGAGAGGGCCTCTCTGCTTGTTGGCCAGCGGCCGTGTCTCTCCTTCCTGGGTCCCTAGATGCTGACACGTGATCCTTTCTCACTAAATAGGAGTCGTGTGGGTGAAAAGCTGAATTCACGTCAGACCCTGGGGAGTGTTTAGCCTCCTCTGCTCTGCCCCATAGAACCCGAGGAGAGGGCCGTCCTGAGCCACGGCCGTGACGGGCAGCAGCGCGGCACTGGTGCAAGTCCAGGAGCCGCTGGCGACTCCGCCAAGCGCACCAGAGCACCCTGCTCCCGGCCGCTTCCGACTCCACGGAGCCTCACGCCCCCGGAGTCCAGCATGGAGCCAGCCGCTCTGGCCCAGCTGGTCGCCCGGCATTCCACTGCTGGGCACGTCTCCTTGATGTGGTTCCCTGGGGCAGACGGATCCCCCGAGCGTGTTGCACTCATTCAGATACCAAACACCACCTGGGTAGCATTTTTTGCTCTTTAAATTAGTATGTCAAACCTAACAAATAATTGAAAAATACAGGGAATTTTTTTTAATTTACTTACTTGGAAAGAGAGAGAGAGAGGAAAATCTTCCATCCGCTGGTTCACTCCCAAATGTCTGCAGCAGCCAGAGCTGGGCCAGACCAAAGGAGGGCCTGGAACTGGGGCTGGATCTCCTGCGTGGGCGCAGGCGCCCGGGCGTTTGAGCCATCGCCTGCCGCCTCCCAGGACGTGCCTTAGCCCTCCGTCTGCTCCTCTGACCCAGTCTGTGGTTTCCAAAGTCAGAGGTAGGGTTGCTCAGAAGGGGTCGGGCAGTAGGCGTGAGAGAGCCGCGAGCCGGAGTCAGACCCCCGGGGCCCATTCCTGACCTGAGGGTCCCCAGGGGCCCCGCGTGGAGAGCGCGTGGGGCCTTGGCGGGGGCTGAGGTCCCTGCTGAGCCAGGGGCAGGCACTGCAGTGGCTGCCAGGGCGCGTCCTCCGCTCCGCCCGCGTGCCGGCTGCTGCCTTTCTGTTTCTGTTTTTGTTGATTTCACTTTTTGGGAAGTGAGAGGTTATTAAGGAGGAAGTACTTGGATTTAAGGTCTCTGGACTGTCGTCCAGCACTGTTTACGTTTCGATTACAAGAGCTTTTTATGAACCTGATACGTGTGCGGAGCACCCCTTGGACTCTGCCAAGAACACGCCCGCGCACGGGACACGGAGCCCGCGCACGGAGCCCATGCACGGAGCCGACGCCGCCTCCCCTCTGCCCGCAGGACGGCCTGTACGAGTGCATCCTCTGTGCCTGCTGCAGCACCAGCTGCCCCAGCTACTGGTGGAACGGGGACAAGTACCTGGGGCCTGCCGTGCTCATGCAGGTGAGGGGCCTCCCCTGAAGCGGCGGGGGGCGGGGTGCAGCTTCCGGCGCCGGGTTTCCCAGTGGGATCACTCAGTGTTGTCGGCCGCGTCGTGCCCGCGTGACTGCCAGGCTGCAGCATGCCTTTGGGTCACTGCTTTGCGGCAGACCGTGCCTTGCAGGGGTCTAGAGTGGTTCCCTGTGCCGCTGGCCGTGCCCGTCCTCCGCCCGTGTCTGTGAGAAGGCTCCCGCGCCCTCTCCTTTCGGGCAGCTGGGAAAAGGTGGCGAGCGACAGCCCTGAGCGAGGGGCCGCGTGGGGCTCCGCTGGCGTTCACCACGGGCCCGGCTCACTGCAGCGAGGTCACCGGCCTTGTTCCCAGAAAGCTGTGGGCTTGCAGGGTTGTGGTCTGTGCTTTCCAGAAGCCCGAAGACAACTTCCCGTTCTCGCTTTCCTGATTGTATGACCACGAGCACGGTATGACTCCTGGCCTCGGACAGGTTGAGTAATGAGTGCAGTCCTGTTTGTCACTTGCACCGGGTGACCTGAGGCGCTGAGACACGAGGGGGTCCTGTCGGTTGTGCTGCCGGAGCAGGCCCAGCGATGCTGTGGTCAGTCCCCCTCGGCGAGCTGGCCTCAGGCTGCCGGGTCCACCAAGTGGGACAGAGACTGCGTCTGGACAGGACTGGCCCGTCATCAGTTCATTCCCTCAGTGAGAGTCCAGCGTGGACAGGTGTGAGGACAGCCACGTGCGGCAGGCCGTCGGCGAGCACAGTGAAATCGTTAGGCGGTGCTCGTGAGCTGGGGTTTAGCTCCTGGGTGCCAGGCACAGCGTGGACCAGGGAGCGGGGGTCATTGGTGGAGCGAGGCACGAGGCTGCGCTCCCGGGTACCCGTGCAGCACTGTTGCACCGGGCTGTTTGGCCTGTAACTTGGCAGCCCTGCTAACCTGTCCCCGGTCTTCCCAGGCCTACCGCTGGATGATCGACTCCAGAGACGACTTCACAGAGGAGCGCCTGGCCAAGCTGCAGGACCCCTTCTCGCTGTACCGCTGCCACACCATCATGAACTGCACGAGGACCTGCCCCAAGGTGCCGTGCGCCTGCAGGGGCGGGGGGCGGGGCCAGAGCAGCTCAGCTCAGCTCGGAGCTGCAGGAGCGCACTCACTCGGGCCGCCTCTGGGGACACGGGCACTGGAGGAAGCAGGGTGCCCATGGATCTGCGGGCGGGAGCCTGTCTTCAGCCAAGGGCCATCCAAAATGGGCAGCTGCGGGGACTCAAGTCCCTGCTTGTCCCCGCCGTCCTGAGTCGACCGCTGACCTCTGTGCTCCGGTCGCCAGCCCGTTCGTTCTGTGAGCCTGGAGAGCTTATCTCTGACTCAGGGCTCAGCTCCCCGGCCTCCGGCCCCTGCTTCCCGCACACACGGCTGCCTCTGGCTGGCCCGGTCTGGACACTGCCCCGTGACACGCCCAAGGCTCCAGCCCCTGCCTCTCAGCACCTCTCAGCTTCTGTTCCTCGCGCTTGTCCAGCTCTGTTGCCGTGTGGGGGCTGTGGCCAGCTGCCCTTCAGTCGGGCGCCCGTGCTGGTGCCGTGGGCCTGAGCCGGGGGCAGGAGGAGGGCGAGGGCCGGGTGGCCCCTTCAAGCCGAGGCTGCCGTGACAGCAAGGTGGCAGGCTGGGGTCATGGCCGGCAGTTAGAGATGACAGCTGTCTTAGAAAATGTGGATACTCAGTGCCTCCTTCCTTCTTGCCTGGAAACAGCTGTGCCCCTGCCCTCAGGACAGGCTGTGGGTGTGGTGGGGAGAGCGTGGCTCCTGCGCTGGGTTGCCTGGTCCCTCGGGCTGCGGGCTGTGTGCCGTGTGCCGTGCACCCTGACCTCGGGCTGCTGTGTCATGAGTGCGCAGAGCCCGCGCCACCTTCCTGCCGCCACCCCTGAGCCGTCGGGGAGAGTGTCTCCCGCCAGCGTCGAGCAGCCGCCTTCTCTCCTGCTCGCTCCCCAAGGTCTCTCCTGCCGGTTGCTTTTTCCTGGGGTCCCAGGGCTGGGGCTGGCCTTCACGGCCTCAGCTGAGTCCTCTGATCTTCCCAGGGACGTGCAGGCCTGCCTCCCTGCTGTGACGCTGGCGCTCACCGGCTGACTCCCCGGGCCCCTGCACAGCAGGCACACGGTGCGAAGGCAGCCTGCAGCTGGCAGCAGTGGCCCCGGCCACACAGGCTCTGGCTGGCGTTTAGGAAGGGTTGGCGAGCGAGCCTCCTCCTGCTGCTGCCGACGCGGGGTCATGACGACAGAGGTCTCCGGTGCCGGGCTGATATTGACATTGGCCTGTGGGCCGAGACGCGACGCTGTCCTGGGTGAGCAGCGGAGCGCAGGCGCCCTGCCCTGTTGGCCTGCTGGCGTGAGCCGCGCCAGGAGCCAGCCACGTGGCAGGGTGGCCGGGGAGCTGAGCGGTGCCCAGTGTCTGAAGGCAGAGAGCGTGCCCTCAGCCAGGCCTGGGCTTGGAGGCCTCGACTTGCATTCACTTAGCTCTGACCCTGGCCAGCCGGGAGCCTTCCCAGGGCCTCAGGGCTCCTGTCCCCGCCGGCACTGCTCACCAGTTGGTGTTGATCCTCTTCTCCTCCAGGGCCTGAACCCAGGGAAAGCCATTGCTGAAATCAAGAAGATGATGGCCACCTACAAGGAGAAGCGAGCTTCGGCTTGACGCCTCCTCGGCTGAGGGCCCCTGAGCGGCTCGGGCCCAGCGTGATTTATGTCTGATTGACTCCTCCGAAGGTGTTGATTTTCCATGAACACAGCACGTATGGAAATGTTAAGATAAATAAATGCTTCTCTACTTTATTAACAAAAGCAAGTCCGTCCCTGTTTCAGAGGAATGTGACGTGCCAGGAGTCACTGTCCCTTTGATTGGCTGGCTGGCTGGCTGGCTGGCTGGCTGATTGACTGGCTGGCTGGCTGGCTGGCTGGCTGGCTGGCTGATTGACTGGCTGGCTGGCTGGCTGGCTGGCTGGTTGGAGAGGCGCAGACAGCTCCCATCCATGGGTTCACTTCCCAGATGCCACCAACAGCTCACCTCGCAGGTGGGTGGCCGCAGTCAGGTGCTGGGGCTGGGAGTCCAGCCCAGGTACGCCAGGGTGGGGCGAAGGCCCCTGACTGGCCTCTCAACCCCTGGGCTAACCTCGCACCCTGGTGTCGTCCCGGGAGAGATGGACTCCAGGACTGAGCCCCTGGGGAGCAGGGGCCGGGGGGAAGGGGGTGGTGGAAACAGCCTGGAGCTGACGTCGGCTGGGCCTGCCCCAACCGCTGCACAACCTTGGGCGTCTGCCTTTGCCTCTTTGCTGCTCCAGTTGCCCACTGTAAACGGGGCTCCTGCTTGTTCGTGCCTCACCCGCCGGGCACTCACCCGCCCGGCGCTTACTCTGAGCGCCCAGAGGCGTTGGCTGGTCGGTAGGCTACACGGCAGGCCGGAGTCTGTAGTTTTTAGTGGTGGGATTACTGAGGTTCCCCAGCACAGGGCCGTGACCCAGGGCAGCTGTGAGCTGGCTCCACAGACGGCCTCGCAGGCGCTGTCCCCGCAGACACAGAGTCCCCACTGCGAAGCCCGCGGGAGCCCCCCATGGGAGCTCCCACACCCCACGGTCGGCTTGTACCCTCCCTGCAGACACGCAGTCCCCACTGCAAAGCCCGCAGGAGGCCCCCACGGGAGCCGCCCACACCCCACGGGGGCTTGCAGCCTTTACCCCACGATACATCAGGGACTCCTAATCACGAAGCTACCTGTGTGTGTGTGAAGTTCACTTGCTTCCGTAGCCTTTGTAACAATGGCTTGGGAGCTCTGTGGCATGGGTGTACCCCGACTCAACCCGTGCCCTGTTTGGTTGTAAGTTGTTCATCGACCTGAGAGACAGAGGTCTTTCATCGCTCGTTTACGCCCCAGATACCCACAAAAGCCAGGGCCGGGCTGGACCAAAGCCAGGAGACGGAACTCCATCCCGGTTTCCCCAGTTAGTTTTTGTTCATTTATTTGAGAGAGAGGGCGCGAGCTCGCACCCATAGGTCACCCCTCAGATGCCAGCAGTGGTCCCCGGCGGGGGCGGGGTGGGGTAGGAGGCCGAGCCCCTGGCTGCCCCTCTGACCTTCCACAAGCTCAGGGTCAGGAAGGGAGCAAGTTCCCCAGCAAGGCAGTTTCTGTTGGCAGGAGCCATCACGCAGTCCCCAGTTCCCTCTCTCTAATCCTTACACCAACAGGCCCCTGAGGTCAGCCAATCATCGGTCCTCATTGTGCTGTCTCCCCGCCCCCACCTTCCAAAGAAAGTCGCTCTGCAATGGCCAGTCTGCTTCGGTTTTTTCCACCTTCAGCCCTTCTCTGTAAAACCAACCTCTGCCAGGCTCACAGGAACATTTCTTCTAATTTAATCAGATGTTGCCTGATGCTAGGATCAAAAAGAAAGCCAATTAAGATCTGAAACTAGGGGCCGGCACTGTGGCGTAGCGGGGGAAGCTGCTGTCTGCAGCGCCGGCATCTTTATGGGCGCTGGTTCGAGTCCCGGCTGCTCCATTTCTGATCCAGCTCTCTGCTGTGGCCTGGGAAAGCAGTGGAGGATGGCCCAAGTCCTTGGGCCCCTGCACCCATGTGGGAGACCTGAAAGAGGCTCCTGGCTCCTGGCCTCAGTGTGGTCCAGGCCTGGTTATTGTGGCCATCTGGGGAGTAAGCCAACGAATGGGAGATTTCTCTCTCTCTCTTTCTCTGTGTGTGTGTGTGGTGTGTGTGTTTCTCCCTCTAACTCTTTTTTCACAAGAAGATCAGATCTGAAATGGAGCTGTAACCTTGTCCTCTCACACCTGCTGCTGCACTCACAGGAAACTGACAAGGCTGCCGCCTGGCTGGAGCCGGGCACTTTCCTGTCATCTTGGAAATGAAGGCACCCAGTGCCTAAGGTGCCGGGGGCCTCAGTGAGCATTTCCGGCTTTAGAAGGAGGCCAGCGCTGTGGCTCAATAGGCTAATCCTCCACCTGCGGTGCCAACACCCTGGGTTCTAGTCCTGGTCAGGGCACCAGATTCTGTCCTGGTTGCCCCTCTTCCTGTCCAGCTCTCTGCTGTGGCCCACGAAGGCAGTGGAGGATGGCCCAAGTGATTGGGCCCTGCACCAGCATGGGAGACCAGGAGGAGGCACCTGTCTCCTGGCTTCGGATCGGCGCAGGGCGCCAGCCATAGCGGCCACTCGGGAGTGAACCAACGGAAAAAGGAAGACCTTTCTTTCTAACTGCCTGTCCAAAAAAAAAAAAAAAAAAAAAAATTGGGCTACACTATCAGCTGAAGGTTTTATCCTCTGATAAAACCAGACCCAAGCGGGCAGCAGGCGGTTGTCCTGGAAGCTGTTTTTATGCCCCCATTTACCAAATACTGCTGTGGGAAGCTTTGACACAAACATCTCTTCCTCTTAAAAATGTATTTATTTGTTTGAAAGGCAGAGTTACAGAGAGATCACTCCCCAAATGGTTACAGTGGCCAGGGTTGGGCCAGGTGGAAGCCTGGAGCTTCCTCTGGGTCTCCCACAAGGGCCATCGTCTGCTGCTTTCCCAGTGCATTAGCAGGGAGCTGGATCGGAAGGGGGACAGCAGGTGGCGGCTCCACCCACCCGCCAGAAGGGAAAGTCCTGGCCGCATGTGACTGGAAACTTCAGCCGCAGTTATGTCGGACGAGGACGGCCACCCACAGACCGCCTGGACGGCCACATGAGAGTCACTTCCCCAAAGGTCACCCCGGCAGGTGGCAGGGCCCCCACATCCTCTGTGTCCTCCAGCCCCGTGGAGGAAGTGGGCGGAGCTGCAGGTGCAGCGCTGCCCAGCGGCTCAGGGACAGAGACCAGGCTGAGTCCACAGTCCGGAGGGGAGGGCGGGACCTCGCCACGTGGTCGCCATGCCCCCTGCTTTTGTGAAGCTTCTTCAGTTCTATTTTTTAGATTGATCATTTGAAAGGCAGAACTGCCGGCGCTGTGGCGTAACAGGTTAAAGCCCCAGCCTGCAGTGCCGGCATCCCATATGGATGCTGGTTCGAGTCCCGGCTGCTCCTCTTCCGATCCAGCTCTCTGCTGTGGCCTGGGAATGCAGCAGAAGACAGACAAGAAGAAATGGGGAGGTCTTCCATCTGCTGGTCCACTTCCCAAATGCCTGCACAGGCCAGAACCAGGCCAGGCCAAAGAACTCCATCCGGGTCTCTCACATTTGGGGGCAGGGGCCCAAGGACTTGGGCCATCTTCCGCTGCCTTCCCAGGCACATAAGCAGGGAGCTGGATCAGAAGTGGAGCAGCTGGGACTGGACCACGCACTCCGGTATGAGATGCTCACCCCCGCTGCACCACCATGCCAGCCCCTTGCGAAGCCCCTAACCCAGCACCAGGATCTACAGGAAACCACTGGCTGCTCCCAGGCGCCGGCCTCCCATGCTCCCAGCGACTTCCACCGCACAGCTGGAAGGGCGAGGGAGGTGACTTTTGGAAGCTCACAGAGCTGGGAAGTGACAAGTGCACCAGGGACTTTGACGCCAGTGCCCAGCCCCTTGCCACTGTCCTGGTCGCCTCTTGGCAGGGCCATCTGAGCTGCCATTTCCAAACCCAGTCATGCTGCTGCCCGGGGCGGCTGGGTTCCCTGGGCAAAGTCCTGGCAGAGGCCACGGGGGCTCTGGGACCTTGGGCAGCCCGTCTGTGCTGGAAGTGTCGCCTGTAGGTGTAGATGAAGCGAGACGCCAGCCCACACCGCAGTGATCGGCAGGGCCCGCCCACAGCCGGCTCCACCAGCGGCCCGGCCCGGCCCACATCTCGGTCCCCACACACGCCTTCACCTCGGTCCCATCCCTGCCCGAGTCCTCTGTCCCGGCCCTGGGCGTGCGCGGAGGCGGCGCCGGACTACAAGTCCCAGCAGCCCGGGCCGCCCTGGGCTGGGCGGTGCTCGCGGCGCGCTCCCGACTGCGGCACGGTCGGAGCCGCGGAGCTGAGCCGTCGCCCCGCGCCCCGAGCGGCTCTCCGCGGCCCCTGCCCCGAGCCCCCGGGCCGCTCGGACCGCGCCCCCGCCCGGGGCCCTGCGCACGCCCGGGGCCCAGGCCGCGGGCCGCAGCGCCGGGGCCGGCGATGAGCGCGAGGAGCCGGCATGAGCGCAGGTGAGTGCGGGGCCGGGGGGCTCTGGACCCGGCGGGATCGCCGGCCGGCCCGTCGTCGCACCTGTGCAGGGAGGGGAGGCGACACCGCCCACCGCAGGGGCACGAGCCCGCGAGCGGCCCGGCGCCCGCTCCGGAGAGGCCGAGCCCGGGGATGGCGCCCCCGCCGCCGGGCGCGCCGCGCACAGCCGTGCCCTCCCCGGCTTCCTGCGCCCCGGCTGCCGACGGGGAGGAGGCTCCCGGCGCCGGTGCAAGGCGGTCATTGGGGTCGCGGCCTAGCCAGGCCCGGGAGCCCGGCCCACTCGCACGAATCAGCTCCCGCCCCCAGTGTCCGAGGCCCAGGTCGGGGAGCAGGTGCGAGGCTGCGGCATGGGGGGCTTGGGGCAGCCGCCTCTCCTGTCTGAATGAATGAATGAGTGAATGGATCTGGGATTGGCAGCCTGTTCCTAGGGCCACACCCTCCATGCCTCCCAGGCCGGGCGTAGGAGGCTCACCCTTTGCAGTCTGGTCTGTGATATGCCCCCGGCAGCAGATGGGGCCAGGAGACCACTTTTTTCTGGAAGGGCCTCATCCCCGCGTTGCTCATGCAGACCCCAGACCCCGGTAAAGGGCCCACCCAGGCAGCAGACCCCATCTCTCCCTCCCCACGCCCCCAGCCTCAAAGCCTGAGGGGCACCCGGGGTGAGGGAGGGGCAGGAATCTGGAAAGATGGCCCCTAGGCTGCCCGTCCCGGCCTAGTGAGCGCAGGAGCTCCCGGGCACTGGGGAACCAGCGCCAGGATGGAGGCGCCCCCCCCCCCACCCGCCGGCCAGTGCCCTGTCGCCACAGGAAGATGGGCCTCCCGCAGGAAATGAGAGGTTCCCGAATGCTTCGACTCCGGCCCCTCTGCCCTGCAGTGTGTTGTGCCCGGTCATCAGCCCGGGCCCAGGTCAAGTGCGTGGCTGTGTGTGCGAAGAGGAACTTAGATGTCGCCAGCTTCTGCCCTTTCAAGCCGGGCGAGGGGCTTTGCAGGTCCGTGCCGCAGCCCGGGACGGGAGGCTGCGTGGGAAAATTCGGTTCCAGAAGCTGCTGAACAGAGCAGCCTGAACAACCCGTTCTCCTCCCTGGAGCCTGGGTGTGCCCGCGCCGACCGCCGGCTTCCTGGGGCGCTGAGCTGTGAGAAGAGATAAACAGGGCCCGCCGGCCCGGCGAGGGTCTGCCCCGGCTTCCCCTCCAGCTCCCCCCCCCCCCCGCCGCCGCCGCCCCGGCTTCCCCAGCCCGGCTTCCCCTCCAGCTCCCCCCCACACCTCCTTTCTCCGGGGGCCACTGGAAGAGTCCTCATGGAATGAGGGGTGTGCAACAGACACAAGGAAGAACTTCCCAGAGGGGTCGCTGCGTGGATCCTGTGGGGGTCTCTGGCAAGGACCCCGGAGGAAGTGGCCGGGAGGGGCAGGCGTCTGGCAGAGCAGCTATGATGCCCACCTCCCACCGGCCCCTGGATTCCTGCCACCCACATGGGAGACCTGAGTCTGGTTCCTGGCTGCTGGCTTCCGCCTCGCCCAGCCCTGGCTGTTGCCTGCATTTGGCGAGTGAGCCAGTGGATAGATCTCCCTCCTTCTCTCCCTCTCCCTCGCTCTCTGGCTCTCAAATTGAAAAACACAGGCGGCTGGCACCTCTGCAGCTCACAGCAAAGCAAGGCAGGCGAGGGGGTGGGCTCGGGACTGTGCCCCCATCCTCTGCCGTGCCTGCGACGTGCCCGGGCCTTCTGTCACCGTCTCCTGACCCCCGGGGTGAGCGGCAGCCCCAGTGTGTGCTGGGCAGAGAGGACCTGGTGCCAAGACAGGTGCTGGCCGGCCTCCGCGTTCCCGTCTGAAGTGGGGAGAGCCCGCTGTGCAAGTGGTGTGGCACTCAGGAGCGGGGATGCGTCCCCGTGGCCCGACCCGCCGCGGGCTTCCCTCCCTTCCTGATTCCTGCTGCAGGCCTGGGCGCCTCTGGGTCTGGTGAGGGGCTGGTGGGTGGCCCCGGGGAACCAGCGCCACAGTTGGGGGTGCAGACCCCGTGGGAGCCTGAGAAGTGGTTCAGAGGCCACGCCTGCCTCCTCGGCAGGGAGCCAGCTGCCTGGTCCTGTGCCACCCCGCAGGCCGCTCGCCTACCCCAGGGCGGCTGCACGCGGATCTCTGCTTGTGCTCCGAGGGCCGGGACGATGTAGAAGCCGGGAGAGGCTGGGCAAGACCCAGCTTGCCTTGGGCATGATTCACGATGACGCCCTGCGGCCCTTGGGACTCAGTCTCCCCACCTGAAAAGTGGGGGTCAGAGGAATTCATGACATTGTGCTGAGGAAGACGTGAGGAAGTGCACGAGGGGGCTTTAGGAAGTCCACGGGGGGCCGGCGCTGTGGCGTAGCGGGTGGAACTGTCGCCTCTGATGCTGACACCCCACAGGGACGCGGGTTCAAGTCCTGGCTGCTCCACTTCCGATCCAGCTCTCTGCTATGGCCTGGGGAAGCAGCCAAAGATGGCCCAAGTCCTAGGGCCCCTGCCGTCCACGTGGGAGACCCGGAAGAAGCTCCTGGCTCCTGGCTTCAGCCTGGCCCAGCCCTGAAGTGTGAAACATTCTCCTGCCCCCACCCACTTCTGGGAGCCCACCTCTGGGGGGCCCAGTGCAAAGCCGTGGGACACGGCCCAAGAGCTTGGGCCCCTGCCATCCATGTAGGGGACCCGGATGGAGTTCCAGGCTCCTGGCCATTGTGGCCATTTGGGGAGTGAACCAGCAGACAGAACACTGATCACTCCCACTCCCTCTCTCCCTTTCAAATAAATCAATACATCATCACACACACACACACACGCACACAGTGGGGACCCCTCCCCCAACACTGGGACTGCGGGGGAGGGGCAGGAAAGGCAGCAGCCCCCCTCCCCCCATAGCCTGACTGTGGCCCTCGTCCTGCATGCCCTGGGCCACACCAGGAAGGGGCAGACGCTGTGCCCTCGCCCCGCCCCGCTCTGCCGCCCGAGCCCCCAGGCCGCAGGCTTGTGTCTGTGCGCCCAGGCTCTCAGAGCCGCGATGAGTCAGGTGCTCCCGGGCGAGGGCTGGCCGGGGGTGGCACTTGGGTGCGTTTGGTTTTTGAGTCATGGTTGGGAGAGGCCTCGGGAGGCGCAGGCCCGTGCCCTGTCCTCGGCAGCGGCCCTCAGGCGTGGGGTCTCCGGCTTCCTGGCTCGGGGCCTCGCTGCCCCAGTTCCTCCTTCATGAGTCGGGAAGATGAGAGCCCTCCGCAGTGCGGGAATGGACCTGGGGAGGGGCCGGGGCGGTGCTGTCCACGCCGGGGACTGCTGAGCCGTGATAGGAGCGCGCAGGACTGCGCCTGTCGGCTGGGACCAAGGCCCCGGTGCTCAAGGTGTCCTCAGGGGCTGAGCAGTGATCGAGGCCCGCCCTGAGCACCCAGTGGGTGGCCCTCTTAATATGGGGTGCGGGCGCTGCAGGTGGAGGATTAACCACGTGAGCCACGGCGCCGACCCCAGGACTCACTTCTTAGTGTTCAGTTTTATCGGGAAGGCAGAGACAGGGAGACAGGAATCTTCACTGCACAGGTTCACTCCTCAAATGTCTGCAGAAGCCAGGGCTGGGCCAGGCTGGGGCCAGCGGCCAGCGGCCAGCGGCCAGCCAGAACGCTGGGCCTCCCCTGTGAGTGGCAGCGGCCCCCGTGCTGGGGCCGTCACCTGCTGCCTTCCAGGTGCGCATGACGGGAAGCAGGACTGGAAGCAGAGCCAGGACTCGAACCCAGGGCTGCAGCAGGGGATGCACGTGTCCCAAGCGGCATCATAACCGCCGGAGAGGATTTTTTTAGTTTATCCTAGGAGGGTCTTATACATCTCCATGAGCTCGAATAACTGTACCTGTTTGTGGGGTGAGGGCGCTATTTCTATACGGGAGCACCGGTCAGGTCACTCATTTCTGGCTGAAGCTTGGAGCCCTCTCTGCTCTCTTTAGATCCACAGCGGGCTGCTGTGGGGGAACCGGTTTAATCACTCCTGCTGCTGCTGCTCGGCGGGTTCAGAACTCAGCCAGGAAGGGCGGGAATATTTCTAAATGATTATTGATTTTCATCTACTTGAAAGGTGGAGCCGGTGGGAGGGGGGAGAGAGAGCACGAGTGCTCCCAGCCGCTGGGTCACTCCCCACAGAGGGAGCGTGTGCGAGTGCTCCCAGCCGCTGGGTCACTCCCCACAGAGAGCGCGTGTGCGAGTGCTCCCAGCCGCTGGGTCACTCCCCACAGAGAGCGCGTGTGCGAGTGCTCCCAGCCGCTGGTCACTCCCCACAGAGGGAGCGTGTGCGAGTGCTCCCAGCCGCTGGGTCACTCCCCACAGAGGGAGCGTGTGCGAGTGCTCCCAGCCGCTGGGTCACTCCCCACAGAGAGCGCGTGTGCGAGTGCTCCCAGCCGCTGGGTCACTCCCCACAGAGAGCGCGTGTGCGAGTGCTCCCAGCCGCTGGGTCACTCCCCACAGAGAGCGTGTGCGAGTGCTCCCAGCCGCTGGGTCACTCCCCACAGAGAGCGCGTGTGCGAGTGCTCCCAGCCGCTGGGTCACTCCCCACAGAGAGCGCGTGTGCGAGTGCTCCCAGCCGCTGGGTCACTCCCCACAGAGGGAGCGTGTGCGAGTGCTCCCAGCCGCTGGGTCACTCCCCACAGAGGGCGCGTGTGCGAGTGCTCCCAGCCGCTGGGTCACTCCCCACAGAGGGAGCGTGTGCGAGTGCTCCCAGCCGCTGGGTCATCCCCACAGAGAGCACGTGTGCGAGTGCTCCCAGCCGCTGGGTCACTCCCCACAGAGGGCGCGTGTGCGAGTGCTCCCAGCCGCTGGGTCACTCCCCACAGAGGGAGCGTGTGCGAGTGCTCCCAGCCGCTGGGTCACTCCCCACAGAGGGAGCGTGTGCGAGTGCTCCCAGCCGCTGGGTCACTCCCCACAGAGGGAGCGTGTGCGAGTGCTCCCAGCCGCTGGGTCACTCCCCACAGAGGGAGCGTGTGCGAGTGCTCCCAGCCGCTGGGTCATCCCCACAGAGAGCACGTGTGCGAGTGCTCCCAGCCGCTGGGTCACTCCCCACAGAGAGCGCGTGTGCGAGTGCTCCCAGCCGCTGGGTCACTCCCCACAGAGAGCGCGTGTGCGAGTGCTCCCAGCCGCTGGGTCACTCCCCACAGAGAGCGCGTGTGCGAGTGCTCCCAGCCGCTGGGTCACTCCCCACAGAGGGCGCGTGTGCGAGTGCTCCCAGCCGCTGGGTCACTCCCCACAGAGGGAGCGTGTGCGAGTGCTCCCAGCCGCTGGGTCACTCCCCACAGAGGGCGCGTGTGCGAGTGCTCCCAGCCGCTGGGTCACTCCCCACAGAGGGAGCGTGTGCGAGTGCTCCCAGCCGCTGGGTCACTCCCCACAGAGAGCGCGTGTGCGAGTGCTCCCAGCCGCTGGGTCACTCCCCACAGAGGGAGCGCGTGTGCGAGTGCTCCCAGCCGCTGGGTCACTCCCCACAGAGAGCGCGTGTGCGAGTGCTCCCAGCCGCTGGGTCACTCCCCACAGAGGGCGCGTGTGCGAGTGCTCCCAGCCGCTGGGTCACTCCCCACAGAGGAAGCGTGTGCGAGTGCTCCCAGCCACTGGGTCACTCCCCAAACTTCCACCACAGCCAAGGCTGAGCCAGGCTGCAGCCGAGAGCCAGGAGCTCCTTCCAGGTCTCCCGCGAGGGCGGCCGGGGCCCCCAGGAGGCCTTAGCAGGGGGCTGGAGGGGAGGAGGGGGAGCAGCTGTGGGCACCCAGGGGCACCTGTTGCGCCCCTGCTGCTCAGCACGCGGGCAGACATGTGCAGAGCTAGAGGGGCGGCCGAGACGCAGACCACCCCGGCCCTCTGTGGCTCCTTCGCCGTCGAGGGTACGTAGCCATCCTAGCCTGGTCGCGGTGCAGCCAGAGGCGGCCGTTAGATGGCCTTTGGCAGTGAGAAGTGACAGGAACCAGCCAGGCCGCCCCTCCCTGCTCGCACCTCCTCCCAGCAGCCGGCACTGTCAAGACAGAACAGAGATGGAGCCAGGGCCCCAGAGCTCTCGTACCAGCCCTGGCTACCAACGCTAGGCTCTTTTCTTTGTTTGCATGAAACAAATAAACCTCTTGTTTAATTAAAAGCAAACCCAGCCTAGAGCTGGCGCGTGGACTTCGTCCTGATCCTGCTGTGTACCCGCTGTGTGATCTGGGCAGGTGACTCAACCTCTCTGGTCCCTGTGCTCATCTTTAAAACGAGGATCATAACCGTGGTTGCCTGGCAGGGTTACGGTGCCGGCTGTGCACCAAGGCCAGGACCAGAGCCTGTGGGCGGTGAGCCCTTGGGGAAGGCCGGCCTTTGGGACTTGGGCTTAGGGAGGCTGCAGAGCCAGGGCAGCCCGGAAGCCAGGGTTGTGTCTGCGGACGGTGCGGGCCGATTGGGTGGGAACTCAGAGGCTGCAGCTGAGGGCGGGGAGGGGGAGCCTGGGCGTCAGCAGCCTGCACAACCCTGCTTCCCCAGCCTGCGCGGGGACTTTTCCAGGGGCTTTGTTGTTTTTTTCTTTTTTTTTTTCCTTCTTTTTGACAGGCAGAATGGACAGCGAGAGAGAGAGACAGAGAGAAAGGTCTTCCTTTGCCGTTGGTTCACCCTCCAATGGCCGCCGCAGCTGGTGCGCTGCGGCCAGCGCACTGCGCTGATCCGAAGCCAGGAGCCAGGTGCTTCTCCTGGTCTCCCATGGGGTGCAGGGCCCAAGCACCTGGGCCATCCTCCACTGCACTCCCTGGCCACAGCAGAGAGCTGGCCTGGAAGAGGGGCAACCGGGACAGAATCCGGCGCCCCAACCGGGACTAGAACCCTGTGTGCCGGCGCCGCAAGGCGGAGGATTAGCCTAGTGAGCCGCAGCGCCGGCCTCCAGGGGCTTTGGGCAGTGCCCGGGGGCCCCCAGCCGCAGAGAAGCCCCGGGGGCCCCCAGCCGCAGAGAAGCCCCTCGGGCCCAGCACGCCCTCCCGCCCCCAGCCCCCAGCCGCCAGCCCCATGGCAGCGAGGTAAGGGGAGAATTTCCACAGTAGACACCGGCGCTGGCACCCGAGCCTCACTTTGCCCGTCTGTAGCCACAGCCTCACCGCGGCGTCTGGCTGATCTCACTGCCAGGCCCCAGTGGGCGCGGGACTGAAGGCGGATGAACAGCCCGAGCCCAGGAGTGGAGGAGGAAAGGCCAGATGGGACCGGGGCTCCAGGGGCTGACAGGTGGGCATGGCGTGCACCTGCTCTCAGCTGCGGGCCACACCCAGCCAGAGGTGACAGACACCGGCCACGCCAGCACTGCCGGACAGCAGTGCTGGGCTGTCTGGGCTCACGGAGCCACGGGAGCCACCCCAGCCACCCTCTCCTCCCGCCCACAGACAGCAGCCCCCTGGTGGGCAGCACGCCCGCCGGCTATGGGACCCTGACGATAGAGACGTCCATCGATCCCCTCGGCTCCTCAGTTTCATCCGTGGTAGGTGCGCCGAGGGGGGCAGTGGGATCGGCCCCCGGCCCCCCGGCCCCCTGCCCTGGCCCAGGCCCCGGCCCCTGCCCGCCCCGCCAGGCCCTGTGACCTGCGTTCGCAGAGGCTCAGCGGCTACTGCGGCACTCCCTGGAGGGTCATCGGCTACCACCTCGTGGTCTGGATGATGGCGGGGATCCCTCTGCTGCTCTTCCGGTGGAAGCCCTTATGGGGCGTGCGGCTGCGGCTGCGGCCCTGCCACCTGGCCCGCGCTGAAACGCTCGTCATCGAAATAAAAGACAAAGAGGTGAGGGCGGGGCCCAGCCCAGGGCCGAGGAGGGACCACGGTGGCGCTGGGGGCGTGGAGGACGCGGGTTCCCAGCCGAGCTGCCCCGGACTTGCCCAGGGCACAGCAGCCAGGGTCTGGGTCTCAGCTTTCCCATCTTTCCCAGCAGGGGCCCCTGGGTGGGGGGGGGGCCTGGGCGGGGCCGGCTCTCACGGGGCGGAGTCCTGTCCTCTGGGTTCCAGGATAGCTCGTGGCAGCTCTTCACTGTCCAGGTGCAGACGGCGGCCATCGGCGAAGGCAGGTGAGGCGGCCCCCAGCCCTCCTAGGAGCCCTCGCGCCCTCTGAGCCCGGGGCCTCCATCCCAGGGAGGGATGCTGGCTCTGTGGCGACAGTGAGGTGCAGGGCGGCCTCCCCTCCTCCCCAGCCTGGAGCTGCCCCCGTCAGCCCCGGGGGAAGATGGCCGGAGCCAGGCGGCCGTGGGGGCAGTGCCGGAGGGCGAGTGGGAGGACTCGGCCCGGCTGCACACGAGGGAGGAGGTGGTGAGTAGACGTCCTTGGCGCTCTCTGCGCATCCCTATCTGGTGCCACCGTTTCTGGCCCTCTCGTTCCAAACCTGCCCCTTCTCAGCCCTGTCCCCTTCTGTCCTGCGACCGGGACCCTGCCCGCTGCCCCCAGTGCCCACGTGCTCCTAGGCCGGGCCGGCCTCTGCCCGACCTCTCCTCTCTCTGCCCAGAAGCGGCTGCTGCGCTACTACCTCTTCCAGGGCCAGCGCTACGTGTGGCTCGAGACCCGGCAGGCCTTCCTCCAAGTCAGGTGGGGGCTCCGGCCAGCGCGGTGTGGGTGCACAGGCCTGGGAGGCGGTGTCACGTGGCCCGGCCGGGGCTCTGCTGCCTCTGCCCCTCGAGGCCGTGGGCCTGAGCCTCTCCAGGCATCGGGGTGTACTGGGGTCTGGGGAACCCCTGTCCCCTAGGGTCGTGTTGAGGTGAGCCTTGTCAGCCTAGGGGGCTCTGGACAGTTCCACCTGCTTGTCCTGCCCTGCCTGCCCATCCTAGTTGGGGGCCCCGGAAACTGGCCCCCAGAGAGGGTTCGTGTGAGGACAGTGTGCTTGGAGCAGGCAGCACTGGCACGGGGGGGCTGCTCAGGCCGATGCCCACTGGGGCCCCAGGAGCTCAGTGCCCTGGGCGTGAAGGCCATGGCCCCTTACGTCATTGTCATGGCAAAACTGGAACCCTCCGTGCTTCCAGCTCTGGCTGGAGTGGGTGAGCTTGTCCTGAGACAGGTGCACACACAGGCAAGTGTGGAGGGTGCGCAGTGTCGCCCGTGAGAGCCAGGCGCTGCCCAGAGCGCCCCACGGCTGAGCACGCTTCACCCCACGGCCCTGGGAGGAAGCTGCTGTCTCTGCCCCCATCCGGCCGGGCAGCTCTCCGAGGCCCGGAGAGGTGTGGCAGCTCCGTCACGGGTGACCGCCGCTCTGCGGGCCTGAGCTGGGACCCGGTCAGAGGAGCAAACAGAGAGCGCGGTGTGGCTGACGCAGGTCCGGGGGTGGCCCGGGGCTCAGCGACTCCTCTCCCCTCCCCACCCCACAGCCTGCTGGACCAGGGCCGCACCTGTGATGACATCTGCCGCTGCCACTCGGGCCTCAGCCCCCAGGACCGAGCTGTGAGGTGGGCGGGGCCAGGCCGGGTGGGGGGGCTGGGGGCGGGGCCAGGCGCTGCTTTCCCATCACTTGCGCTCCGTGGGCCCCTGTTTCCCTGGCCGGCAGCTCTGTGACCACAGCCCCTCCCCCTGCAGGAAGACCATCTACGGCCCCAACGTCATCGGCGTGCCCGTCAAGTCGTACCCGCGGCTGCTGGCGGATGAGGTAGGGCCGTCCCTGGGCCTCGCCCCGGCTGCGTGTGGCTCCAGCCTGGCGCTTGCTCCTCGGGGCCACTTGGGGGTGGCAGGCCAGACCTGCGGACCCTCTGAGCACCTCCCGCCTGCCCAGAGCCAAGGCCCTTTCCGTGCGACGTCCACTCCCCTCCTGCCACAGCCCTTGAGTGGGGCTTGGACGCTGTTCACCCATGAGGCTCCTGGGTGTCAGAGGGGACACCCAGAGTGACATGGCAGTGTCCTCACCCTGGGACAGGACCTGGGAGAGAGAGAGCCCCTGGGTCTGCCCTGATAGCGGCTGCAGCCCGCCCCCTAGGAGCGAGCTGGGTTCAGGCCAGTGACTTAACCCTTCAAGCCTCAGTCTCCTGGCCTGTAACATGGAGCCAGTGCTGGGCCCCCCCGACTCACCATCCGCGCTCTATGACACTTCAGGTGCTAGGCAAGGGCCGGGTGTCGGGGGCCCAGCAGATGCCCCCGGCCTCTGTAGAGCAGGCACACAGCCGGCCGGGGGGATGGGATGAGCCCCGAGAGCCCGGGCCTCGGTCCTCTGCCACTTGCGGGGTCCCCTGCTCTCATGGGCACAGGAGACCTGGCCAGCGGCTGGGCTACCCCAGGGGCCTCGGGCCTGACCCTGCCTCCCCCCTCCCCAGGCGCTGAACCCCTACTACGGGTTCCAGGCCTTCAGCATCGCGCTGTGGCTGGCGGACCGCTACTACTGGTACGCGCTGTGCATCTTCCTCATCTCCACCGTCTCCATCTGCCTGGCCGCATACAAGACCAGAAAGGTGAGTGGCGGGAGGCGGGCCGCTGGGCCCCCCGGGGCTGCCACCCACCCACCTCTCGTCCCCCTGCCCACAGCAAAGCCAGACTCTGCGGGACATGGTCAAGCTGTCCATGCAGGTGCGCGTGTGCCGGCCCGGAGGAGGTGAGGCGCCGGGCAGGGAGGGGGCCCAGGCGGCGGCTGCGGGGCCCGGGGCCATGCTGAGCTGCCTTCCGCCCGCCCGCAGAGGAGGAGTGGGTCGACTCCAGCGAGCTGGTGCCAGGAGATTGCCTGGTCCTGCCCCAGGAGGGCGGGCTCGTACCCTGCGACGCCGCCCTGGTGGCCGGCGAGTGCGTGGTCAACGAGAGCTCTCTGACCGGTGAGTCGGCCGCCCGCCCTGAGTTCTCTTTTCCTTTTTCTCTCCGGTAACGACCGCGGCTTCTGCTCCTGCCAGCCCCGCGCCCTCGGGCTGCATTGTTTACCCTCTGGGTGCCTCGGTCTCTTCCCTGTGAAATGGGGCTGTGGGTCCCCAGGACTGGCTGGGGCTGTGCAGGGGCCTGGGAGCGAGAGTGGAGCACAGTAAGCACCCACTGGGTGCCGAGTCTTCCCATGTAAGTGTTTGCCTTTGCAAGCACAACGGAGCAGGGGGCGTGCCCGTGGGACGCCCAGTGCCCTCCCGCCCCGGACAGCCACTGGGAAGGGTTCGAGGCCTCTTCCCGCCTTCCTCCGGGCATTAATGCAGGGGGAAGCCCCTGGGGAATGCGGGTTGGGAAAAGCCAAGGCGGGGCTTCACGCAGCCGTGTCCCTTTCCCCGCGAGCTGTGCACACGTGCAGGTGCGCCCCCTCTGTCCCGGACACAGGCCACACCCGAGGCCTCGTTCCGTACCTCCGTGGCCTCTCGAGCTGTTCATGGCCCGCGTGTCCCTGCACCTTCAGCCACCCCGCAGGGCTGTGCGGAAGCACCGTTGACCCGAGCGGGCCCCCAGCCATGAGTGTCACAGGGTGACCCCACCCCCGCCCCGCCCCAGCAGCAGCCGGTGCCACGTCTCTCTCGCTGCGTGCAGGCACTTCCGGCTCTGCAGAGCGGTAGCTTTGGGTGGATGCTGGTGTTCACTGGAAACCACGGGGCAGTGGCCGTATCCGGGGAAGGCTCCCGGCTCGTGTTGTTTGTATGATAAGAACGGCGATTGGCGTGGCGCGTGCACACACACCCTGAGCTTAGCCCTCCTTCCCCACTTTCCTGCCCCGTGCCTGGGTAGCCTCTGAGTCCCTTCCAGAAAGCTGCACACAGTAGGTGCTCAATAATTGCATTCGGTAAGGGATTATACCCGGCAGTCTGCCCAAGGCTTTAATTGAGGTTACACCCCGGTTTATATCTTTATTGGTTTGAATTGTAAATGCAGCGCACGCTTACTATAAAAATAATTCCGACAGAAGGCATTAGACTCCCCCGCCCCCACCACACGTGGGCGTCCCCCGAGCCCCCAAGAGGGCGGATCTGGGTGACTGGCCGCCTCGTCCTTGTGTGTCCTCAGTGTCCCTCTCTGTAAAATGGGGCCGTGATTCTCCACACGCGGTCCCAGCTCAGGGGGACCTGGGGCTCACGGCACAGCTCCCCGCACACCTCTGGTTCTGTCGGAGGGAGGGGGCGGCCCGAGGCCCCCGTGGCCCTCACCCAGCGTCCCTCCCAGGGGAGAGCGTCCCCGTGCTGAAGACGGCACTGCCGGGGGGGCCGGGCCCCTACTGCCCGGACACGCACCGGCGGCACACGCTCTTCTGCGGGACCCTTGTCCTGCAGGCCCGGGCCTACGTGGGACCACACGTCCTGGCGGTGGTGACCCGGACAGGTACGCCTCAGGGGGCCGGGCGGGGGGCGGGGCCCTGGTCCCACGCCCACCCCTGCTGCCTCCGCTGCTCCAGCTTAACAGAAGTGAAGCCCGACTGGGGCCAGCCCCGCGGTGTCCGCGGAAGCCGGCAGGGCCCTAAGTGCCCAGAAGTGGCAGCAGAAGGGGTCCACCTGAAGCTGGGTTTGAAGTGGGAGCTGGGCAAGGCCTGGGGCCATCGCTCGTGACCCCAGACTGGGTGACAGCCGAGCCAAGTGCAGCTGGGGTGGGCGAGTGGCGAGAGACACCTGCTCTCCCCCAGCCTCCCCTCCTTGGCGCCCTGTCCCATCCCCAGGGTTCTGCACGGCCAAAGGGGGCCTGGTGAGCTCCATCCTGCACCCGCGGCCCATCAGCTTCAAGTTCTACAAGCACAGCATGAAGTTCGTGGCCGCCCTCTCCGTCCTGGGTAAGCGGCCCCTCCGCCCCCCCTCGCTGCGCTGGTGCCGCTCCCGGCCCCACGTCCCACCGTGTCCCTCATCGTCTCCACAGCTCTGCTGGGCACCGTCTACAGCGTCTTCATCCTCTACCGCAACCGGGTAAGCCGCGGGGCCGGGTGGGGCTCCCGGGGGCCCAGGGCCGCCCCAGCCCGCCGCTCACCGTGCCTCCTCACAGGTGCCCGTAGACGAGATCGTCCTCCGGGCCCTGGACCTGGTAACGGTCGTGGTGCCGCCCGCCCTGCCGGCCGCCATGACCGTGTGCACGCTCTACGCCCAGAGCCGCCTGCGCAGCCAGGGCATCTTCTGTATCCACCCGCCGCGCATCAACCTGGCCGGCAAGCTGCGGCTGGTGTGCTTCGACAAGGTGGGTGCCGTGTGGGCGCAGGGGGCCCCTCGGAGGCCTCGGCCAGGCTTGCACTCCCACATTCCTCGGGACGCACTCAGAGCAGCGCACCAAGTCACTTGTGCAAAAATCACCGAGGGCCTACTGTGTGCCCTGGAGGGGCAGCCATGGCCGACACAGATGTCCTCGTGGTCACTGTGTGGGTGCACGGGGCGGGCGGGGGTCTCAGAGGCCAGCCCTGTGGCACAGCAGTCTAAGCCAATGCTGGCAACACCGGCCTCCCTGTCCCAGTGCAGGTTCCACCTGGGCTGCTCCACTTCCGATCCAGCTCCCTGGGAAAGCAGTGGGAGACGGCCCAGGTGCTGGGGCCCCTGCACCCACGTGGGAGACCTGGAGTCCCTGGCTCCTGATGGCAGCCATCTGGGGAGTGAACCAGTGGGAAGACCTCTCTCTCTCTCTCCCTCCCTCCCTCCCCCCCACCCCAGTCCTTCGGTTTCACCCTCTTTCTCTGCCTTGCAAATAAATAGATCTTTAAAACCAAAGTTAGGAGGGAGGCGAGTAGGGAGAGAGGGGGCAGCCAGCTGGAGGGGCTCCCCTGAGTGGCCTTGCTGAGGGGCGGGTGGGGAGGCCAGGGCAGCGGGGCCCCTGTGGAACACACAGGGTGAACGGCAGGGCCTGGGGCAGGCACGCAGCGCCGGGTTGGCCAAGGCTGGAGGCTGAACGTTAACCTGAGTGTCAGGGCCACGGAGAGTTCTTTAAAATCAGGGGCTGGGGCTCGTGGTCAGCTGCACACAGCTCGTGGGCAAGGGACTGGGCAGCTGGAATCCCGTGTGGGAGGTCAGTCAGTCAACAAACAGGATGAGTGCTGACCATGGGCCAGCTCTTTCTGGGTGCCACAGAGCACAAAGAGGCCACAGGTGGGACCTAGGGCACAGACTCCCCGGCCCCGGGAACCAAGCCAGACCGTGAAGCGTGGGGGCTCGAGGCTGACCCCCGCGGGAGGAACCACGCCGGTCAAAGTCTGGAGGTCAGGAGAGGCCTTGGCCGGCCCCGCCTCACACCAGGGTCCCCCTGTCCCCGCAGACGGGCACCCTCACCGAGGACGGCTTGGACGTGATGGGAGTGGTGCCCCTGAAGGGCCAGGCGTTCCTGCCACTGGTCCCAGAGCCCCGCCGCCTGCCCGCGGGGCCCCTGCTCCACGCGCTGGCCACCTGCCACGCCCTCAGCCGACTCCAGGACACCCTGGTGGGCGACCCCATGGACCTCAAGATGGTGGAGTCCACTGGCTGGGTGAGGCGGCCCCCGACCCGTCTTCCTTCTGGGTCTCTGACATGCCCCTCCCCTCCCCATTATTCATAATCAGGGCGAGGCCAGCCTCTGCGCACAGGCCTTGTCCTGGGGGTCCCTCCCCCGCCCCAGCTTGAGACCAGCTTCCCAGGAAAGAGACTGAGCTGAGGGGGAGGCGGCCCCTTGTGCAAGGTCACCTTGTAAGGCGAGCTCAGAGACAGGGTTTGAATTTGAGGCCAGCGCCTGATCGGCAGGGTGAGCCGCCACCTGCGACGCGGCGTCCCCGGGAGCACCATTTCCGGTCCTGGCTGCTCCACTTCGCATCCAGCTCCCCGCTAATTGGCTGGGAAGGCAGTGGAGGACGGTCCAGGTGCTTGGGCCCTGCACCCGCATGGGAGACCCAGATGAAACTCCTGGCTTCTGGCTTCAGCCTGGCCCAGCCCCGACCATTGCAGCCACCTGGGGAGGGAACCAGTGGATGGGCAATCTCTGTCTCTCTCCCTTTTTGTAATTCTGCCTTTAAATAAATCTTAAAAAAAAAAAAACTAAGGAGCTTGAGCCCCCCCCCCCCTCCAGGGCCCGCACCCTCGCCTTGCGCCCCACACAGTCCCCAGGGAGGAGGGCATGGGGGTCTGACCGAATCTCCCACCGCCTCCCAGGTCCTGGAGGAGGCGCCCGCTGCCGACTCGGTGCTCGGGGCCCAGGTCTTGGCGGTGATGAGACCCCCGCCCCGGGAGCCTGGGCTGCAGGGAACGGTGAGCTGAGGGGGTGAGGGGGCGCCCCGGGAGGGCTCCACAGCGGGCACCACAGCTGCCTCTCGCACCTGCAGGAGGAGCCCCCCGCGCCCGTGAGCGTCCTCTCGCACCTGCAGGAGGAGCCCCCCATGCCCGTGAGCGTCCTCTGTCGCTTCCCCTTCTCGTCAGCGCTGCAGCGCATGAGCGTGGTGGTGGCGCGGCCAGGGGCCACTCAGCCCGAGGCCTACGTCAAGGGCTCCCCAGAGCTGGTGGCAGGCCTCTGCGACCCCGAGACAGGTGACCGCAGGACGGTGGCACAGGACGGCAGGTGGGTTTCCAACCTCTGGCCCTGCCGGCCCCTGCGCATCCCAGTGACGCTGCGTCTCCCTGGCAGTGCCCCCCGACTTCGCCCCGGTGCTGCAGAGCTACACGGCTGCCGGCTACCGCGTCGTGGCCCTGGCCAGCAAGACGCTGCCTGTGGCGCCCAGCCTGGCAGTGGCACAGCAGCTAACGAGGTGCGCCTGTCCCGGGCCTGGGTGGGGGCCAGGGAGGAGGCCCTCGCCCCTGTGACTGAGAGGGGGGCTTGGCCACTGCTGACCTCTGACCTGGGCCTGCCTGCGCTCCAGGGACGCCGTGGAGCGGGAGCTGAGCCTGCGTGGGCTGCTGGTCATGAGGAACGTGCTGAAGCCGGAGACCACGCCGGTCATCCAGACTCTGCGCAGGACACACATCCGCACCGTCATGGTGACAGGTACCGTGGCCCCTGGGTGCCCAGCCTGCCCTCCTGGGGCCGCCTCCTGGGTGCCTGCCTGGCCCCAGGCACTTCTTGTACGCGGGGTGGGTCTTCATACACGATCCCGCCTGCGTCGGACTGCACCCCCTGCTGGACAGATGAGCACATTGCAGCTCGGAGGAGTGGAGCAGAGTGTGGCGCCCGCCCTGCTGGGTGACTGCTCGGGGTCCCAGGGGCCCCCTCTGAGCATGGGGACAGTGGTGTCTGCCGCGAAGGTTGTGCAAATCACCTGGGGCCAGAGGGATTCTAGCCTGGGCGACGCTGCTGGGGCTGCGTCGGTCTCCTCGTCTGCCCCGCCCCTGGCTACACTCACACACACACACACACACACAGTATGCACTTGTACACACGCACACGGCATCCGGCAGGAGGCAGTAAATGTGGCCTCGATCCCAGAGACCCGCTCCCTCCTCAGCCCCCTCGACACGTGGGGCCGGAGTCGGCGTTAACTGCTCTGGCTCACTCCGCTGTGGCCATGGGTTGCACTGGGCCGCAGTCTTCCTGTCTGTGGGGATCCGGGTGAGGAGGGCCCCCCTGGGCAGTGCTGGACCCTGGCCTTGCCACACACCCCAGGGGACAACCTGCAGACGGCGGTCACGGTGGCCCACGGCTGCGGCATGGTGGACCCCCAGGAACGTCTGGTCATTGTCCACGCGACGCACCCCGAGCGGGGCCGGCCGGCCTCCCTGGAGTTCCTGCCGGTGGAGTCCTCCGTGGCCATGAACGGGGCTGAGGTGAGGCTGACTCCAGCCCTGGGTCGCCTGACCCCGCGCCCCAGCTCTCCAGGGCCGGCAGGGGGAGCTGAGCTGGGCTGGGCTCCCTGTGCCCCCAGGATCCCGAGCAGGCCACAAGCTGCGCCGTGGAGCCAGACCCCCGATGCAGCCACCTGGCCCTCAGCGGGTCCACCTTCGCTGTCCTCGTGAAACACTTCCCCAAGCTGCTGCCCAAGGTAGGGGCGCCCCGACACCCCCTTGGCCCCGGCTCGGCTCCGGCTCCCCATGGCTGCTGCAGCCGGCTGCCCCTGTGCCCCCAGGTCCTGGTCCAGGGCACTGTCTTCGCCCGCATGGCCCCCGAGCAGAAGACGGAGCTGGTGTGCGAGTTGCAGAAGCTCCAGTGAGTGCTGCACGCGGGGAATGGGCAAGGGGCGGCCGGCGGGAGCTGGTGCATCCATCCCGCACCCTCTCGGGCTACCGTGTGGCCCCGAGAGGTCCCACCACCGCCATAGGCTGCCAGGAGGTCAGCTCACGGGCCCCGCCTGCCCGCCCGTCTGCCAGGTACTGCGTGGGCATGTGCGGGGATGGCGCCAACGACTGCGGGGCCCTGAAGGCGGCCGACGTGGGCATCTCGCTGTCCCAGGCCGAGGCCTCGGTGGTCTCGCCCTTCACCTCGAGCATGGCCAGTATCGAGTGTGTGCCCGTGGTCATCAGGTGAGGCGGCGGGGGTGCTGGGCGAGGGGTGGCCGGCCCGTCGCCAGCCCGGGCCCCTCACGCCCACGCCTGCCCCGTAGGGAGGGCCGCTGCTCCCTGGACACGTCGTTCAGCGTCTTCAAGTACATGGCCCTGTACAGCCTGACCCAGTTCATCTCGGTCCTCATCCTCTACACGGTGAGCTCCCGCAGGGCTCCGTGCCCCGGGCCAGGCCCTCAGCCCTGCTGCTGGGAGCCCTGCAGGGCCTGGGACGGGCGACGTGGGCTCGTCTCCCGGCTCCGTTGCTTCCTGGCCGTGTGGCTCCGGCGGCAGGCCCGTGGGAACCGATGAGAGCGCTGGGCGTGGAGTGTGGCGCACAGTAGGTCCACGGAGGTGGGGGACCCTGTAGCATGCTGGCTTCTCGTGCCTCACCCCAGGAGCTCACAGTCTGCAGGGAAGGCCAGGGCGGGCCCCGGGCGGCTGTGGGATTTAACCGGACCCACTCGCTCTGCGCCAGGCTGGCCTGAACCTGCCGCGTTCACCCGCTGAATGCCAGCGTCCATCCCCGTGTGTCCCTCATAGCAAGAAACTTCCTGTCGGCAGGAGCTCTGTCCCCCAGGAACCTGGGGTCCCCCACGGCAGAGCCCAGCCTCTTTGCCAGGCGGGGCTGGGAGGGCAGCTTGCACCCCCCAGCTGGGTGACTCCCCTCCCCCATCAGACTGCGAGCTGTCTGGGATCAGGAACCGGGCCTCCTCTCAGGCTGTCTGCCGCCATCAGATTGGAGGGCAGGAATGCACCTTCCTTGTCAGAAAGGAAAGGCAGCAAACGGGCCTCCCCCATCAGACCGGGGGCTCCCTGGGGCTGGGCCAGGGCCGGGTCTCAGTTTCCCCTCTCGTCCCCCTCCCTTGCGGGCAGATCAACACCAACCTGGGTGACGTGCAGTTCCTGGCCATCGACCTGGTCATCACCACCACGGTGGCCGTGCTCATGAGCCGCACGGGGCCGGCGCTGGCGCTGGGGCGCGCTCGGCCACCGGGAGCGCTGCTGAGTGTGCCGGTGCTGAGCAGCCTGCTGGGGCAGGTGGCCCTGGTGGCCGGCGTGCAGCTCGGGGGCTACTTCCTGACCACAGCCCAGCCCTGGTGAGTAGGTGCTGCCCTGCCCCGCGCCCGCCCCGCACGCCGACCCTGACCGCACGCCCACTCCCCCCCCCCCCCGCCAGGTTCGTGCCTCTGAACAGGACCGTGCCCGCGCCGGACAACCTCCCCAACTACGAGAACACTGTGGTCTTCTCCCTGTCCGGCTTCCAGTACCTCATCCTGGCCGCGGCCGTGTCCAAGGGGGCGCCCTTCCGCCGGCCGCTCTACACCAACGGTGCTGCTGGGGGTGGGGGGCGGGGCCTGCGGTGCTGCCGTAGGGATGGAGAGGGCGCTGGGGGTGAGCCAAGGGGCTGCTGCTGACAGACCGCCCCTCCCCCAGTGCCCTTCCTGGTGGCCCTGGCGCTCCTGGGCTCCATCCTGACGGGCCTCATCCTGGCCCCCGGCCTGCTGCAGGGGCCACTGGCGCTGAGAAACATAGCTGACACCTGCTTCAAGCTGCTGCTGCTGGCCCTGGTGGCCTTCAACCTCGTGGGGGCCTTCCTGCTGGAGGTGGGGCCCGCGGCGCGCAGCAGCGGGCCGGGGTTGGGGTGGGGACGCCGGCCCCAGCTGCCCGCCCATGTCCACACGCCCCTGTCCCTGCAGAACGTGCTGGACCAGTGCCTGCCGGCCTGCCTGCGGCGGCTCCGGCCCAAACGGACCTCCAAGAAGCGCTTCAAGCAGCTGGAGCAGGAGCTCACCCAGCAGCCCTGGCCGCCGCTGCCCGCTGGCCCCGGCAGGTAGCGCTGGCCTCGGCGGGCGTGGGGCCGCCAGAGCTCCCCGCCTCTGAACCGGCCCCACCTCTAGAGACGCCGCCACCCCCGTGGCTCCCCGCGCCCCTGGGGCGGCCATGGGCACACTCCTGGCCAGCCCCGCCCTGGGGCGGTGGTGGCTGCTATCCCCCACCTTCAGGGCATCCCAGGGAGGGACGGCCCTACCAGCGCTGCTGGCAGTGTAGCAAATAAAGTGATATTTTCCTGGCATGGCAGTGCCTGTCTCCTATGTGGCCACCGTGGCCCTTCCTACCTGCCCCACGGGGCATGCACGGCGCCAGCCAGCGGCCCCTGGTGTGGGTCTATGCCCGGCACCCCGATTTTCCAGGTCACTGCGCAGCGCCCCCCCCCCCCCCCCCGGACTCTCTCTAACGTCTTTTCCCTCATTTTTCACTTTTTACTTGAAAGGCAGAGGCCGACAACTCCTCCACCTGCTGGTTCATTCCACAATGCCCACAACTTCTGGGGCTGGGCCAGGCCAAAGCCAGGAGCCCAGAACTCCATCCGGGTCTCTCCTGTGGGCGGCAGGGAGCCAGCCAGCTGTGCCGCTGTCTGCTGCCTCGCGGGGCGCACGTTAGGCAGCTGGGGCTCGGGCAGGCACTTCTGAGATCCGGGAGCGGGGGCTGTCGTAAGCGCAGCCGAACGCCCGTGCCCCAGTGTGCAGCGGCTTACACGCGTTGTTCCGTCCTCACAGCGTGGAACCAAATCACTTTGCCACCTTCTGTGCTGTTCACCCTCCTGCCCCGCTGAGGGTGAAATACCATCACCCAGGAGGCCGCTAGCCCGGGCCACGCCCCTCCCCCTGCCTCCCCAGGATCCTGGGACGTGTTTGTGGTCCAGTTCCTCCCTCAGATAACATCCGGGCTCTGAGCCCACGGCCCCATCCCCCGGGGGAGGGTGGGTGCCTCTGACCTCATCCAGCCCTCCGGCTGCCGGCCAAGCCCCTCTCCTCCGAAGAGGCAGCTCTGCGGCCCAGCCCATCTGGGCAGGGGGGGACCAGCGGAGAAAGGCGGCTCCCTGCCTTCCAGAGCCGGCCGGGTGCGGCTCGCAGGCCTGTGGCAGCGGGGACAAAGGCCAGCTCCAGGCAAGCTGGGCAGGGGGGCTACCAGGGGGGCTTGCCAGCCAGCGACGGAGCAGGATGGTAGAAGCTGTTTAAGGCGAGACTGGCCAGCCCAAAGCCTGGGTTCACATCCTTGCCCTAAGCCGTTGTGCGTGAGTCTGTCAAGTGGGGCTACTGCGGGGGGGGGGGGGGGGGGGGCTGGCGGTGTGGCCGCAGCCTGTGGCAGCTCCTAACCCAGCGGGAGTGGTCAGCAGGGAGGAAGCCAGGTCACGCGGGGAGGGGAGCAACCACACCTGCTACCCCTGCAAGCAGCTGCCACTTCTGCTCGGGTCCTTAGGGCCAGGGCAGTGAGGGTCTGGGGCCAGGACAGGAGTCGGCAGCCTGGGGGCCTCAGTTCCCCTCTTCGGTCCAGTGTAGGGGTCAGCGCTATCTGCCAGGCCGCTTCCTCTCCTGCCCTACGGGATTGCTCGTGACAGTAGTGAGGGAGGCCGGAGAGGGCTGAGCTGACAGCACGCAGGCCACTGCCCGGTGACAAAGGTCCTGGCAATAGACATGGGGGGGGGGGGGGGGCAAGCGGCAACGTCAGCCAGCCCTGGGGAACAGGGACATATGGAACCCATCTAGCCTGGGCCTAAATAAGGGTGCTAGACAGGGCCAGCGCTGTGGCATAGCAGGTAAAGCCGCCACCTGCAGTGCAGGCATTCCATAAGGGTGCTGGTTTGAGTCCTGGCTGCTCCACTTCCAATCCCACTGTCTGCTACGGCCTGGGAAAGCAGCAGAAGATGGCTCAAGTCCTTGGGCCCCTGCACCCACATGGGAGACCTGGAAGAAGCTCCTGGCACCTGGCTTTGGATCGGCGCAGCTCCAGCCATCTGGGGAGTGAACCAGCGGATAGAAGACCTCTCTCTCTCTGCCTCTGCCTCTCTGTAACTCTGCCTTTCAAATACGTTAATTAAAAAAATAATAAGGGCACCAAAGTCTAAGGGGCAGGCAAGGAGGTCAGGTAGTGAGAGGCGGAGTCAGAGGCACCCCAATCTCCCAGGCTGCAGCCCCCCAATTCCTGCCTCAGGCCCAGGACTGAGGGCTGCCCCCGAAGCAGAGGACCTGCCAGCCCCACCACGGCCACCACAAGTCTGTCCTCCCGGAAGCGAGTACGCGGCTCGTTCATTCATGCCACAGAAGCCGCTCCCCGCACTGTGCCCAACAAACACAGATCTCGGGGCCGGCAGGCTCACCAGCGGGGGGGGCAGCACTGGAATGACCATGGCCGCAGCATAGCCACCAGACAGCTGGGGGCAAGGACCTCAGGGAGAAGGGGAGGCTCCTCAGGAAGGAGCAGCTCGAGCAAAGGCCCTGTGGCTGCAAGGGGAGGAAGAGGAGGAGGCAGCCCTTGGAGGGGCGTGGGGGAGCTGTTCAGCTTTGGTCCAAGATGCTCAGAGGAGCCAACGGGCCATGAGCTGAGGTGCGAAGGCCCAGGTGGAGGCCACTGGAGCCCAAGCAAGAGCCGATGGCGGCTTGTGCTGGGGTGGGCACAGCGGGCAGCCTCACACCAGGTGTGCACGAGGGAGACTCAGCCGGTGGGCGCTGGACTGGATTCAGGGGTGGAGGGCGGGAAAGCCTGGGTCGTGAAAGGACCAAGGTCAGGAGGTGGTAAACTTGTAGCGTTTCGCAGTTCTAATTGTGTGGGTTTTTTTTAAATATGTATTTATTTGAAAGGCAAAGAGACAGAGATGGGGGGGGGGGGTTTCTATCCTCTGGTTCACTCCCCAAATGGCCACAATGGCTAGAGCTGGACTGATCCAAAGCCAGGAGTCAGAAGCTCCATCCGGGTCTCCCATGTGAGTGCAGGGGCCCAAGAACTTGGGCCATGTTCTACTGCTTTTCCAGGCCATAGCAGAGAGCTGGATCGGAAGAGGAGCAGCCAGGTCTTGAATCAGTGCCCATATGGGATGCCGGCGGCTTTACCCATTACACCACAATGCCGGCCCCTGGTTTTAATTTTTCTTTTTTCTTTTTTCTTTTTTTTTTTTTCTTTTTTTTTTTTTTTTTTTGACAGGCAGAGTGGATAGTGAGAGAGAGAGACAGAGAGAAAGGTGTTCCTTTTGCCGTTGGTTCACCCTCCAATGGCCGCTGCGGCTGGCGCATCGTGCTGATCCGAAGCCAGGAGCCAGGTGCTTCTCCTGGTCTCCCATGCGGGTGCAGGGCCCGAGCACTTGGGCCATAGCAGAGAGCTGGCCTGGAAGAGGGGCAACCGGGATAGAATCCAGCGCCCCAACTGGGACTAGAACCCGGTGTGCCGGCGCAGCAAGGCGGAGGATTAGCCTGTTAAGCCACAGCGCCGGCTTAATTTTTTGTTATATTTGAGAGGCAGAGAGAGACTAACAGAACTCTCCCATCCAGTGGTTGACTCTCCAAATGCCTACAAGAGGCAGGGCTGGGAGCTCCATCCGGGTCTCCCACATGGGTGGCAGGGACCCAGGCTGTCCAGCCCTCACCTGCTGCCTCCAGGGTGTACATTAGTAGGAAGCTGCACTCAGGAGCAGAGCCAGGACTCAAACCCCATATGGGATACGCCCGTCCGAGTGGACTCGCCCCTGTTAGCAGAACACCTGCCCCTGGGCGGCTTGGTGGGCTCTGGGGTGCCTTGGAGACACCGGTGCGGCCAGGCGAGGTAGCCTGAGGCCACAGGGCCCTGGTGGAGGCAGACACTGGCCTGAGGTGGGCAGTGCAGGCAGAGCTGGGACCAGCGGGAGCCCGCAGCCCTGGAGGCCGACAGAGAGCGCCCTGCCTGCTTCCTTCCATCTCGCTCTCCTGCTCTGTGAAAAGGGCCAGTGGCCACTTCGCCCATCACCGGAGTCCCGGGCAGACCCGCGGGGAGCGCTTGGCGGAAGCGAAGCCCCGTGGGCAACACCTCCGCCCAGGGCCTGCCCCATGGAGGCTGCAGCCCCGAGGGCGCGGCGTGGCAGCCCGGGCGGCGCCTCGCGTTAGGACCCAGCGGCTCCGGGGCTGGGGGGCGGGCGTCGGCCCCGTCGGGGGCCCAGAGGGGGGCTCGGAGCGGGCCAAGGGGCAGCTCCGCGTCGGACTCGGAGCGGGCGGCGGAGTGACCCGGACAGGTAGGTGCGGGCCTGGCGCTCGGGGCCAGGGGGCGGAGGCTCGGGGTGCGAGCCGGGGCATCGGAGGACCCCCGAAACGGGGTGGGGGTGGGCTGCCGGAGACCCCGGAGCCTGGAGACCCCGATCGCGGGGCCTTCAGAGCTGATGTGAAGGGGCCACCTGGAGATTGCGGGGTCACCGTGGGGGAGAGCGGGGAGCCTGGGTTTGGGGGAGCCCTCCGTGGGGGCGTCGAGGGAAGGGGCGGCTTTGTTCTGCCGGGGAGGCCAGAGAGACGCAGAGACAAAGCGACGCGAGAGACGTGGGCCGCGCTGACTGCTCCCAGCTGTGCGGGCTGCACATCTGCTCTCGGCGGGGTGGGCGGTGGGCGCCCAGCCCGGCCTCCCCGAGGCAGAGCCGGCCTGGGGCTCCTGCGCTCCCTCCCCCAGCACCGCCAGGGCGAGGGGGCCGGGTGGGGGCGGGGCAGCCCCAGAGGCCGCGGTGGAAAAGTGCTTAGGGCTGGGAGGGACCCCGGGCCCCGCAGCCCACCCCTAGTGAGCCTGGGTCCGGCCCAGCCTTCAGCAGGGGGAGGAAGACTCCACCCAGCGCAGAGAGCACCCCCACCCCCATCCCCGTCCCCAACTCAGGGGCTCCTGAGAAGTGACAGCTCCACTGGCACTGCTGTCCAGGCCTGGGTGGGGGTGGGGGTGCTTTGGGGCGGAGGCTGAGGGTTTACAGAAGGGGGGTGGGGTAGGGGATGGGGGCGCCCACGCCCACCACAGTGAGGTCTTGATGGCTGAAAAGGCCAACAGCAAAGCCGCCCAGGACTGAGGGCAGCCGATGCTCCCCCCGCATCCGCAGGGCCCCCCTGCCCCTACCTCCCCTCCCGGGGAAGAGGGAGCCAAGTTAGGGTTTCAGTCGGCTAGAGGAACTTCCGGTGCTGGGACAGGGAGGGGACCCTCGTGGACAGATGAGCCAGCACACACACACACACACTCCTGGACAGATGGGCCAGCACACACACACACACACTCCTGGACAGATGGGCCAGCACACACACACACACACACTCCTGGACAGATGGGCCAGCACACACACACACACACTCCTGGACAGATGGGCCAGCACACACACACACACTCCTGGACAGATGAGCCAGCACACACACACACACACACTCCTGGACAGATGGGCCAGCACACACACACACTCCTGGACACACACACACACACACTCCTGGACACACACACACACTCCTGGACACACACACACACACTCCTGGACAGATGGGCCAACACACACACACACACACTCCTGGACACACACACACACACTCCTGGACAGATGGGCCAGCACACACACTCCTGGACACACACACACACACACTCCTGGACACACACACACACACTCCTGGACAGATGGGCCAGCACACACACTCCTGGACACACACACACACACTCCTGGACACACACACACACTCCTGGACAGATGGGCCAGCACACACACTCCTGGACACACACACACACACACTCCTGGACACACACACACTCCTGGACAGATGGGCCAGCACACACACACACACTCCTGGACAGATGGGCCAGCACACACACACACACACTCCTGGACAGATAGGCCAGCACACACACACACTCCTGGACAGATGAGCCAGCACACACACACACACACACTCCTGGACACACACACACACTCCTGGACAGATAGGCCAGCACACACACACACACACTCCTGGACAGATGGGCCAGCACACACACACACACACACACTCCTGGACAGATGGGCCAACACACACACACTCCTGGACAGATGAGCCAGCACACACACACACACACTCCTGGACACACACACACACACTCATGGACAGATAGGCCAGCACACACACACACACTCCTGGACAGATGGGCCAGCACACACACACACACACACACTCCTGGACACACACACACTCCTGGACAGATAGGCCAGCACACACACACACACACACTCCTGGACAGATGAGCCAGCACACACACACACTCCTGGACAGATGAGCCAGCACACACACACACACTCCTGGACACACACACACACACCCCTGGACAGATGGGCCAGCACACACACACACACACACCCCTGGACAGATGGGCCAGCACACACACACACTCCTGGACAGATGGGCCAGCACACACACACACACACACTTGCAGTGGTCGCCAAGACCAGCGATGGGACGCTATTAGGGACTTGATCACGGCCCAGCCCCCCCACAACTCCCACAGGGTCTCACAGCAGCACCCCGGGCTGGCCACATCACAGCCCAGGCCCCCCAGAGCCCGAGGCGCCCCTTGCAGGCTCCGCCCTGAGTGCTTCCGGCTGTGCCGGCGACAGCCTCAGTCTCGTGCCTGGGTCTGGGCCGCAGACAGCCAGGTCTTGGGAGGCCGGCGGCCTGGCAGCAGCGGAGTCTTCTGGGGGCTGGGAGCCCTGCCCGGCGCTGGCTGCTCCGGGGCCCCTCGCCGCATGTGGTTTCCTGCCAAGCAAGATGCTCAGGGCCGAGGGGCTAATTGGGAACAGGTGGTGGGCTGGGCAGGCGCGGCTGGGTCCCGGCTGTGATGTCAGCTGGGCAGGGCTGGTGTCTCGAGGAAGAGCCTGGGGACAAGGAACCACACAGGCAGTGCACTGGGCACCCCCAGAGGTGTGGGCACGGGTGTGAGGAATGGGGCTGGGGGTGCCCCGAGAGGACTGGGCAGCGTGGGGTGTGCTCATGGGTCGACCAGCCACGTAGCGGCCAGCACTGGGGTGCAGCGGGTGAAGCCACTGCCTTCAATCCTGGCATCCCACGTGGGCGCCTGTTCGAATCTCGGCTGCTCCGATTCCAGTCCCTGCTCATGCACCTGGGAAAGCAGCAGAGGATGGCCCACGTGCTGGGGCCCCTTCACCTTCATGGGAGACCTGGAGGAAGCTCCTGGCTTTCGGCCTGGCTTAGCCATCACTGTTACAGGGAGTGAACCAACTGATGGAAGATCTCCCTGTGTCTCTCTCCCCCAGCCCACTCTGTAACTTTGCCTTAAAAATAAATAAATTAAAAAAAAAATCAGCCATGCAGCCAGGTGGGAGGCCTTGGCCCTGGTGAGCCAGCCCCAGGGGGTCCCTGCAGAGTGGGTCCTGCTCACGGCCCTCGGCCGTCCGGATGCCTGGCTCCTCTTTGAGGGCCCCTGGCAGGCAGGACCCCAGGCACAGAGCGGGCTCTTGCGGGCCTGGGTCGCAGCTCCCATGTTCCTCTCCTTTCAGCTGCCTCTACAAACAGCCCCGGCCTCTGCATTCCGTGGCCATGAGAGCTGCCTCCCTCTTCCTGCTCCTGCTGCCCGGTAAGAGGCCCCGGCAGGGGGCGGGGCTCCCTCACTCCGGGGAGTGGGGAGTGGGCTTTGGTAGAGGCTCATCGGCCACACGTGGAGCTCCTGTTGTCCGCTGGACAAAGCCCTGCCCTCCTGGTGCCCCAGCCCAGCAAAGGGACAACAAGCAGTCACCAAGTAGACTGTGCTGTGATGGCAGCAACAGGGCGGGTGGGCCAGGGCCAGCCTCTCAGCAGAGCTGAAGTTCAAGGTGAGGCCTGAAATTGAAGAAGCCACCCAGGTGGCCCAGGCCCAGGAAGAGGCCTGCGCAAAGGCCCTGGGGCAAGCAGGCGTCCCAGGACAGGGTGAGGTCAGGGAGGTTGACAGGACCAGCTTGCAGAAGGGCCTTTATAACTGAGGCTGGAGAATGAGGTCTTGTGAGCCTAAGAGTCCAGGTGCAGGTCCCCGGCCCTGTGATGACCACCTCCAGGACCCTGCTGTCCTCCCTGGGGGGCACTCCCCCATGGCTTGCATCTCCACAGCAGGCCTGCTGGCTCAGGGCCAATACGACCTGGACCCGCTGCCGCCGTTCCCTGACCATGGGCAGTACCCTCACTACGGCGACCAAATCGGTAAGGGCTGTGCCGTCCCCAGACACCCCCTTGACCAGCTCCCCAGCTGTGCGTGCCTCTGCCGGGGACCAGGAGGGGCTGGCTCATGGGGGTCCCCAGGGGTTGGGCCCTGGCTCAGCTGTGGCCTCACCCGCCCCTGGGGCTAGGGCCTAGCCTGACTCACACTCACTCCCCCTTCCTCTGCTCTCAGAAACCCCGGACTACTACGAATATCACGGTAAAGGGCTGGGGCAGGATGGAGGGCCAGGCTGGGGCGGGGAGCCTGGCTGGGGAGCCTGGGCGAGGAGGGAGGGGCGGAGCCCTCACTGGCCCTGTTGCAGAGATGAGCACTCGGCCCTCGGAGGAGGAGCAGTTCCAGTTCCAGTCCCAGCAGCAAGTACAACAGGAAGTCATCCCTGTTCCCACCCCAGGTGGGCCACAGGCCCCTGCTCCCCATCCCCAGCTCTGGGAGGGGAGGGGGACCCGCCCCGCCCTGAATAGACCTCACTCCATGACCCCCGCCTGCCCCGACAGAACCAGGAAACGGGGAGACAGAGCCCACGGAGCCTGGGCCCCTTGGTAAGAGGTTCCTGCCTGCTGGGGAAACCAAGGCATGGCCCAGGGTGTGGGGTGCAGCTGGCGGCGCTGGTGGACTGGCCAGCTTGGGGAGTGCGGGCCGCTGGTGGGGACGTGGGGCGCTGGGCAGCTTGCACACCACCCTCTGCTTTCAATTGGCATCTCCAACACCCACCCCCACCCCAGGCAGCTCTGGAGACCCCACCCTCCCCCCTGGGCCTGGCTTCGTTGGCCCCAGCCAGGGGAGGGGCAGGGAGAGGTGGGGCCAGAGGGGCAGGGAGCCCAGGCTGCCTAAGAGACATCCCTTGGGGCACCCCAGCCAAGTGTGGGTATTGGCGTCTGGGATGAGCCTGGGGTCTCAGATGGGCCGAGCTGGGGGTTGCAACCTGACCCCGGGGTCGCTGGTCTAACCCTGCCTGCCACCCAGACTGCCGAGAGGAGCAGTACCCGTGCACCCGCCTCTACTCCATACACAAGCCTTGCAAACAGTGTCTCAACGAGGTCTGCTTCTACAGGTGAGCACAGGTGGGCACAGGCACGTAGCCACCATGGGGGACGGGGGTGGGGTGGGGGAAGGGCAGCTCCCACCCACCTAGGCGGGCGTTTGGGGAGACAGCGAACCCTGCCTGTGGTTAAGCCTGGGCCAGGCTGGACTGGAAGGCTCCCCTGGGTGGGGGGGTGAAGGTGGGGCTGAGACCTGCCCTGACCGTGTCCCCCCAGCCTCCGCCGCGTGTACGTCGTCAACAAGGAGATCTGTGTCCGCACCGTGTGTGCCCATGAGGAGCTCCTCCGAGGTAGGAGGGCCTCAGCCCGGACCCTGCGCTGCCCGGCCTGCCACCCCCGCCCCTACTGTGGGCCGAGCCCAACTCAGGGCCCACGGCCAGAGCCTGCGCCACCCCCTCCCCGCTCCCTTCTGTCCTCGGCCCCAAGCCCCTGACCCCTGCCCCTTCCTGCCCCCCACAGCTGACCTGTGCCGGGACAGGTTCTCCAAGTGCGGTGTGATGGCCAGCAGCGGCCTGTGCCACTCGGTGGCGGTCTCCTGCGCCAGGAGCTGTGGGGGCTGCTAGGGCAGAGCGGGCACCCCAGCCCTGGACCCCAGGCGCTGCCTCACCTGGTGCTTCTCTCCCCACCCCCACCTCTTACTCTGTCAACAGTGGGTGGACTGAGGCCCCGGGGGCTGCTGTGGTGCCTGGGCCACGCCTGGGCCACCATGGGGTGGGGGCTCCCTCTGGGCCACTCTCTGCCCCCTGGGTGGGGACATCTCAGGCCTCTCTGAGACCTGTACCCCAATGTGCCTTCTCCGTCCCGCTGGGGACAGCCCCCGAGATGGGCTGTGAGCTCACTCCAGCTGGCCATCTCCCGGGCATGGGCCACTTTTGTTTTATACAAAATTAAACATGAGTTTTTACAAAAGGTCCAGTCCCTCTTTGGTCCAGAGTGCAGCGGGGCAGCCAGGGGCCTCCAACACTGGCTGCTCGCCCCAGCAGCTCCCTACCCCTTGGAGAGGGTGCTCACCGGAATGGGTGGCCTCACCCCTGCCGTCCCAGCCTCCTGTCCCTGCGTCTGCTCGGACCTGCCCAGGGTGGGCCTGACACCCACCCCCCAGGGCCAGGGTACTGGAAATGGGTTTCAGGGAGGCGCTTTCTGAACCCCGGCTGGTGGATGCGGGCACGCGCCCCATCACCAGGGAGGCAGAAGGGGTGCGTGTGTGTGTGTACACGCACACATGTGTGTGTTGGGGGTGGAGCTGAGGCCAGAGGCAGCTCAGACCCTGAGGCTGAGGGCTTGCGTCTTGGAGGGGAAGGCTCGGGCCGCACAGAGGAACAAACCAGGCCCGCACTGTAACTGCTCCCGCTGACCCGCACATGGGGACCCAGCTCTGAGCTCTGCGCCCTCCACCGAGGCCTGGGTGCTGCAGACGGTACCCCCACCTTCCAGGAAGGGAAAGGGAGCCCAGGGGCATCAGGGACCACCCAGGGGGCCACTGCCAGCGCAGGGCAGGACTGGCCGGCCTGGCTCCTCCCGGCCAGCACAGTGAGGCTCAGATGGGTGGGCCCAGGACCGCCCCATGGGGTCCCCTCAGCCTGAGTTTGCCCCCACGCTGCCTGGTTGGCCACTGTCCAGAGGAGGGGCCAGAGAAAGGGCAAAAAAGCGTTAGGAAAGGGGCAGGCTGCGGGCTGGGTCAACCCCAAGCCTCGACAGTCTCATCTGGTTAACGGGGCAGGTGGGGGGGCTGGCTCAGGAACCCCAGCCTCCCCAACACTGCTTCCCGGGGTCCCATCCCCCTGCCCAGGGCTCTGCCTGTCCACTGCCTCCCAGGTGGACAAGGCACATTCTGGTATAGGAAAGGGACTTGTTGGCAACACCATTTTTAGAAAATGGGTTCTTATTACAAAAACCACGGTTCTCAACTGTTAACATTAGAAAAAGGTATAAAAATACAGTAACTCTGAGGAGGTTCCTAATAAACGCTCTGAACTAAGGCAGAGAGATTTCTGGGAAGCCAGAGACAGGACCTGCGTCTCTGACTCCTGCTCCTTCCCATGAGCCCCTGCTCCAGGCTGGCCAGACAAGAGCTCGCCCAGGCTTCCAGCTTTCGCTCCACCTTGTACAATCCAGAGTGGTTCGTCCCTGGAGACCTGGGGATCCCCCACCTCCACGCCAGCTCTGGGCGGTCACGGGCAGAGGCGGCTCCTCCCTGCCTTGCAGGCTGCCCAGTGGGGGAGCTCACTTCTCGGCGGGGACAGAGGGCGGGGAGAAGGGCGCTGAGCTCCTGCGCAGCTCCTGCTGCAGCTGCCCCTGCAGGGTGGACACCTGGGGACAGAGACGTGAGGGCAGCGAGCCCCCCCCCCCACCTGACTTACAGACGGCGGGCGTGGCGGGACCCGGGGCTGCCTGTTTTGGGAACAGCCTGCTGTCATGGGGAGCCAGGGCGCCCCCCTCCCTTCTCGTGTGCAGCCTGGGGCTGCCCCACTCCCACCCTGTCCCCCATCATCCCTTGGGCGTGACCAGGCCTGGCCGATCAGAGCAGCCGTGCCCTGCAGACGCGCTTGGCGCAGGCAGTCAGGGAGGAGCGGCCCTTGGGCTGGTGCCGGTGCTCCCAGCCTCTCCTCTGAGCGAGGCACCTGTGCCACCCAGCGAGGGGGCCCACCTGGTGGTGGAGCCGGAAGGGACTGATACCAGCATCCATCCACCCTGGTCCCTTTTCAGGTTGGGGAGCCATCGGCTGCCCCCTCCACCCCTGCAGCCCCACATTCCCACCCTGGCCCCGCCTCCCCCAGAGCGGGGACCCTGCCTACCTGCTCCTCCAGCCCACGCACCCTCTGGCGGTGGACCCGCTCCCGCGCCTCCAGCGTGCGCTCCGTCTGCACCTGGGCACTGCGCAGGCGCTCCACCTCCTGCTGCAGCTCCTGCCTTTGCTGCTCCTCGGCCTCCAGCTGGGCGGGGCTGGGGTTCTGCTCCAGGACCACCACCTGGGCCTGCAGGGAGGGGCTGCCACTGAGGCTTCTGGCCTCGTGTGTGTGTGTGTGTGTGTGTGTGAGAGAGAGAGAGAGAGAGAGAGAGAGATGGGTGTCAGGTGTGTGTGTGTGTGTGAGATCGGTGTCAGGTGGGTGTGTGATGGGTGTCAGGTGCATGTGTGATGGGTGTCAGGTGTGTGTGTGTGTGTGTGATGGTGTCAGGTGTGTGTATGTGTGTGTGATGGGTGTCAGGTGTGTGTGTGTGTATGATGGTGTCAGGTGTGTGTATGTGTGTGTGTGATGGGTGTCAGGTGTGTGTGTGTGCACCTGTGCCCGTGATGGGGGTGTCGGGTGACAAGCATACAGCCAGTGCAGATGGGGAATGCAGAAGAAACCTGCTCGGCCGGCATCTCCAGGCCCTGACACTGAACCTGTGAACCCTCCATCAGGGGACCCAGGGACCCCCATCCCCACCAGTGAGGTGGCGAGGGTGGCGGGCTCTGCCTGGAACTGCTTTGCATTCAGGTCCCCGGCTAGGGGCAGTGAGGGGGTCAGGCTGGGGGGCGGGGCCGCACCTCCAGCTGCTGGATCTGCCTCTGGGCCTCAGCCAGCTCCAGCTCCGCCCCCGTGAGCGTGCGGTCCAGGCGGCCCTTCTCCGCGCTCAGCCGCACAGAGTCCTCGTGGCTGCGAAGCTTCTCCCGCTCCACCTGGGCAGGGAGAGCGGGGGAGGAGCTCATGCGGGCCCCGGGGCAGCTGCACGGGAAGGGGGCGTGCGGGGAGGTCCCGTGGAGCCCACCTTGTCCAGGGTCCTCCGGAGGGCCACGCGGTCCTTCTCGAGCCGCAGGGCGGAGCGCTCCGCCTCGCGCTTCTCGGCCTCCAGCTGAGCCAGGGCGCGCTGCAGGCTGCCCAGATGCTCCTGCAGCAGCCGCCGCTCGTCCTGCAGCTTCCGCACCGAGTGCAGAGCCGCAGCCTCGCCCTCCTGCCGCTGCCGCAGCACCTAGGGCAGAAGCCAGGCAGGCCCCTCACCCCTCTGGCCCACTGAGGCCCGAGTTGCAGAACTGTCTCCTGAGCCCACAGAGCTCTTTCCGAGCCTCAGTTTCTCCATCTGTATAATGGAGGTGTGGGCTCAGTGCACAGGGTTGGGGATGAAGCCGCGGAGGGGAAGGTCCCAACGCCGGCCATCCTGAGGACAGAGGAGCCCCCGGCCCTCACCTCCTGCAGCTGCTGCAGCTGGCCCTCGGCCTCCGCCCGCTGCAGCTCCAGGTCCGCCAGCTCGCCCCGCAGCGTCTGCACCTGCTCGCCCAGGGAGCTGCTCTGCTTCCGTGCCTCAGATAAAGCCTGCCGGGTGGCGTCCAGCCGCTCCTGGGGAACAGGGGCTGATGGGGCCGGCTGGTCTGGGAGCCCTGAGGCAAGGTCTCCCCTCTACTCTGTGCCCCGGGGGCAGTTCACAGTCCGTAACACAGGTGTGATCTCACGTGGAAGGTGAACCAGACAGCCAAGTCCAGCCCACAGCTTGTCCAGACCTGCCTAAGGTGGGAACCACTGGGACCCTGCCTCTCCCATCAACTCTGCTCCTAGGCCCCCAAAGCCTATACTAGGAGGCTGTGGTCTTATTGGGCATAACCCCCAGGGCTTCCTTCATTGGCTGATACCGTATTGGACCCGCCCCTCTCTCCAAGCCTGCCCTCATTGGCTCCTCAGGGTTCCCAATGACTGTCCCACTGGCTGGGTCTTTACCAGGGTCCCCCCCCGCCCCCAGCCCGCCCTTTCCCGCGTCACAGAGCCGGAGCCTGGACTCCCCCCCCCCCCCCCCGGTACCTGCAGCACCTCGCGGTCGTGCTCACAGGCCGTCAGGGCCTTCTGCAGGTGCAGGTTCTTGTCCTGGCTGCTGGTGAGGCTGGCGTTGCTCTGGGCCAGGGCCTCCGTCAGGCCCTGCGCCTTGTCCCGCAGGGCCCCCTCGCTCTCCTCCAGCTTGGCCAGGGCCGCGCTCAGCCGCTCCACTGTTAACTGCAGGGTCTTCGCCTTCACCTCACCCTCTGCCACCTGGCAGGACAGAGCAGGTGCTCGAGGGGCTCCGCTCCCACCCGGCCTCCACTGGGCGAGTCCGATCCACGCCTTCCCAGCTCTCTCCGGGCCTCGGCGGCTGACACCCTATGTTCCCAGGAGCTCCCACAGACCCAGCCCAGGCCCTAGCCTGCCGCTGCTTAACTGCCCGGGCCCAGAGCCCCATCAGCCGGGCTGACTCGGATGCCAGTCTGTCCTCGCTCCCCTCTCCTGCATGCTGGGAACACCACGACCCTCGAGCGTGCTGTCCTGTAGCTGGCTGGTGCCCGTGCAGTGCGAGCAGGGTGAGCCAACATCCCAGTTAGGGCTGAGCTCCCAGCAGCCCCGGCCGAAGAGAATCCGCGAAACCTGCACCTCTGACTGCTCTCCCGTGGCTCCTGTGAGCGCAGGCTCCAGCGGCAAACGGTCCTGAATGCTCATTCCAGCCCTGCCTTTTGTTAGCTACGAGACCCTGAGCGACGCTGGCCCTTCGCTGAGCCTCTGTTTGCCTCTCTGTAAAATGGGGACGACGCGCACCCTCGGAGCGACCCACCTGTCTCTGCAGGGAGTCCACGCGGTCCTGCAGGAGCTGGGCCCGCGCCTCGCGGTCGCTCAGGCCCAGGCGGCTGCGCTGCAGCTCCCCCTCGAGCGAGCGCCGCTGCAGCTCCAGCTTCACGGCGCGGCCCTCGCAGGCGTCCAGCACCTCCTTCAGGCGCCGCCGGTCGCTCTCCAGCCTCCCCTCGTTGGCCCTCATCTTGCTGAGCTTCTCCTGCAGGTGCGCAGGCTCAGGCCCCAGGCCCCACCCACCGGTCCGTGCCCCGCCTCCCTCGGGAGCCCTGGGGCCCAGTGGGGACCAGGCCAGACCCGCCAGGGCTCACGGGAGGCCCCCGGTGCACGTGCAGTCCCGGCCAGCTCTGCGCCCCAGGACCGCCCCTTTTCTAGGGCTCTGCTTCCGGTCTGGGGCACCCCAGCCCAGGGCTCACCGACACATGCAGATTCCAGGGCCCCTGCCTCTGCCCCCAGGGGCTGGCCCAGGAGCTGGCAGCTCCTGGGGCCCCTGCTGTTCCAGGGTTCGAAGAGGGAATTCTCCCAGTGAGGGAGGCTGGGGACTGGGAACGGAGCAGGAAGACAGACGAGGGGTCCTTCAGGCCCGAGCACTGCCCTGGAGACAGGCTAGGTCATGGGGCGGTGTCTATAGCCTCCCCACCCCCACCCCAAGCCCAGCCCGGCTCCTGCCCTGCTCAGAGCCCCAACCCTGCCCAGCCTGGGCCCAGAGCCCCCATTCTGGCTCCTGCCCAGCTTTGTTCCTGGCCTCCTCCCGCAGCCCCTGTGGCTGGGCCCAGGGCCAGAGCTGAGGCTCCAGACACAACAACCCAGCTCACAGCCGGCCCCCAGCCAGAGACGGGGGCTGGGCTGCGGCAGTGATCACAAAGGGGTGGTCACACGGGGCCCAGGGAGGAGAAGTCAGAGAGCCTGGGAGGGAGGGGGTCGCTGGCTGAAATGAGGCTCTGGCAGCATAGACTTTGCCACCACCAGGGCCAGGGCTTCCCGTCCCAGACAAAAAGACAGACAAGACACACACACATACATACACACACAGCCACAGAGACACACACACACATACATAGACACACACACATACATACACACACAGACACAGAGACACAGAGACACACACATACACACACAGACACAGCACACACACAGACACACAACAGAGACACAGACACACAACACACAGAGACACACACATACATACACACACATACACAGCACACATACACACACAGACACAGCACACACACAGAGAGACACACAACACAGAGACACACACAGAGACACACACCCAGACACACCCGCAGGCACACACACACAGAGACCCAGACAGATACACAGAGACTCAGACATACACCCAGACACACACACACACGTAAAACCCCCAGAACAGCACTCATGTGGCTCTCCGTGGAGACATGGAGATTTAACAGCACCCGTGTGCTAAGTCTTAACGTGTGTCGCCTCTGTGAGTCCATTACTGGCCTCCCTGTCTCACGTGGCGAAAATGAGGGTCAGACATCTGACCTGGCCAAGGCCGAACTTGAACTCAAGTGTATCGTGCTCTGGGGCCAGTGCTGTGGTGCGTCAGGTCAAGCCACCACCTGCGACCCAGCATGCCATCTGAGCACCAGCCGGAGGCCCAGCTGCTGCCCTTCTGATCCAGTGCTCTGCTAACGCCCCTGGGAAAGCAGCAGAGGCTCGCCCAGGGCCTGGGCCACTGCGACCCACGCAGGAGACCCACATGGAGGGCCAGGCCCCCAGCTCTGGCCTGGCCCAGCTCTGGCCATTAAGGCCATTTGGGGAGTGAGCCAGCTGATGGAAGATCTCTCTCTCCCTCTCTCTTTCTCTTTCTCTCTCTCTCTCTCTCTCTCCTTTCTTTGCTCTAACTCTGACTTTCAAATCAATTTTTTTAATACAAGAAAAGCCCCTTTTGCTACAGTCTGGTGATCTCAGGTAAGAAGCTGATGGGGTGTTGTGGGGACTCACAGACTCGAGGGGCTGCAGAGACTCAGGCAGACAGAAGCCCCCAGCGGCCCTGACCCCCGCGGGCACACAGTCAACCCTCCCTGGCCCTCGGCACCTGCCCACCTGGCTCGCCCGCAGCTCGTTCTCGGCAGCCTGCAGGCTCCTCTCCAGCGCGGCCACCTGGTCCTGCGTGGCCCGGCGCTCCCGCTCGCTGCGCCGCACGCTCTCCTCCCGCAGTGCCAGCTGCGCCTGGGCCCCGCTCAGCCGCCCATCCACACTGCGCCGGGCTGTGGCCATCACCAGCCCCATCAGGCATGGCCAGGCACAGCCCCGAGACCACGAAATGCCCAGCCTGCACCCTACCCGCCACAGGGCCCCGGGGAGACAGTGCCAGGAGCGCAGGGAAGAGGGCAGGACCCAGAGTCAAACTCGCCTTCCTCGCTCTCGGCCACCGCCTTCTGCAGCTGCCTGGCCCGCGAGGTCGCGCTGTCCCTCTCAGCCTCCATCTCGGCCAGCTGGCGGCTCAGGGCGCCTGTCTGGGTCCGAAGCTCGTCCTGCAGCCCCGCGTTGGGGGAGAAGGGAAGACCCCTGCTCTGACATCTGAAGCCCCTGTAGGACCCTCGGCCACCTGCTCCCCTTCCAGCCACTCCCACCCGGCCTCACCCGTTCCCGCTGGGCGCTCTGCAGCTCCTGCACGAATTCCCGGAGGGCCCCCCGCACGGCCTCGGGGTCCAGGTCTGGAGGAGCTGGGGAGGTGGCAGCTCCGGGGGACGGCGGCTGGGACCCAGGGCTGCTGAACCCTTCCTCGCTTCCTAGAGGACAGGACGCACTCAGGCCTGTGGGAGCCACCAGCCTGTCCCACCAGAACGGCGCTCCGGGCTCCTGAACTGTCTCGCTCGCTCATGCTCTCCCTGCCGTGTGCCCAGCCAGGCTGTAGCTAGGACTTCGCCAGCCCCTCGGCCCTCGGCATCACGTCCAAGTTCTCTGCCAGAGCTCGGAGGCCCACCCAGCACCACCCCTCACTCCCTCAAAGCTGGCCACCCTGCACCACCCTCTGCTCCTGTGTTCTGGAACATTCCCTGTTCCTGCCCCAGGCGCTCCATACATGCTATTCCCCCTGCCCACCCCCCGCCTCCGGCTTCTCTTTGGCCCATACTGTAGGCCTCTTCCTCAGACTTCCCTGGTCCCAGGCTGGGTGGGAGCGAGCTCCTCCCCCTTCGTGGGGGTCTAATGTCTGACCCCCCCAGACCATGAGGGCCATGGCCCAGGCAGATGTGCCACCACCACAACACCTCCCTGGACCACGCACCTACGATGTGCCCAGCACCGGGCCAGTGCCAGCCCCGTGGTGCCTCAATTCCCCCTCACATAACCCCTGACAGGCAAGGCAACCCCCACTACACACACACACACACACACACACACACCCATGCGCACTTCACAGGCAAGGTGTGCTCAAAGCAGTTTAGCACTATGCTAGATCTCAACGCTAGGTCTCAGAGCCAGGAAAACTGGGGACCTGGGTGGGAGACGACGGACCGCGAGGCGGGGGGGCAGAGCATGCGGCTGCAGGACAGGGGACCCTAACCTCCACACCCTCCTGTCTCAGCCAAGGGTCACCCAAAGGAGCATGACCCCCTCCCCCGCCCCGCGTAAGCACCAGCCCCCTCTCCCAGCCTGCAGGCAGCGCCCACGCATGCCGTGTCCCCGACACCCCACCCTGCTCGCAGCACTGCCCGTCACCCCTGCGGCTCAGGGCCACCCTCCCCACCCCGGGCTCCCACCCCTGCTGCTCCCTGGACACCTTCCTCGCCCTCCTCTGTGAGGTCTTCGTTTTCCACCGACAGCCCCAGCCCCCTGCCGATGTCGGTTGCAGGGACAAAGCGGGCCAGCGTTAGTAACCAGTTCTCAGTGGGCCGCTGAGTGGCGTGGGTTATACACGCACTGCTGAGCACCCACCTTTCTCATCACCCCCCATCCCTGGACCTCATAACAAGACCTTGTCTGGAAACAGGTCCCTGCGACCACTGTCCTGGACAGGGGTCACGCGCACAGACACAGCACAGGACCACCACGGGCTGCCTGTGGCCAGGCTGCCATCCGCCTCAGGGGCTGGCCGGCAGCTGCCCTGGGCCACGGCGCCCACACTTGGACTTCACACATGTAGGCCCCAGGATAGGAAGACCTGGGTTTCTGGTGGTTCCGCCCCGCAGCCCGAGACAGCTGACCCTGGAATCTGCAGGTTCTGTGCCTGCACAGTCGATCAGCACCACGTGCAGACGGAAAGTATTTGGGGAAGAAAAGTGCATCCACACTGAACCCATTCGGAACATTTCCCTTGTCGTTCCCTAAGCAACACTGCCTGACAACCGCTCACGCAGCAGCTCCACTGTGGTGGGCCCCACCGGCAGCCCAGAGCCGGCTCGGAACGCAGGGATGCGCCAATGCTACGCCGCTGGACACCGGCAGGTCTGGGTGTGGCGTGGGAGCCTTGGAACCAGGTCTCCGTGGATACCCAGGGAGGGCCCAAACCAAGACAGCCTCACACAGAGACACTGGGATCACAAAGTAGCCTCCTGGTCACCGCTCCCTGCTTGTTCCTAGAAGACACCTGCTCCAGGTGGCCCATGCTGGCCGGCTCGCTGTCCTCCTGCCACTGACTTGTCCCACCGGGCATACTGCAGCCAGGGCTCACCCACACGCCGCGCGCGGTCCGTGTCGCGGCTGTGAGCGCCCGCCCGGGAGACAGACCACGTGCACCTGCTGGCGAGCGCCTGCTTGTCCCCCACTTCGTTCTCAGTCTGTGCTACTCGCGGATGAGTGCGCGCTGGATCTAAGTTCCCGGACTTGCAGCCCTGCTGCTGCCCACCAGGGGCTGCACCAATCCACAGCGCCCCTTTTCCAGCCCTGCCACCGCCCACACATCCTACCGCAATTCACCCATCAGCCTCCTGCCCACCACTCCCACACCGCGACTTGGAGCTCCCTGAGAGCAGAGCCGTGTCTCTGCTGCTTACTGCTCCGTCCCCGTTACTTGAACTGTCTCTTGCACGCAGCAGGTGCTTACTAAGTTCGGAGTGACTGAATAAACAAATGAGGGGAGCTGTCCGGGTCACCGCCCGGTGTGGGGCTGGGCTGCGCGGCGGCAGAGGACGGGGTGTTGGCAGGGAGAGGGCGCGGGTGAGTGGAGAGGATGGGGCCCCAGAGACGGCGAGGGAGCAGAGGCAGGAACCCGGGGCAGGGCTCTGAAGGGCGTGGTCCAGAGGGTGGGGTGGGACTAGGGGCGGGGACTCGGCGAGGCCCGCCCACCGCCCCCTTCTCCCCGCTTGCCTTTGGGACTCACCCCCCGCGGGCGCTTCTCGAGCCGGGGAGCCGGGCACGGGCCGCGGGGCGGGGCTGGGCGCGCGGCCGAGGCCCAGGCCGCGGCGCAGAGCCGAGCGCAGGCCGCCCAGCTGGGCCTCGGCCGCGCGCCGCTGCGCCTCCACGCGGGCCAGCTCGGCCTCCAGGCCTTGCGCCCGGCCCTCGGCCGCGCTCAGCCGCAGCCCCAGCTCGGCGGCCTCGGCCCGGGCCGACTCCAGCTTCAGCTCCAGGCCGCGAGCGCGCTCCAGCTGCTGCTTCTCGGCGCCGCGGGCCTCCTCCAGGGAGCCCAGCAGGCCTCGCTCGCGGACCCGGAACTCTCCGTCCTGCTCCTGCAGCTTCCGCTGCGCTCCCTGGAGCTGGGGCGGGGGGAGAGCAAGGCCAGGAGGTGGGGGTCAGCAAAGCCGCCCCTAGCGACACCCCACCTCCGAGGGCCCAGCTGCAGCCCTCCAGCCCAGGTGACCACACCATGCCTTCAGTGGTCTCCACCCAAGCAGGAGTTTGCTTTCCGTCCTGTGAGGATCAGCCTTGGAGCGTACACAGTGGATCGGCAGTGACAGCCGACACGGCACACACAGGCCTCAGCAAGACCACGCTGGCCCCATGGCCACTCCATAGGGGATGAAACAGGCACGCAGGGGTCAGGTCACACAGCCTGCCCGCTGCAGGGCCGGGAGCCCCAGCCTGGCACACTAGCCCCGGAGGCTGTTCTAACCACTGGACGACACTGCCCCTCAGTGCACATGGTGGGGACACACACGACAGTGCATGGGCACAGATGTGCAAACAGCCCTAGGGTTTAGAGCATGTGTCCACCTCTGCTGGTCACTGGTTTTGCTAGGAGCCCACCTACTGAGCCCCAGCAGGTGCCAGCACCTGTGCCCAGGACTGTCCTCATCCCCTGCGGTGCTGGTCCCTCTCCCGTGAGCACTCTGAGCACAGGGAGCTTGAGTGACAAGTCAGGGTCACATGGTACATTCCAGTGAGGTCTTAAGGCAGACCTGGGTGCTGTGTGACCTTGGGGAGATCCCCTGACCTCTCTGGTCCCAGTGTCTGTCTGGCTCTCCCTAGAAAGTAGGACTAATACCACCTGTGTATGAGGCTGCTAGGAGAATCAAACAAGGTTATGTCCACAGAACTCCATCTCCCCCTACCCTATCTTTGCCTGCACACAGTAGGCCTGCTGTTCTTTCTACTGTTGTCGTGGCTATTACCACAACTGGGAAAGCTTCTGACAGGGCGTGGGCAGAGAAAGAGTACTTGGCAGTGGTCTCTTGAGTGCCCACCTGCTTCCTGCTGGAGGGAGGGGAAGGCAGCCCCGACCTCCCAGAACCCTCCCCTCCCAGCCCCCCACTGCCCAGGTACCTCCTCCCTCCCCCCCACTGCCCAGGTACCTGCTCCCTCCCCCCACTGCCCAGGTACCTCCTCCCTCCCCCCACTGCCCAGGTACCTCCTCCAGCCCAGAACCTCCCCTCCCAGCCCCCCCACTGCCCAGGTACCTCCTCCAGCCCAGAACCTCCCCTCCCAGCCCCCCCACTGCCCAGGTACCTCCTCCCACACCACCTCCAGCCCAGAACCTCCCCTCCCAGCCCCCCCCACTGCCCAGGTACCACCTCCAGCCCAGAATCTCCCCTCCCAGCCCCCCCACTACCCAGGTACCTCCTCCCACACCCCCTCCAGCCCAGAACCTCCCCTCCCAGCCCCCCCCCCCCCGCCCAGGTACCTCCTGCCGCACCGCCTCCAGGCTGGCCTCGCCCTTCAGCAGCCTCTGCCGGAGGCCCAGGGCCTCCCGCCGGCTCTCCTTCTCTGCCCGCTCGCCCAGCGCCAGGCGGCCCTGCAGCTCCGCCAGCTCCCGGCCCAGCCTGGCATTCTCGCTGTCCAGCGTCTTCATCTACGAGAGCAGAGGCAGCAGCCTGCTCAGCTCTGCCCCCACACCCACCCCAGCCTGGCCCAGGGGCACTCAGGGACTCCCCCCGTCGAATGCCACCCCACATCCACCCGGAGGGAGCCTGCTCCAGGTACCGCCACCCAGCTGGAGCCATGCCAGGCACCCGGGCACAGGCGGCCTGTTTACCATTTAACTTGGGGGCCCCACACTGCTCTTGAGGGACGTGGGGGATGCAGGGTTGAGCCCCACTAAAAAGCAGAAGACCCCCAGGGCAGGGACCCAGCTCCAGGGGTCACCCTTCTCCCCGACAATGACGAGTAACTTTATTTATTTACTAATTTGAAAGGCAGAGCAACAGAGAGAAGGAGGGAGGGAGGGAGGGAGGGAGGGAGGGAGGGAGGGAGGGAGGGAGGGAGGGAGGGAGGGAGGGGGAGAGAGAGGGAGAGAGAGCTCTTCCATCCACTGGTTCACTCTCCAAATGGCTGTGACAGCTGGTGCTGGGCCAGGCTGAAGCCAGGAGCCTGGAGCTCTATCTTGTTTTCCCACGCGGGTGGCAGGGGCCCAAGGACTTGGACCATCTTCTGCTGCCTTCCCAGGCGCATTAACAAGAAGCTGGGTCAGAAGCAGAGTAGCTGGGACCCAGACTGGCCCTGAAGGTGGGTGCTGGCTCAGCACACGGACCACGGCGTGGCCAGGGAGGGCTGCCTTTGCTGGAGAGCACCCCCGTGTCCGGCTCTGCTCTGAGCACTCACTTCTGTTAACGCGCCTAGGCGTCGGCAGCGCTATAAGGGCAGGCACTCACATTATCCCTATTTAACAGGTGAGAAAACTGAGGCTCACAGGGTGGGTGGCACGGCCCCCAAGCAGCAGACTACAGGGAGGGTGACACGAGCTCCGGCTGCAGCACACATGCACCCAGCAGGAGCCTGACCCCACAGTGCCAGCCCCTTCAGACTCCATGGCGTCTCAGGAAGGGGCCTGGGTGGAGGGGGCAGGGGCGGCCCCTCAGCTTCCCATCAGCTTCCTGCTGGCATGCCTGGGAAGCAGCAGTGACGGTTCCAGTACTGGGGTTCCTGCCGCCCACAGCTTCTGGCTTGGGCCTGGCCCAGCCTCAGCTATTGCGGCCATCTGGGGAGGGAACCAATGACTGGAAGGTCTCCCCCCCGCCCATCCTTTCAAGTGATTAAATCTTCCAAAGCCACAAAAGGCAAACGTGCAGGCCTTGGCTCATAGTCTCCGAGGGCCAAGGGCTTCTGCAAGCCTGCGCAGAAGGTCAGGAAGGAAGCCCGGCCAGAGCTCCAGGTCCTGGTTTCCCACCCGGGGGAACGCGGGTGCTGCTGTCTGGCCCCAGGCACAGAGCCGACACGGGCGGGGAGGGGGTTGGCATGGGCTGGGTACCTGCCGCCGCAGCTCTTGCAGCTCCCGCCGGGCCTCTAGCCGCGAACGCTCCACCTCCTGCAGCCCGGCCCGCAGCTCCCCAGCCTCCTTGCCCGCGGCCACCCGGGCCTCCTCGAGAAGCGCCAGCTTCTGCTCCTTGTCCTCGTTGGCGAGCTTCAGGCTGCAGTGGGCGGAGGGCGGGGCTGCCGTGGGCTACCGCTCCACACAAAGACCCTCCCCCTAATTCCTGGGCTGGGTCTGGTGGGCTCTGCTGCCTGTCCACGCAGCCCCCTAGAGCTCAGCCTTCCAGGGCTGGGGCCAGGCCCTCGGCGGGAGAGGAGAACCAGTGACCCCAGGAGAGAGCCCAGTTCCCAGGGCGATGATGGTGGTGGGGTCCCAGACTGGACCAACCCCACCTGCTGTCACCCGTGCCCTTCGTACAGGAAGGAAATCACCTAAGATGACCTGCACGCTGGAAGCCCCACCTGTGCGACTTCTCCAGCACCGGGGGGTGGGGGGGCAGAAGGTGGGGCCCAGGGACAAGGCTTGGTGAGCCCGCGCCGCCCACCTGATGCGCTCGCCCTCGGCCTTCTTCACGGCGGCCCGCAGCTCCTCGTTGGAGCGCCGCAGGGCCTCGCGCTCCTTGGCGCCCTCGCTCAGGCTGCGCCGCAGCTCGCCCGCCTCCTGGCGCCGGGCCTCCTGGCCCTCCTGGCTCTCACGCACCCTGCGCTGCGCCTCCAGCAGCTCCCGCCGCAGCCCGTCGCGGGCAGCCTCCAGCAGGCGCAGCTGAGAGCGAAGCTCTTCGGCCTGTGAGCACAGGACAGGGCTCAGTGGGAACGGCCCGCCCTCCACTCCCTGACCACGGGGCGTCCCCCACCCGACCCCCATGCCGCTCGGACCACAGGCCGTGCGTTGTGATTTGGGGCAAGGCAAGCTGGGGTCAGCAGCTTCTTGGCCGGAAGTAATCCCTGATCCATCAGGAGCAGCCTGTGGGTGACACCAGGCAGGCGGGGGGCCCCACTCACCCCTCCTCGAGTCCCCCAAGTCCCACCTGCACACAGTAGGTGCTTAATAACTGCTTGCTGCCTCCTCTCTGGGCTGGCAGTTCATCTGTCCTTAAATGCAGGGGGTACCTTATGCTCCCCCCGGGCCCACCCCAGGCCACATTCCACAGCCCCCAGGGACACCCAGCGCCTCCGCCCCCAGCAGGACCTGTGGACCCTCACCTCGCGCACGCAGGACTCCCGCTGCTTGCCCAGGTCTCGCGCCTGCTCCTGCAGCCGCTTCACCTCCTGGGCATGGGCCGCCGCGGCCTCCTCGAGCTGGGTGCGGACGTCCCGCAGCTCGGACGTCAGGGCGTTCACGGTGCTCTGGGAGACACAGCGCCTCAGACCCGGCCCGCCGCGCCCCCTCTGCCCCGTCCACTTCCAGCTCCGAGCACAGCCCTGTCCCAGCCCCTCTCCTGATCTCGCAACGCCAGTGACTGCTGGTGACGCAGCTCGTGTCACCCTCAGACGAGATGGAGACTCCCAAATGAGGGGCTCGGCCTCCCCCCAGCCTGGAGAGAGGGGAGCCCCACTGCCCTACCCGGTCCTGCTCCTGCCGGCTCTGGGCATCTCGCTTGTGCCGCTCCATGTCCAGGGAGATGGCGGCCAGGCTGTGCCGCGCACCCATCAGCTTCTCCGACAGCGCCGTCTTCTCGGACTCCTTCAGGGACAAGGCCTGGGCAGAGGCAGGGAACAAAGGGCTGGGGGCTGGCCGGTTGTGGGGGCACGCTCGGGCCTTCTCCCTGCCTGCCCTGAGAACTGAGCCCACCTGGGGGTGGCCCGGGGCGGAGGTGTGTGCCCACCCCTGCAGAAGGGCCAACGGCAGCAACCGTGCCCCGAGCCAGAGCCTTTCAGCAGCCCCACTTTGCAGACGGGGAATTGAGGCTCAAAGGGGTCAAGTGACTCCAGGGTGACACAGCCAGCGGGGACAGGAGATGGACACCGGCTGGGCAGCCTCCACTGCATTGCAGGTCTGGAGTACGTTTTCTGGGGGGGGGGGGGGGTCAGCGAAGCCCATGAGACACCACGCCCAGCCTGCGGTGGGGTGAGGGACAGGGAACGGGGCGGTGCTCCTGGCCACCATTGCTGCTGTCCCCACACCCCCGTGTGCCAGGCACAGCACTCCGCAGGGCGCACCAATGCTCCCATTCCCCCAGCCTGCAGGCGGGACACGGAGGCCCCGTGAGGAGGGGCCCGCTCCAGAGCGCCCGGCTGTGCAGTGGCTACGGCGGGACCGGCCCCAGGACAGCCGCCCCGACGCACGGACCTGCTGCTTCTCACTCTCGGCCAGGAGCAAGCCCTCGTCGCGCTCCTGCTGCAGGGCGGCGATCTCCTCGCTCAGCTCCTCCTTCTCAGCCTCCAGGCGCGCCAGCAGCTCCTCCTGCTCCCGCTGCAGCCGGCTCTGCAGCTGCGCCCGCTCTGTCTCCAGCTCCCGCCAAGCAGCCTCCTAGGGGCCGGGCCCAGGCACGTGTGACACACCAGGCTGGGCCCAGGCGGTGCCCTGCAAGCGCCATCTGCAGCAGTACCCCGAGATAGGGTGGGTGACCAGGCGACTACAGGTGGTGACAAGGCTGTGGGAGAGCCCCACGGCGCACAGCCCCCCAGCCAGCCAGGAGTGCAGCCCCGGCTAGCCTGGAGGAAGTAATGGCTGGGACGCTCAGGGAACCTGAGGGTGCAAGGGAGCAGTGGGGCCTGAGCGATTCTGAGCACGCTGGGGGCAAAGGGACAGGGAGCTGAATGGCGGTTAGACTGGGGGGCTGAGGATGGTGGGGGAGAGGAGGGGTGGGTGCTGGGGTCAGCTGTGAGGGGTGACGCGGCTCTGAGGTCCACAGTAGCAGGGGGCCGAGAGGAGTACAGATTGGGGAACGTTAATGAGGCCGAGCCAGGAGGTCCCAAGGGCAAGAGGAGGAAGGGGCAAAGGTCCCTGGTTTGGCTCCCCGAGGAGTGGGCGGGTGGGGACAGCCCATTGGGGTGGAACCAGCCCCTGGAACTTTGAGGAGGCCTTTCTTCAAGTGCTGCACTGCCTCCTGCTGGAGAGGTGTGGTAATAGCCACCCAAATCCACGGCCACCCAGGTGAAGGGCGCCCCCTGCAGACCCAGGGCCCCAGCAGAGCATCCCAGCAGCACTGACCGAGGGCTGGTCACGGTGCCAAGCCTTTCCTGTGATCATCTCCCCTCACGCTCACAGCACCTTGTACGATCCTACCACATCCTACCGATGGGCACACGAGGGCGCCGAGGCAGGGGTGGCACCAGTCTGTGACCAGGGCCAGCCTCAAATCGCTAAGTCCACAGCCAGCATTCTAGCAACTTCCTTCCGCCTTGGCCTTGCTGGCCTGCCCGCCCAGGGATCCCCACACAGGAGCAGGACTTGTAAGCAAACGAAAGCGCTTTTCTGCTATACCCCAGGGCAGCCTTTCACCGTCCCCGGCATCAGGCTCACCAGGGCAGGGGCAGGTCTGGGACCCAGGAATCTGCACGGCTAATAAGGACCGCGCCATCGATCCCCCCAGCTGGTCCCGAGGCCTCCACAACAGAAATGAGTCCCATTTCACGGATGTGGAGACCGAGGGAGAGGAAGAAGGGCGACTGGCAGGAGGCCCCAGAGGAGAGAGGCCCAGAGCCCTGCCCGCCCCTCCCCGCGGCCCAACCTTCTCCCGCTGGAGCCGCTGCAGGTCTTCCTCGTGGGCTGCCTGCTGCTCCCGCAGAGAGGCCTGGGCCTCCCGCTCGGCCTGCACCAGCCTCTGGGCCATCAGCTCCTTGTCCAGGGCCACCTTCTGCTCTGTGGTTATCATCTGCTGCCGCAGGCCCGCCAGCTCCCCTGCACCACAGGAACGGGGAGAGCGAAGCAGACTCAGGCCAGGGGAGTGGCGTGGGCAAAACCCCGGCGAGAGAGGCTGGGCTGTCTCGGGGAGGCAGCTTGCCCTCTCTGGGCCTGTCTCTGACTTTGCTGTACAGGTCCTCCAGCCTTGTCCTCCTCCCTGCCTGCCTAGGATAGCCTACAAGCCAAGGGCAAAATGGCGAAGAGGGTCCCCTTAAATGCAGGACATCAGAAACACAGCCACCCCCATCAGTGAGCACTCGCCACGGATCAGGGCTAAGTACTCACACTACACACATCATGCAATGCATCTGCACGACGTGCTGAGTGACGTTAGCCTCGTCTCCACTTTCCACGAGGAAGTGTGATCTCCGTGGACAGCACTCACTACATCAACACCTCCCTTCTACAGCAGGCATCACTGGGGCCCGGCGTCGTGGCACAGCGAGCTAAGCTTCTGCTTACGGCGCCTGCACCCCATATCAGAGCGCCCGCTGCAGTCCCATCTGGCCCACTGCGAGGCAGCTTCTTGCTAACGCACTGGGAAGGCAGCAGACACTGACCCACCTACACGGGTCCCTGCCATCCACGGGGAGACCTGGATGGAGGTCCAGGCACCTGGCTTCAGGCCACTGTAACTATTTGGGGGCTGACCCAGAAGACGAAGGATCTTTGTCTCTGTCTCTGTGTGTCACTCTTTCAAACACATAGATGGATCTTTTAAAAAAGAAGTTTAAAGTGTATGTATTTATTTATTTTCATTTTATTTGAGTGACAGAGAAATATTTTCTGTCACTTTACTACCCAAATACCATAAGTCAGGAGCAGGCCAGGCCAAAGCCAGGAGTTTGGAACTCAATCCAGGTCTCCCAGGTGGGTGGCAGGGACCCAATGAGCCATCACTGCCTCCCAGGGTCCACATAGCAGGAAGCTGGAGTGGGGGCGAAGCTGGGACTGGAACCCAGCACCAGACAGGGCTGGGAGCACTGGCCCAAAGCAGCTGCTCTGTGGACAGCTGGCCCTAAACGCCCTTGGTGGGGCATAGCCAGCACTTCCTGGCCAGGTGCTGTCCGGCTCAGGTGGACGCGCACCCAAGCAGGAGCTTAGTTCATGGGGGGGGGGGGGGGACTGGGCGGAGCCCTGAGCTCAGAGGCCGGGGAGGAACGCCCAGAGAAGCAAGGCTGGGATTGTGAGGCCAGCAGAGCCTCGGGCAAAGCAGCAGGTGGCTCCACAGAGGGCTTGGAACTCTCTCTCCGCTGCTGCCGGTACCCAGCCAGGCCCGGCTTCCCCCACCTCCCCGTTCCTGCCTCCTCCCACCTCCCAGCGTCCCCCCTGGCCCAGAGAGGGAAGGGGCTTGCTCAGATCTACGGCAGCATCCGACTGGAACCCGGTCAGCCAGGCTCCCAGGCCAGCGCTCCCGAGCTCTGGGAAACCCCAGAACTGGACAGGACTGCAGTCCTGCCAGACTTCCCAGTCCCCTGGGCCCTCGTACCAGTCAGGGTCTCCTTGGCCACCAGCAGGGCCTGCCCATCAGCCTCCAGCTGCTCTCGGCGGGCCTCGAGCTGGGCCAGCTGCCGCTGCACCTCGAACAGACTGCTTTCCAGGGCTTCCTTCTCCACGCTGCAGCACACACAGTCCCTGAGGCCCTGCGACTCAGCCTCCCAGCCCCGGGAAACTGTGGGTCTCAGGGCGTGGCCAGCCATGGGCCGAGTGCCAGCCTACCTGCCTGGCTGGGCCCGCGCTCCCCAGGGAAGGCTGAGCCGCAGCATTGGTAAGCCAGGCTCCTAAGTAACTGAAGCAACTCCCCTGCAGGCCAAGAGCCAGGGCGTGGCTGGCTGCTGGCAGGTGTGGCCCTCGGCAGACCCCCCGGGGAGGGGGCACGGCCCCCGGCCTTACCGCAGGCGGGTGGCCTCCTCTGACAGGCTCCGGCCTTCACGCTCCGCTGCGGCCAGCTGCACGGCCAGACTGGCCCGTTCCTTGGCCAGAGCCTCCTTCTCCCGGGCTGCCCGCTCCAGCGTCTCCACCTGCCGCTGTGACTCCTGCCGGGCCTGCTCCAGCTCCTGCTCCCGTCCACTCAGCTGCCGGGAGACCTGGTGCCCCCCAGGGATGTGAGCACCACTCCCAGAATCCCCCAGCCACTCAGCAGGCAAGCACCCACAACAGGACCTCACCCAGCCCAGCCTGGCAGGCAGGAGGCCCAAGTTCAAGCCTCGGCCCTACTCTCACATGCTGTATGCACTTGGACAAATGGCAGCTCCCTGTACCTGCCAGCCCCATGCGTGCAAACACGAGGGCCTTCACTCAGCTCTGGGTGCCACAGGACCTGCAGAGCAGCCAGACGCATGAAGAGCCCCCAGGGGAGCCGCTCTGCAGGTCTTGGGTGGAGGCCCCTCTGGGAAGCAGCCCCACTGGACAGATCCCACACCAGGGTTCCCAAAAGCCTAAGCTTCCAGTGCTAAAACATCTACCTATCACTGTGTAATTCATCCGCTGGAGGCCCGCTGGGCACTCACACGGGTTTTCTCACACTTCCTTCAGAACAACCTTTTGTGATTAAACAACTCCTAGGAGGCCAGTGCTGTGGCACAGTAGGCTAAGCCTCTGCCTACGGTGCCGGCATCCCAAATGGACACCTGTTCGCGTTGCGGCTGCTCCTCTTCCAAACCAGCTCTCTGCTGTGGCCTGGGAAAACAGTGGAAGATGGCCCAAGTGCTTGGGCTCCTGCACCCGCGTGGGAGACCCAGAGGAAGCTCCTGGCTCCTCGCTTCGGTAAGCCCAGCTCTGGCCATTGCGGCCGTTTAGGGAGTAAATCAGCAGATGGAAGACCTTTCTATCTCTCCCTCTCTCTGTCCATAGCTCTACCTCTCAAATAAATAGGCAAAATCTTAAAAAAAAAAAAAAAAGACCTCCTAGCCCCATGTCACAGACAGGGCCACTAAGGCAGGAAGGTTGAGAAGCTTGTCCAAGGTCTCTGGCTAGCAGGACTCCAGGACAGAAGCGGGCTCCGGGGCCCGTGACTGACCCCAGGAGGCTGGGAGGCCACCTGGCCCTCCCCGGCACGGCCGCAGGCCCGGCCTACCTGGGCCAGCTGCTCCTGCAGCTGACTGCGTTCCTGGCGCAGCGCGGGGAGCTGCTGCTCCAGCGCCTCCCGAGCCTGCTCCGACGCCCGCAGGGAGCCCTCCAGGCCCTGCCGCTCCACCTCCTGCTCCAGCCGCAGCTGCTCCAGCCGGCCCTGCTCCCCCAGCGCCAAGGCGGCCTCCTGCTCCGCCTGCCGCTGCCGGCCCAGCAGCACCGTCTTTTCCTCCTCCAGCTGCGGGGCCGGGAGGGAGTGGGGCCGAGTGAGCAGGGGCCCCCCACCCCCCATCACAGCCAGCCCAGGGGAGGCTACCTTGTGGACGCTCCGCCCCGGGGTGGGGAGACCAGGGGTCCACGGAGAGAGAGAAGGCGAAGACAGACAGAAGGAGGCAGTGACCAGGTCAAGGGTGTGGGGGGGTGAGGGTCTCCCGGATGGAGCGGACAGGTGGGCCAGGCAGGTGAGCCCGCTGAGCACAGTGCGTACCTGGGCGACGAGGCGGTTCAGCCCCAGCTTGTCCTGCGCGAGGCTCTCGTTGAGGGCACTCAGCTTGGACAAGGAGTCCCGCAGAGAGGCTTCCTCGGCCCTCAGTTTGGTCATGGCGAGCTCCAGCTCTACTCGGCCAGCTTCAGCCTACGGGGCGGCCAGGGCCAGGCAGTGGGGTGGAAGAGGTGGGAGGTAGGGAGGTAAGGAGAGGTGAGCCCTCCGGGAGACCCACAGGAGATGACAAAATCCACCAGGAGCAGGTATGAAAGAAGCCACACCCCGCAGAGCTGTGCAAGGAGGGAAGTCCAGCTCACGCTGCCTGGGGGCCAGGGGGCAGGGGGCGGCAGTGCTCAGGGCCCAGGCTGCTGGGACGGGGGCAGGCACCCACCAAGGATGCTCACAGACCCAGGACCTGCGTCCCGAGACAGGACTGGATGGGCCTGAGCTACAGGCACCGCCCCCAGGAACATGTAGGATAGCAGGGGCGCGCCGTTAGTCAAGGTCCCTGGGACCGGAGGTCCGGACCCACCTTGGTCAGCGCCTGGGCCACCTCGGCCTTCTCAGCCTGCAGCACATCCCGCTGCAGCGTGGCGCAGCTCAGCGCCTCCCGCACCTCCAGCAGCTCCTTCGCCAGCCCCGAGCGCTTCACCTCCAGCTGCTCCAGCTGCCTGTGGCTGTGGGACCCAGGGTGGGTGCGTGCCCGTCACTCCCCAGCCTGCAGGGCCCAGGCCTGAGGCAGGAGCCTGGGGGGCAGCGAGGGCCTCACCCACAAGGGCAGCCCAGCTTGCTGCCTTTCATCTGTGACTCTGGGCCTCACTTTCACATCTGATAATGGGGTTAACAATGCACTTTCTCTTCGTGAAGTGCCTAAAATCCTGCCTGCCACATGCCCCCAAGGGCCTTCACTACTATGGGGCAGGCGCTGCGACATAGGTTAAGCCTCCATCTGCAGCCGGCATCCCATATGGGCGCTGTATGGGTTCGAATCCCAGCTGTTCCATGTCCAATCCAGCTCCCTGCTAATCTGTGTGGGAAAGCAGTGGAAGATGGGCCAAGGGCCTGGGCCCCTGCACTCACATGGGAGTCCTATGTCGTGGTCATTTGGGGAAGGAACCAGTGGATGAAGACCCCTCCCTCCCTCTCTCTCCTTCTCTATCTCTGCTTTTCAAATAATTAAGTAAATCTTTTTAAAAAAAATTCACTACCACAATGTAGTAAAAACCTCATCACCCAGACTTGGAGGGGTGAACGATGCAAGCTCAAGTCCTGGTTCTAAGCAGCTGTGTGACCTGGGGCAAGTTGCACAATCCCTCTGTGCCTCAGTTTCACCATCCGTAACATGGAGAACTAAATAAGATCTACATCACTGTTACCATGAGGGTTAAATGAGCGAGTCTAAGCATCTACATGGTGTCTGGCATTTAGTATTAATATTATTACTGCAAAATGATTACCTTAGGTTTTTAAGATACTATTGTTATTCCTGCTTTTATGTTCATTACTGTTAGTACCATGCAAGCTCTCCCTCCTATCAGTTCTCGATTTCCCCAAACAGGGCTGCTTAGAAGACCCGGGAACAGAGTGGCACTGGGACAGACAGTGGGCGCTGCGGAGCGCCAAGTGCATCCGAAGGGTGGTTCCCAGCAGGCAGGGGTCCCGGCAGGCAGGGGGGGCCGGGCTGCTCACCTGCGCTCCAGCTCCCTGCGAGCCCGGGCCCCCGCCTGCACCGAGTCCTCCTGCTCTTCTTCCAGCCGGTCCCGCTGGCGCTGCAGCTCCTCCTGGGCCGCCTGCCGCTTCTCCAGCTCCTGCCGGAGCTCCTCGGCCCGCTGCTGGGCCTCCTGCAGGCTGTGGGCCAGGCTGTCCTTCTCCCTGCGGGACACGGGGAGGGGGAGCAGAGGGGCTGCTGGGAAGCCGGGAGCCACGGCTCCTGTCCTGCAAGGCACCTGTCTGGGAAGCCTTCTGCGACCCTCTCCTTGCCCACGGCCAGCTCCTTCCCCCGTGTCTCCCAGCAGCTGGATTCTGGCTTCCCTCCCCCACAGTGCACCCTCACGCAGGCCTAGTGGAACGGATGGAGGTGCAGGTATCACGTTCAAACCCCCACCAAGCCCAAGAGGCCAGGTCAGGCTCCCGGGACACGAGGGTGATTCCGCTGCCAACTCTGCTAGGCCGTGCATCTCGGGAAAGCCCCTTCAACGCTGCACGGCCCCCACTTCTGGGAAGCCCAACAGCGCGGGGTCTGCCCAGACTTCACCGCTCTCACTGCACGAGCCGACAACACGTCACTCAGTAACAACTTCCACACACGCGAGGCGGTGGGCAGGGAAAAACTGACGTATTCAGTAAACATGGCAGAATGCAGAACAGCATATTCACTGTGAACGCAGCTGCTTAACAAGCAGGCCACTGGGGCAGTGACAAGATGTCACTGTGGGCCGGCGCTGTGGTGCAGCGGGTTAAGCCAAAGCCTGCAGTGCCGGTGTCTCATATGGACCCTGGTTCGAGTCCCAGCTGCTCCACTTTCCGACCCAGTGCCCTGCTAATGTGCCTGGGAAGGCAGTGGCGGATGGCCCAAGTGCTTGGGCCCCTGCCACCCCTGATACCCATGTGGGAGACCCAGAAGAAGCTCCTGGCTCTTGGCTTCAGCCTGGCCCAGCTCCAGCCATTGTGGCCATCTGGGGAGTGAACCAGCGGATAGAAGATCTCCTTCTCTCTCTCTCTCTCCTCCCTCTATGTCACTCTGCCTTTCAAATAAATATTAAAAAAATAAAAAAGATAAAACTCCAAGGGGGTGAAAATCTCCAAGAGAGGTAGGTGTTTAGCTTCAGTTAAGATACCAGTTAGGGGTTGGCGCTGTGCCATAGTAGGTTAAGCCTCCGCCTGCAGCACCGACACCGGTTCATATCCCAGCTGCTCCACTTTCAATCCAGCTCCCTGCTAAAGGCCCTGGAAAGCAGCGGAAAATGGCCCGAGTGCTAGGGCCCCTGTACCGACGTGGCAGACCCAGAAGAAGCTCCTGGCTTCAGATTGGCCTAGCTCCAGCTGTTGTGGCCATTTGGGGAGTGAACCAGTGGATGGAAGACCTCCATCTGTCACTCTGACTCTCAAACAGATAAATACATCTTTTTTTTAATTAATTAATTTATTTTTTGACAGGCAGAGTGGACAGTGAGAGAGAGTCAGAGAGAAAGGTCTTCCTTTGCCGTTGGTTCACCCTCCAATGGCTGCCGCAGCCGGCGCATCGTGCTGATCCGAAGCCAGGAGCCAGGTGCTTCTCCTGGTCTCCCATGGGGTGCAGGGCCCAAGCACTTGGGCCATCCTCCACTGCACTCCCTGGCCACAGCAGAGAGCTGGACTGGAAGAGGGGCAACCAGGACAGAATCCAGCGCCCCGACCAGGACTAGAACCCGGTGTGCCGGTGCCCCAGGCGGAGGATTAGCCTGTTGAGCCGCGGCGCCAGCCGATAAACACATCTTAAAAAAAAAAAAAAAAAGACACCTGTTGGATGCCTGTGTCCCATGGGAGACCGCCTGGGTCTGATGCCTGCGCTCGCTCCTGACTCTGGCTTCCCACTAACACAGACCCTGGCGACGGCTCACGTGGCTGGGTCCCTGCCCTCTGTGTGGGGGCCCTGGCTGGAGGTCCCAGGTTCCAGATTCAGCCAGGGCTGTTGTGGGCATCTGGTGAATCAATCGCTCTCTCGCTCTCTCGCTCGCTCTCTCTCGCTCGCTCTCTCTCGCTCGCTCGCTCTCTCTCTCTCTCTCTCTCTCTCTCTCGGCCTCTCCAGGGTCTGGTGTTACGGCGCGGTGGGTTAAGCCACCACTTGCACCACCACCATATGGGAGTGCAGACTCGAACCCTGGCTGCTCGGCTTCTGATCCGGCTTCCTGCTAACGCACCCGGGGGCCGCAGAGAACGGCCCAAGTGCTGGGGACCCTGCCACCTGGAGAGGGCACCGGGATGGCGCTCCGGCTCCTGGTGCCTGCGGGCGGCCTGGCCCAGGCCCTGGAGTGAACCGGGGGAGGGAAGCGCGCGCTCCCTCCGCAGCTCCGCCTTTCTGATAAAGAGCCCTTGAACACAGTGTGGACAGTGTGGCAGGGTCTTGGCCCTAGAACTCTCCGAGGCGCCAGGAATGTTCCAGAGCCAAGTGTAGACCCGCGGCCAGCGCGACCCAGGAACCTGATGTTCACTCCGTGAGGCGGCGTCACCACAGCGCCCCTCACGCAACCGGCGGACGGTGCGGGCTCGCCCGGGTCCGGCCGCCCGCCCGGCCCGCACCTGCTCAGGAGGTCGCCGGCGCTCCGCAGCCGCTGCGCCTCGCGCTGGGCGTCCTCCCGCGCCTGGGCGGCGCCCGCAGCCTCGTCCCGCAGGCGCCGCAGCTCCTCCTCCAGGGCGCGGCGCTCCCCCTCGCAGTCGCCGAGCTGCTGGCGCACGGCGCCCAGGAGGTCCTGGCTCGCCTCGTAGCGCCCACGCATGTCCTGAGGCATGGGGGCCTCGAGTCGGGGGTGGCCCCGCACTCCCAGCTCCCCACGCCGGGTCCCCTCGAAGCCCGCGGGAGGCCACGCACCCGCCCCGCACAGCCTTGCTCCCGCCTAACTCGAACCCACCAACCGGCTCCCAAGCTCCGCCCCGCCACATCCTGGTCCCTCCCCGGGCCCCGCCCCTCCTCAGGCCCCACCCCCAGCCATCTAAGCACCTCCCACTCTGGCCTCAGGGCTCCGCCTCCCAGCCTTTGGCCCCGCCCCCGGGACCGGGGCCCCGCCCCAGGCCCTGGCTGTGCCCGCCCCACCTGGACCTGCAGCTGGCGCTTGTGCAGGGCCGAGTGGATCAGCGCGAGCGTGGAGGAGTCGGAGCAGGCCGGGGACGGGCCTCGACGCGGGGAACGGCCGCGGCCAGGCGAGGAGCGCCGCGGCGGGGACGGGGTGCGCGGGCCCGAGAGCCCCCTCAGGCTGCCGTCCGACGCGTCCGTTGTGCGCTCGGAGCCGCTTAGCTGGACGCCACTGTCCGCGTCCGACAGGACCGCCTGGGGTGGGGTGGAGAGGCAGGAGGGGCAGCCTGAGTTAGCTGAGCCCAAGGAGGCTTCCTCCCAATGTCCCTTCCTACAGGAAGTCTTCCTGATTCCACCTCCAGCAATGCGCAGCCCCCAGCCCGCCAGGTAAGGCCTCCCATTTATTGCAAAGACAAAGGCCAGAATTTCTCACATGTGGCCCTGGAAAGTGCTGTGCCTTCCTGCGCAGCCTGGGGTCCCCGGGGGCAGAGGCCACTGAGCTAGCAGGGATGCGGAACAGCCGCCTGGGGTCCTCAGGCCCCCTACCCTCTTGCAATTCAGTGCAAGGCCAGTAGAGGACGCGGCCGGCAGCCCAGAACGCCTGGCCGAGCCTGCCCAGGGTCCCCGCCTCACCCGTCCTGCCTCTCTGGGCTCTCTCCCACCACGCACCTGTGCCAGGTCCCTCAGGGTCTGCTGCAGCCCCTCTCCGTCCTCAGTGTCGAGGGCCGCCTGCTCCTGTAGGCGCAGGGATTCCTGGGGAGAGGTTAGGTAGACCAAGGCTGGAATCGGACCTTCCTCTCCTGCACCATCACCAGGTGGCCTCCAGGGCTGCTCCCGGGCCAGCCTCTGCGAGGCCCCCACAGCCTCACTACCGCACAGGCAGCTGGAAGACAGCTGGACCCGGAACCCGGGGCCGGCCCCACCCAGGACGATGACCTAGGCAGGCGGTACGCTCAGGGGTGACAGCTGAGATCCTCTGGGGACACGGGCAGGAATCCAGTCCTGTCTCCCTTGCCCTCGGCTCTGAGACTCTGCACATGCACTGTCCCTCTTGGGCCTTGGTCTTCCCACCTGTGCAATGGGGTCATGTGCGGGGCTGCTGGCAGGTGGCCAGGGGTGGGTGTGCTTGCCACTAAGCTGGGAGCACACTCGGAGGTGACCCTGAGCCCGAGGGGGTGCTCGGAGGCCTGAGCCTGTGTCCACGCCTGTGGCCCGCCCTGCCCTGCCCCTGCCCTGCCACGTCCCGGGGTCCTGCATCTCACCAGGGCCTCCAGCTTCTCAGTGAGGGCCTTGTTGACCTGGTCCTTCTCCACGCTCTGGCTCCGAAGGTGGTCCACTGCCCGGGCCAGCTCTGCCACTCTGGACATGGGGCAGCAGCAGACGGTGGGACCCCCACCACTCACCAGCTTCTCCTCAAGCCCATCAGCTCCTGTGTCATTCACGCCTCCCCAGGCCTGAACAGGGGCCCCAGCACCCCCCACCCTAGCAGGGTGGGACCTCCCCAGACCTCCCCAGACACCTCCCCAGGCCTAAACAGGGGCTCCAGCACCCCCCACCCTAGCAGGGCACTTCCCTCTGGGCCTTGGACTTCTCATCTGTGAAGTGGGAACGAGCTCACCACAGGCATTACCTGTGGGACTTGCCCAGGAGGCAGGAGGCAGAGCAAATGTCCTGTCTTCAGAAGCTAAACTGCTCATGCCGTGCCCTGGGTAAGAGGCCTCAGAGCCTCAAACAGGGTGCCGGGCAGCGAGCACCCCGCACACTCTGGGGAAGCCTCAGACGGCACCCACCGCCACGCACCTGGCACTGAGGTCAGCCTTGTCGAGGTCGCTCTGCACCTGCAGCTGGGCCAGGTCCTTCTCCCGCCGCACCTTGTCCCGCAGCTGGGCCTCCAGCAGCCCCTGCTTCTCCAGGGCTGCCTCGACCCGGTCCTCCGCCAGCCGCAGGCCTGCGCTCAGCCCCAGGCCTGCCTCCTGGATGGCCCGCGATGTCCGGGCCAGCTCCCCTCCCAGCTGCAGTAGGTCCCTAGGGGAGAGGGCACAGGATGGGGACGGAATGGGGGTGGCGACCAAGTACAAATTGAGGGCATGCTGGGAGGCCATTTGTCTTTGTCAGATAACCACAGCACAGCGTGCTGGGCTAAGGGGCAGCAGGGCCAGCGGCCAGGGCAGCGGGCACAGCCGCTTAGGGCAGGAGCCTCTCCGCCACCACCTCCACGGGTGTGCCCTGCAGATACAGCAGCCCCGGGGAATGACCCGGGCACAGATAACTTCCTGTACTGGTCAAAGCGCTGGCCCAACGTCCACCAGAGGCGTGCTGGTAAATCACTTCGGGTGCGTCCACTCCCTGGAACACCGCGGCGAGAAAAGCCGACGGGGACGCGCGTCCCTCCTCATCTGGAGCCGGCGCCCAGCACAGCTGGGACAGGAAGAGTGCGTCCTCCTGCTGCAGCGGCTGAGCCACAGCTCGCCTACGTCCACATCCCACGGCCGAGTGCTGGACTGAGTCCCAGCTACTCTGTTTCTGACCCAGCACCCTGCCGGTGTGCCTGGGAGGCAGCAGGTGGATTGAGTACGTGGGTCCCTGCCACCCGTATGGGAGACCCAGGTGGATTCCTGGCTCTGGCCCAGTCCTGGCTGTTGAGGGCAACTGGGGGGTAAGCCAGCAGATGCAAGATCAAATGTGCTCTCTTTCTCTTCCTGTCACTCTGCCTTTTTTTTTTTTTAAGATTTATTTATTTATTTATTTGAGAGTGAGAAAGAAATCTTTCTTCTTGTTGGTTCACTCCCCAGTGGCTGCAACAGCCCAGGGCTGGACCAGACCAAAGCCAGAGCCGAGAGCTTCATCCAGGTCTCCCACATGGATGGCGGGAGCCAGGCTCTTGGGCCACCTCCTGTTGCATTCCCCAGGCACATTAGCAAGGAGCTGGATTAGAAGTGGAGCAGCCAGGACATAAGTCAGTGCCCATAAGTGGGATGTTGGCATCACAGGCAGTGGCTTTACCTGCTATGCCAAAATGCCTGCCTGTCTGCCTTTCAAATAAACAAATACATAGATATTTTAAAAAAAAAAAAAAGAATGCATTTTAAAGAACTTCAAAGATGAAATTCTTCCAGGAGTATAGAGTTGTCCCTTGGGATTTGCAGGGGATTGGTTCCAAGACCCCTCACGGATACAAAAATCCCTTCCATAATACGGTGTCGGCCTGGTACATGACTTTGTATGTTACATCAGCTATAGATTAATTCTTTTTTTAAAGAAAGATTTATTTATTTATTTATTTGAAAGTCAGTGTTATACAGAGAGTAGAGGCAGAGAGAGAAAGAGAGGTCTTCTATCCGCTGGTTCACTCCCCAGTTGGCCGCAATGGCCGGAGCTGCGCTGATCTGAAGCCAGGAGCCAGGAGCTTCCTCTGGGTCTCCCACATGGGCACAGGGGCCAAGGACATAGGCCATCCTCTGCTGCTTTTCCAGGCAATAGCAGAGAACTGGATTGGAAGTGGAGCAGCCGGGTCTTGAACCGGTACCTATATGGGATGCTGGAGCTTCAGGCCAGGGTGTTAACCCACTGTGCCACAGCACCGGCCCCTATAGATTAATTCTAAATCCTAGTGCAATGAAATTGCTATGAAAATATTGTTATGTTGTATTGTAGGGAATAGTAACAGGAAAGTATCCACATTCAGACACTTTTCTTCAAATGTATTTAACTGAGACACAGGCAGAGGAAGAGAGCGCCTATCTGCTGATTCACTCCAGCAAGAGCCAGCGACAGCCAGGGCTGGGCAGGGCGCAGGCTGGGCGTTTGGAGCAGAGATGCGATCCAGATCTGCCGCAGAGGCGGCAGGAGTGCCCAGCTCTGCGTCGGCAGGAAGCTGCCACCGGGAGCGACTCAGAAGCCGGGCCCAGCACTCAGACGTGGGGCGCAGGCATCTCTGGCCGGGACACCTGCCCCAGGCCACGGCGTTTCTAATCTGCAGCTGGTTGATGCCACAGAAACACAGGGCTGACAGCATCCCAAAACGGTGTGTGAGTGTGACTGTGTCTGTGTGTCTGTGAGAGCGTGTGAGCCTGTCTGGGTGTGAGTCTGTGTGACTGTGTGTATATCAGTGTGCATGACTCTGTGTGTGTGTCTGTGTGTGTGAGAGTATGTGTGAGTCTGTGTGTGACTCTGCATGTGTGTATGTGAGTGTGACTGTGTGTATATCAGTGTGCATGACCCTGTGTGTGTGTCTGTGTGTGTGAGAGAGTATGTGTGAGTCTGTGTGTGACTCTGCATGTGTGTATGTGAGTGTGACTGTGTATATCAGTGTGCATGACCCTGTGTGTGTCTGTGTGTGTGAGAGTATGTGTGAGTCTGTGTGTGACTCTGCATGTGTGTATGTGAGTGTGACTGTGTGTATATCAGTGTGCATGACCCTGTGTGTGTGTCTGTGTGTGTTTGAGAGTATGTGTGGGTCTGTGTGTGACTCTGCATGTGAGTCTGTGAGTGTGACTGTGTGTATATCAGTGTGCATGACCCTGTGTGTGTGTCTGTGTGTGTGTTTGAGAGTATAGTGAGTCCGTGTGTATGTATGACTGCATGTGTGAGTATGTGACTGTGTGTATATCGGTGTGCATGACCCTGTGTGTGTGTCTGTGTGTGTGTGAGTATGTGTGAGTCTGTGTGTATGTGTGACTCTGCATGTGTGTGTATGTGAGTGTGACTGTGTGTATATCGGTGTGCATGACCCTGTGTGTGTGTCTGTGTGTGTGTGAGTATGTGTGAGTCTGTGTGTATGTGTGACTCTGCATGTGTGTGTATGTGAGTGTGACTGTGTGTATATCGGTGTGCATGACCCTGTGTGTGTGTCTGTGTGTGTGTGAGTGTGAGTCTGTGTGTGACTCTGCATGTGTGAGTATGTGAGTGTGACTGTGTGTATATCAGTGTGCATGACCCTGTGTGTGTGTCTGTGTGTGTGTTTGAGAGTATGTGTGAGTCTGTGTGTATGTGTGACTCTGCATGTGTGTGTATGTGAGTGTGACTGTGTGTATATCGGTGTGCATGACCCTGTGTGTGTGTCTGTGTGTGTGTTTGAGAGTATGTGTGAGTCCATGTGTATGTGTGACTCTGCATGTGTGTATGTGAGTGTGACTGTGTGTATATCGGTGTGCATGACCCTGTGTGTGTGTGTGAGAGTATGTGTGAGTCTGTGTATGTGTGACTCTGCATGTGTGTATGTGAGAGTGTGTATGTGTGAGTCTGTGTGTATGTGAGTGTGTATGTGTGAGTCAGTATGACTCTGCATGTGTGAGTATGTGAGTGTGACTGTGTGTATATCAGTGTGCATGACCCTGTGTGTGTGTCTGTGTGTGTTTGAGAGTATGTGTGAGTCTGTGTATGTGTGACTCTGCATGTGTGTATATGAGTGTATGTGTGTGTGAGTCTGTGTGTGTCTGTGTGTGAGTGTGTATGTGTGAGTCTGTGTATGTGACTCTGTATGTGTGAGTATGTGAGTGTGACTGTGTGTATATCGGTGTGCATGACCCTGTGTGTGTGAGAGTATGTGTGAGTCTGTGTATGTGTGACTCTGCATGTGTGTATGTGAGAGTGTGTATGTGAGTGTGAGTCTGTGTGTATGTGAGTGTGTATGTGAGTCAGTATGACTCTGCATGTGTGAGTATGTGAGTGTGACTGTGTGTATATCAGTGTGCATGACCCTGTGTGTGTCTGTGTGTGAGTGTGTATGTGTGAGTCTGTGTGTGACTCTGCATGTATGTGTCTGTGAGTGTGACTGTGTGTATATCAGTGTGCATGACCCTGTGTGTGTGTCTGTGTGTGAGAGTGTGTATGAGTGAGTCTGTATGACTCTGCATGTGAGTATGTGAGTGTGACTGTGTGTATATCAGTGTGCATGACCCTGTGTGTGTGTCTGTGTGTGTGTGAGAGTATGTGTGTCTGTGTGTGACTCTGCATGTGTGTATGTGAGTGTGACTGTGTGTATATCAGTGTGCATGACCCTGTGTGTGTGTCTGTGTGTGTGTGAGAGTATGTGTGAGTCTGTGTATGTGTGACTCTGCATGTGTGTGTATGTGAGAGCATGAGTCTGTGTGTGTGTCTGAGAGTGTGTATGAGTGAGTCTGTATGACTGCATGTGAGTCTGTGAGTGTGACTGTGTGTATATCAGTGTGCATGACCCTGTGTGTGTGTCTGTGTGTGTTTGAGAGTATGAGTCTGTGTGTATGTGTGACTCTGCATGTGTGTGTATGTGTGAGTCTGTGTGTATGTGTGACTCTGCATGTGCGTGTATGTGAGAGTGTGTATGTGTGTGAGTCTGTGTGTATGTGTGTATGTGTGAGTCAGTATGACTCTGCATGTGTGAATATGTGAGTGTGACTGTGTGTATATCGGTGTGCATGACCCTGTGTGTGTGTCTGTGTGTGTGTTTGAGAGTATGTGTGAGTCTGTGTGTATGTGTGACTCTGCATGTGCATGTATGTGAGAGTGTGTATGTGTGTGAGTCCGTGTGTATGTGTGTATGTGTGAGTCAGTATGACTCTGCATGTGTGAATATGTGAGTGTGACTGTGTGTGTATGAGTGTGTATGACCCTGTGTGTGTGAGTATGTGTGAGTCTGTGTGTATGTGTGACTCTGCATGTTTATGTGAGTGTGTATGACTGTGTGCACGTGTGTGTATGTGAGAGTGTGTGAGTATGTGTGTCTGTGTGTATGACTCTGCATGTGCGTGTATGTGAGAGTGTGTATGTGTGTGAGTCCGTGTGTATGTGTGTATGTGTGAGTCAGTATGACTCTGCATGTGTGAATATGTGAGTGTGACTGTGTGTGTGTATGAGTGTGTATGACCCTGTGTGTGTGTGAGTCTGTGTGTATGTGTGACTCTGCATGTTTATGTGAGAGTGTGTATGACTGTGTGCACGTGTGTGTATGTGAGAGTGTGTGAGTATGTGTGTCTGTGTGTATGACTCTGCACGTGTGTGTGTACGTGAGTATGTGAGTATGTGTGTTTTTGTGTATGTATGACTGCATGTGAGTGTGTCTGTGTGTATGTGTATGACTGTGTGTGTATGACCCTGCGTGTGTGCGTGTGTGTGCGCTCTTATTTACGTGCCTGTATAAACGCCCCCAGATGGTCACGTAGGACACCAGGAATGCTCTTGCCTCCGGAAGTGAGGGCGTGTCTGGGGCCAGAGAGAGGAGGGGGGCCTCACTGCACAGCCTTCTGACTGTGCACCTTGTCGGCTGGGACCTCTTCAGAGTAAATGCAGATATTTTAGATGCGAATTGAAAAGCAAAGGCCTTTCAAAGCCGTGATGCAGGGTAAATCCTTCCTTCTCGTGAATGATCCGTCCCCCGGGACCCCACAGTCCGAGGAAGAGGCTCACTCCAGAATTCCTTATCAATGCACAGACGGTGACAGAAGAACACCTCCACTTTGCAGTCTCTGAGGACTGCTTGGGTCTTGGCACTGGGCAGCAGGGGTTGCCAACACTGGGCCAGCACTGTGGCACAGCGGGTTAAGCTGCTGCCTATGACGCTGGCACCCCATATGGGCACCAGTTTGAGTCCTGGCTGCTCCACTTCTGATCCAGCTCTCTGCTGTGGCCTGGGAAAGCAGCAGAACACGGCCCAAGTCCCTGGGCCCCTGCATCCACCTGGGAGACCCAGAGGAAGCTCCCGGCTCCTGACTTCAGACTGGCTCATCCTCTGCCATTGTAGACATGTCAGGGAGTGAACCAGTGGAGAGAAGGTCTCTCTTCCTCTCTGTTTCTCCCTCTCTCTCTGTAACTCTGCCCTTCAGAGAAATAAATAAATTAAAAAAAAAAAAAAAGAGTTGCCAACATCAGCAGAAAGAAACAGCCAAGCCCCGGCAGCCCTGCCCTGGACCACAAGAGCCTGACCTTACCCAGCTGAGTGCCACCACGGAGCTCACAGGAAGTGCGGGGCATGGGGCACACGTTAAACGACACCCCAGGGATATGACCAGCAAAAGCCACCTTATGGGACGCTCTAAGGACAACTGGCCAGCTTTCCTGAACAAATGAGCTAAAAGAGACTAAAAGACAAAACAAAAAAATATTACATTTTGTAAATGTTCTGTGGCTCCTGATTCACACAAGTTACAGACAAAGCACAGCCGACCGTCTGTGACGAGGGTCAGCAATCTGCACATTGTATCACCAAAAGATGACCAATTAGACTTTTTTTTAAATCTTTTCCTCTGTGTTTATTGTTATTTTTTATTTTTAATCTATTTCTTTTGAAAGGCAGAGAACAAAGACAGAAAGAGCTCCCATCCTCTGGTTCATTCCCCAAATGTGTACAACAGCTGTGCTGGGGCCAGGCAGAAGCTGGGAGCCAGGAACTCCCCGTGGGTCCCTCCCAGCGGGGGCAGGACCAAGGCCTTGCGCCAGCACAGGCCGCCTCCCAGGGTGCACTGACAGGAGGCTGCCGTCAGGAGCGCTCCCATGAGATGCAGGCATCCCAAGCAGAGATCTAACTACGGCCCCGAACAAAACTCGTTAGCAAGGAGACACCTGGTCTCTGGCCTCTGGGTTTCCCTCACCTGCGGTGACTGTCCCAGCAGAGGCGGGACCTACCCCCCTCACTTGCTCTTCACCCCCCCATACTGGCGGCCCCTCCCAGCCTTGGCCGTGCTGTGCCCGCTCCCTGCACTGCCCCCAGCCCTGCTGGCTTCCCACCACCCAGCCCCTGAGGCTCCGGGCCAGTGCTGTCTCCCGGCCTCCTCGAAGCTTCCGCTTCGCTCTGACCTGTCTGGGACATTCCCTCTGCCCGCTCACTGCCCCAGCCAGGATTCTGAGGGTCTTTTCATCTCTAGCTATTGCAAGGGCCTTGTAGCAAAGCTGAACGCCCTAGTGAATTAGAGGCAGGGGCTGGGGCCGGCGCTGGGGTGCAGTGGGCTGAGCTGCTCCCGGACACCTGCATGCAGCTCTGAGCCCTGGCTACTCCGTGCTTCCGATCCAGCCTCCCGCATTGCGTCTGGGAAGCAGCAGAAGACGTCCAAGCACGTGGGTTCCTGCCACCCTCCTGCGAGACCTGGATGAAGTTCCTGGCTCCTGGCTCCGGCCTGGCTCAGCCGTGGCCATTGCAGTCATTTAGACAGAGAACCAGTGGACAGAAAAATTTCTGTCTCCCCCCCTCTCTTTCAAATAAATAAATCCTTGAGTTAAAAAAAAAAAAAAAAAAAAAAAAGCCAGGAGCTTCAAATCCCAACAGCAGCTTGGTGCGGTGTGACCTTGCAAAGATTACTCAGCCTGAGCTTCAAGTCTGCAGCTATAAAATGGGCTGTGGCCGTCCCTGGCTCACAGGGACACTGTGAACGCAGGATGACACGAGGTGCGGGGCACCCCGCTCAGAGGACACCCGGCAGCAGCTCATCAGCACGACTGCGTCTCCACCCGTGCGAGGCCTGGCACACAGAGAGCAGGGCGGGCTCCCAGCCGCCCCCCCCCCCCACGGCGGCCCCGCGGCCAGCCGGGCCTCACCTCTCAGTGCCCATCTTCACCTCGCTGACCAGCCGCCGCCCCCCACCATGGCGGCCCCGCGGCCAGCCGGGCCTCACCTCTCAGTGCCCATCTTCACCTCGCTGACCAGCCGCCGCCCCCCCATGGCGGCCCCGCGGCCAGCCGGGCCTCACCTCTCAGTGCCCATCTTCACCTCGCTGACCAGCCGCCGCCCCCCACCATGGCGGCCCCGCGGCCAGCCGGGCCTCACCTCTCAGTGCCCATCTTCACCTCGCTGACCAGCCGCCGCCCCCCCCATGGCGGCCCCGCGGCCAGCCGGGCCTCACCTCTCTGACCATCTTCACCTCGCTGACCAGCCGCCCCACTCACGGAAGCCCTGCAGCCAGCCGGGCCTCACCTCTCAGTGCCCATCTTCACCTCGCTGACCAGCCGCCCCCCCCCCACGGCAGCCCCGCGGCCAGCCGGGCCTCACCTCTCAGTGCCCATCTTCATCTCGCTGACCAGCCGCCCCCACCCCACGGCAGCCCCGCGGCCAGCCGGGCCTCACCTCTCAGTGCCCATCTTCATCTCGCTGACCAGCCGCCGGACGCCCACCACCTGTCTCCAGAGCACGAGCAGGCGGCTGTGCTCGCTGCTGCAGTAGGCGTTGAAGGACTGCAAGGGAGAGGCGCCACAGTGGGGGCTGCGGGAGGCGGCTCTGCTGCCTGTCCCCCACCCCGGCCCCGGCCCCGGCCCCCCACCACGGCCGCCCGGCCACCCACCACCCGGGCCTGCTCGGAGCCTGTGCAGGAGCGGCCATGCTCCTGCCCCTAGGCCTCCCCAGCTCCCTCTTGCACGGGGGCCTGGGATTCCATGCCTCTCCCAGCTGGGCTGCAGGAGGTACCGGCCACCTGCACCTGCATCCTGCATGGCCGTGGGCAAGTCACTTAACCTGTCTCTCTAATGAGCATAGACAGCGCCTGGCACACGAGGGAACATGTAACAGGCCAGGGGCACTCAGGGCTCGCACCTCTGCTGGACGCTCCCCTCCTCAGCAGCCCAAGTCCTCACCCCCTCAAAGGGCCCCCCCCCCCCCCGGTCAGGCTGGCCCAGCACCGCGCCCACCTCCTCCTCGCGCCTCCACGCCGCCTCCCGCTGCTCCAGCTCCTGGCGGCTGCGTGTCCAGTCGCCGGTCACCTTGCGTAAGTCCTCGCTCAGAGTCTGGTTGACCGAGCCCGCCTGCTCCAGCTGCTCTCGGAGCATGGCATTCACCTGTGCCAGGCTGGCGCTCCTGGTGGAGGGAAGGGGGCCAGTGGGCCTGTGCACGGGGTGGGGGGAGTGGGGGCAATCTGCCAGCCCTGGGCCCTCGCCGCCACGCCCTCACCTCTGCTGCTCCTCCTCCAGGCGGAGGAGGGCGCTCTCCAGGTCATGGTTGTGCTCTGCGTCCTGGCGGGAGCCGGGGGAGGGGAGGGGGGCATCAGGCTGGGCTGGGAGGGCCTGCCCCCCCCACCCCCCGGCACCCACCCGCAGCCGCTGCTGCTCCAGCTCCGAGGATCGTTCCAGCAGCTGCTGCTCCAGCTCCGAGCACTTCTTTTTGTACTGGAGAATCTGGGGTGGAGGGGGCAGTGATCAGCCCCTGTGTAGAGGGCACGGCAAAGTGAGCGCGCGGCGTGGGGGCAGGAGTGGGGGTGGGCGTCCCTGACCTTGGCCTGCAGCCGCTGCACCAACTGGGCCTGCCGCTGCTGGCCCTCCTGGTAGGCCTGCAGCTTGCGCCGGTAGGAGGCCTGCTCCTCCTGCAGCTGCCTCCGCAGCTCCACGCTCTGCCGCACCAGCCCCCGCGGCTCCTGCGTCTCTGGCTCCCCACACTCCAGCCGCACAGCCTGCTCCAGCTGCAGGGAAGGGCCCTGGGTGAGAGCTGGGGCCTCCAGGGAAGGCAGGCACAGGCCTCTGCGGGGGTTGCCAGGTTCAGCCCGCCCCACAATGCCTTGCTGATAGCCTGGCACCGGGGCGGGGGGGGGGTGAGCAGGCGGGTAGCAAGCACAAGGGAGCAAGCCCAGGGTGCTGTGTGCATGCGTGGCTGCAGGAGCCCCTGCACGTGTGCACACAGGGACGGGGCCTGCACAGATACCCGCAGGGGGACCTGCGAACAAACAGGGCACCTCGGCGCGCCCGTGCCGCTCAGGCCTGCCCAGGTCTCCCCACCCCCACCCCGACCACAGCCCAGGGGAGCTCAGCAGAGCTGGAAATGTGCAGAGAACCAGAACAGCGCCGTGGTCTGGCACTGCTCCTGCTCAGTGAAGACTTGCTGAGATCATGAATCAAGGCACGGGCACGTGTGAGAACACTCAAATCACAGGCACCCACACACGTGTGCACATGTGAGCTCAGACACACGCACACCCACACCAGCCCGGGGTGACACGGATGAACCCACACGGGCGTCAGTAGAGAGGAAACCAACGCCCCCCCACAGTCCCTGCCTCCTGATGCCCACTCTCCCTTACTCACAGGAAGCCCCTGCCACCTTCCTCTGTCCCCAGGCACCCCCACTCCCCAGGCCCCCATGCACCCAGGCAGGACGCCTGCCCCCACTAGCCACGGAGCAGTCTCCAAGCCCTAGGCCCCAGCCTCTCCTAGCTGTCAGGGGTAGAACGAGTGAGCAGAGCAGGGTGATGAGAGCACAAAGGGGCCGTGGACAAGCAAGGGGCGACCCCCAGCCCAGCGAACTCCAACGCCAGCCCCACACACACCAGCTACCCCCGAGCCAGGCTGCTACAGCCCAGCAGCCGTCCACATGGGCCCAGGCTGGCTTAGTGGCAGGGACGGCTGCCCACCCAGGACGGCTCTGCACCACTCACAAAGCTGAGGACAATCACCTCTCAACCCACCCGCCCAGCCCCAGGGCACGCTGGGGAGGAGCACGAGCCAGGCATGCTGAGGGAGGCGGCAGCGGGTGCCTGGCTGGCGGCTGCAGGACCGTGACAAACACCTGCACAGAATGGGTGGTGGGCACGTGCCCACAGCCGTGTGTGTGTGCATGTCTCGTTGGGGACCCAATGTGTCTCCGTGTGTGCGCTGGGTGCGTGCTGACAACCTGGTATGTCTGCGCCTCCCAAGGGAGTGGGGGTGTCTCGGGTCGCAGGCGTGTTGTGGTGCTGGGGTTGGGTCCGTGTGTGTGTGTGTGTGAAGGCATGAGCTCCTGTGGGCTACCTGTGTGCCAGGGAGGCGTGTGCACAGATGGACATGCGTGAGTCTGGGGAGGGGCCTGTGGCATGTGGCCGGGACTGTGTGTGTGCTTCCACCAGACCGGAGCCCGTGCACTGTGCTGCCTGCGCTGTGGGAGGCTGGGGTGCTGGGGCTGGGTCGGTGGGGGGGGGGGTGTGTGTGCGTCCCCGAGTGAGGTCAAGTTGTGGCTGTGCTGTGTGTGCCGTGCGAACCTCTGAACCAGCTGCTGTATGCGTCTGTGATGTGGAGCCACACCTCACCCCTTTCCACAAACTCTGCCCCTCAAACAAAGCTTGCCATTCAAAAGGCAAGGAAGCTGCCAACACAGCAGGGATAAAAGTTTACGGGTCTCCCCTAGCAACAGCCCCCCTTGTAACTGCATTCAGTTCCCTCTGTCCAGGTTGCCATGGACACTGGGAGAGCCCAGGGGATCTGTCCTCCTGGGCCAGGGGGCGTGGCCATTCCCTCTGCTGCTCCCAGCTGCCTCTCTCTCCACCTGCTCCGCAGGGACTCTGAGGTCCTCTCTCTGGCCCAGGGAGGTGACCTCTGAGAGCCCCTGCCTCAGAAACCCTGCAGAAAATGCAGTCACCAAGACACACATCCTAGCCCTGCCTCCACTCCCCACCCCAGGGATGCTGTGGAGTTTAACTTTTAATTTTTTAAAAAATTTATTTCAGAGGGGAGAGACAAGTAAGAGAGCTGTCCCATCGCTAGTTCACTCCCCAAATGCCTGCAACAGCCAGGACTGGGCCAGACCAAAGCTAGGAGCAGGGAACTCCATCCATGTCTCCCACACGGAGGGCAGGGACCTGACCACTTGAGCCATCACCACCGTGTCCCTGGTGTGCAGCAGCAGGAAGCTGGAGTCAGAGCCCACGTGGGGAGTTGAACCTGGGCACTGTGATGTGGGACACGGGCATCCTAACTGCTAGGCTGAGCACCTGCACTGCTGTGAGCTTTAGAGGACCGGAACAAGCTCACCGACTGCCCCCAGCCCGACCCAAGACGCATCAGTTACAGCCACAGGGACAGGCACGGGGACAAGGCAGCAGCTGGGAGCGACCGCTCCAGGACACTGGACTGGAAGTGTCGCACTAGCTCCACCATGGACCATGGGTCTGTCAGGACCCCTCCTTGCCTCAGTTTCCCCATTTACAATAAGGTGTTTTCTAGGCTCCGATGTCCTCTGTAGACCCAATCCCCAAAAAGGCCATGAAGGTTACTCTCGTGCACCCCCTACCTCCAGGTGAGGCCTCCCTCAGACCGTCTGGGATAGGGAAGTCACACACACCAGGGTCCCTCTGCACAGCCTGGAAGAGCCTCCCCAGCCATGTGAGGGAACTTTCTAGACTAACCGAGCCCCCATGCTGCAGCCCCAGCACCATAGCCGGGCCCCTGCAGACACAGACCTGCCACCTCCCACCCCTCCTTCCCCGCTACGGCCAACCAGGGGACACACAAGCTTCACTGGCGGTCAGAAGCTGGCATTTAATCGGCACAGTCCCCAGGGGCCTGGCATCGCACCACGGGCCCAAAGGGACAGCTCTCAAGGAGGAGGGGGCTGGTTCAAGGCCATGTCACCACGGACAATGTGGACTGCCCTTCACGTCCCCAGGGACAAGAAGCCAGAGCTCGGCCTGTCCCAAATGCTGGAGGCCACCTTGGGCACCCTTTCTGCTCCTTGGCAAGTCCCAACAAGCCGGGGGCGTGTCTAGGCAGGCGGCTACCGGGACACGGCACACCAGCAGCCACACGCAGGAATGCATGCCCGCTGCCCAGCGCGGCTCTGCAGGCCTCAGCACGGACAGGCGGGGCTCAGGCATTCTGGGCTAACCTCGGCTCTGCCACCTACCACAGGGGGACCCCGGGCCAGCCTCTGGCCCTCTGGGTCTCTTCCAGCTTCCCAGGGGCCAGCTGCCCTAGCACCCCAGTTCCAGTTGGTTCTTTTCATGCCCAGGAAACAAACTGCTACAGGAGCCCGAGGCTGGGAGCAGGGACCTGAGTTGTTGTCTCAACCGTGTGCCTGACTCTGGGCTCTGTGCTCCCCTCCTCTGTTAACCAGTCATCAGAATAACGACCCTGGAGCTGGAATGTGCAACACCCAGCGTGCTCCAGGCACACAGTAGGCACTCAATAGACACTAGCTATTAGTACAGCTGTCACCTGCACACCTCCCACCTGCACACACACACACTCTGCCCTTCGAGCAACAGTTGCGCCAGCCTGCAGCCCCACCTGCTCCCCAGGGTCACCTTCCACAGCCTGAAGGTCCAAGGCAGGCTGTGCCCTGATGTCGGCCCCCACCGACCTCCCTCCTCAGGCTCTGGGACCCTTCACAAGCCTGCAACACAGGTCCCAGGTGATGTGCATCCTCTGGCCAGGGAGACAGGCGTAGTTCTCCTTCCTTCCCTGCCTGGGGCCTCACTGGGGTGTGGGGTAGGTCTGCAGCTGCCCCAGCCAGCTGTAGAGCATGTGGGTGCCATGCCAGGCTGCCCCAGTGTCCGGACTCAACCTCAGGGCCCAGGGAAGTGGCAGCCCAACGAGACACCCAGAGACTCGAGGGGCGGGAAAGGTCTCTAGAGGGCTCGTTCTCTGTGTCCCACAGCCCAGGCAGGGCTGGGACAGACAGGAATACAAGAGCGCACTTCCCGACTGGCTGCTCACAGCGATGCCATGTCCCACCACCTGCCCACTGCAGAAGACGGGCCCCGAGGGTGGAGAGATCTCCAGGCCGATGAAGGCAGCACAGCCACAGTCCGAACCCAGGCTGGCCAGGGGACGGGCCCTGGTGGCAGGGGAGCCCGGCCCGGCCGCAGGCAGCGATACCCACCCTCTCGCTGACCGCGTTGTACTTAATGGCAAGCTCGTCGCGCTCGGCCCGGCTCTGGGCCAGCAGGTCCTCCACGCGGGACAGCTCCTGCTGCAGCAGCTGGTTCTCCTCCTGCAGCGACAGCAGCGACGCCATCTCGGTGGCCGGTGGCAGGGCTGGCAGGGGCAGTGGGGACACGGTTGGCTTCTACCCGGTTCCCGTGGGGCACCCTCCCACAGGCAAGAGGATCAACCAGGCCCTGGGGAAGAGACTGGTGGGAGTGGCAGGCCTGCACAGGGAGCCAAGGCTAGGAGAGGGCCTGGAGCAGGAGCCACCAAGGGCAGTGGGCGTGGCCTGGGAGATGCAGGGAGGAGCTTCCTGTAGAAGTCAAGAGGCAGCACCTGAATTCTTGCACCTTCCTTCCCCAGTTACTAGTCTCTGGGCCTCAGTTATGCTCATTTGCAAAATGGGTGCGACAGCAGCCAGACCCTGTTACAAACACAGGAGCGCCTCACTCAGGCCAAGCACTTCCTGAAACTTCTAAGGCTGAGATAGGGAGGCTGGGCTGTGAGGAAGAAGAGTTGTGAGGGGAAAATAAGGCCAGAGGGAAAGGCAGATTTGCTCAGCTCCTGTGGGCTCCCCTCCCGCCCCGAGAGCACTGGACACAGACCACAGGCCTCAGCAGTCGCAGCCAGACCCCTCCAGCTGGGCTCATACTCCAGCCTCTCCCTGTCTGGGCCTCCCAGCAGAACACCCACCCATCCCTAACCTCACCCTGCACAGGGAGCCCCAAAGCCGCTGTCAGGTGGAGCCGCCAGCGCCCCGGCTGCAAAGGTGCAGGCCCTTCCCAGCCCCCACACATGGCCCGGGGAGGTAGCGTGCAGAGGCCTCAGCAGCCCTCAGCCCTCCCGCCCAGGAGGGCGATGGGCAGTGCCACCCCTCACGTCTGGGCGGAACAGCACCCCCTGCCCCATCACCCCGGGGCCCAGATGGCTCCCACCTTCCCTGGGAGGGCATCTTTAGGTGTTTTGGGGTTCAGGCAGGGAGAGGAAGCTCAGCCCCCACTCAGGCCACACCCCAGGTGGGTAAGTCTGGGAAGACACAGCCAGAATTCACCTCTCTGAGGTCCACTTCCTCATCTGTGAATTGGGTCCCTGCACCGTGGGGCTGTGCCCGCCTCGCAGTGCGTTTTCAAGAAGTGGACGCTAACGGCCATGCTCAGGACGGCTGCTGGGGAGGAGATGCGAGAAGAGGGGTGGGGAGGCGGGGTACCTGGGCTCTCGGGCAGGGAGAGGTGCTGAGTGACGATCTCGCGGATGCGGGCGGGCAGGCAGGTGCACGGGGAGTCCGGGGCCGGGTCCCGTGTGCTCAGGCCCTTCTCCTGGCCCGGCCCCAGGACACTGCTCTCCAGCGTCTGCAGGAGGAGAGAGAATCTCAGGGGACCTGGGCCACTGGGCCCTCTGGCCTGGGGGCAGGAGGCAAAGTCCTGCCACCCAGGAAACCTCCCAGTGACGCCCAGACACAGGAGCGAAGCAAACCCGGCGGGCTCACAAGGCTTGTGGGGACAGCGCATGGTGCTGGGGGCTCCAGTCCCGCTCCGAGCCTGGCGGGGGAGGGTGCTGTCATACCAGAGGTCCTGAGAACCCTGAGCTCTAGGTAAGGAACCGCTTCCCCAGGGCAGGACGCTGGGATAAGAGCGCCCCTCTATCCCCAGTCCTGCAGGACACAAGGTACGGCCCCTGCACGCCCCCAACACCACTCCCCCCACTTGACCCCAGAATGCACCCACCGCTCACCACGCCACCAGGCCTCACTCCCCTGCGCTGGACCGGGTGGGCCCGGCCGCAGGGACCCACCTGGATAACTGTCTCCAGTGCCACCTGGGCCTCCAGGGACTCTGCCAGCCCCACGTTCATGAGGGGGAGGCGGTGGGCTCCCCGCTGGCCCCCTCTTCCAGGGCTCGGAGTCTGGCTCAGGCCAGGGGGCCCCCGGCCAGGCTGCTGTGCTGAGCAGCAGGCAGATTAAGCTTAAATCCGGCGGTGACCCCATGTGACCACGGGGGGGGGGGGGGGGACAGGAAAGGAGACAGGAGAAAGAGGAGGGGGAGGGTGGAGAGGGAGGGAAGTAGAAAGAAAAGACTGGGATGGGGGAGGAAGAGGGGCGGGACCCAGAGGCAAGGACTCCCCCCCTTACATACACCATCTCCACCCTCCCTAAACTGCTGGGTCCTAGAGCCCTCCAACCCAGAGGGTGGGGTCAGCAGTGCGAGGCGGGAAAGGCCAGAGGCCTAGAATGGGCATCCTGAAGTTTGCTAAGAAGGTGAGTGTCCACAGGGCACTGGGAGACAGCTTCCCACAGCACGTGTAGGGCTGGCACAAACCCATCCCCCCTCCAGCCCCTCAGGCCCCCTCCCCCACTGCCACTTCCCCCTGAGCCTGGGGATAGCATTACTACTCCCCACTCAGAGCTGTCTGGGGGTTCACAGCACGCACGCTGCCCGGCCCGGGCGGGCATTTAGGAAACACTGACTTCATTCATCTGAACATCTGAACGGCACAGCGCCCGCACCCCAGGGCACCCACTGGGGCCGAGGCTTCCACCCTCGGCTTCCCAGAGCTCCCCGCCTGCACACGGAGGCTGGCTAGCACAGCGCCGAGGGCTGCAGGATCCAGAGACCCTGCTGAAGCTCATCTCTGAAAGGGGAATAGCAACACGGACCACACAGCAGAGAAAGGGGAGGGGCTGAGCGGTCCATCGGTTAAGCGGTGGCTGCTGTTTGCCTCCCCTTAGCGTTAGCATCAGGTGCCTGGGCTTCTGCTCCTGTCAGCGCTGGGTGCCAGGCTCCCCGGGGGCCATATATGCAATGTCTCCTTAACTCCTCACCACCACCCATCTCCAGACCAGAGAGGCTGGGGCTCTCACCTCTGCCAGAAGCAGGAGGCCCCGAGCTCACTCCATTCAGGCCAGGAAGCCTCCCAGGGAGCGCCCAGAGCCAGGCCAGGGCCGTGGCACGTCCACGCTCTCTATCATTGGGCCTAGGTCAGACGCAGGCACACAGCAGGTGCTGCTGCACCCTGCACGCCCAGCTGAGAATTCTGTCCAGCAAATGGAAAACCAGGACACAGGGCACACCCAGCCAAGAAGGTAAGGGCTGCCAAGTTGCTATGGTAAAGCAAGACCTATTCAGGCAGAACCAAACCAGCCAGGGGCCCCAAAACTCAGGGCCCACCCTCCGCAGAGCCGGCCTCCATCAAGCCTCTGCAGGCCGCAGCCAGGGGAGGCCAGGATGGCCCCCCCCCCCACACTGCATGCCCAGTTCAGCAGGGCGGGCACCTCAGATGTGCTTGCTGAGCTGAGCTGGGTTCCTCCGTGCCTCCCCCAGCCAGTGCCCCCTCGCCACGGGGGAAGCAGGACATCAGATCCACACGGGGATCCATGAAACCCAGCAGGACACTAGGGCAGCGCTGGAGCCAAGTGTCCAAGCTCCAGCGCTGCCCTAGTGTCCTGCTGGGTTTCATGGATCCCCGTGTGGATGTCCCGCCTCCAGTGCCTGCAGCTCCCACCCTCCTCCGGGTGGAAGGGGTGACTGAGCTCTTCATAGGTACCCGGATATCACAGCTGGACTCAATCTTGGCTGTGCGGACACCACACACAGTGGGATACTAAGATGCCCCATGCTTAGCTGGGGGCCTGCATACGGCCTCTTAGAAACTGCTGTGTGTTAGGCCGGCGCCGTGGCTCAACAGGCTAATCCTCCGCCTAGCGGCGCCGGCACACCAGGTTCTAGTCCCGGTCGGGGCACCGATCCTGTCCCAGTTGCCCCTCTTCCAGGCCAGCTCTCTGCTGCGGCCAGGGAGCGCAGTGGAGGATGGCCCAAGTACTTGGGCCCTGCACCCCATGGGAGACCAGGAGAAGCACCTGGCTCCTGCCATTGGAACAGCGCGGTGCGCCGGCCGCAGCGCGCTACCGCGGCGGCCATTGGAGGGTGAACCAACGGCAAAAGGAAGACCTTTCTCTCTGTCTCTCTCTCACTGTCCACTCTGCCTGTCAAAAAAAAAAAAAAAGAAACTGCTGTGTGTTCACTGATGGAACAAAGACCTAAGCCTCAGCCATTCTCACTCTGCCCAAAAGACAGGTAAACTTTGGGTGTATTCCTTGCCCTTGAATCTCAACTGGGTCTCACACCCCATAGCCTGCATACCCCACCCCGCATTCTTTTGCAGGTTCCTAAGGCCCCCCGCGGCCACCTGAAAGACCTGGCCCAGGAATTCCCCTCCACCTGCTACCCCCACCCCCACCCTCAGCCCCAGCCCTCCTAAAATATAAAACGGCCCTACCCCTGGGGTTGAGGCCCTCTGCCCTGTGTTCCATCAATGTGCACGCCAGCAGTTGGTCACCCACTTCAGCGAATTTTTTTTCTCTGAATAAAATCGGTCTGGCTGTAGATTTGGACACCACCTCCTCTCTGTTCTGCGCTTTTCCTAACATTCACCTCGAAAGATTTCTGATTCCTCCAGGGAGTACGGGCAGAAGCCGTATCCCAGACTCCTTTGCAGTTAGATGCAGCCATGTGATAGAGCTCTAGCCAGCAGAATTAAGACAGGAGAGTGCCACTTCTGACCTGACCCGTTAAAACTCTCCCATGAGGACTGCTCTCTGTCCCACCCTGTCCCTCAGCCAGAAGGAAAAACCCCAAGGTCCCAGGGGAACCCCAGATGGAAGTGGTCTGGGTCCGTGGTCCAGAGGACCACCTGCCAATGACCCAACAGCAGGCATGAATGAGAAGTGACCTCTAACACGCTAGGCGCCTGAGGCCCCGGGTGTAGCCATGCCCTCGGTTAGGGCTGCAGCATCACTATCCTTACGCTGGCCCCCCAGCTCCAGACCCCAGCCATTATCGAGAGGGTACTGCAGAGCGACACCAAGCTTCGCACCCCTACCCTCGCCACCCTGTTGGGCCCTCGCCCACCTGCCCTGCAAGGCTGACCTCCCTGCAGCCCCTCCAAGACCACCTGGGAGACTCAAACCCACCAGCCGCTCCGACCCACCGACCCTTCTTTATTCTCCACTGCTGACTGGTAATTATAGCAAAGACCCTGGGGCAAACAAGAGCCAGGCCCCTGGGACCAGAACTTGCCATGTGTACCATACACCGCGGTAGGTTACCCCAGGCCTGGGACCAGAACTTGCCGTATGTACCATACACCGCGGTAGGTTAGCCCCAGGCCTGGGACCAGAACTTGCCGTGTGTACCATACACCGCGGTAGGTTAGCCCAGGCCTGGGACCAGAACTTGCCGTGTGTAACATACACCGTGGTAGGTTAGCCCAGGCCTGGGACCAGAACTTGCCGTGTGTACCATACACCGCGGTAGGTTACCCCAGGCCTGGGACCAGAACTTGCCATGTGTACCATACACCGCGGTAGGTTACCCCAGGCCTGGGACCAGAACTTGCCGTATGTACCATACACCGCGGTAGGTTAGCCCAGGCCTGGGACCAGAACTTGCCGTGTGTACCATACACCGCGGTAGGTTACCCCAGGCCTGGGACCAGAACTTGCCATGTGTACCATACACCGCGGTAGGTTACCCCAGGCCTGGGACCAGAACCTGCCGTGTGTACCATACACCGCGGTAGGTTACCCCAGGCCTGGGACCAGAACTTGCCGTATGTACCATACACCGCGGTAGGGTTAGCCCAGGCCTGGGACCAGAACTTGCCGTGTGTACCATACACCGCGGTAGGTTACCCCAGGCCTGGGACCAGAACTTGCCATGTGTACCATACACCGCGGTAGGTTAGCCCCAGGCCTGGGACCAGAACTTGCCGTGTGTACCATACACCGCGGTAGGTTAGCCCAGGCCTGGGACCAGAACTTGCCGTGTGTAACATACACCGCGGTAGGTTAGCCCAGGCCTGGGACCAGAACCTGCCGTGTGTACCATACACTGTGGTAGGTTAGCCCAGGCCTGGGACCAGAACTTGCCGTGTGTACCATACACCGCGGTAGGTTACCCCAGGCCTGGGACCAGAACCTGCCGTGTGTACCATACACCGCGGTAGGTTACCCCAGGCCTGGGACCAGAACTTGCCGTGTGTACCATACACCGCGGTAGGTTACCCCAGGATGCAGGCACCATTCTACCCACTTCACAGAGGACACCACTAAGGCCCAGTGACGTCAAATCATTTGCTCAAATGCACCCAGCCATGAAGACTTGAAGCCCTGGCCCCCAAGTTTCTTGTTGTTTTGTTTTTAAATTCTTTTAAAAATTTATTTGAAAATCAGAGAGAGAGGGAGGGAGGGAGAGGTCTTCCATTCTCTGGTTCACTCCCCAAATGCCTCCACAGCCCCGGTTGTTGGGATCATCTGGGGAGTGAGCCAGCAGATAAAAGATCTCTGTCTTTTTCTCTTTCTCTATCACTCTGCTGTTCAAACAATAAATCAATCTTTTTTTTTTTTCTTTTTTTGACAGGCAGAGTGGACAGTGAGAGAGAGACAGAGAGAAAGGTCTTCCTTTGCCATTGGTTCACCCTCCAATGGCCGCTGCACCGCACTGATCCGAAGCCAGGAGCTTCTCCTGGTCTCCCATGGGGTGCAGGGCCCAAGCACTTGGGCCCGGGCTGCCTTCCCGGGCCACAGCAGAGAGCTAGACTGGAAGAGAAGCAACCAGGACAGAATCCGGTGCCCCGACCGGGACTAGAACCCGGTGTGCCGGCGCCACAGGCGGAGGATTAGCCTATTGAGCCACGGCGCCTGCTTATATCAATCTATTTAAAATTTGACTTAAAGGGGCTGGCACTTTGGTGCAGCAGGTTAAACTGCCACCTGTAACACCAGCATCTCATGCAGGCATCAGTTCAAGTCCTGGCTGCTCCACTTCTGATCCAGCTCCCTGCTAATACACCTGGGAAAGCAGAGAAAGATGGCCAAGCGCTTGGACTCGTCACCCGTGAGGGAGACCTGGTTGGGGTTCCGGGCTCCTGGCAGTGGCCTGGCCCAGCCCTGGTCACTGCAGCTATTTGGGGAGGAAATCAGGGGACAGAAGATATCTTTTGGGGTCGGTGCTGTGGCATAGCGGGTAAAGCCACCACCTGCAGCACTGGCATCCCATATGGGCAACAGTTCAAGTCCCTGCTGCTCCGATCCACTCTCTGCTATGGTCCAGGAAGGCAGTAGAAGATGGCCCAGGTCTTTGGGCCCCTGCACCCATGTGGGAGACCTGGAAGAAGCTCTTGGCTCCTGGCTTCAGATTGGCACAGCTCCGGCCGTTGTGGCCAATTGGGGACTGAAGCAGCGGATGCAAGACCTTGCTCTCTCTGTGTAACTCTGATTTTCAAATAAATAAATCTTAAAAGCATTTAGTTGGCATGTGTAACTCACCACCATAAAAATGCTTCAAAACAACAAAAAAGGTCACCTTCAGGCTACAGGTGCAAGCAGTGCCCGAAACAAAAATGGATTTGGGTTTAGACTTGGGTCCCATTCCCAAGAAATCTCGGGATGCATATGCAAATACTCCAAAATCCAGAAAATCCCACACTAGTCCCAAGCAGCTGGGAAAAGGGAAACTCCACCGTATGGGAAATAGAATGCAAAAAAGGAAAAAAAAAAAAAAAAACACAGGAAAGAAGAAAACCAGCTCCCCTTGACTGGCTTCAGCCTGCGGGGAGTTAAGCAGGGGAACCCAGGTGGCACCCCAGGGCCCTCCTGCGGGGACCGGCCGCGAAGCCCCCAGACTCGGAGGCAGACTTGGGCCAGGGCCAGGGCCAGCGCGCGGTCCCCAGGCTCGGGTCTGCGTAACGGGCCGGTCCAGGGGCCCAAGGCGGGGCCCGAATCCCCGCGTCTCTGTGGGCCTGTCTCCTCATCGGTCCGATGGGGACCCTACACGGGCGGAGGCCGCCGCAAGCGTCTGTGGAGCGCCGGCCCCGGCGGGAAGGCCCTCCCACGGCAGCCCCGAGCGCCGGGCAAACCCCACTCCCGGCCGGCGCCGGGCTCCGCCGCCCACGCGGCGCGCGCGAACCCGGGCAGGGCGTCCACGGGGCCGGGCAGCGGCCGGGAGCGGCGGGGGTCCCCGGGCCGCCCCCAGGGCCGCGACGGCGGCAGCGACGGCTCCAGCGCGGCCCCTGGCGCGCGGCTGCCACCCCAGCCCCGCGCGTGGCCTCCGCCGTCTGGGCGCGCGCGCCCCGCCCCCGCCCCCGCGCGCACGCGCGCGCCACCGGCCTCCTACCTGCGCGCGCCGCGACCGCCGCTGCCGCCGCCGAGGGCGCGGTGGCGGGGCCGGCGGGGCGGGGGCGTGCGCGCTCCCGGCGCCGGAGGGGGCGGGGCGGGGGCGTGTCCCTGGGCCGGGGCGGGGCGGGGCGGGGGCGTGCCCTGGGCCGGGGGCGGAGCTAGGCGCCGCGGGCCCCGCGTTTTGCGCGCTTACGGGGTCCGGAGGCTCTGATTTCGCGCGCTGTGGCTTCTGCGGCCCTGCACTGGCCAGTGAGCCGGCGAGGAGCGCCTTGGCGAAGGGGAGTGGAGACGAAGCGCGGCGCTCCAGGCCTCGCCGCTGCGGAGGCCCGGCCTTAACGTTCCGGCCGTCCAGACCCTTCTCCCGCCACCCCGGAGCCCCCGGGAGCCACAGGGAAGCGTCGGTGGGCACTCGCTCGCCTCCTGGCCTCAGTCTGTTCGCCTGTGCAATGGCGCTGCTCCTGGCGTCGCCGCCCCCCCCCCCCCAAGCTCAGGTGCAGTGGGGAGGAGACACACGGGAAAGCGTCTCGTGTTCATTTCTACCCTAGCGACAGCTCGCTGCGGCCCTTCCCCTGGCCTAAGCTGTCTCCCCTCTACTGGATCGGATCATTTTCAAAGGGGGAGACAGGCGGGGCCGCCCGGGCTGTGGGAGGGGGTGCCTGTTTAAAAGCGTGCTTGCCTCCATGGTCTTGTACTTGGACCCTGAGCGGCTGGGTCTGCTCCCCTGGTGGTAGGAGGGGGTGGGGGAGTTTATCTTCATCAGAGAGAAATCTGGCCTTACCACCAGTGGCCGCGTGCCCTAGGGCTCTGACACCCCGCAGACAGGGCTGAGAGCTGTGGGCGAGGGGCCACCCTGGGGCCTGGAGTGCAGGGAGTGGTGTGGAGGTTGGGGGAAGGGCAGTTTCCCTGGGGTGCGCCTGGCCTGGCTGACCTCCTGCCAATCAGCACAGCTGGCACCAGGGTGCCCTGGCATAGCCTAGGTCTGCGTCACCCTGCCTGGGGTCCCCAGCCCTGCTGGCACCAGGGTGCCCTGGCATAGCCTAGGTCTGCGTCACCCTGCCTGGGGTCCCCAGCCCTGCTGGCACCAGGGTGCCCTGGCATAGCCTAGGTCTGCGTCACCCTGCCTGGGGTCCCCAGCCCTGCTGGCACCAGGGTGCCCTGGCATAGCCTAGGTCTGTGTCACCCTGCTTGGGGTCCCCAGCCCTGCTGGCGGGCTCACAGCCTCACCAGGCCAGTCTGGTCCTGCCTGACCACGTGGCCTGCTTCAAAGAGCTCCTTGTAGCACGGCGGGCGGAGCACGGGTCCCCATCCGTGCCCTTCCCTCCAGGGCCCTGTCTGTTCCTGGGCCTGGCAGGTCTCCCTGGGTGACCAGAGCCTGCACCTCACAGGCAGCCTGTCCAGGCTGCGAGCCACACTGTGCTGGGCTCAGGCCCTCTGAGCACTTCGGTGAGGAAGGGGCGGAGCTGTGAAGGTTCTGGGATTGTCTCTGTTGTAAGCAGGGGAGGCTGGGACTCAGAGAGGCACCTTCATTTGCCCCAGGACACACAGCAGGAAGTTCAGCGGCTTCTGATCCCATGCTGATCTACTGCACCACCTGCTGCCTCGCTGAGACTCTGGGGGCACAGACAGCTCCCCGGTCCTCAGGAGCTGCAGCAGGGGAGCCAGTACTCATCCCGGCCCGCCCCTGAGGGCCTCCAGCCTCCTTCTCTCCCTGGCTGGCTCTGCTCAGCTCAGCCTAGCTGTGATCACTGACCCCCACTGCTGCTGCCCACCGGTCACGCTTCCTATAACCAGGTGGTGCCCACCCCAGCAACCCCGGGGCCAGCCACTGGTGCTCACCTGCTGGCTGCACGGGGTTCGAAACCTGCGGCTCAGCTAACAGGGAAGCAAGTGGCTGGAGGCTGCTGGCACGGATCGCCGGCCAAAGTCGGCAGATGCGCTGGGGTGGACTCTGCCCACCATCCACAAAACCACATTAACCAGGAGGCTCACAGGGCGGGCGTTCTGGTTAACTGGATTTGCTGAGTAACTGAAGGCCAACATCAACATGCAAAGGCTTTCTAGAATGCCTGACTTAAATAACCAAAAAAAAAAAAAAAAAAAAAAAAGACTTACAGGGGCCGGCACTGTGGCGCAGTGGGTTAAAGCCCTGGCCTGAAGCACCCGCATCCAATATAGGTGCTGGTTCTAGTCCCGGCTGCTCTTCTTCCGATCCAGCTCTCTGCTGTGGCCTGGGATAGCATAGAAGATATCCCAGGTCCTTGGGCCCCTGCACCCATGTGGGAGACCCAGAGGAAGCTCCTGGCTCCTGGCTTCGGATCGGCACAGCTCCAGCTGTTGCAGTCATATGGGGAGTGAACCAGCGATGGAAGAGATCTCTCTCTCTCTCACTACCTCTCTCTGTAACTCTTTCAAATAAATAAATCTTTTTTCAAAATGGACTTATAGTCCAGCAACAGGGAACTGAGATACTAAGTCATAGATTATTCATATAATGGGATAGATACTATGATGTCATCCCAAATGTTACACAAAACTTTTTTTTTAGATACAGAGGCAGATAACGCTTCTGTGTGCTGGTTCACTCCCTACATTCCTAGAACAGCCAGAGCTGGCCACGCTGGAGCTAGGAACTCAGTGTGGGTCTCCCACAAGGGTGGCAGGGACGGAAGTACTTAATCCATGTGTCCTCCGCTGCCTCCCGGGTGTACATCTGCAGGAGGCTGGAATCAAGTGAGGCACTGCAATATGGGACGCGGGCATCCCAAGCAGGGTCTTAGCCGCTGTGCCAACCCCCCGCCTGTGGCCGCTAAGCTGCCGTACTTCCGGGGTGGGGGAGGGTTACCCCACAGCGGACGCCTGATACGGACAGGGAGGCTGCTGCCATGCTCTTGCTGACGGTCTTTGTGGTTTCTCGGCTTTCCGGTCTGTGACCAGGAATACTACACCTCCAAGTATCTGTCTACGTTCAAGCTGCAGGGAGGAAAACACTGGTCTTTTCCCCACTGCAGTCTGCTCGGCCCAGAGTGTGCTCTCCTGCCCTGCTCAGACAACTCCACGGCCACTGAGCATCTACAGGTGAGCGTCCCTGGTGCACCTGTCACAGGAACAAAACCCCTCCAGGCCTGGCTGCAGAGGCTGCCACTTCACGCCGCGTTATTCCCTACGGAGGGAACAGGAACCTGCACGCGGTAAGCAGGTCTTCCACGCCAGGCCTGGCAGGCCGAGGACAGATGCGGGATCTGGACTGCCTGAGTTAAAATCCCAGCCCTGCCACTTACCAACTAGGTGACCTTGAGCAAATGCCATGACCTCACTGCACATCCCAACATTTTATTTTAAAGATTTATTCATTTACTTGAAAGGCAGAGTTACAGAGAGGCAGAGGCAGAGAGAGAGATCTTCCATCTGATGGTTCCCTCCCCCAATGGCTGAAGCTGTGCCAATCTGAAGCCAGGAGCCGGGAGCTTCCTCCAGTCTCCAACCCAGGTGCAGGGGCCCAAGGACTCAGGCCATCTTCTGCTGCTTTCCCAGGCCACAGCAGAGAGCTGGATCGGAAGTGGAGCAGCTGGGAATAGAACCGGCGCACACATGGGATGCCGGCACTGCAGGTGGTGGCTTTACCTGCTGTGTCACAGCGCTGGCCCCCCAAGTGGCATCTCAACATTTTAAAAATGGGGAAGACCACAGCCAAAGACAATGTGTCCCCTCCCCTCCCTCCACCCCCATTCATGCTGAACCCTAACCTCCTAGGTGATGGGGGGCCTCAGGAGGTGGGGCGGTTACACCAGGAAGGTGGAGCCCTCCTGGTAAAAGAGGCCCCAGCGAGCTCTCAGCCCTGGCACTCACTGAGCGCACAGCGAGAAGACGGCCTCCCTGGCTCCGTCAGTGCCTTGACCTCGCACTTCCCAGCCTGCAGCACTGTGAGAAACAATCTGTAAGCCACCGACCACCTGGCCTATGACAGCACCTGAAAGGATTCACACCAGTACTTATCACAGGGCTGCTGAGACGATGGCGTTGTGTGTCTGCAGAAGCAACAGCTACCTCGCTGACCAGGGGACGGTGAGGCCCACGGCGGAACACACTTATGACCTCAGAGCGTCAGGAGTCTGGGCCCAGATTAGCCGGGCCCCAGGCAAAGCTGCAGTCAAAGGCCTGGGGTCTCACCTGGAAAGGACCCCCATCGGGGCTCCAGAGCTCCCTGGTGGGCTGCAGGCCTGAGAAGTTCCGGGTTGCACTGGCTGCCTGTGGAGGCTGCCCTCACTTCCCAGCCACCCGACCCCCTCCTGGGGCAGCTCCCACACTGCAGCAGCCGCTCACTCCAAAACCAGCAAGGCGGGTGCACACTGCCGTGACCGTGGACGTGGCATCCGGCCGCCTTTGCTGTGTCCCCCTGGCCAGGGGTCACAGGTCAACGAGGGAGGGCATCGCCCAAGCCTGTGGGCAGCAGGAGCGTCACTGCCACGCCCCCAGTGTATGCAAATGCTCCCACGTGCAAGGGGCAGCCAGGTCTCACAGAGCCCTCACCTCTCTGTGAGCTCCAGCAGGGGAAGGATCGAAGAGATGCCTGGCTTGTTATCAGGAAGTTTTGCTAAGGATCCTGGTACTTTAACAACAATCTTTCTTTTTTCCCCCAGCTGGGACTCCCATCAGTGATGGAGAGCACCCACCTGTCCCTTGTTCCCCCCAGACCAAAGTGCTTTGCAGGTTAGGTCCTTGGTGGCCAAGGCCTCATCGGCTGCTCCTCCTCAGGGCCAACAAGAGTTCTAGGCTTACCACCTGAGGGGAAGGTGATTTAGGGACAAACTCTACGACAGGCACTGCTGGTGCTAGGCATGCCCCATCTGAGTGACACTTCTGTGGTCACCTCTCACCTGGGGACAGCCTGGACCGAACCCATTTAGGGATGGGTATTTGGCACAGCGTTAAGACACCACCTGGGGGGGAAGACCCACTACAATCCAAAAGCTATGAGAATTATATTAAAAAAAGCTTAAAAAAAAAAAAAAAGCCACCACCTAGGACTCCTGCATCCCATGTCAGAGTCCGTGGGTTCAAGTCCTGCTCCACTTCAGAGTCCAGCTTCCTGCTAACGAGGCAGGCAGGCAGAGCCACACGTGCTATCCGCGGGTTAACCTCAAGGGCCCACAGTAGCTGGGGCAGGGACCCAGGGACTCGAGCCATTTCCCTCTGCCCCCCCAGGGCGCCCACTGGCAGGAAGCTAGATCAGAAGTGCGTGAGCAGGACTTGAACCAAGCACTAGGACGCAGGACTGCTGCACCAAACACCTGCTCCAGTGGCAGCGGCTCCACTGAGGCCTTCCCGAGTCCCGGTAACAGCCTTTCATTTCCAGCCTCCGAAGCACCCAGAAGTTCCTACTCCAGAGGAGAAGCCAGGAGCCGGGAAGTCCATCTGGGTCTCCCATGTGGGAGGCAAGGCCATTGTCCCTGCCTTCCCAGTCGCGCTAGCAGGGAGCTGAACCGAGAGCATTCAAACCGGAACTCAGTACACGATGTGGGAGCTGCAAGCAGCGGTTTGATCGGCCACACACCAGCCCTCGGGAGGTCTGGCATCCACGCTTCCGAAAACACATTCACCTTTGACACCCACTGACAAGTACAAATATTATTTATTGTTTTAATCTTAAAAACCTGGTCCCACAGAAAAGCCAGCAGTTTTTCAGTTCACGGTCTCGACCCTTCTTTCCAGAGAGAGGTAAGTAAGTGCATTAAGGCATTTCAGAAGTACACGCAGCTACAATTTCCTCTAAACCAGGGGTCCAGGCTGCCCTGGACGTGCAGCTCACGAAGCTCCTCCTGCCTGTTTGTCACAGTCCCTAGAGGAGAAAAGGAAGTTACGAGGCTGCCTGCAGGTTAAGGCACTCAGAATCCGCCAAAGGGAAACCCGCGTCTGCCCAGAGCAGACTGTGAACTTGCGAGCCCAGAGCAGCCGGCAGGCAGGAAGGCCGACCAACTCCACGTCCACAGCTTCCCCCTCCGGCCCCAGCGCTGTTCCGTCTGGCTTCCAGCACAGCCTCGAGCCGGCATCACCGGCCTGGCCCGGCAGACACGGAACCAGCTGCTGGCGGCTCAGGACGTGCCGGCGCGGTCCCTTCCACAAGGCAAGCAGTTAGCGCAGATCGGCACGGGAGGAAAGCAAAGTATTACACATTCTACAAAGCTGCTTCATCCTTCCAATTCCGCCCCATGGTTTATTCCAACCGTGGCCAAAAGACCTGCTAGAAGTCAGGAAAGGATCCTTGCCTACAGCCCACGGGAGTGCTCAAACCCCCGCCGCGGCAAGCAGGCGAGAGCTGCACACCCCACGAGGGCGGTCGAGTCCGCGCGGCACACACAACCCACTCTGCTTCGGGCTTGTGTTTAATAGGGGTCACTTGGGAGACGCCCAAGTCTCAAGTCTCTCAAGCAAGCGGGCGGATGGGGACAGGGATCCCGGAGCGTCCTGTGTCTTGGATGTGTGCTGAGTCCCAGGAAACAGTGACAGGAGCCCGTGACTCCTGCCACGCACGGCCAGTTAAGGGAGCCAGACAAGGGCAGCAGAGTTACGCTCCCAACAGGCTGGCGGGGAGGGCTTCTTCCTCCTTCCTTGCGCCCAGCTGAAGTGGCTGCTTCCCGGAAGTCACAGGAGGAAAAGGAGCTGTGTTCAGAACTGGACCCAGCCTGTCCCCGGCTGAAGCTGGCTGGAAGTTGACCTGTTCGGGGAGAGGGAGGGTGTTGGAGGGAGGCCTTAGGTGTTAGAGAACACAACGCAGACCAAAGCTTCCTGCTCCCTGGGCACCAAGAGCTCTGTCAAATCCGCCTCTGACTGTTCTGGGCTGCACTCAGCAAACTACAGCCCAGGGACCACTTCTGGCCCTCTCTGTTTCCTTAGTATTTCATTTAAACTTCATTTATAAGAGACTCTTAAATTAGTTGTATCACACCTCTATTTCTGTAAATAAAGTTTTATTGGTACATAGTTATGCCCATTCATTTACATATTCTCTGTAGCTGCTTTTGTACCACAGCAGAATTAACAGCTGGAACAGAACCACACGACCCCAGTAGCCTAAATTATTTGCTGGGGACTGGCATTGTTGTGCAACGGGTTACGCCGCCGCCTGCAATGCCAGCATCCCATATCCTAGATGCTCCACTCACAGTCCAGCTCCCTGCTAATGCACCTGGGAAAGCAGCACAAGATGGCCAAGTGCTTGGGCCCCTGGACCCTCATGGGAGACCCAGATGAAGCTCCTGGCTCTGGCCTGGCAGAGCCTCAGCTGTTGCAGCCATTGGGAAGTGAACCAATGGATGGAGGATCTCTTTCTCCCTCCCTAACTCTGCCTTTCAAACAAACAGAATAAATCTTTAAAAAATAATTAAATAAACTATTTGCTGCTCAGTCCTTTACGGGAATGGGGTGGGGGACAGAAAAATTAAAAAAAAAAAAAGGAAATGGGGGCAGGGAAGAGCTGCCATTTGGGTGCTGTGGGTTAAGCCGCAGACTGAGACGCCAGCATCCCCTATTGGAGTGCCGGTTCGATTCCTGGGGGCTCCACTTCTGACCTAGCTCCCTGCTAGCGCACCTGGGGAGGTAGCTTCCAGGCTCCTGGTTCATCCTGGCCCAGCCTCCATCACTGCAGCCATTTGGAGACCAACAGATGGAAGATCTCCGTCTCTGTTGCTCTGCCTTTCAAATAAGGTAAGTAATCTTACCTCACAAAAGGAAAGAAAATGCAGGGGTGCACATCCGCCTCGTGGCGAAGGCGCGGTTCCGATGCCTGTGTTCCACAGAATGCCTGCACTCCCTGCTCCTGGCTCCAGCTTTGCTAACGTGAATCCTGGAGGCAGTGCTGATGCCTCAGGTGGGTTTCTACCGCCCACGCGGGAGACCTGGATTGAGTTTCTTGCCCCCAGCTTTGGGACAGTCGACATGGCCAGTGTGGACACTGGAGGGAAGCAGTAGATGGAAGATCTCTCTGCCTCTCAGGTAAATAAATAAAAAAATAAGAGGCTGGCATTGTGGTACAGTGGCTCAAGCTGCCACCTGCAATGCAGGCATCCAGTGAGTGCCAGTTCATGTCCTGAATGCTCCACTTTGGATCCAACTCCCTGCTAACACACCTGGACAGGCAGTAAAGATGGGCCAAGTTCTTGGGCTCTTGCCATCACCATGGGAGACCTGAATAAGGCTCCTGGCTCTTGGCTTCCAAGCCCTGGCTGTTGTAGCTATCTGGGAGTGAACCAGTGCACAGAAGATATTTCTCTCTGTGTCTCCCTTTCTGTAACTCTGCCTTTCAAATAAATAAATCCATTTTTTTTCTTCTTCTAAGAATTTATTTATTTGAGAGGCAGAATTACAGACAGAGACAAAGGTTTTCCATCTACTGGTTTTTCATCTGTGGCCCCAAATGGCCACAATGGCCAGAGCTGGGCCGATCTGAAGCCAGGAACCAGGAGCTTCTTCAGGGTCTCCCATGTGGATGCAGGGGCCCAAGCACTTGGGCCATCTTCTGCTGCTTTCCCAGGCCATAAGCAGAGAGCTGGATCAGAAGGGGAGCAGCTGGGACACGAACCAGCACCCCTATGGATGCTAGGGCCACAGGAGGAGGCTTAGCCTACTATGCCACACTGCTGGCACCCAAATAAATCTTGTAACAAAATAAAACGTGTGCTCATCCCCATTCTAGAACCTGCCCATATAAACGATGGCACGATAGGAATTTAGCATCTTCTCACTCTGACCCAAAGTGAAGGCTTGACATCTCAAGGAGTCAGAAGAGCTACGCCTTGCCTCAGAGGTCCCATGATGGGCTAAAGCGAGCACCTGGGTCTTAACCTGAGCACGGCATGCTGGGAAGCTGGAGATGGGGGGAGACGGGGAGTACTGGGGACAAGCCAAGGCCCTCGGTGAGAAGCCTTAAAGGTCCACACAGATTTGCAGAGGGGAGCCCCAGGCTGCCTGGCGGTGGAGAGCAGCAAAAAGCCTTCCTGCAGAGCAATGTGCGACCCCAAGCAGGCTCCGGGGCTCTAGCCTCTGGCTGCCCTGAGAACAACCACCCCAGCGTTCAGAGAAACAGCCTGGCCCAGCCCCACCACACAGCGCGGCTTCCTCACCCTGTGGATTTGGTGAAGTCTCCCCAGATGTCGGCAGAGGCGGCAGTGGCAGGCTTGGGCTGTGGCCAGGACACAGTGGCACCTCCTATTGATGTCCCCGAGTCCGACGAGTAGGAAGAGACGGAGACAGGAGAGTCAGAGTTGGAGCCGGCAGAGTCCGAGACCGCTCTTTTGCTTCCCCTGGTGCCCAGATCTGGGACTCAGTCATCAGTCTCCTGGGGGCAGGTGGCCGAGACTCGGCCGCCCTCGCTGAGCGCCCGCAGCCCAGCGTCTGCAGCAAACAGCTGGGACTATGACGTGCCAGGCAGGGGCCAAGCCCTGAGCCCTCAGCCGACTAGGGCTCGGGAGAGCCTTCCAGAAGAGCCTACACGGGAGCTGGTCCTCGTGTCTCTATCAAAGCGGGTGGCGTCACAGGGCTGCAGTGCCAGCTTCTGTGCCCTTCTGGTACTCCCTGGTGCTGCCCAGTGACCCTCCTGAAGGTCCTACGCCCGCCACCTTCCAGCCTGCTACCAGCTTCCATTTCTACTCTGCTTTGGGCTGGGAGCCCAGACAAAACTAGGAACACCTCGGCGGTTTAGTTTCACTGTTTGCCATCCCCTTCCCTGACAGTCACCACAGTCTCGAGGGGAAGACAGGCCAAGACAGCTGTGTGACTCTGCGCAGGTCACTTAAGTTGCAGTTTTCTTATCTAAAATGGGGACAAGGGACCAATGTTGCAGCCCAGGGGCTTAAGCTACTGCTTGTGATGCCTCTGCTTCCAATCCAGCTACCTGCTAATGCACCTGGGAAAGCAGCAGATGGTGCTAGTACTCGGGCCCCTGCCACCCATGTGGGAGAGCTGGATGGAGTTCCAGGCTGCTGAGCCTCAGCCATTGTGGGAGTGAACCAGCAGATGGTAATCTGTCTCCCTCCCTGTCACTCCACCTTTCAAATCAATCAATCAATCAATCCCTAATGACTACTTCCTAGCACTGGTGCAAGGATTACTTGAGTTAATATATACAGAGTGCTGGCCACAGGCCGGCACAGAGAACCAATAATGACATTATCAGCATGAGAGCTCACAGCCGTAAGCGCGTACCATGTTCTAGACACTTCCCTAAGGGCTGTGCATGGCCTGGCTCATTTGAACCTCTGCTGTAGGCACCATTACTACAGACGAGAGAACTGACTTGCAGACTGAGTGGTTTCCGAGGCTCACCCAGAAAGCTGGCGTTCACCTCAGCCAGTCTGGTTCCAGAGCACACGGCAGGCACTGAGGAAATGGTGGCTGTTCATGACGGACTACCCGCCACTGCCTCGTCGGCACCTCAGAACACGAGGCTCCCCAGTGCCTAACACGCCGCCTGCACACCGCAGGCACTCTAAGTTACCTGTTAACGCACGGCCCAGGACCGGCACTGCAGCTTAGCAGGTAAAGCGGCTGCCTACAGCACCAGCATCCTGTATGGACACTGGTTCAAGTCCCAGCTGCTCCATTTCCGATTAAGCTCCCTACTAATGAGCCTGGGAAAGCAGCAGCAGATGATCCAAGTGTTTGGGCCTGCACCCACATGGGAGACCTGGATGAAACTCTGGGCTCCCAGCTTTGGCCTGGCCCAGCCCTGGCCGTTGTGGACACGGAGAGTGAACCAGCAGATGGAAGACCTCTCCCTCTCAGTGAACTCTTTTTTTTTTTTTTTTTTTTAAGATTATTTATTTGAAAGGCAGAGTTACACAGAGAGAAGGAGAGGCAGAGAGAGGGAGGGAGGGAGGGAGGGAGGAGAGAGAGAGAGAGAGAGAGAGAAAGAGAGAGAGAGAGAGAGAGAAAGATCTTCCATCCACTGGTTCACTCCCCAATTGGCAACAATGGCTGAGGCTGTGCCGATCCAAAGCCAGGAGCCAGGTGCTTTTTCCAAGTCTCCCACACAGGTGCAGGGGTCCAAACACTGGGCCATCTTCTGCTGCTTTCCCAGGCCATAGCAGAGAGCTGGATCAGAAGTGGAGCAGCCGGGTCTTGAACTGGTGCCCATATGGGATGCCAGCACTGCAGGGAGTGGCTTTACCCGCCACGCCACAGCACCAGCCCCTCTGTAACTCTTTCAAATAAAATAAATAAATCTTAAAACAAACATGGCCTGAGGCAGCGGCTCAGACCTTGGTGAGACTGTAAACGGGATGCCGGGGCAGGGCGTCCTAGGACCCTCCTCTGAGAAATCGCTGAGGAGTGATTCCTGGTGCCAGGCAGAGGCGCCCTGGCTGCGACGCTGCCTCCCTCTTGGCTGGGGCCTTCCCCACGGGGCTGAGGCTCGAAGACATCGGGGCTCTCAGAACCGGTGAAGCAGAAGGGCTCCCGGCCGGGACCAGGAACCTGGGGAGAGCTGCACGCAGAGCCGCCCAGCCCGGGAAGGCGGGGGACACTGGCTTCAGCCGGAGGTCTCCACAGAGCTCGTGGGCCCGGCCTGTGGAGCTGTGGTGGGGCCGCCTGCCGCCCCCAGAGCAGCTTAGCCTCCGTCTCTCCAGCACCCCTCGGCAGCCCTCACGCTGCAGCCGTCTCCCCAGACTCAGCCTGATGCGTGCTCTCGTCTCCTCCCCTCCCCCATCTCATGCCTAATCCGGCTCCAGGCTGCCACGAAGCATCGCCGTATCACACCAGGCGCTAGTGAGTCTGGCCGCACACACCTGGTCTCCGTGCCTATGGCTCCTCTCGCCCGCTAGACGTGAGCAGGGACCACGTCTCCAGCACCCACTCAACGCCCACTGAGCAGCCAGCGAGCTCCCAGAACCCACAGTGACACATGGGCTGCCGGCCGCGCCTGTCAGGTCCGGGAGAAGGCGCCAGGGGACACCTGACCCAGTGGGTGCTGTGTGCAGGCCCCACTGTGGTGCCCACCTTCCAGCCCGCCACACACAGGACTCAACACCAAATCCGTGTATGGGAGGAGGGAAAGCCACGGGCCCCAGCTGCCAAGAGGAAGATTCAGCGGTCACCCTGGGGCACTGACCTGAACCAGGAGCAGCTGCCGGCTGGACAAGGGATCCGCCCCCAGGCAACTGCTCCCCAGGGGGAGGGGTCAGGGTGGAGGTCTTGCCGCCCGGCGGAGGGGGAAGTAGGCTCAGCCCTCCAGTGCTGGCAGGCCGGGCTCGGGGAGTCCCAGCTACTCCTTCCTTCTTCTTCATGTTCTAAAGAGAGCAGAAGCGTGCGTGTTAGTCCATTCTGCTGGAGTCCCACTGCCTCAGACAACCCATGAGGGGGACAAGGGGACCCAGGCCCCATGTCACCCACCGGTGAGCACACCTAGCGCCTTCACTGTCCGGAGCACAGCACGTTCTGCATCCGCTACACACGTTTCATTTTAAAACCCAGAACCCAACTCAGCTGATCATCAGGGCAGCAGAAATCAAAAATCCAACGGGTCACCATCACTCGCCCTCAGAAAGGCTACAACGCTGACCGCCAGGGAGTGACAAGGACACAGCGCAACCAGAACACTCGTGTGGTGCCGGGGAGGCGTCACCGGGTCAGACCCCTTGGAACACCTCCATAAAGCTCAACACAGGAACTGGACGCTGAGAGTCCACGCCAGAGACCCGAAAGCAGCGCACAAGACGTGAACTCCAGCCTCCCAGGAGCGCTATTTGCAACAGCCCCCAAGTGCGAGCCCCCCAAGTGCCCACCGCCAGCAAAGCAGGCAAGGAAGCCGAGGACAGTCTCCCTGGGGCCCGGGCTGCGAACTGAGAATGAACCCGCGACAGGGGACAGGACGGGTGGCTCCCACGGTGCTACACCGGGTGAGAGAAAACTGCACTCAAGGGTACGAAGTGCACGACTCAGCTCACGAAGGTTAAGAACACACGAAGGGGCCGCCACTGTGGCGCAGTAGGTTAATGCCCTGGCCTGCAGCGCCGGCATCCCATATGGGCGCCGATCCTAGTCCCGGCTGCTCCACTTCCGATCCAGCTCCCTGCTATGGCCTGGGAAAGCAGTAGCAGAAGATGGCCCAACTGTGTGGGAGACCCAGAAGCAGCTCCTGGTTTCTGGCTCTGGATCAGCTTAGCTCCGGCCACTGTGGCCATCTGGGGAGTGAACCAGTGGATGGAAGACCTCTCTCTGTCTCTCCCTCTCTGTAACTCTTTCAAATAAATAAATCTTTTTAAAAAAGAAAGAACCCAGGAAGTGCAGAGCACTGGAAGCCAGGTCATGGCTACTCGGGTAGGCAGTGATGTGGCGGGGAGGGGGTTGCTACTGGAGTGGAGACAAGCTTCTGTGTCCGGACCTGGGAGTGAGTGGCCAGGTCGCTGGGTGCAGTTTTTTGCGATTCACTGAATTCTGCATTTAACATGTGTGCTTTTTAAAATATGCTTATTATACGTCAACAAAATGTTAACCACACACACGTGTGACACTGAGCACCGAGGCACGAGCCAGGAAGCAGCGCTGGTTGCATGGCTGAAGGTGATGTCACCGCGAGGTCAGCAGCAGCTCGACCAAACGTTAAGACAGCCCTGGAGTCCAAGGACCACACGGAGCTGGGGGTGGGAGGCGCCGGGCCCGGGCAAGTGCCCTCCCTCCTCCAGGCTTCGACCTGCTTGTCTTTGCGAGCAGAGGGAAGGACGTTCAACTCAACGAGAAATGCCTACAAACACTACCTGGCCCACAGCTGCCGCTCAGTAAGTGTTAGTTTCCACCAAGCAAGAGAAAGAATCACATCCGACCAGTCCGCGGGCTGGCCCTCGCTCTCCTAAGGGCCAGCGGCCACGGCAAAGGTCCCAGTCACCACCAGCAGGAAGCAGAAAAGAGGAGAGAGACACGGTAAGTAAAGAAAAGCATCATTTTCAAGTTGCAAAGTCTCTTAAAAAAAACCACCAGATGCATTTGGTCCTTGGTCCCCACACATCCTGACTGCCAACTCCATCTCCCCCGGACCCCTGCAGCCAAGGAAGGCCAAGCCTGGGCGCCCCAGCCCAGGCCTACCTTCCCTATTCAACGGCGTCACGCAACGCCAGGTGCGGAGTGGCTCAGAAGACACAGGGAGCCCGGACAGCACCAGCAGAGGCCGCCCTGACTCCCTGCACCCACCCTTCGCCTTCCCGCCTGGGGCTCTCCCAGTCTCCCTTCCTCAAGGCACGAGGCTAAGCCGCAGCTCAGCTGAGCACGCTGACCCCTCCTGACCCCTCCACCAGCCAGGACAGAACCCCAGGTCCGGCAGTGGGGGGCTGATGCGCTTCCTCAACTCAGAAGCTCTGCCCAGACCACCCTTTGAGCCCCCTTCTCGTGCCAACAGGTTGCTTCTTCCAGGAAGCCTTCCTTGGTTGCCCCAATTACAGCTGTGTGTGCTTCCTCTGGTAAGGGAGCTCTTGGGCCACGACATTCACTTGTCCATCTCAGCTAAGCTGTGAGCTCCACGGGGGCGGAGCCTCTTCTTCAGCCTTGGTGTAAGCCGAGCACAGTGCACCCAACTCAATCAACGCTTGCAATGGAACTGCGGGAACAGTGATGGCCCCTGGGCTGGGCGGCCACGCCATCACGTGACCAAGGCCAAGGCAGCCAAGCTAGGGCAGGACTCACTGCAATGTTGAGCTTGATGGTCTGACCCTCCTTGAAGCCCAGGTCCAATTTGGGACCTTGGTCGGGGTTCTGGGCTTGCTTTGCGAATTCCCACTGCTGCTTTACCCACCTGCAGAGAGAAGAGAACGGTGAGAAGAGAGAGCCCAGCGGCCCCGCGTTCCCTCCCCAGCTCACTGCCGCCCGCGGTCGGCCCAGGAGGCGCTGGTGCCAAGGCAGCAACACAGAGCGCGCAGGCTGCGGCGTCCGGCCCGACTCCAGATCCTGGCTCTGACCTCACAGGGCGGCACCCGACCAGCTTCCTCCCACTCTACAGGTGCTAAAGACTGCTGAGATTCGGACGAGAAGCGGCACGTACCCGCCGCTAACGCCGACCTCCAGGAAGTTCGAGAACTGGCCCCCTCCTCCCTAGCAACACTTAAGTTCTCAGCTGGAATAAGCAGCAAGACACGGTCCCCACGCATCTCCAAGTGCTCATCCTGTAGCCGGTGAGCCGAGACGGGCGCCACAAAGGCCTTCCCCTCGGCACAGCGCCACCCAGCAGCCACCAGGACTGGGGGCACCAGCACGGGGGACAGCCCCGCGGATGGCAGAGGAGCACTCTCTGGCCCTTTCAGCTTCGACACGGACACCACGGTGCCCAGCGCCACTCATTACATCATGGAGCAGCCGGGCCAGAGCGTGCATGGGGCCTGCCGAGGCCTCTGGCGGCTCAGGGGCCTGTTAAGGGAAGAGTCTGACACCGTGAAGACCGGGCCGGCCGTCTGGGACGGAACAGAGTGGCCTCCGGAAAGCAGCCGGCTTCACAGCAGAGATGAGGACCGGCCCAGCGGAGGGGAGTGTCCCCAGGCTCTGCCAGCAGGCAGATCACTCATGGCCACTCGGCACCCCAACCTGGGCTGCGGCTCTGTCGGGGAAATGGGGAGGAGGCAGGAGCATGCGTCCGGGAGCCACTCACTTGAAATGGTCCTGCAGCGCGACGTTGAAGTCAAAGGCATCGCCTCGGTCCCCGAAGCCAATTCCAATAAACGCGCGTCGCCCTGGGGGACAGCACTCGCTCAATCCTGCTTTCCAGAGGCGGAGCCAACCCTCCAGAGAAGGCGGCACCCAGACCCGCACATACCGTTTCCGTCTTCAACGCGGATAACGAAGTACCTGCTGGAATCGGTCACGCTCTCTACAGCTGTGCCAGGAAACTGATCCACTGGTGCCTGAGCGAACAGCTCCCCTGCAAGCACAAGTCAGGAGAGCCCTGAGCGCCCACCCAGCCTGGGCTCCCAGCACACAGACGAGCCCCCAGCTTCTGCCCAGCCCAGTGCTCCCAGTCCACAATTGGGCCTTGTTCCCACAAGGCCCCTGCAACGGGCCAAGGCTGATGGGTGCACCTTACTCTGGGATACAGACTAAATCCACTCTCACCGAAGGGAAGACACAGAACTACGGGGCTTGTTTGTTTCACTACTTATTGTCATTGAAAGGGAGAGGGAGACAGATGTGGAGCGAGACCGTCAGCTGCTGGTTCACTCCCCGAATGCCTACAGCGGCCAGAGGTAGGCCAGGCCAACGCCAGGGGCTGGGAACACAGTCTTCCGCGTGGGTGCCCGGGACCCGAGGACTCGCGCCATCACCAGCCGCCTCTCAGGAAGCTGGCTCAGAAGCAGAGCAGCCGGGACTTCCCACCCGGCAATCCAACATGGGATGAGGACGTCCCGAGCAGCGGCTTCACCACTGCATGAAATGCCCATGGCGGCGAGGAGAGGTTCACGTCAGCCGGCTGACAGGTCACATCCAGCCCGCAGTGCTGGCATCCGTCTCAGAGTCACCTCACCGGCAAAATAACCCAGACGTCTGGCTTTTCTTACAAGTAAAAGCTCCATCAATGCTGGCCCTCCATTCTTGGAGAGTAACGGGCTGGAGCTGCTACCCACCTGGCCCATCTGGTTCCCACATTTACGTGACCTGCCTGAACCCCCAGGGCCCTGAGCCCCAGTCCAGGTGTGTCACACCTTCAGAAAAGGCTTGAGATGCGAGGCAGGACCGGGAGAGGGGCGAGGACCCGTGTGGAAAGGAGGAAGGGTCTGAAGCAGGCTGATGAGTCCCCTAGACAGGGCACAGGCGTGACGGGTTTGAAAGGGGCCCGGGGCCAGGCCCCCCCGGCACAGCCCCAGCAGTGCTCATCTCTGTCCGTGCTGAGTACTGAGCCTGGGACTGCACGAGCCCTGGGGCTGTGAGGCCACTCTGCAACCGACGCCATGAGCCAAGTCTGCAGCCTCTTGTCAACCGCTCTGGCCCGTTTTGTACCCTGGGGCCCGACCCACCCGGACCCTCCAGCCTCGTCTCTCTCAGGTGATTCTGCTCTTCCTCCTGGCAGGAACACCCGGAGCCATGTTTCACTGTCGTAAGCCAGGAGGTGCGGACATCTGGCAGAAGCCAGGGAGCTGCTGGGGGCCACCCTGGACTCGGTAGCCTCTGCCACACAGGCTCGCCCAGCTCCAACTGTCAACCGGACAGAGGCTGAGAACCGATGAGAGTGACCTGCTCACTACCAACTAGGAGACGGAGATGCACGCGACCCGCAGCTGTGAGCACCTTGGGGTGGGCCTTAGGTGACACTCAGCCCTAAGCAGTGTTTGTGGCATCAGGCAGCCATGGTCCCAAAGTTTGCCAAGGAACACTGCCATCCCTGACGCTCCCGGAACACCCCGGCAAGTCTCTGGACACTGCCATCCCTGTGACGCTCCCGGAACACCCCGGCAAGTCTCTGGACACTGCCATCCCTGTGACGCTCCCGGGACACCCCGGCAAGTCTCTGGACACTGCCATCCCTGACGCTCCCGGGACACCCCGGCAAGTCTCTGGTCACTGCCATCCCTGACGCTCCCGGGACACCCCGGCAAGTCTCTGGACACTGCCATCCCTGACGCTCCCGGGACACCCCGGCAAGTCTCTGGACACTGCCATCCCTGTGACGCTCCCGGGACACCCCGGCAAGTCTCTGGACACTGCCATCCCTGATGCTCCCGGGACACCCCGGCAAGTCTCTGGACACTGCCATCCCTGTGACGCTCCCGGGACACCCCGGCAAGTCTCTGGACACTGCCATCCCTGTGACACTCCCCGGGACACCCCGGCAAGTCTCTGGACACTGCCATCCCTGTGACGCTCCCGGGACACCCCGGCAAGTCTCTGGTCACTGCCATCCCTGACGCTCCCGGGACACCCCGGCAAGTCTCTGGTCACTGCCATCCCTGACGCTCCCGGGACACCCCGGCAAGTCTCTGGTCAGAGTTCTCCAGCCTAGCCACAGGAGCTGCCTCTTCAGACTCCTGTGTCGCAACGCTCACCCGTTCTCCCCCAGAAGCACAAGTCCCTGCTCCAGGCCACCTGCAGTCCATAAGCCAATTGGAACGGCATCCGCTCACCTCCCGTCTCCCACACCCTTGTGGAAGAGGGACTAAAGGGATCCCCACGTCCACTAAAAGGAGGCCAAGGCTGCAGCGGTCACGTGGCCTGCCCAAGCATTGCCAGCTGAGATACAAGGGCAGCCGGTTCTGCCTCTCAACCTTTGTGCTTCCTTTTGCTCCACAAAGGAGACTCTCTACACATTAGGAAAAATAAAGGACCGGGCCGGCACCATGGCTCACTTGGTTAATCCTCCGCCTGCGGCGCTGGCATCCCATATGGGCGCCAGGTTCTAGTCCAAGCTGCCCCTCTTCCAGTCCAGCTGTCTGCTGTGGCCCAGGAGTGCAGTGGAGGATGGCCCAAGTGCTTGGGCCCTGCACCCACATGGGAGACCAGGAGGAAGCACCTGGCTCCTGGCTTCGGATCGACGTAGTTCTGGCCATAGTGGCCATTTGGGGAGTGAACCAACGGAAGGAAGATTTTTCTGTCTCTCTTTCTCACTGTCTAACTCTATCTGTCAAATAAATAAAAAAAGAACAAGAAAAAGAAAAAGAAAGGCCCAAGTGCAGCGCGGCCCCTCACTGACCAGGCCCCGTCCCTATCTCCACGCCCAGTCTCGGGTTGGGACGGCTCCAGGCAGGTGGCCCTCCAAAGCCCACCAAAGGCCCACGGCGTGCGACGTTCAGAGAGGATTCCCCACCAGCTGCATCTGCCAGCCGCCGCCTCACAGCCGTCCCCAGCTCCCTCAGTTACCAGGCGTGGTCAGCACAGAGCCACCCGCCTTCACCCCACTCCGCTCCAGCACTTCCTGCTGGGACCCCCTGCAGGTCTCCAGAGGCTTCACGGGGCAGAGTGGGGGATGCAGGCAGGCCCCTGGGGCTCCGACCTCCGAGCAGCCTGTCCAGGCCTGGGCTGCTGCTCTCTGTGAAGCAGGGGTGGGCGCCTCAGCCCAGGGCCGTACCTGAGGTCCTGTCCTCCAGCTTGATGTAGGCCACCTGCCCCTTGGCAGTGACCCGCAGCCGGCCGCTCCAGGACGGCTGGTCCAGCTGCCACTCCGCGGCCCTGCGGGGACAAAAACCACCGAGCCTCAGCCAGGCGCTCCTGCTCCTCCCTCCACCGTGGGGACGGGAACGGAAGGGGCTTCTTCCCGGGCAGGCTCTGCAGGGCACACAGCCGCCCGCCCACTGCACGGCTGTGTCACTGCTCCCGAGTACTTTAAGTGTTTTCTCCAGGGTGTGGCTGTATTCCAATAAAACTGTCCAGAGAGACACCCTTCTTCAGAATCTCCCGTGACCATTTAAAAAGCAGAAACTTGCGAGCGCTGGGCCGTGCCCACCCGTTCCGGACCACAGAGGCCTCGTCCGCAGGGGATTTCCTCCAGTTCCCTTTCTGCGGAGGAAGCTGCCGCGGTCTCTGCCCAGGCCTCTGGTCCGAGCCAGCGTGTGGAACCATGGAGACCTTCCCGGAGGAAGAGCACTGAGGGGAGCGGCCACCAGTAGACAAAGGGAGAGCAGGGACCATGAGAGGGGCCCAGGGAGCCCCACGCCCACAGAGAGGGCCTCTGTTCAAGCACGTGGGCCAAGCAGCGGCTCAGCAAGACCCCAGAACACCCAGGGCCATGGGCGTGCCCAGGAAGTCCCTCCGCCAGCTCTTTAGAACCCTGGGTGAGCTGTTCTGGGACTGTCGGTCCGCAAGTCAGTGGCCACAGTTTCAGTTCCTCGTCGCCGGGCTGAAGAGCGCTAAGGCTGCCATAGGGGACAGCAGCTTCCTCTGCGCCAGCCCAGCCAGCCCGACGCTCGCTCTTCTCGCTCTCAGGGGGACTCGACAGGCCGGAGGGGCTGGACGGGCATCCCTGGTCTGTGGCCCATCGCCACCCTGATTGCAGAAAGCAAACGTGCGCTTGTCATGGTCGCTTCCACACTAGCTTAAAATCACCGCACAGAAGCAGTACGTGTCGAAATCGGCTACGAGCGCGTGCAAACACAATGGGAAATGGAAGGGGAGACCAGGCGTGGGGCAGACCAGGCGTGAGGACGCCCTGCCCTCGTGGGGCAGGCCACGCCCGGACCCCTGAGTCACCGGGGCACACGCTGCCCTCGGGAGCCAGCCCCTCGCCCCAAACACCAGCGCCGCCTCCGCCAGCACTCACTGGCACAAAACAGCCAGGGCCCAGGCTGGCTGCGGCTGCGGACCTTTTTTCTTCTAATATTTTTCAGCTTGTTCTGCTCGGGTACATGCGAGGGAACAAAACGCACACAGTACAAGAGGGTGCACGGCCAAAGCCCGGTTCTTCCAGTCCGGGTGCCCTTCCAGACACTGAGACACTGCCAAGCCCACGGGTGTTGACTCGTCTCCGGGGACGGCTGCGGCCACACGTGCGGGTGGGCTCCCTCCAAACGCCACAGGCTGTGAGCAGGGGTGGCAGGGGCAGCGAGGGGGTCCCTGGGCTTCAGTCTGCAGCTCCCGAGGACCGGCCCTCTCGGCTGGCCCCGGCCTCCCTCCCCTCCCCGTGGCGGCTCCCGACACGGCCAGGCCTCGGCCCCGCTCGAGGCGCTTCTAGAGACACCCGTGATACGGCCACCCCCGGGCGAGGTCGGGGTCCTCGGCCCCCCCCGGGGTCCCCCAGCGCTAGACGCGACCTGAACGCCTTCCCCGCCGCGTCCCACGGAGACGGCCGAAACTCTGCGTCCCCTCCCTGCTCTGGCCTCAAACTGGAAGAAGCCGCGGCTCTACGTCGCCCCCGACCCCACAGCGGCCAGGGCCGCCCTCGACCCCCGCAGTGGGTGTGTCGGGGGGCAAGGAAGGGGTTACTGCGGGCCCAGCCAGGCCCGGCGGCGGCAGGTCACCTGTAGCCACGGTTGGTGGCCCGCGGCGGGATGCGGTAGACGTGGACCTCCGGCTTGACACACAGCACAGACTCGTACTCGTTCTCGTCCATCTCGCTGTCCGGAGCCGCCGGACTTCCGGCCCCTTCCCCGCTACCCCCGCGGGACCGGAAGCGGAGCGACTCTATGCCCAGCTCCGGCTAGAGCGGCAGTCGCGGGCTTCCGCACCGCCTTGCCCATGCGCCCTCTGCTGGAGACATGCGGCGACGGCCGCCAGGCGCGGACTGGCCGGGGACCAGGCCCCCGGGGCGGCCGAGCGGGCTTCAGTAAGGCGGCCGTCGTGACCCCAGGTCTGCTCGGCTGAGGGTCACCCCCATCGCCTGGCCCCTCACGCGTGGGCCCAGCTGGCTCCTCCCCTGCGTGGGTGTCCACCGGTCAGGCTCGCCGGGGCGGTTTCTAGAAAGATCCGCGCCTGCCCCCCCAAGCCCGGGGGGCCGAACCCACTAGTGTGCCGGGCCCCTTGTGGTCTGGTTACTGAGGTTACCTAAACGGAATGCCGAGGGTTAAGCTGTGGCGTGTGCCGCCTGCACCCTGCTAAGGCACCTGGGAGGCAGGGGTGACGGCCCAGCCCCTTGGGGCCCTGACACCTGGGTGGCTTCTGGCTTTCGCCTGGTCCAGGCCTGTTGGAGTTGCGTCCACTCGGCGGCTAAAACAGAATATCGCAAAAACCAGTGACAGGCAAAGCCAGGCGACCCATGGCCCCCAGCGGCGTTACACAGCTTTGTATAGTTTCTGTCCACTGGGGCTCCCAATTTCCAACCCCTGGAATGGGGGTATTGTGTGGCTGTGAGTGCGTGAGTGTGTATGTACGTGAGTGTGTGTGTGTGACTGTGAATGTGTGTGTGACCATGTGTGTGTGTATGTGAGCGTGTGTGGATGTGTGACTGTGTGTGTGTACATGAGTGTGTGTGTGTGGCTGTGCGTGACTGTGAGTGTGTGTGGCTGTGTGTGACTGTGTGTACGTGAGTGTGTGTGTGACAGTGTGTGGCTGTGTGTCACTGTGTGTACGAGTGTGACTGTGTGTGAGTATGTACGTGTGTCTGTGTGGCTGTGTGTGACTGTGAGTGTGTACATGAGTGTGTGTGACTGGGTGCGTGAGTGTGTGTGTGAGTGTGTGTGTATGACAGTGTGGCTGTGTGTGACTGAGTGTGTACGTGAGTGTGTGTTGTGGGGCATGAGCACAGCCAGGCCAGGCCCGGCCCGGGGGCTCCGCATGAGCAGCTGCTCCAGGGTGCCCCCGCCCAAGCTGCACGGAAGGAAGCCACGCAGAGCCAAGTAAGATGGCGCCCAGAGGAAGTAAGATGGGCGGAATCCAAAGTTGTTTACCACTAAAACTAACTGGCTGCGCAACATCAGGGGAGGTAACAAAACTAGTAACAAGTGTATAGACATAGGGCTAGTCCTATAGAAATCCCCCTGTAAGGTGATTTTTTAAGTGATTGGTTGGTCCTTAGCCCTGCCCCAATGACTCTGCAGTTTTGTGTTATAAAAGGTACTGTTATGCAAAAGGTGACTGAGTCCTTGCTAGACTTGGCTCCCCGCTGCGTCTGATTGTCTCCGGGACCAGGAGGCTGGGGAACGGGCGAGCGGCACGCTTACCTTTCCCCGGACCCAGTCCATCCTTGTACGGGTGGACTAAGACCCAACAGTGTGTGACTGTGTGAGTGTGTGTGACTGAGTGCGTGAGTGTGTGTATGTGAGTGTGTGGCTGTGTGTGAGTGTGTGATCCAATGGCCACAGTCCAGGGCTAAGCAGTCTGAGGACAGCTTCCAGGGTTTCTCTCCCGTGTCCCGGCTCCTGTGTCAGTGTGTGGGGGAAGAACGAGGCGTCTCTTGGAGCTCATGGGCCCACGGAGTCAGAGACTTCAGCGGGAAGACTCCCAAGGACCCGCTCTCAGGGGTGCGACTTTGGGGCGACGGCACCACCGGCACCACGGCGCGCAGGCAGCCCCCCCCCCCCGAGCTCCCGGCTGTGTTGGACCTCACCGTGTGGCTACCACGGGTGGGAAAGCTTCCCTCCCGTGGACCACCGGGAACCCTCACTCTGCCGGGGGCAGCCAGGTCTCACCAGGTCCACTCAGGCTAACGAAGACAGCGCTGAGTCCCTACCACGTGCCGAGGCCCTGGAGGAGGCGCGGCCAGCTCCGCCTTCATGGAGTTCACAGACTGGGGAGCGGGGAAGATCCGCCATGGGAACGCCAGTGAGAAGGGCTAAGAAGCAGTGTCGCCTGCAGAGGCCACAGCCGTTCCCTGCGGGCGCGGGTGGAGTCCCAGCTGCTCTGCTTCTGATCCCCCTCCCTGCCCGTGTTCCTGGGAAGGCAGCAGAAGATGGCCCTTGCCACCCGCGTGGGAGACCCAGATGGAATCCCAGGCTCCTGGCTTCGGCCTGGTCCAGCCCCAGTCATTGCAGCCACGTAGGGAGTGAACCAGGAAGTGAAAGATTCTCTCTCTCTCTCTCTCTCTCTCTCTCTCTCTGTAACTCTGCCTTTCAAGTAAATAAATCTTTAAAAAGAAAAGACAAAGTACAAGCAGCAGCAAACCCACAGTGAGCAGTGGGAGCATAGAGACTGGTGCTGGTCTGGGGGCTGGCAGGGAGGGCTCTCAGAGGTTACCCGGGCACCGCCCCTGTGAGGTCGGCAGAGCACCGATTGTTGTCCTCATTGTGTGATGAGGGTGGCTGCGGCAGTGACAAGCCTATCCCAGAGTTGGGGGGGGCCAGACAGTCCTCCCTTGCCTGATTCTCCACCCCTAGCTGGACAGTGCGAGAAGGCATTTCTAAACCCCTGTCGCTGACACTAGCTAGGCCTGTCGTCCTCCCAGCGGCGTAACTACCAGGGGCCAAACGCATTCAGCTCAGCCCGGCGGGCAGCCTGGAGGCTCAGGTCCAGCCTGTGCTGTGTGCAAGAGGTGAGCAGAGTGCATCGTCTCTCCGTGCTTCGTGCAGCTGCTTGCCAGCAGGCCACGGCCAAGGTGGGCGTCCCATGTGAGCAAGCTTCACTGGCAGCCTCCAGAAATGCAAGTCGCTTACCTTTCTCTGCTGTAGTTTGCTGCCATTATAGAAATATTTTTAAGATTTATTTACTTATTTGAAAGAATTACAGAGAGACAAGGCAAGACAGAGAGATCTTCCATCTGCTGGTTCACTCCCCAAATGGTCGCCGTGGCTGGGGATGGACCAGGCCAAAGCCAGGTGCCAGGAGCTTCTTTCTGGTTTCCCACGTGGGTGCAGGGACCCAAGGACCTGGGCCATCTTCCACTGCTTTCCCAGGCCATAGCAGAGAGCTGGATCGAAAGTGGAGCAGCGAGGACTTGAACCAGCGCCCACATGGGATGCCGACACTGCAGATGATGGCTTAACCTGCTACGCCACAGCGCCAACCCCCAGAAATTTTTTTTAAAGGAAGAGGAGAGAGAGAGAGAGAGAGAGAGAGAGAGAGAGAGAGAGAGAAAGAGAGAATCTCCCATCCACTAGTTCACTTCCCAAAGCTGGGAACCAGGAATGCAATCCAGGTGTTGCACATGGGTGGCAGGGACCCACCTACTTGAGCCACCATCTCCTGCCTCCCAGGGTTCCTGTTAGCGGGAAGCCAGGTGTGGAGCAGAGCCTGGACTTGAACCCGGGCACTCCCATACGCAGTCATTGCCAAATGGCAGCTTCGCCACTGCACCGCCCGCCCGTCTCCGGCATAGCCACTTGGAGACCAGCTTCCCACTCCTCGGCTGAGACACTCTGTACCAGGGCACCTGGGGCAGGCATTGCGGTGGGCAGGTCCAGCTGCTGCTCGGGATGCCGGCGTGCCATTCTGGAGCGATGGTAGAGTCCTGACTACGCCACACTCCCAGTGCAGCTGCCTGCTAGTACCCGGGGGAGGCAGCAGGTGATGCCCAGGTATCTGGTTCCTGCCACCCTCATGGGTGATCCACGTGGAGGTCCTGCCTCGTGGCCGCATCTTGCTAGAGCTGTGAGTGTTGCAGCCATTTGGCGAGTGAGCCAGCAGCAGATGGAGAGTCTCTCCCCCCCCCCTTCTGTCGTTCTGCTTTTCAAATACATAAATAAATCTTTTTTTTTTTTAAAAAAAGGGGGTACTCAATGCCAGAACAATCTTGAAAAAGAATGGAGGACTCATAGTTCCCGATTTCAAAACTTTCCACCAAGTTGTGGGGTGAGGATAGACAGGAGAAGAGTCCTGGGAAAGTTCATAGAAAATGTTCATTAGAAAAAACTGCGTGGTTCACAAAAATTTTGCACCAAAATAAGTTTAGCTATTAATTCCTCTTTTTCTGTGAGCTTTTTGATATACTCTCATAGAGACAGATGGAGACTTGCGAATTCAAAAATCCTCATATTTACCGTCAACCTGCTAAAACGATTCAGTGGAGGAGAGAGTAGTCTTCAACAGATGGTGCTGGCATGAGATATCCACATGCAAAAGAATGGAGTTGAATCCCTACGTCACAGCGAATACAAAAGTAACTCACAATGACTCACAGGGGGCAGCACTGTTAGCAAAGCAGGGAAAGCCGCTGCCTGCAGTGCCAGCATCCCATATGGGCACCGGTTCAAGTCCCGGCTGCTCCACTTCTGATCCAGCTCTCTGCTATGGCCTGGGAAAGCAGTGGAAGGTGGCCCAAGTCCTTGGGCCCCTGCACCCATGTGGGAGACCTGGAAGAAGCTCCTGGCTCCTGGCTTTGGATCAGCTCAGCTCCAGCCATTGCAGCCATTTGGGGAGTGAACCAGTGGTTGGAAGATCTCTCTCTCTCTGCCTCTCTCTCTTTGCCTCTGCCTCTGTGTAACTCTACATTTCAAATAAAATAAAATATTTTTTTAAAGAAAGAATCATAGGCCTAAATGTTAGAGTTAAAATTGTACAATGCTTAGAATAAAACATAGGAATGAATCTTCAGGATCTTGGATTTGTATTATAATAAAGAATGTAATGGGTTCCTAGATATGACACATTAAAATTTGTTTACTTGGAAGGCATAGTTACAGAGATGGAGAGAGGCAGAGACAGAGAGAGAGAGAGAGGTCCTCCATCCACTGGTTCACTACCCAAATGGCTGCAATGGTCAGGGCTGGGCCAAATGGAAGCCAGGAGTCAGGAACTTCATCTGGGTCTCTTATATGGGTATAGATGTCCAAGCACTTGGGCCATCTTCTGCTTTCCCAGGCACATTAGCAGGAAGCTGGATCAGAACTGGGGCAGCTGGGACTTGAACAGGCGCCCATATGGGATGCCAGCATCACAGGCAGTGGCTTAACCCACTGCACCACAGCACTGGCCCGCCTTGATGACAGCTAAAGCGCAAGGAACAGAAAAGGGGAGGGGCTGGTGATGTGGCACATCAGCCTGTGACGCCAGCGTCCAGTATGGGCACTGGTGTGGGTCCTGGGTAACACTTCACGGCCACACCGCTGGGATGGCTGGGACAAAAGGGACAGGCAGGAGCTACTAAGCGTTGAGTGGAAGTGGAGAACTTGGCTCGGACGTGCAGTGACGCAGCCCTGTGGGAAACAGCCGGGCCGATCCCGAAGAGGCTGAACAGTTAGCGCGTGACCCAGCGGTGCCGCCCCAAGGGATCTGCTCACGCGTTCCCACACAGAAGTGCACGAGAGTGCTCGGAGCCGCGCCGTTCGTAACGGCGTCTGTCCACTGAGGGATGGGTAACAAAGCTTGACCTGTCCCTACAGTGGCACAGCACGGAGCGTGCAGAGAGAAGTGCTGGTACACGCTGCCGCGCGGGTGAGCCTTGAAATCAGGCCACGAAGTGAAAGAAGGCAGTCGCTGGACCACGTATTGTGGCTTCCACTTCTGTTGAGTGACTGGATGGACAGAAAGTGGATTCACATGTGGGCTGGGGGTGAGGAGCAGGGGTGTGGGACTTCCCTTTGCAGTGATAAAAATGTTCTGAAGCTGTGGTGATGGTTGTGAGACTATAATTACAGCACTGTTGACTTTAAATGGGAGAACTGTGTGGGGTATGAAGATGGGGGGACCTTTGCCACCTCCACCCCCAATTCTGCCCTTGGGTTCCGAGTCTCCCCCTTGATGTCCATAAATTTTGGTGGCTGACAAGTTGCAGAGGGGGCCCTCCCCCTTGTTATCTGTAAATTCTCACGGTTGATAAGTTACAGAAGGGGCTGGGCCTCCTGTGGGGCTCTGTCCCCTTCTGGAATATTGGGGCCCGAGAGCTCCAAGGTAGAGATGGAGGACAATGGGGGGCGTGTGTGAGGAGTCCTGGGGGACACTGTCCCCAGATGGGTCATCGCCCCAATACAGGAAGGCTCAGAGGCTGGGGGGATGGTCAGGCGAACCCTCCAGAGAGAGAGGCCGGGAGAAGAGAGGAACTCCACCGGAAGAGACAGGGACTTGGCCACGGCCTGGAGAAGTCCCAAGTGAGAGCTTGGGTCCGGGGGGGGGGGGGGGGGGGCGGAGCTGCACCTGGGGCAGGGAGGAGGGCCACCTAGGAGCTGAGGTTTCTTTCCATTGAGGGGGCTCGGGTGTAACAACAGGAAGTACCTCCCCACAGGGTAAGAGGAGGAAGTAGGGCTTGGGGTCAGCAGTGGTGAGGGACGCCTCGAGCCATGGAGCCCCCTCGCATCCCCAGGGCCCGACGGTCTGTCTGGCACCGGCACACGGCCTCAGTTGTCAAATGAAGAAGACTTAGACTTCTTGACAAACAAGATGATACTGGGAGATAAACAGTCTGGGGTGTCAGGCCTGGGTTTTGTTTTGTTTTATTTTATTTTTAAGGTTTATTTATTTGAAAGGCAGAGTTAAGAGAGAGAGAGATTTTCCATCTGCTGGTTCATTCCCAAAAGGCCGCAATAGGTGGGGCTGGGCCAGGCCAAAGCCAGGAGCCCCGAACTCCATCTGGGCTCCATCCATTAGCAGGGAGCTGGATTGGAAGCTGAGCAACTAGGACTCGAACAGGTGACAACGTGGGACCTTTATTTTATTTTGTTAATTTTTTTAAAAAGATCTATTTATATTTATTTGAAAGAGTTACAGAAAAAAGGGAGAAACAGATCTTCTGTCTACTGGTTCACTCCCCAAATGGCTGCAACGGCTGGAGCTGGGCCTGTCTGAAGCCAGGAGCCAGGAGCTTCTTCCGGGTCTCCCACTTGGGTGCAGAGTCCCAAGCACTTGGGCCATCTTCTACTGCCTTCCCAGGCACGTTAGCAAGGAGCCTGAACTCAAATTGGCGCCCCAATGCAATGCTGGCATGGCAGGTGGTGACTTCCCCAGCCACGCCACAGTGCCGGCCCCACCTTTATTTATTTTTTAATTAATTAACTTGAAGCCCTGAATTGTGGCACAACAGTTTAAACCACTGCTTGCAACAACAGCATCCCACATTGGAAAGTTGGTTCGGGTCCTGGCTGCTCCAATTCTGATCCAGCTCTCAGCTAATGAGCCAGGAAAGGCAGCAGAAGATGGCCCAAGTGCTTGGGCCCCTGCCACCCATGTGGGAGACCTGGAAGAAGCTCCTGGCTCCTGGCTTCAGCCTGGCCCAGCCTCTGTTGTTGGGGCATTTGGGGAGTGAACCACTGGATGGAAGATCTCTCTCTCTTCTGTCTCTGTCTCTCTTTCTGACATTCTAAATTTCAAATAAATATATAAATCTTTAAAAAATTAATTTATTTTCATTTTATTTGAAAGCCAGAGAGACAGAGAGACAGAGATTGTCCATCTGCTGATTCGTCCCCCAAATGCCTGCCATAGACAGGGCTAGGCCAGGCCAAAGCCAGGAGCCCAGAACTCAGTCCAGCTCTCCACACGGGTGGTAGTGATGCACATACCTGAGTCATTGTCTGCTGCCTCCCGGGGTCTGTGCATCGGAAGCAGAATGCCCTGGAGCCAGTGCTGTGGCCCAGCAAGTTAGGACACTGCCTGTGATGCTGGCGTCCTATGTAGGCAGCGGTTCACCCAGCTGCTCCACCTCCAATCCAGCTCCCTGCTAATGGCCTGGGAAAAGCGATGGCAAATGTCCCAAGTGTGTTCCTGCCCCTGCCACTCGCATGGGAGACCAGATGAAGCTCCTGGCTCCTGGCTTGGGCCTGCACTGGCCATTGTAACCATCAGGGGAGTGAACCAGCACGTGGAAAAGCTCTCTCTGTCTCTCGCTCTCTCTCTAACTCTGACCTTCAAAATAAATAAATCTTGAAGAAGAAGATGTGGATGCTAGGATGTGGGTGCCCCGCGTAGCATTTTACCTGCTGCACCAGACGCCTGCCCCGGGACAGGCATGGGCTTGGATCTAGTCCTCTGTGGAGTAGCTGTGTGGGACTGGGGAAGACATTGGGCTAATCTGAGCCTCGGTTTCCTCATCCTTAAAACAGGGCTGAACCCACTGACCTCACAGGGCTGTGAGGAGAATCCCTTGGCAAACGTCCAGCACACAGAAGGCTCCTCCAGGGATGCTCGCTGGCCTGCTGTGATCTAAAGGGCAAGAGGTACCATCAAGGTCATCTTCAAAGGTCACCTGGGCTTGCTGGGCGGGGGCAGGGTTTTTCCCCCCAGAAGCTAACAGTGGCAAGGCTCCCTGGGTACCCATAGACGTGGCACTGGTGTTGCCCCAAAGGGGTTCAGTGGCCGAGGTGGATGGAAACTGGGAGAAGAGGTAAACGCTTGCGGGGTGGTGCAGGGGTGTTAGGGAGTTGGAGATGTGGGAGGCAGGCACAGCGGCTGTGGTGGGGGGAGCATCGTGGGCGTCTGCCCTGGCTGCAGCCGAAAGCTATGCAGTTGTGAGACCGCGGGGAGAGGCAGCAAGAGAGACGCGGAGAATGGTCCAGGGCAGGGTGTGGGTCAACCACAGATGGAGACCTTGGGGTCTCTGAGACAGGGAGCTCGGAGCTCCCATCTGGAGCAGCAGCTCTCTCCCCGGGGCCCCGTTAGAGTGCACATTAGTGTTTTAAAGGCTGGCAGAGGCCCTGCAGGAAAGAGCCCGTTCCATGTTGCTTAACCCAGCGCCTTCCAAGCCACGTGGAGCGTCTCCAGGGAGCAACGTTCCTTTCAGAAATGCTGATGTGGGAGGGAAGGAGGGTGTGGGTTTGGGTTCCGATCCTGCTGTGACCCCGTGGGTGTTGGACCTTGGGCGGGCTCTCTGGGTTCGTGTCTTGCCCCTCCCTCCGTGCAGGCCTGAGCTGGGCTGTCTGCGTTCCAGGCTCCCGGGAGCTGCGGACACATCAGTGAGCTATTAGACCAGGCCGACCCTTGCCTGGAGGCCTCCTGGGACACAGCAGCTGATGCCCTTCACACCGTGCCTTTGCTGGACCCGGCTTGATGGACACCAGAAACACCCCAGTGCACGCAGAGGGTGGGACCAAGGCTCCAGGGGCGCCGTCGAGTCCCGGCCTGAGGCCCATCCCAACGAGAGCTGTTGCTGAGCCCACGCTCTCGGGAGTCAGCCAGGTGGGTGCCCGCACCTCAGGTCCTGCGCGCTCCACTGCCAGCCGGCACCTTTCCCTCGTCCGCCAGGCTTCCTCCGCCTCTGCTGGAATTCAGGTCTCAGCTACAGGTGACACAGAACCCAGTTGGAGCTGGATTAAGCAGGAATGAGAGCACAAGTTGGGGAAGGGACAGATCCCTCGTAGAGTCCAGATAGGGCTGGACCGTGGTGCTCAGTGAGCGTCTCTGGCTTCCTGGGTTAGGCTTCCCTGCACCATGGCGGTGGTGGCCCCAGCCGCTCCCATCTCCGTCTCCCTACCTCGCGCCATCTGGCGTAGTGTCCCCCACAGGAAGAGCCTCCTTGTAGTAGCTGAGCAGGTCTCTGGTAGCACTGTCCTGTCATCAGCCCAGAGTATGAGCCTCAGTGCTAGGGCTGGGGTGGGGGCGGGGCGCTGGCCTGGATCCGATGGAACAGTGGAGACAAAGGCCATAGCCAGCTCCACTGAGCCCCGTGGGCCACACTGGGCAGGGACGGCTTGTTTCTGAGCCACCAGGAGGGGAAGGCAGGAGCCCGATGGCACACCTGGGAAGCCCACGCCCAAGGCAGCCCCGTCTGATGAAGCAGGTCTACAACGCTGTTTTGTCTGAAGTTTTGCTGCTTTAGTTCAACTCCCTTTTATTGTTAAACATGAGAGCGTGAAATGCAAAAAGAAAAATGGAAAAGATTGCTGGCCTCTGTAACGTCAGGAGCTTCTGGGTGGGCAAACCAAGAATTGCCGACTTGCGCCTGGTGCTTCTGTGGCCTCCAGCACCATCCCTCATTCCCCGACCGCTGCTCAGAGCTTCCATCCGGCCCCTCCGCAGCCCCGGCCTGCATTGGAGGCCCCATCACACCTTGCAGCTCTCTTTCTTTTCTTTTCTTTTTTTTTTTTTTTTTTTTAATTTTTGACAGGCAGAGTGGACAGTGAGAGAGAGAGACAGAGAGAAAGGTCTTCCTTTGCCGTTGGTTCACCCTCCAATGGCTGCTGCGGCTGGTGCACTGCACGGCGCTGATCTGAAGCCAGGAGCCAGGTGTTTCTTCTGGTCTCCCATGGGGTGCAGGGCCCAAGGACTTGGGCCATCCTCCACTGCCTTCCCAGGCCACAGCAGAGAGCTGGCCTGGAAGAGGAGCAACTGGGACAGAATCCGGCGCCCCGACCGGGACTAGAACCCGGTGTGCTGGCGCCACAGGTGGAGGATTAGCCTATTGAGCTGCGGCGCCGGCCAGCTCTCTTTCTGAAGGCACCGAGTAGCACAAAGAGCACAGACATCCCTGACGGGTTGGTTTCCACAGAGCCAAAAGTGTCACCGTGACAGCTGACACTCCCTTGGGCTGAGCGCACGCTCGGGGCTTGCTTCACCCAATCCATCACGTTTTCAAGAAGCACAGCCATGGGGTCCCGGGCCCACCACTCGGTCAGCCCTGTGACCCTGGGCGTGTGTCGTGTTTCATCGTAAGGACTAACGAGGTTCAACCCTGGAAGGCACTGGGCACAGGCCTGGCCTTGTGATAGGTGCCCGTTGGGGTTGGCTCCCATCAGCATCTTTATAATAATTACTGCCAATTAAGTAATTAGGTTATTTGGAATTTGTTTTTATTCATTAATTTATTTGAAAGTGAGACAGAGATAAGGACAGAGATCTCACCCACTGGTCCACCCAGGCTGAAACAAGGAGCCGGGGATCTCCGTCCAGGTCTACGTGGGTGGCAGGGACCCAAGCACTTGAGCCGCTACTGCTGCCTCCCAGGATGCATAGCAGCAGGAAGCTGGAGTTGGGAGCAGAGCTGGGGCTCAAAGCCAGGCACTCGGGCGCAGGGTGCCGGTGTGGGCAGCGTCTCACGCGCTAGGCCGGATGCTGCCCCGGCTGTGGAGTTGGGACTTGGGAGAGGCTGGGAGCTGAATTTCAGGCACTGGCTGCTCAAGGTCACCCAGCGGGGGCTGAAGGACAAGCCAGGCCCCAAGCCGGAGCTCCGAAGCAGTGGACGCCATGGAAGGCCTTCTCAGAGCTGTGAGGAGCGGAAGTCCCTCAGGCGCCCCCGCACGCTGTCCTTGCCGTGAGCACCTTGGCTCAGCCACAGATCTGCACTCGGGTTCACGGCAGGGCCCGTAGTGCTGAACAACAGCTTCCAGCCCAAGCCGACCTGCACCCCCACCCCCTTGCCCACTGCCTCTGGCCCCTCCTTATCTCTCTCCAACACCCTTTGCAGGTAGGCACCAGATCTGTCTGTCCCCGAGGCCAGGGGACACCCAGCAGGAGTGGGGAGACTCACCCCAGAAGAGGTACGCGGGGCCAGCTCTGGAGCCAGAGCCATTGCATCTCTGTTGCAGGTTGTGTTTGCGGATGCTACAGAAATGGGCCGTGGGCCACAGCCTGCATCCGCTCCAGCAGGGCCAGAAGAGAGGCCCGGACACGGCGAGGTGGCCGAGGAGGGGCCGACGCAGCTCCGGGTCCAGGAGCAGAGGCCTCCTGCCAGACCAGGGTGAGCTGGTAGCCCACCTGCAGAGAGACTCCCCGGATTAAGGCAGAGCCACCCGCACCCTGCACCTCTCTTTCTTTAGATTTTTTAAATATTCATTCATTTATTTATTTGAAAGGCAGAGTGACAGAGAGACAGAGGGAGAAATTTTCTATCTGCTGTTTCACTCCCCAAATGGTCTCAAGGCTGGCTGGACTGAAGCCAGGAGCCTGGAGCTCCATTTGGGTCTCCCATGTGGGTGCAGGGGCCCCAGCACTTGGGCCATCTTCTGCTGCTTTCTCAGGTGCATTTGCAGGGAGCTGGATTAGAAGCAGAGCATCCAAGACTCCAACTGGCACTCAAATATGGGATGCCAGTGTCACAGGCTGTGACTTTAACTGCTATGCTACAACTCTGGCCCTAAAATTTATGTTT